>NC_143057.1:10387500-11637500 GCF_052426305.1 Pelodiscus sinensis
ACAATCCCCAGGTTCATGGGTAATGAGTGTCCCTATGTTTTTGTAAGTATCAGTCTACTATATTGCCCATCTCTGGAGACAAAATCAAGGCCTGGGACTGGGCACATTAAAAAGCTTTCAACAATTGCAGTTGAATAGTTGGTCCTTCGTCTCCACAGGGACTGGCCAGTCACTTTGAGGATGAGAAAATCTGCCATAGCTGTAACCCTTGTATTTTGTCTATCTCTAGCCTTCCTTTGATGTTGGTATAGACTTGGTGTGAGTAACTTGCCTCATTTCTTAGTGGGCATAATTGAGAAGGTGCATGGAAATTTATTGTAAATAAGGGCTGGGCTTGACAAACAGTATGCTGGAGTCAGGTTGTCTCTGCTAGCAGAAATAAGCAGCAAAAGCTGGATGCTGAGCATTATGGACAAGATCAATATGGAATGTAAAGATCTGGTTCCATGCGAACATGGACAGAGCATGCTGTATAGAGATTAATTCCTGGAAGCCAGTCGAAAATGTGTGGTATAAAGCATTGTGTAAACGTATCTAATGGAAGAGTTTTTGTAAACTAGGTTGTGTGGTCCATCTTCTAGGATAGAGTCTGACCAATTCTATGCTGAGCAACGTGTCAAATATAGAAACCTGAGCGATGAAATCCAGTGTCAAACTGGATGATGTGTTCTCCCAGAACTGGACATGCTGGTCCGGAAGTGGTGTTGGAGGGAATCCCAACAGTTGGGTTATTATTTCTGTGACTTCCAACACTAGAGATCACCCCCATTTTAATATAGGCCAGCATCATTTAAGTGCCAAATGGTTTGGGTGTCAGCGTCACCTAATCACAGTAGACCACATTTTGAATTCATGCTAAAAACTGCTGATTGACTTCACTGGAATAGTCCAGATGAATAACAGCTCACCAGTGTAAGTGCCTTCAGAACTCAGGTGCGGGAAGAGGGCTGGCACTTGGAGGTGTCTAAGATATTCATTAGCCCAAAGTTGTTGCTTATTAGAATTTCCTGTCACACCCTCTTCTCCATCTGTTACTGACTCCTGACATTGTGCTTCCTGCTGTATGCCAATGCCTGTAGACACACACACACGCTTAATGGCAAAACTGTAACACTGTTGTAAGCTGTTTTATACCGATAGAGCTCAAGAACAAAAACCAGGACTGTGCTCTTCAAAGGACTCTACCATTCTTAGCGATTCTCTCCATTGCTGGGAGATCAACACTGCAGTGCTGGATCTAGGTCCATTTGGTCACTAGTGGGTCTAGTGGAGACTCGCTAAATCGACAGATCACTATCCCATCAACTCTAGTATTCCACTGGAATGAGCAGAGTAAGGTAAGTCTACTGGTAGAGTTTTTCCCATCGACCTCCCTGCAGTGTAGACACCAGAAAGTCAATTTAAGCTATATTGACTCCAGCTACATTATTCACATAACTAGAGTACCCTAACTTTAGATCAATTTAACCCAATAGTGTAAACCTGCCCTGAGAAATCTTCTTCCTATACTATACAGTAGTAGGAGAGTTTAGCATTTATATAGTGCCTTCCGTCTTCTGTGGAAACCAGTCCTCCTTCTGTCCTTGAATTCTTATTAATATTTACCTACCTACTTTTTCCCCCCCTTTCTCCCTTGCCAGTTCTTATCTCCACAACACAGTCCATGTACCTCCAGCTGCACTGGCCAAAGGATATGAGACAACTATGGATACAGCAGGCGGGGGGATTGCATCATCTTTCCTAGAGATTGAAAGTGTCTCTCTTCTGTAATGCATTCTCCCCCTGGTTGCCTGGAAGACAGGAGGGAGGACCCAGAATCTTCTGTTACAGTCAGTGGCAGTACAATATTGATATCTGCACATCTGCTGCACTGCCTATGTTAATAACTGGAGTGAGTTTGTTTGAAACAAAGTGAGATGCTCAGGCCTTCCTTGATTTCTTTATTACCTTCAGCACAGTCTAGAACTCTCACCAAAATTTGTATGTCAGAAAGGACACACAAGGACCTTTTCAAGCCTCCAGGTACAGGCCAAAACCATTTAACCATCCTAGAAATCTGGTATAATAGATGTTTTGGACAATGTTCCCTCTAAAGTTTTCTATCCATGAGTGGAATAATTTTTTTGTGGTCTGAGGCAGGTGCAGATGTGCACCAACAGCAGAAACAAAATCCTAGCTCCAGGTACTCCTCTAATCAGCTTGGCAGCATTTGAATCTCTCTTGAGTGTCAGCACAGGTGCACAACTTAGAGGAAACACTAGTTTGGGAGTATGTTGTTGCTATTACTAATATATTGAAAGAAAAAAATTAAGGCCAGCTAGTATTCTGATACCCTTATAATGAGTATTTTGAAATTAAATGGGTCTAGTTGTGGAGTAATTGGAGTACTCTAGGAGAAAATTGCTATTTGAAAATGAATTGTGTCCATACTCTGTTTTATAATGAGAGAATGCTAACCCCTCCCCCAACAAGTTAAACCCATAAAGCAGCTGCTGCATGACCAAATTGAGCTTTCTATCAATTAAAAGTAAATGTAGCCTCAATTTAAAAAAGTAAGTGTTACAGACTTGAGTAATTATACTGAAATGTGTTCCCACTCAGATGTTCAGGAGATACTAAGGTTTACTGCAAATCTACAAAATGCTCCATGCATCTATGTAACATCCATTTATGTGCAGCGTGCTAAATCAACATTAATGGCTTGTGAATTTTTAATAAGGAGCTACATGTCTTCAACTGCAATTTATTTCAACTTTGTACTTGTCGTAATTTACAGTTGTGGTGAAACATGAATCTCACATGTTTTAATGTAACATCTAGTTTAAAATAAACCTGAGAATAGATAAAGTTAGCCCTTTTGTTGTGCGGAGGATTAATTTTTCCTGTATTAAAGTTTCAAGTACTTTTGATTTTTCACTGCTTCTGTTCCTGTTCAGAAATTACTTGAGAATGACAGCAAAATCTTGCTAACAAGTGAAATAAAGAAAAAGATCTTTTTTGTAGCCTTGTGTTGTTTTGTTTTTCCACATTGACAGTTGTTTACTGAGTATTCTCTGCTCCCTTTCTCTGTATCAGGGTCTACAGTAGCCTTGGTGTGTGCTTAATAGGTTTTGTTTAGTACTGTTGTGGGTGGTTTTGGTTATACAGCTTTTAGCACTCAGAGAGGTTGTATTAAAAAGTGAAGTATTACAGACTTAAGAGCCTACTGCTACTGACTAAAGGAAACTGAAAATAACATGGTAGTCTTTTTAATCTCATCGTGGGGTGACTGGTGCATTTTCAGATCAGTCCACTCACAAGTTTGCAATAGCTGTACTTGGATAGTACTTTTTAATAGAAGATCTCATAACATTTCCAAACCTGCCCTTACTTGTGCCACCAATTAGGAGCTAGTAATTTTGTTCCTTCACTAATTCAGAAGAGCTTAATTATTTCTTGTTGCATTATAACTTCATTTTGTCCTTTTGTTTAAAAACTCAACACAAACCCTAGAGACCTTTTCCATTACTGAAGATAACAACTGAATGAAAATATGCTACATAAACCATGTGCATAAGTTCAGGTTTTGTTTCACCCTGGTCCCAATACAATGGGAGGTGCTGAGCATCGCTGGCTCATAGTGAAGTCAGGGCACAGCCCCATGTCCCAGCAGGTCAATAGAAATGCAGTTTCTTTCACACTTCACTGTGGAAGTCAACAGCTAAATTAACATTATTTCAGTGTTGCAGAATAGGAATCAGGCCTGTGCGTGGGGGGAGGGACAGGTGCAAATGCACTTCTTACACAGTCCTCCAAGCTGCTCCAGCTTAGCTTCATGCTAGTTCCCAGTCCAGCTGAGCCATGTGCTTCCCCCAGTCTCCCCTCCCTCCCAAACCTGTTTGCCCCCCCCCCCCAAACCCGAAGGGAGAAGAAAAGGTTGATTTGAACCTAATAAATCTAAGTGTGTTCTTTTTTTTTAAATCAAAATGTTTGAGTAAACTAAAATTAATTCAAGTTTTTCATTTTCTTCTAGTCAGTTTGAGTATGTTTCACAAGGGCATGCAAGTGTGTATTTTAATTTGGTCACAAGAAAACAAGCTCTGCTACGCTCCAAACTTTTGCAGGGCCCACCCTTGTATCGTAGAAGTCTTTTCACACTTGAGAAGTAATACTAACTTTACTGCAGCAAATTATTTTAAAGTAGCTTTGTAACCTCATTTTAATGAGGGAAAGCTATACGTTTTTCCCTGATATTTTTTACAACATCTTGATGATCTTCAGAATTTCTCTCACTATGAAATGCTGCATAATATTCATTTAAAAATACTGATGGGGATAAAGCCAGCATTGAACTATCGAGTTTCATGGTCTAATTCCATAGCTGGTGTCAAAATCAAATGGCCAAAATGTTGTGATCTGAGGTTTGTTCAGTCATGCACTCTTGTGGTCTAAACTCTCTTCCCGGTAGACATGTGAACCTCAGACATGCCTAGTGTATATTTCCATCTTGCACACATCAGTGGACACACCACATAAACCTCATCTCATGCATCTAAGAGTTGTATTTTAAATGGTCTGTCTTTCACAAGAAACACGTATAGGAAAGTTCTCTTCCTTATTAGGTGAAAGAATATCTTGCACCCTATCAGCTCTGTCAGGCAGTGCGGACAGGGCCCAGTGTTGAGGAAATAGATTAAATGGGTTAGTAGTTTCCAATTAGCTGTTTGCAAACAAAAGAAATGAATAGCAACGAGCTTACAGAACAGCCTCTCTGAGCATCCCACCGCAGAGCTCCAATCGGTGCTAAACACTGCCATGGAGACATGGCACACTACCCTAAATTGACAACTAATGTCACCAAGATAAAATAGTTAATCATGCATACAACATGGCTTGTCACTAATTTCACTGCAACGAAGACTGGACTATTTGGGAATATTGTTTTTCCACTTACCTTCTGGTGTCTGTCTGTAATAGTGTAATTTCTATAAACCCTTTGTGACTACACATTTTTAGTATGTTAACACAAAATCATTTTACCAATCACTGTTTCCACTCAAATTTTTAATTAACCTCTCATACACTCTCAGTGCAGGACTATTTGGAACTCCTTTATCATTAAAAAAATTGCGGTCCACATTTACAAAAAAGCATGCACATACACGCACCCCCCAAAATTCCTGCGTAAGGTCCTGGGAACACAAAGGCAGTCCAGTCCAGTGGAGAAGGCACTGGACTGGAACTGAAGACCTGCCATTAGCCTCCTGTGCGACCATGGACAAGACCATCACCGCTCTGGCCGTGCAATTACAAAATCTGGTCCCCTGTCTTTACCACGATGAAAGATAACGAGAACTAGTATTTTTAATCTGTGTGTCAAAGAAATTACTGGGAGCAGGCAAGAATTTTACAAAGCTCCTTTAATGGAAATAGCAACAGTTCTTCATCCCCATGAATGTTCTCAACACTGGTTTACTGAAGCAGCAACTTAACTTGGGAGAGGTGCAGATAAAAAACATTAATATTTAGAACTTGTCTTCTTTGGAGAACTTTCCAAATCCCTTCTGATTTAGGAGCCTCTCTCTTCCCTGGACATTTGCTCAGTTGCTTGGATGTTTTCTTAACATTTTAAACCTAAAAAATTGTATGTGCTGGCCAAACAGCTTTTCATAAAAAGATAAATATCTACTAAAATGAGGGTGACCATGGTTAACTAGACACAATCATGTGAAGCTGGAGTCCACATATTTTAAACACACAGAAAAAGTAAATCACATTCCCGAGGCCTCCAGTACCAGTCTGGGGCTATGTCTAGACTGCAGATCTTTTTCCGCCTTTTTTTTGGGGGGGGAGGAGGGGGGAAGAGGCTTTTCTGAAATTTGGTCCAAGTACATGGGACCCAATTTTGGAAAAATACTCCTATTTTGGCACATCCCTTATTCCTCTCACCTCTGTTCTGAAGAAGCAGACACATTCCCTACATGGCAGAGTTTTTCCGGGATACCTTTAGTATCCCGGAAAAACTCTGTAGTCTAGATATAGCCTGGATTACCCTGCTATAGCTCATAGAAGGATTTACACAGACTGTATATGGACTGCCTATTTGGACTATCCAAAATCAGTTTAAATAACTTTTTGCAGCTCACGGTCTCTACTATGAAACTGACCTCAGAACTTTATTCATAGTGGTGTGTCGTTAATGACAGTATCCTTTTCTTTTAAAATAAAACTTAGATTAGTTAAAAAGAATTAGCTGTAAAGCACATATGTGGGTGTGAGCTGAAGTATTTATTGGATGGCTGGATCCTATGACCAATCCCTTGGTATTGGTGAACTTTATATAGGGTTACTTACAACAACTTTCAGTGATCCATCCAGAGAGCAAGTCAAATACGAGGAAGTTCAACGCTGAGTTGCTTTAAAGGAACTGTGTTTGTGTCTTCTGGGTAATCAGCAAGGTGTTGTACAAGCTGTTTTGTTGCTGGGGCGGTGAATCCTCTGCCCCACTCTTTGCAGTTTGCCCTGATTTGAGCAATCTCTCTGTGACCTCTCCAAGCACACACAGATCACGCTGACATTCAGCAAGTGGAGACTGTGGTCTGTCCTATGTCTCTGTGTATTGGATTTTCAGATTAGAGTAGAGCCCTCTGGGAGTGGGTGGAAGAAAAGCAGGGTACAGAGGTATAGATAATTCTGAGATTATGAACTCTGCTCTAGCTAGAAATCTTTCTACAGTAGAACCAAACTGTCCTGGAGCAAGTTACAGGGAGATGTGCAAAGTGAAATCTAATGAAAATCAGATATCCAACTTCCATCTGTGCCTTTGAAAATGTCCCCTTGATGCTCCATGTGCTCTCACCCAGCCAAAATCATCATGATTTTGTCATTCACTCTCCCTCAGTCCCTCCTTTTTCCCCACCTGCCTTTGTCACATCCGTGTCTATTGTTAGAGGGTCCCTGTCCCAAGGGATTTATAACCTCTCCCTCTGTGCTGTGCAGTACCTCACAACTTTGGGCTCTTGCAAGATGGGAAGAATGTATTTCACAATGTATTTCAGATTGTTTCTCCCCCTCCCCCCACCGCCCAGTTAAAACACCAGGGGGATATTGAAGTATGAACAATTGCAGCTGAAATGTTTAGTCTATGCTGCCTTGGCTAGGGAAAGTCCAATAAAAAGTCCCCTTTGCTTGCTCATGAAACCTGCATGAAATATTCACTGAAAATCAGTTTGTTCAAGATGCCAAATTTCATCACCCTAAAAAGGGAACCCTCGGGCTACCTCCAGCTTGCTCCTCAAACCCCACCATCCCCGTTCTGGAAGGTCCAGCAGAGCCAAGTGGGTATTTCTGTCTCCCTGATGTTCCTCACTGCTCACGCTGCCAAGAAAGGTGCCAATTGTGTAGGTGGTTTTTCTGAGGCAGAATCTGTTCAGATGCCATCTAAAAATGACAACATTGCCTTTTGAAAGCTGTCCGAGTGTTGTACCACATTTAGGTTAATCATAAAAGGTCTGTAATTTCCCAGCAGTGCTGAGAGCCAGGAACACAGTAGAATCTCAGAGTGGTTCCTAATGCTGAACAACATGTTACAGTTCTTCCAAAAGTTTACAACTGGCCATTGACCTAATACAGCTTTGAAACTTTGCTATGCAGAAGAAAAATGCTGCTTTTCACCATTTTAATATAAATGAAGCAAGCAAGGAAAAGGTCTCTTTACTTTGGCAAATCTTTAACTTTTTTTTGTTTTAGTAACGTATGTGTAACACCGTTCCGCACTGTTTACTTTGCATACTTCGGTCCAAATGAGGCATGTGGTTCACCAGTCAGTTTGTGACCCTGGTGTTTATAATTTTGAGGTTTTTAATGATAATTCATATTAGAGATGATTTTCCTACTGTGCCACTATGGACGAGCCCTTTGAAGTGATCTGGCTGAGCAGAGCGGGCCGGGTGACTAGAAATGGAGTACTTTCCAAGCACGGAGGCATAATGCAGCACCCCCAAATAAATCTTATAAACCTTGCCAAAATCCAAAGTATCAAAATCCTTTTGTCTTTTAAATAAGTGTATAGCCAGCCAACAAACCTCACTAATCTTACATTATGAAATTTCATTCTGCAGCCACCATTACTAAGTCACTGTAGGTATTTTAATGCCAGATGCGAAATTTACAATTCCTTTTGCATCCGCTGAAACACACACAATCCTAAAACAACTGAATGAAACATGTCTGTGCCGCAAATGGATGGCAGTTCAGAAAATCTGCTAATAGGCAGCAAACTAATGCATCAGCAATATTTCTATACATGCCCAGCACCGCACATGCCACAGAGACAAACAGATGCATCAATCCTTTTATGTGATTAAAGCAAGTCAACATAAACTGAATTTAAGAGGCCTAGATATGATCAGATTACATCTAACACCACAACAATATTTTACAACCAGCCTGTTATATATAGTTTAATCTGCCAGATTTTTTTTAATTGCAGAAAAATGGTACTAAATGTAGGCAAACTTATCCCAGGCTTTCAAGTAACTTTGCTGTAAATGCAGGCTGTATAATATATGCCTCTGCTCGTCTGAAAATTCTGAGCCAGATTCTCCCTATAAAATCAGCATGATTCCATTTGAAACAATGGAATGATGCTAAATTGATGCAAATCAACTGTTATTATTTTACTTGTGACAAGTACACAGAGATAGGACATATCATGCACTTGCACATTAAACACAACAGCGCACAAACATTAGCACCATGAACAATATTTCCCAATACTTCGGGGGACTATGCACAGAACCCATTCATTGTACCATTATTTACCTATGTGGTGTAGTTTTACTTGGAGTCAATTCTGATAACTGAGGATTGCAATAATGGTGGGAGCTTCTTGTTTCATTGACAGACAGTAGGAGACATAACCTTTCAGACAACAGGGAGACTTTGCTAGTAGTAAACCTGGTTTCACGAGGCTTACCTGTGTCGATGAAGAAAGGCTTCTTTGTCGGGGCATCGCGTCCAGACTCCCCCGATCTGCCGACAAACAGCTGATCGGCAGATCGGGGCAGCCATTTAAATTTAAATGAAGCCGCGATTATTTTAATCGCAGCTTCATTTCCCTCTTCCGATCTGGCTAATCTACATGCCTCCGTCGAAGGAGGCATGTAGTCTAGACACACCCTTGGTGTTCACACCTCCAGATCAGCTGCTAGAAGTGGGCCTCATCCTCCCTGATTTAATTTACCTCGTTATCTCTAGCCGGATTCTTGCCTGCATATTTATACCTGCCTCTGGAAATTTCCACTACATGCATCTGATGAAGTGGGTTTTTGCCCACGAAAGCTTATGCTCCAATACGTCTGTTAGTCTATAAGGTGCTACAGGACTCCGCGTCGCTTTTGTAAGAAAGCTAATTAGCCTTCACAAAACCCAGTCTGGGGCAGATTAGTAATATCAGCCCCACTTTGCAGATGCAGGAAATAAAGGCACGGTATTTCCTTGGGCTCCTTTGAATCCCAGCCGCGGTGACTTGCCCAAGAACACAGCAAAATGCAGAGCTAGGATCGGAATCCTCAGATTCCACTCTTCCAGCTGTGCGATCATTACACACTGCTCTGTTGCAGTTTAGTCATGGAAGGAACGCTGTTTTCTAATGGGACTTTGTGACGCATCTTATTGCCACCAAAAGGCAGTTTCCGTACCCACCTCCCTTTTAACACATGCTCACTTGTAAAGTTAAAAAAAAAAAAAAAGCAAGCAAGTGGCCTCTCTCAAGTTGCGTTTTGTTTGCAACCTCCATGTCAGATCAGATCTATTGGGCTTCCTGCTGGGAAATATTTTCCAGGAATGAAGGATTTCGTCATACCACATCACCGCTGATAACTGTTGCAATATGAAGGATTCAAAAAGTCTGAAATATTTGAATACCCTTTCAGTTATTCACGACAGGCTTTGGGCATTTCACAATGGAAAACCAAGCCATCTGTGATGAAGCATGACCATATAACCTAATGCAATAATGAGGCGTTGTTGTATTGGCAGCATTACTGCAACAGGGATTTAATGCAGTTTAATCTAAATTAACTAAAGGTGTGAATATCAAGTGGATTAGTTAATTCTCTTCGGTGTCCCTGTGCAGCCAAGCCCTAAATCCATGCGCTGTAGCTGAAATGCTCCACTTGCGTGAGCTTTTACTGATTTAAAAGTCTATTCACAGAGTCTCAAACTAGGTAATGTCTTGTACAAACACATCCACCCCTCCCTCTCCCTCTCCCCCTCTCTCCCTCAACAAGTGACAATCCCATTCTAACTCTACCAGTAATGCAGTTTCCTCTTAATCCCCTAAAATCCAGCCTGCCACAGCACAGATCTAGAAATGAGTCTCAGTTGATATTAAATCAGCATGATGGTGAAACTCTTCCACCTAGACCAGTTATTTCTTTGCTACTACAGATGCTACATACAGATGCTTTCTCTTATCCCTGGCACTTTAACCCTATCATTTGCCTTGGTATTGAATGACTGCTAGTTTCTCTTGGGAAATGTATTTAATTAGATCCAAAGTGCACCTTCCATAGCAGTTGAAGGCTCTGTACCCAGGAAGTTCCGGATTTACTTATCCATGGGTCTATGATTTTAAAACGTAATGTGGTTTTTGGATACCTCCATTTTTGCCCAACCTGACACCTAAAAAGTGCTTGATTTTCCGAAAGGGCTGAATACACGCTCTATGCAAATCAGGCTCCTTTTTAGATCGCCTCAGGTTGAGTCATCCAAACTACCTACTCACTTTTGACAATACTGGCCCATATCTTTGAAAATTCCAAAGTTTAATAATCTCTGTAAAGTCCTGCAAACCCTTTACACGTAGTACTAAAGGGGAAGCACACGTATCAGGTTTGTGCAAGATCACCAGACCCTGGAGTCCATTTGTATCTGTGACTGTTGTATAAACATTTCCCTCTGTGTTAGAGCCTTTGACAAACTTTTTCAGCCAAACCTTTGTAAAATAAGAGTTGTTGAGTGGCAGAAGGGCCATATAAATATATGTACAGCTGCCTGAAGACATGGGAATACGTGTGTTTGCTCTCTCTCTCGCTGTGTGTGTTCGTGTTCATTCCAAACAGCTTTTACATTGCTTTCAGAGTTTCTTTTTTTTCCAGAGAGAAGGAAGAGGCAAGCTACCAGGAGATACTTCCCAAAGCCTGCCCTTGAGTCTTCCCCCAGCTTGCTTGGCGTTTGTATGTATATTTGGCATTGTACAGGACATTGTAGATAACCATGTTGCTTTTGTAAGTCTAGCTGACAAGTGGGAGTTGCCTTTTACTTCGTCCTGTCATTTCTCGATGGTCTTGTCGATTTTCCTGTCACCCGTGGACTCCCTCCCACGCTGTTCTAGGGTGATGCACCTTGCAGTCTATTTATCCAGTTTGAGACATTTTGGCAGGCAGCACTTTACCCCTCCCCCTCCCCATTGGATTTGGAGATAAGCTTTTCCAATAAGTCTTTAATCAAAGGATCAGTGCCTGGGTCATTCCTGCCGGAGCCCAGATCCGTAACACCGGCTTTCAGATGGGAGACAAAATTCCAAACTAGAGCCCTAGCTGATTAGGAGAAGAAGCCTGGAACAATGCTAGAGAAATATCTTTGTTTGTACATGTGTTTTAATAATCTCAGGTTTCAAAATATGGCATTTGCATCCTAAGCAACATTTGCTGATCTGTCATTTGAGGAAAAATATCAAAATCTGCTACTGGGTTTAGGAGCAAAAGGACTTTCAAGAGGAGGGATTTTTACTCCTAAATCTACTAGCTGCCTTTTGAAAACCTCCACTGTATGGTTTAGAAGAAAATTAATTAATGGACAAACAAGAGGTGCCGCACGTTGCTATGGGCTGGAGGTAAATGTGGGAGTCTGGTGTGTCTCACAGTTTGTACTGAATCGCATTTGCACCATCAGCAAACCGAGACACTCTTGGTTTCTAGTGGAGGTTGCAAGCATCTCTCTAGGTTGGTTTTCTTGCACTCCGTGGCGTGTCTGAATCACTAACAATTGCCACAGGAGTCATCATTTAAGGCTAATACAAGAATACAGGCAGAAGAAAGAGAGAGAAAAAAAAAGCATATCCTTTCCCACAGAGCCTCAAAGCAAGGTCATTTAGCATGAGGCGGCTGCTCTTTGCTGGGGAGAGAAAGCCACAACCACCATACGAGTCACAGCAACAGATGAAATGGTGCTGAGCTGCCAGACTGGTGAGGGTCTTGGGGGTTTCCTCATTGCTTACAAAGTAGCTTGTTTCTACCCTTGTAAAAATTTCCAAGTGTTGCTACCAGTGACGGTAACAACTTTGGAAGACTCAGTACATGTAATCCATTGGCTTTATAAGCACTAAGTCCTCTAGCCCTGCTGAGAGCAGCCCTAAAGAGTACAGGGGTTACAATGCCATTAGCCACAGCTCTGTGATAACCTCAGTAACATCTCCACAGGGGTCACTGAAGGGCCTAACCCATGGCAAGACTGCTGCCAGACAAGGTCCACCTCTCTTTAACTCTGTATGATGCTTCCCAAGGTTGTGTCAGTTGCTCCTTGCTCAATATCCCCTCAGTACAAGTGAATCGTGAGCTGGGTGAAATCGAGAATTGAATGCCTGGACAGGAACAAAAAACAAACCAAACCAAAAAAAAAAAAAAAAAAAAAAACCACACACACACACACACACACACACACACACACACACATACACACAAAGTCTTCTCTCTCCAGAAAGTAGAGGTGGCATGGCAACAGGTCTGGGGAAACACATTGTTAAACAAAACATGTTCTCAGATTTTCCAATTCTCATTTCTTTATCCAGCTTGTCCATTTTAAATGCTTATCTATGCTAGAGAAATTTGGCAAGATTTTTTCCCATGACTGCTAACACCAGTTCAGCATCTCCACTGGCAACATTGCTCAGAATTTTGGTCCTAATAATACATCCATACCAAAAAAAGCCATTGAAACTAAACCAGTGCTGATGGAGGGGATTGCTGGGTTCAGCTACAAATAGCCTCATTTCTAATCTTGTCCTGCCACTTAATACTGAGCAGCTGACAAAGACTACAAGAATGGAAAATGATAATCCAGTGCTCTTTTGCCTTCCTCAACTACAAGCGCGTCCTTGCTGTATAATAGAGTTAGGTTCCTTTACCGAGGACTTCCATGACAAATCCAGTAATCCCGAGGACACCAAAAAATATCAGGAGCGTGATAAAACCAACAGTGACAGAGGCTGCACATCCAGCCAAGATGCCTTAACCTAGCTAGCCCTTGATCTGCAAGGCAGCTATGTCCCTTTGGAATAGTGATAGAAATGTAGCCGTGTTAGTCTGGTGTAGCTGAAACAAAAAACAGGACTATGTAGCACTTTAAAGACTAACAAGATGGTTTATTAGGTGATGGGCTTTCGTGGGTGATGTATAATTTCATGGAGGTTAGGTCCATAAAAGGCTATTAGCCAGGGGATAAATTGGTGTCCTTGGCCTCTGTTTGTCAGAGGCTGGAGAGAGATGGCAGGAGACAAATCACTTAATCATTGTCTTCGGTCCACTCTCTCTGGGGCACCTGGTGCTGGCCACTGTCGGCAGACAGGATACTGGGCTAGAAGGACCTTTGGTCTGACCCAGTACAGCCGTTCTTATGTGGGCCAGACCCACTTTCTCAGATCTGAGAAAGAAGGTCTGGCCCACGAAAGCCCATCACCTAATAAACCACCTTGTTAGTCTTTAAAGTGCTACATAGTCCTGTTTTTTGTTTCATGTCCCTTTGGAGTTTGCCTTGGGGATGAAATGGCATTCTACACAACGCTGCTGCTCTCTCCACCAGATAGGGGCCTATCAAAGGCACTTTCCTGTACAATTGCAGAAGATCATAGAGAACTACCAATCCCAGCTGCTTAAAAAACCACAAGACAGTTCCCAAAAGTTCACAAGATCAGCTTAAAAATAAAATCACAAGATTAAAAGAAATGTTTTTGGAAATTTCACATTTTCAAACTTTTTCCTGCCATCTGAGGGCTAGAAACTTGCTACTTTTCTTTAATAAGAGGAAAGTTGAGATTTTCACTTATTACCATGTTTCCCAGAGCTGTGGTTTAGGACCCCACCAAAGGCTATGAGACTAGTGATTAAAGATTTGGAAGCACAGAGAGCCCTGAGCTGTAATTCCGCAAACACTTACAGACACAATTAACCTAACTGCCTTAGTACTCCCCCTGCAT
The DNA here is from genome assembly GCF_052426305.1 of Pelodiscus sinensis. Taxonomy (NCBI): domain Eukaryota; kingdom Metazoa; phylum Chordata; order Testudines; family Trionychidae; genus Pelodiscus; species Pelodiscus sinensis. Next base: position 10,401,737 of record NC_143057.1, read on the forward strand.
TCAGTGCAATTACTCCATGCCCTTAAAGTTAAAGCTCTTTTCCCCCCGCTGTCTGTCCCTTACACATATCAAACACCTGAGAACATTAGAAACTGATATAATTGTAACCATGCAAGGGTTTTTTTTTTTTTGAGTGTTTTCTGTGTGTGTGTGTTTATATTTTGCATTTGATTGAGCCTGGACAATGAAATTAGCCATTTTCATAGTTTTTTCTCCAGACAGAGATCACGTTCTCCTGCACTAGCACAGTGCAGCCGCATTTGGATCACAAGGGTAATTATGCCGGTCACTCTAGCGTGTCAGTTGGTATTTATCTTAAAACAGCTCCATAGGAAAGAGGTTTTTACAAATGGCAACGATTGTGCAGTTCCGACATTTTGGGCAAAATTATGCAAGCACAATCCCTAGCTATGGAAGATGAGACTACAACAACCACACACAAAAAAAGCAACTACAATCCTTCAAACCACACTGTTAGGTTTTTTCTACATTCACTTATTTATCTGAAACAATTGCTTTCCCCTTTGGTTAGCAAAATCCATATCACTGTCTGAAGTTCTCTCCCCATATGCTATAATGCCTCTTTTTGTAATCTTTCCATGGATGATTGATTCACTGGGGGTTAGTTGTCTGACACAGAATTTTATTCAGATTATGAACTTCTCTCATTTCCCAAATAAGAATAACCCATGTTGTTCCATAGAACACATCAACATTCCAGACATACGTTAACCTATCGCAGTGTTCTCTAGCTAATCCATACAATATCACTACTGCTATTTCTCTGAGGTCATGTTTAGACTACCCTCAGCTTCCGAAAGATATGCAAATTCGGCATGAATTTGCATATCTTCTTCCGCTCCCATTTTCGTAAGAGGTTTTTTTAAGAAAAAAAGCAGTCTAAATGGGGTGTTTGCACAAAACCCGTTTTTCGAAAAGACCCTTATTCCTCAAAAAATGAGGTTTACAGAGTTCTTTTGAAAAAGGAGGGTTTGCTCAAAACCCCCCCTTTTCCAACTGCTTCCCATCACCCCGGAAAAAATTTCTTCCGAAAAAGGGATCGGAAGAAGATATGCAAATTTGCATATCTTCTTTCGGAAGCCGAGGGTAGTCTAAACATGCCCAGAGGAGAAGCTGCATTAGTCAGTATCTTCAAAAACAAAGAGGCGTACTGAAAGCTTATGCCGAAACAAATCTGTTAATCTTTAAGGTGCCACAGGATTTCTCATTGTTAATACTAACAAATTGTCAACACTCATCCTGTGCCCTTCATCAGAGGATCTCTAAATACTTCACTAAAGGAGGGTAAGTATGGCTTTCTTGATTCAGCAGGAGGTGAAACCGAGGCACAAGGAAGTGAAGGGACTTGCCAGAACTCACAAAAGATATGTCTACACTGAGCCACTCAGCCTAGGTCAAGGGTGGGCAAAAGAGCCTCCGTAGGCCAGATCTGGCCTGTTAAGGGGGTTTATCCAGGCCAGAAACCCTGTCACTCTTCTGACCCTAAGCCAATCAGGGCCTGGGGAATGCATGAAATCTCTTCCTCCACCATGGCCAAGGTTGACTCTACACATCGTGTGGCCCTTGCAGGGTGGGGACACGTCAGAAGGAGACTTTGCATGCTCCTCCTGCTCCTGATTTACCTGGCTGGAGGGAGCACAAGAAGTATCCTCCAGCTACCAGGGGTGCGGGCGCCTAGAGGAACCACCAGCTGTTCAGAACAGCTGTCAATTTTCTTGGGGAGCGAGAGGGCAAAGAGTTCACATGTTCCCCTCATCCGTAGGCCAATCAGGGTCTGTGGGCAGGGAAGCAGGAAAGTGTATTGGCCCTGCCCCTTCTGCCCAAGGCCCCACCCCTTCTGGGATGGCGTGGAGACTCTTCAGAAATTTTTGAAGTTGGCTCCCGCCTCCTCCAATCTAAAATTATTGACCATCCCTGGCTTAGGTAAGCAGACTTGGGCTTGTGAATTTCAAGCTAGCGTGCTAAAAAAGAGCTATGTGGACATCACTGCTTGGGTGGAAACTCAACATCCACAGAGTGATTTTTAGCTCGCTAGCTTGAGTCTCGCTAGCTCAAGTCTGCGTAGCTGGGTTGCCAAGCTATGCCCAAAGCAAGTCAGTGAAAGAGCTGAGACTAGCACTTCCAATCATTTGACTTCCACTTCTCTGGTCTAGACCCATACGGTCTCCTTTCAGGTGTGGTGGTGTCTTTTGTTACTTCAGCTCATGTCCTTCTACCACACTTCGGTAACGAGGATAGATGCCAGCTTTTCCATTAGTTCCAGCACAAGCTTTTAAAATGTTATTTTGATGAATGATTGAGTTAGGGGAGCAACTGCATACTATTCGGATTATTCTCACGGACCTATGACCCGCCCTGGTCATTTACATAGCAATTTATTTTGAGTGTGGGAGGAAGCTTCAAAAAACTGCAATAGAAGTAATGTGTGCATTCCTCCATTTCAAGTACTTTGCTAAAAGTGCTGTGCCAATAATGCACTGGCTCATGCTACATATGCACAAGAAAAAAAATCTGCACACTTAACTTATTTGGAATGTGTACATGAAATTAACCAAAGGCTTCAATACTTATGCAGGCAAACTTGCATTAGCAGGGAATAATTTCCCAACTGTATTAGTTATTTGAATATTTAATGAGTTTAATAAATACAAATAAATGCTTGAGTTAAGTGTCTGGGAAAGAAAAGTATCAGAGGGGTAGCTGTGTTAGTCTATAAGGTGCTACAGGACTCCTTGTCACTTTTGCAGATCCAGACTAACAGATGTATTGGAGCATAAGCTTTCGTGGGGAAAGACCCACTTCGTCAGATGCATGGGAAAGAAAAGGTAATCTGGCCTAGAGGAATGAATTTTCAAGAGTAAATTACTGTGAAAATTGGCATATGTATAGATAAAATAAGGAGAAAAGTCCTTTGTTTTTGGAAAGGAGCATATTGTGCACTAGATGCATTAATGACCAGGCATTTGTTCAGCATATTACATTTAGCTCGAATAAACATCTAGCTTGTGCACGATGTACTGCTGAGGCTGCGGACCCACATGCAAACTGAAATCATTTGTTTTTGTGCAGATTGCATGTGACAGGCGCAATGCTGCGGAAACATGGAATATTCAAAGCCCATCGGTTCACTTCGTACAAGTTCCATGCATCTTTCCCAGCTGGCTGGTGATTGTATTCTGCCCTGACTCTTAAGCTATTGTATATAACACAACAGTAGTTGTGGCCCTGGTGAGCTGTGGAATTTTTATATTGGGGAGAGGGAGGCATCAGAAAGAAAAGTGGATGGAGAGCCCCTGCTCTAGATGATGCTGTAATATCAATAAATGTTAACTTTGCCCATTCCCTAAAGGAAGATGAATTTTCTCCTTCCTGCGCAGGGTCCTGGCTCATCTGCCCCTGAAGCCCACAGTGGGGGAAGGTAGATCAAGGGATTAGGGCACAGACCTTTTGTGTCTTCTGGCATATGGTTTCGGGCAGCAAGAACAAGGAATTAGATGTTAGGTAAGCGATGTAGCCAGCCTGTCACAGCAGCAGACATCAAGTGTGCCCATGCCCCATTGAGAAGATAGCTGGGACAGTCCAGAACCAACCGGCATGCTGTTTGGTCCTCGGGGGCACGATGGGTTCTGGAAGCCCCCGCAGTAAAGATGTGAATTAAAATGCTTCTGGCCACATCAGCTCTTGTCGTCAGCTTCCTGGGGTTTGATGTATTATAATTTAAAATATTTTTACCCCGCCTCCCTATTTAAAATATTCAGAGTGGCTTAAATTTTTTTTAAACACACAATAAATAAATAAAGTAAAAGATAGGACCCCAAGGGGGCAACGTAAAAGCTGCTAAAACAGCTCAAGAGGAGGGACATACACACAAACACACACACGATGTTGTGCCAACGTTGGCGCCAGGCGAACGTGTCGGGGGAGGGAATTCCACAGCCTCGGGGCGAAGGCTGAGACGGCCCTGCTCCACGTGGACGTCAACCTTATCTCACAAGTGGAGGAACTCCCCAGCCGACCTCACTCCCCAGGTGGGTTCGTATAGGAGGAGACAGTCCTTCAAATACCCTGGTCCCAACCCATTTAGGGCTGTTTTGAGCAGCCTGCGAGAGCTCAGCTGGAGCGGTCAGGGACGCAGAACTATCTCTTAGTTGTCTATCTGCCAAGAAATGGGATGTACCCAGAATGCAAACTCCCCTCCCCCCACTGGCCGCCGCAGCTCTTTGGAGAGGTGGTGTGTGATCTGTTGTGAGAAGTTCCCCTATTTCAGAAGAGGAGTGGCTGGCGTGACCATGGGCAAATCTCTCAGCCCGTTGCTTGCGCCACTATAAAACGGGGAGAGCCGTACTTACAGCACCTCACAGCGTGCTGGGAAGACAAATACAAGTAAGACTAAGCAACTGACACACAATGGAACTGCAGCAGGAGCATCCCACTCAGTGCAGTTCCCCCCGGCACGCCAAGAATGGCCTAATCTGAGGGAAACGTCATTATCCGAGAGACGGAGGTTGTTTAAAAAAGCACTTTCCTTTCAGCCCATTAGAGTATGGCATCTACTAATCCAGAAACTATTGAAGTCTCAACAAAAACCCAGATAAGGCAGAGGGCGTTCAATACATATTTGTTCTGTGTTTGGGGCAGGGGGATGGGACAGATGGCCTGATGTGATCCTGAAACAAAATACAGGACAATGTAGCACTTTAAAGACTAACAAGATGGTTTATTAGATGATGAGCTTTCGTGGGCCAGACCCACTTCCTCAGATCAAATGATGGAAGAAAATAGTCACAACCATATATACCAAAGGATACAATTAAAAAAAAAAAAAAAGCGAACACATATGAAAAGGACAAATCAAATTTCAGAACAGAAGCGGGATGGGGGGGAAGGGAGGGAGGTAAATGTCTGTGAGCTAATGATATTAGAGGTGATAAGTGAGGAAGCTATCTTTGTAATGGGTAAGATAATTAGTGTCTTTATTCAAATTTGCGTGTAAAGTGTCGAATTTAAGCATGAATGACAGTTCAGAGGATTCTCTTTGAAGTGAAGTCTTAAAAGTCTTTGAAGCAGGATGCAGGTAATCAAGTTGTTGAGACAGTGTCCTTTCTGGTTGAAGTGGCAAGAAACTGTTTTTTCTTTGTGATCCTGTCTGATATCTGTTTTGTGGGCATTGATCCTTTGGCGAAGTGTCTGATGTGATCCTGGGATGCAAAAAACAAGGATCAGAAGTGGGAGAAGAAAGGTTATTTTACTTCTCTCTGTATTTAGTGCTGGTGCAACTGCTGCTGGAATCCTGTGGACACAATTCAAGATGATGATGTTAAGTTGGAGAAGGTTCACCATTTGAGGATAAGCTCACTATATTGAGCTCCTGGAGAAGATGGCTTGATCACAGTCCATAAGTATCTACACAGGGAACAAATATTCCCTAGAGTGCTTTTTGACCTAGCAGAGAAAGGCGTAACAGAATCTATAAGCTAGAAGTTGAAGCTAGACAAATCCAGAATGGAAACAAGGTGGAGATTTTTAATGACAAGTGGAATTAGTCATTGGAACAGCTCACCAAGAGGTATGGGAGATTTTTCTCTGCTGAAACTTTTTAAAATCAAGATTAGAAGTTTTTCTAAAAGATCTGCTCTAGGAATGAGCGTGGGAAGTTCTATGGTGATCACAGTAGTCTTTTCTGGCTTTGAGATCTATGAAACTTGGTTAAAGAAAAAAAAAAATCACACACACATACAAAGCTGCAGTCCTCATCAGTCAAGATGAAAATATATCTGCTGAATTTTAGAGGTGTGTGGGGGAGAGAGCCCAGTCTCTGAGATCATACAGCTAAGCTGGTAAGGAAACAGGGGAAGGCCTGGTAATTTGGACTCATTTTGCAACATAAATGAAATTTACATCATTTCCACCTTATTGAGGGCAGGGCAGTAGCTCCAGATTTATTCTCAGACAATTGGCCCCAGCACAATTCCTGTCCTATGTTCTGCATATTCTAATAAAGAAGGCACAAGGATTTTTATAAGGCATTGTCACTCCTTAAAAGGAGAGAGAGGCACATAGTCGCTGGTAAAAGACCCCTACCAAAGTTACTGGATTATAAAAAGAAAGGGAACACTAGAGATAGGTACCTACAGCACCTGGTTGCTGTCACCTCTTCATCAGATAGTGGCAAAGAGACACTATAAACAAGAATCACATCAGGACCTGGAGGCGGCCTGTTCCCATCATAAATCAACACTGCGCCTAAAGCTTTGCTATCCTTCTGTCCATCCATCCCACTTTGTTCCTCAAGCCTCTGTGATCTGGGGCAAGTCACCAAAGTCTCTGCCTCAGTTTCCCCTCTGTGAAAGGTGGATGATAACACGTCCCTCTGAGGGGAACTGAGAGGATTAAGTAATATTTGTAGAGTGGTTTAAATATGCAATCAGGAATGTTGTCATCATTACTACTGTGCTGGGAGTCTGGTGACAGGACTGACAGCCCAGAGATAGTAAGTGACAGATTGATACAAACTGCAAAACAGCAGTTACAAACTGACCAGTCAATCACACACTGCAGGTAGAGCCGGAAGTACCTAATCAGGCAGCAGAAGAGACCAAAAAACAAAAACCACAATCTCTCTCCAGCCCCCCACAATTCAAGTACTGTTACCATGTTAAACACAGGCTCTTAAAGAGAATGCAGCATTTTCCTTCTGCATAGCAAAAGTGCAAAGCAGTAAAAAAAGTCAATTTACAGTTGTCAACTTTTGAAAGAAGTCTAGTGTTTTGATCAGAAGCACAAAGATTTCAGAGTTACCAACAACCTCCCTTTCCATGGTGTTCATAAAGCTGCAGTTCTACCACTCCAAACATCGCAGACTAAACAGAGCTTTGGGAAATCTGCCAGTTGCCATCAGGAAGGATACCCCAGAGGCAGCTTTGGCAGGATATATGGATTGCATAAACTAGAAAGTGTTGTAGAGAAGCCAAGTGCTGCAGCTCCTGTTGACTTCCATTTGAGCTGTAGGTGCTTGGTACCTTGAAAAAAAATCAGGTCCTAAATGACGCGCATAGGAAATGTGGTGGATGCAGAAAATGAATACTGAAGCCCCATCCAGACCCTTTGCTGCAAGACCATCCTTTTCCCACATCATTTTCGCATAACCCTCAGAAATGCCCTCCTAGTGCTGTAGTTTTTAAATGAGCTACTTGGAGTAGGTCTACATTGCAATTAGACACCCATGGCCGACCCATGCCAGGCTGTGTCCTGAATTCTGGGACCATCGCACCAGCTCCAGCCCAAAACCATCTACACTATGATTAGAAGCCCCTTTGCCTGAGCCAGTTGTGGGTTTTAATGGAGATGTGCACATATCCCGAGTGTTACCAACTGCCAGGGGTTCACAGAATTAGAGCTCCATGCTGGGAAGTTCTGAGCTCTCTCCCATGCCCAATGGAGTCTCTAGAAGGCAAGGCCACCGAGTGGTTTCAAGCCAAGATTGCGCTCTCAGCTCTGGTACACCTTTGTGTCTTTGGCAGGCTATGAATGAATAAACTTTCCTATGATTGATGAGAGGGGAGTCTCAGCAGTAGCCAATGAGAAGAATTTGTGAGTTTCTCAGACCAATGAAAAGTAACAGCAGATTAAGGAACTGATGTCAACCTTCCGCCTCACCCAGAAATCCAGCTGCAGTTAGCAAGTCCTCTAAAAGCGAGCTAACTGGAGGAACTTTCCCCAGGAGGGCCTGGATTCAGGCCTTCCTGCTCTCAGTGAGAGGCTGCCATCACAAGGTTAATGTAAATGTAATTTTCTATTGCTAATGCACATGCTATTGGAGACACAATCAAGTTCTAGCAGGCCCTCAGTACGTGCTAACATTCCCAGGGCTGTGTGGCCCCAGACCTGGTTGTAAAATTGAGTAAGTTGGATAAACAAAAGGGTGAAAAAGCCTTGACATTTTTGAACTCACTGCCTGCGTAGATGATGGGTTATGAGTCATGGCTAGTGCTTCACAGCTATACCAGGACGGATAGGAGTCTAATCTGACCACCCCTGTGGGTAGCCAGTTACTCTTTCCTGGGGTTTCTGCCTCTCCTCCTGTAAAGTAAACCTCCCCATGCCTCACTTTTTCTACACAGCCCACGCACAGTTTGCAGAGGGGTTTTGTCTTGTGGGGCAGTGGAGAGCACACGGGTTTATGGAGCGGAGCTCTGGGGTGCTGGGAGTCAAACCCAATGGATTCAAGCAGTTACAAAGCAGTGGGAGCTCAGAATCGGATCTAAATGTTGTGTTAGGGCTGGGCTGAGGCTGGGATTTTCAACGGGGGCAAAGGGCATTAGGTGCCTACGTTGCAGTGACTCTACCACAGCTGAACTCCACTTGGCCACCTCATCTTATTTCTAGTAACCTGGACTGAGGCCTGCCCCGGGCACGTGGTGCACTCTGATACCAGTGTTTGGGCAGGAGTGTTTCAGCACAGCAGAGGGCTCGTAAGCTTGTACTGGTGGAGGCTGTGGGCACGTCTACACTAGACACACGGCAGCTGTGGCATAGACACTAACTACAGCCAGAGGAAAGGCTCTTCTGTCTTTGTGGCAAATCCACTTTGAGAAAGGGTCGCTAGGTGGATGGAAGAATTCTTCCATGGGCCAAGTGGTGTCTATCCCTAGGGGACAGGGTCAGCTTAATGAGTCACCCACAGCATGACATTTTTCAATGTAGTGGTTTGGTTGACCTACATTTGAGTGCTGTGAGCACAGCAGGGTGTAGGAGAGGTGTGATTCTTTCTGCCCTTTGTGGCGCCTGCTCTGCGGTGTGACGATTCAGTTTTCCCTTGACTAACACCACAGACTGGCATCCCTTACAAAGCAGGCTGTGAAGCGAGTAGTGTGATGGGCATTGGCAGAAAGGGACTGGCTCACTGTGGGAGAGTAAGGCCGTATCTACAGTACAGAAACAGCCGACCTACCTGCGTCAGTCAACAGGCATCCCTCATGGAGATGCAGCTATATTCAACAAACTGGGTGTTTTCTGATAATGGCTTGTTTCGTCCAGGGATAGGGAGAGGAGAGGGGAGAAGGCCAGAATGAGCTATGCCTTTAAGAGAGCTGCTGTGCTGGTATAGCTATAGCAGTACAGTGGTGTAGATATGCTGGCGCAGTGCCCCTAGTCTAGATCTGGTCTAAGGCCTCATCTATACTATGCTCTCCCATTGATCTGAGATGTGCAACTTAAGCCACACAAATAGCATAGCTGAAGTCAACGTACTTAGACCTTCTTACTCTGGTGACACCCACATAGTCAACGGCTGTTTCTCTCCCATCAACTCTGCCTACTCTTCTCATCTGGGTGGATTACCGGAGTCGACGGGTGAGCGCTTGGGAGTCGATTTATCGTGTCTAAGCAGACAAAATCGACTGCTGGTGGATCGATCTCTGCAGTGTCCATCCACAGTATAATGACAGAAGCCCTGAGAAAGCGAGCAACTTGGCGAGCAGGTGATCCGCACTAATTTAGATTTACAATATAGTACATGCTGGAGTCTTAGCTTTTAAGGTTTCCTATGAACCCCCCTCCCCCAGTGCACAATAGGCTGCATGGAATTCAGCTCACCTACTTTGAACAATAAATTGAGTCAGCTGGGCTTGGGTGAGACAGAATCTAACCCTACAGCTGCCAGAACATCCTGATGTCTCTGCCATTGTTCCTTTTTCTCCAAAGCTCTCAACAGAGAAAGTGTTTCCTTTGTAGCAATTAAAAAACAACAAACTCTGCAGCCAGCCACACAGGTATAGTGCTCACATAAGAAGCAGTCCTGGATGCTGGCAGGATGATCACCAGGCTGTTCAGTTTACTGGTAAACAACAGATCTTTGTAAGACATTGAGCAACGTGATGTCCAATATATTGAAAGCGCTGGTACTGACCACCTCCTTCCAGAGCAGGACCTGGCCCCCCTGCTTCCTACTAGGAAACCTCAAAGAAACCAAAAGCCAGTGAATTCAGAGCAAAAGAGGCTGAAAAAACCCCCAACCCCTAATGATGCTACAAGGGCTGGAGGTTTCTTAACTAGTAACTAAATGGCGAAGCTCTAACAAATTAGCACAGATTGCAGCAGCATGTAGATTAGAGATGCATGAAAGTGACACTTTAGGTTTGACACTCCTGAACATAGGGGAAGGTAAAATTCTGGTCTTTGCAGCTATCCCATGCACCTGTAATGGGCTGTATCAGTATTCTCTCTAAACTGAATGCTTGGGCAGCCACCTAGGAGAGATTCAAATAATGCCACACTGATTAGCAGAGCCCCCCACAGCTGGTAGCATGTGTTTATAATGGTGGTGCACATCAGCACATGCCTTGGTGCATATAACAATTTCTGTTCTGCATCTGAAAAAAAAATTAGAGGGAACTGCATATTGCTGATGACAGGTGCTAACAACTGAGTCCTCCTTATTGTGAAGTAAATTCTGCAGAATTTACTAAGAATAAAAGCCAAAATACGTAATAGTTTTCTATAGAAATTCTCTATTGAACTGAAAGGTTAATCAGTTGGACAGATTTTTTTTCAAACCATTGCATAGAATTCTGCAGCAGGCATCTTGTGCTTTGCGTGATGAATGCCTCCAGCCTACAGAACGGGATTCCAAAGTCCCGTAGAATGAACATTCTTTTCTGAGAGGCTGGGTGAGGTAATACTTATTGAATCAACTCTTGTGGGAAAAAGGGAAAAGCTTGTGAGCTACACGGAGCTCTTCAGCTCTGTGAAAAACTTGCCCCTTTCATCCACAAAATGTGGACCAATAAAAGATCTCTCTCACCCACCTTGTCTCTCTAATACCCTGAGAGCCACCCAGCTACAACACTGGAAGTATTTTCCAATACATCCTGAAGGATTCTTCCATGAGGCTTACCTTCTAGGTTATCATTATGGTGGTTTGTCAGCCTCTATTAGACTTATTGTATCGCCGTACGTACTGACTTAGCTTAACAGGATGTGACAGCAACATACATGTCCATGTTGCAGGGCCAACATGGATACACCTGGTTTCTGTAACTGAACGTAGAGGCAGCAGAAACTCTGCAAAAGAAGGAGTTTGGCTTGGTTGCCCCTTGTCCTGGATCTTACAGAGTTATTTATACCTGTGCAAAGAGGGTATAAAATGCTACCATGGTGAGAATGGAGATTAGCACACACTGTACTGTGGGCTCGAGTCTCTTATCAGTTTTACACTAGTGTCGCTCCGTTGACTGTGGGAAAAGAACTGATTCTCTTCTCAGAGCCCAGTAAATCAGCAATGACAGGGGTCGGCAATCTTGTCAAAACAAAGAGCCAAACTACATCAAAATTCAGAACAAGTGGTCAACAAAGAGCCTTATAAGAATGCCCATTTGCATGATGGAAAATATATAACTTACTATTATTGATAATTGACATAATGATTAATAGCAGCAGAAATGAAACACTATACTCGCAGACTTTATTTAATGGGACTTCTGCTGCTACATCTTTTTGCACATTTCTTTGACGTTTAAATCATAACTGGTCAAATCCAGCTTCATGCACACATTCTTCTGTCAATCCTATGGCAGGGGATGTGAGGGTGCAGGAGTCTGGGTTGGGACGTATGAGGTGCTCAGGGCAGGGGGTTCAGGTGTATGATGGGTTCAGGGTTGGGATGCATGGGGGGGGGGTGCAGAAGTGTTATGATGCTGAGGCCTGATGGGGGCTGGGCCCCAACTGGGGGCTTGTTGGCCTCACTTCATTTTAAATCAAATCAAATATAATGTCCAACACAAGAGACTTCAACATTGTCTTTGTTTATGGCAGGGGTGGGGAGCACTGAGTTTGGGTGAAGAAAGTAGTTCTGATCTGAGGCATAGGACTGAGGTGCAGGGGTTTGGGTTGTGACCTAGAGCGGGAGGGGACTGTACTCTGGGGCAGGAGCGGTTTGCGGTGCAGGGTCTGGGAGGTGGTATGGGCTCAGGAGGGGGGCCGAGGGTTTGGGTTATGTGGGGTAGCGGGGGGAGGAAGGGGGCTGCGGGCAAGGGGAAAGGAGTGGCTGGGGTGCTAGAGGCAGGCTCTAGCCAGAGATTTACCTGCAAGACTCCTGGCCAGCAGCCCACCTTCTCTCTCAGGCAGGAGCCTTCCCTGCCCCCACACAGGCTGCAGGCCCATGTGCTGTGTGAATAAGAGCCCGAGGGGAGGGGGAAAGTGGTGCTTCATGTGCTGCCTGTTTTTAAAACCAGCAGCTTCCATTGGCCAGGAAAACGGGCCAATGGGATTGTGCTGGGGGTGGGAGCACCCATGAAGCACCCCCTTCCCCCACCCCTCTGGGCTCTTTTTCTTTTTGTTTTTTAAGCTTTTACATTTTGTTTATTAATATTTTAACACTGAAATCCTGACAGAATTCTGCAAGGCATGAAGGGATGATTTTTCAGTGATGATGTTGGTGTTGAAAGTGAAGCCCACAGTGACCACAGGTTCCAGTTTTTGCATCTTTGTCCAAATTTATGGACGCTTTAGGATATCCCAGAGCTCCTCCACCTCCTCATGATATCACTCAATTTTCAACGTAATAGCAGAGCAGCCTGTGAATAAAGTCAGTTGCAAAGTTTTCCTTCTATCGTGCAACAAATCAAACCTTCCTGTCATCATTTTCTTCATAAGCCTGCCCCATGTGCACCATTCTTGCGCTGCTCTCAGACATGCACACACTGTTGCCCCTCCGGGGTGGTGCAGCAGCCCCTTGGACCAGAGCAAGGCACCTTAACAACAAACCTTCCACTGAAGGGCAACCTGGGTGCCACCATTTTGACTCAACCACATGATCGAGCAAGTTGGTGACACTGCACATGCACGACATGCTCCACCCTCACCACACAAATGGCTCTGCAGCCGCTTTCCTGAATGGCGGGGCAAGCAGGGGAGTCTGCCTGGGGGCCACCTGCTGTGTCTGTGGGCCAGACTTTTCAGTGGCTTAGCCCAGGGAGAGTGTTTTGCCCATGCCTGCTGTAGCACCAGCATGGACTCCCTGCTGCGGGGGGAGTAACGGGGGCTGGGCTTGAGCTGCAAAAGAGGCATATCTGGCTTGTGAGCCATAGACTGCCGGCCCCTAGTTTATGTTATGTAAACTACCATAGCATAACTCAGATGGGCAGAATTGAACCTGGGACCTCTGGAGCTTAGTATATGAGCCTTTGCCACACAAGTTAAAAGCCAGGTGGCTCTCGGCTAAAGCTGTAGAGCAGACTCATTCTTGCTCAGTAAACTCAGTGCTGCTAGATGGGACAGTAAAATAGCACCACTGGACTTCAGTGTTTATGCCAAGAAGTTTACAGTCAAGAAAGATCACCTTATTTGTTTAGAGCACCATATACCCTGCTGGCACTTAAAACATGTATTGCAGCATATGGAGGTATGTAACTGTTTGGTTCTCGGTGTACTACCCCCTTCCATTTCTAGGACTCAGCTGCAGACAGCTGCCATTTTGGGTGCAGTTCAGATACAGAGGCACATATTATGTATTTTCTCCAAGAGATTGCATTTTGGCTTTCTTGATGATTAAGTGAAACAATTTAAAGCAAAATCTGTTCGTTCTCACTGGAAATATATAGTCACTCAAAAAATCATGCAATTGGAAGAGACCTCAAGTCCAGTCCCCTGCACTCATGGCAGGACCAAGCACCATCTAGATCATCCCTGACAGATGTCTGTCAAGCCTGATCTTAAATATCTCCAGTGATGGAGATCCCACAATCTCGCAAGGCAATTTATTCCAGCATTTAACCACCCTGACAGTTCGGAAGTTTTTCCTAATGTCCAACCTCCGTTGCTTCTTGTCCTATCAGAGGTTAAAGAGAATAATTTTTCTCTTTCCTCCTTGTAACACTTTTTTAGGTACTTTAAAGCATCGTGCATGTAAAAACATACCTGACAACAGTAAACTTTGGAAGGCATCATTAAGTATTTAGAATAATATTTCTAACATTCATTAGGCAGTAGCATATAAGGTAAAACAAATTGTTCTTCACAGAGATAAAACTATTTGCCTAGGACAAAGATAGTCTGACATGGATGGGCAGTTTTGTTTGCTTGCCTCTATTGTTTTCTATGCTCTCTGGGGTTTTGTATTGTTGCTTTCTGCGCTGAAGTTTTCCGTTGTTCTTTCCTGCTGTGGATTGATGAAGGCGGGCATTCTTATTTCCTGATACGCAGAAAAGTTCCAACATGCTAAAGTGAGCTGACCTCGCAGTTCTGCTTCTCTCCGCATATCCTGTTGTTGTAGGTAGAGTGGGCCTGATTCTTGGTGACACTAGGGTCAACTCCATTTCTTTCAGTGGAGTTATTCCCAAAGTACAGAGTAACAGGTCAGAACCAGGTCTGCCAGATGCTCGAGCCTAACTCATTTTTCCTGATTTTAAACCACAGGCTGTTTGTCTGGTTTGGAGTCTGGTTGGTGTAGATTTTTTCCCTTCTAACTCACAGACCCTGTACATCCATTTAGCTGGTCTATGAATGTTTTGCTACTTGGAGGTTTACTGGAAATCTCAAAGAACACCAAATCCCTCAGGAGAAAATTCCTCAAACTTTTAAAAATAGCAAGGAGGCTTAAAAACAGCAGAGTTCATTATTGCATTAAAGCAAAGCCACACTGATAAATGAATGCTTCACTAAATACTGCAAACTACTGAATCCCTGACAGTAGGGTAGGGGACCTGACTAGGGAGAGGAGACACGCTTTAGCTATTCCGATTGCTGGAATAGTCTATTGGCACCAGAGGCAGTAGTGATAAATTGAAAGCAGTGGTTCCCAACCTTTTTGAGTATATGAACCCCTTTTCAATCTATTAACATTTTATGGACACCCAAGCAATATAGTGGTTTTCAAACATTCCATTACTTGATAATCATTTGTGTAACATGATCGTTTCAAGAGAAAAAATGGTAAAAATGATTCACCCATTTATAAGCCGACACCAGAATATAGTCACAGCTTGTCACCTTCAGCCTGGCCCGAGGGACTGCAGGGAACGGAGCTCCCATTGGGTCACTGTTCAGAGCCAATGGGAGCTGAGAGGCTCCGTGCCTGCAACCAAACGAACTCAGACTCTGCTGTACTCTGTCGGGACATTTGTTTGCTTGCAGAATTGACAGCACATCCCAGGGCCACCTCCCAGCCCATCAGGGCAGACCACTGGCGCACTGGGACTTTTTAATCTACGTAGAGCGTCTTCAGGCTTGGAGCCGGTCAGCCTTTCCTCTGTTCTGGGTCAAGGGGTACAGCGGGAAGTGGCGACCAGCATGGCCCTTGGCCCGCGCAGCTTCCTCAGCTCCTGCCCCTTCGTCTCCTGCCTATCCACAGAGGATACGGTGAGGGGGCTCTTGTGGCCAAAGGCAGCTCCTGCCCCAGCACTCTGCCTTTGGCCGGGCACAAAGCCCTGAACGAGAAGAAAGGAAAGGAAAAGAAAGGAAAAGGATTGGGCCCACCACAGGACTGGGAGGGAGCTGGAGTATAAACAGCAGCATAGCTGCTGGTAGGAGGATGGATGGCTGCAAATGGCAAGCCCCAGGCAAGAGATGCCTGGTGGAAAGTCCCAGTCCTGTGGTGGGCCCGATGCTTACTTTTAAACTTTCCGCGAACCCCCTACAGTACTGTCCCATGGACCACAGGTTGGGAACCACTGATTTAGAGCCACCTATGTCAAAGTAGCCCCCATCCAGCCCTAGACTCTGTCAGCTGCAGAGATGGCAGGCCCTGCTGAATACAAACAAAATGAGAAAGCAACACACCACCCCATCCTGGTCATGCTCTGAGCATAGTTTGCATGGGTGGAACACCCAGCCACCTGGGTCATTAGTTTTGAACTGGTACCTATTTATCTCTAGAGCCAGGGTGTAACACAATGGGAACTCTCCTGCTTAAATTCAAGGGCTCCCTGGTCTGCTGCTGCTTCCTCAGGTTCCAAGGCACCCACTGATCTGCAAGAAGCTCTGCTCATTATCTTACATAATCTACTTCTGGGGGAATTCATGTCCCCTGCAGACATTTCCCCCCCCCCCCCATCTCTACAAAAACTAGTCTGCAGGGAGGTGCTGCAGTTACACCTCTCACACACTAGGGGCTGCTGTGACACCAGAACAGAGGGCAGCTCGCTTAGTGCTGGAAGTCGGTCTCACAGAGGGAGAGGACAGAGGCTGCCTCCCTCAGAGCCCTGCCTATGGGGTCGGGTGATGAGACATGGGATATGTGGGGAACGGGGGGTCACAGAATCATAGGGTTGGAAGAGACCTCAGGAGTCATCAAGTCCAGCCCCCTGCTCAAGGCAGAACCAATCCCAACTAAATCAACCCAGCCAGGGCTTTGTCAAGCCAAGACTTAAACACCTCTAGGGATGGAGATTCCACCACCTCTCTAGGGAACCCATTCCAGTGCTTCACCACCCTCCTAGGGAAATAGTTTTTCCTAATATCCAACCTGGACCTCCCCCACTGTAACTTGAGACCATTGCTCCTTGTTCTGCCATAACTGTGAACAGCCTCTCTCCATCCTCTTTGGAACCTCCCTTCAGGAAGTTGAAGGCTGCTATCAAATCCCCCCTCACTCTGAAGACTAAACAAACCCAAATCCCTCAGTCTCTCCTCATAGATTATGCGCTTCAGCCCCCTAATCATTTTGGTCACCCTCTGCTGGACCCTCTTCAATGCGTCCACATCCTTTCTATAGTGTGGGTGGGGGGGGGGGGGGTCCAGAACTGGACACAATACGCCACACGTGGCCTCACCAGAGCTGAATAAAAGGGAATAATCCCTTCTCTGGATCTGCTGGCGATGCTTCTCCTAATGTACCCTAATAATATGCCATTAGCCTTCTTGGCTACAAGGGCACACTGTTGACTCATATCCAGCTTCTCATCCACTGTAATCCCCAGGTCCTTTTCTGCAGAACTGCTACTTAGCCATTCGGTCCCCAGCCTGTAACAGTGCTTGGGATTGTTCTGTCCCAAGTGCAGGACTCTACTCTTGTCCTTACTGAACTTCATCAGATTTCTTTTGGCCCAATTCTCCAATCTGTCTAGGTCACTCTGGACCCTATCCCTGCTCTCCAGCGTATCTACCTCTCCCCCTTGCTTAGTGTCATCTGCAAACTTGTTGAGGGTGAAATCCACCCCCTCATCCAGGTCATTAATAAAGATGTTGAACAAAACCGGTCCTAGAACCGAACCTTGGGGCACTCCACTAGAAAATGACCACCAACCTGACATCACTATCCCTTGGGCCCGACAGTCTAGCCAGCTTTCTATCCATCTTACAGTCCATGTATCCAATCCATACTCCCTTAACTTGCTGGCAAGAATATTGTGGGAGACCGTATCAAAAGCTTTGCTCAAGTCAAGGTATATCACATCCACTGACTTTCCCATGTCCACAGAGCCAGTTACCTCATCATAGAAGCTAATCAGATTGGTCAGGCACAACTTGCCCTTTGTGAATCCATGTTGACTATTCCTGATCACTTCCCCTCTTTGCATGCAAAGGAAATCATGGAGTGACAGCCTCGAGCCAAGGGCTGAATGGGAGTGGAGGTGCAGGGGCATGAGGAAACAGGAGCAGATGTACCTGACTGAATGGGAGAGGCTACAGGGTCAATCTAGGTTTGCTTGTGGGAGACTCCCAACTCTGTAACAATCCCTTTCCCTTAAAACAAAACAAGAAAACCCAGCCTGTTCCATACTTCTCTCATCCCCACCCAAACCACCCTCCCTGTTTAGTTGCCAGGCTCCTTCCCAGCAATTACTTCCCTCCGCTCCCTCATTAACCCCAATTCACCTTTCCCCTCAAGCATTCTGTAGAACAACAGAGCAAAAAGAGGGAACAAACCAAAGTATTCTTCCATTACAGGTCGCCTTAAATACTAGACTCTTGGCTCCATATAAGTTACTAAAGCCATGGAGCCTGGTATTATTTTTTAAAAGACAAACTACACTGAATTGTGAGGAGCTCAGGGCTGGCTCGAGCCATTCCTGTGACTGGGCAGCTGGCTCACCACAGATGCGCGGCTCTGCCCCAGGCGCACGGTGCATGTGCGGCCCTGCCCCCGGTGCACTGTGCACCTTACGGCTGCTATCAGGCGCCCCCCCATAGGTTGGCACCCCAGGCAGCTGCCTGGCTAGCCCCCCCCCCTTAATCCAGACCTGGAGGAGCTATTATGTAAGTGCAAAGGGCCAGATGTTTCAACAGTGTAAACAGGTGTAGCTGCATTGAAGACAATAGAAGTTCACTGATTTACGCCAGCTGAGGATGTAGGCCAAATACATTGTGGAATTTCAGGAACCCTCTCACATTTTCTTGTTTGTCTGCAAAACAGGGGTCTCAACAGGCCACCTCTGGCTGGAGCAATGATGCAATCTGGCTCAGGACTCTCAGAGGACCCGGGGCAGTGTCCCCTCTAAGCTAGGTGACAGTACAGCCCCTTGCAGGGAGCTGACTGACTGGGCAGGGCTGATGAATCGCCTGTGAAGTTGTGCTGCCCAGTGGTTTAGAGGGAACACTGCCCAGGTCAGGAAGGGGGCTGTCCATTATCAACCCCCAAGCCCCACCCCTTCCTGCTATCAGCCTACTCTCTCCTCTCCTCCCTCCCCGCCATTCCACCCCCAGCACCTTGTTCCTGAGGACATGGCTTTGGAGACCATGGGGGCGGGGGGAACGGAGGAAGCTGGTGCCACATGGCAGCAGGCGTTATGCTCTGCCACACTCTCCTCACCCAGTGCTGTGTGCTTCCCTTGGATTGCATAATCACTCTGGCTGGGGATGGCCCACAGGCCAGAAGTTTGAGATCCCTACTGTAAACAATCCACAGCAAGAATAGTTCAGCAATAATAAATAAAGAATAATAATAAAATCACATTTCCTAATAAGCTGGCTTCCTGGTCCTGCAAATTCCCTGTGGGAGATTTTTGGCATCATTAAACATTTCAGAAAAATTATTTTAAAGTTGGATGTGGAAATAGCTAGCTGAGATTCCAGAGACAAATGTTATAACATCTTATAATAATGGTTCATATCTACAAACTATCGTCCTCCACCCTTGTGTTGTCCTTTGAGGGCAGAAAAGAAAAGATCAGTGCAGAAATGTTCATTGTTAATGGCAAAATAAGCCCCTTCCCCATTGTAGTTTGGGTCTGCCTCTCAAGGTTAATTGGGTCTTTTTAAGACCACATATGGAGATAAAAGGCTTACGCAACATCTGGAAAAGGAGAACCGAATGACTCATGGGAGTCAGGGCCTTTTGCCTCCTGGCCACTGGTTTGAAGCCAGTCCAGAGTGGTACAGAAAGGAAGAAGTTCAGAGGGTTTTTAAATGAACGTGTTGGTTTGGATTCAGTTCCTATTGAGCACCTGTCCCCATTAAAAAGACTCAAATGAAACTAGCACTATCTAGTTCCCGTATTGGGAGAATCTAGAGCAGTTAAAGATGGATGGGGTGGAAAAATAAGGCTCTTCAGGAAGGTAGAAAAACAAATGTTTCAATTCTGTGCAAATTGACTGACAGCTTGTTCAGAAACAAAAACTCAAGTTCCCCATGTTGGATTGCCAGCAGTTTGGGGAATTTTCCCTGGGTCTGCCAATACCTCCAGAGGCCCTTGTTCTCCAGTCTCGTCTGACTACTCGCGGCTAAGGTCTGAAAATGTCTCACGTGCCTGTTCCCTGGGCCTAGCTCATTTGCTCAATGCTGGAATGGGCTCCTCCAGTCCTTTGCAATGTAGAATACAAGATCTATGTCCATTCCTGTGGCTGTCCCTTTGGATACTGACTTCTGTAGGACCTCTTCTTGCGTACGGACTGGCTGTTCTGTTGGTGGGGTCTGCATATGCCAGCAGCACATAGAAGGCTACAGGTACATACATTGTAGGGTAACATTCAGTAGCTCATGCCCAGGCAGTAGGACATGGAGGTTGGGGGAGGAGACTCCCCAAACCTTTGCTGCTGCTTCCTGAGAGGCTGGAGCTTGGGACAGGTCAGGCAGGCTGGGACTCCTATGGGCATGTTGGAGAACTTGCAACAAGAGCAGGGGAGAGTCTGGGACAGATGGGGTGGATTTACATGCTACTCATGATTTCTGCTTCTTCCATGAGTCTTGCTGCCCATAGGTGACTTCGCTTCATTACAATAAAATCATCCCAAGGAAAAACCAGTCAAATCCATGGAGCTAAGGTGCAAATGGTAGAATGGAGTGGAGAGCCAGGCTTCTAATCTGCAACATTTCTGTAGTATGGTAGTCCTGTTTTGTAAGAAATGTGGTCTGTAATCATTAACCAAGCATACCTGTACAATACTTTGAAAAAATAGCATTAACCTGGCGATTCCCATTCATCAGGCCTACACAATGGTTAAAAGGAGAATGTTGGTTCTAATGTTCAATGAAAAGCATACATGGAGCTGAAGGTCCTATGTAAAATGGCTAGCTCGACAAATGCCACTCTGTGCTTCTCTGGAGACTTCCATCCAACAACAGCTGCACACACTGCCAGCAGTCAGGCCAGAGAAAGAAGGCTTGAATAAGACTGAAGTGGGGCTTGTGTCAGGCTTCTGCAGAGGAATGACTCCCCTTACCTTTGTGCACAACTCTGGAAGCAGAAGAGTTCAGCCTCGCTCATTCTTCTGTTCATCATTCAAACATGCATCTGACTTTATTCTTCTGAATATTTCCTTGTCAGCTTTCATGCACCTACACTAGCTGCACTGCCTGAAAAGACATCTCCCCTCCACAAGGCCAGAAGGGCCAGTACCATGAGCAGCAGGCTTGCACAATATGCCCCTTGCTACTAATCTTTGTATGTGGAATCATTAATTATTTGTCACTCCCTAGTCTCCCAGTTGCATGGGAGGCAGCTGTGATCTCAGAAATTACTTTTATCTGGGGATCATTTAGGATGGAGAAACTTCCTCTTGGAACACAATCGTCATGGACCCAGAATGACTAAGAGTTTTGTTTATTTGTGTCCTGGTAGCACTCAGAAGAGTGGCTCTCGCGGGACCCATTTATAAACCTTGATGGATGTGGAGACCCATTAAAGCTATTTAATGGAGGGGGGGAAAAAGAGACTTAAATATTTTCCTCACAATATTTACACTTATGTCGGATCCGCAGTTACGAACGGGGCTGCCCCGGAGTACACAGACTGAGGGACCTTGCGGTCCCGCCGCCCGTGTACTCCGGGCGAGAAAAGCTGCTCCGCGTCTCCCTGGTCTGCATCGCTGCCGGCTTCCCCGAGGCTTTGCAAAGCCGCGGGGGGGCTCGGGCAGAGGGGCAACCCAGGCGCGCCTGGGCTGCTCCGCTGCCGGCTTCCCTGAGGCTTTGCAAAGCCGCGGGGAAAGCCAGCAGCGGGACAACCCAGACGCCCCGCGGCTGTCCCGCTGCCGGCATCCTCAGAGGCTTTGCTCCCTGTCTCCCTGGTCTGCTGGTCTCCAGCAGACTAGGGAGACTGGGAGCAAAGCCACGGAGGACCCAGGCGGCGGGACCGCGGTGCATCTCGGTCCGCTGCCCGCGTCTTCCTGGTCTGCTGGGGTGGGGGGAGGGCGCAGCTAGTACGCCCCCCCCCCCCCCCAGCAGACTAGGCTTTTCTCTGGACGCCTGTGGCAGAGCAGCTGGGGCGCTGCCGGTTGGTCCCGCAGCGCCGCTCTGGGCGCTACTGGACCAACCCAGCAGCACCCCAGCTGCTCTGGTCCTGATTCAGCCGCTGCTGGTCAGTTTCAGCAGCGGCTGAATCAGGACGCCTGAGGCAGAGCAGATGGGGTGCTGCTGGGTTGGTCCAGTAGCACCGAGGAGCGGCGCTACTGGAGCAACCCAGCAGCACCCCAGCTACTCTGCCCCAGGCGTCCCCAAGTCAGCCGCTGCTGAAACTGACCAGCGCTGACTACAGGAAGCCCGAGGCAGAGTTGCTCTGCCTCGGGCATCCTGGAATCAGCTGCTGATCAGTTTCAGCAGCGGCTGACTTGGGGACGCTTGGGGTTGTTAAGTTCATTCTGTATGTAAGTCAGAACTGGCGGTCAGTTTCAGCAGTGGCTGAATCTGGATGCCAGTTCCGACTTACATACAGAATCAACTTAAGAACAAACCTACAGTCCCTATCTTGTACGTAACCCGGGGACTGCCTGTACTCATTACATTAACACGTACCAAGTAAGTGTGCTGTGTGGATCATAGAAATGGGTCCTGCCCTGAGGGGGCTAGCTCTGGGCTCAGCTCCCCCTGGCCGCGATGCTACTCCAGTAGCTTTCAAATCTGGCCTAACTGGGCCAAAGTGATGCGAGTAACACTCCAGTCAGATCCACTTCCTCAAAATTTGGCCTAGCTACCATTTCCCCCATCCTCTCCTCCTCCCCTGCATCATGATAGAGTTGCAGCTGGGCCAGCCCTGATCAGCTTTGTAACTCCATGCGCTAGGTCACAGCGTTCAGAGCCGCGCCCAGCCAAGCCCCCTCCAGACTTGAGATGTAAGGCTCTGCATCCCCTTCCCCCCTCCTTCCAGGGCCTTCCACCCATTCCTTTGGGGACCGGAACTGCATCTCCACTCATGAGCCATTAACATGACCCATTGGTTGAAAAATCCTGTCCTAGATCCAGGCTCCAGTGGGCCAAGCACTGTACAAACCCCAAGCCTACAGTCTAAATAGATGAGCAGCAGCAGCCTCATTTTACAGAGAAGAAACAGAGGCACAGGAGTGTAGTCTCATGGCTAGCGCACTAGACTGCAACGCTGCAGCCTCAGTTCTATTTCTGGTTTGCTCACCCTCGCCCCCCGGGGAGCTTGGGAAAAGTCACTTCCTATTTACCTGCTGAGATCCACTGATGAAATGTGCTGTGTGTGTCACAGCTCGCTGGAATTATTACTGCTCACTTACTTAAGGGCTTTGCTCACACAGGAATTATTCCAAAGCCCACTGAAAAACCGGGCTTTGGATCAGACTCTAAAATGGTTAACATAAGAACGGCCATACTGGGTCAGACCAAAGGTCCATCTAGCCCAGTATCCTGTCTACCGACAGTGGCCAGCACCAGGTGTCCCCGAGAGGGTGGACCGAAGACAATGATCAAGCGATTTGTCTCCCGCCATCCTTCTCCAGCCTCTGACAGACAGAGGCCAAGGACACCATTTTATCCCCTGGCTAATAGCCTTTTATGGACCTAACCTCCATGAAATTATCTAGCTTCTCTTTAAACTCTATTATAGTCCTAGCCTTCACAGCCTCCTCTGGCAAGGAGTTCCACAGGTTGAGCCAAGGTCACACTTTAGACCCCCAGATCTCCTGAATCTCAAGTCAGTGCCTTTACCACTAGCAAGTGTGAAAAATCAGGATGGGGCGGGAGGCACCTATACAAGACAGAGGAAATATTGGGACTGCTCCTATGAAACTGGGACGTCTGCTCAGCCTCTCTCAGAAAGAAGAGTTAGAAAATTAAAAAAAGAATTAAAAGAAAATTTGGGTCCGTGTATTTTCTGTCTGTTATTTTAAAGTTCTTTCCCCTGTAAATATTGCTGTTTATATCCTGAACCCTTTATCCCTTGGACTTCTAGAATCCTTGTTAATGACTCTCCAGGGGCTTATAAACATTTCTGCACCTTATTATTTGCCTTTTTTGGACACAAGCCGGCTTAGGGCTTCATTAACAAAGATTATCTTTGTAACCATGACTAATTGCTCCCAAAGCACTTCCTTTGCTCATGATTTTTTTTCGGAGTTAAAAATAAATCCCAGCTGCCCATCTTTGCTGGAGCTGGTGTTAAGTACAATGGCAGCCTGATAAGATCATGATGCAAATCAACATGTGATCAGCACAGCAATGAATTCCAAAAGGGTCTTATTTAGTTTTAAGAGCATAGAAGAATTTTCTTAGTTGGCAGACTTGTATGGGAAATAAGAAAGCCAATCTCATCTGTGCTTACATGCAGGCTTGGATATATGAATGGACCACAAACGTGGAAAAGTAGAAGAAAAAAAAAAGTAGGGCTTTTGATTAATTTGCAGTTAAATCACAATTAATTGCCATTTACTTGCATTGTTAAACAGAATACCAACTGAAGTTATACAACTTTACATTTGAAAATGTAGAAAAACCATCTATAGATGTCAAACAGAATCCAAAGTGCGCACTTTATTTTTATTACAAATATTTGCACTGTAACAATATTTTTCAATTGATGTTATACAACCTGTACTTGTATCTCCCTTAACCAGGACTCTGTGGTCCAGCTGGACCATAGATGTTCCTGGACCACAGAGTCCACATATAAGGAGGTCAGGCCACAAGGCAGGAGCAGGGGAGAAAGGGCATGACTCAGGCAGGAGTCCCGTGTTGAGGGAGTGCGGCACAGCAGGGGGTTTGGCTCCAGCCTGGGGAGCTATGGCGGGGCAAGCAGCAGCAGGGCATGGCTGGAGTCCTGGCTGGGGGCAGCATAGGCCATATTGAGAGGGACCTCCCCTTGTTCAGCAAATCCCCTTTTTGGCCGGACAAGGAAGGTAAAACCTGTACTGTAATCTTTTTATCAGGAAAGTGCAACTCACAAATGGAGGTTTATGTTACATAATGGCACTCAAATACAAAACAATGTAGTATTTAAAGTTTTACAGGTCCTCACAGTCCTACTTCTTGTTCAGCCAAAGACAAACAAGTTCATTTATATTTATGTGAGGATACTGCTGTTTGCTTATTTACAATGTCTCCTAAAAGTGAGAACAGGTTTACACGACACTTTTATAGGTGGCATTGAAAGATATTTACGTACCACATGTGCTAAATGTTCAGATGCCCCTTTGTGCTTTGGCCACTATTCCAGAGGGACATGCTTTTATGCTGATGATGCTTGTTAAAAAATACATTCATTAAATGTGAGTGAACTCCTTGGGGGATAATAATGTGTCTCCAGCTCTTTTTTACACACATTCTGCCATATATTTCATGCTACGGCAGTCTTGGATGATGACCCAGTATATGTCTGTTTTAAGCTTTCATTGTGTATCTGTCAAAACACAAATAAAGGTACCAATGTGAGATTTCTAAAGATAGCTACAGCACTCAATCCACAGATTTAAGAATTTGAAGTGCCTTCCAAAAATCTGAGGGAGGAAAGGTGAAGCATACTTTCAGAAATCTTGGAAGAGCAACACTGGGATGCTGAAACTACAGAACCACCAAAAAGGAAAAAAAAAAATCAACCCTCTGCTGGTAGTACCTAATTCACATGATGAAAATGAACGGCAATTGGTCCATTGACCAGAAGTTGGGAACGAGCGACAGCAGACAGATCACTTGGTGATTAGCTCTTTTGTTCAGTCCCTCTGAAGCATCTGGCATTGGTCATTGTGAAAATACAGGATACGGGGCTCGATGGACCTTTCGCCTGACCCAATATGGCTGTTCTTATATTGAGCAAGACAGAAGCATTGCACTTTGAGCCAGATCCTCAGCTGCTGTATGTCAGCAGAGCTCCACTGAAATCAACGCAGCTATGCCAATTGATACCAGCCGGTTATCTAGCCCATCCTCTAGCATTATTCTCAAACTATTAAGGGGTCTATAAACGGGCCTCCATTGCGAAAGAGGCTCCTCTCTTGTCAAGCTCATAACGTTGTATCATTATAATCCTAGGAAACAGTGATGTCAGATAGAAACACCAGATTTAAATTCTCCTCTCATTCACACCCACTAAAGTTAGGAGTAACCCCAGTAACATAGATGGAGTAACCACAAGTGTGTGCAAGTAAAGTCTGCCAAGGTATTTAGACCCAGATCAACCCCCTCCCTGATTTCAATACCACTGGGGATCTGGGCCTTCAAATGCACTCGTGGGATCTGAGTGCTAATGACTTCAGAGTGCAGTGGATGAGCACCTAAGGCTATTTCTACCCCTCCAGCTGGAAATGCTATTTCCAGCTAGCGGAGACATACCCAAGCAAGCTCTGAGCTAAAAAAATAGAAGCATAGTCCCCTAGCGCCTGAGTACCAACCTGTCCAAGACATTACACTCTGGGCAGGTAGCCCCTCCTGCTGCCTCACTATTTTTAGCACATTAGCACCTCAAGCTGGGATTCCTTTCCAGCTGAAAGAAAGATGACCCTAAATCAGTGATCTCCAATGTTTTTAAACCACAAGATCACTTTTTCTATTTCAGTGCAATGCAAGATCTACCTCAAACCCAAATACCCTTGCCCCGCCCCTGCTCCACCCATTCTCTGAAGCCCCGCCCCTGCCCCACCCATTCTCTGAAGCCCCGCCCCTGCTCACTTTATCCCTCTTCCTCACTCTCTGTCACCAGGCTGGGGTAGGGAGTTGGGGTGCAGTCTATTGTCTTGGGCCAAAGATTTTGGAGTGAGGGGCCCCAGGCCTTGCCCAGGGTGGGGGATTGGGGTCCCAGAGGGGTTTCAGGATACAAGTTCTGGGAAGGAGTTTGGGTGCAGGGTGTGACGTAGTGGGGGTGCCTTGCTACGGCTGTGGCGACCTCCGCTGTCTGGTCATTATGCAAAGGGGGCTCCAAACCTGTCTGACCAGCTACCCCCCATGGGGAGAAACAAAGGAAGGTGGAATGCCACCCCTGGCTGGGGGGCAGGGCTGGAGGAGAGTTAGTTTCGTTTCTGTCTGGGAGCATGGAGGAAGCAGCCTCAGCAACAGGCTGGGGGGTTTAGAAGCCGAGACCCCCTCCCCCATATCAAGGGGGGCTGAGGCATCCTAGGCCTGCCCTGTAACCTGATGACATCTGTGCTGTATATTGGAGAAGCAATAAACCACCTCTATTCTACTAGCTGGCGGAGTCTGTTCGTGCCATTTCAGGGGTGCAGGAGGCGGGGACCCCCAACGTGCTGTCACACAGGGGGACTCACGCCTGGGGCAGGACGAGGTTTAGGGCTGGGACAGGGATTCAGGAAGCAGGCTCTGGCTGGGCTGCGGAATTGAGACAGCTTCTGGGTGGTAGCGCAGTAGGAGTAAGGCAGGTTTACGCCTGCCCTGGCCCTGCACCACTCCTGAAAGCAGCTGGCATGTGCCGCAATGGCTCCATGTGCTGCCCCTCATCTACAGACACTGAGCCCACGGCTTCTACTGGCCACGGTTCCCCGTTATTGATCAATGGGAGCTGCAGGAGTGGTGTCTGCAGGGAAGGACGGCATGTGGAGCTTGCTCCAGCCCCGACAAGTTCAGCATTTTAGAACTCACGACTCAAAGAATTAAATTTAAGCACAAGAGAGAAATGCAAGTTGTGAAATGCACAGACCAGTCAAAAACCCAGACTAACCCGCTTTGCAAGCAGTAAAAGACACAACAACCCCCCCCCCCCCATGTTGGGTCCAGAGAGGAGATGAAGGACAGTGCGTGTTTGAGAGAGTGACAGAGATTTGCATTGCCAGGCTCCCTCCATCCCCTTCTCTCTGTGTGGAGATGGGGTACGGGGGTGGGGGGGATATCCTGACATCAGCTCCCCCCCTTCTCCCTCCAACACCCCGCACAGCAAGCAGGAGGCTCCCAGGGGGACGGCTCCAAGGCAGAGGACAGGAGCAGCATGATAGCGGGGGAAGGGCAACTGAAGTGTCAGCACTTGGTAGCTTCCTGGCCAAATCAGTTAGGATCACCTGCCAGAGGCGCCAAGATCTACTGGTTGGTGACCACTGCCCTAAATATTGTTCTTTAGACTAAACTTCTCGGCTACGTCTAGACTGGCGTGATTTTCCGGAAATGCTTTTAACGGAAAACTTTTCCATTAAAAGCATTTTCGGAAAAGCGCGTCTAGCTTGGCAGGACACTTTTCCGCAAAAGCACTTTTTGTGGAAAAGCATCCGTGGCCGATCTAGATGCGCTTTTCCACAAAAAAGCCCCGATCGCCATATTCGCGATTGGGGCTTTTTTGCGGAAAACAAGTCTCTGCTGTCTACACTGGCCCTTTTGTGCAAAACTTTTTCGGAAAAAGACTTTTGCCCGAACAGGAGCAGCATAGTATTTCTGCAAAAACACTGACGATCTTACATGAGATCGTCAGTGCTTTTGCGGAAATTCAAGCGGCCAGTGTAGACAGCTGGCAAGTTTTTCTGGAAAAGCAAATGATTATGCGAAAAAACTTGCCAGTTTAGACACAGCCTTCATGAAAGAGTGAGAGAAAGTAGGTGTGCATGCATTACTATAGTAGAGTCCTGATCCTGGAATATTGGGTATAATAGTAGTAATAAATAAAAGGTCTTTACTAAAAAGCAGTGTAGTGCAAGAATAGGAAACACACTATACTATAGACACCATTAAGAACCTCAGTATTCTCTATCCCAGGAACCTTGGTTAACCAAGACTTCTAAATACAAACTAGCACAGTACTATGATTAAGGAAGAGATGGGAAAACATTGAACGGTGCCTCCTGTATAAGGCATTTTTCCATCTTGGAATACTTTAAGATCTTAAATGACCAATTTAATAAGCAAGCTAGAGCACACACTTCATACATGATTATTACTGATTCTTTATATTTACAAGTGTTAATATTTCCACACAGGCATGTAAATATCAGATGGTTGATTGCATGACTTGACTATAGCGCTGTGTTTATGTTTATAGGTATGATCCAAGTAAGCTCAGAAAGTCCAAAGACTTCTATAGTAACAGCTGTGTAATGTTACTGGACATTTCTTCCAGCTCTGTTAGAAAAGAAAATGAGGTTGCAATTGAAGACTAAAACAGCAGATATTCTATGTAGAGCGTATTTAGGCCTTGACTGGATGCTTAGATTAAAAACAAAACAAAACAAAAAAAAACACCTTGAATCAAACTTAACACTCCTCCCACTTGATCAGTAGACTAATTGTTTATGTTCGGGAGCCACACTTTCCTAAAAGGTTTACAGACTGGTCCATATACTAGAGCTCTCCAAAACAGAGAAGAATGTTTTCCCATGGCCAATTGCCACATTTGTGGTTTGTAAAAGTATTTTCAAAATTGGATCCATTTTAGGATATTTCAATAAAGTGACAATTTGGAGTTATGGATGGCTGAGAGAATTTGGTTACAAATTTTAAGCTGGTTTCCTGATTGGCCAAGCTGCCCTGTGGTCAGAAGAGTTGGTAGGAGCCACTTCTGACCGAAAGACTGGTTGAATTATGCACTGCCTCAACCAGTTAGTTCTTTACCATCGATTGGGATGCACTGTGAGAAAACAACTTATCTCCCAGAGTTGTCTGGGGTTTGACAGGGCAGTGGCCCTACTCAGCGATTCCCACCCTCCTACATCAGATGGAAAACAGTTTAGCCAAGAGGTTATGGAGGGGGTAGCAGGTTGCCAATTCTTGATCTTCAGAAAGCTGCACTCAGGAGGTAGAAGGGAAGTTGTGATAGGATATTGGACATTTTGGGGGAGGATGGAGGGCCAAAGGATCCGGATATGTGAATAACCCAAGCCTATGAAGATGCCTAAGCATCCAAATGGATCCTTTGGAAGCCCCTGTATCATTCCATTTATGCTGTGTACACTTCGCTTCTGCTGCTCTCTGATGGGGGTAAGCACAGCAGGGATTTAACAAGTCACCGTCACATTACACAGTACTTCTGGGAAAGCAGCGTAGCAGAAAATTATATCCAGTAAAACTGCAGGATAATTCAAGAAGGTAAAATATAAATCTCTGAGCTGGAATTTGACCAAGACCACAACAGCGACAACCCTCCGCTTATCAAAAGCGCTATCAGATCTATCTTGTTGTGAGATGCTATTACAGGCCTCCAGGAGCCTCTTTCCTCAGAAGCACCAGCACCACATGGCCAGCCAACTCTCAGCAGCGTGCCAATCAGAGCTCTGTAGGCCTGTTTGTGCTTCTGGGGACATCATCTAATTCAGTCACTCCCAAAGTAAATCTTCAGCATTCATGCCAGTTTAGCTCCCTGTGTTCGCAGTTTGTCAAGTTTCCAAGCGACTTAGAACACTAACTGGTGTCGCTTCCTCATTTAGAGCCAGTTCCTTCATGTTTTCTATCGTCTGCTGCACTGCTGGAGAAAGCCAACAGCACACACTTACATGTGCCTCTCATTAACAGGCACATTTAAAATCCAAAATGTGGAAATAGCCAAGAAATCCAAGGCAGAGGCAATGATGAAAAAAAAACAAAAAACAAAAAAAACAACCCCCCCCCCACCTGTGACGTGTATACATCCCTCAAACAATCTTGTTGTACAGTTGCCTCTCTGTCTTTATATGGAGAGAGACTAAGACATTTGAATCACCTCCAGGGGTGACGATCTGTCTCCACAACAGCCTTTGGCAGAAACATAGCTCTTTGGACAGAGACATCATTTTATGGTTTCCCAGCCTTCTCCATGCCAAAGCTTTTGAAGCCATGTTTCTGGTCAAGTGACCTCCCCACAGTTTGCTCAACAGAGTGCTTCTTATACCAACTCCCTGTCCCTTAGCATACACCCCTCTCCCCTGAATATCCATGGCCAAGCTTTTTAAACAGTGGAATTCCTGGGAAAATAATGTTCTTGTAATCCAGAAACATTGGGGAGGGGAAGGGGAGTGTAGATGTTTGATCAATGCTGGAAGCAGGGGCTCACTGGTAGTTCCTTTTTTTAAGAGGACCCTTTGGGAATTTCATGCCAGACGCCTGAATAGAACAAATAGGACACTGGAACAATGAATGTCTTGGTGAGCAATTCTTGTGCCATTTAGCTGGGGCGATGCAGTCTAAGGTAGTCTGGAGATCAGAGCAGTCCGGTTCCTATCCCTGTCCCTTTGTGCCCTTTATAGGTGCAAGGCTTTCCTGACTGAAGTCCACAGGATCAGAGATGGCTCAGCATCCCTGAAAGTCAGGTTCCACTGTTTGGGCACCAAAAGTCAGAGGCTGCTTCTGGAAAAAAAGTGTGACCCTAAAAGCCCAAGGCAACAGCAGTCTGGGAACAACAGTCAAGGAACACAGCCTGACTTTCCTCAGCTGAAAACCGGTCCCCCATCCCCTGGAGCAGCAGTCTGAATAGATAAGCCATAGGCGGTATAGCTGTGCTCTGTGTCCTGTTCATTTGCCCTGGCACGGAATCTGGCCCAGAACACTCAGATCTGTATCCTGGCCTGTACAGGAATGGATGAGTAACAAGTCATCACACATCCCCAGTGCTCCCCTGGCTGCTGCAGTGTCGCCCACACCACCACTGTGGGCCCTGTACTATACATGCCAGTACCTTTGTCAGCAATCATGCCGTGACAGCCAGGCTCCCAGTGTCACACATTGCATCGCCCCGAGAGGGCATACCAGTACCGTGCTCTTTGGAGCGGGGGGGGGGGGGGAGAATCTTTACTTGGTAGATTTGATAAGGGTTACAGCTTCCCCGATGCTGCAGGCCCCATGAGGCACAGGCTGCTAGGGCTTCCTGTAAAGCAGTGGTTCTCAAACTTTTTGGCCCATGGCCCACTCCACTCAGCGACCTTTCTGACCACCAGCCAACCACCCATGATGACAAAATGGCTGCAGAAGGGGGTGGAGTCTGGGAGGAACGGAGGGTTTAGGAGTGGGGTAGGTGTGTGGGGTTTCAGTGGGAGCAGGTGCATGATGAGCATGGGGGGTGCTTCCCTGGCTTCATGTCTCCTGCCATTCCCAGGCACTGCCCATCACTGCTCTCATTGGTATGATTCTGGCCAATGGGAGCAGCAGGAAAAACCTCCAGGCAAGCAGATTCCTGTGCTGTAGGTCCTCCAGCCGTGGGGGGAGAGGAAGTGGCAGCACATGGAGCCTCTTCCTTCCCCTGCAAGCTAGATCCAGCACCCACCCCTGCAGCAGGAAGCCGGCATGCCAACCTCACAGAGGGGGAGTGGAGCTGAAGTGCCAGCAGAGGCTGCCTGCCGCAGAGGGGGCAAACCCTGAGCCCCTGGCCCACCTGCAAGACGGTCATGGGCCACACTTTGGGATTTCATCACAAAGGAGAAGTGATGCCGCTCCAGCAGCAGTTCTCAAAGCTGGTATTCGACAGGGCACAGCCGCATTGCCCAACCACTCCGGGCTGTAAGGGTGAGGAAACCCTTATCAGCTGACCCTATAGTAGGAACGTTCAACACTCCCCACAAGTGTCCACAGGGGGATGAGGCAAGAACCCTCGATCAGGGGTTCGCCCTAGGCTTTCCCAACGTAAGGGATCACCGCAGGGTGTGTTCAGGTGCCTGTCTGAGTTTGCCTCCAGCTACTAAAAGCCAAACTCCAAAAGCACCAGTTTGGGATTAAACCTCTGGAACACCATTACGCCCTGCATTGCATGCCTTCAGATATGCGGGGGAGACAGCTGCCGCCAGGCTCTCAGTACAGAGCTCAGGTCTGTGTCCTCTCCACAGGAACCTAACCCGGGCTCCCATTGGGCTGCTCATAGGAACCATAACCTTAGACTGGGAAGCCCTAAGCAGAGAAACCTCACATGAGGTCCAAGTGCCCATCCACAAGGGGCTCTGAAGAGCGAACAGTGCGGACACTGCACACAGGAGAAAGGGAACCTCGATCCATTCCAAGCTACGGCTCAGCAAACAAAGGGCTCTGCTGTAGATACATCTGCACCAATGAATACACCTTCCCCTTTCCTTTACAAGTTCTCAGGATCTCTGAAGTCTTTACCAGACTGGGTGAGTATCACTGGGGGGGGGGGGGACGGGGGGACACAGGCATCCCACATCTACAGAACTAGGGTTGTTAAAGTGCAGGATACTTTAAATTAAAATTACTCGATAGGCAGCTTGGCTCAGTTCTGGCTCGCGCCGGATGTGCGACCTGTGCACAGGGACTGCTGTCGCTGCAGACAGGGGCTGCTTCATGGCAGCAGCCCTTGCCTCCCTGCACGGGCAGCAGCGGGAGGGGTGGCACCAAAGAGACGGTGCTGGGGGAAAACCAGCTTTTAAGCCAGCTCCCCCCAGCACCAGCTTCTGCTTCTCCTTCCTTGCTGCCTCTAATACAGAGGCGGGGGAGAGACGGGGCAAAAGGGGGAGAATGTCTATACAGAACAGCAGACCTGTGAGGAGAACCTCCATCACCACATTTCAGTAGCTGTATCCTGTCTACAGCATCATACTACTTTCCTTACAAGTGTTCCTGTCCATTATGTGACCACAGCTACCACAGCAGTTGATGAGACCATGAAGAGATGCATATTAATGACCAGGGCCTCCTAAATTCTGCAGACAAGTAAAGCTCTACATTAAGAATCCACTGTCACCAAAATTATTCCGTATTTGCTTGCATTATAGTAGTATAGAGACCCCTGAACTGAGAACAAGAGCCATTGTGCTTGGGATTGTGTATACAGGCAGTCCCCGGGTTACGTACAAGATAGGGACTGTAGGTTTGTATGCAAGTCGGAACTGGTACATATTGTAGGGGAAACTCTAGCCAAACATTTCTCCAGAGCTCAGTTTTATTCTCCCACACCTCACTTCCCTCAGTCCTTTATTCTCAAGCTGAGGTGTCTGCTAAGAAAAGCCGCTCCGCGTCTCCCTGGTCTGCTGGGGGGAGCGCTAGCTTCGCGTCTCCCTGGTCTGCTGGGGGGAGCGCTAGCTTCGCAGCACATTCACTGAATGCGTGTGTGAATTGCTATTGGACACAGGACACGCTGCGCTAGAGCAGAGCCTTTTAAGCTGTGGTCTGCGGGGCTCCATTCGGGCGCACGCTGAGTGGCTGCACATGAGAGAATGAAGGTCCCCCCACCTAATTAAAATTGTGCCGACATGGCTCTGCTAATTAGGTGCCTGGACCCTGGAGATGATGTACACGTAAGGGGAGGTGGTGGGCTGGAAAGGAATGGGGAGTAGGCAGTGGGGGAAACAGGAAATGGAAGGGGACGCAGTGGAGTGAAGGGGAAATTTGGGACATTCAGGGTGGCCAGAGGAAAACAGTGACTTTCCCCAGCTCCGGGGCTGCAGGTGCAAATGATTCTCCTTCCCCACCCTAGCTCAGTAGCGGAGGAGGCGAGAGATAGACAGATCTCTCAAAACTGCAGCTAAAACTTAAATCACTTGTCTAGACAAGTTTTTTTTTTTTTTAAAGTAAAGCGCTTTTAGCTGAAGCACTTTATAGCAATTTTCAAATGCAGTTTGTTCCATTAGCTACGATCATTAAATGGTCCACCAAGCCTCCCTCAACAGTTTAAGTGATCCATGAGGGAAAAAAAATTTGAAAGCCATTTTGCTAGAGCGATCAGACAGCTGGCAGGTCTGAAGGGAGACTGAAGAGTGGAAACATGAATTTAATCTTTGCAAAATTTCTCAGCTTTATCTTTGCTCACCAGCAGCCTTGAGTTCCAAAATTCCAGCTGATCTTCTGTACCATTCCAGGATGCCAGATTCCTCAGTTTTCTACTCCCAGATCTGTCAACCACCAGCTTCTCATAGCTTCCAGGTAGCAGTTTTGTATTGACAATGCAAATAAAATAAAATAAAATAAATAAATCGGTGGCAATTAATATAAGTTCACTCTGGTACGACACTGCATAAGATACAGGACAGTTTGCATTGCTTGCTAATACAGCCATGCTCCTCTTGTATCTTGCCAGCTAGCAAAGCTGGCTGCAATTCTCCTTCACAGCTATTGACGTTTACATGAAAACAGAATCACAGGGAGGTCTCTCACATCCTCTTTAGCATTTATCTGTCATCTCCATCTGTCACCATTTCCCTTCCCTTAAGATAATTTCCCCTGCTATTATGCAGTTAAACCCAACAGTTCTGCCCCTACACACAATATTTGTCCACAATTGTCCTCACACCTTTCTTCTGCTCTTTCATTCCAGTTGGGTAGTCCACAGGAACTTGCAGAGATGCAACAGCCTTTCACAGACCTCAGCTAGGCATTCAATCTTTCCTTTCTAGTTACTTTCTCCCTGCCTGTTAGAAGCAGCTTCTTGGTACCCCAGTTGCCATGAGTTTAATTGTAGGGAGGGAAAGGAGGACATTTAAGATCAAATTTATAAAATGCGGGCCTTTATTTTCAGCCCAAAGCAACCTAAACTGAGCACCGATATGTGTTGACTTCAGTTAGAATTGGAAGCACGGTGAACAGGCAAACTAAACTCCGTATTCTCCCAACAAGGAGTGAGTAAACTGTTTACTCTTGCTCCTCATGGCTGGGTATGCTGATCACCTCCCAGAGTGGAGCCTTAAGTGCATGTACCCTGGTAGAGCTGGCTGCTTCATTTTTTAAAATCCAAAACTGTTTGAACAAACATTTGATCTGATTGATCAATTCCCCCCTCCCCCATTTTAAAAGCAACCGTTGAACAGTTTAAATTTTGATTTTTTTTATAAATGCCACCACATTTTTAACAGTTTAATTTCCTCCTGCCCTTAATCTTTCAACCACGATTATATCACTAATTTATTGCATAGGATTACATCAACCTCTAATATCGGACATTGGGAAAAACAGCCCATGAAGGGTGCTATGCTATTCAGTCACATAGGAGGGGGTTTTGCAACTGAAACTCCTAGGTTGTGTCTGATTAACGTGACCATCATGACTGACTGATAATATCCTGAGCAAACTTTAAGATGAGCTAAGTTTTACTGGAAGGTTAACACCTTTGGGGCACCCTGCATTTTAATCTAGTGTACCCCTGTGATGGCGCTTTGGGGTTTTCCCATCTCCTGCACCCCCAAAATGGCATGAACAGACTCCACCAGCCAGTAGAAGAGAGGGAGTTTATTGCCTCTCCAGGATACAGCACAGCACAGATGTAATCTTGTTCCAGGGCAGGCCTAGGATGCCTCAGCCCCCCTTGAGATGGGGGAGTCTGGGCTCCTAAATCCCAGCCTGTTGCCTAGGCTGCTTCCTCCATGATACCAGACAGAAACACACCCCCTCTCTTCCAGCCCTGTCCCCCAGCCAGGGCGGCATTCCACCTTCCTTTGTTTCTCTCCCTGGGGGGTAGCTGGTCAGACAGGTTGAGAGACCCTCTTTGCATAATGACTCACCCCCTGCCCTGCTGGGCCATGCGGCCGCTAGCAGAGGTCCCCCACAGGCTGCTGCCCAGCATAGCAACCAGCAAGGTACCCCCACTACGTCACAACCCCAAGGTATAACTGCATTTTAAACCAGTAGCATATGGTTTTTGTGGCTTTGTAGGTACCTTCTTTAGACAGGGAGAAAGGATACTAATGAACATCCTCTGCTATCAGCCTTTGAAGCTGCTCTACATTTCTATCACTATTCTACATGCCTGGTAGGGATGTAAGAGACCACTACTTGACTATCTGATAAGCATAAGCTTATCAGATAGTAGACTAGTGATGTGACTAGTCACTCCCCCTCCCACTGCCTCTACCAGAGATAGACAGCAAAGGGCAAGGGGGTGGGGGGAGGAAGGAGCTAGTTTCCCCCTAGCGCTGTCTCCGCAGTGGAGGTAGAGGCACAGCAGGAAATGGCGCAAGCTTACACTGAGGCAGTCACTACTCAAGCTGCTTCTGCTGCAATTCTGCTTTTGAAATGTACAAGAGCCCCACCCAGGTAGGGCTCTTGCTACAGTTGAAAGGCAGAGGTGCCCTTAACAGACTAATCGAATAGTCAACGGAAATCTTATAGAGTAGTTGATTAGTTAATTAATCTAAATTTAACATCCCTACTCCCTGAGGAGATGTGGATACACTAGTTCAAATTGGATACTCCAGAGACCAACAGACCAAGGAAGTACTTTGGGATAAAAGCCTGGGATTTAAGCTGACTCAGGGCCTTCTTCCTGATCCAGCAGACAGACAGACAGACCCCCTGGTCCACAGGTGGTAGTTTGGTCTACTGAGGCTCTTCCTCTCCTGCGTTGTTTCTCTTCCCTTCCCCCCCCCCCCCCGCCCCCAAAAGCCTGGAAGCTTACCCTGAACAGCAGCTCTGATTAACTTGTGACCACCAGAAAGGCCCTACTGTGGGATGCTGAAAACTTGTTTATTGGGGAGATGAAAGGCAGAGCCTCACACTCACACAGTCTCAGTGCCTACGGTAAGAACTCTGCGCTGGTCATGCTTTCTGCACACAATGTCCCATGGATGGAAAAGATGAGAGAGAACATTAATCAGGAGCAGTTCAACAAGAGGCTGAGCAGGTGCGGCATGACCGTGGGGTGTGCTTTTGACCATCTGAAGGCCCGCAGGCAACGTCTGTACAGCAAGCTGGACCTGGCCAATGACAACATCGCTATGCTTATAGCTACTTGTTGTCCCCTCCGTGATATTTGAAAGGAAGGATGAAAGCTTCACCCAGGGCTGGATCGCTGATGCTCAGTGCCTGGAAGCGGAGTTTGAACAGCCTGCGACCAGGGCTATTAGAAGAGCACAGCGAGAGGCCATAAGGATCAGAAAAGTCCTTGAGCCAGCAATTTGACACTGAAAGCCAGTTATATTTGTTGCCAAGCACAGTAGTGCAGTGGCTGCAATGCTGGGGGGAGAGGGGGGAAGGGGAGTGGTTTGATTGGTTCCTATGAAGCAATTGGTACAAGAGTCCCTGTTGCTTTGCAGGGTGTGCTTGCTTGTTTTCATGTATTAGAATAAGGATTGCTTCCCAACCCAAGGATTTTATATATTAAAAACAACAAATGTAGCATTCCCCCGACCCACATGGCACATCTGCATTTTGTGGGGGAGGGTGGAGACGGAAGGAAGGAGGCGAGATCCTGGCACATTTACAGGTTTTTCGGTGTCCAGGTAGCGTACGCAGCCCTGCCGTCGGAAGTGCAATTTGTGTACCTTTTTCTGAAAAAAACGTTGTAGTGTAGACATAGGCTCGGTCATCTGATTTTTCTCTCTCTGGCTTTTAACCAACCAACCAAACTCCTTCCAGTCACAGAAGCTCAGCAAGTGTAAACTTACTAGTTATCTTAGAAGCCACACAAACCCCCGACATGAAGAGAGGCTGCAGCTTTTCTGGAGGTGTTTCCACTCCCCACCCCAAGTTATTTTTCTGAAAGCCCTAAATTGGACATGCTGTGGGAACAAGTTAACAGATTACTCAGCCTGCAGCTCATGGTGAATGAGCCCCTAAGTAGGTTTCTCTGAAGGACAAGGAAAAATAGCGAGATGCAGACTGAGTAGGGTGACCAGCTGTCTCTATTTTATAGAGACAGTCTTGATATTTGGGGCTTCTTAAATGGCTACCTATTACCAAGGATGAAAAATTGAGATGGGGGTGATTAATCTGTTCACCCTAAAAGGGTGACTGGGCCCCCAAGAATTCATTAAGCATGAGGCTAAAACTGAAGGTCACACTGAATTCTACATTTCTTCGTTGCTCACTATGCTTAAATGAAATTTGGCTGGGAAGGGAGACGCCTTTGGTTTTCAAGCTTCTGCCTCCATATTGCCTACAGTACTTATTCATCCCCACAGTACTGGATTTCTTCATGATCTTGAATACATTTATCACCACAACATACCAGTAAGGTGGAGAAATGCAGATGGGGAACCTGAGGCACAGATTAACTGACTTGCCTAAATCCACACAGGAACACACACAGTAGAGCACAGAATTAAACGTGTTATCTTGCAAATCCCAATCTAGCCCCTACGGCCAGGATCCTCCTTCTCTGGGGTCATCCTCAAAGCTGCATCAAAAACATGTATAAATAACGCCCCTCCCAAATGCTTTTCTCCCTTTCCCATTTGACATGAAGCCCCATCTGGCCACATTTGCATGATGCTACAGAGCCCCCGCCAGTTCTAAGAGTTCTACTGCTCATACGGTACGTCTAAACTACATGGCTCCGTCGACGGAGCCATGTAGATTTCTTGTTTTGGCAAAGGCAAATGAAGCCGCGATTTAAATGATCGTGGCTTCATTTACATTTACATGGCTGCCGCGCTGAGCCGACAAACAGCTGATCAGCTGTTTGTCCGCTCAGCGCGCTAGTCTGGACGCTCCCCTGCCAGCATCAAAGCCCTTTGTCGGCAGCCCCGGTAAACCTCATCCCACGAGGAATAATGGGGCTGCCGACAAAGGGCTTTGATGTCGGCAGGGGAGCGTCCAGACTAGCGCGCTGAGCGGACAAACAGCTGATCAGCTGTTTGTCGGCTCAGCGCGGCAGCCATGTAAATGTAAATGAAGCCGCGATCATTTAAATCGCGGCTTCATTTGCCTTTGCCTATGTGTCTAATCTGCATGTAGTCTAGACACAGCCTTAGAGGAGTCACCATGGCACAGAACCCATTTGCCATGGGATGGAGGCCCAGGTGGTGAGCTCCTCTCGTCTCACTGGGGATGCTCAGCAACTTGCAGGATGAGGCCCGCCCTGCATAAGTAGCCTCTCCCTTGGGAGTTCCATGGAGCAAACACCCCTAGGGGCGTGGCACCATGCCCCCGGTCTAGTGATATTAATATGGGGTAACTAAGATATATTTTATTTAAGATCGATCACGTGAGATATCATCGCAAAGGTTGTGATTTACTGAATTGATTATATATTCTGTGGCAGGGGTGGGCAAGAGGCAGGCTGGATTAAGCCCATGGAGGCTCAAGTGGGTTTATCCAGCCCATAGACGCCCTGCTGCTCCCCTGCCCCTTAGGCCAATCAGAGCCTGGGGGGTAGAGGGAACTGCCAGCTGTTCAGAACAGCTGGTAGTTCTTTCTGGGAGGGGTAGTCAGGGGAAAGACTTCACATGATCCCCCACCCCCTGGCAGTGCCGGATGGAGGCATGGGCGAGCTGGGCAGCTGCCTAGGGTGCCAACCGATGAGGGGCGCCTGATGGCAGCTGTAAGGGGCACACGGCATCCCTTATAGCTGCCATCAGGTGCTGCGTGCCTGGCTCCCACAGCACCGCCCCCCCCCCCCCATCCCCAGGGCACTGGCCAGCTACGCCCTGCCCCCCACGACCGCGGGACCCTGCATGGCCGGGCGTGTGCGCCAGCAGCGATGGCCGGGCTGGGCTGCGCTTGCACCGTGCACCCTAGGGATGGGCCCCGGGCTGCACGCCAGCGGCCGTAGCCGGGCCGCGCATGCACCGTGCGCCCCGGGGTGGGCCTGCGCATGTTAGGGGGGCAGGCCTGCTCTCCCACGGGTGGGCCCACACATGCGCCGTGTGCCTGGGGGCGGCACCGCGCGCCCGGGACACCAGAATACCTCGGGCCGGCCCTACCCTCTGGCCAGTCAGGGTCTGCAGGTGGGGGAAGCACAGAAGTGTCTGACTCTGCCCCAGACCCACCCCGTCCCCCTGGCGCCACTTCAAAATGTCCAAAGTGGCCCCCCTTCTAAAATTATTGCCTGCCCCATATCTGCGAGCATGTTTTATTTCTGTATCTGATGTTGAGAATGACTGACCATGTACCAGAACAGGCAGAAGGGGGAACTGAAGGCTACTCTCTTTCAGCGAGCCCTTCAATACCATCTGGGGCTCCTGCAGCTACTGTTTACAGTGTAAAGGTAGCAGCTTGGGGCCCAGCAATTTTTTTTTAAAGGGTCCAAGGCAGCTGCTTCCCCTTCTCCCCTCCCCAAATCAGCAGGCTTGTTTTGTACCAATTACAAAAGTTTTTATGCCTGGAGAGTGCCCCCCAGACAAAAGCGCAACCAGTCTGGCTGGTTGGTTAGTGAACCATTAGGGAAGATCAAGAGGTCTTTAAAGATGCTAGTCTCCCACCTTTCTCAGAAGCTTCTTGGGAAGCTACAACCAACCTCAGACTCCTGGCTGCCTTGACACTGCACAGTCATGTGATCATGTCACCGGCTACTGGACTCTATCTTGGGCTACTTGTACTTTCCCTCCCCCTGCCAGTGGGAATCAAACCAGAAAACGAAGGATTCTGAGCGAATGCTGAGGTATGAGATCAGCAGGGTGGGTTCTTTTCCTCACTGAAATCGGCACCCAAGACTGAAACTGTGGACGAAAGGACTTATCCCAGGCTGGGAGAGAGGTCTGCCCTGTGAAATAAGCTTGGTTCTTGTGGGCTTTTCTTTTTGTGCTTTAAGTTAGCAGTGAGCGAATAGGCACGGACTCCGTGGGTGTTCTGGGGCAGGTGCACCACAGGGGAAAGTTAGCTAGTGCTCAGCATGCACCAGCTGTAAAGCTCCCCTTCTGCCACCCCTCTCCCCCCCTCCCCAATGCTCCAGAGGGAGGGAGAGGAGCAGGGATGCAGTGTGCTCAGAGGGGAGGTGGGGGAAGAGGCAGGAGTTGAGGGAAAGTTGGTGCCAATGAGCAAGTGTGTCTCACCATTGCTTCTCTGCCCAAGAGCCCTAAGCTGCTACATGACACATTACTTTAGCTGTAGAAAAAATGTGTAACTCCCATTCCATCAATGTCTACCAGATCTGTTATCATCAACCCTAGTGCTTTTCATCCCTAGATCTCAAAGTGTTTCATAAATCAGGTCAGTATTAACCCCATTTTACAGATGGAAAAACTGAGGTACAGGGAGGTAAAGCAACTTGCCTACCGTCAGCCAGCAGGCCAGTGGCCAAGTCACAAAAAGAACCTAGGTCTTCTGGTTCCCAAGCACAGAGAGAATAGTCCTGGTTCTACATTGCCTTGTACTTTCTCTCCCTCCCTCTGAGAAGTAGGCATACCACAATGGAGTAGGAGAGTGTTAACACTTTACACTGCTGTATAAGCGTGTTCCTATTCAGATACATGATGTGTAAGCAACCACGCAACAATTGGAGCATTTAAGAATCATGTGTAATATTTGTAGCTTTCTGCTTTTGCTTGCAGAAGAATGGAAGAATTTCCACAGACGAGTCTGCAAACAGAGGGGAGCTAAGACATTTGCATGCAAGATGCTAAGCATGGTGTTCTGCCCTTGTTCGGTTGGTTCCTCCATTGTAGCAGCTATCCACGTAGAAAACTCACCAGAATCAGCAAGGTTATCTACAGTGTGTTTTAATATATGGCTACAATGCCCTAATCCTTACACATTAGTCAGTAGATTGTCAGTGCTTTTCCGGAAATTCAAGGGGCCAGTGTAGACAGCTGGCAAGTTATTCTGGAAAAGCAGCTGATTTTCCGGAATAAGTGGCCAGTGTAGGCACAGCCTAGCAGTAATTAGTCCTTTATAATGTCAGCACATCAGTCACTGTGTCCATGCTGAATCCAAGCTTTCAGACACTATTCAGCTCTGTCCTTGGAAGCCAATTTTCCTATATTTTGAGATCTAGCTTCACCCAAAGCTAAACTAGGATGGACTTGAGAATGAAGTCTGACTTTATGTATGAATGTATTAGTAAAAAAGCAGCACCCAGGAAA
The DNA here is from genome assembly GCF_052426305.1 of Pelodiscus sinensis. Classification (NCBI taxonomy): domain Eukaryota; kingdom Metazoa; phylum Chordata; order Testudines; family Trionychidae; genus Pelodiscus; species Pelodiscus sinensis. Next base: position 10,443,931 of record NC_143057.1, read on the forward strand.
TGAAATAAGCTTCCTTAAAATAATGAGCCCAGAGGATTGAAACAGATTGCAGTTGCTTTGTTCACTTCCCTGTTTCTGACAAGGGCACAGTCTCAAAACCCTCGGGCATTTGCAAAGCTTCCAACAAAGGCACTAATCTAAGCTAAAGATCTTCTGTTCCCAAGTCTTTCCCGGCAAGGTATTACAAGCCACTTCCTGGGAGTTACTGAGCTTCCTCAACTCCCACTGATGTCTGTTAATGAAAAATAGAGCAATGAAAGCAATCGCCATCTCAAAAGTGGACAGAGGTCAGACCATGCCTGGAGAACTCCTGATTGACTGAAGTTAATGGCCTTCTGCTAGTCTTGTGTCACTAACCTCCTCAGCTTGTCAAAAACCTACCCAAGAAATTCCTTCTGCCTGCCTCACTGCTTTATTAATAATGAAAAGAAAATGGACTTGCCTAGAAAAACCACTGATTTAGTGCTGTACTAGCCAGCCTTTTGAACCTTCAGAGAAGTTCCCACAAAAATCTCTCCCTGCTAGCCTGTGCGAAACACCAAAAGCCTGGCTCTCTCACAGCCCCATTGCACTGCAACAGCAATGAGAAAAGGCCTTAAGGTAAAATTTTCCCCATTGGGATGTAGGCTTCTAAATCATTTGGGTATTTCTGAAAATTTTATTTTTACTCTAAATGGGAATCAAGCCCCCAAAACTGTTCCACAATGTATTCAATGTGGAACAGTCCAATGTATTCAAAAAGCAAAAGACTTGCTTTTCAAATATTTTCCAAGTCCCTGAAGTAGGGTCTCTGGTGGGGATGATTTAACTGTAGCCACAGGGAAGTCATCCCAATTTCTCTTTAAATTAGTTGTGAAATATAATAAGGGACTCATCTCCCTCTCACACTAGCTCAGTACCGGTCCCCTTTCTGCTTCCCTCCATCCCCTCCCTAAAGCCATGCATACAAAATAAGCAGTTTATGCAGATGTTTTGTCTTATCTCCGCGCTAAATTGCTAACCACTATTCCTGATTCTATCACCCAGTTAAGAGCATATTTAACAAGTTCATAATGGCTTACAAATGGGTGGTCTCCCCCCAGATACAGTGTAATCCATCAGACTAGACCTTCACTAACACAATGCATTGCCAAAGGACTATCAAGATCTATGCTGGGGTCTATCTGGAATTGCCAGCAGCTGTTTCCCCAAATATTATCAGCTTATCTGGAGGCTGGTGCAGTTGTTAGATTTTGTTTTTTTAAGCGTAACAACGGGGCAAGGTGGTTCTGGAGGATTTTAGGATTACCTGCAACTTTCTGATTGCTCCTGCTAGCAAACAAGGAGTGGAATAGAGCTGTCAGTTTACCAGGAAGTCGCTGGGAATGTAGAGATCCAGACTCAAAGTGAGAGCATTCAACTGCTCCATATGACAAGCTATTCATTAGCTAAAGGGCCATGATCCTTTTATGCTGTTTTAGACTCTGTTTCATGGGGGCTTTTACTAGTGTATCCATCAACACCTGGCCCAGCCTACAACATCAAGATCCATACTTTTGACTAAGATCAGATTGCTTGTCTTTGGTCATACAACATCCATCAGCCTGCCTGGCATTTACCTTTCCAAAAGGAATCTCTTGTTGCTAGTGATTCCACACAAGCTATTAAAACGCAGCTTTGTCTGACATACTGAGTAATCATTGTTACTTCCATCATAGTAACACCCAGGTGGACCAATACGCTACACACTGTGCAAACACACAGAAAGCACTTGCTATCTGACAACAGACCGGTACACATGCAGATCAAGTGGCTTGTCCAGGACTGGGCAGCAGAAGGGTTAGGAACAAAACACAGGTTGCTCTCTTAGCCACTGTCTCTTGAGTTCTTTTTCACCGTTACCCATTGCATACACAAAGGGATACTGACACACAGAGACATTCCAAAAGAGTAGGACAAAAGCCACAATTAGACTACAGTGTCTTTTAACCTTTTCCCATCTGTTTTGAAAGTGTCCTCTCATTGCAATGTGTGAGCTAGTCTACTCACCTGCTAGGCAGCCCCCTCACAGCCAGGCACGACAGCTCTCTTGCAACTCCAGTGCCTCCCTGCCAAAGGTCCATACAGCACCACGGGAGCCACTTCTTTTCCAGTGACTCAGTTCTGGCAAGGCCTCCCCACGGGGGTCACAACTGTCCAAACTCAGAGATGCCTTCAACACAGACAGCATTCCCTGGTAGCAGAGCTCTTCCTGAAGCTGTCTTCAGCAACCGCCTGCCGGGCTCAGTACCCTGGCCACTAGCTTGTCTGTAGGCCTCCTTCCTGGGGGGCAACATGGGAAACAACCCCCACCCTCAGCTCGGACTTCCTACCCAGTCTCTCAAATGCTCTCCCTTGCTTACTCAAGGCTCCCCCTGCCTGAGGCACTTTTCCCATCTCAGCTTAACCTCCGCTTAAACTAGACACAAATTCCCCTTTCTGTAGCCACCTTCTGCTCTCACCGGGGAAGGTGCCTGATTCTGCTCAGGTGAGCCTCATTCATAATCAGGTTGGCTCAGCTCAGACTCTTAACCCCTCTCCCCGCAAGCCCCTGCTCTCTTACACAACAGTTTTGTGTTTGAATTTAACCCTTTCCCTACAAAGGAATAATTACAGCGGGCTGCCTAGGATTTTCAAAACGGGGGGGGCCTAAATAAGGTCAGGGTCCCCATCCAGGGCTGGTTTGAGCAGCTCACACGAGCCCTGCCCTCTCCATGCACAAGGCAAGTGTCTCTGATTGCTTGAATCTTGCTTGCCCCTCACCCAAACCATGCTCCCCCCTCCTCCCTGCAGCCTGACATCACCACTCCACCCGCCCCTCACATGTTTATCCACACCACAGTTTTTTCACACAAGTGGGCACTGGTCCTGTTTGCTCAAGAAAATCTTACAGCCCTTTCTCTAATTTCTATGCCTGTTTGCTTGCTTGCAGGGTAATTGTGTGCTGCCTTCCCCCCTCCTGTTTCAATCCTCTGGCCTTGCTCTCTGGGCTTCCCTGTCACTCCATGAACATACAGCATCAGTAAGCGTCTGTGGAATATCTCTCACTGGCATAGTCACACTATAAGAGTCATGTGAGCTGCCTCTCCCATCAGAGTGTGAGAAACGCCATCCTAGGATACTCCCAGGCCTCAGGTTACTCAGAAGCTCATGTTACTGGCACGCTTGGATGATGCACAGGAAACGAAGGGACACACAATTCACTCCATCGGTCAACTTGAGGGGAATGATTCCACTGAGAGGGGCTGGCTGGGGTTTCCTCGACTTTGACCTACAATCACAAAATAGGCCTTCCCACTAACTTATCTCACATGCCCTGCACAGTTGAAACGCTGTTCAGCTTGGCACCAGTCCTCCTGCATGGTGCTGCAGGATTTCCCTGTCTCCTTTTGGGGCTCTTAGACACTAGTTGCCTGCCACTGTAAAAGCAAACGAATTTGTTTTCTTTTCTTATCTGCGAGCTCCATGAGCATTCAGGAGCCCTCCTTATAATAGTCAATGTGACAAGAAGTGAGGAAGGAGGTGTGAGCCTCACCTCAGAGTCTTTGGGTTCTGTGTCACAGTGTCAAGAACGTTACCAGGAAAGACAGTAGAGGAAGGTTATTCCCACAACTTTAGTCCTCAAAGGCTCCACACTAAAACAAGGATCCTACAGCCAGTTGAACAAATTGCTTCATTCATACCCTGGGAGGTGTGGAGCAGAGCTGCAGAAATGCTGTGGCCCTTTGGCGATATCAGACGGGGGTGCCCTCTCCAAGCATAACACTACATGAAGAGAGTTGTAAAGGGCTAATTAAACAAAGAGCGGGGCTCAGTTTTCCACCTATTGTGAAAAACTATTGCTCCTGCCACCCCTGTGTTGAAAAAGAACACATCCCATGACTAGGAGCGCTGAGAACAGCACGAACACTGCAGGGCATTGTTTTTCACCCTCAGGGACAGAGTTTTCCATTCCCAAACCGGACTTTCTGCTGCCGTGATGCAAAAGCCTGCTTCTGATCTCTGCTGTAAATCAAGCCTGCCTCCACTGAAGTCACTGTGGTAACAGGAGCATAAACTGGAGTAAATGACCTCAGAATCAAGTCCCCTGGCCACACACGGAGTCAAATATACTCTCCCACTTGCTGCCTCAGTGCCTCTCTCTGCTAGATCAAACAGTGCCCTTTTTCTGATGTTCCCCTGTGGCAGACGTTGGTGACTTATTTTCAGAATCACAGGACCGTGTATATTTTGAATGGGTAATACCACTATGGAATACATTACTCTGAGGAACACTCAATTTAATGGCAGCCAGCATGTGACTGTGTCCAAGTGGGGAAGAAGATGCCAAGATGGATAAGGATGGGCTGAGTGCCTGGAGTCAGGGGCATGTGAGGACAGACTAGAGAGGAGTCGCAGTATGATGGGGTGGACCAAATGCCACAACACAGCATTGATCTAGTTGCCCTCTTAAAATCCCTTCTAGTCCTAAATTTCAATGATTCTATCAAGCTGATGACTCCTCTAATCTTATAACTAATACAGTAGTCTCACTGTCTTCATTATTACATCTTGGTCTTTTTAAAATTTGTTAGAAGATTATGCAATAGTTAAAATTAAAGAGACACTGTTATCTAGTTATATTTTACTTAAACAGAGCCATATTTCAGGTTGGCTTTTTAATACATTCTTTAATATTAAATGAACTATTTTGACTATTTAAAAAAATTTCACTTCAGTATTTTTTTTTACTTGTCTCAGTGGACACTGGTATTGTTGACATTGCCATGAGCATTTTAAGGAACACAGTTATTGGCATAAAAATGCCAGTAGAGTGAGCAATGTCTAGATTGTGAGTTCTTTAGGGGAAGGACCATTTTTTTGTTCTATGATTGCGCAGCACCTAGCACAGAGGGGGCCCTAGTGCACAAGTGTGATTTCTAGGTGCTACCTCAGTACTAACAATAAATAAGCTATCTCTGCTGTGTGAATTGTCACTCTTACAGCATCTGCAGTTCAATGCGATGTAACGGTGCGCTGTGCTCAGCTTATTTTTCCACATGAACCGGTTTTCTAATTGTATTAATGAATCATTTTGATGATTCCAGAATTTGGTTCCTTTTAATTCCTGATGCAAATGTGATCCCCACCCCCGTTGCTTACTGTTTTTGATGTGTATGTGTGAAAGGACAAAAGGAATTTCACTGACGAAGCAACAGTAAAACAGGAAATTTAAATAGAACCTGCCCATGTATCTACCTACAAATTTAGCTATCTAAAACTGAATCTAAATTCACAATAGATGCAATCAGAGTTGTAATGCTTCATCAGTGCCACTCCACTCATGCCAACAAAGGTAGAGAGTAAAGTGGGCTCAGGTGTTTTTATCACTGTTATTACTATCAGCTGCAATGGAGCAGCACACAGAAGCCCTGGTTGAAATCAAGACCCATTATGCTAGGCACCATATAAACACAGAGTAAAATAATTCCCTTCCCAAGAGCTGGCCATCTAAATAGATAACATACAAAATTATCACCCCTCCCATGTAGGATAAGAAATGAGATACAGACATTAAATTACTTACTCAAAACTACAGCTGAAGTCTTGGTGGACCTAAACTCAGGTCCTCTAGGGTACATCTACACAACCGCGTTATTTCAAAATAACTGATATTATTCCATTACATAGCCATTATTTTGAAATTATATAGCCATTATTTTGAAATAATATCAAGCTGGAGGATTTGAAGAATCCCAAGCATTGTTACAGGCTGGGGATCGAATGGCTAAGTAGCAGTTTTGCAGAAAAGGACCTGGGGATTACAGTGGATGAGAAGCTGGATATGAGTCAACAGTGTGCCCTTGTAGCCAAGAAGGCTAAAGCATATTAGGATGCATTAGGAGGAGCATTGCCAGCAGATCCAGAGAAGTGATTATTCCCCTTTATTCGGCTCTGGTGAGACCACATCTGGGCTGTGTCTAGACTGGCCAGTTTTTCCGGAAAATCAGCCGCTTTTCCGGAAAAACTTGCCAGCTGTCTACACTGGCCGCTTGAATTTCCGCAAAAGCACTGACTTCCTACTGTAAGAAATCAGTGCTTTTTGCGGAAATACTATGCTGCTCCCGTTCGGGCAAAAGTCCCTTTTGCACAAAACTTTTGCGCAAAAGGACCAGTGTAGACAGCTCAGATTTGTTTTCCGCAAAAAAGCCCCGATCGCGAAAATGACAATCAGGGCTTTTTTGCGGAAAAGCGCATCTAGATTGGCCACAGACGCTTTTCCACAAAAAGTGCTTTTGCAGAAAAGTATCCATGCCAATCTAGACGCTCTGTACCGAAAATGCTTTTAACGGAAAACTTTTCCGTTAAAAGCATTTCTGGAAAATCATGCCAGTCTAGACGTAGCCCTGTAGTATTGTGTCCAGTTCTGGGCCCCCCACTATAGAAAGGATGTGGATGCACTGGAGAGGGTCTAGGGAGGGTGACCATAATGACTGGGGGACTGGAGCACATGATCTATGAGGAGAGACTGAGGGATTTGGGTTTGTTTAGTCTGCAGAAGAGAAGAGTGAGGGGGGGATTTGACAGCAGCCTTCAACTTCCTGAAGGGAGGTTCCAAAGAGGATGGAGACAGGCTGTTCACAGTAGTGAGGGATGGCAGAACAGGGAGCAATGGTCTCAAGTTGTGGTGGGGGAGGTCTAGGTTGGATATTAGGAAAAACTATTTCACTAGGAGGGTGGTGAAGCACAGGAATGGGTTACCTAGGGAAGTAGTGGAGTCTCCATCCCTAGAGGTTTTTAAATCTCGGCTTGACATAGTCTTGGCTGGGTTGATTTAGTTGGGATTGGTCCTGCCTTGGGCAGGTGGCTGGACTTGATGATCTTCTGAGGTCTCTTCCAGCTCTATGATTCTATGACTTCTTACTCCAACTCATGGTAACCCTCATTTCAAGAGGCGTAAGGGAAGTCGCAGGAAGAGTGTTCTTCCTTACACTTCCTGCTGTGTGGACAGTGCCAAAAGCCAAGTTAAGCTATTTCGACTTAAACTAAGCAGTTGATGTAGCTGAAGTTGCATAGCTTAATTCGACTTTAGCCCTGCTGTTTAAACATACCTCCAGAGTCAAGTCCAGGACCTTTCCAACAAAACTAATAACATTAGTTAGCTATAATCAAAGCAAAGAGCTTGGAAATAAAGCCATCCCTGTAGAAAATTTGCTGATTTGTTTCTGTGTGTATAAGAAAAGATCTCTCAGGGCATGTCTAAACTGCCCTGCACGTAAGACTACAGATGTAAGTGTTATGACCAACTATCTTCTTTGTTCTTGCCCACAGAGTCAACACTTTAGCAACACGCACCAAACTTCTGTGTCGTACTCATACCCCTGTAGTCCAAACTGCAGGACAGAGTAGATATGCCCTCAGATGCAGCATTAGTATAACTGAAGGAGTTTAAGTACAAAAGTGCATTGAGCAAAATATTAGCTTAGTATACATAACCTCACCTGGCTACGTGTATTGATTTGAATATAAAATATATTTATATGTAGTTCTTTTCTGAAGTGTTAGCTCCTTACCCTGCAACAATGTTTCATCTGGCTAATTTTCATTCTGTGTGGTTGCTTGATTGCTTTGGATCTTATGCATTTTAGGTGTTAATGTTTCTTGTACTTGTTATGTAGCTGAGGGCCAATAAATATGAGACACAGCAAAAGAGTACAGGGATTATACAAATCACAGCTAATCTACATAAAAAGATACATTTTAAGAAATACCCTCCATCAACAAAAGAGAGGACTGTGCAGCACTTTAAAGACTAACCAGATGGTTGTTAGTCTTTAAAGTGCTGCACAGTCCTCTCTTTTGTTTCAGCAAGATCAGACTAACACGGCTACATCTCTATTACTACCCTCCATAAAGTTACACTGGGGCTTCACTTCAAAATGCATATCAAGCTAGCAAGATTTTTGTAGCATACTTTTTCATGTAATACATAATTACACTGTGGAACTCATTGCCACAATATACTAGTAAGGCCAGAGCTTCCTAGGAGCCTAACGAACAAAAAGAGAGAGAGAGAGAGAGAGAGAGAGAGAGATGATTGGACATATCTATGCAAGGAGAGAACACCCAAAGGTACAGTATTAGTCAGGATTAAAACAACAAAAACAAACAAAAACATTGGAATTTTGGAATAGAGCTCAATTTTCCTGTTTCATGATGACATAAGCCAAGCTCCAAATGATGCAGATAAGCACTGGATAAGGTGGACCACTCATCCAGAATTGAGTTTCTTATGTTCCTGAAATTCATCAGCCCCCAGCCTTAGAGTCAGATCTGCACAGGTGGCTCCCGTCTGGTGAAAGGATCTGGCAGTGTAGATCTGAGTACTGGAGCAGGTCAGCTTGAGTAAGAAATGCAGAAGCAGGCCCCTATTTATCATTTACAGTTCATACATGCTATTATGTACAAGGAGTTACAACTTGCTTCTTGTTTAAGGGAGGATGTTTCTCAGAATGTGTCTTTTTATGTAGGTTCATTATCCTTTAATTCCCATATTTTTTTTATTGTCTTATATTTGTATGCACTCAGTTGCATAGCAAGTAAAGGAAACAGCAGCTGTATGCATAAGAACTGAAGCAACCAAGCAACACACTGGAAGAAAAACAGCCAGACTAAAAACTGCCCTGAGGCAAGGAACTATATGTCAAAGAAAAACAAAATATATTCAAATCAGTGTATTTTATAATCAAATCAATGTGCATATGGTCCAGATCAGTTTATATACTCGAAATATATTTTACTCACTGTATTCCTGGAATTAAATCCCTTAGTTATATTGGTTCTTTTCTCTGAAGCGCTTTACCTCACACACAAAACTATCAGTAATGCAGATATTGGAACTACTCTTGACAGCAAATACCACTTAAGGGGAGTAAGAGTGGTAGAATGAGGCTATAAAGGTTTTGGTAGAGGGGACACATGGTCTTATGATTAAGGCATTGGAGTAGGACTCAGGAAATCCAAGTTGTTTTAGCTCTGCCACAGACTTCCCGTGAGATCTTGGTCAAGTCACTGAATGTCTCTGTGCCTCCATCATCCATCTATAGAAGAGTGGTGATACTAATACTTCCTTTGTCTGTTTTGGATGCAAGTGTGACCCACACACCTTCTGGGCGTGGTGTACTGTCCCATCTGGAAGCACCAAGATCACTTACAGAGGCCTGGTCTACACTAGGACTTTAGTCCGAAATTAGCCCCCTAAGGTCAATTTTGTAAGCGATGCAGCCACACTATCAAGCCCATTATTCCGGAATAAGGGGCTCTAGAATTTGAACTTTGTAGTCCTGCTTTTCATGAGGAATAATGCTATTCCTGAACGTGTCAGTCCGGAATAATATTAGTGTGGACACTCGGGTGCTGCTAATTCGAACTAATTGGCTTCTGGGAGGCCTCCCAGAGTTCTTCCTAGGGCTCTGAGTTCAAGGTATCGTGCCCACATTAACAGAGCCTGCCTCAGACTACGTTTGATTCTTCCCCGTAGTGACGACACGGAACTTTGAATTTGTAAAATCAGGTGCCCAGAAGTCAAATTTAGTAAATTTGAAATAATCTCCTAGTGGAGACTGGCCAGAGAAACTAATAAGGCTGGTCTACAGCCTGACCTAATAGCCCACTGGCTTTTAACTCGTGTAGTAATAGCTCATGCACTAAGGTCCCAGGTTCAATTCTATCTGTTGCCATCACAAAAGCACCTTGGGGCCAGAGCTGTCCCTTACAACTTGTATTATAGCAACTAGCACAATGCACCAGGCCCCTATCTTGGCTGGATACTCCAAGTCCACTGTAATAATGAATAATAATATGTGAAGGTTTCTTCGTGTTGCTTGTCTATTTCATGTCAGTATTTTTACAGCTTGCCAAGCCAAGAGTGCAAAATAATGCAGCAGACAGTCACAATGGATAACATTTCAAAAATACCTACAGGACTTAGGAACCAAAGATTCACTTTCAATAGAGACTTAGGAACCTTTCTCTCTGAAAAGAAACATAGGTTCCTAAGTGTTTAAGGCAATGTCTACACTACAATGGCTGGAAGATGGCTAATGTGAGACCAGTTTTTAAAAAGGGCTCCAGAGATGATCCTGGCAACCAGAGGCCAGTAAGCCTGATTCTATACAGGCCAAAACAATTGAAATTACAGTGAAGAACAGAATTGTCAGACACGTGGATGGCAGTTGCTGGAAAATAGCCGCCCAGTGAGGAGAATGCAGATTGTAAGTCTTTAAATCCCAGGGCAGTCTTGCAAAAAAGGAAGTTGCTGTCTTGCCATTAGTTGACTCAGAGTCAAAACAATGGCTCAGAGGATTGGTAATGGGCTGTTGAGTCTTTCTTCTCTTGATCAGCACTGCAAGTCCAGCCCAGATCAATTGTCAGTGAAAACTGTTCCTTTCATGGCCTTTCAGGAGCCCATGTGAAATGAGTTTGATAGTCTGAGTGCAGCTCCTAGAGTCTGGGTCACAGGAGTCTCTGCCTTCCAAGTGGGTCGTTTCAGCAGAGAGGCCAGGGATACTGGAATATAGTTGTCATGATAAGACAGGGACTCAGGTCCTGTACTGTTCCACCTATCTGCATGTGTACCAGGAATGTTTTTCTATGATAACTATAACTACCATATCTGATTACCATCATAGCTTCTAATCGTTCAGACTACTGAGTTTCCCAGCTGGTAAAACGGAGTTAATAAATTAGCCGTGTGCCCAGCGCTGGCGTACCAAACTCATTGGATTCAGTTTACCATGGTCATAATCAAGTACAGCTCTACTGAAGTCACTGGATTTGCATTGCGGTTATATTTTTGGTGAACCATTGGGCCACTGGACCATTGTGCCCCGGCCTCCATGTTACTAATCATGAGAGTAAACCCCAAACCCTGGTTTTGTATAAGTAGCAACTTTGCAACAGAAGCAAGGATGGGCCTTACCACCTGAGCCCTTCTTACTTTTTCTCAGTGGGAGGTAGCTCCTTTGCATATCTTATACCCACCATCATAACCCAGAACGGCAATTACATTCATGGACAGAGACAAGTATAAACTTTGGCTGCTTGGTGAGAACTCAGCCCTGAGATCCATGGCAAAGGAATTGTATCAGAGTGGCAGAGAATGGAGCGTTCAGCACTCACATCCCCATTGCACCAGCAATACTGAAAGGCTGTGTCTAGACTGGCCAGTTTTTCCGGAAAATCAGCCGCTTTTCCGGAAAAACTTGCCAGCTGTCTACACTGGCCGCTTGAATTTCCGCAAAAGCACTGACGATCTCATGTAAGATTGTCAGTGTTCTTGCGGAAATACTATGCTGTTCCTGTTTGGGCAAAAGTCCTTTTGCGCAAAACTTTTGTGCAAAAGGGCCAGTGTAGACAGCTCAGATTTGTTTTCTGCAAAAAAAGCCCCGATCGCGAAAATGACGATCGGGGCTTTTTTGCGCAAAAGCACATCTAGATTGGCACGGACGCTTTTCCACAAAAAGTGCTTTTGCGGAAAAGCATCCATGCCAATCTAGACGCTCTGTTCCGAAAATGCTTTTAATTGAAAACTTTTCCGTTAAAAGCATTTCTGGAAAATCATGCCAGTCTAGACGTAGCCAAAGTGTGAGCCTTCATAGCAAGCTCAAAAATTGGCCAAGTAAGCAAGGAATTAGGGCAGAGGAGGGCCTCAGTTGGAGTACTGTGTCCACTTCTGGGCACCACGTTTCAAGAAAGAGGTGCAGGAATTGGAGAAGGTCCAGAAAAGAGCAACAAGAATGATTAAAGGTCTAGAGAACATAACCTATGAAAGGTCTAGAGAACATAACATAACCTATGAAAGAATTGGGCTTGTTTAGTTTGTAAAGGAGAAGACTGAGAGGGGACATGGTAGTAGTTTTCAGGTATTTAAAAGGGTGTCACAAGGAGGAGGGAGGAAAATTGTTCTCTTTAGCCTCTGAGGATAGAACAAGAAGCAATGGGCTTAAATTGCACCAAGGGAGACTTAGGTTGAACATTAGGGAAAACTTCCTAACTGTCAGGGTGGTGAAACACTGGAATAAGTTGCCTAGGGAGGTTGTGGAATCTCCATCGCTGGAGATATTTAAGAGCAGGTTAGATAGAGATCTGTCAGGGATGGTCCAGACAGTACTGGGTCCTGCCATGAGGGCAGGGGACTGGACTCGATGACCTCTCGAGGTCCCTTCCAGTTCTAGTGTTCTATGATTCTACGAAAGGACCAAGAGGTAGAGTGATGCTTAGGATGTTACCACTATGAACATCCCTATTAGTGGTTGCCTCAATTGAGTGAGTGAATCCACAGCACAAAAATACCCTTGTCAGTCCCAGCAAAGAAGCCAATGGTTGAATGCACCATGGAAACAAAGGTTTTGATTAATCAAGGCATATATTTATCAAAGTATATGCGGATTTTAAGCCCTTGAGTAGTCCCATTAACTTCAATGAGGCAACTCACAGACTTAAAATTAATACCTTGCTGCAAAGTGAATTTAACTACTTTCTCTCCCCTAGAGTTTGTTCTCCATACGTCTTGTCTTGACTGCTAAATATGGTGCTGTTTTTACCTCAGCATAGCTAATGTGCATGAGCTACCCTGAGGTAAACACATAGTGAAAAAAGGCAGTTCTGTTTTGCTATGAGGTAAAACAGAACTGACAGCCACTTCCCACACATTGAACCCTTCATTTTTGGCCCCTTTCCAGAGTTTACGGGACCCACAAAATCTACTAGCCTAGGCCCCTCATGTGGGAATGTCTTTATCCTTCTCAGTCGGGGGCCACGTCAATTAGTCACTTGCGTGCGGCCCCCGACCTGATTTTTTTTCTGTGGGTCAGCAGCCCCTGACCCCAGAAAAGGTTTCCCATCTCTGAGTTAAAGCCTCAGTGAAAATAAATTAGCCTCAATAGCTAGAGAGAATCAGCAAACTTCATCAGACCCGACTGGCTCACTTAAACACAAACTATTTCCCAAATATACAGCCTGCTTACATGAAGTATGAATCAAGGCTAAATGGAGTCATGGTGGATTTACACAAGAGTAACTGAGGCTATGTCTATGCTACAGGGGTTTTCCGGGATACCAGAGGTATCCCAGAAAAACTCTGCCGCGTTCAGGGAACGCATCTGCTCTTCCACTTTTTTTTTTTTGCAGAAGAGAAGACGCGCTCTTTTAGAAGCCCTGTCTTCCTCGTCCCACGAGGAAGAAGGGCTCTTCCAAAAGAGGGGCTGTTCCAAAATTTGGCCCAGTGTAGACCGGCCAAATTTTGGAAAAGCCTCTTCTGAAAAAACTATCGAAAAAAGGTATGCACATTGTGGAGCACAATTTGTGTACCATTTTCCAATAGCTCATTGTAGTGTAGACATAGCCTGACAGCAGTTTTGGCAGTATCTGTATACATGGGCCTAGCTTCCACTGAATTTAGGAGCTAAACTCCCCATGATTAAAATAAATTAAACAAATAAACAGGAATTAAAATAAAGAAATATAACTATTAACCATTGTTCACTGGCAATGTCAGACACCAATAGCTTGGTCGTTCCTGGAGAGTGCTACTAATTTTATTTGTCTGTAATAAAATAATTTAAAACATCATATATTTGCTTATGAAATATTTTTAAAGGGTGAAATCTTAATCCCTATGAAATCAATGTGGGGGGGTGAGGTAGCAAATTACTTTTATGGACCCAGTCTTTCCTCCCAGCTCATCAGTTGGTGTAAATCCGCCTAAGGTTTTACCTTTTTACCTGCACTGTTTGATCCGTGTTGATTTTCTTATTAGACAAATGTGCTGCGTTTGGGATGTTGCAGTAACTCCTTTTGTGCTAAGATCCCTACTGTGTTTTGTTTACAGTGACAAGCAAGCAGAGAGGACATCACTGATCTCCCAGGAGACCTTCCATAAAGCGGAAGGCTTATCACAGAGCAGTAGCTGCAAAGATCCCTCTCTCTGCCTCAGCTGAGCAAACAGAGTACAGATAAAGGAAAGTGCTTTGGGGGAACTGGTGCTGTTTGGTTTGAGCCGTGGCTTTAATTCATGTTTCACTTGCGAGAGAGCTGCCTGTAGGAGCAAGCTTCCTCGCTTGGGTCCGCAGACTTGTGCTAGCCTGTTAAAAATAGCTGTGTAGCTGTGGCAGCTGAGGGCAGGAGTTTGGGATGTTAAGCCTGGGGAGAGGTGGAGCTTGAGAGCTCCAGCTGCAACATCTATACAGCTACTGGCAGCATGCTAGAGCCAGCCCTGCAAGCACAATCTATGGATTTACCTTGGAAGGCTCACTCCCACATGCAGTGCAGCTATAGCTATAGGTTCTGGAGCCACTGGGGAGGGGAGGCAGGGCAGGGTAGGTAGTATGAGCCTTGCCTAGACTGAGTTGAAACCCCTACTATGTGACCTCTGTGCACTGCTGTCAGCTGGCTTTGCTCATAACTTTATACATAAGCTCTGCTTACTCATTTTCCAGCTTCCCCTGTTTGTGGTCCTTAGTCCGCTGGATTTCAGCTCAGTGCAAAATGTAACCTTAATGAGATAAGGATGCTATAGCATGTTCTGACCACAGATCTCAAGGGCTACGTCTACACTGCAGGCTTTTTGTGCGAGAACAGCTGTTCCCGCAAAAACTTGCGGAGCATCTGCACTGCACGTGTGTTCTTGCACAAGTAAATTTACAGTAAAGCGTCAGAAAACAGGGCTTCTTGAGCAAGAGTTATTCCTCTCCCCATGAGGAATAAGCCCTCTTGCACAAGAGCTCTTCCACAAGAAGGCAGTGTGGATGGGCAACAGGGGTTGCTTGTGCAAGAAACCCCTATGCCTAAAATGGCTATCAGAGCTTTCTTGCGCAAGAGAGCATCCTCACTGCCATGGATGCTCTTGCACAAAAGCACATCTCTTCCACAAAAGCACAAGGCAGTGTGGATGTGCTCTTGTGGAAGACCTTTTGCATACGAACTCTTGCACAAAACAGTTCTTGTGCAAGAAACCTGCAGTGTAGAGGTAGCCAAAGAGTTTCACAAAGAGTAAGTGTTATCCTCAGAAAGAAACCGAGGCATGGAGAAACTGACTTGCCCAAGATTAAATTAAGACAGTCAATGGCAACCAGAAGTATCTGGAGTCCCATTGTAAGCCAACACCTCTGGATTATGACACTGCAATATAGGACTGTCACTGCCTAGAGGCCTTGTGAGCTCTCGCTAGGACATGAAACTTTCTTTATAATTGCCACTAACTCTACCACATCCCCAGGAAACACCCATCCCCAGGAAAGCTCTATATAAGGGGTTGGAGTGTTGAGTTGCTGGAGGATGATTGCAAAGGATATTTGGAAAATAACCCCCTGGCAGTACATGCTCTGTTTGCCCTGTGTCTGCATGCTGACGGCCTTAGCTACAGCAGTACACAATCAAGAGAGCGTCTAAGAGAGGGAGTCATTACTGCGTAAGCCGCTATGGTCACAGTCTTCAGTCCCATTGCTGTTGAAAGCAGCTCCAGCCAGCTGGGTAACCATGGAAGTGCCCGCATCCTGTTTACTCAGCCCAGCTCCTCACACGTTCAGTGTGCTGTTAATTGTGCCATCACTTGGATTCCCCAGACAGTCCTGTTCAGTGGTTCCTTGTTGCATTTGTGTGTCAGTCAGTCACCAGCCCTTTCTGTTGGGATGTGCCGTTTGGCAGAGCAGTGACCACAAGCAGTCAGGCCTGATCTAAGCAGGACAGGCCTTGTGTGGCCCTCTGACATCCCCATGGAGATGGGAGGGCTGCAGGCCTTAGAATGTGAAACCACAACAAGCAATCACTGTGTTCTTCTCCACCCTTTTGTTACTGTGTCCTTTTGTTGCCATTGCCTGGCCCCCTTCTCTGTGTCTTCCCTCTACTCTCCTCCCCTCTCCGGCTACAGGCTTCTTTCGGAAGAAACTTTTCTGGAAGAGATCTTCCGAAAAAACGTCTTCCGAAAGAGAGCGTCCAACACTGCCAAAGCGCATTGAAAAAGCGATCTGCTTTTTTGACAGAGGGCGTCCACATTGAGTGAAATGGATCCTACATTTAGATGTATAAAAACGGGCCCATCCAAAATCCTCCCTCAGTGCATGCAAAACAGTAAGATATATACTAAGCAATCCAAGTAGGGACCAGAATGGCAAACAAGAATGGACTGAACCACCCAGAAAAAAAAAAAGAAGAGAGAGACCTTCAAAGCCTCTCAAATAGATTCCTAAAGGCCTTGGTGCATGTTTTGATTGTCTGCAAATGTGAACTGTGTTCTAGGTGCTCAGGGTATGTCTACACAGTGGTGCCCATTCAAAATAATGGACTTGTTATTCTGGCTTCCCGTAAACCTCATTGCACGAGGATTAAAGAAGATGCCGGAATAGAGATTTATTTCAAAATAAATAAATATTTTGAAATAAGCTATGCAATTTGCATAGCTCAAATTGTGCAGCTTATTTTGAGGTACACGCAACTGTGTAGATGTACCCTCAGAGAGCAGGGACACTGTCCAGTCACTAGTTGTCCCCCCATAGTCAATCTCTCTTGGGGACCAATGTACTTAGTGGCAGATACTGCTCAGTAAGCGTATAATTTATTGTTCCCTGAACTCTAAATGACTGACAGCTTTTTTAGCCAGTCAGATGACAGGGAAATGCACAATCACTGCACAGTTATTTCAAACAATGCTGGTCTCTCTACTCTGGCTATCTACCACCATCCCACATTGCTCTGGTTGGCTCATGTGCCCAAGGCTTTCTAGCCCTTTGAAAATCTCCATTTCTCACGCCCTTCAGGGGAAGCAGAAAATCTCCCAAACTTACATGAAAGGGAAGAAGAAAACCCAGGAGATTAAAAAACAAAGAAAATGGGGTTGTGAAAACACTCAAAAGAATTAAAAAACCCTAATGATTTATGTCCCTGTTTCCTCTCATCTGTCCCTGCGGGCCAGCCCAGGGTAACTGCCCTGGGAAAATCTAAATCCCTCCCTTCTAATTCAGTTTTGAAACACAACATAACGACAAATAACCTTGTAGTTATTCTGGGAGAGAACAGAGTGGACATGGGCAGGAAGAGTCAGAGGTAGGAAAAGAAGAAAACATGGAGGGTGGAAGAGAAGACAGCAGAGAAGGTGAGATGATGTGGGGAGAAAGGGACAAAAGAGATTTTAAAGCATTTTCCTTTTCAACCCTCCCTCCTACATTTCAGCATAACAACAGCTCAAGGGCCTTAGCTAGAAAGAAGAGCCAAAAATGAAACTAGGGGTATGTCTACACTACCCCGCTAGTTCGAACTAGCGGGGTAATGTAGGCATACCGCACTTGCAAATGAAGCCCGGGATTTGAATTTCCCGGGCTTCATTTGCATAAGCGGGGAGCCGCCATTTTTAAAACCCCGCTGGTTCGAACCCTGTGAGGTACACCTCGTGGTAGTTCGGAATAGGAATCCTAGTCCGAACTACCTAGTTCGAGTCCCGTGTAGCCGCGCTGCACGGGGTTCGAACCAGAGGGGTTTTAAAAATGGCGGCTCCCCGCTTATGCAAATGAGGCCCAGGAAATTCAAATCCCGGGCTTCATTTGCAAGTGCGGTATGCCTACATTACCCTCCTAGTTTGAACTAGGAGGGTAGTGTAGACATACCCTAGATTACTTCAATCAAGTGAGGGGATTCCTGTTAACTTGTATTAAGCATTTCATGGACTGTTAGAACTGTTCTTAAAGTGTGGGTCAGGATCCCAAAGTGGGTCACGAGCAGGGACCTTTTAATGGGGTCGCCAGGGCTAGCATTAGACTTGCTGGGACCTGAAGGCGAAGCCCCACTGCCTGAGGGCTTCAGCCCTGGGGCTGAGGTGATAAGCCACCCGCCAGGGGCTGACGCCGTGCGGCTTTGCCTCCCCCGGCCCTGACTGGGGGGTCTTTGGCTTTGGCCCTCCCGCGTGGAGCGGCAGGGTTTGGGCAGGCTCAGGGTACTGTACCCCCTTCTGGGGCCATGTAATCGGGGTCTTGGAGCAGTGATGTTTGAGAACCCTGGACTAAGGAACTCCTCAACCTTTCTTGTGATCATAAAATCGTAGAATAGTGAGATGGCAGGGCACTGTGAGGAGTCATCAGGAACATCCCTGACAGATATTTGTCTAGCATCTTCTTAACATATCCAGCAAGGGAGATTCCAGAACCTTCTTAGGCAATTTCTTCCACCACTTTACCACCCTGATAATTAGGAAGTTTTTCCTAATGTCCAACCTAAACCACCCATACTGCAATTTAAGCCCATTGCTTCTTGTCCTCTTCTTGAAAGATTGAGAACAATTTTTCTCCCTCCTCCTCATAAGAACCTTTTATGTACTTGAAAATGTACCATGTCTCTTCTCACTTCTCTCTTTTACTAGATTCAATGACCCCATTTGTTTTCTACTTCCCTCAGAGGTCATATTTTCTAGACCAGTGGTCCCCAACCTTTTGGAGCTACCGGGTGTCCGGGGGCGGGGCCACACATGCGCCACATGCCCGGGGGTGACGACCCATTGTGCCGTGCATCGGGGGGTGGGGCCGCCAATTTGCCACGCACCCTGGGCCGGTGCCCTCCATGTGCCTCACATCCAGGTGCAGGGCCGCCCATTCGCCACACACCCGGGGCCGGCACTCCCCATGTGCTGCGCACCCGGGACCAGCGCTCCCCATGTGTTGCGCGCCCGGGAGCGGGGCCACCCATGCACCTGGGACTGGCGCCGCACATGCGCTGCGTGCCCGGGACCAGTGCCACGCATGCGTTGCGCGCCCGGGGCGGGGCCGGCCCCAAGCACTTGGCGGGCACATGTAAATACCCCGGTGGGTGCCATGGCACCCGCGGGCACCGTGTTGGGGACCACTGTTCTAGACCTTTAATAATTTTTGTTGCTCTTCTGTGAACTCCCTCCAGTTTGTCTGTATCTTTCCTGAAATGTGGCACCTAGAACTAGACCCAATAATCCAGCTGAAGCCTAATCAGCACTGAGTAGAGTGAGTGAATTACTTCTTCAATCTTTCTTACAACAGTCCTGATAATACATCCCAGAATAAAGTTTGGAAAAGCTATGAGGAGTCTTATGGCACCTGAAAGACAAACAGATTTATTTGGGCATAAGCTTTCATGAGTAAAAACACTTTGTCAGATGCATGGAATTGGGTCTGTGGTTTTTTGGACGAGTGTTACTCCTTTGACTCATATTTAACTTGCAATCCACTATGATACGCAGATCCCTTTCTGCAGTACTCCTTTCTAGATAGTCATTTTCCATTTTGCATCTGTATAGCTGATTGTTCCTCCCTACTTTGCATTTATCCTTACTTGAATTTCAACAGGTCTTGGAGTTTATTCAGCACAATCTACTTCTTAAACGGGAAACTGACATTGTGCCCATAACTGGAAAGGTGACCCATGAAGTACCAAGAAACTTCTGTCAGGAAGAAAATTGTAAGTCTGTACTAATAGCAAAAGGATTTGTTTTCTAATCCAGTGTATACATAGACACTTACATCTAAATATTCAGAGTCATTGACCTGTCCACAGTGATTCAGATGATCTATCCTATGACACATGATGGGCTGAAAGGAATTAAAAAAAAACCCATTCAAATCAGCTGACTCACTGCTGAAAGACTTGCAAGGAAAATGATTGGTGGCAGCATTACAAAGATTGTTAGTCTTTCCCTCCCTTTATCAACATTTAGTTTTCTTTTGGACCTGTTTACACTGCTCCCAGAGAGACACCTGCCGCGTTATTAATCCAAGCAGTGAAAAAGACCATTACGAACACTTGCGAGGTCAGTCCTCAGCCAAATGAGACAAAGAGAATGGTATATTCCACCAAGAATAAACTAACACTACTCTCAAAAGATAAATACTAGCACAGAGGAGACAGAGCCATTCTACGCTTACATAAGAAATTCCTCTGCAGATGAATTCTGAGCAACACATTGTGCATGTATTACTGCAGAATAGCAGCTATTGGTTCCTTTCTCTGGTGACACTTGGGCGCCAGGTGCTGTAAGTAGAGCGGAGTCGTATTATAATGACATGAAATACAGCAAGAAAAAAGCTCATCTGAGAAAGTGGGGTTTGCCCACAAAAGCTAAGGTGCCACAGGACTATTTGTTTTTAAAGTTACAGACTAACACGGCTACCCCCCTGAGACTTTTAATAGAGCAAGAAAGCACATCATAAGCCTAATGTCAATCAAGAGTTTGAAATTGTTTTCTCAGCTCTGCTGCTCATTTGCTCTGCTCTCATTGATTAACACTACTTCAGTTTCCTCTTCTCTAAAAAGCGAGCAATGAAATTTGCACGTCACGGAGATGCTACAAAATATAATCAATGTGAGTAAAGGGACTTGGAAATATGGATGAAAAGTGTTATATTAGAGCAAAGTAGGTAGCCAGCTTATGTTTCTACAGCAGTGTTTCCCAAATGGTGTTCTGCGGAAACCCGATGTTCCGCGAAGTGAACATAAGGGTTCCACGAGAAAATTCCATTACAACAATATTTTATGATTAAAAAAATAATAATTAATATTTAAGCATTTATGAATTTTATTGAAAACAATTTTCATTTGTGTTTTCCACGATAAGCGTCCCTGTGTAACGCCAGCTTAGCCAGAGAGGGAATGATGATGTCATTACTCAGCGCTGTGCGCGAAGTCAGTGGTGCGATCTCCTGCTATATACAGAAAACAATATAGAAATTCACTGAATACTGCGCCAGATATGGGAATCCAAATTTCCAGTATGAAACCAAATATAAAAAGAATTTGCCAAGAAAAGAAGAAAAATTACTCTTCACACTGAAAACTGCCAATATAATGCATATTAGTTTTTGAGCTTTATTTTTTGTACACATTAAATGTGATTTTTGTTTTTAAATATGTACAATTAAACTAAATGTTGATCTCATGACATTGTTTAGCATTTGTTTATTATTATCCTTATTTGTTTGTGGTCTACTTTTTCAGCTCCATATATGAGACTGTTATTAGGGGTTCCGCAAAATTCTTTTGAGTTTAAAAGGGTTCCATTGCCAAATAAAATTGGGAAACATTGTACTACAGGAATCGAGGGAAACACTTGACTTAGAGCAGGACTGGGCCCATTCATGCATGTACAATTTACCACACACGAGAGAAGAAAGCTGAGGTGCCACTCATGTAATTCATTACTGATCAATTCTTTAGTTTTCATGGATTAAGTGGATGTTTCTCAAGGTCTGACTATGAGAATTTTGAAGACTAACAAAACATGTAGGTGGTATCATGAGCTTTCATGTGTAGAACCCACTTCTTCAGATGACTGGCATATTAGAAGTCCAGATCAAAGAATACATAACATCAGCCCCCAAATCAGGGGCTCATTTAACTGCACATCCACTAATGTGATCTATGCCATCAAATGCCAGCAATGCCCCTCTGCCATGTATATTGGCCAAACTGGACAGTCTCTAGGGGAAAGAATTAATGGACACAAATCAGATATCCGAAAAGGCAACACACAGAAACCTGTTGGAGAGCACTTTAACCTGCCTGGGCACTCATTAATGGATCTCCAAGTCGCCGTGTAGTTTCAGGCCAATTCCACAAGCCAAATACACAGGGAAGGGTTGGAACTTAACTTCATTTACAAGTTTGATTCTTATCAGAAAGGAATGAATAAAGATATGGGCTGGCTCGCATACTACCTTCCACATCTTAATGACTTAACCCACTAACCAATCAATGGGTGCAAATTGTTCTTATCAGCCTCTTATAACTTGAACAATCCAATTCACTATTTTTTTTCTATTTTTTTTTTCTTTTTCCCCCTCTTGCCCCCTGCCTTCCCATATTTATTCTAGGATCTATACTTCTAATACTCCAGTCATCTGAAGAAGTGGATCGTACCCACGAAAGCTCATGATACCAGCTACGTGTTTTGTTAGTCTTTAAGGTGCTATTAGACTATTTGTTGTTTTTTAAGTTTTCCCCGTTACAGACTAACTCGGCTCTGAAGCTTATGATCATTTTGACATGCAGACGTCTTGATACATGTGTGAAAGACTCGCTGAGTATTCATAGTACAATCATGCCAAGCAGTCCCCAACCATGTTCTCAGAATTGTACCAGTGCAGATTAAAAGACAATCCCTTTAAAGCATACCTCATAGGCCACCAGCCGCGCTAATGCTGCAAAATGAAACTTTTGTCAATATTAGGTCAGTGGGTACAAATGGGTCCCAGAACTCCTGTCCCCTCAGGCTTGGGGGGAAAGGGGAGAGTAGACAGAGTCGTCCCATCCATAGGATGAATCAGGATGGTGCTTTTGGGACCCTGCAATAGCTGACCCAATGGTCCTATGGATGGGAGGGAGCAGGGTATTGGGGGGGCCTGGCACTAGATAACAGCAGGGGTTACCCCCCCGCACTCACCACATGGGCGACGGGAGCCAGAGTGGCCCAGAAGCCTGCTCCACCCTGCTGTGTTCAACTCCTCCATGGCAATGGGAAAGGGCAGTGTGGTGGGGCGGAGCAGCCTGCTGGGCCATTTTCCACGTGATGAGTGTGGCGCGCGTGTGTGCGCGTTTGTGTGTGACCCCTGTTGCTGCTACACCGGGCCCCCAGAATCCTTCAGGCCACGTTGCTCAGGGGAAGGGGCAAGGAAGTAGAGTGGGGGCACTGCAGGAGAGGGGTTTGGGGAAGGAGTGAAATAGGGGCAGGGCCTTCAGTGAGGGAGGTTGCCCCAGCCCTCTTGGGGCGGCCCTGACAGTAGTTTAAGCCTGCGAACCTGAGCAGATACCTGCACTAGCCTACCCAAGCTAGTTTGAACTTCCGGTAACAACAGTGGTAAAAACAGTGCAGCATGATGGACTTTGGTGTGTACTCGACTCACTAGCCCACCCTGGGGCCCACGTTCGACTGTCTTTACGGCTCTTGTTTCCTGCTCTAGCCCGTGCGCCGCTTTTGCTGTGTCGACGTGCTGAGAGTTGATACCTCCTCTGAGGCTGTTGTCGTTGCTGGGCTGACTCAAGGCATTGTGGCTGGTAAGAGCCAGAAACCTGCCATGTGTGTGGCATGCAGCCGGCACTGTTTGTGTGTCAGTTTCGGTTCTGATGTGGGTGAGAGGTCCAAGTAATTAACCGGTATGTAAATGAGGTCCAATTCACCACCCCCACCTCTGTCATCATCAGTGAATAATAATCACATACCGGTTTGTTTGGTGGAAGTGAGAAAGCGCCTCTCTCCGGACTGGCCTCATTGCACAAGAGCTGTACAAATGCAGGTAGTAACATGACCCAGTCCCTGACCCTAAGAATTGCCTGGCAGTCATTATTTGAAATCGCCCCACCTAACGTCAGGCCCAGACTCCCGACATAAAGCATGTCAGACTCTTGTTATTGTGTCGTGTCGCTCTGGAGCCATCTGGCTCTGCTAGTCTCTGGGCAAAAGCCCAGCTTCCTCTTGAGTTCCCCGTGCACGAGGACCCAGTTCATTTATTGGCGCTTCTGTGGGCACTATTTACATACCATGTCAGGCTGATTTAAACAACCCCCCCATCTGTGTTTTAACGGCAAATATTTTCATTTTGTTATATTCATCATGTTATATAAATATATTCTGGATTCCAGCTACTCATGCTCCTCTGACACTTCTTAAAGGAGCAGCCAACCACTGCCCTGAGAAAGAGTCAATGACAGAGTTGCCCTGTGCGTGGCCTAAGACTTTTTCCAATGAACTGAAAGAATAGGACTGTGCAGAGGAGATGCCCCGGCAGAAGCTCCTGTGGAATTGGTGAGCAAAGAAGTTAACATCACCAATGTGCCAGCCACTACAACCAGGGACTTAGAGGGCCAGACCTCCACTACCACAGACTGAAACTTGTGTGAAGGGCTTCGACACTGCCGGTCCACGTAAAGACCTACATCTCTATTGATGTTTGTAAGTGGAGGGCACCCACCCAGGCCACCTGCTGCTCTGCTTGTTTATGTGGCTGCTCATTTCTGAGTGTGCTAGCAGGCAGCCCCATTCTCACCTCTTTTATGAGAAAATGTGCGGATTTGTTTCAGGGGAAGTGGGTGGTTCCTTCCAGTGGGGTGCAGTGTCCCTGCCCGGAAGTGGTCTTGTCCCTTTGAACACTCTATCCCAAAAGAAGCCGCCCCATCCAGGCTGTCCCTCTTCAGTGCTGAGAATCAGAGAAGAACAGTTTCTGGGACAGATCTTTCCCAGAATGCGCTCTTCTGTGCCCAGCTCCGACAGGGAGTATCACACTAAGGACTCTTGCCTTTGCAAGAGGAGAAAGCGATGGGCTGGTGTCAGCCCTCTGGCCCTTTACTAAGTCGCTTAAATTGTAACCGAGTATATTAAGTCCAGGAAAGCTGCAGGAATCCAGCCATGAGACAAGAAGCTGATAGTAAATCCGGGCAGTGGCAAAAAGCTCACTATGGCACGCCGCTGCTGCTGCTGTTCTCCCCTCTTTTTCATAACTCAGATGTATAAAATTACACCACCTCATGAAAGATGATCTGTCCAGCTACATGGAGCATCATTTCCCACATTTGATTCCCTCGTCGTAACATAACACCACAGCCTCCATGTGACCAAAAGCCACAAGACACTGACTAGATAGGAAAGCAGCATTGTCATTATATCTGGCGTGATTTCCCCCCACATACACCTGCTTGCATGTCCTCACTTGCACTTATACTCAGCTTTCTGGATCACATTCTCAGCTGGTGTAAAGCAGCCTAGTTCCACTGAAATCTACAGTTACATTGATTTGCACCTGCTGAGAAACTGCTCGCCCCCCCTCCCCCTCCAAACAGACACTGGCTGCCTTTCCAAACAGATTGTTACACCAGTGGAGAATTAGTTGAAAAATGCAAAATGATTTTTGAATTTTTTTACGTTGGGTAGGGCTTTCTAAATGTTTCGTGTGGACCTCATTTTATTTTTTTAAAATTCACTCATAAAACTGTTTTTGTGGGCAACATTAGTGAAATGCTTATTGTAAGTTTGTCTGTAAATTAAAAAGGTCTTTAAAAAAAAGACACATTGTTCACAAAGCAAGTAACACATTTCAATCAAGTCGACAATTGGTTGGGCCAAACCGCATTCTCCCATCCTCCCCTGACAAAACAGGCCATTTTTCAATGGCAAAAACCCATTGCCTATGAAATGTTTCAATGTGTACTGACCTCTCCACATACACTCTCTGTGTCTCCTTACTGGACACACACATTCTATCCTAGATTCTCATGCACTCTCACCTACTCTCAAAGCCACACTTATTCACTGACAGGCACATAGTGCATGGGCACAAGAGACAGCACACACAAGAGGGCTGGTAACAGATACCCTGTGGGGCAACACTCCATACAGAGCTACAGATCATATGGGCATGAGTTGGGCATCCTCACCATCAACTCATCTTCCTAATATAGGGGTAAGTTCCCGTTTTCTTTCCCAATCATGTGATGAGCAATGACAACCAGCTCCCACTGTCAGAAGAGATGTGGGCCAATTCTTTGGAGTCACATGATAAAGATTCACCAGTGAGCTAACAACGTTCTCCTGAGTGCATTGTATGTTGCCCCCGCCATAGCTCCTAGTAGAGATACACAAGCAAAAGTAATCAGAAGGGAACCGGCAATCTGACAGAGAAATCAGTAATATGGAAACTGATCACTGCACTTTTCTGCCAAGCTAATCAGTCATTTCAATAGGGTTACTTCAAATAGTAAGTGTAAAATATCCTTCTAGCCATCCATCCAGCTTTCCAGAGCAGCCATCACTCTGATAGCCAAGGGCTGGATAAAGTAGCCAAACATGGGCTTTTGAAATATCACTCAAGATGAGTAGAGCATTTACCAAACCCTACAACAATGGCTTAATGGTTCTCCTGAACCATTTGGAGATATTTCACTGCAATCACTAATATTTTATTTCACCCAGTATAGGTCTATTTTTAAAGAAGACCTGACTTAAATGAAAAAAAATTATTTAAAAATAAAAATACCCAAATCCTCACAAATATTTGTTGAAGTTTATTTGTACCTTCCTCAATCTAAACCTCTCGGAGATGCATTTGGATTTCAGAGTAAGCTCTGCGTTTGTGCTGTTTTTTAGAAACAACTCACTGTGACCACGCAGAGGAAACAAACATCTTTCTTCTTCTTTTTTTGATTTTGCTCTCTTCAGAAAGGCCAGAGAGGTGACGGAGTTCAGAATCTAAAAGGCTGCTCACATAGCAACACACACGCCCTCATTTTTGCCCTGCGTAGGAAATTCCCTACATGACTAAGTGAAGGGTCAATTTACAATGGCACAGTGAAACAAATGGGTAGCTTAGGGGCTTTAGGATCTATACACCTAGCTCCGTTCCTCTATCCTACCAGCCTCTCCCATGTGTACAGTGGCCGCTTATTTACTTTTTGCAGCCTTTTCAATAAAGCCATTCTATGTAGGCCTTTTACAGAGTCTCCATTGTCTTTTGTGTGTGTGTTTGTCTTTCTGCTGTATTATATTCAAATACAGAGTCATCCCTTCAGTATGGTGAATTGAGGCAACTGCTCTGGGCCCCATGCTTTGGGGGGCCCTCTGGGCAAATGCAATCACCCCGGTGGTCAGTCTTGGGAGACGAATCTGCCACTTCCAGCCCAGCCGCAGATACAGAGCTGGGACCCTGAGCTGGTAGGGGCCGATATGTCCCAGGGCCCACACTACCCTAAGGATAGCCCTGTTCAAAGACAGCAACAAAAGTCATGAACTCCCAAAGGAGAATTCCAGAGTCTATTACGTATTATGATAAATCATGACTTCAGTGGAGATAGGATTTCACCAAGGGTCCCTGCCCCAAAAGGCAGCCAGTTTAAATCGGTGGACAATGCAAGAACACACTGGGATACCAAATAGATGATTCTAATTTAGGCTCAAAACCTGCTAGTTCGTCACTGTGCCCACGTGGAGACCCACGGATTTCAGTGGGCTCTAGGTGGGAATAAGGATCTGCACAAGCCAACATGATTCTGGGAGGCATTAACAGGTCTGTTGTGAGCAAGACACGAGAAGTCATTCTTCCGCTCTACTCTGCGCTGGTTAGGCCTCAGTTAGAGTATTGTGTCCAGTTCTGGGCACTGCATTTCAAGAAAGATGTGGAGAAACTGGAGAGGGTCCAGAGAAGAGCAACAAGAATGATTAAAGGTTTAGAGAACATGACCTATGAAGGAAGGCTGAAGGAATTGGGTTTGTTTAGTTTAGAAAAGAGAAGACTGAGGCGGGACATGATAGCAGTTTTCAGGTATCTAAAAGGGTGAGAAAGGAGGAGGGAGAAGTCATAAGGAGGAGGGAGAAAACTTGTTCATCTTGGCCTCTGAGGATAGGACAAGGAGTAATGGGCTTAAACTGCAGCAAGGGAGGTTTAGGTTGGACATTAGGAAAAAGTTCCTAACTGTCAGGTTAGTCAAACACTGGAATAAATTGCCCAGGGAGGTTGTGGAATCTCCATCTCTGGAGATAGTTCAGAGTAGGTTAGATAAATGTCTATCAGGGATGGTCTAGACAGTATTTGGTCCTGCCATGAGGGCAGGGGACTGGACTCGATGACCTCTCAAGGTCCCTTCCAGTCCTAGTATTCTATGATTCTATCTGATTGCAGAACCAGGACCTTAGATGTGAGGCCGTGTTTCACTGGCATGGCCAGCAGATGCTTGCGGACCTAATTGGACAAAGACGTTTTCAAGAAGCATTTAAACAAAGAGAGGGGCTAGACGGCAGATGCTCCGGAGAGAGGACAATACCATATTGCAGACCTAAGCAACAGCATAGAAAATGACAGAGATAAGAGGTAAATGGAAGCTGCATGCTGCCATGTGTCTGTAGTATGTTCAGTCTTCTATACCATTCATGCAACAGAGCTACCCTCTTGTGATCCATGCGAATGGTCCATGATATGCCAGTCCTCTTTCCTGGGAATCCATCAAGTGCAAGGGGAAAGTTGAGGGTTCAGTTAAAATGAGGGCCTAGAACTGAGCTACTCCAGGTTTGCTTTGGCCAAACCAACCTGCCTGCGATCAGCTTTGCTAACAGCCCAAAGCAGAACCCTGGGTTGTGGTGGAGTCTCCATCGTTGCCAGGTTTTGAATCAAGATCGGATGTTTTTCTTTAAAAAAAGAACCCCAGCCACCTGCTCTAGCAATTCTTTTGTGGCATTCTATGGCTGGTGCAATGTGAAGGTCAGACTAGATGACCATAGTGTGCTCTGAAAACTTTGCAATTCATGAGCCCCCCGCACTCTGAGGGTCCGACACGATGAGAAGCAAACGTACATTTGCCTGCCCTCCGTTTGAAGAATGCCACCCGCAAGTTCCCTTGACAGGCTTTGCAAAACCAACTGCTCACTTCCTGCTTCCACCCCCGCCCCCAGTGTTTATCCATCTCTAATTAAATCCATACATTACCAAGGGAATGAGTGCCGGGGTTTTGTTCCTTACAGATAAATGTTTATATCCTGTGCTGCAGTGTCACTGTTTACTTAACCCTTAGGCATCCTGCAAGGAGGTTTACAAGATCTGTCGAAAAAGGCTTTCTCTCTCGACAGATCCCCCTCTAGACTGACACTCTTTGCAGACAAAGTGCTGAGTCGGCAAAACGCAGCTGCCATTTTTATGCAAATTAGGCACGGGATATTTAAATCCCTGCCTCATTTGCAATGTCGACCTGCCTAATCTGCATCCCTCTGCCGACAGAGGGATGCAGTTTAGACGTACCCCTGGAGAATAGATACGGATGGCACACAAGAGGGGAGAATCTCCAGAGACAGACAGAGAGCATAACAACTCAGGGCAGCAGGCAGCGTGAGAGAAGGGAACCAGCAGCCCCAGTCAGCATGCCCCTCTGCCAGAGTGAAAGAGCCCGACCGCAAGTGATTGAGAGCCAAGACTTGGTGGAAAGTCTCAGCATTCTTAGCATTTCATATTTTGCCTTTGCTGGACGCTATTATCTCCTTGTTTGACAAGACGGAGTTTGTTATGCTGACAGCTGGGTGTCACAGCAAGGCCTGGTCAGAGGCCTTATTCCTGTGCTGTGTCTCCGGTGTGCTGCCTCTGAGCAGGTTCAGCTGTGTTTAGTGCATCTGGCTAGGGAGAATGTGGTACGTAGGTATCTATCCACCGCCTCTGTGGTCCTTTATCTCAGGCACCACCGAGGGGGCCTCATCGATCTCTACCACATGTCAGAGCAGCCTCGTGGTTGCTCTATCTTGCACCAGCAGGGGCTGTTCTCCTGGGACTTTCCATTGCCCGAGATTGCTGGAGCGCAGTGCTCTTCGGCTATATACACAGCCCAGCCTGGACTGCATACTACGCTGGGAGGGCCAGGAGAAGCAGATGGCAGACAGCTGACGACGGTGTGAGATTGCCACCCTTATTTCTGTGCTGTGGCGGCACTCCCTTCAGAGTTGAGTGCCCAGCCAGCTGTCACTCAGATTGACAGAAGACAGCCTGAATGCATGAATGAAGCTGAATTTGACCAGTCCAGCCTCCCCTTCCCCAGAAATTCCTGCTCTCTGAGACTATCATACTGTTTTCTTGGGCCCCTTACCAGAGGGAACTCCTTTTGCTCCTCCTTCAGAGGTTAGGTCCATCAATAGCATTAGCCAGGATGGGTAGGAATAGTGTCCCTAGCCTCTGTTTCTCTGGGGGTGGGAGACAGGGGAGGGACCATGTGAGGTTTACCAGTTGTGATGCCTCCCTCTGGGGCATCTGGCATTGGCCGCTGTCGGAAAACAGGATACTGGGCTGGATGGGCCATTGATCTGACCCAGTCTGGCCGTTCTTATATTCTTCCAGGCTCTTACTTTCACTGTTGAGTTCCCCAACTCTATTTAAGTGCTCCCTGCTTCATCACCTCAGTGGGGGACAGTTTCTAATTAAGGCCTGTTACACCCTGTGGGAATCACTATTTAGCCTGTACGTTGCTAGCGCTTTACTGAGGCCGAGGGCTATGCCACAGGCAAGGTTGCGCCCAGCGAGCCTCAAAGGGCAACACAGTCCATGAAAGGCCCTGAAACAAAAGACAGGACTATGTATCACTTTAAAGACTAACAAGATGGTTTATTAGATGATGAGCTTTCGTGGGCCAGACCCACTTCCTCAGATCAAAGGAAGTGGATCTGATCTGAGGAAGTGGGTCTGGCCCACGAAAGCTCATCATCTAATAAACCATCTTGTTAGTCTTTAAAGTGATACATAGTCCTGTCTTTTGTTTCAGCTACACCAGACTAACATGGCTACATTTCTATCACTATTCTACATGCAAGGCCCTGTAATTGTAAGCTGGAGGGATGGTGCCTCCCCTGGTGTGAGGTGCCTCACACACTGTGAGCATTATGAAATAAATCTGTATTGGCACTAAGAGTTTATTGTGCGTGACCCCAAAGCCTTCATTCTCAGATGTTCTGCACGCAGACATTCATGCACAGCTGCCAGTGACTTTGATGGGGCTTTCTGAGGGTAGACCTAATTACATCGTCTCTCTCTCCTTTGGGTTGAAACTGGGCTGTTTTAATTGCCTGTATGTACCGGAGCAACTGGCTTTAATCAGGTCTGTACTGTTTCAGTGCTGACTGTAGTCATGATTTAGCATCTTAAAAGAACAGGGTGGCAGGAGAATCAGAGTCTGGTTCTAAGGTACAGAGATTAGTAAACCTGCTTTGTCTGCCTTGTCCATCCCTACCTGTGGAATTCACGAGACATTCAAGCACATACCATAACCAGTAGATGCTTATTAGACAGCTACAATCTCCTACCGCTGAGTGTTCCATTGATGGTGTTCTGAGTCGAGATATTTTCTCCCAAAATGTGTCAGGCATGCTAATGCCGCCACCAGCATGTCAGCATTCTAGCCAATTGCAGAAGAATTCAGAGAAGTGGGAATTGAATGTATACTAGGGGTGTGTGGTAGGGACAAAGGCAACACACGCTTTTGTAGCATGTCCAGAACTGACGGCGCTCTTCACCATGGCAAAGCAAATGGGGATGTGCTAGAAGTAACACCAGCTACTGAAGCGAGTGGTTACTGTCCTCTGCCACGTAACACGGGCATTCATCTATATAACATTCAAGGGCGCCATTTTTGGAGAGCAGGCGGGGCAGCAGCCATGTGCACCGGGACATGACTTGTTTTCTTTCCGTTCCACAGACTATCAGGGAGCGAGGGGAAAGTACTAGTATTCATGAATTACTCCTCTGCCCCGCCCTTAACCAAGCAGGAATGAGAGGCATGCACGGAATGCAAGTACTTTCCCCTCGCTCCCTGATAGTCTGGGGAACAGGATGAAAAGCAAACCGCGTCTCAGTGTGCACGGCTGCTGCTCCCCCTGCCCTCCCAAAAATCCATCTTTGGTAACATTAACTCAGGTTAGTTGACTACGGCCATAAATAAATCTTTATCTATCACGGCTCTGCTGCATTAAATCAAATCTTTGGCTACCCATGAGCAAGGGAGTCCCATGGAGCATGCTGAATGTTTTGTTACAAGCAGTGGTTAACACAAGGCTCCAGAAAGTATGAATTCCACTTAAAAGTGGTGCCAAGAGGAAAAACATCGAGCAACGATAATTGCAGATTAGCAGGTACTGTGACACAGTTCCTAGATGTGCCATGTTTTGACATTGGTAGTAACATTATAACACATGAGGCAAGGAGGCATGGTAAGGGATACCTGAAAACTTGTACAAGGAGTGGGCATCTTTCTAGTGGTCAAGTTTCCTACCAGCAGCCTGACTACACTCTTAATTGTGCTGGTGCAGAGAACAGGATAATGACGTTGCATTGAGTAGCACTGTCCCAAAGATTCTCTAATGAAGAGGATAATGCCTGAGCAGGAGAAGCACCTCTTTGTCCTGGAACTGTTACCTTTTCCCTGAAGCCACGGCCTTCTCCTTGGTGTAGGTTCTGATTATATGTAGAATCATGGGCATCTTAAAAGGCAAGTGTTTATTAAAGAAAACTATTATAAATAAATAGGCTTCCACTCAGCTTGGGTTTCAGCTTTGTCCCTGGATTTCTGTGTATGACAACGAGACATCTGGTCACTGAATCTTGTATTGCAAATAAATACATCAATAGAGTTCTGACACTTGGGTACTTGGAGCACAGCCCTCCTCACAAGTAAATCCAATACAAGCAAGCACATTAAAATCCAGCTGCATTCTAGAAATTCCTGCATTTCCAGAGAAATGAAAAGTATCATTTAGGAAAATCATAGCATCATAGAACTGGAAGAGACCTCAGAAGGTCATCAAGTCCAGCCCCCTGCTCTAGGCAGGACCAATTCCAACTAAATCAACCCGGCCAGGGCTTTGTCAAGCCGAGATTTAAACACCTCAGCTGTGTCTACACTGGCCGCCTATTACGGAATAGGAATGCAAATGTAGAACTTTGGAAGAGGCAAATGCGTGGGGGATTTAAATATCCCCCGCGGCATTTGCATTTTCATGGCCGCCGCTTTTTTCCGGCTTGGAGATAAGCCAGAGAAAAGCATCCAGACTGGCACGATCCTCCGGAATAAAGCCCTATTCTGGAGGATCTTTTCTCCGGCTTATCTCCAAGCCGGAAAAAAGCGTCGGCCATGAAAATGCAAATGCCGCAGGGGATATTTAAATCCCCCGCGCATTTGCCTCTTCCAAAGTTCTACATTAGCATGCTTATTTCGTAATAGGCGGTCAGTGTAGACACAGCCCTCTAGGGATGGAGACTCCACTACTTCCCTAGGTAACCCATTCCTAATATCCAACCTGGACCTTTCCCACCACAACTTGAGACCATTGCTCCTTGTTCTGCCATCTGTCACTACTGAGAACAGCCTCTCTCCAGCCTCTTTGGAACTTCCCTTCAGGAAATTGAAGGCTGCTATCAAATCTCCCCTCACTCTTTGCTTCTGCAGACTAAACAGACCCAAGTCCCTCAGCCTCTCCTCATAAGTCATATGCTCCAGCCCCCTAATCATTTTGGTTGCCCTCCGCTGGACCCTCTCCAATGCGTCCACATCCTTTTTGTAGTGGGGGGCCCAGAACTGGACACAATACTCCAGTTGTGGCCTCACCAAAGCTAAATAAAGGGAAAATAATGCTTCCTCTATTCCTTATTTGCTATGATCTCTCACCAGATAGGCAGAACCTGAACCTGTGTCTCGGGATATGGCATACACATCACAGATGGGTCACCAGCATATTCATGCAGCTTTAATCCGTGTTTCTGACTGCTTCCCAGGGTTGTGCTTGTATGGCCAGCACCAGGAGATGTGATGGGGCTAGGCAGCTGCAGGTATAGTTCAAGACACTCTGCTTGCCTAGGCGAGGGTTATGAACAAGTTATAAAGGATAGCTGCCATGCATGCAAAACAAACCAGTAAAAAAGAGGAGGGTTAAAAATTCTCATCCCAACTGCTTCTCTTTGTCTTTTTCTATGATAGTTTTTCCCAAAATTTCCCACTTCTCAGCTCCACCACTGGTAGCAATGATCAGCATGCTAGACTGGAGAAGGGTTCCTATATCAGGGTAACTGGCCCCAGGCCTGCTGAGTGTCATCAAAAAACCTGCTCTCCAGCCATAAGGGAAGAGTGGTTGTCTCCAATTTGCCCCCCTAGATAGGGCTAGGCTGTCCCCCTCAGCCAGGTATTTGTGTGCTCCATTTTGTGAAAAGTGTGGGGCAGAGAAAATGGGGTGGGGCAGGTGATGGAGGTGAACTACACACCAGGTTTGCTGCCTGTTGTGCCCATGTATGTGCATTTTAGGAAGCTTCAGAGGAAAAATGCCAGTGATTTCTCATGCCAAGTGTTTTACCTTGACCAGGGCCGGCCCACGATGTTTTGGCACCTGAGGCAGGGAGCTCAAATGACGCCCCCGTGCCCCCTCTTCTCCTGCCTGCCTGTTATGGCTCTTGTGCCCTCCTTCCTCCAGCACAGCACTTCACCATCTCTGTGCACGTAGAGCAGAGAGAATCCATCTGCACCAGCAGCAGATACAATTTTCTACACTCTGGGTCCTTGTGGTGCTCCTCCCCCCACAGCCTGGCTAGGGCTGCCAGATGTCTGGTATTCTGCTGCCTCCCACTTTGTTCCCAGCTTGGGGGTCTTGATCGTAGCCACACAGGAGGTATTCAGCGTGGGGTTTTTTTGCTCAACAAATGTTTTAGCCCATGTGCTTGGTATTTTTTGGGAGACCATCTGGCAACTATCAGTTTGCCTTATGGTAAGGCCAGCCCTGACCTCGACAGCAGAGATGGGCAAATGCCAAACCAGCCCAAGAGCTTTAGATGACACTTCACCTCTTGCTTAATGGCTGTTCCCCCTAGGAATGAGCATTGGGGGAGTACCTTTAGGCTGAAGCAGTGTGCAGAGCCTTCTAGCCCTTCCTACAGGCCGCTCTGGCCACTTCCAAGAGAGAGACAAGGCCAGGGCAGGCCGGAAGCCTGCCTTAGCCCCACTGGAGTTCTCCCCAACTTCCCAGGCCCCCCTTATCCATCCTATGTCCCAGGGGTGCCAGGTCTATGTTGGTTAAGGGCGGGGCTTGAACACTCAACCTCTGGCTCCAAAGGCAGGTACCTGCCCTCAACCAACATGGACCTGGCACCCTTGGAACTAAGGAAGGATAAGGGGGGCCCAGATTGTAGGGAGATTGAGGGCTCCTCCAGTGGTGCAGTAGTTAAGGTACCTGCCGCCAGAGGTCAAGGGCTCAAGCCCTGCCCTCAACCAACATGGACCTGGCATCCTTGGGACATAGGACAGACAAGGGGGGCCCGAAGGCAGGAAGCCTGGGGGCTCCCCCAGCAGCACAGCAAATAAGGTACCCACCCAAGGCAAGCACCAGCCAGCTGGAGCCCAGATCCGGCCCCCCCCCCACACCCCAGCCCCAATCCCACATCCTGCAACCACTCCCCCACCCAGCCCTGAGCTTCCTCCAGCACCCAAACCTCCAGAGCTTGCAACTTGCACTCTCTCCTGCACCCCAACACCCTGTCCCAGCCTGGTGAGTGTGAGCAAGGGTGGGAGAGAGTGGGATGGAAGGGGATGAATGAAGCGAGCTGGAGGGCTGTCAGGGAAGGAGCAGATTCCCTGGCAGGGGACATGGCAAGGGTGTTTGGATTTGTGTGTGTAACTGAGAGGCCACCCAACCCAAGACACACTCTTGCAGAAAGGATCACAGGACATATGGCCACAGATACACACTTACTGATCCATCACAGCTCCATTCAGGGGGATGATAGCTTTGACCAGCAAGCCCCACATAAATGCTTTCAGTCATCACTTCAGACAACTCCTCTGTGTGCTATGTATTTTTAGGACGAATATAAAATAGTCTTACAGGATTATTCATTTATCTAGCTCATCACCTGGAGAACACCCTGGGAACCTCAGAGTCTATGAACTTGCCATTCATTCTAGAAGAAAGCCTGGGGTGATGTCAAAGGAGCAATGGCCTAAACTGGGGGAGTTAGGTGCCCGTGGAATGAGAACAACATTTTATCTTTGGGATGAAGTTTATGAGATTACTTCTGAAAGAGAAACTCTGGGATTGAATCAGTTATTCAGATTCACTTTCTTTTTTCCACAGATTCCATGCTGAAGGTCACATTCTGTCCTGTTCTCCGCTCACAGGAGCGCTAGCTAGAAGTAGAATTTGGCCCTGGATTTTCAGCACTTGTACATATTTGAGTCAAGACCATCTCCATTTGTTCTCTATGGACCAGTCCTCTTTCAGGGACACATCTTTGAGTGAAAATCCCTCTTGCAGAGGACGCCTTGTGTGCTTACAATTGCAGGTGTAATGGCCACAATCTGGAAAAGAGCAATGTGAAGGGACTGATCCGTAATGCCGTATTCTGTAACGAAACACTCACAGCCCAAGGTCTGGAATCTTTCCATTGACCTTGATGTGCTTTAGTTCAGGCTCCACATGAGTACAGGCACTGCAACTGCAAGCTGTCTGCATCTTGGTCCTGCCTAGAGCAGGGGGCTGGACTTGATGACCTTCTGAGGTCTCTTCCAGTTCTATGATCTTAATGCATTATTGCTATGGCCAATAAATGTATCCACTCCAACTCATCTGATGAAGTGCATCTTACCCACGAAAGCTCATGATCCTATATAGTTTTGTCAGGCTCCATGGCCTGGTCTACACTAATGGGGGAAGTTGACTTAAGATACACAACTCTTAAATCTGAAGGATCTTAAATCATGTTTTGGTGTCGTCCACACTGCGGGAGGTCGACGGGAGCACATGCTCCCATCGACTTCCCTTGCTCCTCATGCGGAGCAGGACTACTGGCGCTGACAGGAGCACCCTCCGAGTTCAAACTAGCATGTCTTAACTAGACCTGCTAATTCGAACCCCAGAAGATTGACTGCAGCAGCGTCAATCTTCTCCGTAGAGCATATAAGTCCCAAGGTTCTACGGCACTACTAGTTGTTTTTAAAGTTACAGACTAACCCGGCTACCCCTCTGAGACTCAATAAATGAATGTGAGTATCTTTTATATGGTATTTATTGCTTGAGAATATAGTGTGAATATATATAGTACTTCTAGAAAGGACTGCTCTCATAGATTTACTCATTAAATATAATTGGATTGCTTCTGTGACTGCATGTAGACAGTGGGAAGGAGTAACCAATGCTTGCTGGGAGAGGTGTCCTAAGAAAAGCTACACCGGCTGAGACTGTTCGGGTTTGTGTCGGCACTCTGTGCTAAGACAGCTGGTGTGGATAATAAATGGAAGTGCTCATTTTTACTCATGTTTTGGATTACTGTCATTCTTTACTTCTTGCTGTCTCTTACACATTTATGGAAATAGCATCACACATTTATACAGTCCCCAAAACCTCTCCATAGGCAAGCATCTGCTGGCTCACAACTGAAATACAGTCATGTATAGGACAGAACGAGGCAGCTATTCAACAGCACACAGCATCTCTATGCAACCGTCTAGTGCAGGAAATGAAAAACACCCAATCTAACAAACTGCAGGGCAGTTTTGAGGAGGGAGAGTGCTAGAATTTGGGTACCACCTTCCCACTTGCAAAAAGTGACATGGAATCTTTAATGATCACATGCAGAGAGAGGAGAGTAGTTCTATGTCTTATCCAGAAGAGGACAACTCTAAATGCACAATGGGGCATCTTTACAAACATGTCTACTGGGATTTACAAAAGCACCTCCCTTGAGTGAATCACTTAACTCCTATTGATTTAAAATGGGAGCGCAACAAGGTGTGAGTCACCCTACAGCCTTGCTCATCTCAGTAACTGCAGAGACTGTCTTCTTTAAGTGTTCACTTCATGCAATTTATTCAAATCCGCTGCCCCAACATCTGTACTACAATCATTCCAGTACCTACAGCCTTGTTAACTTAAGCCTCTATTTGTCAGGGCCTTAGAAGGAAAGAAGAACTCCCTTCCTTGGGCTTGTCTTCAGTCGGACACACCTAGCTCTGTCTTCCCCTCTGCAAATACTTCCTTCCTGCCTTTTATCAGGCTAATCA
The DNA here is from genome assembly GCF_052426305.1 of Pelodiscus sinensis. Lineage (NCBI taxonomy): Eukaryota > Metazoa > Chordata > Testudines > Trionychidae > Pelodiscus > Pelodiscus sinensis. Next base: position 10,481,476 of record NC_143057.1, read on the forward strand.
GCTGATGGGCCAGTGATTTCCTTAACTTATGCAGCTTCCCCATCTGATTAGCGAAATCCTCCCTATTTCCTCCATCAACCAACACTGGGGAAATTAATTGAGACTCCAGTGATCATAATGGTCCCTTCTAACCTTAAAGTCTATGAGTCTATGATCAGAGTGCTGCCTGATCTTTCAGGCATCAGTATTCTGTCACAGGGAGTTCTGCACCTAACCTGCCAAGCACAATGCCCATGAAGCTTGTCTGAAATATGGCTCTGTATTGATTCAGTGGGGAGGGTGGGTCTGAGCAGCCTGAGACCTCCTTGGAAGGCTCTCATCTGAGAACTGACCAATCCTCCTTACTTTATAGGTTTAATACCAAGTGGTTGGAGCTATGCCACATGGCAAAGGACATTGAAAGCAGCAGGGAAAAAGGCTGATCAACATGAGACGCTAGCTAGCCTATCAGTTCAGTAGCAAATATTTGAGTAACTTAGCGACTGTGACCACAGAAACCTGTCAAAAGACTGTATAATGATTTGTTTACTTCTGCAAGTCGAAGGCCTATCTTGTATAGCCAGTCATCCCAATGAGTCATCTGGCACAGGAGGACTAAGAGAGAGGAGGTGACTTTTGGGTTGCTGAGTGGGACAATAATACTGGATGATTCAATGTGGTCAGGGCCAGAAGCTGGGAATTGATTCTCCTGCTTTGCACCTACAAATCTGGGATTTGCAATGCCATTGTTTATAAACAGCTGCTTTAATATCTCTAAGTTCCCAGACAAAAGCAGAACACAAAAGGCACAACCCTCAAGAATTGAGCAGAACATGACACCTTCCCATGGCTTGGGGTTACACTTGGTGACACCCCATGGAAGTAAACCTACCACTGCACAGGACCCCAGCTCCCTTTTGTTATTTGTATTGGGGGGCTCCCACCAGGTGCTAGAGATGGGGATGCAGTAAGAGGCCTGGTACCTAGCAGGGGTACTTACAGCTGAAAGTCTGTTTGAACACATGATAGAGATGTTGCAGGACAATGTAGCACTTTAAAGACTAACAAGATGGTTTATTAGATGATGAGCTTTCGTGGGCCAGACCCACTTCCTGCATTTTGTTTGAACACAGAATTTGGCTGAGAAGAACATGTATGTGTAAAAAGAACCATCTCATGCAACTTTAGAAACATAGATCTGGAGTCTTTGGGCTTCATGAACAGCCTGCACCAGCCCTGCTGAATTCAGCGCTTCTTTGACGTTTCAGTTGTCGCTTTTAAATGTCCATCTTCACTGCTGCTCCTCGATGATTCATTTTCTCTTCTTTTACCCCCAAATGATCTTGGCAAAGTCCCGATACATGCCAAGTGAACAGCTCCCTATTCAATAACAATACAGCACTCAACACTTCCAGATCAGCTCCCAACTGAGGATCCCACATTTACCCCTGCAGAGGAATTTAGCTTTGCAGCACCTCTATGAAGTAGAGACTGCCTCCATTTTACTGATGAGGGAACTGAGGCAGAATGAGGTTAAGAAATTTGCCTATGATCACACAGTGAGTGAATAATAATGCCAGGAGTAGAACCACAAGACTCTTATTCAGAAAAGGGCAACAGAAATTATTAGGAAATTGGAACGGGTCCCATATGAAGAGAGATTTAAAAGACGTGGACTTCTCAACCTAGAGAAGAGGAGACTAAGGGTGGATATGATAGAGGTCTATAAAATCAATACTCATGTGGAAAAAATGAATAAGGAAAAGTTATTTACTTATTCCCACAATATAAGAAGTAGGGGTCACCAAATGAAATTAATAGGCAGCAGGTTTAAAACAAACAAACGGAAGTTTTCTTCACTCAGCGCACAGTCAACCTGTGGAACTCCTTGCCAGAGGATGCGGTGAAGGCTTGGACTTTAACAGGGTTAAAAAAAAAGAGCTAGATAGGTCCATCAATGGCTATTAGCCAAGATGGGTAGGAATGGAGTCCCTAGCTTCTGTTTGTCTGAAAATGGATGACAGGAAAGGGATCACGTGATGATTACCTGTTGTGATCCCTCCCTCTGGGGCATCTGGTATTGGCCACTGTCGGCAGACAGGATACTGGGCTAGATGGACCTTTGATCTGACCCAGTATGGCCATTCTTATGTTTTTATTCTCAGCTCTGTTCTTATTCCTTTACTTGAAAAAAGCTCACGGTGTCTAATTTGTATGCACATTTGCAATTGGGAACTCAACTATGTTTTTGCCTTTATATCTGCGGGATGTATTTTTGGCTTGAATAACATCTTCAGCTCTGCCATTTAACTATTTTGGTTTTGTGCCTTCTCAATCTGCACCCTTTCCGGTTTGTGGAGGTTTGTCTGTCATCTGTAAGAGATATGGATTGCTTATATAGTTTCCCTGCTGAGTCTCAGGATTTTCATTTCCTCAATGGGCCTTTTCAGCATCCTCAGATTTCCATTAATCAAGTTTGGTTTGTCAGTTGTAACAGGAAAATCACTAGGTTACTAGGGTTCAAAATATTACTAGGGTTCAAAAGTCAGTGCCTTAGTGATGTCTATGTGTAGAAAGGCTGAGATTACAGAATGGAGCATTAGCAAAACAGCAGTTGTGATTCTTCTCACCAGCCTGTTCTTGCCTGAAGAGTTGGCGTAGCTGTGTTGGTCCTGGGATATTTGAGAGACAAGGTGGGTGAGGTAACAACTTTTATGGACCAACTTTTGTTGGTGACACAGACAAGATTTCAAGCTACACAAAGCTCCATCGTGCCTTTCATTCTGTTTGTGTAAAGCAGCAATATTATATCACAGCACGTGAATAACAAGAGGACTGATAAAGTGAAAACTTTGTACTTTGGTTTAACAACATGTAACATTACCAGGTGTACAGTATACAGCCTCATGCACACTTTTCTGATAAATGAAAACATAGTTAGGCTTTAAAGAACACTAGAGGTGAATGAAAACATTTCAATTTCTTTTTAAATGAAAAATGGCTTTTTGACTAATTCTGCAGGGAGCTCACCGAAAATTCCACACACTGATTTCTTTGTTTCTTCTTCCTCTTCCTCTCTCTCTCTTTTAATTTCAGACAACTGAAAAATGCTCAGTTTCAGGGATTTTTTTTACAACAATGCGAAATATCCCATTACTTTTTTTTATGAAAACAAAACCAAAAAAAAGTTGTTTCCTTCCAAATTTTTCCTGGAAAATAAGATACATTTTCCTACCAGCTCGAGTAAACAAACACACTCATTGATCATATGGAGTGTCTGAAGTGGAGAGAACTAGATAGGGAAAAACTGAAATGGATGCATGCATCATTTTCTCTGGGATGGCTTGGAGCAGTTGGGACTGCTTGAGAGCACAAAGTATACTTAATTTTTGTAGAATTCCTTCATTTAAGAATTAATTAGTTGAAGAGAACAAAGCTGTGTATGAAAGATGCTGCATGAAATATGGTTATTCATCTTTTCTATAGCATCCTAAATACACACATTTGCTGTATAGTGATAGAAATGTAGCCGTGTTAGTCTGGGGTAGTTGAAGCAAAATGCAGGACAATGTAGCACTTTAAAGACTAACAAGATGGTTTATTAGATGATGAGCTTTCGTGGGCCAGACCCACTTCCTCAGATCAAATAGTGGAAGAAAGTAGTCACAACCATATATACCAAAGGATACAATTAAAAAAATGAACAAATATGAAAAGGACAAATCACATTGCAGAACAGGAGGGGGATGCAGGGGGGGGGGGGGAAGGAAGGAAGGTAACACTTACCTTCCTTCCTTCCCCCCCCCCCCCCCCCCGCATCCCCCTCCTGTTCTGCAATGTGATTTGTCCTTTTCATATTTGTTCATTTTTTTTAAATTGTATCCTTTGGTATATATGGTTGTGACTACTTTCTTCCACTATTTGATCTGAGGAAGTGGGTCTGGCCCACGAAAGCTCATCATCTAATAAACCATCTTGTTAGTCTTTAAAGTGCTACATTGTCCTGCAATTTGCTGTATAGTGATTGATCAGTGCCAAACACACACCAAGCCCCTGACTCAGAAGATATTCAATTGCAGGCCAAGATTTTCAGAATTTTCAGGACAAATATAAGCATCTTTGTAAGTGGCCTGGTTTTCAAATCGGCTTGGCCTGCAGTTACAGCCGTGGAAACTGGATTTATACAAATGTCACTAACCTCATAATTTGGTCTGTGCAGAACAAACAAGACAGACAATACCACAGTGGGGCAGGGCTGCTACTGCTCAGATACTTCCTGGAAGAGATGAGTTTACAATAGTGCTCTGAAGGTGGGGATGAGAAGAGATTAGTGTGCTCTAGTGGAGGACAGGAGGAGGCTGCTCCGCTCAGATGGGGTGGTAAGGCAATAAGAAGAAAAGACATGGTCCAGTTCCCTTTTCAGTCAGTGGGGAGACGGTCATAGATTTCAACAGGAGCTGGCTTGGGCTGTGACGCAAGAATCTTGGGCCGAGCATGAGGAGCAGGTGGAGATAACAGCGCAAATGTACATGGCAGCGAGTTATGGAGCAGCTAGGGTCCCTGGCAGCAGTAGCCAAGCAGCATCTTTGTAAAGGGGCAGAGTTGCCTAGACAATATCCCCTAAGACTCCCGGCAACAGAGCCCATGGGAATAGATACTGGCTTAAAGTACACACCTTCCCCTTGAGTCGCTCTGTATCCAAATGCTCATGGAAGCCCACAGAGCAGGAGTCAGTGCTAAGCCTCCACATTCTGCATTCATCCATGCTTGAAATCAGCAGGAAAAGAAATGTGCTCTGTGAGAGTCACTGTCTGATTTGTGACTGATTCTGCCCGCATCCTCATGCCATTGCTATCGATTTCAATTCAGGAATCCCATCTGGCACGTCGAAGGATCAAACAAAACCCAGGCAGGAAGAAGGTAATGTCTGTTCTCAGCATATTGTCATTTGTGGCCTGTTGGAAAATAAACTTGACTTGGAGCCTTGATCTCTGTCATGGTTAGAGCCCATGGCCACGCAGCTGTGAAATGCAACCAGTACTCTTTGCAGCACTGCCGACTTCTTCGCAGGCCACTTTCACTGGAACACAGCAAGAGAAGGGAGGGATAACACAGCTTGTCTGTACCAGTTGAATTGGCCGCTTTCTGCCAGTGCTCTGAGCTGCGGTGAGGCTCTGGAGGAATGACGGGAGAGCCCAGTTAGTCATGTGTGGGTGTGTCTTTGAGGGCTCCATGCCAATACCTAGAGGAAAAAACAATTCAGGGCAGAAATGTACCCAGCAGAACACAGTGAAAAGAAAAGGTGTTGCCAGCACAGAAACAGTGTGTATACAGACAATACAGTGCAAAACCTACAATGATATTACCAACTGAAACACTGCAGAAGTTGGGTGGTTCGATGATTGTTTGCCTCTCCTAATCTTTGTCATGTTCCAATCAGCTACCCACTCATATCAGGTCCTACCATTGCCCAATCATACACATGTAAATAAATAATTTAAAGGATGGAGATAAGATTTAATTAAAATGCAAAGTGCATGCAGCTGAGGAATGGTGTGATTCCACAACGGGAACTCCCATGCCCCAACCCTCCACCTGGTAGCCTGCTAGCAGCAGCTGACCTGAGATTGTGAAATCCAGGCCCCATGTGAGGCACTACCTCTGGGGTCTGATTGGCAGAGTCCCAGCATGGTTAATTAGCCCATTGGCCCTTTTTAAGCTCTGGCTTTGACTACTAGGTCTGGCTGCCTATGACTGTCCTTGACGATACAGGGATTTGCATCAATTTAACTATACGGTTTAAAAAGTGATTGAAGTTAAACTGCTGCAACGTGTGTAGACAAAACCTTACATCTGTTTTTAAATTGATATAATTTAAGTGGCGCAAAGCCCTGTGCAGATACACATATTTAGATTCAAGAAATCCTTTTTTTTTTTTTTTTTAAGTTTCATACACTTTTTAAAACAGATTGAGCTAAATTTAAATAACCCTTTCTTAGGCTGTGTCTGCATTGGCAAGATTTTGCGCAAAATCTTGCCGCCTGTCTACACTGACTGCAAGTACTTGCACAAGAACACTGACGTTGTAACGTACAAAAATCAGTGCTTCTTGCGCAAATATTCTGATGCTCCTGCTCAGGGATAAGCCCTCTTGTGCAAGTATTCTTGCACATGAGGCCAGTGTAGACAGGCAACGTTAATTTCTTGCGCAAGAAAGCCCGATAGCTAAAATGGCCATCGGAGCTTTCTTGCGCAAGAGAGCGTCTACACTGGCACAGATGCTTTTGCACAAAAGCACATGCCAGTGTAGACACTCTTTTGCGCAAAAACTTTTCCATTAAAAGTATTTGTGCAAAATCATGCCAGAGTAGATGCAGCCTTAAGGTTTAAGAGTGTCTACACACAAACTTGAAACAGTTTAATTAAATCGGTTTTAAAAATGCCTTTAGATAGACAAGTGCAAGTGTGTGTATAGACAAGGCTTTCACTATATCACAAGATATGTAGGGAAAATTCTGGCAATCCTTTTATGATAACACTGCTACCCTTCCACCCTGGTGTATGGTCAGTTCTCATTATATTATCCAAGAATTCCAACAGTAAGGCCAGGAGGCGTGTTTTTTTATTTATCTGGAAAGTACCATGCACACTTACTTAATAACTATGATTAAGCTTGTTAGGCACGTATTTATGACTAGTGTTAAAGTAGCACTACATAGCAAAAAGTGAGATAAAACACTTTTCCTGTCTTGCATATTAAGGACACTGCCATTTTGAAATCCAGTCCAAAACAGATCATAGTGTCAGCTACTAAATTGTTCTGGCGTCCCCTGACCAATCAATTTTGATCATAATTTTCTCTCTTCTGTTGCTCTGTGAAAGCTTCATGCGGATAACAAGGGAAACTGATTTCATGTTTAAAATGTGAAACTGACCAAATTCAAAGGCTGTGTCTAGATGGGCAAGCTTTTCTGGAAAATCAGCCGCTTTTCCGGAAAAACTTGCTAGCTGTCTACACTGGCCACTTGAATTTCCGCAAAAGCACTGACGATCTCATGTAAGATTATCAGTGCTTTTCCGGAAATACTATGCTGCTCCCGTTTGGGCAAAAGTCTTTTTCCGAAAGACTTTTGCGCAAAAGGGCCAGTGTAGACAGCAGAGATTTGTTTTCCGCAAAAAAGCCCCGATCGCGAAAATGGCGATCGGGGCTTTTTTGCAGAAAAGCGCATCTAGATTCGCCACAGACGCTTTTCCGCAAAAAGTGCTTTTGCAGAAAAGCGTCCTGCCAATCTATATGCTCTTTTCCGAAAATGCTTTTAACAGAAAACTTTTCCATTAAAAGTATTTTCGGAAAATCATGCCAGTCTAGACGTAGCCAAAGAGTTGTCAAACATACAAATCCTGGAAAAATGAGAGGAACTATTTTCTCTCTCTCTACCATCGGTTATGCTAATTTGAGGTGTTTCGTGTAAAATAATAGGGGACTATTTCATTTAATCAGAAAATTAAAAATATGTATTGTTCATCACATAGAGAAAGGCTTGTTTTAAAGAAGCTTCTCTTTCTGAAACTGAACCATATTAAGAGACATAATTAAAATGCGTAACTTTTGTTTAGATAGAACAGTTGCCCTTGAATCAGACAGTACAGCTATTCTACTGTCTGAAGCAGCCATTAACTAAAATGTCCCTGCAAATCACCATCATCGTAAAAGCAAACACAAATTGTGCAGAGCGAGCAATTGCATGAAATGAGTGAAGTGTGATTTGTAATTAGAGAAATAGCCACTATTCTGCTGGCACCAAAACAGTGGTTACTAGAACTAATGCATACTGTTCCCACATGCATGACTGTAAATCACGATCATGTTAAAGGAGTGATCAGACTTTTAACTTTTAAGCAGATTTTTGTTATTTGCTGTCACATACATTTCAAGGCAGCACATTTAAAATTCACAATGTTTGTGGTTACAGCAGCCTGTGTGATATTTTTGTTTGCTCTGTGACTCAGCAACTGCTCTGTCTGCCATTTAAGACCTATTTTCTAAACGATGCCCTTTTATGTCTCTATTTTTGGCTAACCGTGTTTCTCTCATAGGAATGGGAAGCAGCGACTGAAAAAATGTGGGGGTCCTAGTGGAAAATCTGCTGATCATGAGCTCCCAACATGATGCTGCTGTGGACAAAAGAGCTAACGTGATCCTGGTATGCACGGACAGCGCTTTGAATCCATCTAACTTAAGAAAGGGGAGGGTAAGCACTGATTCAATACAGTATCTATGTGGAGAACAAATTTTTAGTAATTGGCTCTTCACTCTAGCAATATCATCAGATACAATCCAGCGGCTATAAGTTGAAGCTAGACATCAGGAAAAAAAATTTACATTTATGATATTGAGTAACTATTAGAACAGTTTATCAAGGGCTGTGGTAGATTTTCTGGATTTTTTTTTTACCCAAAAGATCTGTTCTAGGGGTTGTTCTGGGGAGGTTCTGTGGCCTGTGCTATACAGGAGTCAGACCTGTAAATGACCATGAAGGTCCCTTCCGGCCTTGGAAACTGAATCTTTCAGTCGATTCCAGACCTTTCTATCCACATCCCTCACTGAGCTGCCTGAGCACCTTATAAATCTAGAAATTAGACAGATGCTTCTCTCTGCTCCCCTTCTCTCCATTCATTCTTGGTTTGCTATTGGGGGAGAGCTGGGCCCTGTCTCCATTCAAATTGCCACCGGATTAAATAAAGGTGTGATTTTAAACCCATTTAGTTACAGCAGTGCAAAACTGAGTGTGGACACTCTGAAGTCAATTAAAACCCAGTTAATATCCACTTATCTTGGAACTGATATAAGCCAGGTAATATAAGATGAAATCATTTGTAGTCTATACTTTGTAGGCTACAGGCTAAATTCGGAATGACTTAACTCACTCCTTACTTGGGCAATACAATCGCTGGTGAGAACGCTTTGTCCCTCACTACCTCCTCATTTGGATGGTAGCTTTGCTGAGTAAAGACAATGATACCGAAACACAAGCCTCAGGCTTTGGCTGCAGGTTTCCACTTGCACTCTTTCTAAACACAAGATCTAGGAGCATTCAGATCTTGGGCTTTGATTCAGACCTAGGCCCAAGTAACCTAAAAGCAAGATTGTCTCTTTTCCCCAAGCAGGGGAATAAAGGCTAAGTGTGAGTGATGCCCTCAGAAGCAAGGGATAAAGCAGCCTCACCAGGCCATTTTTGCCCCCCATGCAGGTGGGCAGCAAACAGGTGAGTAGAGAACCAGAAGAGCCTACCAAAGTGCCAGCCTGTGCAGCAAAACCAGCCCAGAGTGGAAGTAATCTGTGACCAGCCATAGGCCACTTCTCCCCCAGAACAAGCAGGAACCAGGGAAAGAACAGTGACTGTGACTTTCAAGGTCACAGCAAAGCTTGTGTCAAATACACTTACAATTGAGCTCTATGATGCCAGGCTGAGGGTTGATCCACACCCCATTTTCTAAACCACTATCGGTTTAGAAAAACAACAGTTAAATGTAGACACATTTATACTGAAATGAAGGCACTTATACCTGGTATGATTGCTTCCACACTGGGGGTTGTGCCAATTTTAATGTACTAGTAAAAAAAAAAAAAAAAAATCACACCCCTAACACACATTTCAATTTGCAGATAGGGTTGCCAGGTGTCTGGTTTTGAACTGGACAGTCCAGTATTTGAGCTTTCTGTCCACGAAACAAATTGAGAAAATATTAGACATATAAATGTCTGGTATTTTCTAATTAAGTTTTATTACTATCATGAGTATCAGTACGTAGTTGCATACTACCTGGGTATGTCTAGACTATACCTCTCTTCCAATAGAGAGATGTAGATTAGGCACGTTGAAATTGCTAATGAAGCAGGGATTTAAATATCCCATGCTTCATTAGCATAAACATGGCTGCCACTTTTTTTTTTTTTTTAAATGGAGCTTTTTCAAAAAAAAAAACCCGGCAGTCTAGACATGGATCTGTCGAAAAATAAACCCTTTTTCAACAGATCCTGTATTCCTCAAAAAATGAGGTTTACAGGATCTGTCAAAAAGGGTCTCTTTTTCAACAGATCCCCCTCTAGACTGCATTTTTTTTTCGAAAAAGCTCTGTTTTGAAAAAAAGTGGCGGCCATGTTTATGCTAATGAAGCGTGGGATATTTAAATTCTTGCTTCATTAGCAATTTCAACGTGCCTAATCTACATCTCTCTGTCGACAGAGAGGCGTAGTCTAGATACAGCTCCTGGCTGGTAGACACGCTCACACTGTGTGATCATGTCTACCAGCCAGGCAGTATGCAACTATGCAAAAGAGAAGAGGGGGGCGGGACCAGGGCAGGATGGAATTCCTGGGGCTAAACTTGCCCATGTGCCCTGCTGGGACCATGCGTGGGACAGGCAGCACCTGGGGATCTGCATGCACCCAGGCCAGTCCCACTCCCCGCCAGCCAGTCCCCCGCTGGCCAGCCCCACACCCCCCAACGCCCTGTTGGCCAGCCCCACTCCCCCCAATGCCCTGCTGGCCAGCCCCGCTTCCCCCGACCCACTACCAGCTAGCCCTGGTCCCCGCCGTCCAGTTCCCTCCCAGCCAGCCCCACTCCCCCCGACCCTCTCCCAGCCACCCCCACTCCGTCCGATCCCCTCCCAGCCCAGCCCTGATCCCCACCATCTGGTTCCCCCCTGGCCAGCCCCGCTCCCCCCAACCCCGCTTCCCACCGGCCAGTTCCATCCCCATCTCCCTTGGCCAGCCCCACTCCCCCCAACCTCCTCCCAGCCAGTCCCCCCCTGCCCCCCCAATCTGAGATCAAGTGTGTCCAGTATTTTTTTGAAACCATCTGGTAATCCTATTTGCAAAAGTATTGGGTGTAGACCAGGCCTAAAAACTACTGGGACAGGTTGTGAGTGAGACTGCACATCTCAGCAAGGTGGCAAGAACTCCTCCTACCCCTCCCCCCCGCCAGGCAACCTGGGCTGAGAGGTGTTGGGGAATAAAGGCATTACGCTCATGCTGGAATGGGTGACGGAGGCCGGTCCCCTCACTCCCCAGCCAGCACTGCTGAGCTTTTGTGTGTGGGTTCATAATTTGGGTTCATAATTTGCTGCTGCTTTAAGTCAGCTGCCAAGAACATAGAGGGAGCAAGGAGGGAATTGTGTTAGTGGAGTGCTCCTAAATCACAGTGATTCTCAGGGCTATGTTGGGGGACGGGCGGAGGAGTGCGTGCGGTGGAGGTGTGATGCTTCTTTCACACCCACCCTTAATTAAGGCTGTGAATAATTAACTCACTGAATCAGCTGGGAGCAGCCGCGGCTGAGGACACCCTGTAAAAGGTACTGTTAAAAAACAGTCCCCCTGCACATCGAGTTACTCAATCTCTAATGGACAGATTACTCTCATGCAGACCTCCTCGAAGCTTCAGTGGCATTTCCACACTGGGAGATAAGCCATGAGCGCTACTGGCCATGCTGTCCCCCCACCCCTTCATCACTCCCACTAGAAACTCCAGGACATACATCAAGTGACAGTGTGATTTACAGGCCCCTCAGGCAGTAAGTTCACTGCTTTTGCTGGGGAAATGGCTGCCTTTGGTATCCCCACGGAAATGATTTTGCAGAGATTGAATGTTACAGCCATGGTATTTTCTGAACCCCTTTGGAGAAGAATGGCCCACGTTCCATCCTAAGACTATTCTCCCTTGTGGTTTTCTTTTGAGTCTGAGACTGAATAAACACATGATCTTCTGTGAACTCCCTGATCAGAACTGACCAGACCAGAGTGGTGACAAAGCCGGCTGGCTTGGGTTTAGGTTTGTTTGGTTCTTTATTCGTTGTCACGTTAAAAATAAAACAAAAAACAGGTGCTGAGACAGACAAAGACAAGCACCTGAAAATCACTCCTTGAAACTCACTGGCAAGCAAGACAGCCCAGGCGTGATAAAACCTCCATGTGACAGATCAGGTGACATCCGTTCATCCCCCAAGCTGATTTTAGGTGGAGAGTCACATATAGGGGCCAGGCCTGTAACCACTGACTTCAATGGCAAACCTTGCCCTGACTGTGGGAAGAGAAAAATTGGCAAGAAAGAAAGAGGAATATTCTCACCACTAGTTTCACACGATTTGCACTTGCAATAGCTTTCTGTAGGTGTGTTTGGATTCTTTGGAGAGCCCCGTGAGTGGGCTGCTGTTACATGAAGGTTCTCAGGTGACAGGTTGTGGGGGGGCAGGTTATGAGACAAGGCATTCTCAGCCATTCGCCCTGGCACTGAACAACTCAGACCAGCAAAGCTAATGGATGTGTGATCTCAGCCACTTCTTCAGTGGTGCTTCAGCCCCACCCCAGAACATCTGAAGGGGACTATTGGCATCATCAGCATGTCAGCCTGATTCCAACCAACAGCTGCACTGGCAGCTGGAGGAAACATTATTGACAAGTCAGAATTTATTTCTGGCTCCTTTGATGAGGCGTTAGCACGTTCCTATTGTGGATCTAATTGGAGGGAGCCTGTATCAAAGCCTGCAATGGAAACCAGATCACCTGAGGCCAGATCTAGTGCCTTAATCTCATACTCTCCTTCTGTTTCCTCTCATTAAAGCAACCTCGTTATAACTTTACATTGGAGAAAATGACAACATGACGTGCAGGGCTTGAGAGAACAGCTCTGTAGCTGGTTATTTAGATTAGGCCGATAGATGCTTTGCCCACCAAAACTAACAGCCAGCATTCTCCAGAGATCAGATGCCTTTTGCTTTGGAGGCTCCTGTTTTGAGTCAAACCAAAATGCTCTTTACTGCTGCTATAAATCAGTTCAGTACCTGCCTTTACACATTTTGCCTCTCCACTTTCAGGTGTCTTTTCCCCTGCCACCATGGCTTCGGGCAGCCAGCCTGCCCATGGTTTCTGGACCAAAAGGCACGTCACTTGAAGTAGCCTTTATTCATGCATCCCCTTTTAACAGGCGTCTGCTCTGCAGTGACCGTGAGTGAGTGAGCCACACTAAAGGGGCACCAATTTAGCTGCCAAAAGTTATGTTGTTAACTTTTTCTGGCTCCTACCTGGGCTCAGCTCTGCGCACGGCCCTGTGCTGGCACTCGCAGCAGTGGGAGGGGCGCAGGACTGGGGGACGAGCGCACCCTAGAGCAACAGCCTGACGGAGGGGTCATTAGGCCGTTCCCCCCTTTCAAACATCGGCACCAACCCACGAGTGAATCCTCACCACTGGCACATAAAAAGCGGTGTCCCCTGACTGCAATGGGCACTCTCCATTGGCTGAGAAGCCCGGCATGGGGGAAGCGGATTACAATACACAGCTTAATGCTCCCCGCGTGCCAGAGACATATTGGCGCCCACTGAGGGGCCCGCCCAGGAGGTCAGAGCCCAGCTGCGAGGCGGCCTCTCTGCAAAGCTGAGTGGGACCCCATGCACAAGAAGCTGCAACAGGCAGGCAGGGAGGACTCAGCCTTTTGGTGTTCCCAATGCCGAGCCCCTGCGCTACAGTGTCCCGCATTAGGACGGTACCTGCCCCCCAGCCAAACATGAGCACTTCTTGTTTCAACGCAGTGCCTGTGCTGGCCTCTGGCCCCAGACGCTTCTTTGAGCCTGCGCAGTTGTCTGGAAGTGCCCGACTGCCTCTACCCTGTGCTCTCAGGGTTTTCGGGGTTGTCCCAGTGCACTCCTGGCAGGACCTCTACTCCGTCGGTGGTGATAAACTTTCAGCTGCGTGCGTGGGCTCCCTTTATCTAAAGCGTTAGACCCTCGTGCACCCCTCGCCCCCGCCCAAGGTCAGTCAGTGTGCACCGTTTGTGATGCCCCTTTTATAGACATATGCAAACAACTTACATCACTTCTTTACGTACCAGGTTGCTGCCCTTGGTTGCCTAGTTACCACCCCTCACCTTACGGAAGGGAGGCTCACTTACTATCCTTCATGCTGTCAACTTCGGCCCAGTCCTGAACCTAGGTCGGTATGTACATTAGTTTTTGGGGAGTCTTTGTACCAAGACATTTCTTATTAAGATGTTCTGCTACTCCCCTCTGGCTTGCAGTCTGTAGTCAGTGCCTCCCTATGGCCTTCCATGCTCCATCTAACTTACACAATCACACAATTAGCAATAGGGCCTCTTTCTTGACTGCCGTTTTACTGAACCCAAGTCTTGCTCGCTAGATTTCAGGCCTCTCCTCAGGCCTGCTGACTCCTGGTTACTGGCCCTCAACTTACTACACTCTGATGACATCTGGAGCAAGCTGGACAAAACGTTGGACTGAAACGTCATATACGCGTTCCACGCCAGAAGCAACAGGACACAAGACTGACAATGGACGTGGACACTTATAGCCGAAACGTTTAAATTTTGTTTTTTTAATTTACGTTCTTATTTTTGCTGACTTAGAGATAAACAACAGATACATAGTAACAGATGATTGGGGGGTGCAAATTTTGCCTTTGCCCCCGGACGCATAATACCCTCGCTACGCCACTGCAAGCCCCAGCAACCCCCAAGTCCCTGCCTCAGGCTGCCCTAGACTCACACTGGGGGAAGAGCGGGAAGGTAGAGGGGGCTTCCTAGGTGCCTTCCCCACCCACAAGGACTCCAGGTCTCTGTACAAACAAGGGACTCTTTGCTAAGGGAAAGGGATCACAGCCATGAACTTGGGGAAACCCAGCAATGGAAAATCCCACTCACCCCGTAACTCTGGCAGCAGTCCCTCTAACTCCCTTCCTACCCACCAGTGACAATGCCCGTTGGCCCCACCCCGTTAACTCCCCTCCCCTGCTTCCATTGCTTACTGTCCCCCACCCTCACTCGCTTTCACCAGGCTGAGGCAGGGGGTTTTGGGTGAGTGAGGGGGGTGCAGGCTCTGGGATAGGGCCAAGGGGTTCAAAGTGTGGGAGGGCCTCTGGGCTGAGCCTGGGGCACAGAGTTGAGGTGCAGAAGGAGGTGTGGGGTGCAGGCTGCGGAAGGGAGTTTGGGTGTAGGGAGAGGCTCCAGGCTGGGGCAGGCTATAGGAGGGGGTGCAGGATGAAAACTCTGTGAGGGAGTTTGGGTGTTGGAAGAGGCTCAGGCCTGGGACAGGAGGGTTGGGTGCAGGAGGGGGTGTGGGTTCCCAGTGGGGACTCAGGATTGGGGCAAAAGATAGGGTGTGGGAGGAGGTTCAGGTGTGGGCCTGGGAGGAAGCCTGGGTACAGGAAGGGGCTCAGGACTGGGGCAGAGAGCTGAGATGCAGGCTCTGGCCAGCATTATTTAGGTGGCATCTTTAGGCGCCTAAATAGTTTTGAAAATCTGGCTCCACACGAGTAACACAAGGCTACGTAAGAAATCTGACTCACGCGTGCAACAAACCCAAATCTGCCATCCAACCATCCTTCTTCTGAACAGGAAATGTAATGGAAGGGGAAACGGTTCTCCCAGATGGCACAAGGGGAATGAATTACACACCACTCCCATTAACAGGAGAGACATTCATGGCGTTGGTAACAGTTCAGTTGCCTAGATAATTATTATGCGTGGTCACGACAGAGCAAACTGAAGGAGCCAGGACAGGCGATGGCCTGCGCACTTTACACAAGCGATGTAACAGGACAGAGACCGAGTTTCACCTCTCTCACCTCCTGTTAATTCCCTGCTGAAAGGCAGGAATGTGAGCTGCTGCAGGGCAGCTAATCACAGGAAGTGGAGTAGAACCTATAAATAGATCCTGGCTGGAACATAGCCCCAAAACATAGGAAGTGTGATACGCACGGATGGCTCTGTGAAGGCTGAAACCACTATCTATGGTTTAATTGCAGGGTGCTATGGCCGGAGACACACAGAGACCTTCATCTTCACAAACTGGGGAGGAGGAGGGAAGGACAGAGACAAATCCTGCCATGTCCTCCCCCGGCACGAAGGGCTGCAGACCTAGCACAACTGGTGCTCAAGCCAATAGCCCCTGAACTTTGAAGTCACTGGGAAAAGTCCCAATCACTGCAAAGGGCACAGAAAGAGCTAAGCCAAGAAGGGTGGTCTAATAATTAGGACACTAAGGCTATGTCTGCGCTGCCGGGTTATTTCAAAATAACTCCTGAAATAACTATTTTGAAATAAGCTTATTCCTCTTCGCTAGCAGGAGTTGTTATTTCAGAACAGCAAGCCCATGACTGTGGCCGCTGGCCTTGTTACTTCAAAATAAGGGGAGTTATTTCGAAATAACCCCCAGTGTAGACATGCCCTAATTGGAGGTGTGGGTTTAATTCTGTACTCTCAGCGGGAGCCCGGGCAAAGCACCGTGCCACTCTGTGCCGGAGTTTCCCATCCATAAAACAGGGGTGCAGTGAGGATGAACATATTAGAAGAAATTGTGAGGTGCTCAGCTATTCCAGCAATGGGGGCAATAAGCACTCTTGATAGGGGGTGGTGGTATTCTGTGCGGGGCAGAGGAAGGACTTCAGGATTATGCACAGGAAGCAAGCTCCCCAGGTCATCACACATCTTAGGAGTGAGGCTTTGGAGGTCAAGGGGGGGCTATAGCAGCCTCTGGGGTCAGTAACAGCTGGGCACTAGCCTGCTATTTTTCTGAGTGTCCTAGGCAGCGTTCCCTCTCATTTTTCCCGCCCATGTGCAGAATGAAGTTTGTTCTGCGCATCGAGATGGCGGTGATCTGTGACATCACTTCTGTGTTGGCACACATAACAAATGCCACATGCAGAGGAGGGGCTGAGGGGTTTGGAGTGTGGGAGGGTGCACAGGGAGCTGAGGGCCCTAGCTGGGGCTGCAGGCTCTGGGGTAGAGCCAGGAATAAGCTAGGTGAATAACCATTCTCAGAGAGCATAGTTATTAATGGATTTCAGACAGCCTGGAAGGGCATAACTAGTGGGATTCCACAGTGATCAATTTTGGGAGCAGGTCTGTTCAATAGCTTCATAAACAATTTACAAAATGGCATAAAGAATTGTAACAATGTGTTTTTTCTGTAGTCATGATTGGAAGGCCTGTAGCCATATTGGAAGGTGTCAGGGTGCAAACCCCCCACCGTGCCTCAGTGCCCCCTGACTGTCCTCATCTAGCCCACCTCAGGGCAAGCTACAGTCTGTACGGGTTGCTCATCATTGGCATGGGGTTATCTCTACTGCCCCGCTTACCTAAGCTGCATTGCAATCCGTCTCCGAACCTTGGGCCTTGCCTCCGACCCCTAGCCCAGGGGAGTCTTGGCTGGCCCTCTCCAAGCCCTGGCTGGCTATCCCCAGCTGGTCTCCCTCCTGGGAGCTCCTGCTTCCTCTGCAGTCAGCCCTTCAGTGGTCCCCTTGCTAAGCAAACTGTGCGTCTCTATATAGCTGCCAGCTGGGCTCTCACTCGCCCTAATGGCTTCAGCTGGCCTCTCCAAGCCAACTGTGCTGCCCTGGATAGCTGCCAGCTGGGCTCTCACTAGCTGGAACAGCTTCAGCTGGCCTCTCTGTTTCCAGCCCCGGCTCAGGGCCTGAGTCCTGGTCTTAAAGGGCCAGTGCAGGGCAGGCGCCCTGTCACAGAAGGCCTAAAGCCTTCCTCCACAATAGGATTGAAGAGCAGCAGCCATTAGCTATGAAGCTGAGTCACATACTCATGTTCCATCTAAATTGCATTATAATAGTGTCAGACCAGGCTGCTAAGAAGGAGATTCTGTCCTAATGACACCCACTGTCACCAGACAAAGGAACAGATCTCACGATGAGTAAAGAAAATGTAGTTTAACGGATTTCTGCCTGGTAAGAACTCACTCGCCATCTCTCTGATGTTTCTCTGATTATCTCTGTCTCCTATATAATTTAATTGTGTTGGTGTCAAGTATCAGAGGGGTAGCTGTGTTAGTCTGGATCTGCAAAAGCGACAAGGATTCCTGTGATAGAGATGTAGCCGTGTTAGTCTGGTGTAGCTGAAGCAAAATGCAGGACAATGTAGCACTTTAAAGACTAACAAGATGGTTTATTAGATGATGAGCTTTCGTGGGCCAGACCCACTTCCCCAGATCAAATAATGTTCTGTAATGTGATTTGTCCTTTTCATGTGTGTTCATTTTTTTTAAATTGTATCCTTTGGTATATATGGTTGTGACTATTTTCTTCCACTATTTGATCTGAGGAAGTGGGTCTGGCCCACGAAAGCTCATCTAATAAACCATCTTGTTAGTCTTTAAAGTGCTACATAGTCCTGCATAAGGATTCCTGTGGCACCTCACAGACTAACTAAGGGTATGTCTACACTACCCCCCTAGTTCGAACTAGGGGGGTAGTGTAGATATACCCAGATGTATTGGAGCATAAGCTTTCGTGGCAAAGACCCATGCATCTGACGAAGTGGGTCTTTGCCCACGAAAACTTATGCTCCAATACATCTGTTAGTCTATCAGATGCCACAGGACTCCTTGTCACTAATTGTGTTGGGTATCAACTAATTCAGATGGTGGGATATAATTGGTTAGATAAGTGGTTCTCAACATGGGCCATACCTTACTTCTAGGGGGCCACATGGAAAAAACGGAACATTAGGGGGCCACAGTAAGTTTTTGAGAAGGCCACCCAAACTTAACTGCCAGGCATATGATGAATTTGTCATAATCCTCACATCTCATTCTCTGAGCTAAATTCAGCAGCATTACTTATGTGGTTTAGTAATCTTATTTTTTCGGCTCAAGTATATTATACACAGATGGTCACCAACCGGTCGATTTTCCCCCCACCCCTGAGAAGCCCCACTACCTACCTCCAGCGACAATGGAGGTAGTGCTGGCTTCCTGCGGGGTGGACGGAAGTCCTGCAGCTTCACGCCACTTCCGGGGATTCCAGAAGTGCACTGGCTGCTCCCCTCCCTCGTGCCTGTGGCGTGCCAGGAATGCTGCGGGAGGGGCCGTTGGCCCTGGAAGAGGAGCGTGGCGGGTTCCCTGCACCACAGGAGGGGTGAGTTGGCCCCGGAGGAGGAGTGTGGGGGTTTCGTCCCTGGGGTTTCCCCGCACCACAGGAGTAGGGGGGTCGTCCCCGAGGTTTCCCCGTGCCACGGGGGGGGAGGGGAGGAGTTGGTCCCAGGGTTTCCCCATGCCGCGGGAGGGGTGGTTGGCCCCAGGGGAGGCGCGCATGGGGGTTTCCCTGTGCTGCAGGGAGGAGAGGGTTGGGCCCGGGGGAGGCATGCGCCGGCTTCCCTCGGGGGGGGAATCCTGGGAGGAGGCGGGTGCAGGAGACTCTCTGTTCCCCCCGGCACCCTGCCCTCCCTGCCCCCCCGACCTCTGTTCCCTGCCCCCTGCCCTCTGTTCCCTGTATCGTTTTTTCTTCACCACACTAGCCATGGGTAATCTGAAATTAAAAAAGAAAAAACGGATCAAGTATATTATACACCTTTTTCTCAAAAATGTCAAATATTTTTCAGTAATGGCTTTATTGTTACGTGTAGGGGATGGTGCACTAGTGCGATAGTACTAGTGAGTGATTGATACTACAAAATTATCAGTAGTGACCAGAACAATTATAAGACAAAAAAAGAACTGGTAAAATTATTTACTTTACTTACCTTAAAACAAACAATCTTCTCTCGCTAGCAACAGAACTCAAACAGTGCCGAGTGCCGATCTGGTTACATCAGCCAATATACTGCAGTTACTTCTTTCACCACAGAAAGCGTCACTTGACAAAACCACTAGCACCTGTGAAATATGATTTGTTTCACTGTGCTCCACCCTCCCCTACTAAAAAAAAGTTGACATTTTTGAGAAAAAGGAAAGGGGAGTGCAGGAGTGTTATGATGCTGTGGCCAGATGGGGGCTTGGCTCCAATTGGGGGTTTGTTGGCCAGGCTTCATTTTTAAATAAAATACTATGTCAAACACAAAAAGTTTCTGCATTGTCTTTATTTCTGAGAAGGGCAGAGAACCTGTTTTGAGTCAGGGGTCGCTGACCCACAGAAAAGTCAGTTGGGGGCCACACAAGTGAGATGCAAAAAAACCCTCCTCCAATTCCCCCCCCCCCCTCAAGCTTCACTAATGTGGCCCCAACTGTGTTGGTGAGAGCAGAGGACATAGTACTGGGGAATCATAGAATCATAGGACTGGAAGGGACCTCGAGAGGTCATCGAGTCCAGCCCCCCGCCCTCAAGGCAGGACCAAGCTCCGTCTACACCATCCCTGACAGATGTCTATCTAACCTGTTCTTAAATATCTCCAGAGAGGGAGATTCCACCACCTCCCTTGGCAATTTATTCCAAGGGTGCTAGTGGGTGCTTCAGCAGGGGACAGGGTGCCAGTGGGGGCAGAGTTCTGTGGCTCGGCACAGGGGAGTGGGGACAGAGTTCTGTGGCTGGGAAGTGGGGACAGAGGAGTGGGAACTGGGGGCAGAGGGAACAGGGAACAGGGGAAGAGAGGGCAGGGAGGTGGGGGGTAGGGAACAGAGGGCAGGGGGGTAGGGAACAGAGGTCGGGGGAGCAGGGATGGCAGAGAGTCCCCTGCACCTGCCTCCTCCCAGGATTCCTCCCCCCCAGAGGGAAGCCGGCGCGTGCCTCCCCCAGGCCTGACCCCCCCCTCCCGCGGCACAGGGAAACCCCCGTGCATGCCTCCCCCGGGGCCAACCACCCCTCCCACGGCACGTAGAAACCCTGGGGCCATCTTGAGTATCTTGCCCACGGTTTTATTCCATCACATTTGGAGACAACACACAAGGACGAGGACGAGAAGGACAAATCAGTAGATTACTTTAAAAAACTCTGTGATGATTTCCTAGCAAGGACAACAGTGAATCAAATGTTTAGCAAAAGAGCAGACAAAGTAGACAAAGGTTTGCTTGCATCCTATGAGACTTCCAAGTTAATTGCAAAGGCTGGTAATCCACATAATATTGGTGAATCTTTGATTTTGCCTGCAGTGTGCATTGTGATTTCAGCTGTCATGAATCAGAGTGCACATGAAACGACTGAGGTCATCTCTTTGAGCAACTCATCAGTATCGAGGCACATTGATGAAATGGCAGATGATGTGGAAAAACAACTAGTTGAATTGCAAGTGAAGAAGTTTGCTGTGCAAATCGATGAATCCACTCTTCATGATAACGAAGCCCTTCTGATGACATATGTTAGGTTTTTGGATGATAATCAGCTCAGTGAGGAAATGCTTTTTGCCCGAAAGCTTACAACAGACACCAAAGGTGAAACAATTTTTGAACAAGTTGAGACTTATTCCAAGGAAAATAATATTCCACTTGAAAATATAATGGCTTGTGCAACTGATGGTGCTGCTTCTATGGTAGGTAGATACAGAGGATTCATTGCTCATTTAAAAAATGCTGTGCCTGAAGTTTTTTGCATACACTGCGTGGTCGACCATCAACATTTGGTAGCAAAAAATTTGGGAGGATGTCTGCATAATGCCCTTGCCATTGTAATAAAGACTGTCAACCTTATTAAATCAAATGCACTTTAAGATCGTCTTTTCCAATGACTTTGTGAGGAAAATGAAGAAGAGTTTGAGCGCCTACTGATGCATACACAGGTCCGATGTCTATCAAAAGGTAATTGTCTTCATCATGTTGTTGCACTTTGGGACAGTATTGTGTCATTTCTGAATAGTAAGCAGCTTGGAGATATATTTTACCTATCTGATGTATTCGAAAAGCGAATTTGTTGAACCACCAGTTACAAGGAAAAAATGTAATCTTATATCTTGTAAAAAGGTCATTACTGCTTTCCTTGGAAAACTTAAGCTGTTCTGGGTTAATATTGGACATTGCAAGTTGATACAGTTTCCTTCTCTGGCCACTGTGGACATGGAACTGCAAGATGATGATCTTTCTGTGTATGTTGAGCATTTGAAGAATTTGTACAGTGATATGCAAGTTCAGTTCAGTGACCTGCTAGAGATGAACATTCCAGATTGGGTGGTGGATCCATTTGGGGTAAATGTGGTTAATGCTGACATTACATTACAAGAAAGTTTCATTGAGCTACAGAGTGATATAAAAGCTCAAGCTAGAGTCAAACATGGCAAACATAATTTATGGCTAAGCAGTGGAATAGCTAGGAAGTTTCCACTGCTCGGGGAGAAAGCAAAGTTGTATTTTATCGCTTTTGCCACTTCTTATCTTGTTGAATCTGGCTTTAGTCGGGTGGTTTACCTACTATCAAAAGCTTGTAACTGCCTTGATATTGTGAATAGAGGTGATCTTCGTTTGTCACTAACAACACTGCAACCAGATATTGAAACACTTGCAAATTTGCATCAGCTATAAGGATCACACTGAATAAAGTGCCAGTTATCAGAATATTTTTTGTTAGTAGGCCTTATGCTGCTACTATACATTTTATGTCTTTAAGAATTTTCTTTGCTCTTTAGAAATAATGTACTGATTATTAGAATATGTATAATATAAATAAAGAGTGCATATGGTAAATTATGTACCTTTTTCCCAACTAACGGCGGCTATGAGGGGGGCCACAGAGGTAATTGAGGCTCAGAAGGGGGCCATGAGCAAAAAAAGGTTGAGAAGCACTGGGTTAAATGGTCATGTTATAATATGTTAGGATTGGTTAGTTTAATTTTCATAGACTGCTTGGTTAACGTGTGCCTGAATATATGACTGTATACAGTGGGGACAAACAGGATAAACCAAAGGAAGAAAGAAAAGGGAAAGGGAAGAAAGGAACAGAAAGAAGATGACCTGAATGGGGACCAATTCCAGGATGTGGCTCCAAGATCAGAGCTGTCAGACCTCAACCCTGTGCCAGTGACACTGTGCTGAAACTGGAGTCCCCCAGGGGGACCTGATCCTGAATGGACATCAAGGGAGTGGTGAGCACTGCATGCCTGATGTGTACAGTCTGCTTTTGATAATTAATAAATAGAGATTAAGTAGAATATTACTGTGTAAGGCTCTTTCAGTAGTAAAAGATCCTGCAAATCTGCAGGAAGTTACACTCTGAGCCCTAGGAATTGGGTGAGAGGGGTATTTAAATTAACAGGGTTAAATTAAGTCCTAGGAACTGGGTATGTCCCTAAAGTGTGGGAGAGACAGAAAAATCTTTGCGAGTAACCGAGTACGCTTATAAAGTTTGCAGATGACACCAAGCAGGAGGGGCTGCAATTGCTTTGGAGGATACGGTCAAAATTCAAAATGATCTGGACAAACTGGAGAAATGGTCTGAGATAAATAGGATGAAGTTCAATAAAGACAAATGCAAAGTTCTCCACTTAGGAAGGAACAATCAGTTTCATGCACACAGAATGGGAAGTGACTGCCTAGGAAGGAGTAATGCAGAAACAGATCAAGGGGTCATAGTGGGCCACAAATTAAATATGAGTCAGTGTGATATTGTTGCAAAAAAAAAAATCATTTTGGGATGCATTAACAGGAATTTTGTAAACAAGAAGTCATTCTTTCTGCTCTACTCTGCACTGATTAGTCCTTAACTGGAGGAGTGTGTCCAGTACGGGGCACCACATTTCAGGAAAGATGTGGAGAAATTGGAGACACTCCAGAGAAGAGGAACAAAAATTATTAAAGGTCTAGAAAACCTATGAGGGAAGACTGAAAGGACTGAGTTTGTTTAGTTTGGAAAAGAGAAGACTGAGAGGGGATACAATAACTGTTTTCAAGTACCTAAGAGGGTGTTACAAGGAGGAGGGAGAAGCAATGGGCTTAAATTGTAGCAAGGAAGGTTTAGCTTGGATGTTAGGGAAAACTTCCTAATTATCAGGGTGGTTAAGCACTGGAATAAATTGCCTAGGGAGGTTGTGGAATCTCCATCATTGGAGATATTTAAGAGCAGGTTGGACAGACATCTATCAGGGATGATCTACAAGGTGCCTGGTCATGCCATGAGGGTAGGAGACTGGACTTGATGACCTTTCATGATCCCTCCAGTTCTAGTATTCTATGATCCCTCAGTTTGAGTCAACCATTGATAACCATTCTTTGTGTAAAGTTTTTTAACCAGTTTTGCACAAATTTTATAGTAGTTTCATCCAGACCACCTATCACTAATTTGCCCATGAGAGTGGCATATAGGATTGTCAAAAATCTTGTTAAAAATAAAGATAAATCACATCTACTGCTTTCCCCATCCCCCGTGACCCTATCAAAGAATGAAATTAAGTTTGTTTGGCATAATTTGTTCTTGATAACTCCATACTGGCTATTCCTTGTGCTCATCTAGGTGCTCACAAATTTATTGTTTAATTATTTGTTCCAGTATCTTTCCAGGTATTGAAGTTGGGCTAAACAGTCTATACTTCCCTGGGGCCTCTTTGCTTCCCTTTTTATACATTTGCCCTTCTCCAGTTCTATGGAACCTTGCTCCTTCTCCATGAGTTCTTGAGATAATCACTAGCAGCTCCACGATTTCTTGCAGCCAGCTTCCCCAAGCCTACCTTCTAAGGGTGCCAGCTCTGTTCCTTGGGAATCTGGAGGTTGTTTCTCCCAGAGTGGGCGGGACTCCAACTCGAGCCACCACCAGCCTCCTGCTCAGTCCTCACCACCTTCCCCAGCCCTACTTTCCTAGGGTACCATATCCATCCCTTGAGAGGGGGATGGCTGCCCCCAGGATGGGTGGTGCTTGAGCCCTCAGCCTCTGGAGGCATGTACCTTATCCACTGTGCCACAGGAGGAACCCCCCTTATCCTTCCTATCTTTTAAGGGTGCCAGCTCTGTCCCTCAGGAAGCTGCTGGGGGTGGCTGTCTCCAGGGTGGGCGGAGCTCGAACCCTCAACCTCTGGCTCCAGAGGCTTCTCCAACCCTAACTTCTGTCACCCTGGGAATGTAGGAGGGATTGTGGGGCTCCTCCATTGGCACAGTGGATAAGCCACACGGAGCGTCCTCACTCCTGCTATTCTGAAATAACTATTCCACGATGGAACGAGTTTTACAGAAGCTGGAATAAGCCGTCAGTTACTTGGAATTTATTTTGAAAGAAAGGAATTGCTGTGAAGATGCTCGCAAAGTTATTTCAGAATAGGGGTCATTATTCCAGAATAAAGCTGCTGTGTGGACGCATCCAGGGGGGTCTATCCAGACTCTGCCACTAACCAGCTGTGTGACAGCGAATCTGTCATGTCACCGCAATGTGCTTCTGCTTCATCTCTCGTTGTACGAATTGTTGATTTAGATTGTGACTCTTAGGGGCAAGGTCTGTCTCCTACTATGTGCATGTATGGGCTGGCTACCTCAGCCCCACCCCTTCCAGCCAAAGCCCCGCCCCTTTGGGAGCACAGAGCTGGACTCCCACAGCTTGTGCAGGGGCCTATGGAAGCTCTTGGCTGCCCTGCGTACAGCCTCTAGCACAACGGGCCCCTAATCTAAGTTGGGCCTGTCCACACTGCTGTAATAAAAATCATAACGCTGGCACTCCCTGCCCCAAGCTCAGCTATTTAGTGAGAAAAAAATAGAGATGGGGGGAGGAGATGCATTCTATCTTAACTGTCCAGGCCTTTGTAGTCTGCTAGGTAATTTGCCACTTGCTTTTAGATGGCATCTAGTCGAGGTGGCAGTGACGAACCGATGCTAACAAGCAAGATTTCACAAAGGAGCTTCTCTCTGCCTCAGCCCTCTGACCCCGAATCCGAGAGGCAGCGCTTTGAAACAGGCAAATAGAATGCTTCCTCAGAGCCACGGTTGACAAAAATGAACTGGAAAGAGAATAAAGAAACAGGGAACAAAGGGACAGAAAAGGCATCAGAAAGGAGCACCCGTGTGAGCGAGAGCAAGAATGTTTTGTGAGAGAGAGAGAGAAAGAGAGCATGGGTGGGTGAGGGAGTGAGCGAGCATGTGATGGTGAGTGAAAGATTGAGCAGGTGAGGGTGACAAGAATGAGAATGATTGGGAGTGTGAACCTGGTTTTTTCCTAGCTAAATTCAGAGATGGAGGCCCCGATCCTGTAAATTATCCCCCATGGGCGTGAGCCTAGGCCTATGCAGTGTTTGGCTGAAGTCTGCAAGGACTACGGGTTTCAAACCTCCCAGCAATTTTAAGGAGTCTTCTCTTCCATTTCAAAGCCTACTGCGGAGGGGGGGGGGGGGAGGCAAAGTGCACCATCCAGTGCGCCTGGAAAGCCACCAAACTGGATCAAAAGCATCAAGGGGCAAAGTGGTGTAAATGCTTTGCCACCTGGTTTTAAGCCCAAATTTGAGCAGTCCTAAGCTTTTGCAGTTCCCAGTGACTCCAGTGGAAATTGCACATGCTCAGCCTCTCTCAGGACTTGGCCTTTGAGGAAGGAGGAGAATATAGGCTGAAAAGCAACATCTCAGATGAATATGATCAGGACCATTCAGGAATGCCTGGCTGCTTGTAACCACAGAGACTGGCAGCACCAACTGCTGATGTTAGGAGTTTGCAGCCAAACTCCTTGGCCAGGAAGTGGGGAACTGAATTGCGCAGCAGCTGAAGAAGGGCAGGAAGCGCCAGGCGGGTGCTGACATCAACTCTCCTAACCGATAAGGGCTCACGGTGAAGGAAGGCTGCCATCTTTTGATAAGCCACACTTGGGGAATGCCTGAGGGATTCAGCACCTGTTCCTCAAGGTGCCGACTGTCCTTGATACTTGTGGAAGCAGGTGCCCAGCACCACCCAGGATTGGTCCCTAAGGAACCTAGATGCAGAGATGGCTTTAAGTCCCCAGAACAGCAGGTCATTTTGGCCAAAAGTGGGTAAGGCAATTTAGTCAAGAGGGTCTCATCCCTAGCTGGCCCCTGCCTGAGCTGCACCACAGATTTTCATCTTGGCTACGTCTAGATTGGCATGATTTTCCAGAAAAGTTTTCCGTTAAAAGCATTTTCGGAACAGAGCGTCTAGATTGGCACGGATGCTTTTCCGCAAAATCACTTTTTGTGGAAAAGAGTCCGTGCCAATCTAGACATGCTTTTCTGCAAAAAAGCCCCAATCGCCATTTTTGCAATCGGGGATTTTTTTTGGAAAACAAATCTGAGCTGTCTACACTGGCCCTTTTGCGCAAAAGTTTTGCACAAAAGGACTTTTGCCCGAACGGGAGCAGCATAGTATTTCCGCAAGAACACTGATTTCTTACAGTAGGAAGTCAGTGCTTTTGCGGAAATTCAAGAGGCCAGTGTAGACAGCTGGCAAGTTTTTCCAGAAAAGCGGCTGATGTTCTGGAAAAACTGGCCAGTCTAGACACAGCCCTAGATTTTAGCCTCAATTTACCTTAGACACTTAGCTGGGACGTAGAAGATTTGTTAAAGTTCACACAGGAAGTAGGTGTCAAAATCAAGACTAGAAACCATGTCTCTCATGGCCTACACTAGTCCCTAAGCCACTAAACCAGCCTTCCTTCCCATGCCACTACCCGTCTCCTGGTCAAAGCCTGTGAAGGTCTTCTGCCTTCTCTGGATGAGATTCTTATATAAACTGGCTGCCTATTAGGCAGCTTCAGCAGCCATACTCTAGCACCTAAATAAGAGGCTTGAAAATGGGAGCTGCTGGCTGACAGTGAATGGTTTGTTGTTAGTTTATCATTAATAATGTAATATGTTGTTTATTATCTTTGAGTCTGAGAAGCATTGTACAATACAATTTTATGGAAAACAATTCACAGAATTAAATTTAGTATGACCATTTGTTATTCCATATTTATTATGTTTTTATGGACTTTGGCATTGTAAAGCTTATGGCCACAGGACAAAATGATAACCAGACTCTATTCTGCTTCAATACGACAAATCACTGTAAGTAGGCAGCGCCTGTCAAAAGGAATAAATCTATGCATTCCTGCAACTTTCATGGGAAAAGAAGCTGTTCCGTAAAGCACAAAGAGGAGAAAAAAAGGAAGGAACTTGAAAGCTAGAAGAATTACCCAACAGATTCCACCAGCATAATGGTGTGTTATAATCAGCACCCAGAGGAATGTTACAATAGTTGCATAAGCTGTTGTATGTAAGCTAGGCTCAGCTATGGGTTTGACTTGTTTTCCTTTTGTATATTTCAATTCAAACAGCTTGTACACAAGAAGAGCTTCTCTTGGATCCTGCAGTGATTAGCTGGACCTCACGTTTAGCCTCCAAACCCCATCTTCAAATGAAGACATGTGCCAATGCACACATACCATTGAGCAATTCATAGATGCAAAACTGCTGAGGGCAAGAACAAATCAGAAGGCCAGGCTGCAGGCCCTTTTCGGCTGACGCGAGAATGTCTAAGGTGAGGGTCTCTAACTCCTAGCCTGAGCACTTCCCCAATCCGGCCCACAAAATATTTTGAAAAAGTTATCAAATCAGGCCCGTGTGATGACAGTTGATAGTGTGCATGAGGCATCAGGTAGTGAAGTTCCCAGATCTGGTTTAATTCTAACAACATTGCTGGGGTTTTCCAGAAAAAAAAAAGCAGCCCCAATTGTCAGGAGGCTTGTGATCAATCAAAATAAGTTAATTGTTTCACAGCTTACTCCTATGGACAGGACTAAGGATGTTAAAATGCAGTTAACTGACTAGTCGACAGGCACTTCCACATTCCTCCTCTGAAATGCAGAAGAGCCTCCTCCTTCTTACTAGAAGACTTCCCCCCCTTTGCTGCCTGTATATAATAGAGGCAGCAAAGTGTGTGTGGGAAGGGGGAGATATTGACTAGTCGACTAGTCAACTAATTTTTTACATCCTTAGACAGGGCGACTCAGCACATACCTCCCCTGGGCCACAGGGACGTGGCAGCAGCAGCATGGAGCTAGAATCTGGAAGCCACGTTAGCCCCACTGTGCAGCCGGTGGCGGCGGCAGAGGAGTTCCCAAGGGGGTTAGCTTGCCTGGTGGTTGCAGGTGGGGGTGGTGAACATGCGGAGACCCTGGCCTCCTCAGAGCCTTGCCAGAGTGGAGTGTCCACTTGCACACTAGGAGGATTTGAGAACTAGCACTGCTCCCAATATAAATTGAACTTGAGACCTGTGGTCTAAGGGCTGCAGATTCCAGTTCCAGTTTTGTGCGTGGGGAGGATCTAGTTAGGCAGGCGTCCTTGCATATATCGAGTGGTTTTCACTCACACACTAGATATCTGCTCACACAATCATTTCGGTTCATGCTCACATCATAAATGTGAAGAGATGCTAGCCCTTGCTTGAAGAAGAGGTGCTTTTGTGGTAAATTCAATATTCAACTTCTGAGCTGCTATATATACCACTTACACTGAGTGCTGTTTTTGCACGGAAAGAAGAAATTGGCAAAAATCTAAAGGGACCTTATATAAAATTATCATAAAGGGCATATATCATAAATGTATATAACAAAAGATTAATAGGGAGGTAAAATATATCTACCTAAAGTGTAATGATTTATATTATATACCAAGGGCATCAAGTATATCCCTAGCAGTCTTTCAGTTTGCATTTTAAATGGTTAGCAGATCAGTTCTCTTAAAACCTAAAATAAACATTCTATTCCCAGAAGAAAAAACAAGAGACAAGGCAAGAAAAATTAAAGTTCAGAAGAGAGTGATAAAAATAATGGCTAGGTGGGAGTGTGCAGACAGAGACTGGAATTTTCTACATTTCTCAAGTGATCAGCAGGTAAAGCTCTCAGTCCCAGGAATGAGTTAGTAGGGTTCTAAACAAGTCATGTGTAATTCTAGTAAGACTTGCAACGTATGAATCAATACCTACAGAAAGTCCCTTCAGACATGCACATGGATTAGTTGATCAGTGTGAAGCCACAGCATCCACACAATGGGGTATGACTGGCTCGCATTGTTACAATTGCCAGCTATTTCCACCCAGAGCCCTGGTTCTTGTGAAACACTGAAACAACATAAGCCTCTGAAGCTTCTTGCATGGCTCTTCTTCGGTTAGTTCTGAAGGGTGGCCCAGGGTCCTGCAGAGGCTGAGTGTCCATGGCTGTTTAGCATACAGACTGCATATTTGTTAGCTCGGTGCTATGCCCATGGGGGCAAATCCAAATACACACACACACACACACACACACACACACACACACACACACACAGGACAGAGGTTCTTAGGTTACAGCTTGGTGGTCTTGACATGTAAATACACAGGGTGCAATTAAGAAACATGCCCAGCTGGTCAAAAGTACAGGTACCATTTACCAGACAGATGAAGAGCATGCATCCTGGCAATCTGGGCGTTCACATGATTGTCCCATTTTGCCACCCGAGCCGAGTGGTGCTGCATCCTACTTCAGCCACTTGCAATGTTGGGGTGTGTGGAAGAGGCACAAAAGGGCCTGTTTTTTTTTTTTTCTGTTACCAAACCATGAAGTCCAGTCAGATTCTTAATCATTACCAGCAACGGGTCCTGAGTTGTCTCTCTCCACTCCACCTGAGGGCACCATAGCTCATGTCTGACTATATACAGCCACATGTGCTTCCAAGAGCCTTCCTTATTCTGGGTATTAATTCCTTCCTAAGGTTCCATCCAAGTATGAACCACTTCTGTGTATAAAGCCAGAGACTACACAGGAAGAAGCATGACATTTTGCTCTCTTTGCTGAGCTAACACTGCAGCAAAATTAATGAGTCCTAGGTACACATAAGCAGAGCTAAATCCAGAGAAGACTCTGGAAAAGCAAAAACCTCTGAGGAAATTGAATTTTGTTCTTAATAGAACCATTAGTTGGGAAACAGCAATTAAAACACTGATTAATTTTAGCATTATCTTTAAAACTTGACAATGGAGCTACTTGTCCATTTCCCTGCACCTCACAGAGTCTTCTACACCAGTACAAAGCAGGTACAACATGCAAACAGATAAAAATGTTTGCATTTTGCATCTACTTTGTGCTCGAATAAATTAAGGCAATGAGGAATCCAGCCCTGTAATTTCCAGAAGAATAATAACCCTGCTCAACTTGGAGTGAGACGAACCACTGTTTGTTTCTTTGAATACATCCCAGAATAAGGTTTCAGTTTGCTTGTAGTTCTAAAACATCTGGCACACTGCTGAAGGAATACTACATTTGAACAAAACGTCTTTATCCAGAATAAGATGCATATGATGTAGGCACTCAAACAGCAACACAAGTTTCAGGTTTATAGAAACTGAACTGTTTTTGTTAAGTGTGTGTACACACACACACGCTTTTCTTTAAACACACACACACACACACACACACACACACACACACACACACACACACTTTTCTTTAAAATGAAGAGCACCAAAAATAAACTTTCACCAGTAAGGAAAATTTGGAGCATTTGAAAATCAATAGTAACGATCATGTCTATGAACATAATAGCTCTCTTCTCATTGTGAACTTGGCTTATCTTGAATCTAAATCTAGGTCAATATTACAAACAAAATTCAACAGCTAAAATTATTTTACAGCTCGTATACATTCTCCTCCCATAGCAACATAAGGCAGAAAGACGCGTAGAGGTCTTCTAGACTACTCCACTTTCTCACGGCAGGATTATGAATACTGCTCTCTGACTTGAAAGCTTGTCTCTGTCACCAATAGAAGTTGGTCCAATGAAAGATATTGCCTCACTTATCTTGTTCTCAGACCATCCCCAACAGACGTATGTCTAACTCTTTCTTAAATGCATCCAACGCCGGGAATTACATAACTTCTATATGTAACCTTCTTAAGCTATGGAAGAAAAGATGACAGCCCAATCTGAGGACTCAGAGTGATTCTCCTAAAAATGGCCAAGTGTTTGAGATTATGGTGACTGAACCAAATCAAATCATTTGAGTACAAGTAGCTTATCATACCTTGAATTTTCCCCTGTTGGTTGTTTTCCCACTCTATAGCTCCTATGTGTAACCAGTCAGACAAGACCCCCTCCCCTTCCTCTCCACTGCCATCTAGTTGACAACACACTCCTCTTCTTTCCCCTACACCTCTCAGTTACAATTTATGTTAAGTCCTTATCATGCCTTTGATATGTTAACCCATAGTATTTACAACAGGTCCTTTTGGTATGTCAAGTAATCCAATTTATTGTAGGTTTCTGGTTACTTACCTAGAAACCATATTGTTCATGAATATGCATGTAACCTGTGGAATGTGCGTGAGACATGAATGAGAAATAACCAACAAAAAGGCAGTTTAGGATCTGTGAACTTTTAAGGCAGGCAAAGACCCTGCAAGCAGATAAATTAACTGAGAAACGGCCAGAGAATCTCTCTCTCTCTCGGTCAAAATGTAACATCACAACAGAAATCTGGGACCAACCCAGAGAAAGTAAAGACTCCTGCAGATCCGAAGAGATCTCCCAAGGAACATCATGGTTGAGTCTCCAGGAAGCTGACACTTGGTTCATTATGGGAATAATTATAATGTTGAATCCCTTTAACAACCGAAGGTTAAAACTTGGCTAGACAGAGTGGATTGGATCTGCCCTTGCAGTGTGATTCCAGATGTGGCCTCACCAGAGCTGAATAAAGAGGAATAATCACACATCTGGATCTACTGGCAATGCTCCTCTTAATGCACCCTAGTATGCCATTAGCCTTCTTGGATACGAGGGCACACTGACTCATATCCAGCTTCTCATCCACTGTAATCCCCAGGTCTTTTTCTGCAGAACTGCTACTTAGCCATTCAGTCCCCAGCCTGTAACAATGCTTGGGATTCTTCCGTCCCAGGTACAGGACTCTATACTTGTCCTTGTTGAACCTCATCAGATTTCTTGTGGCCCAATTCTCCAATTTGTCTAAGTCACTCTGGAGTCTATCCCTGCCCTCCAGCGTATCTACCTCTCCCCCTAGCTTAGTGTCAACCACAAACTTTCTGAGGGTGGAATCCATCCCCTCATCCAGCTCATTAATAAAGATGTTGAACTAAACTGGTCCAAATACAGATCCTTGGGGCACTCCACTAGAAACCAACCGCCACCCTGACATCGAGCCATTGATCACTACCTGCTGGGCCCGAACTTTCAGCCAGCTTTCTATCCATCTAACTATCCATTTATCCAATCAACATTCCCATAACTTGCTGGCAAGAATATTATGGGAGACCGTATCAAAAGCCTTGCTAAAGTCAAGGTATATCACATCCACTGACTTTCCCATATCCATAGAGCCAATTACCTCATCATAGAAGCTAATCAGATTGGTCAGGCACAACTTGCCCTTCATGAATCCATGTTGACTATTCCTGATCACCTTCCCATCTTCCAAGCACTTCAAAATGTATTCTTTGAGGATCCCTTCCATGATTTTTCCAGGGACTGAGGTAAGACTGACCAGCCTATAGTTCCCTAGATTGTCCTTCTTCCCTTTCTTATTCTCCAAAAACTTCCTGGACTGTCTGTGTATTGCTGTATTGGTCTCCCAACAGATGTCAGGGTGATTAAAGTCCCCCAGGAGAACCAGGGCCTGTGATCTGGAAACTTCTCTCAGTTGTCCAAAGAAAACCTCATCTACCTCATTCACCTGATTCGGTGGCCTGTAGAAGACACCAAACACAACATCACTGCTGTTGCTTGTATCTCTAAACTTGACCCATAGACTCTCAACAGGCCCTCTATATACTGGCGTTCTGAGCAATCATAGTGTTCTCTTACATACAGTGCAACTCCTCCTTTTCTCCCCTGCCTGTTCTTCCTGAACAGTTTATACCCTTTCATGACAGCGCTCCAGTCATGCAAGTCATCCCACCAAGTCTCTGTTATCCCAATCAAATCGTATTTCTTGGACTGGGCCAGGGCCTCCAATTCTTCCTGTTTGTTACCCAGGCTTCTCACATTGGTGTACAAACACCTTAGATAACCAGTTGATCACCCTACCCTCTCCATTTGAATCAGGGGTCCTTCT
The DNA here is from genome assembly GCF_052426305.1 of Pelodiscus sinensis. Lineage (NCBI taxonomy): Eukaryota > Metazoa > Chordata > Testudines > Trionychidae > Pelodiscus > Pelodiscus sinensis. The sequence continues at coordinate 10,515,173 of NC_143057.1, forward strand.
TTGTTGCTCGTTCCTCTTTGCATTTCTTCCTGGTATCTGACTTCCCCACTCCCCTCAGGGTTTTGGTCACCGTCCCACAACAAACCTAGTTTAAAGCCCTCCTCACTAAGTTTGCAAGCCTGCACGCAAAGATGCTCCTTCCTCTCTTCATTAGGTGGATCCCATCTCTTCCTAACAATCCTGTGCCTGAAACAGAGTCCCATGGTCGAAGAAGCCAAAGCCCTCTCTCTGACACCACCTGCGCAACCACGCATTTACTTCTTCCATAGCCAAGTTTACTATTTACTTACAGTTCGACGATCCCTACCCAGTCCTTTCCCTTCAACAAGGAAGATGGACGAGAACACCACTTGTGCTCTGAATTCTTTGATCCTTCTTTCCAGTGCTACATAATCTGCAGTAACCCACTCAAGATCATTCTTGGCCGTATCATTAGTTCCCACATGGAGAAGCAGGAAGGGGTAGCGATCCAAAGGTTTGATCAGTTTTGTAAGCCTCTCAGTCACATCCTGAATTCAAGCTCCCGGTAAGCAGTACACCTCTCGAGATTCTGGATGGCAGATGGATGGCTCAGTCCCTCTTTGGAGGGAGTCCCCGAGCACCACCACCCACCTTCTTCTTTTGGGGGTGGTGGTCGTGGAACCTTCATCCCTAGGACTACGCATCCCATGCCTTCCAGTAGAAGTGGTGCCTCATGAAACGAGGTTTACAGGATCAGTTGGCAAAGGCTTCCCCAGCTGAGAGATCCGTATCTAAACTGCCACGCTGTGTCGGATCAGCTGATCGTCGGCACAGAGCGGTGGCCATGTTTATTTTAATGAAGCGGGGATTATTTAAATCCCCTCTTCCATGACTTTGCCGAATAAACTAATTTACATGGCTCTGTCGACGGAGCCATGTAAACTAGACATACGCTTACGTGCAGGGGGAAAGAGGGAAAGAAGCTTTTAATCTGGCTCCCCATACATACCGGCACCCCTCCCCTGCTTCTGCCTCTGTAAGGCCTGGCTCGCACCTCCCCCACTCCTTAGCTGCCTCTGATAGAGAGGTCGCAAGGAGTGGGGTGCGTGTAGTTGTTAGGGTTAATGGACAAGCCCAGATTTATTGGTTAATTGTATAAATGACAATATGCTAACATCCCTACTGCAAACTACAGTACTCGCATTTTTCTTTAATGCCATCTGCAATTTTCCATTTCATAATCTCTGGAGCATATTTTCTTCAGCAAGACCAGAGGCCAGCAAGCACATGTCTTGCATTTTTTGTGTCCCAAAAACAATACCTACCTCACGTACCACTGAAGGATAACGTACACCAATATCAATCTGGGCATGTCCCTAAGTGTTCCTCAGAAATACTGATTGGACTCTGTACAGCCCACATCCTTGCCTTACACTAAAGATTGACGAGTTCATTCATTTACACTCAAGTTATAATATTAAAACCTATTGACATGGGTGCCACACAGAAGTTAAAAGTGGTTGCAGCATAGAGATCAGGCAAAAGCACGTGTAGGCTTGCTAGAATCAACATAAGGCAGTGAAGCTGTGGCAGCACACAGCAGTGAATTCAAAACCTTTGGCCCATAGTCTCAGAGGGATTACTGTGTTAGTCTGTAACTTTAACAATGAGTACTACTCCACCACCTTAGATACTAACAAATATGTAAGTATCATGAGCTTTCATGGGCAAAAACCACTTCTTCACATGAGCATGAGTAGAAAAAAAAGTGGGGACCCTCACAATTTATAACTTTGGCCCATAGAAATTTAACTCTGTGCAGCAGGAAGCCTGAATTTCCTAGTAGAAGGATACATTCAACACATTTCCCGTGAGAACCTCAACATCCTAGCACAATACATATATTAAATAACCAGGAAAAAAGGAAGATCAGCTGCCTGTGGCATTAAACTAAGAATTCAGGAACAGCCTTTTATATAAAACCACAATACATTTTTTTGGTTATAAAATATTTTGTCTTAAGATATAATCAGTGTATAGCTGGACACCACCATTCCAGGAAATTCCATTCACACTGCGTAAGACTGCCTAATTTACTTTAAAAGTAAGCTACTGTGGAGCGGCTCCGCAGCAGCTCCTATAAACATAAGGGCTGTTCTGTTGAAAACAATTTGTTTCCTTGCAGCACTTTCAAACTGAGCACTGGTAAACTGCCTGGGGGATTGTCTGCTAGAGTTGTTTCAAATTCCAGGAAAGTCAGCCTCAAACGGATCCTACATACACGACAGGCACCTGGTGCTTCAAGACACAAATTCCTCGCACTGTCAAGGAACAAGCATGTGATTCAATACTGGTAGGCAATTTCAGGACAGAAAAGCAGGAATTCATAGACTCTGAGGCCAAAAGGGACTCTTGTGATCAGCTAGTCAGATGTCCCGCATAGCACAGAACTTCCCCAGTACAATTCGTGGAGAGGATCTTTCAGAAAAGATCCCTAAGACCCAATCTTGATTTTAAAATTGCCAGTGATGGTGAATCCACCACGACCCTTGGTAAAATGTGTCAGCAATTAATTACTTACCTCATTAGAATGCACGCCCTAGGGTTGTCAGGTGTGTGGTATCCTACCGGACAGTCCGGTTTTTGCACCCTCTGCCCAGTAAAAAAAAAAATCAGACAATACCGGACATGTGCAGTGCAGTATTCTCTGATTTTTCTGGCTGGGCACCAGACGGAAGCCTGGCATGGGTGGGAGGAGTGGCTGGAACTCCCAGCCACTCTCCCCGCACCCGCCAGGTTTCTGACCCGACCATAGGTTCCCAGCGGCGATCGCTGCCCCGCCTCCCAGCCTGGGAGTCCCAGCTGGGAGGCAGGGCCACGATCACCACTGGGAGCCTCTGGTCATGTCAGAAGCCTGGCAGGGCGGGGGGAATAGCTGGGAGGCGGGGCGCAGTCGGGGGCTGGGAGCCTTCAGCTGGTTGCGTCTGGCCTAGGAGTGACGCCTTGGGGAGGAGAAGGAGAAACTCTGTCCCTGAGCGCTGTTCAAGCAGGGTGCGGAGCCGTAGTCCAGGAGAGAAGCCCACAGTGCTTTGTGGTTGTTTAAGTGCTTGTCATGGGCTCTCAGCCAAAACCGAGTGGGGTGGAATTCCCACTGGACACCCAAAGACCTGGTTATGGGGAAGTCACCTTTCTACTCATGGTCTCCCCCACCCTGCCCTGCCATTGTGTTGCCCTGGGTTCTGCCTCTCTGCTTCGGGTAGCAGGCTCTGCTGCCCCCCCCCCTTTGTTCCCAGCTTAGCGGCTCTTGGTAGTAGCCACATATGGCCTAACCCCCGCCCACTCTGAGTTGTGTAATCCAGCCATGGGGTGTGGAGCTTGGCTGGACTCAGGCGCTTTGTGACCCAGGCTCCCTTCTATGGGCAGAGAGCACTGATAAGAGCCAAACTATATGCAGAGCTCTTCTTCAGGTCAGGGCTCGGTTTTGTGTTACACTAGTGTTGCACCAGCAGCTCTTTAGCAAAGGTGCTGGGGTGCTACCAGGAGGTATCTAAGTTGAAGGGAGAAGCTCTGCCATTGTCTATACTACCCCCACCCCTGCCCCACCACTGCCTCTGCATTAGCAGTTGCACACCTAAGTAAACACGTTTTAACATCTCTAGTCTATACCTAGTCAGTATCACTGCGCGGGCTAAGTGATGTGGATTTTTCACAAGCCTGAGGGACACATGTACCAAGAAAATGAATGGGAGGAGGAAAAGTTGTTTGTGGGTGGTAGTTTGCAATAAATCATAAATTATTCTCTCTCACACACACCCCAATTTCAAAGTATTTTACAAAGGACAGAAAGTATCTTTTTCTATCCCCATTTTACAGATAGGGCAACCAAGATATAGTGACTTGCTCAAGATCATTCAGAAGGTTATCAGTGGTCTCATGACAGGTGCTTAGCAGGACTAAACAATATAGCACTATCAGTATATAGGGAGCCTTAGTGGGGACTCTCTTTCTACCTCCCAGGGCCCTCTAGGAAACCTGGAGAACCAGCTCACCCTACTGAACCCTGAATCCTGAGGGGGAGTTATGAAAGAGCAGGTTATGAGGCAAACCTGATACAGGGGAAGGAACCTCTGAGAGGTATGAAGCTTGCTTTGATAGTTCAGGGATGCAGCTGCTCACTTACTCTTTATATCTACATACACACATACTCATGCTACCACAGGTAGTGAAATAATCAATAGTAGAATTGCTGTCTGCTTGCCAATAGTTAGGCAGAAGGGGTTCTGCAGAACAGATTGTTTATGTGCACCAGGAGGGCCCATGAAGTCATCACAGAAAACTCAAAGAAGATTGCCTTGAGAGAGTCTGCAAGCCTCTCACAAAAGGCTGCCTTATTTTTTCAGTGGGCATCATTGCGCACTTAGGCTATCAGCACACAGACCCAATCTACAGGTAGATCCCTGCAGGAACCATTCCCTCTCAGCCTCTCCTGTCTTCAAGAGTGAGACATCAACTGAAATCACTATTATTTGCGGGAAATGTTGTGGGAAGTGTTGTCCTTTGTCTAGCTTTCGTCTTTCTCATTTCTCACAGCACTCTTAAGGTAAGGAATATTTGGCAGCTTTATCCAAAAAGGCTGGCTGCCTAAATCAAGAATTGTTTAATTTAATTTAGGATCTTGATATGCATGATGAGCGATGAAGAAGATAAAGATAAAACTTACCAACAGGAAAACAAACAAGAGACACCGACACCTTCAACCTCAAGTGAAACACCTCCTAAGAAAAGAAGAATATGCCGGTACAATTCAAACTGGGAAAACCACTTTTCTTGGGTTGCCATGGATCATAATGACAAATGTAAAGCCAGATGTAAAATGTGCAATACATCGTTTAATGTAGCATATGATGGCATTAAGGCATTAACACAACATGCTGACACTCGTAAACGTGAAAACTGTGCAAGCTGCTGCTGCTTCCCAGAGAATGAGCTCTTTTTTGGTCATCAAAGAGAGTTCACAAAGTGACCAAGTAACTGTTGCTGAGTTGACTCACATTTACCATGGAGTGAAGCATCACATCTCTCTTCTTGCTCAAGACCGTAGCGTCAAAGTTATGAAACAAATACTTCAAGATTCTGAAATTGTTGAGAAAATGACAGCTGGATGCACAAAAACTTCTGCTGTTGTTCACAATGTTTTATATCCTCTTTCAATAGAGCTGCTTTTAAATGATTTAAAGAATTGCACACCATTTTCGGTTGCAACCGATGCATCTAACAAATGAAACCGCAAATTCTTTCCTGTGGCTGCACAGTATTTCACACCTCAATAAGGACTATGCTTCAAAATCTTAGATTTTTACAAAAGTGCATTTGAAGATTCGCAGTCCATAAAAGATCAATTGTGTTGTGTGCTGAATGAAAAAGGACTATCGTGGACAAATGTTTCAGCATATGGAGCAGACAACGCTTCAGTGAATTATAGTGTAAACAATTCAGTTTTTCAAAAGTTAGCTAAGGAAGAGAATGAAAATATTATTGCAGCTCACTGTATTAATCACATTTTGCATAACTGTACCAAATATGCTTTCAGAGTTCTATCTTTTGACATTGAAAACTTAGTTTTACAAGTGTTTGCAGAATTTTCAAACTCGGCTAAAAAACAAGATGGGTTGAAATAATTTTTTGAATTTTGTGAATTTGAGTTCCACAAAGTCTTGAGGCACGTTCCAACTCAATGGCTTAGTTTGTTTAATGCAGTTGAGTGAATTGGCAACCACTAAAAGCTTATTTTCTGTCACTTGGCTCTGACAACTGCCCTGTGGCAATATGGAATATTATTTCTGATCAGGAAGACGAAATGGCAAGTGATGAACAATCAACTCTTTTTGAGCTGCATCTTTATTTCACTCACTTTTTCATGTCACAATTCCAAGATACATTGCTCAAACTGAAAAACTGATCAACAATTTCTTGTGACCTTTATTTCATCGTGGAAAAGTTCTGAAATTCCTTGAGTAAAAAAATTGATAAATTTTGCAGTATGAAAGTTACATTTGCATTGCAGAAGACATATTTACCAGCTCATGTAGTCAATATATTTACCTCTGAAGCACTGAATGCATACACAAGAGCCCTAAAATATCTGGAGAAGTGGTTTCCTTTTGAAAATTCACCATATCGTGCTCTGAGTGCTCGGAGTTTAGCTAATCATGAGAAATCTCCTTCTTTTGATGAAGTAATTCAAATCTGGATGTTGTCACCCTGGAAAAAAGAGCTCCCTCCAAATTCTCTTTATGAGGAACTTGGTGCCTTGGACATGATGTTCACTTCTCTTGATAAGTGGAAATATTTTTTCAGCAAAGAACCTGCTGCTCCAAATTTGTTAAAACTGGTTCAATACTCTGTTTCAATTCCTGTGTCAAATGCTGGTGTGGAAAGGATTTTTAGTGTCATAGGTAATCTATGGTCTGATGTACGGAATAGATTGAGCGCTGATTCAGTAAGAAGTGAAGTTTGTGGTTTTTTTAAATATACCTTTTTCTTGTCTGGAAGTCAAATAAGAATTTTTGAAAAAAAAAAAAGATAAAAGCTGCACAATCCAATGCAAAATATATGGTGCAGGATGTAGACTGTTGAGTTTTTGAAAAATAAAAATGGTATAAATATGCACAATCTAATGCCAAAGAAGATATGGTGTAGAATGAAGACTATTTATAATAAAGTTAAGCATGTGTTTGGTATTTTTTGGGAGACCATCTGGCAACCCTATTCATTACCACTCTGAATTGTCTAGCGTAAGCATCCAGCCATTGGATCATGTTAGAGTTCTGTTAGTTAGGCAGACATCTCCCCCTTGCCACGCTGGGGATTAGCTCTGCCAGGCCTTGCTCTCTCCTCTGGCAGGGTCATCACCTGTTCTGTCTTGCCCAGCGGCCTGTCTCACTCCAGGAACTGCAGTCTCTTCTTCGTGACCCAGCCCATATGGGTTCCCCTCTTCCGGGGTGCTAAAGTCCCTCTTGGGAAGTGGGCTCAGTCTCCCTGCTCCTGCCCCATGGATGCCACTTGGCCTGCAGCTGGTAGGAGGACCCAGGCCTGCCCTCTGCTCCTAGGCTGGGCACAAGTTCTGGAAGTTTCCAGGACATGGGGGGGGGGGAGGAAGTGAGCCACAGGTGCCCAGGTTGTCTTCACCTCCCTCCACACTCCATCCCAAGGGCCACCCCCAGCTCAGCCTCCTTGAGGCCTTCTCCACCATCCACCCAGAGACCTCACTCCCACCCAGCCTCTTCCCCCATGACCCTGCCCCCCATTCCAGCTTGCCTCACGCCTGCTTCAACTCCTCCTGACAGCTTCCCCATTGCTCACTCCTCTGCCCACCCCCTCCCCAAAATCCCTCCCACTGCTCACTTCTCACTGCCCACCCCTCCCGAAACCCTCCATTGCTCACTCCTCTGCCCACCTGAGACACCTCCCCTTTGCTTACTCCCTCCCCCAAGACCCTCTCATTCCTCTCTCCCCAGCCCTTCCCCTCCACACACTTCCCTTTGCTCACTCCTCTCACCAAGCAGTGGGGCCTTCACCAAGGCAGCAGAGCCAGGAAGAAACTGGCGAAATGAGGGCAGTGCCTGGAGTAGAAGAGGCTGTCCGGGAGTGGGGCCTGAGGGCAAAGGCAGGGACCTGGGGAAGAAACTGAGTGGGAGGGCACACAGGACCATGGCCCGGTAGCCTCCCACTTCTTGGGAGCTTCTGATAGCAGCTCGCCAAAGGCAGCAGGCTGGCCTGCCTTGAAAGCAGGGTGTACTGCAGCCGGCATTTTTTCCCCCACGTGAGGAGACTTGGACTGTCCAAACTCCTTATACCTGCTGTTTATGACTACTCCAGGTTCCAGCACAGGGCCCTCAGCTGCAGCCACACGGTTTGATCTACCCCAGACCTGGCTGCTTTCTAACTTCCTGACTTCTCCACCTTCTGGGTTCACCAGTCTCCCAGCAACACAAACGCCAGAAGCCTAAATAAGAAGGGTGAAGTAGTGTGCCTCATATTAAAGAAGGATATGGATATAAGAAGCATCACAGAAACTTGGTGGAATGAAGACAATCCAATTAGGATACAAAATATATCGAAAGCACAGAATAGATCGTGCTGGTGGGGGAGCGGCACTACACGTGAAAGAAAATGTAGAATCAAATGAAGTAAAAATCTTAAATGAACCAAAATGTTCCATGGAATTACTACCCAGAGATTCTATGTTCTAATAATAATAAGAAAAACCAGCAATGTGACCCATGTTTTTTTCAAGGTCACTTAAGTCCTGTTAGCAGTCCTAAGTTTAACTCTGTCCAAAGGACATAAAACCCAAGTCACGAACAGCATCTTTTTTCACATGTTGGAGTCCGGAGAAAAACATTTCTTCTCACAAGTAACAAGCTTTGTTAGTTTCCTACAAGACCATGAAAAAAATGTAGGCCTGCCCTTTGTCATTCACCCAAAATAGCCACACCAAAAATCCATTAATTTCAACTGGCTCATAGGTTAGGAAAGGATTTTCTGGCCTGTAGGCTGGAGAGAGAAAAGAAACAGGAAAAACAAAACAACGAACAAACACAACAAAAACCTACTCTCCAATTGCAAGTTTTCTGGGAAAATTTCAGAAGTTGCTTTCCACTTTGGAAAATCTCAGTCCATTGGCATATGGCACAGTTCTAGAGAAGCTTCCTGAAATCCCTTGCCTGCTTCCCAACACACCAATCTGAAACCAGCTGGGTTAGACAAATGGATCTAAGTGAGTGTCTATCAGGTCCCGATGTTTAGTCCTACGATTTATGGCTCTGTTACTGAGTTAAAATGCAATTTGCTTAATTCTAGAAAAGGCGAGAACATGTATAATCCTATACTACATATTAAATGGGCAAAGAGCACCTGCCATTTTTTAAAAGGTACACAACACACTATCCTTAAATATTCTGGTCTTTTAGCTTGAAATAAAGAGCAAACTATTGTTCATTAGTAGAAGTTATTATAAAGCCTTAGATAAAAATGCTTTATTAAGTGCCTAGCATTCTGTATAAATTATCAGCAACAGGAACTATATACATTTTGCACACAGCAGTTTGGACCTTTGGACTTTAGTCTCATGCTAGAACTCTGCAATGTACCTTGCATGTTAGTTAAATCTCACCTATGTTGAAGTTTGATTAGGGGAATGTTTATGTGGATTTTTCAGCTAAGCGTATTTTTAAGATAAGCCTCAATCAGCATGTGTATCAGACTAAATTGGTGCAGTTGATTGGTTGTATTTTCAGGCCAGGTCTACATTGGGGGCAAAGTCAAACTAAGGTATGCAACTCTAGCTATGTGAATAGCATAGCTCAAGTTGACCTACCTTAGTTTGACTTACTGTGGTGTCCCTACTGTGGGGAGGGGGTGTCAATGGGAGAAACTCTGTCAACTCTCCTTACTCCTTGTGACTTAGTGGAAAACCGGAGTCAATCCTCAGTCAACTTAGTACCTTCTTACTAGACCCACTAAATCAACACCTGAGAGATGGATCAACACAGCATCAATTTCTCAGTAAGTGAAGACAAGGCCCTTAGACCTTTGATTTCTTTAAACTTAAGAGTCAGACTCCATTTAGGGCTTTTGCAGGACTAGATTAACGTCAGGTACGTGGAGCCCAGATCCACTTTGAAATTAGGTGATTAGATAAGGGAAGAGGTGAGGGCGGCTGGAATGGTTGAAGAAAATGAGAAGTCATTGCTGGAAGAAATGAATTTTTAAATGGCATAGGAAGATATGATACACCTACACTACAGCATTAATTCAAGTTAACTTAATTCGAAATAGTTAATTCGAATGAATGCATCTACACACACAAAACCTATTTCAAAATAGCATTTTCCTATTTCAAAGTAGCACATCCACACCGAGTGGACCCTGAACCAAAGTTAAGGCTGGCCGAAACCAGTGCCGGCAGGGCATCAGGTTAGGACTTAGTGTGTGGGGCTGCTGCCTGAGGCTAACTGAGCTCTGTGCTTAAAGGGACCCTACCCCCACCCCGGACAGACAGTTCTCCAGGTTTCCTGCTTGCTTGTCTACCTCGATGAGGGAAAGCAAAGCAGTCCTATCTTGGACTGCCCTGAGTGCCCGCAGCACTCAGCCACATGGAGACAGAGCTTCCCCTGGGCACGCCGGTGCAGCTCGTGGGGTCATTGCCATCAGCCCGGCTGCACTTGCCACAGGTTGCCATCCGGGGGGGTCCATCGGGGGGCTGTCAGGATCCATGAGGCCCTGTGGGAGAGCGTCCACCCCGTGGAGCCCTCAGAGCCACCCTGGTCCTCCCCACCAGGGGCTCGTGCCCCATTCCTCCCTCACATCCTTCTACTTATCCCTCCCTACCCGCCCTTCCTGATGTCAAATAAAAGACACGTATGTTCCAAAACAGAAACTGGGTTTATTGAACAAAACTGGGAGGGGATGAATCTCTGGGGAGACTGGGAAAAGGAGAGGGGAGGGGGAAACCTGGGAGGAGGGAGCTAGAAGGGAGAAGCAAGGGGAAGAAGGGGGAGGGGAAGCTCAGGGCTCAGGGTTGGGGGTCTCACTGGACCAACTTGATTTTCATGCAAACCTGCTCCTGGGTTCGCATGTGGCCTTTGATGGCCAGGCTGGCAGCTATCCTGCCATAGATGGCCGCATTCCTCCATCTAATGCAGAGATCATGGCCGTTGGGGCATCCCCCCCAAACCTGAATAAGGTCCACGATCTCCACCCTGGACCAGGAAGGCGCCTGCCTTCTCCAGCCTGTCAGGCTCCTGGGAGCTGGCAGACTGATTCTGGGGAGCAGTGGAGGGCTGGCTGCCAGTGGCTTGCTGGTTCATGTTTTGGGGCCCCTAGGTCAGGGGCCCCAGTGGCCACTGCTAGCTCTGGGCTGGCAGGCTTGGAGCTGGTATAGGCACTGTGGCCAGGGTCTACCCCTTTAACAGCTCCAGGGCTGGGGGAGAGGAGAGTAAGTTTTCCTGGTTATGCCGAGAGTGGCCACTAGGGTTCCCTGGGAAGGGCTGGAGGCCTCCTATTTTGAATTAAGTGTCTACACAGCACTTAATTCAAAATAGCTATTTCGAATTTGGCATTACTCCTCATAGAATGAGGTTTACCAAATTCGAATTAACCGCTCCGCTATTTCAAATTCATTCTGAAATAGCGGTTTGCATGTATAGATGCTATTAAAGTTAATTCAAAATAACTTTGCAGTGTAGACATACCCATAAAGATAATAGCTGGTATATAAGCCCAAACTATTTGAAATGTAGGACAACAGAAGAAGAAAGTTAGAATGGAAGGAGAGGAAGGCAAAATAAGTCAAAAGTATTTGAGAAGGAAAGAAAGGAATGTAAAAATGAGAGCAGAGCTGTAAATGAAAGATTAAGAGGATCTTGAGGGCAAGAGCAGAGTTTGAACATTATTTAATAAACGTCAGGAAAAAAAATTAAAGGATTCAACAAAAGGAGACAAGTAATGGAGACAGATTCTGAGATGAGAATAGGATTGCCATCTGGCTAATCACACAAAGCCAAACAATCTTGTCCCATCTAGGAAAGAATTGATCAAAACGATTAACCAGTTAAACAATGTAATTGTAATCGTTTAAGGACAGCCAGGACGTGGGGGGTAGTTACCGGAGCTGTGTTCACTCCATCCCCCCTCCCTCCATCACTCACTCTCATTTTTCACTGGGCTGGGGCTGAGGGGTTTGGCATATAGGAGGAGTCTCCAAGTTGGAGCAAAGGGCTGGGGTGCAGGGTCTGGAAGGCCGCTCATGAAGGGAGTGAGAAATGCAGGAGAGACTCAGAGGTGGTTCTGGGTATGGGGTACAGAAATGGTGAAGACTCTTGGAAGAAATTGAGGTGCAGGAGGGAGCTCAGGGTTTGGGGTTGACATGCAGGCTCCGGCCAGGCAGTGCATACCTCAGGCAGCTCCAGGTCAGTGGTGCAGCAGGGCCAGGGCGCCTGTCTGCCCTGATTCTATGCCATTCCCAAAGCCACCTCCATGTCACTGTGGCCCGAGGGGCCGGTAGGAAGCAGGTAGAGCTCCACACACTGATCCTGCCACTCCCATTGGTTGTAGTTCTCAGCCAATGGGAGCTGTGGAGACAGTGCTGGTGGACCCTTTACTGTGTTACTAACTGCTAAGTTGTAGATCTCTATCACTAACACTTTGTAGGTTTTTGTGCAATTGTTTAACAAACTTGATTTAGAAATGTACTAACTGCATAAAAGGCATATTTCTCTAAATATGCAGGAACTATATATATATATATATTGACCCTTCTTTACTCCACTGACATTAAAAGACAAAATTTCTAGTCATTAAATAACTGTACAAATTGCACAAATCCTTCAAAAATTAGGAAGAGGTATGAAACGTATAGTAATTTATTTGTATTGTATACAGTTAAGTAATTTAAATGTCATTAAAAAATTGATTTTCAAAATGGCAGACACCACAAAAAATTAATGTGGCCAAACATGGTAACTAGGGCCCTGAAAGGGTAGGAAGGACTTCAAACCATGAAGAGGACAAAAAAAAGAGGAAGGTTGGCAGGAAAGAGAAAATAAAAGTTGACAAGGGACCTAAGGAAGCCTGCTACAAAAATATGGTGAGAAAAGAGTTATTCGTATTTACAGTAGTGGGCAACAGCTAGCTCCTGTTTACATATGGGCCCATGATCACACTTGCAGTTATACAGTTATGTCTACTTGTAGCTGAGTGAGCCCTTCAGTGTTGGCAGACAGAGTACTGGTAATAGGTCTTGCACTCACTAAAACAGCTCTGTGCACTTATCAGAGGGGTAGCCGTGTTAGTCTGAATCTGCAAAAGCAACGAGGAGTCCTGTTGCACCTTATAGACTAACTGAAGTGTAGGAGAATAAGCTTTCGTGGGCAAAGACCCACTTCGTCAGATACACCATGCAAGGCACTGCATTTAGCCGTATGGAGTGGAAATCTATCAACCTCTTGAAGAAACTTGCACAAGTACAAACAGATATCATCTGACATGCATCTGACGAAGTGGGTCTTTGCCCACGAAAGCTTATGCTCCTACACTTCAGTTAGTCTATAAGGTACCACAGGACTCCTCATCGTCTGTGCACTTAGTATCAGCAGAGGCTTGGGATAGGCTTGAACTAGGGTGGCTATCCTACTCCCAAGTCTGAGCTCAGGCATCTAGCAATTTTTACTGCCCTAGGATCAGCCCCATCAACACAACTCAGTCTTCCTGGGCTAGATGGCTCACTCCTAACTGCAGTGTAGACATACCTATGTGTTAAGTATTAATGGGGTGAGGGCAGGGGAGTGTCATTTGTGCTTCAAATTCCACATGTTCTATGAGACGATACCCACTTTTGCACAGTTATTGGAAATTGTGAATGAAAGGTTCTATAAAAGTACCTTTATAGTCTGATTACTTAATATACAGCAATTAGACTAGAGCAAGTTCAATACACTTATGAAAATAGGAGGACTATTCACAAAACCTCAGCAAAACTTCCACAATTGAACTGTTTGCTTAAAATGTGTTCAGAAAAAATTCCTTGGCAGGATTCAGAAGACATTTGTTGTAAATTTTGCTCTTTTATTAATTAAAAGCCATGTGAAGTTCTTTAAAGTTGTTCAAAGTCGTAGCCTGGACAGAGAGGCAAACCTGGTAGGAGACCGGATTGGCTTACAGGGGAAATCCTTGGTGTACTTAAGCACAAAAAGGAAGCTTACAGAAAGTGGAAACTTGGACAAATGACTAGGGAGGAGCTTAAATGTATAGTTCGAGAATGCCGGGGGGTTAACAGGAAGGCGAAAGCGCAAATGGAGTTGCGACTGGCTAAGGATGTGAAGGATAACAAGAAAGGTTTCTACAGGCATGTCAACAAGAAGAAGGTGATCAGAGAGGGTGTGCAGTCCCTAATGGATGAAGGAGGTAACCTAGTGACAGAGGATGTGGGGAAAGCTGAAGTACTCAATGCTTTCTTTGCCTCTGTATTCACGGACAAGGTCGGCTCCTGGACTTCTGTGCTAAGCGACGCAAGATGGGAAGAAGATGGACAGCCCTTGGTGGGTAAAGAACAGGTTAGGAACTATTTAGAAAAACTAAATGTACACAAATCCATGGGTCCAGACTTAATGCACCCAAGGGTACTGAAGGAGTTGGCAAATGTCATTGAGGAGCCTTTGGCCATTATCTTTGAAAAGTCGTGGAGATCGGGCGAAATCCCGGATGATTGGAAAAAGGCAAATGTAGTGCCCATCTTCAAAAAAGGGAAGAAGGACGATCCAGGGAACTATAGGCCGGTCAGTCTTACCTCGGTTCCTGGAAAAATCATGGAAGGGATCATAAAGGAGTCCATTTTGAGACACTTGAATGAGAGGAAAGTGATCAGGAATAGTCAGCATGGATTCACAAAGGGCAAGTCGTGCTTGACCAATCTGATTAGCTTCTATGATGAGGTAACTGGCTCAGTGGACATGGGAAAGTCAGTGGATGTTATATACCTTGACTTTAGCAAGGCTTTTGATACGGTCTCCCACAATATTCTTGCCAGCAAGTTAAGGGAATGCGGATTGGATAAATGGACGGTAAGATGGATAGAAAGATGGCTAGAAGGCCGGGCCCAGCGGGTAGTGATCAACGGTTCGATGTCAGGATGGAGGTCGGTTTCTAGTGGAGTGCCCCAAGGTTCGGTTCTAGGACCGGTTTTGTTCAATATCTTTATTAATGACCTGGATGAGGGGATAGATTGCACCCTCAGCAAGTTTGCAGATGACACTAAGCTAGGGGGAGAGGTAGATACGCTTAAGGGCAGAGATAGGGTCCAGAGTGACTTGGACAAATTGGAGGATTGGGCCACTAGAAATCTCATGAGATTCAACAAAGACAAGTGTAGAGTCCTGCACTTGGGACGGAAGAATCCCAAGCATAGTTACAGGCTGGGGACCAACCAGTTAAGTAGTAGTTCTGCAGAAAAGGACCTGGGGGTTACAGTGGATGAGAAGCTAGATATGAGTCAACAGTGTGCCCTTGTAGCCAAGAAGGCTAATGGCATATTAGGATGCATTAAGAGGAGCATTGCCAGCAGATCCAGAGATGTCATTATTCCCCTTTATTCGGCTTTGGTGAGGCCACATCTGGAGTACTGTGTCCAGTTCTGGGCCCCCCACTACAAAAAGGATGCGGACACATTGGAGAGGGTCCAGCGGAGGGCAACCAAAATGATTAGGGGGCTGGAGCACATGACCTACGAGGAGAGGCTGAGGGACTTGGGTCTGTTTAGTCTGCAGAAGCGAAGAGTGAGGGGGGACTTGATAGCAGCCTTCAACTTCCTGAAGGGAGGTTCCAAAGAGGATGGAGAGAGGCTGTTCTCAGTAGTGACAGATGGCAGAACAAGGAGCAATGGTCTCAAGTTGTGGTGGGAGAGGTCCAGATTGGATATTAGGAAAAACTATTTTACTAGGAGGGTAGTGAAGCATTGGAATGGGTTACCTAGGGAAGTAGTGGAGTCTCCATCCCTAGAGGTGTTTAAGTCTCGGCTTGACAAAGCCCTGGCCGGGTTGATTTAGGTGGGATTGGTCCTGCCTAGAGCGGAGGGCTGGACTTGACGACCTTCTGAGGTCTCTTCCAGTTCTGATTCTATGATAAGGGGATGGTTGGATGAAATAACATGATCTTGGTAACTAATTGACCATTCATTTCCAGTTGGAAATAGGTCAATGGAGGGATGATAGGAGTTGCTATAGGGAACTTTCTGGGTGTCTGGCTGGTGAGTCTTGCCCACATGCTCAGGGTTTAGCTGATCGCCATATTTGGGGTCAGGAAGGAATTTTTCTCCAGGGTAGATTGGCAGAGGCCCTGGAGGTTTTTCGCCTTCCTCTGTAGCATTGGGCACAGATCACAGCTGAAGGACTCTCTGCATGTTGGGGCCTTCAAAGTATTGGAAGGCTTCAATATCTGAGACATAGGTGAGAGGATTATTCTAAGAGGGGTGGGCGAGATTCTGTGGCCTGCACGGTGCAGGGGGTCAGACTAGATGATCATAATGGTCCCTTCTGACCTTAAAGTCTATGAGTCTATGAGTCTATGATTTCTGAAAGTTACCTGCTATCCACATTTACTAAAATTTACTGGACCATAGTGGCTATAGTAATCTGGATTCAATTACTACAGAGAATAGCACTATAGAAATGCTAGGATTTAAAGTTAATTTTTTATTTTACACCAAGACCATTACTGGTATGGAACCTGAGTCGTGTGTGCTTAAGGTAACAGTGGTTCAGTTGAAGTAAAAATAGGTTTACATTCCAAACATTTGATTGTATTCAAAATTTATTTTAACAAAAACAAGACAATGATTTTAAATAAACATGGTATATTTTAGACATCTGTTGATCAAGATTTAAAACTATTATCCATATTAAACCATAACTTATGTAGTTCTATTGCAGTGCTCTCTGCAGTATTCAAAAGTATTGGTTTCCATTTCAGCAACTCAACTTGCTAAGAGTACAAGAAATCAAGCTGTTTGCTTAAGTGAAGCTTCAGCTTTCTTTAGTGATGTAAGCTCCACCGATGCAAAAAGCACATCAAAACAGTTATTCTTCATACCCACAAAACTTAAAAAATGAAGTCTGTTCAGCCATTTTGGTTTTCCTTTTACACTGCCCACATGAAGAACAGCATAAAGTTAAGTACCAAGCTCAGCTTCACTTTAGCAGTGCAATGAACGACGTCAACCAAACTTCATGAAACAAATAAAATATAAACAATTGTCAGCAAAATTCAGCCGTATAGTAGTGATAAAAAAGCAACTGTTTAGTGGGTCACAACTAGACTGGTTTTCAGTGTGAAACTTTCCTCAGGAAGAGTTTCTTCCCAATTCACATAAAGAATGGAACATGCATCAAAAAGCCTTTGTTTTCTTGTAGAAAAATGCCCTTCGAAAACAAATTCAGTGATGTCATAAGGCAAAAGAATATGAAGCTGGGTGAAGCATTTGCCCCAGAATTTGTACATGCACACACCTGTGTGTATATCAGACAAACTAATGGATCGGCTCAGTAAGTTAAAAAATTGTCCATTTTCTATAAATACATAGAATTATTGCTAATATGCTACACATTATGCTTGGACAGAGGAGTGGCGTACAAGTTAGGATTTAAAGCTGCCATAGTGACAATGCTAGGACCGCATTTAGCAGCAGACATTCATCCCATTCTCAAGAAGCAATATGCAATTATACAGAAACATAAGGCTTATGCAATGTCCCTCTCCAATTTTGCTTTGTATTTTTTTAAAAAAATATTTAAACAAAAAAAAAAAACCAAACAAGTCCAGTTCACCACAAGTTAAGAACAATCTCACAATGGAGGTGGAAAACAAGCTAATAGGAGCAGAGAGGGAAAGAATATAGCATGCATTTACAACTTGGTTATAATCTAGTCATACCATTGGAATACAAAAAAAAAAATCCAATGTAAAGACTAGACTAACAGTAGAAGGCAAAAAGCCAAGAGTGTAGACTTAGTTTGATAGTTAAATTAAGGTTACAATTTCATCAGTAACAGCAAAATTCATCCTGCCTGTTAATATACTCACAATATCTACTGCAATTCAATATTTATTCATGACTAATATAGGTATATTATATACTCACTTAAAAAAAGATATTAAATACCTGCATCATGAAATTACATTCTTATTAACAATAAGACACTGTGTAAGAAAATAGCTCGTGTGAAATGTTTTTGAAATGCATTTCCCCCTCCCCCCCATACACAATTATCAAAACATTCACTCACAGAAACGAAAAGCCTCCTTAAAGAGGACGGGAATGATGAACGGGATTAGCCTGGCTAATTACAGCACAGTGATCAATAATGGTTCAAGACAGAACCAATCAGAGTTGGCCAAAAGATGCCCTCAACACATGGCTAATGAATAATTCCCCACATCCACCCCATCAAACTCAATCCACTTTTGGTTCATTGCAATGAGACAAAAATAGTTTTCAATATATACATATAAATACAAGACTCCAGCTTTTGTTTTTTGCAAGGCCTAGTTATCTATTAAGTTTATATTTGCTCTGCAGCAACTACAAGAGGTAGGCATAAAGCATCTAAGACTTTTCTCCTAGTGTTCCACTACTTTAGCTTAATCTTTCAAATGCTGAAGATGCCGGTTATACTTCTATAGTGATATTACTCTCCAATCAAAGGCCATTTACCTCTCAATTCACTTAGATAGCGAACCAGGAGCTGGAAGCTTTTCCCATACTAAAGGATACTGCCTTTAGAATTTACTGCAGAGCATTCAAAAAGAAAATGGATCCTGGGACCAATTCTCTTGATTTCCTTTTATACACAGAAAAGAAGGTACCATTTGGCCAAAACTATAGATGTATTTTTTCCACAGATGCAAGTGCCATGCAAAAATAAATTAAAGTACAAATACCAAACATATAATAAAACTATTGAAGGTAGATTTTAAAAGCATTTATATAAACATAATTTATAATACTTTTTTTTTTTTTCCTTTTTCCTTTTTTGAAACACAGTCACATAGCTGGGGCTATACATCAAGGATTTCCTCTGCGGTGCCTCCACAGCGTAATCTGTAGCGTCCTGTCCTCCAGCTTATAGTGGGGTCCCATAATGCAGATAGGAAAATGTATATTGTCATGGATTCTCTGATGAACCAAGCTACTGCATAATCAAGTTTTGAAAAACACAGAGCACCACCCTGGGAATGAAACACAGACAATATTTAAACACAATTACTAAAATCAATATTTATTGTATGGGGCACATTTTGTCTACAAGAGAACTACGTTATCAGACGTGCACAGTCTTTTATAAAATTAAAGTGTACTTGCTTAAGCAATTATCCTATAAATATACAACAGAATCCATGTTGCCAACATTCTGAAGCCTGCCCAATTTCAAAGCAACCCATTTATTAAATATTTTCAATGCTGTGTTTGTTACTGCCACAGTGGAAGGGCTTGGGGCTTGATTCAACACTCAATGAAGTCAGTTAACTTTACTGGAGATGTATCAGTCACTTAGAAACACAATAACAGCAAGCAGATACTACTACAAAAACACTTTAGTCAAAAGGAAGCTTATCATCCACAACTCGTTCAACAGTACTATGGCTAACTATTCACCTGCCATAATGAAGGCTAGAAACCAGGCCACCCACCCACTTCCCATGCCGCTGCCTCTATCAGAGACAGCAGCACGGGTTGAGGGGAGGCAGAGGAGGCTACCACAAAGCTTGTCACTCCCTCCCTCCCTGAACAGGGGCTGCTGTCGCTGTGCATTGCTGCATCTGTATGAGAGGCAGCAGGTTTTTAAACTGGCTCACAACTGCCACTCTGCACTGCTGCCTTTTTAGTGTGCTAGCTTATACCAGAGCTAGTGTCTCCTCAAGCTAGGAATCAGAACCACAACTCACCCCATAGACATACCTACAGGCTTGCAGTCAAAGCAGGCTAAAAAAATTCCAATCTAATTTTGCATCACTAGGAATAAGGCATGTTTTAAGCCGTATGTATATCTTACTTTTTCCTTGCCCTAGGTATCTGAGTGCAAAATACCTTGAAAGGAAAAGGGCAAGCACACATAACCAAACACCTACAGAAGATGGCTGTTTTTCCCAGTATCATATGTAAAAATTCCCAAAGTGTGCAGAGAGAGCAGAGAACCAAATTTTGTCCTACCTTACACTCCAATTTAAACAGGGCTTTTGTGAACATATGATAGCAGAAAATGCATGAGGCTAGAATTTGGTGCATCTCCAAGGATGGTGTTTTACACAAGAGTCTCAAGTGAAGTCAGTTTTAACTGAAATAATGGCATTAGCAGTATTTTTTAAGACATAGATCAATATGGACTCCAACTACATACCTGGACACCCCTTAGTTGAATGTAGTCAAATATAAACCATGCCAAACAGTGACACATGAAAAATACCATTATATCCCATCGGAAAACATGATGAGCTGCCCAACCAATAATTAAACTTGCAACAAAACATTCAGAGATTGGCTCACAAATTATCGTAGCAGGCAGCATGTTAATTCGCAGCTTGGCCCACCTATAATTAAAAATATAAAGTGTATTTTAATATCAGATAAAAACTGTGTTGCATAATACATAAAGTTCTGTTTTCATTTCTTCTCCTCTCTCCCAGTAAGTTTTGCTTTAAGTTTCTTCTCAATAAAACACTCCTCTAATTTTTTGCTTAATACCCAGTTGAGCAAATATTGGCATAAAGAATCTCTCTTATATGGGTATTGCACAAAACGTTAATCAAAACAAAAGCACCAAACACTTCTCCTGGAGTGTACTATAGTGCTTAAAAAAAAAAAAACCCACATTCTTAAATGTTTATATCTATCTGTTCTATTAAAAGCTCTTCAGTGTTAATTTCTCTCAATACACTAGAAAGACCTCCCAGCACAAAAACAAATCAAAATGTAAGCTTTACTTTAGCAATTCTATTTGGTGAAATGGTTAGTTTGGAAAAAGTACATTATACCTTATAATTATGAACTGATTGGAGAGAAAGAGCGAGCAAGCCAGGAGAAAAATCTATAAGGTTAGAATTTTTACCTGATCATTCTGGACTGAAACTGTGAAATGGAATATGAACCAGAGTTTTGCATTGCAACTTGTGTGGCCATTGCAAATTTCCAACCTCTGAAAATGAATGCACACATAATAAATAACTTCCAAACAACACATGGAAATAAAATTCAAGAACAAATGTTGAAGGGCATTTCCAATTGCCATATATGATTAAACTACCGTGCTGAATATAATTTCTCTCCATACAAAACAGAGACTGATAACTGAAAAAGGATGAGTCACATATTACTGCTTCAGAATATTTGAGCCAAGAGCAACACCAAATTATGTATGTGCAGTATTCACAGGAAAAGTGAGCCCTTATAGACTTCTGAAATTGAAATGCAGGTTTAATTACTTTCAGAAGGAGCTATTCACATAGGACAGATGGACTTACATTTCTACCATTATTCTTATTTGGACTGCGGCAGTACCTAGAAACCCCAGTCAGTCAATATTTTTGGGGGGCACTAACACTCAGGTAGCACATACCTTGCCACAAAAGAGCTTGCACTCTTATGCAAAGAATGTGACTAGCAGAACAAGGAAAGGGATGAAAAAGTTTCCATGATTTCATAGATTCAGGGAGGCTAACAGACTCGCTGGTCCCCTGGGTAAGGTGGGGGGGAAGGGTTGAGGGAGGGAGAGAGGAGGAAGCAGGCAGGCTCTTTGCTGCTGGAAGGGGCAGGGCATCAGGCAGAAGGGGAGTAGCTAGGAACAGCCAGCCCTCAGTGCCGCCTGCAGTACGTCATGCTAACACCCCCACCAACCCTTAAATTGCTCCAGTGGCAATTTAAAAAGTGCTCCTCAAGTAGCGGTGGCAGCCAGGAGCACGAGGCGCTTTTGAATCACCGGGCTCCAGGGCAACTGCCCTCTTTGCTTCCCCCATTGGATTAGTATGTGCATAGCTTGGAGGTGACAAATCAACTGAAAGTTTTTTTTAAACTCACTCAAATAAAATCTTACACCCCCAAATGTTGCACAACCTGGACAGCTGTTTGACAATTCCTTGCAGAGATTCCAACAGAAGTCGCTCTTTAGAGAGCACTCAAAGGAACACAGGTTAGCAGCTGTACAGATTAATTCAGAAAGGCCTTTTCATCCACAAGGGACAGAAGGGTGGAGTGGGAGGGCTTATGCTGCTATTTGTACATTAGGGCTGTCTAGACTTCAGGGTTTTTTCGAAAAAAATGTGCCTTTTAAAAAAAAACTTCACCTGCGTCTAAGAATGCCGCTGCATTCTTTCATAAATTAAAATCGAAAGAATGCGGTAGTTTTTTTCCACAGCAGTAAACCTCATTTTACGAGGAAGAACGCCTTTTTTGAAAGAGCTTTCTAAAAAAAGGCGTTCTTGACTGCAAACAGGGCTTTTTCAAAAGAGCATCCAGATCACTCGGGCACTCTTTCGAAAAAGAGGATCGCTTTTTCAAAAAAAAGTTGTGGCTGTCTAGATGATCTCTTTCGAAAGAAGCATGCAGTCTGGACATACCCAAGATGGGAACACCTATCATGGCTTTAAAGATTCATGGGACGCGTGTTTCAAAAAAGGAATTTAAGAGGCAGTTTTCACTTACAAAGAATGTAAATATAGAATACCTCTGTAAATATAATATTGTCTAATGGAGACTCACTGGAAGTTCTTACCGGTCAGCTATTGCTTTGGCCATAAAGTAATCTTCAGCAATGTACTGGGCAAAAGCTATCAATCCTCCAGCTTGGTCTAATACATCCTTTCTCATCAGGCAAGACATTCCTGTTACACATTTGAAGCCAGTTACATTGGCAGAAATATATGATCTGGGATGTGAAGTGCCAAAATATACCTACAAAAAGGAAAAAAAAAAAAAGTAGTAATAAAATTGGCTTTACAATTACACAGTTTGTACAAGTTTGTTTTCTAGTCAAATGACTTTCTACTTCACTTATGGCATCTTTACTATCAAATTTATTTTTCTAAACGACTGAGAAGATATTAGCTAGTTAGAGGTGGCTGATTTCACTAAAATAAACTTTGCAGAAATCTTCCAAGCAGCTACAGTTTTTGCATTGTGCTATTTGCTCTCAAACTCTTCTGCTGTGCAATACAGAACAGCATAAAAAGAATCAAAAATTAGACTTTCATTTCTTTTCCTAAACTGCAGAAAGCAACTTTGTTTCAAAAGTTATTTACTTTAACAATGCAAATATCAATCACCTGTCTTGTATTAGGTACAATGTGGTTTTCTTATGTATTAATATTTGTTCTGAATTCTTACTGCTTTACATGGTCTCATTGCCACTTAAAATATTATTGTATTTCATTGCCCTATTATACATAGTTCAAGAAGTCAGACTTAGATAAAACAAGGTTTAATGACACAGGAAACCAGAACATATACAACATACTACTTCTATTCTGCAATTACCCATTTAAAAGTATAACAGTGCAAACACAAAAGAACAAGCAATTTTAATGAGCTACCTCAACAAAAATTGATCTACAGGTTAAACTTCTCTAAACTGGGACTCTCTGGACCTGCAAGACCACGGATGTTCCAGGACCAGAGAGTCCAGGTGGAGGGCTGGCGGTATGGCTGCCTGGCGGAGTCAGTAGAGCAGCAAGGCCAGTGGCAGGGGAGGCCAAAAAATTACCTCCCCTGGTCCAGCAAAATCCCTCATCTGCGATCAGTCAGATCCCAAGGGTAGCGGACCAGAGAGGTCCAACCTGTAGAATAAAATATATCTGTGGTCCCACCAGCCCACAAAATCAAAATGATGCACAGTATTGATTTCAATAAGGGTAGATGGAGAATTTAAAATATTAAGCTGAGGTTTCACCTATAAACATCCGTTTAGAGGAACTTCCCAGGGCCAATGAGGATCCAGCAGTGTTAATGGATTACATAGTGGCAGCTCTTAGTTATATGGTACTTTGCAGAGGAATGGGGAGCCTCACAGAATTGCTAGGCCACTGGACAAGGAGGGAGGGAGTGGCAGCTCTTTGCTCCCAGGAAGGGTCAGGGCCTTGGGCAGAAGGGCTGAGGCTAGGGACAGCCAGCCCTCCTCACCTTCCCTCACCAACCCTTCAATGAGGTCTGTAACTCCAGCAGTGATTTAAAAGGCCCAGGGCTCTAGCCGTCGCTTCTGCTATAGTAGTGGCGATGGCTGGGAGACTCAGGCCCTTTTGAAACACCAGGCTCCAGGGCAACAGCTTCCTTTACCCACTCCTTCCATTGGCGGGCCTGGAATGGGCTGTGATGATTCAGTACTAGAAAAATAAAGGATGCTTCTGGCTTTGTTCTAGTGAATAACAAAAGGATGTGCTGTGACAGGATAAAGATTCAAAGCTGGGGGTGGGAGATGTTAAATGGAAATTAAACACTTGGGTTTCCCCAAGTGTTTAAAGTTTAATTTATTTAAACTACCACATTTTAACTTGATCCTTTTTATTTACATCATACATTTCCAACTACTCTAAAAGAAGAACGTTCAAGAAAACATGCACATTATCACAGTTTCCGTAAGAAGTCCATTATGGTTTTACAAAACTCTTACTAGAAATAAAGTGTTCATTATAAGGCTATTAAGTAGTGAGTATTTCAATAATCAAATAGTCAATGCATTTTTGCTTCGACTATTCAATTAGTTGAAAGGGCGGTGCTGCCCCTTTGAAATGCTGCCACAGCGTTTCAAAGGGGCAGCGCAGCAGGAGCCCAGGGATCAGTTGGGGACTCCCCAGTTGATCCCGGGGTTCCATGTGGTGCTGCCACTTTGAAATGCTATGGCAGCATTTCAAAGGTGCAGCACCGCACAGCTGATCCCGAGCTTAGTAACGCACAGAGCCTGGGGTCAGTTGGGGACTCTCCAGTATCAAAGCAGCAGCACTGAACAGAGCCCGGGCTCCTTGAGGCACTACCGCTTTGAGGAACACCCCTTCCCCCACTGCATCTATTTGATAGAGGCAGCAAGGGGGCAAGGAGCGACTAGTCAATTATCCTGTCGACGATCTGATAAGCTTTTGCTTGTCGGATAGTTGACTAGTCCTTAACATCCCTAGTTCATTATCAGATCATACACAGACTGCACTTTAGTCATATGTCATTACCATCCCTTTATTCACCACTATACCAAATGTTTTACCCTATAAAAGATTGTACAGAAGAGGTGGTGTATATATTTCTGCTTTTAATTATATTAAATAGTTATAAAGGATGAAATTCACTTATGGGCAAATACTCACAAGTTTTTCCAAACAATTTCAACCCAGAGTACCCCAAATGGGAGAGAGTTGGCAGAGGGGTCTTCAGGGCCAGCATGAAAGCCCTTTTGACAGCAGGACTGTGAATATGCTGCTGAGACACCAAGGGAGGGGCTCTTTGTTCTGTATGCATGGATCCATTGGACAAGAACTGTTGCTTAAACAAGGGCAGTAGCAGTTGTGATTCTAGTTCACAGGAAAGGACATGCCCCATAAGCACATTAGAGGTGAATTCAAGCCTCCCCCACCCCAGAAAGGAATCTCAATCAACTGGACCTTGTGCTGAAAGCACTGAATTCCTGGTCAGTTCACACACATTTTATAATACATTTCAAACATTTTATATGAAAGTTGGAATCTTAGTGACCGCTTTCGTTTCAGTGTCTATTACAAGTTTCTGTAAACTAGGTTTAATAAGCATGTGAATGTTTTACAATTTTAAAAATATATATTTAAAATATCACTTAAAATATCACTAAATAGTTCTATGTTATGATCACATGCTCCCCATGTTTAAAGATTAATAAAAATAGCTGAAAGTTAGATTGTAAAACCCACATAGAGAACAATTTTTCCTCTTCCTTCCTTGTGACACCCTTTTAGATACTTGAAGATAAAAACCCCATTGTTGGAAAGAATCCACCACAAAAGAAAAGTAAGATTGCACTTACCTGTTCTAGAGTGGCAGCAAAGCCCTGTCTGTCTGCTACATAGGGCAAGCCATGGACCAAACCAACTTTTTCTGTCATCTGATTGGCCATATCAGTTAGGGTGTCTGGGGTTACTAAATAAAGTGATAGATTTGCAAACACTGTAGTCTATCAAACCGTTCATTATTAATAGTGAAGTTCATGCTATACAGATGTATTGAAATTCATATTCTACTACTAAAAGTGCAGAGAAGGTTAGTGACATATTTGGTGAACTAAAAATTCCACTAAGACTGGAATTGTCAATGCTTTCAGTATGGCATAAGTTTCTAGCATTGTGCAGACTAGCAGCAATGGACAATAAAAGGACACTTTTTTCCTTTAAAGAAGCAGAAATGGTTATGATTGAGACCTGAAATCAGAATACTAGCAACTCAAGCACTAAAGTATCAAAATATTTGTTTCATTTTTAGAAGCATAGACATCTTCCAAATCTAAAACTGAGTATACTACTTTAAAAGAAAGAGGTTACTTCTGCCTGAAGTCTCTTATTTTTCTAACTGGTCCATTACAGCAAGAGACGTGCCTATTTCAGTATCAAGCCTGTTTGTGTACAAAAATACCAACTATTCTATTAGCAAGACCAATGGTTTGGCACTTATTATCCATGCCTGTGCAGAACTTACATACAGAGCATTAATCACACAGGTTCAGCTTAATTTAGATTTGGAGCAATCAATCAACACTCCACTAAATTTGGTACAGATAACATTTCAAATATTTTAAATTCAGAAAACATGTCATTTAGAACCCAAAATTAAAGCCGACAGTGTCCTTTAACAGTTGTACAGGCAGTCCCCGAGTTACGCGGATCCAACTTACATCGGATCCGCAGTTACGAACGGGGCTTTTCTCACCCCGGAGGACGGGAACGGCGGGACGCCCAGATGCACTGCGGTCTGCCGCCCCCGTCCTCCGGGGTGAGAAAAGCTGCTCCCCGTCTCCCTGGTCTGCAGGGAGACGGGGAGCAAAGCATTGGAGCACGCCCGCAGCGGGACAGCCCAGGCGCGCTTGAGCTGTCCCCCTGCGGGCGTGCTCCGTGGCTTTGCTCCCTGCAGACCAGGGAGACGGGGAGCAAAGCCGCGAAGCACGCCCACAGGGGGACAGCCACGGCACGCCTGGACTGTCCCGCTGCAGGCGTGCTCTGCGGCTTTGCTCCGTGTCTCCCAGGTCAGCAGAACAGGGAGACGGAGCAAAGCAGTGGAGGACCTGGCCGGTCCCGCCACCCCCGTCTCCCTGGTCTGCTGGGGGGGGGGGGGGGGGGGGAGGGGGTGCAGCTAGTGCCCCCCCCCCCCCAGCATACCAGGCTTTTCTTGCCTACCCATGGGGTAGAGCAGCTGGGGCTGCCGGGTTGATCCCGCAGCGCTGCTCCAGACCAACCCGGCAGCACCCCAGCTGCTCTGCCTCAGGTGTCCTGATTCAGCCGCTGCTGGTCAGTTTCAGCAGCGGCTGAATCAGGATGCCTGGGGCAGAGCAGCTGGGGTGCTGCTGGGTTGCTCCAGTAGCGCCGAGGAGCCGCGCTACTGGAGCAACCCAGCAGCACCCCAGCTGCTCTGCCCCAGGCATCCTGATTCAGCCGCTGCTGAAACTGACCAGTGGCTGACTACAGGAAGCCCAAGGCAGAGTTGCTCTGCCCCGGGCTTCCTGGAATCAGCCGCTGATCAGTTTCAGCAGCAGCTGACTTGGGGACGCCTGGGTTTCTTAAGTTGAATCTGTATGTAAGTCAGAACTGGCGTCCAGATTCAGCCACGGTTGAAACTGATCAGTTTCAGCAGCGGCTGACGCCAGTTCCGACTTACATACAGATTCAACTTAAGAACAAACCTACAGTCCCTATCTTGTACGTAACCCGGGGACTTCCTGTAATTCAATTTTTAACAGTTGTAATTCAATTTTAAGTCAATCTTATTGTATAATCTCATGAAGTAATCAATCAGTATGTACCACTCCATTTTTAAAGTCAACTATTTCAAGTGAATATTCCAAATGGCACCATTCCACCACACACTTACCTCGGATCCCACTGTCACAGATCCATATGAGATCATACTTGGCAACGTCATACCCTGGCATTAAATTGTTAATTTTTGGGTTTATGCCAACCTTTTTTCCACCTTAAAAATAAAAGTTATACATCATGCATATTTTCAAAATTCAGAAGCTATTTTATAAAATAGCTACAGGTTGAACTCCCTGCACCCTGGGGACCCGAACAAGGGAATTTTCTGGACCAGGGGAGGTCAGACATCTGGGCTCTCCCTGGGTTCCCCTCCTGGCTGCTGCCCCAGGAGAACCAGGAAGCTTAACTTTCTCTGGCCCACCCTCCAGGGTCTGCTTATCCCAGCTCGTTTGCGGGGCTCTGCTCCCAGGCTCCCTAGCCCTGCATGAAGCGGCAGCTGCTCCCAGGTTTCCCCTGGCCCCATACACCATGGCCCCATACAAGTCACCTGGCCCCATACAAGGCAGCAGCCACTGTTAGGGATCCCTGCCCTCATCCTCCACTAGGTGGCATTCCTCCCAGGGCTCTCTACCCCCAGGTCATTGGTCTTGCAGACTGCCACTGACCAGACCAGCTCCACTTCCAGCTGCTCTCAACTTCTGTGGCCAGGGCTCTCAGGTCTAGCAACATATGTGGTCCTGGTGGATCATGAATGTTGCTGGACCTCAGTGTCCCAGATGAGAGAAATTCAACCTGCAATAGAATACGGACTCGTACCTGTCTCTCTCCCACCCCCCAAACCAATTTTATAGAATGATAGAATCATAGAACTGAAAGGGACCTTCAGAGGTCATCGAGTCCAGTCCCCTGCCCTCACGGCAGGACCAAGCACTATCTAAGACCATCCCTGATAGATGTCTGTCTAACCTGCTCTTAAGTATCTCCAGAGATGGAGATGCCACAACCTCCTTAGGCAATGTATTCCAGTGTTTAACCACCCTGACAGTTAGGAAGTTTTTCCTAATGTCCAACCTAAACCTCCCTTGCTGCAGTTTAAGCCCATTGCTTCTTGTCCTATCCTCAGAGGCCAAAGAGAACAATTTTTCCTCTTCCTTCCTTGTGACACCCTTTTAGATACTTGAAAACCACTATCATGTTCCCTTCTCGGTCTTCTCCTTTCCAAACTAAACAAGCCCAATAGTTTCAGTTTTCCCTCATAGCTCATGTTCTCTAGACCTTTAATCATTCTTGTTTCTCTTGTCTGAGCCTTCGCCACATCTTTCTTAAAATGTGGTGCCCAGAACTGGACACAGTACTCCAACTGAGGCCTAATTAGCACAGAGTAGAGTGGAAGAGTGACTTCTCATCTCTTGCTCACAACACTCCTGTTAATGCATCCTAGAATCATGTTTGCTTTTTTTGCAACAGGATCACACTGTTGACTCATATTTAGCTTGTGGTTCACTATGACCCCTAGATCCCCGTCTGCACTACTCCTTCCTAGACAGTTGCTTCCCATTCTGTATGTGTTAAACAGATTGTTCCTTCCTAAGTGGAGTACTTTGCATTTGTCCTTATTAAGCTTATTGATGGTGGAGCCAAGTTTTCCACAGTCCAGCAAAGTCGGTTTATAGTTGCCAGTCCAGGCTTTCAGTGTTCTGTGCTGTTATTACCTCTAATCTATCTCTAAATGTCTTCTAGGAGACCTGCAAGCAATGGAATTATTGGTAATACTGCTAAGTGCAAGTATGTGTCAATACAGCAAAAAGGTGGAATTATTGCAGAAATTGGAAAAATGGCACATTGGTACACTGTGCCATTCATTTGCCTTGGCAAAACAGAAATAAAAGGCCTGTTCACTATAATGTTGACCTCCCATGGTTCGGCAAAAGTCAGATCCTGATGGTGCCAGACTACAGAGGTTCAGCCTGTACAGAGCCAGAATCCACAAATAGGTTACCCAATTTAGAGGGCTCCACACTTTTTGCTGATATTCCTTTATGATCCATTTATAAAGGCATTGAATTGTGCCATACAGTTGCCTTACTTACCTATGAACAATCTAGCATCAACATTTGGGTATTTGCCAAGGAGCTTTTTGCACACATCAATAGCTGGGTCATCATGATCTTGTACACACAGGAGCACTTCATACTAGTATACAAAGGTTTGATGAAAATTAGTGTACAAATTCTTAAAAGGGAGGAAATAGTTAAAGAGTCTACCAAACTCTATCCGAACTTTTGACACTGAATGTAGCATTACAGAACTAAAGGCATAGGCATGCGCAAGGGGTGTGCCAGGTGTTCCCGGGCACACCCTAACGTCTCAAAAAAAAAAAAAAAAAAAGTGGCTTTGCATTTTAATTTAAATTGTATGCTATGCTCTTTTAAGTAAAGTTTAGTTAATTTTTAAAAAATTAAATTTATAGTTAAGTTTTAGTTTCTTTAGTTTGTTTGATGAATAAAAATAATGTCCTTTATGACTGAGTATTCAATAAATGTTCGCCTTAAAAAAAATAAAATAAAATTCCCTGGATGCACACCCTAATGAAATGTGCTATGCATGCCTATGACTAAAGGATTTGTTTTTACATCTAGATAGCTACATGTATTGTATTATTAGTGATTAATGCATTGTTTAGAGAATACCATCAGTATTTCTAGGGGAGGAAAAAAATATAACCTTCAGCCACAAAGAACATTTTTGTATTTGTAAAACATTTTCGTGTGTTACTGGAAAGACGTTTTTATGCATGAAAAGTATTGTACAGGAAAAAAAGTTAGATGTTAGATTCTCTTTTTCACACAAGAAAACCAAATTTGTTTTGCAATTACATTTTAAGAATCCCAAAATATTAAGGATATTTTAAGGCTGCAAGGTTTTCAATTTCTACTATAAGACTGAAACCAGTGTAAGTGTTTACATTGTCCAGAATTCAAAATTTTAGTGAAAGACAATGTGGCTTTCAGAAACAAAGCTGTATTTGGTCCCTTTTCTTACAGAACTTAAGACACTTTGCCAAGTACTTGTGGAGTAAAGGGATTGAGGGCCTGACCCTAGAAAGGAATTCTCAGCCTCTTATTCTCA
This sequence comes from Pelodiscus sinensis, assembly GCF_052426305.1. Classification (NCBI taxonomy): domain Eukaryota; kingdom Metazoa; phylum Chordata; order Testudines; family Trionychidae; genus Pelodiscus; species Pelodiscus sinensis. Next base: position 10,545,782 of record NC_143057.1, read on the forward strand.
CTGAGTGTCCAAGACCTCATTTGTAATAAGGCTACAAAATTTCTGTTTTACTTTTGTGGCAAATAGCCAATACTATTGTGGTGGGTCAGGGCTCCACAAGTGCCCTGGAAGAGGAGAGAAGGAGAGTGGGAGAGGGACCCAAGTCCACTCACTATTCCAGTACCAGCCCTTTAAGCTCTGCATGCTTCTAACCCTCTTTTCCCTTGGTCAGGATTTCTCTGTGTCCTCTGTGTTGGGGGAGTCACTCTACTTTGCTCCCTTCTCCTGGTACTCTGATCCTCTAGTCAACATCAGTACAACTACAGTCAGCTCTCCTTCCTTTCACTGCTTCAGGCAGACAGGAGGTTTTTATTAAATTTGGGTAGGGCCTGGACTGACTCCAGATGCTCTAGTTAAACTGTAGTAACCTCTCCTTAGTCCACAGGGAATAAAGTTTGATCATCCTGGGGCTTATATATTTCTCATCGATTACTCTCCTGATGCATCACAGTTCTTACATACTTAACACTGTAAAACACATTGTAATAGTGCCTATCCTGGTATTTCAGAACAACTCTAAGACTATCTCTCAGTCCCAACCACCCTGCCCCCCCCTCCCCACCACCACACACAAAAACTAAAACACAAATGAACCCTAAGATAGATATATCAGCTGTAGGTAAAAGTGTGCAAACCAAAGAACAAATGGGATCCAAACATTAACTGACAGTGGCTTTAAAACAGCGTTTAGCCCACAGGGTCATTTTCAATTCATGCTATACCAAAATGATGGATAAGCATCCTCTGCATTAAAGAAAGCAGAGGAATGTAGCAGAGAGAGCACCTGAAGCACTGAAAGTGGAGCAAGATTTGAGGGCTGAACCAGAAGCTGTACATCAGTCAGGCCACATATTAAAATGCTTATAAGTTCACTGCCCAGTTCATAAACTTAGCAGAAGTTGTTGCTAGTGTAGTACACACTATTTATGTAAATATATTGCAAAAAGTTAGTACAAATAAATCCCAAATCTAGTACAAGATAAGATGATTTGGCAGAATAATGAGCAGGATATTGTGTCTGGGTTATCAGGAAGAAGGGAAGGTAAACAGAAGTCATGAAATACATAAGCCAGTACATGTGATCTCCATCTATTACATAAAAACATATTTTACTCTATGGTTTAATAGCTCTAGCACAGGCCACGAATTCAACTCCTGAAAAAAAGTAAACTCATACATACCTTTGGATAATCTAGTTCAAAGAAGGTCTCTAAATTATTGATGAGATTTGAATCTACACCTTTTAATGGCTTTAGAAGTGAGACACCAGGAAGCTTGCTATAGGGTTGTTTGTCTGTTGCTTTCTTGTTGAGATGGAGACGACTGCAAAAAATATATATACACACACCATGTACTAAAGAAAATAGGACGACCCTGAATGTCATTAATTAAGTGATTCTACAATATACAAGAGCGTGCAACATGTAGAAAATTAAAGGTTTTGTCAGGGGGTTGTTGAATGTACGGCTTATAGACAGGAAGTCACATACAGAAAGTTGTTGCCTTAGAAAGTATTTCTGGACTTACAGGTAAATTACACACCAAACCTCATACCTTTGATGTTGTTTGATTCAAAGAAGTATTGAAACTATTAGTCTGAACACTAAGTAATTCTCAATTTCAACTTATAAAAAAAGGTCACATTAGTGTCAAATTTTTCTGTTTACTTTGTGCATTTGATTATATCTAATCAATTTTTCTGTTTTCCTGTGTAGTCGGTTCCCTTTTTGTATGGGTCTTTCAAAGAGCAAGAGAGGAGATAGAGAAAAGCTATTCATATAAATAGATCCTATAACAAACAAAAACAAAAAACCAAACAAAAAAAAAATAGGACTCTACAGCAGATGTGCACTTGAAACTACAGTAAACTTCTGATAACCCGGCACCTTTAGGACCCAGGGGGTGCCAGATTATCAGATATGCCAGAGTACCGGAAGTGGGACTATGAGGGGATTGGAGTGGGGGGCGGGGGGAGGGGCAGCGGGGAACTGCGTAGCATGAGAGAGGGCAGCGCTGTGGGACCAACCAGGTAGCACCCCACCTGCTCTGCCCCCAGCTTCCCCAAGTCAGCTGCTGCTGAAACTGACCAGCAGCAGACTTGAGGAAGCCGGGGGCAGAGCAGCTCCAATTGTTCGGAGCACTTCTAGGTTCCAGTTGGTGCCAGACTATCAGGAGTGCCGGACCACTGGAGTTTTACTGTACTAACTCTTTTTAAAGCACTGAGATGATTCTTCAGCAGGAGAATCAAATTGACTATAAAGAAGGGCAAAAATTACTTGTTTCATTTCACGGTCCAAGCCGAGAAAAAGAAAATATAGAAAGTAAACACTACAGTGGCGTGAAGAAAAAGCTTTTTAAATAAGTTTTATTTCACTGGGTAACCATAATGCTATAGTTTTACTGTGTTTGTCCACATTACTTTAAAAAGAAATTATTTGAGGTCATCTGGAAACCTGCTAGCATAGTATGCGAAGAATACAAAAAAATGGAATTGTTTCAGAACACGGCACAGGATTGCCCTATAGGATTTAGGGTAGGGATGTTAAAAAGTGGGTAATGGGGTAACCATGTAACCTCAGAAAATCTCAGCAGTTACACGTTGCAGGCTCTTCAGTATAAAGCAGGGGTCTCCCAACCTTTTAAAGCACAAGATCATTTTTTGAATTTTAAGTGCAATCCAAGATCTACCTCAAACCCAAATGCCCTTGCTGGGCCTGCTTTGTGCCCCTTCTCCGGAGGCCCTTCCCTGCTCACCCTATTAACTCCATCCTCCCTCCCTTTCCTCAAGCAGCAGCAGAGAGGCTCTGCCCTTAGGCTAAAGGATTTGGAGTGACAGAGGAGCTCTGAGCCGAGCCCGGGGTTGAGGTGCAGGAGGGGGTTCAGGCTCTGGGAGGGAGTTTAGGTCCAGGGGGTTCAGGGCTAGGTCAGGGGCTTGGAGTGCAGAAAGGGGTTCATGACTGGGGCAAGACTTTGGGATTCTGGCTCCAGCTGGGCTTTGCTGACCTCAGGTGGCTCCTGAGTGGGGGTGCAGGTAGCTAAGGCAGGCTCACCTCTGCCCTGGCCCTGCACCACTCTCAAAAGCAGCCAGCAAGCTCCCTCCATCCCAATCCCTGTTGTGCCCCCACCCCTGTTCTGTGGAGATAGGATACAGAGTTGAAGAGTGGGCATCCTGACATTAACACCCCCCCCTTTCCCTTCTCTGCACAGCAAGCAGGAGGCTCACAGTGGGAGTGGGAGGGCACATCTGCAAGGTAAAGGGCAAGAGTTGTGCAGCAGTGGAGGGAGGGGCAGCTGAAGTTTGGCCCTTGATAGCCTCTTGGCCAAACCCATCAGGATCCTGTCAGAGGCTCCAAGATCCAACCAGTAGATTGGGATCTACTGGTGGTGACCACTGGTATAAAGTGTATAATGAAGAGCTTGAAGTACAGCCAGCTCCCCAAGAGCAGAGCCATCTTCGCTGTGGGCTCTGCAGTATAAAAGGTTATATTTCAGAGACTGTAGCATGGCGCAGCAGCCACTCACTCCCTGGGAGCCGTCTGCTGCCCTGCGCTGTACACTTGGATACAGAGCCAGCAGTGTGAGGTGGCAGCCAGCTCCCTGGGAGCAAGGCAGGAGCTTGCATATAATTAATCATAAGCCTGAGCTTATCAATCATTTAAACAGTTACACTATTACAGCAGTCGTTTGGTACCCTTGGGGTCACTTAGCTTTGAGAAACTAGGCATATTAGCTACTCCCAGCCCTATTCCCCCTACCTTTTTAAAAAATGTGTATATATTGATTGTCAGCTGCCGTGTAGGTGGCAAAAGTGGTAATCTATTTCAAGTGGGTGTTCAAGAAATCAAAGTTCAGAGACTAACATTGTTAAAAGACTATTATGGTTGCAAAGGCAATCACTCAATACTCAGTAAGTACCATAATTAAGGTTTCTGGTATAACTAATTCTGCTCCCTTATATGCATTATGAAAATTCAGATATTTGATCTCCCCCCCCATAAGGCCTCTGCATCCTTATTCAGTGCACAAAATGGATGACGCTCAGGGGACAAATCAGATTTGTGTAATAAGCAGGGCAGTCATTTCTTACTTCATTGACATCTTCAATCTGCAGTAAATCTCTAGTACAATCAAGAGGCTCCCAGGAGACTTCTCTGGAAGCCCTTATAGGTAATGTCTAAACTACAAGATGCCCATAGCTGCCTTATGTCAGTTGGTGCTCAGACTACAGCAGTGTAGATATTCAGGCTTAGCCTGGAGGTCATGTTCTGAAACCCTACAAAATGGGTCACAGTTCAGGCTCCAGCCTGAGCACTTATACTAAAACTTTATAGGCCCACAGCTTGAGCCCCACAAGCCCAAATCAGCTGAAATGAGCCAACTGCAAAGGCTCCTGGAGTAATGGCCAGCTATCTTATATCATTCTACACCATCTATATGTATCTATTAACAACGATCTAGGGTAGGTGAAGACAATCTGAGGAGATCAAAGGAGAGTTATAACCAACTCTGTACATAAGCTGAAGTAGTTGGTGGGTGCATTCCCTTACATGCAGTATGCCAATGTCATCTTTACAGGAGATCTCTTATACATGCCCCCAAAAGATGCAGTTTTTCAAGGCAGACTTGTAGTTTGACCAAGACAATCACACCCCACTGGGGGGGGGGGGAGAGGAAGAAGAATACAAGCCCCCAAAAAAACATCTAGCATGACAGTGTCACTGGAAGGGCTGTGGGACTTACAAAACACCATTGTATAAGGAGCATGAAGGAATGGAAGAGACACAGGGTCATGAAGCAAGGGAAGAGATGCAGGGTCAGTTGCTGTGCAGCTGGGGGCGGGAGAAAGGCATTCCAGTTGGCAGCCATGTGGAGTAATAAATTGTTCTAGCACAGCTGGGAGAGGAGGGGTGGTAAGCTGCTGTGTACTGCAGCTCAGAGGAGGAGAGGCAGCAGCTTGGAAAATTGTTCTCACAGCTGGGGTGGTGGGGCAGCAGCACTGCAGGGCGACTAGAGATTCTATTTCTGAGAGCTGCCTAAGCCCTGCCTGGGTCTGCGTTTTATCCTAACGGAGCACTGATGTACACAGAGATCAACACAATCTTGCTCGGAGATGGTGTCAAAGCTTTGTCGGATGTACTTATTCATTAATCGCAGGGTTGCCATTTCCCCAGCATCATGGTACAACACTCTCCCAAACCATTCCTCATACTGTGCTGCCAGAATCAAGGTGGCACAGAGCCTGGGTGCGTAAGCAGCAGGGTGCCACCCGCTTTCATGGAAAAGCTGGCCCGGGTTTGCCTATTGGACTTCAGCAGGGATGTCAGCCACAGTAGTGTCTGTCTAGGAACAAGTGTAGGATTATTACTAATTGTCTCCATGTATACCTGCTGCACAAGCACAGGTTGTACTTTCTTGGGGACCTATGCCCCAAACCTCCTTTCCTCCCTTCACCACCACCTTTAAATCTCACCATGATCAGAGGGTCTGGAAAGGTCTGTATTTGCCTCTAGGGCAACAAGAAAAGTAGCAAGTTTTTTTTAGAGATGTGCATGTTAGTGAAATGTTACAAACTTCATCTTAAACCATTAGTAATGGTTACTTTTCCAGAATGGACCTTGAAAAAAAAAAAAAAGTCAGGCACGTTCACCAGACAGACTCCATCGACAAAGGAAAAAACCACGGAAGATGAAGGAGAATCTGGTCAAGGATGTGTTATATGAGTCAACATTCAAATAGAGAAAAGGAAGCAAAGAAGAGCTATGGAGATGGGAATGAAAAACCACTGAGCACATGCTCAGTCTCATGGAAAACCAAAATGAGATGCCGAAGTGTCTTAAGATGCAGAGTGAACAGAACCAAAGGCCTCCCTGTCAGCACATGCAGCATTCTTTTCACAGGAACCCGGCCTCCATGCCTACACACTCATTTTCAAACAGATGATTTTTTTTTCAAAATACACTCCAGTCTCTCTGAAAGTAGCTGTGACTGACAGTTGGACGTTAACACCATTATGAGGTTTTCCAATAACTGTTACCACAGAGCATCCTGATTGAAAGACATCAATGAGGAACAATGCCATGTAGGTTTCCATGAATTTATTTTGTGAAACACAACCCATACCAATAGCTCTGGCCCCTTAGGAAGCCTGAACTATCCTTTGGGTTTCATGGGAATGCCTCACTCAGGATGAGCAAAGGGATGAGGCAACCCCAACACGCAGAAATGTCAGTGCCCCTCTTTGTCAAAGTGATTCCTCAGAGCCTCCCTGACATGGACATGAGTGTCCTGCTGTTCAAACTGTGTGTCCAGATGCTGTCTCATTGTTCCACGCATGGCCAAACACTTCACCCTTACTCTCACACAAATTAAGCAACAGCACGGGGCTACCACATTGGCGATATGCATCAGCTAACCTGTTGAACCCGTTCCTTACTGCTGTCCAGGTGCACCATGTAATGCTTCATGAGTTGGGGCTGTAAGGGGTAAGCCACATCACCTAAGATCCGTATGGGCATTTCTACATTTCCCCTCCCCCCCTAATTTTCTGGACTAGAGAGAAAGTCCTAGCATGCAGCTTTCTGTACAGGCAATTGTTCCTGAAGATGCATTATGTACTTTTCCAGACTAGGCCACAAATGCCCACAGTGATCCAGAAGAGCCTGAAGCACCATGGAGAAGTTCCCCTTATGATTGATATACTCTAAGTCAAGGTGAGGTGATGCTACAATGGGCATACATGCACCATCAATTACTCCACAGTTTGGAAAGTCCATGTCAGCAAAGCCAGCCAATAGGTCTTCATCCTCAGCTATTAATTGCGTAATTAGTTCTGCTGTAATGTGTGATGTCCTAAGCACATTGAACACAACATGGGAGTGAATTGTGGAATCCATGATTTCTCACAGCAGATGGGGGAGTTCACAGCAAGGACTGTTATTCAAATGGCACAAAAGTAAGGGGAGGGTTGGGAAGCAAAGAGGCAGCTGACTGGACATTTTTCACTTCCTCAAAATGTCTAGACCTATGTTGTGCATTCCCACAATGCTTAGCAACTGAAGATGCCAGACACTGTGGGATACTTACCAGCATTGCTTTTCTCTGTTGGCTCCCCTGTTGAGAAAAACGTGGCCATGAAATTATGACAATGGGTAGCAGAAGGATAGGTTTGAGGAGTTTGCAGTTTTGGCAACTTTTGCATGTTGACATACTTTCAATGTCAAACCTTTCCAGTTTAGACATAACCTAAGGGAAAAGGCTCAAGAAGCAGGAGAGAGAGTAGTGACAGTCCTCCAGGCAGAAAGGCCTAAGACACACCCTGCCCAAGCAGGGGTGAACTAATTTGTCTCTCTCCACAGGCCTTTCCAAAAGACAGACAGTTCATCAGGGAGGTGGAACTGTGCCATATCTGAAATGAAGATTGAGTTTGTGCTTTATTTCTGAAAGACTATGTTATTTTGGATTATTAGGAAAGACAGTGAGAACTAGGGGCCCAGAGTGCCAGTTATAGCCATGTGAAAAAAAAAATTATCGCGAACCTTTGCCTGTTTGCTAATTAATATTTCAGGATGTCACCAATCCATCCCTAGAGCAACTTTGAAAAGTCATTACTCCAAACCAGCTAGAGAGAGATTTCTTCCTCTTCACCCCAAATAAAAGTCTCCCTCAACCCTCTTCCCCCCCCCTCCCCCCGCCCAAAAAAAATCTACCAAAGGTCCAAGAGAGGCAAGACTCGGTATTAGGCCTGCATCACCTTTCTGTACATAAAACTGTTATGAGTTTGATATCCTGTTTCTCATGTTCTTCTACAGCTAGACAAAAGTGCTATACACCTCCTTTTAAAAACCGCAAATTACTTTTTCCACTGAGAAGAATTACAAATTTCTAACACTACAGGACCACTAGATACCCAACTTTGAGGTGGTGTTATTTCTATAGACAAAAAGAGCCAGTGGCCCAGGATTCAATGTTGGGTGATCTGGCTGGGGGGAGCGAAGAAGGGAGAGGATATTTCAGGGTAAATTACACCTTTTTTGGGGGGGAGAGGGGAGGAGGAATATTTCTGAGATAGGTATATTTAAAACAAAGTGGTGTTTGTTTGGATTGTTATAAGTGCACAAGACTCCTGGCCCTACCATAGCAGCCCCTGCACTGCACGCACAGCACCACTGCCGGGCTCCTGACCCTCCAGGGCAGCCCCCCTGCTAGTGTTTGGCTGCACTGCTGGGCAGCAGCCCTGCTTGGGCTTCAGCCTTGCTGGGCATCCTTGCTGCCTTCCAACCTCACCGGGCAGCTCCGGTGGGTGGCAGCAGGGTTGCTGGGCTCTTTCCTGCACTGCCAGGAGGCCCCACTTCTGGTTCCTGGTCCAAACACCAAGCAGCCTCATGGTGAGGTTTCCAGGACCACAAGGTAGCCCTACTTTCTCCTAGTACTGTATTGCCAGGCAGCTGCACTGGCAGGCTCCCTCCACCCCCGCCGCCCATAGTGTTGCCACCAGACAGTAGCCCTGCTTCTAGACTGCAGCCACGAGCCCTCCATGGTACTCTGGTCCTGGAACATTCTTGGTCCATCCGGACCAGGGATATTGCCAAACCAGAGCATCCCAGTTAAGAGAGGTTCAACCTGTACTACTGTGATTTTAAAATGCCATATTGACTTCCATGCCAATAACCTCACAGATAGGTTTTCCCACTTATGTAGCACAAGAATAAAGACACAGCTATGTATGTTCATTTGGTTTTTAAGAAATATTTTATACACAAATCTGAACTTCTAATGCTGGGGAAATCTTGCCATTTTCAGGATGTAGTACAGGTTGTACCTCCCCTAACTGGGACTTTCTGATCTGGCAACATCCATGGTTGGGCAGGACCACAGAGCCCACACCTAGGGAGTTTCGGCCCCAGCTGCAGCCACGTAGCTCTGGTCTGGGAAGCCATGGTTGGGCAGGCAGCCGCAACACAGGCCATGATGGGAGGGACCTCCCCTGGTCCAACAAATCCCCTCATTCAGGACCGGTCAGGTCCCGAGGGAGCCAGACAAGGGAGATCCAAAATGTAATTTGTTAGGATAAGAGACAATTAACAGGTGTTAGATTTTCAATTGAAAATCTGACCAAAAAACCAGTCATGAAAAGGATATACAAGAACAGGCTTGATAAAGACTAGTTAAAGAGAAGAGTGAAGATATTTGGAGTGATTAGGTAATATTTACATTTTTAAATTATTCTGGATCAGATTTTGTGCATTTTAGAACGGTAATGAGATTTAAACTAAATCACATTTATAGAAAAGCATGCCAATAGAAACTTAACTGGATTTAAATATGTATCACTCTCTAAAATATGAAGCAGACACTTTTATCCACTAGGTTACCATTATGAGAACTGACATCTGTTTAATTACCCCTTTCCTTTGAATGAAAAGACAGGCAGAAATTGAGATTTAGAAAGGGAGGGAAACTTATCAATTGTAAAAACACTTTAAGCTCTTTCAGACCAAAATGGTGTTTTTCTTAACCATTTGAGGACATGGCTGTTGCATTTTGGGCATTATCAGAAAAACTGCTATTTACATATCAAGTCTATTTCTAATTTGGGATGTTAAGCAATTAAACAGTTGATTAATCATGCTGTTTAAAAAGTATTATATTTAAATATTTTGGATGTTTTCTATATTTTCAAATATAAATGTCAATTACAATATAGCATACAAAGTGTGCACGGCTCACTTCATTTACAAATGTAGAATTATGTACAAAAAATAACTGCATTCAAAAATTTAAAAAAGTAGAACATTAAAGCTTAGAAGTCCACTCAATCCTACTTCTGTTCAGTCAAATGCTAAGAAATTTCAGGAGATAATGCTGCCCACTTCTTGTTCACAACGTCACTTGAAAATTTGAACAGGCTTTTCCATGGTGCTAAAGATTTGTATGTCCCTTTGTGCTTCGACCACCATTCCAGAGAACATGCAACCATGTTTATGATGGGTTCTACTCAATAACTATCCATACATCAGTCTGTTCTTATTTGTTCATTTGCATCATTTAAGTCTGGTACCACCAGAAGACGTCTGATTTTCTTTTTGGTGGTTTGCATTCTGTAGTTTCTAAATGAGAGAGTTGCTCTTAAAACTTCTGTAAGCATGCATTACGCTTCATTCCTCTTAGATTTTGGATGGCACTTTAGATCCTTAAACTTTGGATGGAGTGCTATAGCTATTTTTAGAATCCTCACATTGGTGCCTTCTTTGCATTTTGTCAACTCTGCTGTAAAAGCATGAGCTGGGGTCATCATCTAAGACGAATACAACGAATACAACATGAAATATATGGCAGAATGTGGGTAAAACAGGAAACACATAATTCTCCCCCAAAAGAGTTAAGTAAGAAATGTAATTAATGCATTTTTTTAAATTAGCATCATCAGCATGGAAGCACTTCCCTTGGAATGGTGGCTGAAGCGTGACATGATATACAAACGTTCAGCACATGTGGCATGCAAATATTTTGCGCCACTCACTATAGAAGTGAAATGAGAATACCTGTTCTCACTTCCAGATGACTTTATAAATAAGAAGCAGGCAGCATTCTCTAGTAAATGTAAATAAACTAAGTTCAACCAATTGCTAAGACAAGTAGTAGAAATGAGTCTACCTTTAGGCTGTAAAAGCTTTTATACTGGACTGCTATGTAGCCAAAAGAGAATTTCCGTATTCGTATATATGATAAAAAGTTCACGATAAAAAGACTGCACTATAGTACTTGTATGAGGTGAACTGAAAAATGCTTTTTTTTATTACTACTGTGGTAATATTTGTAATAAAAATATAAAGCGAGCACTGTATACTTTGTATTGTGTTGTACTAAAGCCAATATATTTGAAAATGTAGAAAAACCATCACAAATATTTCATTTCAATTGATATTCCATTGTTTAACAGTGTAATTTATCACAATTTTTAATTGTGTTTAAGTTAATGGCATAAATTGACTGCGATTAAACAGCCATATTTCTAATGAAATTTAAATATTAAACTTTTTCTTGTGATATGTACTGGAGAACTGATGTTGTAATAGTAAAGTAGACAACATCAAACTTGCTTGCTTGCTATTTTTTTTTAAATTGGTACTCACAAAACTATCACTTCTCTCTTCAGACAGGCTAAAGTACTTTCTTCCACCATATGCAACTCAGAGCCTGTACAGAGGGCTGTACCAAGTTTGCTCTCCTTTCAAAATTGAGTATTTCCTAGGTTCCTATTATGGAATATTACCTGGGAATAAATAATAATGGCTTCATTCCAAGAACACTGTGTGCACACATTACTGTAATTCTCTGGGAACTGAGGTTTTAAGCTTTTATTTCACTGGTTACTAATTTTCTTTTCATGGACTGGATATTTTCCTCAGTGTGAAGCTTTGGAAATACAGTTTGGCTTTTTATAATTTTTTTCCATGTCAACAAATGAACTTTCCGTGCCTCTCCCCCCCCCCCCAGTTAGTTATTTCTCTTTTCTCCAGAACCAATGTATAGGTATCAGTAAAGCGCTGTATGATCAGTCTCTATGCATTCAGTTGAAACAGATACCACAGCTCTTTGGCAAGTCTATACTACATCTACAAATTCTCCTGGAAGGATTATTTGCCAAGCGAAAGGCTTGGCATGACTCTCCAGATTGAAAAAGCCACAGTCCAAAGTTTAATATACTGTTTGCTTTGTATGCCTGGCAGTACACGTGGTGAGCTTCATTTCCTTTTGCTGACTCCTCAACAACAAAATCTTAAACCTCAAATCTGTTTCACAGATCAATCTTTTCTAGTTTTGATGGGTCACATTTTTTGACTGTGTCACTATCAATCCCATGAAGTGGTAACTTACTGGAAAAGTATTTGCTGCCAACAGGTGTCCAGTACACCCATCTCTAATACCATTCATTGCTTGGGGAGGGGGAGGGGGGGCGCGGCAGTGAAATTACGTCAAGTAAATCCTGCCAAGCTGCAGCAATGATTTGACCTATCTGAATTTCAGCAAAGGAATGAATACAAATGTCCAAGTCAATCAGGTGACAATTGAATTGAATTTGAGCAGACCTGCTGTTTCCCCAAAATCTGTAACTATTCCTTAATTTGTTATTTTCTAATTACTTTTATTGTATTTTGACACATGAGGTATCAGTGTTCCAAACAAGCATGTTATCCTTTTCTCAATGGATTCAGAAAGAAAAACCAAAGGAGGATTTATGCCAGTAAACAACAAAAGAACTTCTGTAGTTGTTGGTCTAACTTAAGCAAATTTATTCTTCATCACTTCAGCAGTAGTTCTCATCACAACTCAAACTTTTAACAAGTACAGTTCAAAAACTGTTGAATAATGGAAAACAATCCTCTCATAAAGCTTGCATAGTGTACTCATCACTTTATATTCATTTGCACTGAGTACTGATACTCCTCTTGGTCTGTTATGTGAATTTCTGATTAAGAGTTGGAAGATTTGAAACATTTAGCAGCCTCAAAATACCGGGTATACTATTGTAACAACATCTGCAGCATTCATACTAATCGGTCTTTGCCCATGGAAGGAACCACTATTCATCTTTCTGACTGTAAAGTAGCTTTCCTTTTTGAAGAGTGAAAAAGGATGAATACTTTTGAAGGCAGATGCTAGTGGCCAGGCCAAACACAATGAATTCCCTCTTTCTAAACACTATTTAGAACCCCCCAAAAGAGTCTAGAATTAAACACTCTATTTTAAGTTTAACAGAACATTCCCATAAAAATGCACATTGTTGGGGTAAATGTAAAAAAAACTTGCCAGCACACAAGGTCTGGAAATTTTACAGACAATGAACTCCAGTCATCTGAAGAAGTGGGCTGTACCCAGGAAAGCTCATGATACCAGATACAGTAAACTTCTGATAATCCGGCACCTTTAGGACCCGGGAGTGCCGGATTATCAGATGTTGGACTATAGGAAGGGGGGCTATGAGGGGTCTGAGGTGGGGGGGAGGGGAGGGGAATGCCACCCCAGATCCCTCATAGCCCCTCCTTCCGATAGTCCGGCTCTGCCCCAGGCGTCCCCGATTCAGCCGCTGCAGGTCAGTTTCAGCAGCGGCTGAATTGGGGACGCCTGGGGCAGAGCAGCTGGGGTGCTGCCAGGTTGGTCAGATAGCGCCGCTCCTTGGCACTGCAGGACCGACCCGGCAGCAGCCCAGCTGCTCTGCCGCAGGTGTCCCCAAGTCAGCCGCTGCTGAAACTGATCAGTAGCTGACTCCAGGAAGCCCGGGGCAGAGTTGCGCTGCCCCGAGCTTCCTGGAATCAGCCACTGGTCAGTTTCAGCAGCGGCTGAATTGGGGACACCTGGGGCAGAGCAGTGGGGAACTGCTGGGTTGGACCCGTAGCGCCGCCCCTTGGTGCTGCGGGATCAACCCGGCAGCACTCCAGCAGCTCTGCCCCCAGCTTCTTCGATTCAGCTCCTGGTCAGTTTCAGCAGCGGCTGAATCGGGGAAGCCGGGCGCAGAGCAGCTCAAATTGTCCGGCTGCCCGGAGCACTTCCGGGTTCCCGATGGTGCTGGACCATCAGGAGTGCCGGAGCATTGGATGCTGGACCAATTGAGTTTTACTGTACATGCTTTGTTAGTCTATAAAGACCATTTGTTGTTTTTTAAGTTTATCCTGTATAGACTAACTCAGCTACCCCTTAAAGCTACTGATTCTTAAGTATCTCTAAGGCACCTAACGGAGCGAAGTAGTTCCAGAGTTACATATTTGATTATGTTATCTACTTATACTACACTGACATCTTCATCATCTGGACCCAAGGGAAGGAGATTCTGGAAGAATTTCACTGTGATTTCAATAATTTTTCCCCCCTCCATCAACCTCAACCTGGACCAATCTACACAAGGGATCCACCTCCTGGACTCTACAGTGCAAATAAGTTATGGTCACCTAAACACCACCCTATACCGAAAACCTACGGACCACTATGCCTACCTACATGCTTCCAGCTTCCATCACGGACACACCACACGATCCATCATTTACAGCCAAGAACTGAGGTACAACAGCATTTGCTCCATCCCTTCAGACAGAGAAACACCTACAAGATCGACACCAAGCATTCTTGAAACTACGATACCCACCTGAGGGAGTGAGGAAATAGATCAACAGAGCCAGACATATACCCAGAAGCCTCCTGCTACAAGACAGGCCCAACAAAGAAAATAACAGAACACCACTGGCCATCACCTACAGTCCCCACCTAAAACCTCTCCAACACATCATCAGCGATCTACAACCTATCCCTGGACAATGATCCCTCACTCTCACAGACCTTGGGAGATAGGCCAGTCCTTGCCCACAGACAACCTGAAGTAAATTCTCACCAGCAACTATACACTACACCACAGTAACTCCAACTCTGGAACCAATCCCTGCAATAAATCTCGGTGCCAACTCTGCCCACATATCTACATCAGCAACACCATCACAGGACCTAACCACATCAGTCACACCATTACAGGCTCATTCACCTGCACATCTACTAATGTAATATATGCAATTATGTACCAGCAATGCCCCTCTGCCATATACATCGGCCAAATTGGACAGTCCCTCTGTAAAAGAATAAATGGACACAAATCAGATATCAGGAATGGCAATACACAAAAACCTGTAGGAGAACACTTCAATCTCCCTAGAGAGACAGTAGCAGATTTTAAAGTAGCCATCTTGCAACAAAAAAATTGTAAAAAGACTTCAGAGAAACTGTAGAGCTACAATTCATCTGGAAATTTTATACTATCAGTTTAGGATTAAACAAAAACTGTGAATGGCTAGCGAACTACAAAAGCAGTTTCACCTGACTTGGTATTCACACCTCCACATCAGCTGCTACAAGTGGACCACATCCTCCCTGATTGAATTGACCTCATTATCTCTAACCTTACTCTTGATTGGAACTCTTTTCTTATGCCTGCATCTGACGAAGTGGGTCTTTGCCCACGAAAGCTTATGCTCCAATAAATCTATAAGTCTATAAGGTGCCACAGGATTTCTCGTTGTTCTTGGAGATTCAGACTAACACGGCTACCCCTCTGATATTTTATTATGTCATACTGCTAACATTCTTCATTCATAAAATGCACTGTCACAGGACTGGGGAATAAAGAGCACTGAATTATGAATGCACTCAGTACCATAACCTGAAATTAACATTTGATTTTGCTTAAGGATGGCTTTTCTGTAGAATCCTTTGCTTAACTGTAATAGCTGTTTTTCAAAGTGAAAAGTGAGGACATTATCGTAAGACTTTTGTAATGAATTCAGAATTTCATCAGTGAACTGATTATGCAAAATAGTTCTGCACTTAGAATTAGTAGCCATCTACATTCTCAAGTTTCAGTATTCCACAGCATTAACTCTGTCCTTAATACCTGTGACTGTACAATAAATTGCTCTTTATATCTAATTGTGCTTGAAGTGCACTGGATCCAACCATGATTCAAATAGTCATCAATTGGTAGCTGCACTACAAGGGAATTGGTTGGTTGATTGTTTTGGATTGGTTGGGGTTGATTTTGAGGGGGGAGTGGAAGAGCAAAAAAAGTTGACAACATTTGCATCAATGCTTTATGTTGTAATATTCATAATAATCAACTTTTGTTTTCAGAGGAATGAGATTATTTGCAATTGTATAGTTACACTGCTACCTATTTCCTTTTCATCTTTACTAATTTGCATTTTGCTATCCTTGTTTTCACAAGAAATTCTGTTGGCATAGCTATGTTGTGTCATGCGACTTTGAAGGTCTGCCATGCGCTCTCTCATAGCAATTTCTAGATTCCAGGCAGTGCCACTATAAATTGCAGACTCAATATTTAGAACAGGGGTCGGTAACGTAAGGCACGTGGGCCATAAGCAGCATGCACAATTAACGGGCTCCCCCTCGCTCCTCACCATCTGCAACGGGGAGCCCATGCTGGTGATGCAGAATTATGCACCCCACAAGATTGGAGCCAGCACTGTCTTCCTGCACGGGTGGGAGGATGGGGAAGCCCTGAGGCTCTGCGCTGGATCTAGCTTGCGGGGAAGTGCATGTGCGCTGCTCCTCCCCTACCCCATGGGAAAAGCTGGAGCGGAGCCCATGGCAGGAGACCAAGTAGGGCATGCAGTGGAGAGAGCCTCTCCCCCACTCCCAGGAGAGTGGCGCAACTCAGGGCAGGAGAGTTAAATCTTGGCGTGCCACTTCGGAAAGGTTGCCGACTCCAGTTTAGAACATACAGCTTTTACAAAACTGGTTGTTCAATTTCATAACACCTTCAAACCTGCTTTTTGCTTCAACCTCCCTCCCACACATCAACCCTCACCCAGCCATATCCAGAATCCCCACCACACCAAGCCTCACCCCTTACACCCAGGCTACCTGCACCAAGCCCCATTCTCCCAGCACCCCTTCTAAGCCCTATTGCCCCCATACTTAAATACCCCTGCAGAATCCTATTCCCCCTGCACCAAAAGCTCTGTAACTAGCCTCCATACATCCAGATCCTCCACCAAGCTGCTCACACACAAGTTCACCCCACACTAAGCTCCCCACATGCTTGGATCCTGCCAAGTTGCATCAGACTGGATGGAGGGCCAGGGCTTGGCCTGCGTGCGAGATTCCATCCTCTCACTTGCTGTCTTGGTGTGCCTGGCATGGAGGGACATGGCCTTGAGGTGTTTCTGGGGCAGGCCCAGCCCTTGCACTATTAGGGTTAGGTGCAACTTCATTGCACAGTCTGTGTCCTAGGGAAGGACAGCAGCTGCAGGGTGACCTCCCACTTCCATGCAGCCTGTGCTCCCCACTGTCACCCTGGAGCATCCAAATTTACTGACAAATAAGATACACAGAATTCAAAAAATGTTATGATAATTCCCTCAATTAAAATTAGTACTAGTGGGGGGAGGGGAGAGAGAAAGTGATTAAGGAAAAAAGAATGGCCTCTGCATCTCTATCACATGATTCCTTGAGTCCAAAGTAATGACTCAACCTAAATATTTTCATTGAGTTGTGAAGTTTCCAGAACTCTGGTCTTCAAATAGATAGGATAGTGAAGATTGGAAAGGGAGGGGGAAGGAGAGAAGGCAGCAAACTTTCCCTATTGCATCCAGTCCTGCAGAGAGGACTACAGTACAGCAAAGTTAGCAATACAGAGGTAGAGGACAGCATCAGGTCACACACAGCTGACAACCTAAAACACAGACAGTTGCTCTGGGTACTTTCCAGGAGTCAAAAGGCCAGAAAGACTACTGGAGGAGGTCCCTCCAAAAAGACCCTTTGCTGAATTCTAGTTAGGAAGATGTGATACTGAAAGGTAGAAAAACCCTATTATATAGTATTTTAGTGGAGAGAGATTTTTTTAATTGTATGCCCTCAAAGGGTTTGGCATTCTTTTAAGGAAAACAGTTCCAGGACAACTCAACATATGTTAGGCACTCTGGTTGTAAACCAACCTGAGACTTGGCACAGAAAGAGCTGTTCATAGGCAGGGGAGCAGAGCTGCAGCAGTCCCAGAGCTGGTGCAAGCCGGGACTGCTTAGTCCCGGCTCATGCTGCCCCAGGAGCTAACTATGCTACAGCTCTGCATTTTAAAATGTAATAAGAGCCGAACTGCCTGTACGCCTGGCTAATACTACATTTAACCTGCAGAGCTGCAGCGGGGGTAGTGAGCGCCTCCACCCACATTGACTAACCTAACTGGTTATGATGCCACAAAGAAACAATGATCTATATTTAGAAAGTACACGCTAAAGCTAATTAAGTGCTACTTAAGAGCCCTAACGTAGACACAGGAAAATAAGTAAGGCTGTATATTATAAGCTGTACCAGCATTAGAAATAATTGGAGTCCCAGAACTTTTACCATATTACAGTAGACTTCCAATAATCTGGAATCTTTGGGACCTAGGTGGTGCCGGATTATCAGATAGTCCGGCCTATCAGGAGGTACTATAAACTGGTTATTTATTTTTATATATACATATACACATACATATACACACACTATATACACTGTATATAAAGTATTTTAACCCTTTTTATTGTACATACTGTATACAGTAATGTTTTAGGTTTTTAAACCCTTTTCACTCAGTTCAACTGCAGCTGCTGCCTTTTGACTCGTTTTTTGCCGAAGCTCATTCACTAGGCTCTTGCTATTTTGACGCTTGACTATCAGAAGTGCCGCACAACTGGATGCCGGACTACTGGAATTTTACTGTAGTTAAATGTGCTTTACAGCAGGAGTTTTCAGACTTGGGTTACAGGCCCTCCTGGGTAAGCCATTGGCAGACTGAGAGAAACTTTGTTTATCTAAGTGTCCATAGGCACAGAGTCTTGCATCTCCGACTGCCTGCAATTCACCATTTCCAGCCAAGGGGAAACAAGAATGACTGAACCAGAAGCCTTATGTACACTAGAGCTCTCACCAGATCAGAATGTGCAAGACTAGAGGGAATTTACTTGCAGACAGTGCATTCTGAGGCTGCAGAACCTACGCCTTGCAACAGATCTGTGCTCCAGAATCTCAAACTTCCATGTAAAAGTAATAATTGTGCCTAACCCTAAAGGTGAAGATTAAAACAGAAATAGTAAGCCAAAACAACATTTTGATTCTGCAGAAAACCTGAAATAAGAGATGTGAAAAATATGAACTGTCTGTTCATCTTATTAAATGAATAAAGATGACAATTTAAGTGGCAATTTGATTATTCTACTGTTCGCCACTCTAGCAAAAACTCTAGCTAGCTAATCTGTTTTTCTCTGTCAGTTGCTTGTTTGTACTCCCTGGTGCCATCTGCCCCCTACCCAACTATCAAAACTTTCTACTTCTAATTCAGTATGCAGCTTCCTCTTATATTTTAAAGCAAAGTAAGGATTTGGTTGTTCCCAGAAAATGGGATGTGCCTGGGATAGGAGTCCATCTCATAAAATCATACAGAAAAGAGACATTTACCAGGTGGGTGAAAGGGACTGGATAGGGACATACCCAGCCTCCCTATGTGGGACTGCCCTAGCCCAGACCCTCCCATCTCTCATGTGCCCTTTAGGGAAGATGGGGGGCTGCAGTTCCTCCCTGCCCCTGATTCATACAGGAACATTGCTGGCTGTTTCCCCTCACTTCCTGATGAAGAGGAAGTGCACAGTTTGCAGCATTCTTCACTCAGCCAGCGGACATGAACCCCTCCCCAAGCTGTGCCCACTAAAGTGGCCATGAAAAGATGCTTCTCACCTAGCCCAAGCTGCTGCCCTCTCTCCCTGGGGCAGCCTGCATACTGCACCCCTCATCTCCAGCCCCACACCCAGAGCAATGATTTAAATGAAGACAAACAAAAACTAAGTTAAGGACTTAAGCAATGCTGGGTCAGTCTTCTAGTAGTCAAAAAAACCTAGCTGCAGTTTAGACTCAGACCTTGCTCTTAATTCTTTGGGATCTCTTCAATAGTCTCTTCTTAAGCTACATGAATGAGAAGGTCTTAATTGGAACATCTTTCCCAAAGCTATTCTATATCCACACTTTACTAGGTACAGGGGTTTCTGTTCTAATTTCTCAGGTCTTGTGGACATTAAGCTTTCCTTATGGATTATAGATCATTGTTTCTTTGTGGCATCATATTTAGAAAGTACAAGCTAAAGGTTAAAAGTGTTTCTTTGCTGACATATTATTAAACTCAAAGTTTCAGAACTCACTCTTCACTTGTTTTGGTTTGGGATTTACTAAATATGGACAAGAAAAAGAGACTATTTTGCTTTACTTCTTAGGTTCTTATATCCCAATACAACAAAGCACAATGTGAACTGCAAACGCCACAAAGAATATTTCAAACCACCATCTGACATCCCACTCTCCTCTAACTTAAAACATGAAAATATTTCCAGTTTTCTTAATGAAAACCTAAACCATGTGATTATCTCTACATAGTTTTTGAAAATTATTATTGATTTTAAAACAGTTTCAGAAAGTTCATAAATGCTTTCTTTCTCTTACATTACTTCAGCTATGGAGATGCCAAGAACACAAGTGCTATGCAGTTAGTCTTTCAGGAAATTCTATTAAATAGTCTGTGGAAAAGCTTGTTTTCGAAACATGGAGGTAGAAGTCTTAGGTCTAGGGTTGGAAGCAACTTCTCAAATAGTCAACTACCCAATAAGCTCAGGCGTATCAGGTAGTCAAGTCACTACTTGACTACTCGCTTCCCCATCCCCTTGCTGCCTCTATCAGAACAGCAAGGGGGATGGGCGGGGGGAGTAGGAGTAGGTGCCAGGGCGAACCAGCTTAAAAGCCGGTTCCCCCCAGAATCGCCTCTGCAGTGTGGGGCAGTGATCCCAGAGCTGGCGCAACCCAGGATTGCTTAGTCCCAACTCATGTCACCCCCAGGAGCTAACCCTACTGCAGCTCTGCAATTTAAACGTAGGAAGAGCTGGACTGCCTCCGCACCCGGCTCCTACTACATTTAAACTGCAGAGCCACAGGAGGAGTAGCAAGCACCCCCCCTTTATCAACTAATCTATTCTATATAAATTCCATCGACTACTCAATTAGCTAATTAACATCCCCAAGATTATGGTAGAAAGAAAGCTTCTTCCCTATGTAGAAGCTACCATTGCGTTTATAAACTAGTTAACTATATGACACCCATGGTCTTATACACGAGATGCTGTGACATCATCTAACATCTCTCCCCCCCCCCCCCCATATCTTGGAATATCATTCATTCAGCTAAGTTTATAAAATTTCAAAGATTCTTGTTCCTTTAGAATAGGCTGACATTACATATTCTAGTTTCCTAGCACCAAAAACAAAGTAAAATCTTACAGATGAGCGCACTAACTACAGAAAAACAGTTAATGCCTTAATTCTATAAATGATTGGGTTCGGCAGTCTGCTTGTGTGCATATGCTACAAATTGCAGAGTAAAGGCCTAAGTTTGTCCTTGACAGTGATCCCGCAGTACTTTGGACCAGCAAATTATTTCTCTATCTTGGGTGTGGAACTCTACTGAAGAATCCGGAAGCCAGCCTCAGAAAAACACTGAGCTAAGAATATTAAATTGTGGTTATCTGGTTAATAGTGTAAAGTAGTCAACACAATTTGTATTGACTACACGATAAGTTGATAAGAACTGCTCTGCAGAGCTGCAGCACAGGGTAGATTCAGGATCCAGTGTGAACCAGGACTGAACAGTTCCACCTCCAGGAGACACTCATGCTGCAGCTCTGCATTTTAAATGTAGTAAGAGCCACAAGGCTCTTACTACATTTAAAATGCA
Source organism: Pelodiscus sinensis (assembly GCF_052426305.1). Lineage (NCBI taxonomy): Eukaryota > Metazoa > Chordata > Testudines > Trionychidae > Pelodiscus > Pelodiscus sinensis. The sequence goes on from NC_143057.1 coordinate 10,567,131, forward strand.
GAGCTGCAGAGTCCCAGACCAGCATGAGCCAGGACTGCTCAGTCCCGGCTTGTGCCGAGTTAAGCAGCTCCTGCCCACAGCCAGCCCTGCGTGTCGTAAACAGAAGATGCTCCGGCAACTTCTATGATTCTATATATTGACAGTTGCTCTGGATAGGATAGAACTCATTAAGGTAAAATAGACATTACTTCAGAACAAAACTAATGGAGTGGCAAGGGAGGGTGTACGTAATTTATACTGCCAATCATCATCATAAATAGAGCATTAACAATATTGATACCCTTACTTCTGTACTGCCTTCAGAGCTGGGTGGCTGGAGAGGTACCCAGCACTGAAATAAAGTTAAATATTGATTAATTTACTAGTCGATTACTAGCATAGTTCCTCCTTTGAAATGTACAAGAGATCGGAAGGGGGAGAGGAGGGCGAGAAGAGGAGCAACTAGTCCACTAGTTCTTAGCATCCTTACTTTGAAGGCAGTCCCCAGCAGCAAAGTAGTAAGGGAGCAGTACTGCAATCCCGCATCTCCATACACACAATAACCTTGCGACCTTCCCAACCACTACCACTTCCTTTTGGGTCAGGACTCAAAGTTACAACACCATGAAATTCCAGATTTAAATAGCTGAAATCATCAAATTTACAATTTTTAAAGTGTTATGACATTGATCCCTTAGAAACATCTCTTACACCAACTTCAACTATAGTGTATACTTAGTCCTTAGATACAAGAGGAGATGTTCATTTAGTCCTGCAATTGGGCAAAAACACAATGAATTCAGAGGGAGCAGGATTTAGCCTTAAATGTAATTCAATTATATTTTAACATTACCTGGTCAGCCTAGTGAACTAATAAACCAGATTACATACCTATCCTACTGTTAGACAGTTGGTATAGCCACCTGAATCCAAGTTTCAGTGGTAGAGAGCTCTTCCCTCTTATTTTATGTATACACACCCCAACAGCATTCAGTTTCTATGGCCACAATGTTGTTTTAGCTGAGCACCTTATAACCATTTAGTTTCAGACTCATTTTATAGATGGAAAGTTAAGAACTAGGCCACATCTATATTTACAGAGAGCAACGCTGCAGTGATCGATCTTCCAGCATTCGATTCAATAGGTCTAGTAAAAGACTCGCTGAATTGAAGTCTGAAGGTGTCCCCAGCGACACCAATACTCCTTGAATTATGAAGAATAAGGTAAAATCAACAGGAGCATTTGCTCCCATTGTCCTTCTACTGTGGAGATGGCACCAAATTTCGAATTAAGCTACATCGACTGCAGTTTCTGGGGTTGCACATGTTAATTTGATCTTCCGCAGTATGGACAGAGCCTTAGATTTTAAGCAACTAGCTCAAGATCACACAAAGACTCTGTGGAAGGGCTGGGAACTGAATGCAAGTCTTAAGAGACCTAGTCCAGTGCCTTATCCATAAGTCCATCCTTCCCACCTTGCTTTCACCTCTGGACATTTCTGCAGCAAAACAATGAAGAATGCAAGAAAATACGACAGGTGACATCATCTATATAGTTAAGGCTGTCTGACACTTTATTAATACCCTGTTTTAAGTTACTTATAAATCTTCCAAAATAGTCAGTCTGAAGCAAAAAAGCATGGAAAAATTCAGCCTAACCAGTCTACATTTGGGGGGGAAAAACAGCTGAAATGGCTCAGCTGTTTCCAAGATTGAGGTTAGGAAAAAGATACAATGTTTCAGTCATAAAAAAGTCAACCATTTTCCTGAGACATTCACTTGCCTCCCTATTTTGAAACAAGGACCTGAATTTTGCACAACAGAAATGCAAAATTTTGCCTTCCCCAAGAGAAAAAAAATAAATCTCAGATTACACATGCTCAATAGAAACTATGAGTGGATGGAACATTCTCAAAGGAGATGTAATCTTTGGATAATTTCACAATAGAGACTCCAAAGTCTCTATCTGCAAACAACCTGTATGTGCACTATCCACACAGGCTTGCCAAAAGCAATTCCGGGCCTCAGGACAGAGCAGGCAGTGGCACATACAAGCTGCATCCACATAGACATGGGCCACTTGACATTTGGATGGAGTGGTGTCTGCTCTGATGCCCTAAAAACTGCCAGCTATGCTTCTGGTGCCAACGAATTCATGAACTGCACTGCTGGATACACTTTTCTGGCATGGCCAGGGTTTTCACATGCCTCCTTGATAGGGTTGCCAACTGCCTAAAATTGTGGAAACCCAAAGATCCTTGCCCTACCCTACTCCTTCCCTGAGGCCATGTCCCTGTCCTTCACCTTCTGAGACCCCACCCCCACTCACTACATTCTCCCCATCATTGCTTGCTCCCCTCTATCCTCACACACTCACTCAACCTAGTAGCCTGCACTCACAAAGGAGTGCAGGCAACTAGGAGGGAGTTGGGTGCATAGGGGGTGCAGGTATTGGCTCGGGGCTGGAGAAGGGAGTCAGCATATAGGATGGGTCAAAGAAATCAGTTTAACTTTAGGCAGCTCCTGAAAGTGACCCACACACCCCTCTGGCAATGGCTCCAAGTCACAAGGCCCAGGGGTCTACATGTACTGCTGCCCATAGGCTCTGTCACCTCCCAGCTCCCAATGGGTATAGTTCCTAGCCACCAGGAGCTGTGGAGGAAGCATACATAATTTCCTTCTTCTTTAAGGGCTGCAGGAATGGTGCTGGCCACTGGCCCTTTAAAGTTGCCCAGGCCCTTGCGTAATCGACCACCATCTCTCCAATGGCTGTCCTGCACACAGATTAACTCAGTGTGTTCCATTCTAGAGCATGAGGGGATGGGGATGAGCTAGGTTTTCCCTGCAATTGCTCCTATCATATGCTGTGGCACATGTGAGAGACCTTGCTGCTAATGCTTTCCTTGTTGATGCCTAGAAAACATGAAGTAGTAATACAGGTCTTTACACAGATTCAGGGAGGTGAGAAAATGCAAGGCAGGGAGGAAAGAGAAAGTCAAGAACAGATCAAGATGGAATGAAGGGGTGGCAGCAGATGAGAACAGGAGCATGAATCAGGCAGGAGAGGGGGAAGCTAGGAGCTGAAGGAATGTAACCACCTGTAGCATATAATGACACTCTTATGTTCAGACTACAGCAGAACTGAGTACTCAAAACTGGAAATGCATCTCTCTCAAGCTGGTACCCAGAAAGAATGACCAAATGTGGCTATTTTTTATTTGAGTCAGGTGCCCAGCACTACACAGGTGCTCTTAGGCTAAAATAAGGATAAAATCTTATACTCCGGAATGGCATTTGATTTCCTTAATGACAAGGAAGCATAACCATAAAGCCAGTGCTCCTCAGACTCACCCACTGGGTTCAGAAGTTTTTTTAAGCATGTGTCTTGGAATGCTGTAAGTTTTGATATGCCATTTAAATTTTTTCTTGCTAGTTTTAGTGCAAATGATGCTCTACTCTAGAATAATTTTGAATGGATACCATTGGAAATTACTTTATTTAAAATAGCTAAGTTTAAGTAGAATGCTGGGGGGGGGGGGGCGGAGTTTAAAAAAAAAATCTAGTCTTTTGTTTTTCCTCCGCAGTTTCCTATGCCTTAAGAAAGCATTATTTCAGCCAATATTTTCATTCAATTATGTTTTTCCATCATTACACCGTACACAATATAGAACTAAACTTCCCCTTTGCCATGCATTTATTTTCTGTTAAATAGCTTCATAATTTAAAAAGTTATCTGAAGTGAGTTATGCCCATGAAAGCTCATGATACCATCTACATGTTTTGTTAGTCTTTAAGGTGCTACTAGACTATTCGTTGTTTATGTTTCTCTAGTTACAGGATTAACTCAGCTACCCTTCTGAAGCTTAAAAAAGTTAGGTCATGCTATGAGCAGCTATTTCAAAAGTAATATGTTAATTTTGGAGCCTAGAACACATTTAAGTAGTGTACAATGGTATATCACAATCCTGCTATTGGATCAGTAGATGGGCTCCCTGACCCCATGTGCAGTCCTTCCTGACTTCAAACTCCAGGTGGGCAAGAATTTATTGCAGGTCTCTGAAAAGGCTTGAAAATCCTGCGTAAAATACACGCAGACTGAATTCAATCTAACTAATTTGCTAGAGCCAAATTTTGGGAGTCTTCCTGAGGACTGGACTTACCTCAGTGGCCCTAGACATGTATAGCAGCAATTATTGTTTTATAAGCACAGATATTAAATAGTTTTATAAAAATGGCCATTTCGCATCACAATAGCAGTGGCGATTGAGATTAAATAAACCATAAAAGATAATTTCAAGAGCTATAAGGCCACATTGTGATCCATTTTTTTAAATTAAACCACTAACACTTAGAGCTTGTTTCACTTCATCAAATATTATATAAATACTGGAAATTAGAGAAGCGCTGTTCCCTGACTCAAATCCTGTATGCTAAAATTCTTCCCCATGGATATCAAACATACACACAAGTACATGTTTTTAAAGAAGCCACTGCAAAAACCCCTTATATAGAAACCTGCTGACAAAACTTTTATATTAGTAATTCATGAAGGCACTAAGAAAAGAACCTCCAATTCAGCAAGGTTCTTAAGTATGTATGTAACTTTAAGCATGGGAATAGTATTATTAATATGCTTGAAGGTAAGCACCTGCCTAATGTATCTTGTTGAAGCAGAGTGAAAGACTGTCCAATTGATTTGACAACAGAATTACAGGATGGAAGGTTATTTTAGAATGGTTGATTTGTGTTATGGGGGGGTTTGTTTGTTTGTTTTTGAGGAAAGAGGAGAAGAGAAAGAAACATAGTAGAATAGTGATAGAAATGTAGTAGAGTGATTCAAAGATACATTTAACAAATGTAACCTGCCCAACACTACAGTTTCAATATAAATAACTTTCAGTTTGACAGCCTGAAATCATTTGGTGTTTGAGGGTTAAGGCTGCAGTCCTCAATTCCTTGTTTTCAGAACCCTCATTGACTTTGACAGGAGGCTTGAATATGCAAGGTATGGCAACATTGGGTCCTAGACTCTAAAGCAGGAAAGTATCTGGCTTCTGTAGGAACTTCAAAGAACAGTACACAAAGGGAAATACCATTTCCTTCATTCCCGTACAGTTAACTTTCAAGAAAGGAAAATATGGTTTCTTGAGTGAATATGAAATCCAAATGCAACTGAATTACAATAAAATGCTTAATGCTCACATGTGGGCTTTTGTAACTCACTCATGGACAAAAATTCCAGAAATGAAATCCTGGCCATACTACAGCCAATGTGAGTTTTGCCACGGATTTCATTGAGACCAGAATTCCACCCTGGACAACTAGCTTTGGTGTGGCTAAGCAAACAGCAAGACATGAGACTTTGATGGAACAAACATCACACAGCAACACTAAACACACAAAGATTTGCATCAATTACTAAAATCAGAACCTTCAATATATCACGCAGCATATTCTACAACAGCTATGGGAAAACCCATTTGCAGTAACCAAATACATTGCTGTAGTCATTAAAAGGTAAATCTAGACTGTTAAAGAGTGGAACAATACTAACTGCATTCAAAAAGGAACCCCTCTCAATTTGCTCTTCCCTGTTCTAAATACATACTTCTGCTTGGGTTTTATGCAGGAATTGAAGAACTTTGGTCAATCATAATGAAAAAAGGAATAAACTGTAGTGGGGAGCTCTTTTTAAGACCTCTTCAGAGAAAGATATCTAAGCAGATCCAGATTTGTATTCAGTCTGCCTGTCATTGTAAGTTATCTTGACAAACCCTATCTATGTAGATATCACTAAAATAGAGGCTGTTCAGTGTTGTGGGGTATTTAAGACTGAGCTCTTGTTTGCCGACTTCTAAAGGATGCTCAACGTAACATTTTAGGACTGCTGTCCCCGAGAGACCCTCACAAGAAAAAAAGTCTCTCCTCCCAGCTATGTCACTAAGTAAATATTTTAAATGTAAAAATAACATAAAGAGAGAATGAAAAGCATGCACCTATCACCATAAGGCCAGCACATTAAAAAAAAAAGGAAGGTAAAATGGTGAAGGCCAGAAGCGGCAGGGAATAGAGCCCCAAACAAAGGGCAAACTCATATTAACTACTGAGATGTGTTAGGGCAGCAAGAGAGGGTGTGCATGTGTGTATTCAGGGGGTGTTGGCTAAGGAGTGTGTGTGCGTATAAATAAGGAAAGCAGAGTCACTGGTGCATGTATACATTATGAAAGATCAGGATTAGGGGGGCGGATAGGTATATACTATACGTAGTAGCAAGGTTACGGGTATGCCTGCGTGGGGTGCCAAGGGGCAGGCAGGTCAGGGAGGGCATGTGGGGGTGAGAGCAGGGAGGATCAGGAGGATCCAAGTGTCAGAGGGCAGGGTGGGGTGACGCAGCCGGGATCAACAGGGGGAGGGAGCAGGTGACACTCCTTGATTCTCTCAGGGGAATCTACTTATCGGGGTGCCAGCGGGGGGGCGGGGCGTGCTGGGGGGGCCATGTATGGGGGGGCCGGGCGGTGGGGAGGAATGTATGGGGGTGCCAGGTGGGGGGTCCATGTATGGGGGGGCCGGGCGGTGGGGAGGAATGTATGGGGGTGCCAGGTGGGGGGGTCCATGTATCGGGGGGGGTCAAAGCGAAGCCCCCGCAGAAGGCCGGCGAGGCTCCGGGGGGGGGGGGGGTGAGCAGCAGCAACGCCCCTCCCCTTTGTACGGGCCGGCGGGGGAGGCGAGCCCCCCTCAGCTCCCCGGGGGAAGCGGCCGGGCCCCGCCCCCTGGCTGCCGGGGAAGCGGCGCGGGCCCCGGCCGCACTTACGTGTAGATGATGGACATGAAGTGCATGAGCCACAGCACGACGAAGAGGACGAGTCCGAAGATGGCGAGCCCGTCCAGCACCAGGGCCAGTAGCGCCATCCCCGTCCCGCGGCCGCGCGCGCGCGCTGGGGCCGGGCGCCTCGCTCCCCGCAGTCCCCGCCTCGGTCCGCACCTGCCAGAGCGGGCCCCCGCGCCGCCGTGCCTGCTCTCGAGCACTGGCCAAAAACGGCTCGCCTCGCGCTGACAAGCCTGGGCCGCCCCGCCCCTGTGTTACACGTCACGGCCACGCCCTCGCGCGCCGCCCCTCCCCCCCGCCGCCGGTGACGCCAACGGCTTGGCAGCCCCGCCCCCGCGGCTGCCGCGGGGAAGAGGGAGGGGCACGAATGAGGGGAAAGGAGTCTCGCGGGGGAGGGTGAGTCACGGCGAGGGCGGCGGTGATGTCATGGCCCCAGCCCGCGACGGGCGGGGTAAGGACAAGAGATAGGGGAGCTGGGAAGCGTGGTCGGTGCAAAGGGCAGAGGAACTGGGAAGGGAGCAATGTTCCTCTCATCTTTTCCACCTACCTGGAGCTTTTTTCCCATCCATATGCGGAATAAATTTGTTTGTGTGCACCACAGTGTGTGCACCACCCTTAGAAACAAAAACCTAGGTGTGGGGTTTTTATTAATCCGCTGGGGGACGTTTGAATTTCTCCTGAGCAGCTGCACAAGCATCCGGATTACAGGGAACACTGGAAGGGAGGGTTGAGTGCAGGGAGGTCTAATCTACTAATACAAAATACAGGACTATCTAGCACTTTAAAGACTAACAAGATGGTTTATTAGATGATGAGCTTTCGTGGGCCAGACCCACTTCAAATAGTGACTATTTGATCTGAGGAAGTGGGTCTGGCCCACGAAAGCTCATCACCTAATAAACCATCTTGTTAGTCTTTTAAAGTGCTACATAGTCCTGTGTTTTGTTTCAGCTACACCAGACTAACACGGCTACATTTCTATCACTAATCTACTAATGTTCTTTGTCAACAAACATGTAGACAAAGCTGATCCAGTGGATACAGTGTACTTAGATTTCCAAAAAGCCTTTGAGCGCCCTCACCAAAGGCACTTAAATAAAGTTAGTTGTCATGGGAAAAGAGGAAAGTTCCTCTCCTGGATTCATAACTGGTTAAAAGACAGAAAACAGAGGGTAAGAATAAATGGTAAGTTTTCAGAATGGAGAGAGGTAACTAGTGGTGTCTCCCTAGGGTTGGTACTAGGACTAGTCCGATTTCACCTATTTATAATTGTCCTAGAGAAAGGGGTAAACAGTGAGGTGGCAAAATTTGCAGATGATACTACACTGCTCAAGATAGTTAAGAACAAAGCAGACTGTGAAGCCCTTCGAAAGGATCTCACCAAACTAAGTAATTAGGCAACAAAAAATGGCAAATGAATTTTAATATTGATAAATGCAAAGTAATGCACACTGGAAAAAATAATCCCAACTATACATACAAAATGATTGGACCTAATTTAGTTACAACTACTCAAGAGAGAGATCGTGGAGTCATTGTGGATAGTTTCCTGAAAACATCCACTCAGTGTGCAGCGGCCTTCAAAAAAGCAAACAGAATGTTAGGAATCATTAAAAAAGGGATAGAGAATAAGAGAATATCTTATTTCCTCTATATAAATCCATGGTATGTCCACAAATGTAGTCGCCTCATCTCAAAAAGGATATATTGACACTGGAAAAGGTTCAGAAGAGGGCAACAAAATGATTAGGAGTTTGGAGCAGATGCCATATGAAGAGAGAGTAAAAAGACTGAGACTTTTCAGTTTAAGAAAGGGGAAATTAAGGAGGAATATGATAGAAGTCTATACAATCATGACAGGTATGGAGAAAGTGAACGTTATTACTTGTTCCCATAACTTAAAGAACTAAGGGTCACCAAATAAAATTAATAGGTAGCAGGTTTAAAACAAATAAAAGGAAGTTTTTCTTCATGCAGTGCATAGTCAACCTGTGGAACTTCTTGCCAGAGGATTTCATAAAGACCAGGACTTTTACAAGAGGGCAGGGGACTGGACTCGATGACCTCTCGAGGTCCCTTCCAGTTTTAGTGTTCTATGATTATATGATTCTATGAAGATTCAAAAAAGAACTAGATACATTTATGAAGGATAGGTCTATCAATACTTAGCCAGAATAAGTAGGAATGGTGATTGTCAGAGGCTAGAAATGGATGACTGGAAATGATGATTACCTGTTTCTGTTCACTCCTTCTGGGGCTATGTCTACGCTACACTAATCCACTGGGAAAAAGTACACAAATTGTGATCCACAATTTGCATACCTTTTTCCAATAGTTTTTTCGGAAGAGGCTTTTCTGAAATTTGGCCCAGTGAAAGGAGAAAGACAGGGCTTCTGAAAGAGCACATCTTCTCTTCTTCTTCAAAAAAAAGTGGAAGAGCAAATGCGTTCCCTGGATGCAGTGGAGTTTTTCCAGGATACCGGTGGTATCCAGGAAAAACCCCATAGAGTAGACATAACTCTAGGCACCTGACATTGGCCACTGTCGGAAGATAGGATACTGGGCTAGATGGATCTTTGGTCTGACCCAGTGTGGCCATTCTTATGTTCTTATGATGGAGGCATGAGCATTGTGGCTGAGGCCCTAGACTAGAAAGACACTGGGGGAGATGATCTGGGGCCAACCCTTTCCTCTGCCACTGATATTCTGAGGCTACATCTATACTGTTTCCTTCTTGTGCAAAAGCCTATGCAAATGAAGCACAGATTTTGCACAAAACAATACCGCGTTTTCTACACTGGCCCTCTTCCGCAAAAGCATTTGCGCAAGAGGGCTTCTGCCCGAACGGGAGCAGCATAGCATTTCCGCAAGAACACTGACAATCTTACATGAGATCGTCAATGTTCTTGCAGAAATTCAAGTGTAGACAGCTGGCAAGTTGCTTTTGCGGAAAAACTTGCCAGTCTAGATGCAGCCATGAGGTTTTAAAATGACATTTATTGGAAGTAAGAGGGGCTGGCTCAGCAAGTGAGAAGAGTGAAAGCTCTTACGAACAGAACAGGTACAGCGCAAGCACCAGGGTTTTTTGAGTTTTCCCAGTGAATGGGATAATCAGTGATGTCATCATATCATATGACAGATTTTTACTTAAAAGAAAATTTTGAATGTTGCTTATGAGATTATTCAAAAATACCCCTGGCTGGAAATATCTGGACAGTCTCTAGCCTATGCCATCCTGAGAGCATGACTCATCCTTGTTCTGAAGAGTAACTTTAGTCTTCAGATATGCAGGTTTTTCTAACCAGAGTGAAAATAGATGTCAGCTATAATTCAGACAAATAAAAGCTGTGTTTACACTATTCATGTATATAGTAACAACTATGGCTGTGTGAAGCGTTTTAAAATCACAGTGTTAATTGCACCATTAAACAGTGAGGGTATGGTAACCCCGTGGGGGTTTTTTCGGAAGAAGGTATGCAAATTGCGCTCGCATTTGCATGTCTTCTTCCCATTCCTTTTCTGGAAGAGGCTTTTCCAATATTTGGCCATCTACACGGGGCCAAATGTCGGGAAAAAACCCTCTTTAGAAGCTCCTGTAAATCTTGTTTTACGAGGAATAAGGGGGCTTCTGAAAGAGGGTTTTTTTCTGACATTTGGCCCTTTGTAGATGGGCCAAATATCAGAAAAGCCTCTTCCAGAAAAGGAATTGGAAGAAGATCTACAAATGTGAGCGCAATTTACATACCTTCTTCCGAAACTGCTCCCCCTCTCCCCCCAGTGTAGCCATATCCTAATAGAATACCATTTATTTAAATATTTTTGAGGTTTTCTTTAGTTTCAAATGTAGGCTTGGGGCCGTGGGTTTCAGCACCCCCGCTGGGTGCATAACGTGGGGCTCCAAACTCTCTTGGGTACTGTGCTTGGGGCTCAGGGCTCCAGTCTCCCTTGGGCTACAAAGCTCCACCCACTTGCTGAGGTGCAGGCTTGAGCCCTTCCCCCACCACCCACAGAGTTGGGAGTTTGGGTTTTTTTCAACCCCCTTGCTGCTGACACCTCCCTCTCTGCCCAGAGGCATGCAATTAATGTGTTAATGTTCTTTTCAGTTAATTCCGGTATTAACTGTGATTAATTGGCAGCCCTAGTCACAACATAGAGTTGTTACCAGCCTAGGCTGGATTTGAACCCGTTCCCTATAGGTAAAAGACACTCTTGCACATTACTTTGGGCCACCCAGTCTGTCCCATCATAAGGTATTGATATTTGCTCCCTCTTTTGTTTTAGTGTACATTTTTTTCAAGGGATCTTTATTCTGCATCCAGCAGCTAATCAGTATCTATGTCACATACGTATGTTTATACGTGATTGATATAGTGAAAGCTTTATTCACTTCCTGGTTCTGAGGTCAGAGAGTGCCCTTGGGAGATAAACTGAACATGGTGCAGTGAACGAGCAAGTACGGAGCTGCAGCCCTAGTTAGTATAATTTTAGAAACTGGGAACTTTAGAAAATGCAAAATGGGGAAGGATGGTCCTTTGAGCTGTGCGTTAAGAGATTAGGGTTTAATTTCTGGTTCTGGCATAGATTTCCTCTGTGACTTTTTGCAAGTCTCCCTTCACCCTAGTTCCCCATCTGTGAAATGGGAATAGAAATACATTCTGGTGTCACACGGATATTGTGAAAGTAAATACAGGCAGTCCCCGAGTTACGCGGATCCGACTTATGTCGGATCCGCAGTTACGAACGGGGCCGTTCCTCTCCCTGGTCTCCAGCAGACCAGGGAGAGGAAGCAAAGCGGCGTAACACGTGGGCAGCGGACCAGGGGGATGGGGGGGGCAAAGCAGAGTCTGGGCTGTCAGCTGATCGCGCGCTCCGTGGCTTGGCTCTCCTTTGCTCTGCTTTGCCCCCCGTCCCCCGTCCCCCTGGTCTGCAGACCAGGGGGGCGGGGGGGGGGAGGGCAAAGCAGAGCCAAGCCGCGGAGCGCATGATCAGCTGACAGCCCAGACTCTGCTTTGCCCCCCCCCCCATCCCCCTGGTCTGCAGACCAGGGGGACAGGGAGCAAAGCAGAGCAAAGCCACGGAGCTCGAGGGCAGCAGGACAGCCACGGCGCATCTGGGCTGTCCCGCTGCCCCCGTGCTCCATGGCTTTGCTCCGGACACCTGTGGTACAGCAGCTGGGGCGCTGCCAGTTGGTCCCGTAGCGCCGCTCTGGGTGCTACTGGACCAACCGGGCAGCACCCAAGCTGTTCTGCCCCAGGCATCCTGATTCAGCCACTGCTGGTCAGTTTCAGCAGCGGCTGAATCAGGACGCCTGGGGCAGAGCAGCTTGGGTGCTGCTGGGTTGGTCCAGCAGCGCCGAGGACCGGCGGCGCTACTGGACCAACCCAGCAGCACCCCAGCTGCTCTGCCCCAGGCGTCCCCAAGTCAGCCGCTGGTGAAACTGACCAGTGGCTGACTACAGGAAGCCCCTGCCCTGGGGTTCCTGGAATCAGCCGCTGATCAGTTTCAGCAGCAGCTGACTTGGGGATGCCTGGGGTTCTTAAGTTGAATCTGTATGTAAGTCAGAACTGGCGTCCAGATTCAGCCGCTGTTGAAACTGATCAGTTTCAGCAGCGGCTGAATCTGGATGCCAGTTCCGACTTACGTACAGATTCAACTTAAGAACAAACCTACAGTCCCTATCTTGTACATAACCCGGGGACTGCCTGTATTGCTGAGACACTACCACTGTGGTAAGAGCCATATTGATAAATAGGTGGGATTACTCTGCAAAGTAACAGTGTAAAATTGTTAGTGCTGGGCTCTATGGATATTGTTTCTCAATTATTTCTGCATCAAATATACTCAGTTTCAGGCCCACTGACAGCAATTCTGGACCCTAGCGCAGAAACCAATGGGCCTCTTGCCTTCTCACCTACTCCCTTGGCTGGGGCCACAAACTCCTGCCCACCCCTGCCCAGAGAAGCCCCAAGTGTTGTCCCCTCCACCAGAGGAGCACTGGTCCAGCCCACCCCCATCCCCCACCTGCTTGGATGAGCCTCACGGCAGCAGTGCTGTGCCACTCCTCCCTTTCTGGGACCCAACCTTTCTGCTCTGGGCAAAGTGGCAGCAGCATCTCTTGATTTGAATGTGCTATTGACATGCCCCTTACAGGTTCCGGGGCCCCAGGAACCCCATCCCAGATCCTGCCCAGGGAACATCAAAAGCATCTATGAATCAAGAGATGCTTTCCCCAGAGCAGGGAGAGGTTCTGTGGCAGCAGCTAGGGGCCCCAGGCCCTGATAAATTGCTGGGGCCTCAGGCAATTTGCCATCCCAGGCTCATATGCGGAGGGATGTGAGTGCAAATGGCGTGAACATACTGTTCCCCCCATCCCCTCTCCGCCGGTCCTTCATAGGCCGCCATGAGGCTGATTCCAGACAGTCTGGGAAAGGTAGAGGCAGCGTGCTGCCAGTCTCCCTCCCTTGTGCTCCAGCTAGCTGGAGGAAAGCAAAGGCGGAGCTCTGCCAGCCTCCCTCCCCCATGCTGTAGCGGGCCAGGGGAAGCCTGGGGCTGATTCCCTCCTTCCTCCCTCAGGAGAGAGGCCAGGGGTGGAGCTGGACCATGGGAGTGGGGCTGAGGGCAGGGCAGTCCCCAACCCCTCCCACAGCTCGCACCCCCACCCACAGAAATTCCTGCATACGGGCCTGCCTCCTTTACCTCCCCGTCAGTGAGCCTACTCTGTTTAAGAGAAAGGCTTTATTCTCCCTGCCAGCCTTGCAAACTCAGGTTAGGGTGGCAAAGCATTCGTTTTTCAACCAGAATGCCCAATCAAAAAGAGATCCTAAGGGATCTGATCAGCACCACCACCCGAACCCATTAGAAGTCTGGTCAGTGGTACAGCGGGGCTAAAGTAGGCTTCCTACCTGCCCTGTCTCTGCATGGCTCCCAGGAAGTGGCCAGCAGGTACCTGTGGTTCCTATGCATATAGGGGGTCAGGGAGGCTCTGCATGCTGTCCCCACCCTGAGCCGCACCCGCAGACAAAGGCCTCAGGCCCCCCCCCCCCTTCCCAAACTGTAAACTGCTGTCGTGGCCTGGCAAAAGTTAGGGAGGAGGATAGAGGATGGCATGGACAGGTGAGTGCAAACAGGGAGTTTAAAGAGGGAGTTTTCCAGGTAGAGGAGAAGCAGATACAGGACTCTTGAGGGAAGTGTGTGTTGTGTTTGGGGCTTTCTTGCTGTGTGCTGAGCTTATGTTTGTGAGTGAGGGTTGGTGTGTGGTTTTTTTGTTAGTTTATTTTTTCCCCTGTGGTTGTGAGTGAGGCTTTTTTTTTTCCACTTCCCTCTCCCCTTCTCCTTCGTGGAGTGTGCGCTCTGAGTGGCAGGTGGAAACTGTTGGCTTCTAATTAAAGTTTGAATTCTAGAAGCCTCTGCTGATTGGCTGAGCCTTGGTAGGGGGAGGGACTTTCAGGCAGTCCAGGGCTTTATAAAGCAGTGAGCAAGTGACCAAGGAGCTTGCAAACAAGTGAGTGCTAACAGAGGGAATTGGGAAGGGTGCGAGGTTCTCTTGCCTTTCTTTTTAAATCCTTTCTCCAGGATAGCAGGGATGGATGGTGATAGGTCTGCTGTTGTTACCTGCACAGTGTGTGCCATGTTTGTCTTCCTACTGGAAGAAAGAACAGATTTCATCTGCACTAAGTGCAAGCTGGGCGCCATTTTGGAAGAAAAAATTAGAGGACTGGAGGCCCAAGTGCTGACCCTATGCTCGATCAGAGAGGATGAAGACTTCCTCAATAGAAGGCAGCGTTTTATCCTGCAAGCACGGCAGGTGGAAGAGCTGGAGAGGGCAGTATGGGACCAGGAAGAGAACTGGCAGCATGTAACTTCTAGAAGGGTAAAAAGGCCAGCACAGGAATCCCCCAATGCTATAGAGGTAAGTAATCGCTTTCAGGCTCTCTCCGCAGGCTCTGCAGTGGTGAAGGCTTTGGAAGAGACCTCACAAGGAAGAAATCGCAAGGGAACACCATCTACTGGAAGGCATGGGATGCGTAGTCCTAGGGATGGATGTTCCATGACCACCCCCCCCAAAGGAAAACGATGGGTGGTGGTGGTCAGGGACTCCCTCCTAAGAGGGACTGAGCCATCCATCCGCCGTCCAAACCTGGAATCTCGAGAGGAGTGCTGCTTACCGGGAGCTCGAATTCAGTATGTGACTGAGAGGCTTACAAAACTGATCAAACCTTCAGATCGCTACCCCTTCCTGCTTCTCCACGTGGGAACTAACAATATGGCCAAGAATGACCTTGAGCGGGTTACTGCGGATTATGTAGCGCTGGAAAGAAGGATCCAAGAATTCTGAGTGCAAGTGGTGTTCTCGTTCATCCTCCCTGTTGAAGGGAAAGGACTGGGTAGGGATCGTCGAACTGAGGAAGTAAATGCGTGGTTGTGCAGGTGGTGTTGGAGAGAGGGCTTTGGTTTCTTCCACCATGGGCACAAGGATTGTTAGGAAGAGATGGGATCCACCTAACCAAGAGAGGAAGGAGCATCTTTGCGGGCAGGCTTGCAAACCTAGTGAGGAGGACTTTAAATTAGGTTCGTTGGGGGATGGTGACCAAAACCCTGAGGGGAGTGGGAAAGTTGGATACCAGGAAGAAATGTAAAGAGGAATGAGCAAGGAAGGAGGACCCCTGATTCAAATGGAGAAGATAGGGCGATCAACTGGTTATCTGAGATGTTTGTACACTGATGCGAGATGCCTGGGCAACAAACAGAGAGAACTGGAGGTCCTGGCCCAGTCCAAGAAATATGATTTAACTGGGATAACAGAGACTTGGTGGGATTACTTGCATGACTGGAGTGCTCTCATGGAAGGGTATAGACTGTTCAGGAAGAACAGGCAGGGGAGAAAAGGAGGAGGAGTTACACTATACGTAAGAGAGCACTATGATTGCTCTGAACTCCAGTATATAGAGGGAGAAAAACCTGTGAGAGTCTGTGGGTTAAATTTAGAGGTGCAAACAACAGCAATGATGTTGTGGTTGGTGTTTACTACAGGCCACTGAATCAGGTAGATGAGGTAGATGAGGCTTTCTTCGGACAACCGAGGGGACTTTAATCACCCTGACATCTGTTGGGAAACCAATACGGCAGTACACAGGCAATCCAGGAAGTTTTTGGAGAATGTTGGGGATAACTTCTTGGTACAAGTGCTGAAGGATCTGACCAGGGGCCATGCGCAGCTTGACCTTCTGCTCACAAACAGGGAGGAACTAATAGGGGAAGTGGAGGTGGGTGACAACCTGGGAAGCAGTGATCATGAGATGGTAGATTTCAGGATCCTGACCAAAGGAAGGAAAGAGAGTAGTAAAATGCACACCTTGGACCTCAGAAAAGCAGATTTTGACTCCCTCAGACACCCGATGGGTAGAATCCCCTGGGATGCTAACATGAAGGGGAAAGGAGTCCAGGACAGGTGGCAGTATTTTAAAGAAGCCTTACTGAAGGCACAGAAAGAAACCATCCCAACGCGTAGCAAGAGAGGCAAACATGGTAGGAGACCGGATTAGCTTACGGGGGAAATCCTTGGTGAACTTAAGCACAAAAAGGAAGCTTACAAAAAGTAGAAACTTGGACAAATGACCAGGGAGGCGTTTAAAGGTATAGCTCGAGAATGCCGGGGGGTTATCAAGAAGGCAAAAGCACAATTGGAATTGCGACTGGCAAAGGATGTGAAGGATAACAAGAAAGGTTTCTACAGGCATGTTAACAAGAAGAAGGTGATCAGAGAGGGTGTGGGGCCCCTACTGGATGAAGGAGGTAACCTAGTGACAGATGATGTGGGGAAAGCTGAAGTACTCAATGCTTTCTTTGCCTCTGTATTCATGGACAAGGTCGGCTCTCGGACTAATGCACTAAGTGACACAAGATGGGATGAAGATGGACAGCCCTTGGTGGGTAAAGAACAGGTTAGGAACTATTTTAAAAGGCTAAACATACACAAATCCATGGGTCCGGACTTAATGCATCTGAGGGTACTGATGGAGTTGGCAAATGTCATTGAGGAAAGTATAATTTCTTACATCATTCGTGACCTGAAGAAGAGCTTTGTGTACTTAATAGTCTATTTTTCACAAACAGGAGTAATAAAAGATATCACTTCACCCACCTTGTTTCTCTTGATTGTATATAAATACTTGTCATAGTAGAACCCCCACTTTTTAGTTTTGAAATATCCACAGTTAAGACTGAAGAGAATTGTAGTTACCAAATATGCACTCAGGTTCAGAACCACAAACTAAAAGTTACAAGATTATTTTTAACCTCCATTTTAAGAATCTACTGTATTTATTTCAAAGTTGTTGTTTTTTCAAGCTAGGCACCATGACACTTTAAATTTATTATGAATGAATTGATGAGAACTAGGAAGTAGAGATTGCACAGTTAGTGCATATAAAAAAAACTGGGATCTCATGTGTTGTGGACAGGAGAAAAGGTGTGGGGCTGAATTTATTTTTAAAATAATTAAAAACTGTTAATGGCAGACATAAGAATGGGTGAAGAATCAGTTCTTCAGTACAGCATTACAGTAGACTTCAATTATCTGAACACAATGTGAGATTTTATTTGCATAATTTGGAGTTCAGATAATTGCTCCTGCTCTTTCAATTCAACAGTGGCACAACATTTCCCGCAGCCAGGAAATTATCTTCCTGAATCCTGCTCATCCTTGCAATCCAGGCTTCTTTATTATCTGAATTCTGCATTGTCCAAATCTCTTCCTTATCCTCCAACATGGTGGGGGACAAGGAAGGGACTTGGATAATGCAGAGATTCAGATAGTAGGGTTTTGGATGATTGGGAGTATACTGTATTTGTATTTGATGTTGAGGCAGCAGTTTAATTTGCAGTGCCCAGAAATCCATCCTCAAACCAACTTTCAATTAAAAATAACAACTTTAAATTCTCAATTTTGCCTAATGCAAGCTGCTTTTTGCTTAAACTGCCTTCTGTTTGATTTTGCCTTTAGAGTCAACACAACCAAAACTCATATATGCTAGTGGTGAATCTGGGGCATAATGTTGAATTTCTGAACCTGTAATAACTTCTGGTGCAAAGGATTGTCATGAAAACAGGATTATAACCTTAGTGAGGTATGTAATAAACTGTTTCCCTTCCTTAATTAGGTGGAATGGGAAATAGCTCTCTATTACTCATCCTCACCTTGCACAAGAAAAGGGAGTAAGATTAAACAGTGGTTTTAGGATGTCTGAGGGCTTGTTAACACACTGGAATTGACCACAATAGCTACTGCAGAACAAGCTATTCCACTATAGCCATTTTAGAATCGTTTTCTGTGTGAACATTTATTCTAAAATAAAAGTGCCTTTTTCTGCTTTCCAAAGTGGGTTAAGTTAATTGGAAATAGGAAAAAAAGCATTCTTATTCTGGAATAAGTGTCTACAGGGAGAGTAACACCAGTGTAGCTGTTTTTCCATAGGTGAGTCTAGTCAGTCAGTTTCCCCATGTAGACAAGCCCTTAGGCATTTTCATCTCTTACTCTTAGAGTCATGTTTAAGAATTAACTGTGTTTAAATAAAATATTTTTACTGGTTCATCCTAATCTCATTTCAGTTAAGCAAACGAAAACTGATGAACTAGTAATCTAGCTTCATTCCCACAGAAATCAAATTTCATGACACTAAGAAACACCACCGTGAATTTCTGTTCTCCAACCAAAATATATGACATATATGGACGATGCGTAATTGATACAAATAACTTCAGGTTAACAAAGAAGCCAAAGTCTCCTGTGTTTTTAGAGAGATCTAACAAACTAAAGGGCTATCTCCTGATGTATGATTTTTATAGAGAAGATTGATTTAAAATATTTGAATCACTTCATAGGGACTTAGTATTCCCAAGTATGGCCTGAATTGATATATATGTAACTCCAATAGACTTTTTAATAAATTTTTTGGGAGTATAGATAACAATAAATGTTATATGCAGATAAGAGATAGCTATAAGACATCTCTTTCATGCACATATGTTACTAGCCACTGCTCCTGTCCTCTGCAACATGGATTCTGTTAAGAATGCTGACCCAGTGGATTTAGGAGTAATAGCAGAATATATTTTCTCAAACAAGGCATCAGATTCTCAGCTGCTGAATCATTTGGAATGATGACAGTTTACAGAAACTGAAGGTCTGCCCCCAAGACCATTGGTGGTGTAAAATGTAAATATTACATTTTATAAAACACTATTCTTCCTCTGTTACGCACCTCCCAAGATTGTCCCCTTCACACAGTATGACTCATCAGGCGGCCCTGAAGGCAAGACAGGGTGTGAAGGTGTGAATCAGATACTTTGACTTTACCCTGATGTATTTACCATGTCCATGATGGAATGTTAATTCCATTTTGTTTGCAGCTCTCTGACACAGCTGTCACTGCTGGCTTGTATATTTAAGAGAAAGCTCAAAAGCTTCTCTCTCCCCAACAGATGTTGAGCCAATAAAAGATATGATCTCACCCATCTTGTGTCTCCTGTATATTGTTTATAATTTTGGTGAACTATTGGCTAATTAAATAAAGAAATGTTTGAATATAGCTTTGCTGGGATCTAAATCCAGCAGTAGTCCTCTACTCAGCCAACTTAATGGGTTTACAGACTCCAAACAAGCTTGCAGGACTTTGAATTCATAAGAAAACTATACTTAGAACATTGCAAAAAGAACATAACGTATGTGTAGGTGAATATATGCATATATTAAATGACCTGGGTGATTGATGTCCCTGGCTAACCTTTCTATGGGTATGTCTACACTACAGAGTTAGTTCGAACTAACGGACGTTAGTTCGAACTAACTTTCATAGGCGCTACACTAGCGCTCCGCTAGTTCTAACTTAATTCGAACTAGCGGAGCGCTTAGTTCGAACTAGGAAAACCTCATTTTACGAGGATTAAGCCTAGTTCGAACTAGCTAGCCCCTTAATTCGAACTAGTGGGAGGCTAGCCCTCCCCAGCTTTCCCTGGTGGCCACTCTGGCCAACACCAGGGAAACTCTATTGCCCCCCTCCCGGCCCCGGACCCCTTAAAGGGGCACGGGCTGGCTACGGTGCCCGTGCCAGGTGCAAGCCTGCCAGCACCTAGCCAGCAGACCCTGCACCTGGCACGGATCGAGCCACCCACCCGATGCCCCCCAGCCCTGCCCCTCTTCCCAGGACTAGGCTGGCAGCTCCCGGGAGCTTGCTCGGGCCCGCAAGAGGTGGGCACCCGCCTGAGCTAGTGCAGACATCGTGGACCTCGTCCACGATCTCCGCACTAGGCACAGGAAAATGGCCGGCTAGGGCAGGAGAGCTGCCAGCCTGGCCACCCAGGAGCAGGTGTTCAAGAGAATCAAGGGGGTTCACTGAGACCCCCGACCCTGAGCCCTGCCTGAGCTTACAATGGCCGTCCTGGGTCAGACCAAAGGTCCATCTAGCCCAGTAGCCTGTCTGCCGACAGCAGCCAACCCTAGGGACCCTGGAGGGGATGGACCGAAGACAGTGACCAAGCCATTTGTCTCGTGCCATCCCTCTCCAGCCTTCCACAAACCTTGGGCAGGGACACCACTCCTACCCCCTGGCTAATAGCACTCCATGGACCCAACCTCCATGACTTGATCTCACTTCCCTTTAAACTCTGTTCTAGTTGTAGCCTTCACAGCCTCCTGCAGCAAGGAGTTCCACAGGTTGACTCTTTGCTTTGTGAAGAACAATTTTCTGTTACTAGTTTGAAGCCTGCTACCCATTCCTTTCCTTTGGTGTCCTCTAGTCCTTCTTTATGGGAACTAATGAAGAACTTTTCTGTATGCACCCTCTCCACCCAACTCCTGCTTTTAGAGACCTCTATCCTGTCCCCCCTCCATCTCCTCTTTTCTAAGCTGAAAAGTCCCAGTCTCTTTAGCCTCTCTTCAGATGGGACCTGTTCCCAACCCCTGATCATTTTAGTTGCCCTCCCCTCTCCCAGCCTCTCTCTTCCCCTCTCCCACCTCCTTTTCCCAGTCTCCTCCAGTTTTGTTCAATAAAGACAGATTCCATTTTGGAAGACACGTTATCTTTATTTTGTACATCAAGAAGAGGGGCTAGGGAAGGGTAAGTGGAAGGAGGTGAGGGAGGAATGGGGCACGAGCCCCCGATGGGGAGGACTGGGCTGGCTCTGCGGGCTTCTGGGGGTGGAAGCTCTCCTGCAGCCCCCCTATTGCCCCCTCTCCCCAGATGGCAGCCTGTGGCAAGTGCAGCTTGGCTGATGGCCGAGTGGTGTGATGTGCCCAGTGTGGGTAGTCCGGGCAATCCAAGCCAGGACTGCTTTGCAAGCGGAGCACCCCTGAGAACTGTGTGTCCGGGGTGGGGGTCGGGACCCTTTAAGCACAGCCCTCGGCTAGCCTGAGACAGCATCTCCACGCTCTAAGTCCTCCTCTGATGCCCTGCCGGCACTGCTTCCGGCCACCCTTAAGCCCGGTTCAGGGTCCACTTAATGTGGACATGCTAGTTCGAATTAGCAAAACGCTAATTCGAACTAGTTTTTTAGTCTGGATGCGTTAGTTCGAATTAGCTTAGTTCGAATTAACTAATTCGAACTAAGTTAGTTCGAATTAACGTTGTAGTGTAGACATACCCTATGGGATTCTCAGAATTTTGGACTTTCCAGGTTTCTCTTCACCTATCACACTGAGTCATGTTCTTGTTTGGCGCTACACTTACACATATGTCTGTAAGTCCACAGCCATATGAGGAACTGTGGGTGGGATGGAATGGTTCCTACACTCCCCGCCCAATTTTGGTTCCCTTCCACGCTTGTAGAAATACAACTCCACAGCTTCTCCATACTTCTGGTTGTAGAGGGTCATTCCAGGGTGCTGTGTAGTCATTTTGTAACATACCATAATCCTTGTGTTTCCACGGCTGCTTCCACATATTATTACTGCTTGTGGTGGGAAGTTCAAGCACCTGTCTTTTTTTTTTAAGGGGTTGCATGGCTTGGTCCTGCCTACAACTTGTTCCCCATTTCGCCCCTTCTTTTCATCTTCTTGTTCCCAGTATTTCCTTCCGCTTTCCCCTCCCTGCTATCTTGGTGCTTCCAATGCCTGGTACTGCCTTCCTTATCTTGATTGCCAAGCATGCTCACCCTTGAAATTTCTCCTACAAACATTCCAATTCCACCTTGCTTGCTGCCCATGACTGACTACTCCTGTTGTGCTGTCTTCTTCCTTCTTGCCCGAGCTCAGCTTCTGCTTTAAAAAAAACATCATAAAGATTGTGGTTTGCTTTCTATGTAATGTAAGGTGTGTAGACATCTACTTGTTTATTCTTTATCTCACCTTTCCCTACTCCTTGTGCTTTGCTTTTCTAGAATCTATAAGGACTTCAGGACAGGGATCAGAGCTTCTTTTTAAATCTATGTGAAGCACTGCTGTGAGTGCACTATATATATATCTGTTATTATTATGAGTAGTATTAAAGGGTCTTATACAATTTAGTTCTGCTGACAGCCGCCATCTCCCACCTCTGTTGATGGGGAAACAGGAGCAGCCTCATGAATCATTTTCCCACCACAGGCGGGATCTTTGTTAAAACACTGCCCTCTGAAGGTTAGCACCCATTAATAACTGTGGTACTCTACATAGCATCAGATTTTATTCTCCATTTCCAAGAACAGCTGAAACAGAATCAGTGTTTTCCTTCCCAGACAAATGCGTGAACTACTTCACTATCCTCTCAAAGATATAGACTAAACAAACAGTTTCATTTTGCACTTAAGCACAACATAAGGAACAAATGTTCTCATCACATCATTTCACCATCCTCTGCAGCAAAGAATGAGCCCCACACAAAACGCGTCCTCTGAGGAAACAGAATACTTTGCTGCAGCCTAACCTTATTGCCAGCATGACTTGTTGATTAATCAGCACAACGGGAAAAGAGGTGAACCAGAAGTTGGGTCAGGGTCATCCAGGTAATAATCTAAATCAAGTGGTAGAAACTGCTGACGAGCCATAATCTCCTCTACATGAGAGGGTTAGTTGGTTGTTTTTTCCCATGAGTTTCACATGAACACTTCATGGGCAAAGAATGAGACCCCAAAGTGTGGCAGTGGATGGCAGATGAATGCTAAGGAGAATAGGAAAACATTATGTTCTATTCCCCTTCTCTCGCCTTTTGGTTAATGGGCTAAATTTTAGAAAACATCCCTTTGCTCCCCAAGTTGGAAAAGTTCACCCTTGTCCATTTAAGACTCGGAAAGCAAACAGTCCCTTTGCTATGTCTATCTGCAGGTGTATCCATAGAATTTTGAATGCTGAGAAGAAGCTATGAGAAAATGTAATTCTATTTTATTTCCTTTATTAATCATAAAACATTTATATTGATTATAGGGAGACTGGTAAAACCAAGAAGGGACATTTGGATGTGGAGGGAGCAGGGAAATGTGAGGGCAGTTGAACCTGGCAGCAACTGCTGTAGATGGGGGATTATTCACGGCACATAATATATTCAATATATTGAACTCCTTTTTCTGTTCATGAATTATCCAGAGAATAGCCTTTGATTTTAACAATTGTTTGTTACTTGAAACTATTCAGTGTCCAGTTTTATACAGATTATCCATGAATTATCCACTTGGACCCTTGACTTTTTATTATTTGTGATGTGCAATTGGTCATATAAGTCACTCTGTACCCTACATGCCACCATATTTTATTCTCCATTTCCAAGAACAGCTGAAACAAAATCAGTGTTTTCCTTCCCAGGCAAATTTATAGGTAAATTGACTCCCTAGTTGGATGATTCAAATATTCATGTGAGTATCTGTGAGATTTTCACTTATTGCAAACATTTCTGCCCAGGGCTTGAACCTATCCCATTGAGATTAACCAATTGAATTCCCAGTCAAGAACCTTACCTCACAATCTGTTGACTTTCCTCTTATAACAAAGAAGGTCCTCTGGTTGGTCATGGGGACAGGAATGAAAGAGGTATGGCAAGGGCTGGAAGGGGAGGTGATAGAGGTTTGGCTTAGGACAAAGAGAGTAGGGCATACCCCACATATCAGCAGGGGAAAGGACAAAGTTGGGAATAAGCATGGAAAGGGATGGTTCCTAGCACAGAACCAGGATCTAGAAAGGGTGAAATGAAGGGAAAGGCCCGGCATTGAAAGGGAAGGATCAAGTGTGGGTGCAGAGAATTGGTGTGGCATGGCTAGACATGGCATCATGAGATTCAACATCATTATCTTTTATAGCAATCAATATTTTATCATGTGATTTACCATTGATGAGCTCTGTTAACCTATGCACCCTTCGTGAGCATAAAGTCTCATGAATATATAGGGTAAAACTCATCTGATGAAGTGGGTTTCACCCTTAAAAGCTCATGATCCTATACATTTTTGTTAGTTTCTAAGGGCCACAGGTCTACTTGTTGTTTTCATGAGCATCAACAGTCAATTTCTTAAAATTCTGCCGGTGTGTGTGGGCTGAATTTGTCTCCATTACTAGATCTGCTTTAATAAGTTGTAAGATGGGCATTCCTGAGTGCACTTTGTAAATGAGAATGTAATTAATTATTATTATTTTATTATTAAGAGCTTTAAATAGCTTGGTTACTGAGTAATACACTCCTAGAATTACAGGGATAATATGTCAGCTGCAGGTAATGACGGAGTATTGCATGCCAAATAAGTGCCTTCAGCTGCATGATTCTTTTTTCCTCCATTGTGAAATATCTATATTCATATTTTCCAATCTGTGTTTTTCCTACAGTAATTAAAATATGAAGACAATTTATAACAGCCTGAAGTAACAAGACACTGTCAGGGTGTGAGAGGAAAACTGCATTTGGCTGCCAAGGTATTACATTTATTACACAAAAGAGTCTATTTCAATACACATTTGAAAAAATATTGGTAGAAACACCTGTGCGACTATCATATTTTAACAAGGTATGAATGGTTTTAGTGTCTCCCAGGGAGCACTGCCATTTTAAGCTGCTCCCTGTCAGGAATGCCACTTCATCTCTTGACTTCTCCGTGCGTCCATTTCCCTGCTGGCACAATTGGGCTAATCATGGGTACTGCTTTTCCAGTATGCTGGGGAATGTTCAACCCTGGCTCTGAACCAGGCCCCCACCCTACCCTTCCCCTAAGGTCCTGCCCCCACCCCTCATCTTTCCACCCCATTCTGCCTCTTCTGGCCAGGTTGAGTGCACTGCATCCTCACTCTTTTCCCTACCTCCCAGAGCATCTTGTATGCCCTGAAATAGCTGATTGCAATTGGCGGGAGGCGTGGGGAAGGAAGAGGAGATGCTGATTGATGGGGCCTGCTGGTGGGAAGGAGGCACTGGGGGGAGTGGGAGTTGCTGATAGGGGGCCAGCCAATGGATGCTCAGCACCCACCATTTGCCCCCGGGGTACTCCAGCCCCAGAACACCCATGGAGTTGACTAATGGGGCCAATAATCACAGGAATGTTTGTGAGGGTAAATTAATAACTTTCTCACTTGGAAGACGCTACTGAAATGCAAATTATTATTGACTAGAAAAGCATCCATAGAAAATGTTTGTATGAAACCACTTTTTTTTTTTTTTTTTGTAAAATGCATTAAATGACAGAACTTACCTGAAAACATCTGTGAAAGTCCCTAGCTCCAGACTGCCAGCGGAGAGACAAGATGGCAGCTTCTTCCTTCATGAACAACCTTCCGTTTTCATTATGCTTCACAATTGACAAATCATTTGTGATTTGCACACGCGTCTACCACTTTTCTAATACGTTTTTAAACAAACTTAGGTTTTCCTTCAGATGAACCGTCCCCAACAAAACCTCAGTAAGGAGTAAATTCATCCCTCAGCCAGGGGTTAGCACAAAACCTGCACACCTCTTAAAGCCTGAGTCTTTACATGAGACCTGAAGTTATGCATAAACCTTGTGCTGGGTCTTTCCACAGGCATGAATTCCATCCTGCTCTCTGTACATGATTGCAGCAAGGTCATTTTCCAGCACACACAGCCCTTTGATAGAGGATACACACACACACAAACACACAAACACACACACACACTTGGTAGAACCCTCCCATTTCCCAGGAGCTGGAATACCTAACTCCTCCCACACCCCAGAGATAAAATATAATAAAACTATTTTCCCCAAAATCCAAAAATTTATATTAAAAAAAGATAAAGAGAATTTCACTGACTTCTTTCACACACAGTTGTGATGCAGGACCTGTAGTCCTCATGGCTGTGGACCTCCTGGCTCTAGAGGGTCTGGGCAGCAGGCTGGGTGGCAGGCCCTAAGTGAAAACAGTTAACCAGTTAACCCTTTTAACTCCTCTAAGTGCAACCCAGAAAGAGTTTGTTCTTGTTTGAGATAATGTGTCTTTAGCACAACCCCTA
This sequence comes from Pelodiscus sinensis, assembly GCF_052426305.1. Lineage (NCBI taxonomy): Eukaryota > Metazoa > Chordata > Testudines > Trionychidae > Pelodiscus > Pelodiscus sinensis. The sequence goes on from NC_143057.1 coordinate 10,593,345, forward strand.
GTCTCGGTGAAGAGGATCAGAGCAGAATTCCTGCGAAAGATGAATTGTTGCCTAAAGAGGTTCCTGAGCCGAAGAATTCTCAGGTTTTTTGTAAGTAATTGATTGCAATTGAGAGATGTGAAAGTGATTTGCTTGAGGCAGACCAAGATGAATTTCTGTCTGTGGAAGGCAACAGTTCATTCATCGAGAGGCTTGTTTCAATTCCTAACTCTTGAAAATAGATCTGGGGGCTTTGCTTTGGAGGGATCCAGTGTAAAGCATTTAGTTAAGGTTTTGGATGAAAATTGTCAGGGAATGTGAACAGCCCTAGGATGACCAAGTGGCTTTGTTTGACCAGCTTGCTGGGGAGGCAGTGTTGTTGGGACAGGAATGTCTCCATATTGATTCTGTAAGTGAACAGTCTGTGTCACAGAGAATCTGGGCAGCTAAAAATGTAGAGCAGAACAGCTGTGCAATTAGTCTCTCCAGTATGCAGAGGATGACAGGTAAATTCTCATTTCTAGACACTGTGGATATGTCCCATAGTCTCTCAGTGCACTTGACATCTGATTATATGTGGAAGCAGAGGTTGGCAATAGACAAAAGAACCTTGAGACTAACATACTAGAGAAAACGGATGGTATCTCTTAAGGACAGAGTCCATCCTTGGAATTGGTAACAGTTAGGGATCTGAAAACTAAATAGTCTGTGTTTATGCAGATTACCTGATTGGAGGAAGAAAGACTTACCTGTAGTTGTCAGACACTTTGTATATATATAAAAAAGCCATGCAATACTGATATTTCAAAGCTAATGCCTGTAACCAGTCTTGAAACTGTACACAGGAGAAATGTCATTACAAACTTAATGTGCTGTATGAAAGAGCTTGTATCAATTAATTGACTATTTTCTTTAGCTCTTGGCAAGATCACATAAGACATACGGGAATCACACTGCAAGGGCAGATTCAATCCACTCTTGGTCTAGCCAAGTTTTACTTTTAATTGTTAAAGAGATTCAAAATTATCATTATTCCCATAATAAACCATACAAAGAAAAAGCCTGTTTTAATAAAACATGATTTTGACAAAGCATTTTTGTTATACATTGACACTTCTAATGCGAGAAGCTGTAGGAAAACAGAACCAAAGAAAGTTCCTGTGACACATTCATCAGTGTCTGGGCCACCGCTTCCTGTATCAGTTTTCCGTTGGGGGTGTGTGATGCTATCAGACTAAAATATGACCAGACAGAGCTCTGTTGAAACCACCATTGTATATTTGCAACAAATCTTGTAAAAAAGTTGTTGAGTAAAGTGTTTGGTTATGTTTAGACTACATGCCTCTGCTGACGGAGGCGTGTAAATTAGACTACCCGTCATAGTCAACGAAGCGGGGATTTAAATATCCCCAGCTTCATTAAAATAAAAATGGCCACCATGCTGTACTGGCTCAGCTCATCGTTGGCACAGTGCGACAGTCAAGACGTGGATCGGTCGACAGGGAATGCCTTTGTTGACCGCTCCCTTATGCCTTGTGAAACAATGTTTACAGGAGCGGTCGACAAAGGTGTTCCCTGTCCACTGATCCATGTCTTGACTGCCGTGCTGTGCCAACGATGAGCTGAGCCAGTACAGCACGGTGGCCATTTTTATTTTAATGAAACTGGGGATATTTAAATCCCCGCTTCATTGACTATGTCCGGTAGTCTCATTTACATGCCTCTGTCGGCAGAGGCATGTAGTCTAAACATAACCAAACACTTTACTCAACAACTTTTTTACAAGATTTGTTGCAAATATACAATGGTGGTTTCAACAGAGCTCTGTCTGGTCATATTTTAGTCTGATAGCATCACACACCCCCAACGGAAAACTGATACAGGAAGCGGTGGCCCAGACACTGATGAATGTGTCACAGGAACTTTCTTTGGTTCTGTTTTCCTACAGCTTCTCGCATTAGAAGTGTCAATGTATAACAAAAATGCTTTGTCAAAATCTGGGCATACCCTCTGTGAAAAGGTTATGATTTGCTAACTATGATTATATTGTGTCCAGTTCTGGACGCCCACTATGGAAAGGATGTGGACGCATTGGAGAGGGTCTAGCAGAGGGCGACCAAAATGATTAGGGGGCTGGAAAGCATGACCTATTAGGAGAGGCTGAGGGAATTAAGTTTGTTTAGTCTGCAGAAGAGAAGAGTAAGGGGGGATTTGATAGCAGCCTTCAACTTCCTGAAGGAGGTTCCAAAGAGGATGGAGAAAGGCTGTTCACAGAAGTGACAGATGGCAGAACAAGGAGCAATGGTCTCAAGTTACAGTGGGGGAGGTCTAGGTTGGACATTAGGAAAAATTATTTCACTAGGAGGGTGGTGAAGCACTGGAATAGGTTACCTATGGAGATGGTAGAATCTCCATCCCTAGAGGTTTTTAAGTCTCGACTTGACAAAGCCCTGGCTGGGTTGATTTAGTTTGGATTGGTCCTGCCTTGGGCAGGGGGCTGGACTTGATGACCTCCTGATTTTAGCTCTATGATTCTATTATGCCATTTGTACCCATGTGTCTTTTTTGCGGCTGAAGATATAAATATTAGCTATGTACCTATATTATTTGTAATGGCCACAAAGTATCTAGCCAGCACATCTTGGAGAGAGGGTTAAAATTAAGTGGTTTTATGTAAGGAGGACCTGAAAGAATGCATCCCTTACAGCTAGCTGGAATGGGAGAGAAACCTTTGGGGTATCTGTATAAATGCAGTTTGTTCCTGCTTCACTAGATGTGTTAGATATTCAGCAGATGGAGTAGTATTTTGCTCATTGTAATCAACTTAACTTGTGACCCAACACAAACTGTGTAATAAATGCCAGGATAGCTCAGATATGGTCACCCATGTTTGTAATTTTGCGGGAATACAGAAAAGCAGAACGGTGCTAAATTGTTCCACTTGAAAGGGCTCACAGTTAGCAGGAAGAATCTTGCAAATGCAGGGGCTAGACTTTAGAGCTCTATGAGAAGGAAGAGAGTGGGTCTGGCCCACGAAAGCTCATCACCTAATAAACCATCTTGTTAGTCTTTAAAGTGCTACATAGTCCTGCATTTTGTTTTGTTTTCCCAAATGAATGCCAATGTATTTCCCTCCCTTCTCTTTAAAGTCTCTTTTCTACACTGACGCTGTGCTTGCACGTGGGGAAGCATTGTCTCTCGGAAGTGCCCAGAAGTGGTGTGTGAATTTGCCAGGTTACTGGGTGGGAGCTTGAGTCGCTTCTGTGTTGGATGGATGGAGAGGAACCCCTAGATACTGAACCCAGCCCTGGCTGCATCTGTCAGAAAGGTTTCAATACCAAGAAACGCTTAATGGACACTGGACCATGGGTGGGAGACATCTGCACTGAATGGACTTTCCTGTGGATGTTCCCTCTGAAGTGTAGGTAATGGCCACTGCCGTGACTAAGCAAAGTTATGTATGGACATGTGACTCCATACTCCATCTTGACCTGTAATTTTCCATAGTAAGAACAAAGCTATAAAAATCCCTGGAAACACATCGTTTTGCCTCTTTCCTGATCTGGACTATGGACTTACGCCAATGGAAGCAGTGTCACAGAGACTGAGGTTCTGCCAATGATTTGGAAGCAACCAATCTTGACCTAAGCCAGCAGCTAATTAAATTTCCATCACTGCTACACGCCTGAGCCTTGGCAATTACTGTGTGCCTTTGATTCCTTTAACCAATTTTAACTCCCACTCCTCTTTCTTTTTATAAATAAACCTTTAGATACTAAAGGATTGTCAGCGTGATTTCAGGGTAAGATGTAAGTAATCTATTGACCTGGGTGTGTAGCTGGTTCTTTGGGACCAGAAGACTGTTTGGAAAGAATCACTCCTCTCTGAGTCCAGTATTTTGGATGGTGATACAAGGATTGGAGTTCCTTGGGAAGCTGCTTTTATGACTTCTTGTAAGCCAGAGTGGTGAGGCAGAAGTTTACTCTGGTGGCTGGTTTGATATATCTCATGAGAGAATAATCAACAGCATTTTGGGGTGCATCAGTAATTTGTCCTGAATTTGGTTATTCTCAGACATGACACACAAAGTCCCTATATGGATACTGACCTGGATGCACAGAGCAACTGGCACTGCTACTCATTCTCCTCTCTCTTCTCCCCCCCCCCCCCCGCCTATACACACTGAATGCTGCTCCTACCCACACATCTGGATGTACACAGCACCTGGTGATGCTCCTCACTCCTGACCCCCCCTCCACACCATAGTCCCATGGGGAAAGAGGAAGGAACCTTGAGGGGGGTGAACAGTATCTGTGTGTCACTGCTCCCCCAATGCTCCTCTGCCAGGAGGAAGCAGAAAGAAATCTGGGTGCTTCCGCAGGGGTGCACACCTCTGTGCTGCTGCACAGCACTCTCTTGACCACCAGGCACCCCAGGCAGCCCACCCCCAAGACCAGTCCTCATTTCTTTGCTCTGACTTTGCACTTGCGGTTGATTTCATCTAACTATGTCATGCTGACTAAAGCGACTGTGACTTATCACTAGAACTGTGATCACAAGAAGTCCCAGAGAACTACTGCTGCTTCCTGTTGTGGTCTTGTGGTCTCTTGAAACTAACTCAACTTCATGTAATGGAACAGATTTCCTTATTCAGGTGAATGTGCAATTGCTGTGTCTTACTGGCAGGAGTGAGATGGCACAGAAAAGAACAAGTACGCATTTGGTCTAAAAACCACCATCCTCTAGTTCTTCCCATCTACGTGCATTCATTACAGAATGAAGCTGTAATGTGCACCGATATGGGCGTGATGGGTGGCAGAATGGGGGGGCCAAGGGATCTGGAGTGTGGGAGGGGGCACAGAGCTCAGGCAGAAGATTGGAGTACAAGGGAGTGAGGGCTCTAGCGTGGGGCCAGGGATAAGGAGTCTGTGGTGCAGGATACCCAAAAGCTACAGTGGGGAGAGAGGACTTTCCCCCAACCCACTGGGCTGGGGGGCAAACGGGGGGGAGGGGGAGAAGCACCTTCAGGGCTGTTCCCTAAGGTGTAAGGGACCTGGTCCATGCCCTGCCCACCACTTCTTCCCACCCCAATTGCACCTTATGTCCTCTCTCTCCGAGCAATGTGGCCTGGTGCCAGCGGAAGGGGTTGGGCCTACCCCTGCCTTCACTGGGGACAATGGGAAGCAGAGCGACCCAACGCCCACCTGCTCCATTCCAGTGGCTCCTATTCCCACTTCTGGAGAATGTGGGGGGCAGTCCCACCCCTTTCCCGACAGCTCTTCCCCAGCAACGCAGCTGGGAGCCCGGGGAGGGGAGCAGCCTGGGGCCTGGTTGCTCTGCTTCCCACCACCACCTCTGCTGCCTGTGCCAGGGTCCCAATGGATCCCCTGGGCTGCCCTGGGCCTTGCAGGGCCCTTCCATCACACAGGCCTTGGGGAGTTGCCCCAAACTCGAATGGACAGGACAGCTCTGGGCACTTCTCCCCACCATGGCAGCTCCAGGGCTAAGACTGGGGCAGAGGCGCTTCTCCTTGCCACAGCAGGTCTCAGGTTGGGGCCAGGGGAGAGGCATCTCTCCCCACCACAGCCCTGAGCCCTGCATGGCCCTCGATTGGCTGCTGTACAGTAGTGCAGCTTAGAGGCGACTCAGACCACAATATTTCTGAGCTCCTAGTTCTAAGAATATTTCACATTTAAACCACACTGGTCTATTCAAAGCAGTTTGCAAACTCAGGGTCAGCTCTGGCCACCCTTAATCATGCGATGTAGTATTTTGTTCTGCAAAGTGATGGAAATGACACAGACTGCTCACAGAATAAGCTGCACCCTGAAAATAGAACTTGCAAATGACTGTCATTCAGCAATACTGCTGAGAACCGTATGAAACAATGGGCTTTCCCCAAAGGTACCAAAACCTCAAAACTTTCTGGCCAGATTCAGGCATCTGACCATTGCTTACACACAGGTGGCAATGTGCCCAAGGTAGCTCCAGAAATAATTGTCCTCAGCCTGTCATGGATCCCCAGTGAACAGGGACATGGTACACGTTCCTCCATGGATGGGTCAGAAAAAAGAGTTATCAGACCACAGCATGGAACTGAATTGCAGAGGTTTAGATTCTAACTTAGGGTACGTCTACAATGGAACACTATTTCAAAATAACTAGCGCTATTCAGGAATAACTTAGTCAGCATCTACACAGCAGGCAGTTATTTCAAAACAGTGTCAAAATATTGTCAAGCTGGAGGACTTCTTACTCCGACTCTTGTAACCTTCATTGTATGAGGAATAAGGAAGTCGGAGGAAGAGTTCTCTGTTTCGAAATAAGTGTTGTGTAGACGCAACCTATTTTGAAATAAGCTATATCGAAGTAAGATACTCAATTGACGTAGCTCAATTTGAGTAGCTTCTTTCGAGTCAAGCCCTGCAGTGTAGATGCAGCCTTAGTTGTTACTCATTGCAGTTGCAATGCAGAAAACTTGCATCTTCTCTGGGTGCAGACAGGGAGCTGTTTGGATTGGACACATGGGCCTTTTCTCTTCCCTAACTGGAAGAGGGTAACTGTTAGAAACAAATTTCCAGTGTGATTCATAACACCACATTTGAAACTTGTGTCCATAGTAATTCAATCATATTGGAATACAATTTGCTGATTGACTCATAAACCTGCTCACTAAGGGTACGTCTACACTACACACTTATTTCAAAATAAGCTATTCTAGAGTTATTCCGAAATAGCTTATTTTGAAATAGCATAGCTACACTGCAAGAAAGCCTGAAAATTAGTCCGAGGCCGGTTTCCCTAATGTAGACGTGCTATCTCTATGTAGAGCGCCAGGAGGCACTGGGGAGGAATAACTTAGAATGGCCCTGGTGAGGGGCTATTTTGAAATAGCAGCAGTGGAGCATCTACAGGCGCCTTATTTCGAAACAGCTATTTCGGAATAGGTGTTATTCCTTGTAGAATGAGGTTTACAGATTTCGGAATAAGCCGTCCGTTATTTATTTCGAAATAACGGAATGGCTGTGTAGATCTCACATTGTTATTTCAGAACAATGCCAGTGATCTTGAAATAACAGTGCAGTGTAGATGCATCCTAAGATATTACAGGAGAGCAAACAGGAAAGGGTTGCGAACAGTTGAAGAAAATGTGGTTCAGAAATGGGAAAGAATTTTTTTTTTTTTGCATCATTCCCCTAATTCCTGAAAAGAAAGAACACTCAGCTGCAGGTGGGTTAACTGAGGAGTGGAGGGGGGGGGGCAAAGAAGGCAAGTGCTCTGGGGCCGGGAGATTCAAAGGGGCCCAGAATTCCCAGTGCTGCCACCACTACTGTGGCAGTGCCAGGGTCTGGAGCTCTGGGCCCCTTCGAATTGCTGTGGGAGCTCCCACATGCTGCTCTGTGAGGCTCTGAATGCTGGGACAGGAGGTCATCCTGAGGTGTGAGCAACATTAAGGGTTGACTGCCCTGAGCCCTGCCCTTTCCACTTTTGGCCCTGCCCTTTTTGGGGGCAAGGATCTGCCCTCTCCCACACCTTGCTCTGGGGCCACACCTTGCTCTGGGGCCCATTGAGGCTGTCAGCCCTGCTGCTTGGCTGTGTCATATCATTGGATATCTGGCCACAGCAGATCTTAAAAAAATAAATAAATAAAAGCGCCATCACCCCACTTAACCAGCCAGGAGTGGTTGTGCTAGGATCTCTCATGCATTAAATATAGAGCAATCTAGTGCTGGACTATCAGCAAAGCCAAAAGACTAAGCATAGTGTCTTAGTAGATATTATTTATAATACCTAATAAATAATTCCACAGCTGAAGCAATATCCTTTTTAATGACAGACTATTAACCCCCATGAGCTAGTCCCTCAGTTGATGTAGCTCCAGGTACTCCACTGTAGATACGTCATATCAGATAAGAATTAGGCCCGGTATTTTAAAAATTTGCTATGAAAAAGCAATCCCGGGCCAGGCACCTAGAGCACCCCTTTGACATGTTCTGGTTTCATCCTCTACATGTCTAAAAAAGCTTCAGCAGATATGCTCTATGGATACATTTAAAGCACAACAGATCCAGAGCCTGCTTGTGCAGCTCCCACTGAAGTCAGTGTCTGAACTGCAGGGTTTGGTCCTCATCTATAGCTACCGCTGGTCATTATGGCTTTCCTGTGAACCTTCCCCACTTTGTCAGCTCTTTTAATAACAATTATAAATCAATTCCCCATGCAAATGTAATTAATTGACTTTTCACTTAACGGATCAGGTCATTTCTTTATTGGCAATGAACATTTTCAGCTTTTCGTGTATGAATTTCTACTTTTTATAGGTTTTGTGGACTACTAGGAAACTCATTCCCAAGTCCATACAATTGGATAAATGCGATCTACTCAAACTTTATTTATTACAACAAACATGCAACTGGGATACAAATCTTCTTGGTTCATTGCAATTATTATGTAATTGGATCCTGTCCAAAACTGTATTACACACTTAGCGGAACAAGTAAGACTGGTCCACGCCTCAAAGAACTTCCAGTCTAGATTTTAGAGATAACACAAAAGGGAGGACAACAAAGAAACTTGCCCACCTAAGAAACTTTTGTTCTTATGTTCTCTACAGTGTTCATCTCTCTCTAAATATCTCCCTGTTTCAGCTGTCTTTGTGCTCTTCTCTGTTATCTTATCCATGAAGCTCTCAAACCAAAAAACCAGTGGAGTCCTTTCATGTTATTACCCAACACATGGCACATGAAATATGTACGATGCGAGCATGCCCTGCTTATCTTGAACAGCAACAGCAACACAGCTCCACGCAGCCAGTTGCACCTCCAGAGTTCTAACTGCAGTGCTTGGGTTCCAGGCCTTTGACCTACATCTGTGTCTGAACCTGCCTCTTGCTCCTCACACTCTGTCCCAGAAACTCCCCAGCTCATTACCCCGCCCATTTTGTTCCTGTCACTTGCCAGGATTTTCCTCAGTCATTTTGCATGGCAAGAAAAAGAAGCATGGACGCCGGACAAAATATATAACAGTATTCTCACCCGAATCCTCCTCAGCCTCTGCCATTTTCAGTACTCTTGGTTGCTCCCCTGCTTCCACATCCTGTCCTCTCTTGACTTTCATGAAGTTGCCCTCTCTTGGTCCTCTTCTAGGGTTGCCAGATACCTTCAGAAAAAATCCCAAACATGGCAGGGAAAAAAATTGGTTGAGGGGGGAAAAAGGGGGGGAAGGAGGCCAAATTTGTTAAGAGAGCCAGAGATCAAACTTGTTTTTTTCTGTTTTTTTTTTCTTAACCAGACACCACAATAAAAAGGGACTTCTGAATAGGTACAGGTGTTGCATTAGCACTCAGAGGCCTAAATCAGAAGCATGTTGTACAAACACACAAGCCATGCCGATTTAAAAGGAATCAATATGCAGAAGGATGTGGGAGAGGGGAGAGTAAAAATATACAGTATTTTTATTATCATTATAACTAAATAAAGCAATTTACAACCAATTTGCCCCTCAACCAAACCATCATTTATAGGTTGATTTCTCATAGCCCTGGTCTACACTAGGGAGTCATTTTCAAATAACTCCCTTTATTTCAAAACAAGTGGAGTATCCACACTACCAAGCCTGTTATTGCACAATAACGGGCGTGGCGCCCATGGGCAGATGCGTTTCAGGGTCAAACCTCGTCTGTTGTGCAGAGGGGCATTAAATCCTGCACTTAGGGCCCCGGGTTGGGACCCAGTGGAGAGGGGGAGCCCAGGTCCCCCTTCCTCTCCTCTACTTCGTCCTCACTCGTACGGTCGTAGATGCCGGAGTTGGTCAACCCTGGTACCTAAGGAGATTAAAACACCGCCTCTGGGGGGGACACCCCATAACACTAACTTAGACACAACGGTGGGTCCACTGAGCCCCCCTGCTTAGCCGAGAGGAGGTGCTCATACCCTTAAAACCCATCCCAAGGGCTCAGGACCTTATAACCCTAACGTAGACACGACGGAGGGTTTGCTGAGCCCCCCGCTCATCTGAAAGGGGGTGCTCGCACCTGTAAAACCCATCTCAGACATCCAGGAACAAGTGTGTAAGAACTACAGGGAAAATTGGCAGCTGTGTAGGAGGCCCTGCACCTATCAGAGGGGAGTTGGGAATTCCAGAGAATGCAGGGCCAATGTGCCCAAGAAGAGAGAGAGAGAGAGAACATCTGCTTCCTCTTGAAGGAAGAGAGGAACCAACTGCAGGCCCACGGCAAGAGATGCTGCGTTGGAAACTCTACAATCCCTGGGCTTCAGAGGGAGCATGTTTGATGAGGCATCTGCCCTGCACTGGCCATCCAAAGGTTAAAACCAACCAAATGGCAGGCAGCCAGAGATACAGCTGTATGTAATGACAGCACAACTGACCCTGATAAAGGGGAAGCTGCCGACCAGAGTCGGAAGTCTGCTGCAAGGAGCCTAGAGAGGAAGGCTGGCATCCTAGAAGTTTGCACAGCTTGTACTAGGAACCGCCTTGCTAAGTCTGGCAGGCTTGAGGCCCTGGCGGGAGAGAGTCTGGGGTAGGATCCAAAGGTGCTGGGGCTGCAGAGAAGACGCCCAGGGAGGAAGATGGTGGTAAAGCTGAAGGAGGGGCAGGAAGAGGCTGCCACTAAAAGATCTCTGGGGGCCAGAGTAGCAAGTAGGCCTGCTCCTCCCTTATCCCTGCTCCTGCCGGTGTGGAAGGTGGCCGGGACAGACTGCAGTTTGCCTCTGGAGTAAGAAGAGGCTAGACTGAGGACTGCAGTGGGCCCCAAGTTACAAGACAGAACTGGGAGAAAAGAGGGAGCTAAATCCCTGGGGCTCTGTTGGAGGGCTGTGCCCAAGGGCGGACACTGCAGATCAAGACCAATGAGCATCTGGACAAAGAGCAGGAGAAAAGTGACGGTGACAACACCCCAATAGTAAAGAGCGCACGAGGGGGGGGGCGCGATAGAGCTAATTCCCAGCAGGAGGTGCTTGGACCTGAAAGCAAAGAGGGGGTGTCACGGGGCAGACACTCACCACCACTGCACCTCCTTGTGGTAACACTGGGAATTAGCTTGGAAGCAGGGTGCCTCCCTCTGGTGGGTGTCCCTCCCTGTCCTCACTCCACCTCTCAAGCCATGTGACTCCCAGCCCACATCACCCTCTTCAGGACACTGCCCTCCAGCAGTGCCAAATACAGTTTCTCTCAGCCCCATTCCAGGGGATGGGTGGGAAGTTATCAGTCTGAGCTCTGGGGTCCCCCCTTCCCAGGGAACCTCCAATTCCCTTATCTGCCTTGCCAACCCACTGCCAATCTTCATCTAGCCCCTGCCACGGGGGCAAACTGCAGTCTGAAATGGCCACTCATCATGTTCAAGGGGTGAGGACCTGCTGCCTCTTTCTAGTCTGGCTGCCTCCCTAGTACACTCAGGCCTTTCCCCAGCCCTGCTTTGTCTCAGGAAGCCCCCAGCTTCCATAGCAGCCACATCCCACCTGCTCCCTAGCAAGAGCCTGTCTCCTCTTTGCCTCCCTGAGCTCTTATTTATACAGCCCCAGATAGGGCCCTAATTGGCTGTATCTGCCTTAGCTGCTGGGTTTGCTCTCAGCCCTCTCTCAGGGGTTTTACCCTTAAAGGGCCAGTGTGGGGCAAATGCCTTGTCACAGGGAGCTTGACAAAAACATGCCCATAGAAATCTGAAATATCCCATGAGTATCTAAATGCCACTGTGACTATTTGCAAGAGAAAGTGCTATTTAGGGTGAGTATGCACTTCAGCTGGGCCCTTAGTTTATGAACAGGAAATTTCAAAGAGTGACAAGTTAGTATGATTTCGCAAGATCACCTATAAGTAAACAAGTGCTACTCATCATGAGCGAAAGTTGCAGAACCTGGCTCTCTGCATATCGGAAGCGTGTTGTGTCACATTGTGTGTGTTGTGTTTGCATAAGCAGAAAGACAGATTGGTAATTGTTCCGTTTGTGCCAATGCATTCTGTGATGCCATAGCAAGCTTTTCATCATGCACGTTATGCTTCTCCATGCGCAGTTCTGTCAGGCAAAAAGACTAGCTCGTACTCCTTTCAACATCCAGACATAAATGTTTTAAAGCTTCTCTTTTCTTGAATAGAAAAAAGAGAAACAAAAATCTAAAAGATGCTAAAGGCTAAGCACTGATTTCAAAAGAGACATTTTCTCAAAGCCCAACACAGTCAATGGACAGACTCCCATAAACTTCAAGGGGTAGTTCAGGCCCCTTGACCTCTGAAGCCCTGCAGCACTGCATGCCATCCTACTAATATATCATCCTTATTCACTGTGTACATGAGCTCAGGCCTTGTTCTTCAGTGACAACTGCTCCTCAGAGCATCAGTGCAAGGAATCAAAACACCGTGGGGATGAAATCTGCTGAGAAATTTAAAACTCTAAACAGACTTAGAGCAGATGGCATGTTATTTTGACTTCCAGAAGTGCCTCTTTCTGCTGATTTTTCAGACAGAAATGATTATTCTTTAGCTCAGAGCCATCCCGTCCATAGGGTGCTTCTGGGGAGTCACGCCAGACACTGCGCCTTGGGGGGCCCTGCAACAGCCGCCTCAACTATCCTAAGATACAACCAGATTTGCTCCAGTCCCACAGACAGAGGCACACACCTACAGGATCTTTATCAGGCATTCGTAAAACTTAAATACCTCCCCCCCCACCAGGGAAGTGAAGAAACAGATTGACAGAGCCAGATGAGTACCCAGGCATCAGCTTCTTCAATACAGGCCCAACAAGGAAAATAACAGAACACCACTAGTCCTTACCTATAGCCCCCAGCTCAAACCCCTCCAGTGCATCATTGGCAATCCACAACCTATCGTGGGAAATTATCCCTGTCAGCCGACGGTCAGGGCAGTGAATGGTGTGTGTGTGTGTGCTATATACCCGAGACTTCAACTGCTGAGACCGGGGTCCCTTGCAGCGGGCAACCTGGAGGAGGTTGACGAGCGCCCCAATAAGTTTGCAGGGAGAGCTTATTACACTTCAGATTTTAGCTGCTAGAATCTGTGATTCCTTCGCAGCGGGCAGCCTGGGGGAGGCTGAGTAGTGCTCCAATGGATCTGCCACCTGGGAGTGACACAAATCCAAATGCCCAAGCTCTCCCTATATCTGTCCCTTAAGACCGGCTGAAGTTCTTTTAAATTGTGCCTGGTTCTGTTACAGCAACTGAAGGAGTCAGGTTAAAGCTTAAACAATTACAGGTTTATTGAGGAAGCTTATAAATCATATGGTTGCAATGGCTATTGTTCTATTTCTTAACTGCTAGCAAAATATAGATCTTAAAAATGGTTACAAACAAGATAAAGATAGGAAAACAGAAATAATAGTACCAAGTAACAGCTTAATCTTTAAAGAGCTCTAAGTCTGTGTACACTTAAGACAGAGGACCACATCCAGGTACAATTTTTACCCCCTTCTGTGCCTCTCGACTCCGGTGTGTCAGGCCAGGGCTGGTCCCTCAATTCCTAGGAAAGACGAAAATACGAGGTGGGCGTCCCCATAGAACCTCGGGAGGTCAAACACCTAACCCGACCAGCAGGTAGAGGGTAGAATGACACTCAAAAGTGAGTGTGCTGCTGTACCCATCTTTATACCCATGGGGTCACATATTTCTCTTTCTTACCTGTAATGCCAAATGATGCTGGTCTGTCTTTTGTGAGACCAGTTCTTACAAGGGAGTTGTGAACTTAATTTATACTTGTAAGAGAGATAACTAAATTGGAAGTACTGGGCATTCTTTTCTCAGTGGGAAATTCCTCTTCCAGGGACTGTGTGTTCGTATCAACATGGGTGCCAGCCGGGTACTTCTCGCAGCCTCGAGGCCAGCTTATTGCCTTAATCACTCTCTCCTCATATCTATGTTTTCAGCTTCTCAGGATCAGATGAGCCAGCATAGACTATGCTGATTTTATAGCTCCTTCTCTGCCCTGTATGCTTCGGGAACCTCAGAGAGGCAAATAAGATGGATGAGATGGGGGGGGGGGGGCTGTCTGGCTACAATCCCTCACTCTCACAGGCCTTGGGAGACAGGCCAATCCTCACCTACAGACAACCCCCTAACCTGAAACAAATTATTTCCACACATCTATACAAGCGGCAGCATCACAGGACTTAACCACATAAGCCACAACAGCAGGGACTCATACAACTGCACATCCACCAATGTGATCTATTCCCCTCTAAGTGCCAGCAATGCCCCTCTGCCATGTATATTGGCCAAATCAGCGACAAAGGATTAATGGACACAAGTCATATTAAAAATGGTAACACATAGAAACCTGTAGGGGAACATTTTAACCTGCTTGGACACTCATTAATGGATTTAAAAGTAGCCCTTCTTCTACAAAGGAATTTCAAAAGCTACAGAGAGAGTGAGGAATTAATTTCATAATCAAATTTGACACTATCTCTTGTGGCTTGAACAAAGACCCAAACTGGATAGGCCATTATATTGACATCAAAAGCTAAGTATGGGACCCTTACAGCCCACTCTATTAGCTTCATTAGCACTGGCACAACAATTGACAGGTCCTCCCACCCTTCTTTTTCTGTTATGCAGCAAATAAGGCCTTGTGTATATTCAAAGTTGCACTTCACTAAACTTAACAAAAGCTTAGTTTAAATGGATTTTAAAAACAAGTTAATTAAACCAGTGCAAAATCCCATTGGATTGCCTTTCTTCAATTTAAACTTGGCTTATATCCATTCACATTAACTCAAGAAGGAATTAAGTTAAAGAGATATTAGCCAGTTTTAAATCAAGTTGAGGGTTTTGTACCGTTTTAACTAAATCAGTCTAAGAATTACACCTTTTAGCTAAATTTTGACTGTAGAAAAAGCCTAATATAGATCATGGCAACCATTAGAGACAGGTATATAGCTGTGATGTTGAGTAAATAGGGTCTAATACTCAAACCTCTGTGTGAGAAATTGCACCTGAAGGTGCTCCTGGTGCCAGCAAAGGCGTTGCTATACTACTACCAACCCTTTTTCTTGCTAAAGCTCTTTGAGATGCAGAAAGTGTGAAAGGCCCTATATTAAAACAGATTTTATTCTATTGGGGTGGATCAAAGGGGAAAACTCAAGACTTTCCGGGGGAAGGGTATTAACCTCGAATTTTCAAATACCTAAATACCATAGCAACACAGTTAAGAAAATTTCAACACTCTAGATACCATCTTGGTGTAATTTCCAATAACTCTAATGGGAGTGTTGCAAGGCACATTGAGAGAACAAGCTCGTCAATATTTACAGTGGGCTCAAATTCCTAAGTAGAATAATTACTACCTTATAAATTTCCAGGATCCAATCATTAGATCCCATTAGACATATTCTACAGTAACAAATGATCTCAGAGCTCAAATATTTTTTTTCTTTAAATAAAGACAGATTCAATCCATGGACTATACTTGAAATGTCTTTTGTTTCTATTTATTATCTATTCATGACATTATCTTCTCTGTACTATCTATATGTTGCATAAAAGCTTCCGCCCAAGCTATTACTTGATTTTACACATGGATTTTATGGAAATACACTATATTGTAAGGTCCTGTCAACATATGACTCTGGCTATGTCTAGACTACATTCCTCTTTCGAAAGAGGAATGTAAATGAAGCAAATCGAAAGTGCAAATGAAGCAGGGGATTTAAATATCCTGTGCTTCATTTGCATATTCGCATCTGAGCGCTTTTTAAAAAAACAGTTTTTCAAAAGTGAAAGTGTAGTCTAGACAGGGTTCTTTAAAAAAAAACCTCCTTTTTCGAAAGAACCCGTACTCCTCATTTTTTCATTCTTTCGAAAGAGGAATGTAGTCTAGATGTGTCCTTAGAGACTGACAAAAACCTCCTGCTGACTGCATTGCTGTGTGGGATGGGGTGGGGAGTTGTCTTCTAAGTCACTTCATTACTGATGATTTGTAAATGATTCTGTGAAGCTTTGTAATTGTTTCAGCTGCATTGCCTTTTAAACTCTGAAACTGTTGTAATCTTAAACATTGAAACTTTGTAACGCTCAGCCACTTTGCTTGTAACTTGCTCTAAACTGCATTCTCCCCTGAGATATCAATATGTGTGTGTGTGAGAGAGTGGAGACTATTGTGTGTTTGGGATGAGAATTGCAAGGCTGAGCACCTGGAGCCAGGTGATGAGTCATCAGACCAAAGAGACACTGCTGCTCTGCTGGATCAAGGGAAGTCAGGGCATGCTCCCTGGTGACGAATGTGGATGAGTCACAGGGGTTGTACAGAGGCAATAAAAGGAGAGAGCATGTGGCATAAACTCTCTTTCTGAGACGCTCCTCTTCCTGCAGCCAGTTTCTTTCCTGACCAGCTCCCCAGCTATGATCAGCAGACACTTCAGAATCTACATGCCTTGGCTCCTTCTGCAACCCATATGCCCGTGTGAGTGTCGGAATGAATGTGTGTGAATGAGTGAATGAATGAGAGAGAGAAAGAGTGAGTGAGAGAGAGAGAGAGAGAGAGAGAGATGGTTCCCCCTTTAGTTTAAATCTTTAGTTCTGTCTCACCAGCAAATGTTGCTATGAAAATGGGCAAAATATAATAGATCTGAAGGATTACAAGGATGCATCAAATAACAGAGGAAAAAATGTAACACAGAACCTGCCTTGAACGAAGGTGGTAAACAATAATGTGGATACATGGCTACTTTAGTGGGGCCAGTTTGTTCCCGTTTACTTGCAGTACTCATATAACAGTTCAAAGCATTTAGAGAGAGAAAATGTGAAGGGAATAGATGATCTCTGTTAGTATGTGTGTGTGTGTGTGTGTGTGTGTGTGTGTGTGTGTGTGTGTGTGTGTGTAGGGGGGAGTGATGCTTACCTGGAGTGGCTCCTCTAAGTGACCGGCACTCCCACTGGCAGAAGATTCTAGTTGGGGGGTATAAGGGGTCTCCATGTACTGTTGCCTGTAGGCACCGCCCCCATAGTTCCAATTGACGGTAGGGCACTCGAGGTGGGAGGCAGCCCGCAGAGATAGCTCCTCCCCCTTTCCAGAGATCTACCGGCAGCTGATTCCGGTGTTGGGGGCCTTTGGGCCCTTTGAAGTGGTTGCAGGGAGAAGCAGCAGATGGTGCTAGGGAATGCATGGGGGGGAGCATGTAGGGGTGGCAGGTGAGGCCAAGGGTAGACCTGACCTGGAGCTTTGGTGGAGACGGGTCCCTGGGCCGGGACTATTTCTGGAGCTGGGGCTCCATGGGCCCATATAACTCACCGCCTTTGCTTATATTGGACCATTGTCTGTTGGTGAGAGGGACAAGCTTCTGAGCTACATGGGCTGTGTGCGGCTCAATAGCTTGTCTGTTCTCACCAACTGGAGTGGGTCCAATAAAAGATATTCCATCACCCACCTTGTCTCTCTAATATCCTGGGCCCAGCACGGCTATAACACTGCAATAGTTCACATCATTATCCATTAGACGACTACAAAACAAAGGCTTCAGTCTGTAAATCCTTCACAGCCTAACGTGTCTGGAGGAGCTCTGTCTCAGATGTGCATATAAGGGAAAAGACAAGATTTAAAGAACTTGGCTCAGCAGATGTGGTTCGTGGCGCTGACTGAGCTGACAACCCCAAGGGAGCTTTAGCAGGAAACCGGATGCATAAAGGTGGTGACTTTTTACCCCCCACATATTGACATACAGGGGACCACACAGCAGGAAATGGGGAAGAGTTGGTGCTGTGAGCATGCTGGTTCTTGCAGGGACAAATTCACTCCCGGGTGAAAGGCCCATGCAATGACCCATGGATTGCTGAAAAGGTCAGTTAAGGACAACATTTACCTCACTGCATAAACTGCACAAGATAAGGCTCTGTGGGTAGAATGCCGCTGTCTAGGAGGTAAAATCCACATCTGGTCCCTGGTCAGGATTGGGGGTTTTAGCCTCTACTCCAGCCTACATCCTAGGCCCTCTCCTATCTTGAAGCAAAGATGTAGAGGGGAATCTAGTCTCCAGTTCATGTTTTTGTGAGGCCTGTATGATGAGAACTATGAAGATTAGGCGAGGTGACCTGTTAATACGTAAAGTTTCACGGTATTGTCTTTTTTTTAAAGCAATTCCATTCTCATTTACCTTCATTACTCATGTTTCCTGTTTAACATACCATAAATTCAACACGAGAGATTTGTGCACATTCCAGCTCCACTGTAAATCTCTTCCACTCATAAGCCTTAGTCTTGCAAACACTGACTCACATGAGTAGATTTAGAACAGAAGAACAGACTCATTGACTCTGTTTGCTTCCCTGAATAGTACTTCCCTGCTTGGCTTGGTGGAGCTCGGCCAAAGTCAAGGAGGAGCTAATTCACAGCCCATCAGAGTCAGTGTGAGTCTTTGCACTGCTGTTAGGAACCTCAGTTAGGGTATGTCTACACTACCCCGCTAGTTCGAACTAGTGGGGGTAATGTAGTCATCCGCAGTTGCAAATGAAGCCCGGGATTTGAATTTCCCGGGCTTCATTTGCATGAAGCCGGCCGGCGCCATTTTTAAATGCCGGCTATTTCGGACCCCGTGCCGCGCGGCTACACGCGGCACGGACTAGCTAGTTCGGATTAGGCTTCTAGTGTATAGCTAGTTCGGATTAGAAGCCTAATCCGAACTAGCCGGCATTTAAAAATGGCGCCGGCCGGCTTCATGCAAATGAAGCCTGGGAAATTCAAATCCCGGGCTTCATTTGCAACTGCGGATGACGACATTACCACTGCTAGTTCGAACTAGCGGGGTAGTGTAGACATACCCTCACAGTGCAGGCCCCCTGGGTGTAGGTGCTATACAAGAGGAGTGTCCTACCCCAAGAAGCTTACCACTAAGGCTACATCTAGACTGCAGAGTTTTATCGGAAAAAGATACTGCAATTTGCATATCCTTTTTCGCTTTTTTTTTCGGAACAGACTTTTCCAAAATTTGGCCCGTCTACATGGGGCCAAATTTCAGAAAAAAATCCTCTTTTGGAACATCCCTTATTCCTCTCACTGAGGATTTATTGCGTCGGAGGGTACTGAGGGAGTTGGCAAATGTCATTGCAGAACCTTTGGCCATTACCTTTGAAAACTTGTGGAGATAGGGAGAGATCCCAGATTACTGGAAAAAGGCAAATGTAGTGCCCATCTTTAAAAAAGGGAAGAAGGACAGTCCAGGGAACTACAGAACAGTCAGCCTTACCTCAGTTCCCGGAAAAATCATGGAGGGGATCCTGAAGGAATCCATTTTGAAGCACTTGGAAGAGGGGAAGTTATCAGGAATAGTCAACAGGGATTCACCAAGGGCAAATCATGCCTGACCAATCTGATTAGCTTCTATGATGAGATACCTGGCTCTGTGGATACAAGAAAGTCAGTGGATGTGATATTCCTTGATTTTAGCAAAGCTTTTGATATGGTCTCCCATAATATACTTGCCAGCAAGTTAAGGAAGTATGGATTGGATAAATGGACTGTAAGTTGGATAGAAAGCTGGCTAGATTGTTGGGCCCAACGGGTAATGATCAGCAGCTCGATGTCAGGTTGGTGGTCGGTTTCTAGTGGAGTGCCCCAAGGATCTGTTCTAGGACTGGTTTTGTTCAACATCTTTATTAATGACCTGGATGAGGGGATGTATTGCACCCTCAGCAAGTTTCGCAGATGACACAAAGCTAGGGGAAAGGTAGATATGCTGGAGTGCAAGGATAGGGTCCAGAGTGATCTACAGATTAGAGGATTGGGCCAAAAGAAATCTGATGAGGTTCAACAAGGACAAGTGTAGAGTCCTGCACTTGGGACAGAAGAATCCCAAGCATTGTTAAAGGCAGGGGACTGAATGGCTAAGTAGCAGTTCTGCAGAAAAGGACCCGGGGATTACAGTGGATGAGAAGATGGATATGAGTCAACAGTGTGCCCTTGTAGCCAAGAAGACTAATGGCATATTAGGTTACATTAGGAGGAGCATTGCCAGCAGATCTAGAGAAGTGATTATTCCCCTTTATTCAGCTCTGGTGAGGCCACATCTGGAGTATTGTGTCCAGATCTGGGCCCCCCACAATAGAAAGGATGTGGATGCATTGGAGAGGGTCCGGCGGAGGGCGACCAAAATGATTAGGGGGCTGGAGCATATGACCTATGAGGAAAGGCTGAGGGATTTGGGCTTATTGAGTCTCCAGAAGAGAAGAGTGAGGGGGGATTTGATAGCAGCCTTCAACTTCCTGAAGGGAGGTTCCAAAGAGGATGGAGAAAGGCTGTTCACAGTAGTGATAGATGGTAGAACAAAGAGCAATGGTCTCAAGTTACAGTGGGGGAGGTCTAGGTTGGATATTAGGGAAAATGATTTCACTAAGAGTGTGGTGAAGCACTGGGATGGGTTCCCTAGGGAGGGGGTGGAATCTCTATCCCTAGAGGTTTTCAAGTCTCGGCTTGACAAAGCCCTGGCTGAGTTGATTTAGTTGGTGTTGGTCCTGCCTTAGGCAGGGGGCTGGAGTTGATCACCTCCTGAGGTCTCTTTCAGTTCTATGATTCTAGGGATACAGGGATACTGAAAGAACATGCCTGCTTTTTCAGAAACTGTTCCAAAAAAGTAGATGTGTTCCCTGGATGCAGCAGAGCTTTTCCGGGATACCTCCAATACCCCGGAAAAACTCTGCAGTCTAGATGTAGCCTACATGTGCTGCACAAAAGTGGGGCCCAGGGGAAATTTTGCCAAGCCTCAGGTTGTGATTTCCAGGGGATCTTTAAAATTCATGGGAAACAGAACTTTAGTTTTTTAGACCTCAAGCAGATTCTCCAAGGCAAAGAGCTGCATGCAATGCAAACTAGGAGAAGTAAAGGCTGAACAGACCCTGCTGAGGTTTAGGGATATGAATGGTTAATGAGTTATCAAGTAAGTAGCATCCTTACTAGGTGATGCTTACTAGTTATGGTTATCCAGTGGACTAGAGCAGCCCCCCACTCACTGCGAGCAGGGGGCTGCTCTGACCCCCCCACCCTCCATCCTTGGTTTAATAGGTTAACTAGTTAAACATGAAGTTTAACTGGTTAACTGATTAACTGGGATTTTACTGAGGTTTGGCTGCAGAGATTCTGAGAATTTCAAAAATGATTTTGAGACTACCGTGCTTTCCGGCTTAGAGAGCATAAAAGGAAAATTGAGACAGACTGATGTTAAAGTAAGCAAGTTAGGGTGAGTCTACATAGCACCCTAAGTTCGAAGTAAGATACACAATTTGCACTACGCAAATTACATATATTATTTCGATTCTATTTCAAAATAGCTCCCTATTTCTAGACATCCCTTAACTGTCGTGGAATGAGGGTTCCAGGAAAGCCGAAAAAGTGCGCCCAGTATTTAAAAAAATATTTCAAAATAACAGGCAGCTTGTTAAGACACA
Organism: Pelodiscus sinensis; assembly: GCF_052426305.1. Taxonomy (NCBI): domain Eukaryota; kingdom Metazoa; phylum Chordata; order Testudines; family Trionychidae; genus Pelodiscus; species Pelodiscus sinensis. The sequence goes on from NC_143057.1 coordinate 10,614,722, forward strand.
GGGTAGCTATTTCAGGATACCTCTAGTGGCAGTACTCACAACACTTGCCTTGGCAATCTTCCTCTGCTCATCTTTCCTGGAAACTTACATTTTGTTCATCTGGATGTCTTCATGATACCAGCTGTCATTCTGCCGGTGGAGTAAATGTGAGCAATTATCTCTTCGGTAGTGGTGTGAGGTGTAGCTAATGTGCCTGTAGTTTTTCAGTTTGAAGATAGCTTGTCTCTTGCTGTCCTATATCCTTAGTGTCCATCTCTCACATGTGCATAGCAAGATGCTGAAGACAAGAGACTGCAGCAATTTCATTTTACACTTCCTAGTACAATTGTACAAATAGTAAGTGGTGACAGGCCACACAGTCTCAGAGGGGAAGCCACATTAGTCTGTAACGAGCAGTCCTATGGCACCCTAGAGATTAACAAACCCCTGTGTAAAGGTCCACGTCAGTGGAAAGCAGCGCTGACACCTGCTATTGTCCATTAAAGGGCAATTGCTATGTCACAAGTCTATAAGGGTATGTCTACACTACCCCGCTAGTTCGAACTAGCGGGGTAATGTATGCATACCGAACGTGCTAATGAAGCCCGGGATTTGAATTTCCCGGGCTTCATTAGCATAAAGCCGGCGCCGCCATTTTTAAAAGCCGGCTAGTGCGAACCCCGTGCCGCGCGGCTACACGCGGCACGGGCTAGATAGTTCGAACTACGTAGTTGTTCCGAACTATCTGTACACCTCATTCCACGTGTAGCCGCGCGGCACGGGGTTCGCACTAGCCGGCTTTTAAAAATGGCGGAGCCGGCTTTATGCTAATGAAGCCCGGGAAATTCAAATCCCGGGCTTCATTAGCACGTTCGGTATGCATACATTACCCCGCTAGTTCGAACTAGCGGGGTAGTGTAGACATACCCTAACTAAGCAGCTTATCAGGCCCAGCCCTGGGTTTGACAACAGTTCAAGGGTCCGTCCGAGTCCCAGCCAAGTGAGGGTCGGGTCTTCTAACTGGCGGACAAGTGCAGGGTTTTTGCCTCCACGGGGGGAACTGACAGTAGCAGCACGGTGGCCACTGGGTCAGCAGGGATCCAGCCCGCAACACGCCAACCAGGTCGATGGGTCAGCGGAGAACCAAGCCGCAATACACTGCCCACCGCACTTCAATCTCAATTACCCCGGGGTTGGCAGTTCCTGGGCCTCTTCCCAGTTCACTCTGGGGGTGTACCTGGCTCAAGTGCAGCATCTCAAGGTCAACTGGGGATGGAGGTGCTGTCAGTGTGTCTATTGGATCCAGCTCCAGCTCAGGCAGAGGCCCAGGGGGACCGGTCCAATCATTGGGATCTGGTGGGGGACCTTTCAGTGAGTTTTCGGGCTACGGCAGCAGTCTCTGTGGCCCGGGCAAGTCATTAGGGGCTGGTAGGGGTCCTGGTGGGCCAAGCCAGTCTTTCTGTCAGGCGCAATATAGCTGGGCCCTTCACTGCAGAAGCTGAGGCCAGGCATCTGGCCTGTTTGGACACCAGGCTCCAACTGAGCTCTGAGCTCTTATATCCCTGCTTCTAGCTTCCTGCTTCCTGTGGGTGGGTCTAGATAAGGCTGGACCCACCCACCAAAGGGTCTTAGAGGGCCCTTCCTCTTCCGAGTCAGGCTATGATGCTGTCCCAGACCCATAACACTCTGTATATTTTTGTCTCTAAGATGCCACAGGACTAGCATTTTTAAAGCTACACAATGTTTGACATTGCTGTGAACTCCCTCTCTGCCCCTCCAAATAGCAGGGTGCTGGTCAGGGGCTAGCATACACTGAAGATGGGGCATGTAAGTATATGTTGTGTGTTGTCTGTACTAAATATCATGGTTACAGTAATCCTTTGTGTTTCCACTCAGCGTTCCATTTCCTATTACATCAGTCTTTGGAAACAGATTTCTCTGGCACCCATAGGATGGGAAGTGGGCAAGCGCAGGGTGCTGCAGTACCCCCAGATTTTGTGCCCCACACCAGAATTCTGCTGTCATCTGGGGTCCTGCCCACCAGCTCCAAGGGATCCCGGCCACCGGCCCCACTGCATCTGGAGGTCCCAGCCTCTAGCCCCATGCGCTCTGCTGTCAGTCCCGGCTGCTGGGGAGTTAGCTACTGACTGAGTGTCTTGACTGTCAGCCTAGTGTCTTGTGCTCTGCAGCCATCCCCAGCTATAGCTGCAGCCTGAGGCAGTGAAGGATGTGAATGGTGTAAAAGTGGAGGGTGCAGCTGAACACCCACACCTAAGTGTTGTTCCAGTACCACTGCTGGCACCTGAGCAGTCCCTATAAGGAATCAAACCATACCCAACCCTAATGATGCTCTGCCCATAAACACCCCTCTTTGATACAGCCACCTGCTAGCATCAGCACTCCCTCACTGCATCTCCCGCTGCATTTGTAATACACCTACCAGCCCAGGACCAAAACCGCTGTCCTCTGAAAACAGGCCAGCTGCTAAAGCATCCTCCTTTCTTTTCACACTTAGCTGAGGCTCTAACAATCAGAAATGTCTCCGAGAAGCAACATTTCTCCAAATATAAACCGAGCTGTCCAGACATAAGAACTTTTCCCTCTGAAAACATGTTCTGGGTAAACATTCAGCACATAAGAGACTCTGTTAACTGGAGAGCAGCCTGAATACTGTTTGTCTTTCACTTGTTGACATCATAGCAGAGAAGGAGAGGCACCTTTCTTTTACTGTTACAGTCATTTGTGAATGTAAAACTACTATTGAAACACGTGATCAACAGTACAGAGCTCTATACAAACAGAATGTCTGTGTAAATTCATAGCTTTTCCTTCCCAGGCAAAGAAACTGGATTCCTCCCTGGTTTAACAGCAGGGACAAATTAAGGTTAAAGTGGCCATGTCTTGCCAAGAAACAGAGACAGTTGTAGTCTCTTTAGATGCCTTTGCTCTAGACTCAAGTTGAGTCCTGTTCCCTGCTGGTGTGGACAGGGTCAAATGAGTTCCACACTTGATTAACAAAGCATCTGTCATGGGAAAGGGTCAAAAGTGTCTGGAAACCTCTTTTCTCTCCAGCAGCCTCAGTTCTCCACACTGCTTGCCTATTTGAACAGCCCATTGATCTTTTCTATATGACAGCATCTCTTCTTGTAAGGTCCTGTAGTGGGATTTCCACCCAAATAACATCTTGGCTGAGTCAAAGGCTGACTCCTGCACTCAAACCTCTGGGGAGCTGTGATTCACATACACAAAGGCTGGCAAGAGAGTCTAAGGCAGATCCAACGAGAGAAGGCTACCAGAAAGCAAGGTTTGAATAGGGAAGTTCGCTTGGGGGACTAGGAAGTTCGCTTGAGCAGGGAGCCAGCCATGGGACCAAAGAGAGGAGGTCCTCATAGGAAACAGATTTGTTTGACCTGTAGGGAAGATATGAGGAAGGAAGGCAGCCCAGAAAGGGCAGAGGGAGTGAGAAGTGAAAGCAGAAAATATTTGATTAAATGAGATAACAATCCAAAGCTTATTCTAACAAGGAGTGTTGCAATGAGCCCATCCCTACCTCAAAACATGCCTAACCCATCCCCTCTGCACTGCTGCCTGCCCATTTACATAGTATGAGCCTGATTCTCACAACCGGCCCCTTGAGATACCCTCTGAAAGTGGGGCTTCCCTTGTTAGGGTAAGAGTTCTGTACTGGGCCTGATCTCAGCCTCTGGCACCGGGGGGTGGGGCAGGTCAGGGCATAGCCAATGTGTATTGGATTCCACAGCTAGTCTCTGCTTCATAGGGCCCAGAGAGGGTCATGGGTGTCTCACAATCAGGGGAACAGCAGTTAGAGGGCCCATGTGCCCTAGAGGGACAGATAGGGTAAGTCTAAACTACATGGCTCCACCGACGGAGCCATGTAGATTTGTTTGTTTGGCAAAGGGAAATGAAGCCACGATTTAAATAATCGCGGCTTCATTTAAATTTACATGGCTGCCGTGCTGAGCTGACAAACAGCTGGTCAGCTGTTTGTCGGCTCAACGCGCTAGTCTGGACGCTCCCCTGTCAACATGAAAGCCCTTTGTCGACCTCCCCAGTAAACCTCATCCTACGAGGCATAATGGGAAGGTCGATAAAGGGCTTTCAGGTCGGCGCGGGAGCATCCAGACTAGCGTGCTGAGCCGATAAACAGCTGATCAGCACAGCAGCCATGTAAATTTAAATGAAGCCGTGATTATTTAAATCGCGGCTTCATTTCCCTTTGCCGATCAGCCTAATCTACATGGCCATATTGAAAACATACCAGGGAAACGGAGCCCATGGAGTTAGGCTGGAAGTGGAAACAATTCTGCCATCTGGACAGAGGAGAGCAGCGGGTTTAATAAAGTTCCACTTGTTCAAGTTAACGGGCATTTGGCCTCACTCTTTGCAAACAGTGAGTAGCAAAACAGATGTTAGAGGAGCTTTCAGGCTGCTCTGTCTTTATAGCAGGAGCCAGGCAGACAGGTCTCTATGTAGCCCAAGAACAGGGACATTACACAAGGTCTATGTCTACACTGGCGGCTTCTTGCACCAGAACATCTTGCGCAAGGGTTCTTGTGCAAGAACTCTTGCGCAAGAACATGTCCACACTGCTATGTGTGATCTGTGCTTTTGCGCAAGAGCATCCATGGCAGCGTGGAAGCTCTCTTGCGCAAGAAAGCTCTGATGGCCATTTTAGCCAGAGGGCTTTCTTGTGCAAGAAACCCCTGAGCAAGAGCTCTTGCACAAGAAAGCTTACACCTGTTAGAAAAGAGCGTAGCTCTTGCACAAGAAGTCCTCTTTTACCACGCCGTACTGTAAATCTTCTTGCGCAAGAGCGGGTGGGCAGTGTGGACGCCCTGCGGAAGAACGGCTGTTCTTGAGCAATAACCCACCAGTGTAGACATAGCCAAGAGGTTTATAGCTCTGTCCTTCCCCAGACCTATTGCTTCGCCATGTGCAGAAAGGGGGTAAATAAGAATTTGGGCCCAGGTCTCAACAGCCTGTCCATTCATCCAGAGAATAGACCCCTACTCTGCCTTTCTTTCCAGGTGTAAATCAAACCATCCACTCCTGCTCTTCCCAGGATCTCTGTGGGTACGTCTAAACTACATGGCTCCGTCGACGGAGCCATGTAGATTTGTTGTTTTGGCAAAGGCAAATGAAGCAGCGATTTAAATGATCGCGGCTTCATTTACATTTACATGGCTGCCGCGCTGAGCCGACAAACAGCTGATCAGCTGTTTGTCGGCTCGCACGCTAGTCTGGACGCTCCCCTGCTGACATCAAAGCCCTTTGTCGGCAGCCCCGGTAAACCTCGTCCCACGAGGAATAACGGGGCTGCCGACAAAGGGATTTGATGTCAGCAGGGGAGCGTCCAGACTAGCGCGCTGAGCGGACAAACAGCTGATCAGCTGTTTGTCGGCTCAGCGCGGCAGCCATGTAAATGTAAATGAAGCCGCGATTATTTAAATCGCGGTTTCATTTGCCTTTGCCTATGTGTCTAATCTACATGCCTCTGACGACAGAGGCATGTAATCTAGACACAGCCTGTGTGACTGACCAGTTCTCAGTCACTCGTAGACATACCTTCAGACTGGGGAAAGGGCTGAAAGCAGAGGAGACACTCAGTACCAGATTGTATATGTGTTGGTGGAGGGAAGATAAATAAATGCACATAGGGATATACAGCCTGTGGAGTCGATGCAGTTCTTGTGGTGCAAGAGGGCAGGAGTGGAATGCCTGGTTACCAACAACAGTAATCAGATATGCCACTATATGACGCTGTCAAGCTACCATGCAGCGTAGCCCCAGCCTTCCCCGGCTGCTAGGAAGCCAGCCTACCATGTGGCGTGGCCCCAGCCTTCCCCAGTTGCCGGAAGCCAGGCTGCCGGAAACCATGTGCCATGACACTAGCCTCCCCTGGGCAGCGTAGGCAATTTTGGGAATACAATGCCTTTCCTTGCCTACATTATCAGCCAGCCATCTGTGATTCCAACCCATAGGTCATGACTGCATTAATCTTGGTTTTATACACTTTGGCTACATCTAGACTGGCATGATTTTCCGCAAATGCTTTTAACGGAAAAGTTTTTCCGTTAAAAGCATTTGTGGAAAAAAGCGTCTAGATTGGCACAGACGCTTTTCCACAAAAGCACTTTTTGCGGAAAAATGTCTGTGCCAATCTATATGTGGTTTTGCCTAAGAAAGCCCCAATCGCCATTTTCGCAATTGGGGCTTTTTTGAACAAAACAATACTGCGTTGTCTACACTGGCCCTCTTGCGCAAAAGCATTTGCGCAAGAGGGCTTTTGCCCGAACGGGAGCAGCATAGTATTTCCGCAAGAACACTGACAATCTTACATGAGATCGTCAGTGTTCTTGCGGAAATTCAAGTGGCCAGTGTAGACAGCTGGCAAGTTTTTCCGCAAAAGCATCTGCTTTTGCAGAAAAACTTGCCAGTCTAGATGCAGCCTTTGCGTTTTAGCTTGCATGGTATATTCTTATCAGAGAACTCCTGTCAGCTCCCTCTGTATGCACCAAGCACTCTTCATGCAATGTCCAGCCTCTTCATCCAGTTCCTGTCATGGTTCCGCACTGAATTAATTGAATTATCTGAACGGGTGCACAGATTTTAACTCTGTACTATTTAGCTTTATTGTCTTTGTTAGGATCGTGATATTCAGGCCTGCCTCTTATGGCTTAGGTGGATTCTTACACGGGTATAAAAACAAAGACTCAAAATCACAGTCTATCTGTGTGTGATGGTCTGAGGCCTTGTTCTTGATCTAAGGCTTCTGCGTAAGCTGCAGGAGCAACTGTAAGCCAGGAAACATTGAGTCACATCTCAGCACAACCCAAACCAGTGACACTGAAGTAAGGCAATTTGGGGCTGTTGGAAAGGCAATTTAATCTATTGCCTCCAGATTCAGGGAAGAGCCTACAAGATTTAAAGCAGTGGTTCCCAAACTTTTCAGCATCACGCCCCCTTTTCATTTTTGAGAAACCCTCAGCCCCTCCCCCCAAAGCAACAAAACTTGAGCAAAAAAGAAAAAAAGGAACTGAAAAACAAAATTAGCAAGGGATTGATGGGGGGTGGAGGAGGTTGGGTCACCTTGTGCCCCCCCTGAAATTCCTTAACACCCTCCCAGGGGGGCACGCCCCCCAGTTTGGGAACCCGTGATTTAAAGGAAACTTGGGTTGATTGCTTTCTGTCTGGCAAGGACCCACTTATCAATAGTCAGGGTTGTGAAATCCTCATTTCTTTATTACTTTGTTGTTATGCTTCTCATCTTTCTCTTTTTTTATCTGTATGACTCTGGATCTTTGATTGTACAGGAGTCAGAAACAATTAATTTTGCTGGGTGCAAACCAGTTAAGGTGGTGGGCTAGAATTGGTTAGATGTTACATGTTATAATATGCTAGGAGTGGTTAGTTAAATTTCAGTAAAATGATTGGTTAAGGTATACCTGAAAATATTGCTATATATATTAAGGACAAACAGGAAGGAGATGGGAAAAAACAAGGGGAAAAGGAAAGGAAATTGGATTCATGCTTGCTGAAAAATAACCCCAATAAACATTTAATTGTTTGCCTCTCCGGGATTTGGGTATTGCTGTTCTCTGTTCATGCAGGAAAGACCAGGAAAGTGGGAGAGTGAAGGGATAAGCTCTCTAACATTGTCTCATTCAACAAAGCATTCTGACTTTGCCAGCTGAAGCCATGTCTACACTAAACAGAAGATCACCACTGCCATGATCTATCTTCCAGAGTTTGATTTAGTGAGTCTAGTTAAGACTTGCTATATTGAACTCAGAGGGTACCCCGCCTGCTGCCGGTGCTCCTGCTTGAGTGAGGAGTAAGGGAAGCCAACAGAAGTGTTTATCATAGATGGCGTTGTGTATCTTGCTTTGACTTTCCCTATTGAGTGTAGACCTGGCCTGATTCAGAAACCATTTTCTTCTAATGCAGTAGTTCATAGTTCCAGGTCCCTTTCCAGTTCATATTTATCTTTGCTCCATGACATAACAACAACAAAAAGCACGCTCTGTGGAGTTTGTCCCTCTAACTCCCTGTATCAAGGTGTCTATTACAAGCACAAACAGGAATGGACTTAAGACTAAGCCAATATGTAGACCTACCCTCAAAGTGAATGATGGTAGCTGCAGCTGTTTCCATTATTATTATACTACTACATCTACATGTTGTATATATCCCTAATAATCTGAACATACCTGGCAGATTGTGTGACTGCAAGCACCATCATACCAATTCGCTTATAACTATGATTTAAGTTTTTTCTAAGTCCACAAACACTAAATGTAATTCCTTGTGTTTATCTCCATATTTCTCCTGCAATATTCAGGCTACAAACACTACTCTATTGTTGATATTGCTGGGATAAACCCGACTTGGTTGTTTCTTATTGGATGCTTCAGTTCTTCACAAAGTCTTTTCCCAACAATTCTTTTCTGCTATTTCATCCTGTGACTCATCAACCTGAAGGGTTGCTAATTACTACATTCTTGCTTTTGCCCATCTCCTTTGTGTCTAAAGATAGGGACCAATGCACTTTTCTTTTGCTCAATACCTGTTTTTCCAATACAAAGGATTAAAATGAAGACATTTGTCACTACCACCACTCCCTTATGGCCTAATGTTTTAAACACCTCAATTAATATACTATCCAGTTGCACCACCTTCTCAGATTTCATCATCTTTAGCACTGTCAGAGTATTAATTGCAATGACAGATCTTATGATGTTGTTTCTTATGCACACCTCCCTCAAAGGTTTTCTCCATTAAGCAATTTCTCATAAAACCACTGCCATCTCCTAATGATTTCACCATCTTCCATCAGTACATTTCCATTTTGGTCTTTGACATACTTTGCAGTTCCCAAGTCATATTTGCCTGATCTAGGCTAATCTGTATATTCCTTTCTCCCATTTCTTTTTAAGTAGCCCTGCATATAAGGACTTAAGTTCTTGATTCTTGGCTTCTGCAACTGCTCTTTTTACTAGCTTGTAGTCCTTACACTTTTTGGCATTATTACTTTCTGTCAATTATGCCTTTCCTTCTTCTTTACTGCCTCCTACCTTAGAAAATCCCCAAGTTTCCATACTAGGATCTCTCTCACCTTTCCTTTGGCCACAGACAACAGGTGCATTTCCTATTACATGTTTGAGTATTTTTCTCCAGGTCTCACTGGTATCGTTCTGACTGGTTTGATTGTTATCTGATTTCAGTAGAACTTCACCCTTTAATCTCAGACTAATTGCTGTAACTGCAGGCCTCCACCACTTTATGTTTTGTTCTTCAACACTACTCCCTTTGCATCCAAAAGTCCATTACAAGCGATCTAATCTATGTGCTATCCTAGAAATCACTTTACAGTCTCGTACATATTTTATATCTCTTCTTCTTGTCAGGAGTTAATCAGTCACGGTATGTCTACACTACAAAGTTAATTCGAACTAACAGACATTAGTTCGAATTAACTTTGATAGGTGCTACACTAGCGCTCCGCTAGTTTGAACTTAATTTGAACTAGAGGAGCGCTTAGTTCAAACTAGGTAAACCTCATTGTACGAGGACTAAGCCTAGTTCGAACTTACTAGTTCGAATTAAGGAGTGTGTAGCCCCTTAATTCGAACTAGTGGGAGGCTAGCCCTCCCCAGCTTTTCCTGGTGGCCACTCTGGCCAACACCAGGGAAACTCGTCTGCCCCCCTCCCAGCCCTGGACCACTTAAAGGGGCACGGGCTGGCTACAATGCCCGTGCCAGGTGCAAGCCTGCCAGCACCCAGCTAGCAGACCCTGCACCTGGCACGGCTCGAGCCAGACACCCGATGCCCCCCAGCCCTCCCCCTCTTCCCGGGACCAGGCTGGCGGCTCCCGGGAGCTTGCCCGGGACCGTAAGAGGCGGGCACCCGCCTGGTCTAGTGCGGACATCGTGGACCTCGTCCACGACCTCCACACTAGGCACAGGAAAGTGGCCGTCTAGGGCAGGAGAGCTGCCAGCCTGGCCACACAGGAGCAGGTGTGCATGAAAATCAAGGTGGTCCACTGAGACCCCCGACCCTGAGCCCTGAGCTTACAATGGCCGTACTGGGTCAGACCAAAGGTCCATCTAGCCCAGTAGCCTGTCTGCCGACAGCAGCCAACCCTAGGGACCCTGGAGGGGATGGACCAAAGACAGTGACCAAGCCATTTGTCTCGTGCCATCCCTCTCCAGCCTTCCACAAAATTTGGGCAGGGACACCACTCCTACCCCCTGGCTAATACCACTCCATGGACCCAACCTCCATGACTTTATCTCACTTCTTGAAGGGACCTCGAGATCATAGTTTTTCCTCATGTCCATCCTAAACCTCTCTTGCTGCAATTTAAGCCCATTGCTTCTTCTCCTGTCATCCGAGGTCAAGGAGAACAATTTTTCTCCTTCCTCCTGGGAACACCCTTTTCAATACTTGAGAACTGCTATTATGTCCCCTCTCGGTCTTCTCTTTTCTAAACTAAAGAAGCCCAATTCTTTCAGTCTTCCCTCATAGGTCATGTTTTCTAGACCTTTAATCAGTTTTGTTGCTCTTCTCTAATTTCTGCACATCTTTATTGACATGTAGTACCCAGAACTGGGCACCATACTCCAACTGAGGCCTAATCAGTGCAGACTACAGCAAAAGAATGACTTCTTGTGTCTTGCTCCTATTAATGCATCGCAGAATCATATTTGTTTTTAAGCTTTTCATTACAGCCATGTAGGCTAGAAATGGAGTTTTTAAACATGAATGCTGAGATTCCATGTAATCATATTGCCATACCTGCGTGAGCACTGCTCTGATGGTGGATCTCCCCATGCCGAGCTGGTTCCCCACGGATTGGTAGCTATCTGGCGTGGAGAGCTTCCACAGGGCGATGGCCACCTGCTTGTGGAGGGGAATGGCGGCCTCATGTGCGTGTCCCATCACTGCAGAGCAGGGGTGAGCCACTCACAGAGCTCATGGAAGGTGTCCTTCTTCATCCTGAAGTTCTGGGTCCATTGTTGGCCTCCCCAGCACTCCAGGACGATGTGGTCCCACCATTCGCTGCTGGTGTCCAGACGCCAGATGCAGCAGAGCATGCTGGCATCCAGGAGCTGCAGCTGCTCCTCCACGTACCCCAGGAGGGTCCGGATGATGGCCTGGGGGTTGGGCTGTAGCAGATGCTGCAAGGCAGCCTGCAGAAAGTGCAGCCAGGCTTGCAGCAACACGTGCACGAGAAGCACGAGAGTGCCCAAGGGCAGCTCCAGCTCTATGGTGCAGAGTGCTGTAGTGTCCTGAGTGAGGAAAACCAGAGCACACAGAGAAAAAAATGCTTTGTTATCCCTCAGCGAGGTAGGCAAACAAGCAGGGAAACCTGAGAACTGGCTGTCCAGGGGGCTCCCTTTAAGCACAAATCTCAGATAGCCTCAGGCAGCAGCCACACAAGGTAACTCCTGACCTGATGCCCTTCCAGAACCAGTTTCTGGCCGGCCTTAAATGCGATTCAGCATCCAATCAGTGTGGACGTGCTATTTCAAAATAGCAAAACGCTATTTCGAAATGCATTTTGTGTCTAGACGCGTTATTTCAAAATTAGATATTTCGAAATAACGCTGTAGTGTAGACATACCCCTAGTCCCCAGAGCACCGCTGATACCTGCATTTCAGTAATCCCTCCCCTTGTTTGAAACCAAACAAACAATCTGTAAAGAGCCACACGTTATTCATCTATGCTGGCTTGACGCCTGTGCGGGCGAGCTCGGCCCAGTGGCTTGTTGACACATGCGCATGGAGGCAGGCTTGCTGATGGTAGGGAGGGGCAAGAGGGGCAATGGCCCTAGGGCCCAACCATTGAAAAGGGCCCAGGGCTCCTGGTTACTGCTGCAGTAGCAGCAGCGCTGGCTCCGAGAGCCCCAAGCTCTTTAATTGCCGCTGGAGTGCCGCGCAACACACTCCAGGCAGCACTGAGTACTGGCTGCCCTGGCCCTGCCCCTTCTGCCTGAGCCACCGTCCTTCCCAGGAGTCCAGAGCCATCCTCCCTATCTTGCCCAAGAGACTGGTGATGCTGTTGGCACCCCAGCATGGAGGCTATTGTGAACTAAGGAATTCACTTTCTTTGATCTTTCCACTGCTTTCTGCAGCATTTTCCCTTCCCTGCCACCTGCTTTCCCTACATCACTCTTGGTACTTTTGCTCAACATTTAATGGTCTCATTTGGACAATCTCTGCATGGCAAGACATACTTCCACTCCAGCACATGGGTTCAAGAGTTATCGGTACAAAACTGCCTCCCCTAGACACACCCTCAGCCTGTAGGGGTGTGTCTAGACTATATGGCTCCCTCGATGGAGCCATGTAGTCTAGACACACCCTGGCAGTGCATTTCAAAGACACACATTCAGTACAACCAGAAGGCTTACTGAAGCAGCTAGAATCATAGCGTTGAGAGAGACCTCAGGAGGTCATCGTGTCCAGCCCCCTGCCCAAAGCAGGACCAATCCCAACTCAATCCACCCAGCCAGGGCTTTGTCAAGATGGGACTTAAAAATCTCTAGGGATGGAGATTCCACCCCCTCCCTAGGTAACCCATTCCAGTGCTTCACCACCTTCCTAGGGAAATAGTTTTTCCTAATATCCAACCTAGACCTAGCTTTTCCTGATATCCAACCTTGAACTCCCACAGCTGGAAGCCTTTCACATATCTTTCAATGGAGAAGGTCTAATTTCATTTGATAGATATTTGTGTTTTTTATAGTTTAAACAAGCAAGGCGAAATCACAACATTTGGGCTCAGATATAGTAAAGCACTTAAGCATGTTCCTCCTTTAGCTTCCATCCCACTGACTTCAAGCTTTGCTGAAAGAAATCTGGATGTGTATCCACAGTCTGAAACAAGAGAGTGTAAAGCTCACACAATGACTGAACAGACTAAATCCACAAAGGTATTTAGGTTCCTAATTGGCATTGAAGTCAATGGACGCAAGGAGCCAAAATATTTCAGTGGATCTGGGCCCAACCGTTTGCCTACTCCTAAATTGCACTGGGCTTAACTAGAGAGGTTTTAAAGATTCTGAGGACACTTTTATTTTGGTTAGTGTAAGTCTGTTAGGAATTAGTAATATCTCGTTCTTATATATCACTTTTTAGTGCTAAATCTCAAAGCACTTCGCCATCTGTAACATATTTATACTCACCACACTCCCGTGTGATAGGAAAGCTCTGTTATCCCTGTTTATACTGATGGGGAATTGAGGAACAAAGATGCTAAGTGACTTGCCCAGGGTGACACGGGAGGTTGAGTCAAGTAAGGAAGAACAGAAAGGAGGCAAGAAGGGCATAGATTAAGAAACTGGTGTGTGACTGGTGAGAATCATCCTCATGGCTCTTAGGGTATGTCTTCACTACAGAGTTTTGTTAGAAAAATGGCCGTTTTTCTGACAAAACTTGCAGAACGTCCACAATGCAATTGTATTCTTCTGAAAGTAAATGGAAAGAACAGAGGGGTTTCTCTGACAGCAGTACGCCTCTTTCTACGAGGAAGAAGCCTTTTTCTGAAAGAGCTCTTTTGAAAAAAGGCGTGTGTGGACGGGGAGGAGGGTTTTCTTTCAGAAGAAGAGGCCTCCAGGAAATAACACAGGTGTCCCGGTGGCCACTCCATCCAAAGTATTCAGGACTCTATAGTTCCTGTCTCCTGGCCCCTCTTAAAGCTGCAGGCACCCTGGACAAGAACTGCCTGAAAGTAGCATCTCACTACATGGCTCTCCCTGCCACAGGCCTTGCCACTCATGGCCGAGTCGCAAGCCCCCTACAACCTCCCTGGCCCCGACAGGGAGCAGCCCCAGGGGTCCCAGGACTTACCCAGGGGGACCAAGAGGTGGGCACCCTCCTGGTCCAGACTGGAGATCCTGACCCGCCTCGAACTGTGGGGCGAGGAGGAGACATTGAAGGATCTCTGGGCCAAGCGTCGCAATGCCGAAAAATATGAGCACATGGCCGAGTCCCTGGCGGAGCGTGGACACCCACCCTAGACCTTGGAACAGGTCTGGAGTAAGGTCAAAGAGCTCCCTCAGGGATACGTCCAGGCCAGAGAGCGCAGCTCGCGCTCAGGGGCAGGACCCCACATCTGCCCCTATTACCAGGAGCTCCACCAGATCCCGAGGGATGGGGAAACATCTGCCCCACCCATCCTTATGGACTCTGGCCTGGACACCACACATGGCCTTGCTCCCGGGACATCCCTGTCCTCTGTCTCGAGGACTGTTGGTCGCTGCTCACAGAAGGGCGAAAATCTCTTCCGGAAAAGCTTCATCCACAAATTGTATAAGTATACGCTCCACTCCGTTATCCAATTAATTAAATGAATTGGACAAGCAAGTGAACGTGATCTCTCAATGCAAAGCTGTGGCAAAAAAAAGCTAATGTGATCCCTGCATGTGTAAACAGGAGCAATGAGGTGTGACATCGGTAACACTGGTGGACCACTGCATCCAGTTCTAGTGTCCACATTTTAAAAAGGATGTTGAAAAACTGGAAAGGGTTCAGAAAAAAAGCCATAAATATTTTTCAAGGACTGGAGAAAATGCCTTACAGTGAGAGAATAACTGAGCTCAATCCGCTTAGCTTATCAAAGAGAAGATTGGTTTGTGATTTGTTATGGTGTGGCCAAAAATACTCAATCCAAAAGAGATGAGAAATTCAAACCAAGAACCCAGAGCTGGAGGCCACACAAATTCAAATTATGCACACATTTAACAGGGAGGGTGATGAGCCATTGGGACAAACTACAAAGGGATTCTACATCTCCTGATGTCTTCAGATCCATGAGTGGAGACCATGCCAGGAGATACATTGTAATCAAAACAGAAACTGGTACTGGACTCAGTTCCAGGGGTAACTGGATGAAATTCTAGGGTAATCTGCAGGAGACCAGACTATGTGACCTAATGGTCCCTTCTGGCCCCAAAATCTCTCAGTCTGTGAATGCCTTCATTAAGTTCTTCCTTCCAGGATGTTTGGTACCGTAGTTGGCTGTGTCAAGATTACAGATCATGAAAAATTCCTTATAGAGAGGGGGTCCACACCAAACTATGCAGAAATTAATGAGGAAACTGCCCTTTTGTGCAAAACAGGGTCATACCGCACAAACCCTTAGGAGTGCTTCAAAATAGGTATCAGCATAATTAGTATGACCCAGCAACAATTGCCTAATTAATTAACTAATTAATTCAGGACATGACGGTCAAGGGTAAGAGTGAGGCACTCCTCAAGTGTCCATTTTAGATTATACTCAGAGGTCTTAAAATGACCACAATAAGCCAGCTCTAGAAGAAGTGATATATCCACAAACACTGTTGGTACATCTAGACTGGCAAGATTTTGTGCAAAAGTGGATGCTTTTGCGCAAAAAACTTGCCAGCTGTCTACACTGGCCACTTGAATTTGCACAAGAACACTGATGATCTAATGTCAGATTGTCAGCGTTCTTGCGCAAATACTGTGATGCTCCCGCTCAGGGATAAGCCCTGATGTTTTTGCGCAAGAGGGCCAGTGTAGACAGGGGAGAACTGTTTTGTGCAAAAAAGCCCCGATGGCGAAAATGGCGATCGGGGCTTTCTTGCGCAAAATCGCGTCTAGACTGGCCACGGATGCTTTTGCACAAAAGCACTTTTTGCGCAAAGGCACCCGTGCCAATCTAGACACTCTTTTGCGGAAATACTTTTAACGGAAAAACTTTTCCGTTAAAAGCATTTCCGCAAAATCGTGCTAGTCTAGACATAGCCTGTATGTCCTATTTAACCTTTTTTTTTTTTTTTTTTGCCAGAGTTGATATGAAGAAGAAAAAGAATCAATAACAATTATCATTTAACAAAAGTGAATTCAGGAGATGACAGCCAGCTTATTAATTCTTTAGCCTTTGACGTATTTTATCTAGGCCAAAGAAAAACCAATGTCAAAAACTAATCTCTCTCTCTTTGGTGCCAAACATCCCTTACAATGCAATGTGCTGACATTAAGTGCTGAGTGTGATTCTTTTGCAAGTAGAAAGATTCTTTCTGAGCGCATGTTTGATATGCAGTTGAAAAGGGAGGGGGAAAGGCCTCATATTTGGGGTGACTGAAACACTGAGTTCCCACTGGGGCAAAGTGGCTTATTTCTATTATTTTACCTTCAGACTGTAGATGCATTTGAGAGGAAAGATGGCTCTGTAGTTAACACACAGAGTTACAAATCAGAAGATATGGGCATTTTCCTAGTTCTGCAACTGGCTTTGTGAAAGGCTGTGGACAAACTACTCCTGTACTCTCTACGTCCTGTTATGCAAAAGAGGGACAATTACAATTTACCTCCCTCACAAGATTATTGTAAGGTTTAATTAAGCTGCATAAATTGCTTTGAGATTATCTGCTTTGCTTATCACTTTGAACTAACTCCCAAAACACCTCTTTTCCAGAGCCACTTTGGTGATGTCTGTGCATCTGCACCACTTTACACCCACGGAGGGGCTGGCCCTTTAGTTTTGCTTGCTGTATTAGGGACAGCAGAGTTGTGTTAATGACACCAGCAGAGGTCTGAGCTTCTGGGCCATATAAGAACCCAAAGGGATGTGTGCACAGCTGCAGAGAAATTTGAGAGACAGTTTTGGAAAAGTCTGACCTCAAAACAAATTTCAGAATCAACCAAACCACATTTAGCCAGGGGGGTGGTGGGTTGTCATAGGACAGTGCCTGTAAGTAATTTAAATTATTTTCACCCCTATTCTAACAACCCTCCTTATCAGGAACTATGTGCCTAAATGTTCCTTTGCTTGTGTTAGCTAGTCACACTTTCTGGGACCACAGTCAAGATTTCCATTCTCTTCCTGATCCTGAAGCCCTTACATTGTCAGAATTCCTACTGGCACCAGTGTGATTTTAGCCCCTGTTGGAACTGCGTAGGGAGTTGAGCAGAGATTTTCAGAAAATCGATGTTTAAAGTTAGGTTCCATTGGCATTTTTTAAGATCAGACTTGTTATTAAAGCATCCAAGTTAGGATTTAGGACCCTAACTTAAGGCCTCTACTTTTCAAAATCTTGACCTTCTTATAGACAATTAACACGTCTTCTCTCCCACCCTGGTATAACTTGGCTAAATATCCACTTACCAGCTCAATCTTTCCTATGCCTCTGGATCTCATTATTCTGTTCAGAATCAGGTTTTTGATAAATTTCTAAAACATTCACGGAGAAACTAGAGGTCCCCACATACCTAGGAGCACAGAGGAATGTTCAGGGTGCATGGAGACATGGATGGCTGCTAGTCCAGAGTTTAAAAGGACATGGTGGAACCGCAGAATCTGTTCACAGAAAAAGGAGCTAACCATTACAGTATTAAAAACAAGTGATTCCATCCTGTCTTATTTCTTGAGAACATGAGAGAGCACATTTCCCTCGGCCTTTCATTTCTAGCCTTGTTTCTTCCATCAGCAGTGATCTAAAGCAACTTCCTGGCTTCATTTGCACTTTCGATACGTCTAATTTACATCCCTCTGCTGACTGAGGGGTGCAGTTTAGACATAGCCACAGACTAATCTACCTATTATCTTTCTGGGTAGATATTTATTTGCCCTATAGTCTGATATCCCAGTTTCCCACTCTATCTGAATGCCTTATACAGGCCCCACCTTGGGGGGTGGGGGAGAAAAGCTTTAGAGGCACCAGACATTCAGCCTGTTTTGAACTACTCTAGCAACCCAAAGCTGACATAAAACAGGCCTACTCAGCACCCTTTCAGGGTGGCATTGGCCCACATAGCCCGTGATTAGGGCTCCTAACTGCTCCAAAAATGCAAACAGATCCCAATGAGAGCAGCTCCTACATTGCTCTTCACCCCGCCCCAGCAAAACGGGGGTGACTCTGGGGAGGAGGAGGAGGCATGTCCAAGCAACCACGTCTGCCATCTTGTCTCCAGCTGCCATAACAGGTCTGGTGTCAGAGGCAGCCACCAGTGTAGAGTAGCTCTGAAGCTCTTATTGCCTCTATATAAAACTGTGGTATGCCCACATCTTGAATACTGCATACAGATGTGGTTGCCTCATCTCAAAAAAGGTATTTTGACATTGGAAAATGTTCAGAAAAGGGCAACAAAAATGATTAGGGGTTTGGAATGGGTCCCATATGAAGAGAGATTAAAAAGACTTGGACTTCTCAGTTTAGAAAAGACAAGACTAAGGGGGGATATGATAGAGGTCTATAAATCATGACTGGTGTGGAAAAAGTGAATAAGGAAAAGTTATTTACTTATACCCACAATATAAGAACTAGGGGTCACCAAATGAAATTAATAGGCAGCAGGTTTAAAACAAACAAAAGGAAGTTTTTCTTCACTCAGCGCACTGTCAACCTATGGAACTCCTTGCCAGAGGATATTGTGAAGACTAGGACTTTAACAGGGTTAAAAAAAGAGCTAGATAGATTTATGGAGGTTAGGTCCATCAATGGCTATTAGGCAGGATGGGCAGGAATGGTGTCCCTAGCCTCTATTTCTCTGGAGGTAGGAGACAGGGGAGGGATCACGTGAGGATTACCTGTTGTGTTTCCGCCCTATAGGGCATCTGGTATTGGCCACTGTTGGCAGACAGGATACTGAGCTAGATGGAACTTTAGTCTGACCCAGTATGGCCGTTCTTATGTTCTTATGAAGCTGGAAAGTCAGGTCTAGGGCATACTGACCCTGGGACAAGGGATTCCCAAAGGTAGCACAATGCCACCTTTCTTCCCACCTTCACTGGACTTGCCCCCAAAACCAAGACTAGCTGCTCTTTTGAATCAGGCTATGTCTAGACTGCAGGCTTCTGTCGGAAGAAATCTTCCGAAAAAACTTCTTCCGAAAGAGAGCGTACACACACAAAAGCGCATCGAAAAAGCGATCTGCTTTTTCAAAAGAGAGCATCCACACTGAATAGACACTATCTCGCATTTCAGCTGTGATTGCTATGGATGGAGTGGCCACCAGGGCACCTGTGCTTTTTCCTCTTTCTTCTTCTTGTGAAAGAACTCCTTCTTCCCCGTCAATACACGCCTTTTTCCAAAAGAGCTCTTTTGGAAAGTCTTCTTCCTCATAGAAAGAGGATTATCAACGCCAGAAAAACCCCTCTGTTCTTTCGATTTACTTTTGGAAGAACGCGATTGCAGTGTGGATGTAACTCAGGTTTTGTTGGAAAAATGGCCATTTTTCCAACAAAACTCTGCAGCATAGACGTACCCTGAGAGTCAAAAAGGTTTGGGTGGAAATGCCAGAAGAACATGCCTACAATGCACATCTTTATTTCTTGCCATTTAGCCTAAGAGTTCCAACACACTAATTACCTGCATTTTGAGTCTCAGAGGGGTAGCCAGGTTAGTCTGTAACTTAAAAACAAACAAGCAGTAGTCCTGTAGTATCTTAGGCTGTGTCTAGACTACATCCCTCTTTCGACAGAGGGATGTAAATTAGACACTTTGACATTTCAAATGAACTGGAGCTTTAAAAATCCCACGCTTCATTTACATAATCGTGTCATGGCGCTTTTTTGAAAAAGCGCTATTTCGAAAGTGAAACCACGGTCTAGACGCGGTTCTTTCGAAAACGGCAGGCTTTTTTGAAAAATCCTGTACTTCTTGTCTCAACCGCGGTTTCACTTTTGAAATAGCGCTTTTTCGAAAAAGCCCCATGACGCGATTATGCAAATTAAGCGCATGATTTTTAAATCTCCGCTTCATTTGCAATTTCAAAGTGTCTAATTTACATCCCTCTGTCGAAAGAGTCTAGACACAGCCTTAGAGACTAACAAAAACATATATAGTATCATGAGCTTTTGTTGGCAAAACCCAGACTCTCATCTATATATATGTGTTAGTCTAAGGTGCTGCAGGACTACTCATTGAATATTTAAAGATCCTTGCATTAGAAAAGCCTCCCATGGGAGCCAAGTATATTCTCATACAGTTAAACCATGAAAGAGGGTCCAAAAATGGGCTGGGATTTAAACTGCTCCACACACTTTGGATCCTATCCAAACATCTCTGCACAGGGAATCACAATAGGCATTCCACACAGAGAAGCCCTTCAGAACCTGACCCTATAATGCTATCCTGCCATCTCAGCTGCATCTTGATGCAGTGGAGAGGCTGTCCCACTTTGGCATTGGAAGGGTAAAAGCAGGCCCATGGGAGCCTGTGCAGAACCCAGCCAATCAGGGTTGAGCTTATTGAGAGCCAGCAGGGAGAAAGCTTGCTGCAGCAGCCCAGATATAAAGGGCTACTGTACAGAGCAGAAGAGAGGACAAGGCAAAAGGACTGGCTGCATGAGGACAGCACCTCAGACAGAGCAGTGACTGCCAAACTGGGGCCTTGGTGCAGGGCTGACTGGGTGCTAGGGCTATAGGGAAGTGGCCCAGGTTAAGCAGGCAGTAGAGGGGAATGGATAAGGGCAGTAAGTGGCTGCTGCCCAATTTGCACCCATTTGCCAGAAAAGAGAGTGGCTGAACCAGACTGCAGTTTGCTCCTGAGGGGAGAGGCTGGACTTGAGGCTACAGTTAGCCAGTGAAACAAGTGGGAGGGCTGAAAGACTGCCAGACCCCCAGAAGCAGGGAGATTTGATTGGGAGACAGTTGGAGAGCTGTGTCCAACGAGGACCCCACGATCCAGGAGCAACACAGGTCAAGAATCTACAGCAGGTGGGGACAAAAAAAAAAAAGCTGGAGAAACTGAGCTAATGGAGCAACCAGCAGGAGGCGCTGTGGTGGGGAGGCGGAGCCATGATACATCTACTGAGAGAACTAACAACTTATGTGTAAGAGAGGCAAATATTCCCATATGGGACTGCTCCAGCCCCAAGCCTCCCACTCCCCATAGGCACCTGTTAGTGGAGGGAGGGAGAGACTGAAGCCCCCCCCCTCAGGATTCAAACCCCGACATTGCTGGCTGTTCCCCTTTGTCAGGGAGTGAGGCGAAAGTGCAGTTTGCTACATGCCTCTCTCTGGCTGGAGAGAACGGAGTGGGGGGGCAGGTAGGAAAAAGCAAGCAGCTTTGGCACAAATCTTGGGGAGGGAGGCTTTGTCCCCGTCCCCCACCATCCAGCGCGCGCGCGCACACACACACACACACACACACACACACACACACCTGTCCACAGCCCCTGCTCACCTCAACCCTGACTTCTGCACCTCCATCCTCTTACCCTTAGCTCCTCCGTAAGGACCCAAGCAATGCTGGGTAAATGTGTTAATTAAGTCATAAATTCATGTTCACCAGGGGAAGTGAGAAAACAGTCAGACCTATACTCCCAGGCTGTGTCTACACTGGCATGAATTTCCGGAACTGCTTAAAACGGAATACTATTCCATTTTCAGTTTTTCCGGAAAAGGAGCATCTACATTGGCAGGCTGCTTTTCTGGAAAAGCCCTTTTTCCGGAAAAGCATCTGTGGCCAATGTAGACGCGCTTTTCCGGAAAAGAGCCCCAATCGTCATTTTCGTGATCAGGGCTTTTTTCCGGAAAAGACTACTGGGCTGTCTACACTGGCCCTTTTCCGGAACAGTGTTCTGGAATAAGGACTTATGCCCGAGCGGGAGCAGAATAGTTTTTCCGGAATAGCGGCTGATTTTGTACAGTAGAGCGTCGTTGCTTTTCTGGAAATTCAAGGGCCAGTGTAGACAGCTCGCAGCTTATTCCGGAAAAGCGGCTGATTTTCCGGAATAAGTGGCCCAGTGTAGACACAGCCCCATAGTCTCTGCCCTAAAGAGTTTTCAATTCAGGTTAAGAGATGAAAAACAGGAGTATGCATCTGACAAGAAGTAATGGAGGTGGGAGAAGATCAGGGCATACTATCCAGCCAAGTGCTTGCACAGAATGATGTGTGTGGTCAGAGTTTTGAGGCTGTGGAGGGGTGGTGTTTGGTTTTTAGCCCTTCTAGTTCGTTTACAGGGTTGGCTTTTATAAGCCTCTTGGAAGGTTTTGAGAAGGGCCTAACTGGACAAGAGAGGAACAGAATAATAGACTGTGGGTCAGGAGGTGTTCCAGGCATGAAATAAAATTTTAAAAAGCCATTTGTTCCTTTTGAATGTAGGAATCCCAGGGTCACTGCTTCCCTTTATCACCATTTCCTTGGTAGTGTTTGTTCTACTGTTGTGTTAATGGCACTTTAATAGTACAAAATGAACACAGATGCCCTTGGGCCATTTGATATTCCTGCCAGTACACTACCCTCCCACTGCCTGAAAATTACTCTCTGCTTTAGCAACTCCTCAAGCCAGACAGTGCACCAACTACAACTTCACCCAGTTATTCAGCAAAAAAGCACCAGGGATTCCAGCCATAGAAGTGGGGGTAGATCCTGACAGTGTCACTTGTGAGCACTCAGTGTCACCAACACTTCTCTAGCGGCCCTTCTATCAGCTCTCTGGCAAGCCACACAATGAACAGAGAATTATTAGAATACTTAGGGGCAGATGCTAAATTAATATAAATTGGTGCAAATCCACTTAAGTGAACGTGGCTTTGCCCATTCACACCAGCTGAATATCTGGCCTCTGTAAATAATCAAAAGACAAGAAATTATGTGGAACACTGTCAAATACCTATGCAAATTGAGGAGAGGGGCGGGGCAGGGGAAAGGCAGCTAGGGAGGTGAAGAGGGATTCTTCCTGTTTTATTTAAATCCGCACCAGTCACTCATATTGCTTCTACCCCTTCCCCCCCACAGATTCAAAGTGACTGAGTAATGCTTTGACAGGAATCTATGCACCACAGGAACCTACGCACCACTCACTTAAGTTTCATTCATTTCTGCAAGATCAAACAACCACTCAACTCCTGCAGGCAAGATTGGGAGAGGGAATACCTGCACAGAACTGTAATGCCCTTGGAAGGCATGAGAATGTCACAGCAGAAATCTGGCTCAATACTACTATTTTTTTGAATGATACAGCATTTTTCATCCATAGTTCTCAAAGCATTTCACAGAGCATTAGTACCTCCAATGTACAGAGGGGCACCTGAAGTCAATGGTGCTTTGCCATTGACTTCCGTGAGGACAGAGTTTCACTCACAATATTTACCATTTCAGTGATACTCTGGTTTAGTAAGCAAATGAAATCAGCCCTTCTGTGATTAACCTTTCACAGCAGTTTTGCATCACTCCCAAACCACAGCCCCTCTAGCAAGCATTAGGGGTGTGGTAACCTAAACTCAGCTAGAATAATAATCCAAAGTGCTAGCCACTTTCAGAGGGCTTGAGTGATAGCTGGAGTCATGTGAAATTTGAGATATCCTGGATCAGCCCATTGACCCATCTGGGCTGGTGCCCTGCTTCCAGGAAGGCCCTGTACTTAATGCTTCCAGAGCCAGGTGAGGAAAAACCCTGTAATGCATGAGATGAGTAGTGCAGTGCAGTAGAGTGGAGGAGGAAGAGTGGCATGGAAGAGACAAAATCTTTCGTAGCTCCTGTGTGTAAAGCAGGGGTGGGGAACCTGTGGCCCCTGGTTTGCCTGGATCTGGCCCCCAAAAGCCTAGGGCCTCCCCCAGCATTGGGGAGCCCATGCTGGCACTCCAGCATCCCTGCCACATCCCCTAGCCCTGAACTAATTTTTCTGTGGGTCAGCGGCTTCCAACCCAAAAACGGTTCCCTACCCTGGTGTAAAGCTTTCTACCCAGAGCCCAGCCTGTGAGAGAGTAGCAAAGACAAGGGTAGGAACAGGGGAAAGCCTGAAGCTACTAACAAACATCTATACTGTAGCAAAGTTCTGATCCTAATTCAAAGTTGGCAGGCCTGTGGCTAGCTAGAGTCAGGACACTGACTGCAGTAGGTCAGCACTGACTGTTGTCATAATACAGATCAGGAGAGGGCAAGAGAGCTTCCTTGGGCTAGATCCGGCCTGCCAAGCGGGTCGATCTGGCCTGTGGATGCCCTAGCACTCCCCCGGCCCCAGGCCAATCTCGACCTGCGGACGGAAGAATGTGCGAAGTCTCCTCTCCCAGGCAGGAGCATGTGGTGCCTAAGGTGAACCGCCAGCTGTTTTAACAGCTGGTGGTTCATTCTAGGCACCATGCACCCCTTGATTGGCCTGGGGGTTGGGGGAGTGCATGAAGTCTCCTCCCACTGCCAGGTTCAGAACAGCTGGCAGTCCTCTCTAGGCACCAGGGGACAGGGGTAGGGCACAGACTTCACATACTTCCGCTGTCCCCAGGCCAATCAGGGTCTGCGGGTGGGGGAGCATGGAAGTGTCTTCAAAAATTTGTGAAGTGGCCCCCCTTTCTAAAATTATTGCCCACTCCTGATTTAGACTCTGGAATGTTTGGTTATAGAGCCCTGACTAATTGGGTCTTAAGTAACCAAAGCAAGTACCTTCCTCAGGGTGGTGTCTTACTGGGCAGGGCTGTTGGGGGAGAACTGGATATGCCACTGCAAGTAGAAATCACTGCTTCCTGGGTGCACTGAAAGTTCAGCCTCTAGGGTGTTACCTAATACTTTGTCACACACATTGCAAAAGCTGCATTGATCTTGCATTACAGAATCCAGTTGCCAAGATTGTGTCATTTTGGAAACAGTTCAGTGTGTAATGAGGCTCATGAACATGGAAAGGTATTTACAATCAGATGTTCCCAGACTGAGGTACTGAGATCATCATTTCGCTGCTGCAGTGTGTCTCCTTATTGGCGCACGCACTGGGCAGACTGAAGTTTTTACTGTTAGATAAAGCTCTGACTAGAGGCAGGCGACTGCACAGAAGGTCACGTTCAGTACTGTAAGCTGAGAGCGGAATTGCCCATTACTACCCCTGGGAGATAGCTCTGACTGCAATGAATGGAACTATTTTAGGACAATCCCATCGGCCCTTGCTACGTGCATCAGCAGCATCTGATGCCTGGCAGTAATAGGAAAGCTGCAGACAGCTCTGGTAGAATTACAAGGAAGTGAGGGAAGAGACTGGCTCAGAAGGAATCTGTGGTCTGAAAACATTCCTGGAAAAGAAGAGGGCCGCTTACTTATCCAGCAGACCCGGAAGGATCCTATGGTCCCACGCCTTGTCTGTGAAACACAGGCAGGAAAAGGAGACTGGGCTTGGGTCCGGCAAGATCAACATCCTTCTTTTTCAACATGGAATGGCAGTACAAGGTCCACTGTCATCAGCAGGCGGGTGGACGTCCCCCCTACTTCTCCTTCTCCTCTGACCTAGGAGACCCAATTTCCTGACTGTCCCACTCAGGGCTGGCCCGAGCCATTTTGGTGGCCTGGGCACATGGTGCATGCGCGGGCCCACCCCCCTAGAGTGCCCGGGCCTGCCCCCAGGGCGCACAACGCATGCGCTGCCTGACCCAGCTACGGCCGCTGGCACGCAGCCCGGGGCCCGCCCTTGGAGTGCACGGCACATGCGCTGCCCAGCCCGGCCTGGCCACCGCTGCTGGCTCGCAGCCCAGGGCAGGCCGTGCAGGGCCCTGTGGCCATGGGGGGAAGGGTGCTGCTAGCCAGCGCCGCGGGGATGGGGGGGCCGGCGCTGCGGGAGCCAGGGGCACGGCATCTGATGGCAGCTATAAGGGATGCCGCGCACCTCTTACAGCTGCCATCAGATGCCCCCCATCAGTGGGCGCCCCGGGCAGCTGCCCGGCTCACCCACCCCTTAGTCCAGCCCTGGTCCCACTGTGTGGCAGGAACAGATGCCTGGAAAAAAGCGAGCTGGCTTACAATCTGCTCAAACAAGTTAAAGGTGATACTGAATAGGAAGGGGAAGCACTCTGAAGAATTTGCAACACGATCAGCCATAGATTATCTACCCATCCATCCTTTATCTCTGAGCCGGTGGTCAGTCTTTACTAGATCTTTGCTCTCTGATGAACAGCAATAGCCAGAAATGACTCTATTTTAGGCTAACCAAAAGACTGCCCTCACCTCCTTTTTTCCTTTCTGTGAAGATCTCACTTCTACCATCCCCACATTTGGGACATCAGAAATAGACTCTGGCTATGTGTTTTACCAAGGAATAAGTATACTGGCCAGCTACAGATTTCAGTTAGTGAAGAACATCATTTCTCTCCTCCTGATTGGGGCTGGCTGAGAAAAACATATCACACCTGAGCTCCCCACTACATACCAGTAAGCTAAAAGCTCACCTCATGGATCACTTTTGACTCTGATCACTGCACAGCCTACACTTCTTGAAACACATGACCATATGTCTTACATTCCAGAGGGATGGAATTCTCAGTGGCGTGGCCTCGCCTCTGAAACTCACTTCCACTAGCTATTTGCCTAAAGCCAACCTTGCCCACATTCTGAAAGGGCTGTAAGACTAACCTGTTTGACCAGGCTTTCTTATAGCTGCTGAGTTTCCTCTAATGTCTGCTGCCAATACCCTGTTCCTCCGTTCCTTTAGCCTCTAGGTAATTGTAAAGAGCCATGAACAACTAGGATGCAGTCTAGAGATAAAACAATAATCAATGGAATGCAGGCATTTATGTTTATTCATAAAAGGTCAATCAAATTCTACCCTTAGATGAACATCCATTGATTTCAGTGGCAATTGTGTGAGCTAAACACACATGTGCAGGGTTAAAAGTTGGTGCAGCAAATTTCTCCCTTGACTTTACTTATGTTATTGGCGTTGTACAGTATACAACCTGCTAATATGTTCAGAAGCATTTAAAATCAACTCAAAGTTCAAAATATCATTTGAGCCTTTTTCAGTGGATTTAAGTGGCTGTACTAAAATAACACCCAACTCCACTGGACAACTCCCAACTAATCCTCGATGGGTTCACTAACTCCGTGCTACTTTGAAATGCTGAATAGTTGTAGCGTGTGAGAACTAAGCTGAGAAGTTGGTTCACTCTATGAACTAACGAGCTGATGCACCGATGGCTGGTGAGCAGACATGAAGATGAATGCTCAAGTATGCTGTTTGGGTTTTTTATGTGCACTGCTTCTAAATTAAACACATTTAAATATGCATATTACATATTCAGGCCCCCACACAGGAATTTCTGTGGGGGTATGTGTGTGCTTTATTTGTAAATGTGGACTGCAAGGGTGTGAATGCACCCCTATGTTCCCCCAAGTAAGCGGGGAAATCAGCCCCAGCTTCCCCCGGCTGGTCCGAGCATGAGGGAAGGAGGTTCAGGCAGTGTGCTGCTCCAGCCTTCACCGGGCCAGCTAGCACATGCTTATTTGGGGATGATGGGAAGTGCTTTCTCACCCTTGGCTACCCCCGCTGCATACAGGCCTGATATTTCTTTGGGACAAGTTGGCGTATGCATCCTTTGTTTATGCAAAACAAGCATGCAAACTCATCACATCAGCGGTGGGCGGCCTGCAGGCTGCATATTGCTCATCAAGGTAAGCTGCTGGTTGTTTAACTTGCGTCTGCAGGTACAGCCACCCAGAGCTCCAAATGGCTGCAGTTCGCCAATGGATAAAGCCATTCCTTAAGAAGCCTTCCCTGGACCTATGTGATGTAAATAACTATCACCCAGTCCCTAAAATTCCTTTCTTGGGCAAGGTACTCGAACAAGCGGTGGCATTGCCACTCCAAGCTTTCTTGGAAGAAACAGATTATTTAGATCCATTTCAGTCTGTATTCAGACCTGGTTTTCAAACAGAAACTGCCTTGGTTGCCCCAGCAGACGACCTACGCCGGGAGACAGACAGGGGGAGTACATCCCTGTTGAGTCTCTTGGACTTCTCAGTGGCTTTCGATGCCATCAATCAGGATATCCTTTTGGAGCACCTGGTGGAGCTGGGTATTGGAGGCACTGTCTTGCACTGGCTCCAGTCCGACCTGTCAGGACGTTTTCTGAAGATGGAGCTTGGGGGCTGCTTCTCGACCCTGTGGTGATTGTGCTACGGGGCCCCACAAGGTTCAATCTATTTGAAACTGCTGGGAGAGGTCGTAAGGAGATTTAGAGGATGGTACCATCAATATGCAAATGAAACCCAACTCTATTTCTCTGTGACATTGGATCCAGGCATGGCAGCGATCAATCTGAACCAGTGTCTGGAGACAGTGATGAACTGGATGAAGTCCAATAGGCTGAAGGTGAATCCAGATAGGACTGAGATCCTGTGGCTCAGGAAGCCATCTGTCTGGGAATGTGGTGTGTTACCTGTTCTGGACGGGGTCACACTCCCCCTGAGAGAACAGGTACACAGTTTGGGAGCCCTTCTGGACCCTTTTTTAACATTTGAAAATCGGATTTCCTCAGTGGCTAGGAGTGCTTTCGGGCAGCTTCGGCTGATCTACCAGCTGCGACCCTTCCTAAATAAGAACGACTTGGCTACAGCGACTCATGCTCTTGTCACATCCCGATTGGATTTTTGTAATGCGCCATACGTGGGGCTGCCTTTGAAGAGTCTTTGGAAGCTTCAGTTGGTCCAGAATGCAGCTGCTCGAGTTTTAACTAATACTCATTATACGGAGCATATTATGCTGGTGCTCTGGCAGCTGCACTGACTTCTGGTATGTTTCCGGGCACAATTGAAGGTCTTAGTTATTACCTATAAAGCCCTAAATGGGTTGGAATTGGGGTATTTGAAGGACCATCTCCTCCTAAACAAACCTATATAGGGATTGAGGTCAGCTAGGGAGGCTCTGCTCCGTGTTCTTTCATTTATGGAGCTAAGGGGGAAGGGATAGCTCAGTGGCTTGAGTGTTGACCTACTAAAACCAGTGTTGTGAGCTCAATCCTTGAGGGAGATATTTAGGGATCTAGGGCAAAAATCCGCCAGGGATGGTACTTGGTCCAGCCATGAGAGCAGGGGACTGGACTTGATGACCTCTCAAGGTCCTTTCCAGATGTACGAGAGAGGTATAGATCTCCATAAGGTTGACATCTACACAGAGCAGGGCTTCTCAGCCTTTGCGCCTAGGCTATGGAATTCTCTCCCCCGAGACATTTGCCTAATGCCAATGTTGGCACTGTGTGTGTGTCCCTCCTCTTCAGGTGTTTTAGCAGATTTTATGTTCCCCCCCTTTGGGGTCCAGTATTTTACTTTATAGCTGCTATTTCCTGTAGTTCCCACAGTTCCCACTGACCAGGAACAGTGAACCATGACTGATGGGAACTGCAGGGGGCCATACCTGTGGACACAGAGTAAACAACCTGTCTGGTTGCCTGTCAGTGGCTTACCCTGATGAGCCATGTGCGACCCGTAGGTTGCCCACTACTGCATCACATAGTTAACTGAATGCATATGTGCCCCTGGGTGCACCCAGAAATGTGGTTGCAAGTGGGAAGGCTGTCCAAATGTGGTTCCACTGAGGCTAACACAAGCCTCGCATTAACAGTAAGCAAAGAGTCTAGTCTCTTTACTAAACTAGAATGATTCACGAGATATTTAGGTTTCCCAGATTTGCTTAAAATCACATTTACTGGCCTGATCATCACATAGAAATATTTAAGGCCCTCTCTGGAGGATTTTCTTTTGTTGTTCCATAGAAAAGATGGATAATAAATCACAACAAAAGCTCATGAAAGAAGTGCTGATCAGTGGATTCATAGCACTAGCTAGCACTCACATACTGTGCTAGCTTCTCCATACAGTAATGAGGCCTGAGTTGCAAAATGCCTGCTATTCCAGTGCTAAACCTCTCTTAAGAAGGCACTGTCCCTTGGGTCCAAATGTGCAGTGGCTTTAAAATTGTACACAAATATCTATTATGGATGAGAGAACACCAAAACTCCAATTAATTTATAAACTCTGCTCAGTTTTGAACCCACGTCTCTAGAGAAGAAAGGCCTTTCGCCTGTCAGTTATTAATAGTTTCATTAATTTTTAGCTTTTAGCACTTCTCTGTAAACAGGCAAAGGAAGTAAATGAAGATACCACAAAGTCAAACCGTACCAAAGACACAGAAAGCAACACTACCATCAACAGGTAGCTTATCATTTCACCAGAAGTAATGGGATGCTATTGACTACAGGCGTTCAACTTGGTGTGATTTACATACCAGCCCACAAGTAAAGAAAGAATGATTCAAAATAGCTAGCGAGGAAATCTATTAGAAGACAGTGAAATAGAGATTTATCCTGGGCACACAGGGGGTTGAGTTTGTAACTACGTGCAGGTACAGTATTGTGCAACAGAAAGTTATAAGAATGGTTCTCAGAGCCCCTATACAACCATTCTTTGAACCTTTGGAAGAGGCATCACCACAGCTACTGATGCTTAAGATGACATTTTTTATGTTGTTTCGTTAGGTGGAAAAGTCAGTGAACTGAGATATTTGCTCAAAGACCCTTCTTATCTTGTGTTTCTCCCCTTAAAAGTTGGGTTTATTGGCCTCTCTCCCCCCCCCTCCACACACACACACTGATTATACGCCTAAAATACATTTGGAGTTTCACCTCCCTATTTTGCCACTTACTTTTTAACTGAATCCACTTGCGCATACACACACCTACAGAAAGACCAGGCCCAACCTACCCTGTAATGAAAGTATCTCTATGAGTTCTCTCTTGTAGTTTAGCCAAGTTTCTACAGCTACCAATAGCTGTGGTACCTTGTAACACTGTATTAACATGCTCCCACTCGCCTTAGATCTATTTCAAAATTAAATATACTAAAACTATAATTGTAAAAATAATAGTGGAAGAAAAACAATTCTCTATTCCCCATGCAAAGATTTCCTCCTGCGGCAGTAATATCAAGGACAATCCTGCAGTTCTTGCTCATATGAGTAATTTCATTAAAGTAAACAGGGCGCCTCACCTGAGAGCATGCTAATAATTTAAATTTGAGTACACATGGGATTTTCGAAAGTGTTCCCTTTATGAGAACAGAAGCCAACACCAAGCACTTTCAAAAATCCCTCTCTTAATATTAGCCTGTTAATATATTTATTTTAAGGGCACACAAGGGGCATGTCTGACAAAAATATTACTTAAAACCAAAACATAAATAAGACAATCACGCTGACACTTTATAACCAACCAGTATGTTCACAGAGATGTACTATTGGTACTTGCTAATTATCACATCCCTTGTCATTATCACATCTCTTGTAGGCATTGTAGTATAAGGCTGGCGGCTTAGTAATTTTTGGCACCCAAAAAGTATTCAGATGAGTATAATAAAGTTCATGGAGCTTCTATGGTAGCACAATAATATACATGAACTTAAGTTTGCATTATTTGGGCTGTGTACCTTCCAAAGAAGAAATCAAACTCCATAGAAAGGTTCATATTTTATCCCGGTGATCAAGGAACCTGGCTCTGGTGGTGATTAGCATCTTAAGTTGTGAAAGCTAAGTTCAGTGGCAAGAACCCTTGCTTGGGTGGATTAAAGCTTATGTCACCCCACTATTTCCCATGAAATAGTTGACCTGTTGTCCTATGGTGCACAGGTTTGTTGTCATGTGTGACAATGACAGCCTCTAGTGGAGCACAAGTGGATTAACAACAACATTGCCCAAGACCCTTTCTGTACAAGGAGTACAGATGGGAGGGTGAATTTCTTTCAGAAAAAGACTTCTTATTACACATGGTGTTTACTAATGAATCAGACCATAAAGTTTCTTCATACATTCTAAGGGTATGTCAACACTTCATTCCTCTTCCGAGAGAGGAATGCAAATGCAGACACCTGAAATTGCAAATGAAGCATGCATTTGAATTTCCTGCACTTCATTTGCATAATCACATTATGGCGCTATTTCGAGAGAAAAAAGGGGTTATTTTGAGATAAAACCCTTCCTTTGAAATAACCCTTATTCCTCATTTTTTTGAGAGGAGACTTGAAAGGGAAAAATGGATTTTGGGAGACTTAGAGGGGAATAAAGGATTTGGATAAGGGTTCAAATTTGTTCAATATGCCCATGACTTGTCACAGAATAAGGCGGGGGGGCACAGCTTCTCCAGCCCCTGTGCTACGCTGGGAGCAAAGAGCTCCCTCTGCCCCCAGCTACTCCAGGTGCGATCCGGGGACAGCCCAAGGTTCACTATTGCAAAGGGTGTTATATCAAGCTATGTTGCCAAAGCTACCATAGTTAAGGTAGGAAGTAGTAAAGGGAAGTGGGGAAGTGGGCATTGCAAACCTCAAAACATATGCAAAATTGTCAACTATGAAGTGTAAGCTAATAAAATTACAATGGAAATCTAATAATTCGGGATCTGCAATTTCCACAATATTGCTAATGAAGTAGGACGTGATTTATAACCTTCCATTTATTGACCTTCCTTTAATAATTCCTAATCTTACCAATTGAACTTTAAGGCATTTTGTTTGAAGCAAACAAGTAGTTAGTTTTCTCGCTTTTCCCTATGAAAGCAGGTTCAGCAACATACTGATTTATGTGTCAAATTTTGCATTTGGCACTGATCCATCTTCATTAATTATTATTAGGTATCTTTGCTTTCCTTTGCAATCGTCACACTCTTCTTGATTCAAGGTCGAAATTTTATTAATCTTTCTCTCCTTGTTGAAGCAATAGCTATGTGCCAATGTCTTAGTGCTCCATGGCAATAACTTACACAATCTTCATCTTACTACAGAAGTTATTGTTCCTACTCAGGAAATTTGGCAATTGTGCTTGAAGATGCTCCTAAGACACAGGATCTGTCAATAAATAATCTCCTAGCACATAACATATTCATCACTGATGCAACCTAATCCAGTGTTCCTTAGACACAGATGAAAAGCAAACATTGGAGAAGTACTATAAGCAAGGGCAACATTGCAAGACAAAAGGTTACATTAAACAGATGACAGTTTTAAATCAGATGACATGATCATTTGTTTGGTAAACATAATCCTATACTAGATAACCTGGATGTCTTTACATTGTGGTATAATTCAAAGCATGCATCATATGTAGCTGTGCAAGTAACATCAGCCATGAGGCCATTGGAAGCTGCCACCGAGCAGAATTAAAATGATGAAAAGAATGAGCTACGTCTTTTCAGATCCTTTGTGAGTTATTTCAGACAAACAGCTGTAGAAGCCAAAATCCTCTAGGAGATTTACTCAGACAAATAAAACATAGGCAGCAACAGCACCTTACTCTACCTCTCCACCAACGTGGACAGTCTATGACATTCTGGGAATGAGAGTGTAGTCCGGTGCCCAGAATCACTGAGGCCTTGTCCCCTTTGCTGAGATTGCACATAGGTGGTTGTGCAAGGTGGACACTTTCCCACTATAGAACTGAGACGACCAACACATTTCGTGTGGATCAGCAACCTGAACGTGTTATTTAAATCCAAGTGAGGGGCTATTGAATATCCCTTTCTATACAATGAGATGACTATTGCTAACACCTAGAATACAAATCACCCCATGAGCCCACATCTGTGCTGCAATGCTGAGCAGGCTCCTATCTACAATGTGGAACAGATGGAATGCTTGCCCATAACCATGCACAGGGTGAGACAGCTCTATTATCATGGTCTATTCTTGGTGTTTGTATGGATGGGCTTTCTCCCAAGATGGTGCAATATACTCAGTAGGGGGGCAAGAGGAGGAAACAGTTCACTTTTTCCTTTGGCGTTAGTTCTCTTTGCAAATGTGCTTTTGAGGTGTGTTTTTTTTTTTTTTTTTTTTTTTTTAAAAGCACAAGCATCTTCCCTCACCAGTTGTTCTTACAGTTGCAGACTAAGGGCATGTCTACACTGGCATGTTTTGTCACCAAAAATGGCCTTTTGATGACAAAATCCTCCAAGTACAGTAGACTTCCGATAATCCGGCACCTTTGAGACCTAGGTGGTGCTGGATTATCAGAGATGCCGGACTATCAGGAAGTACTACTGTATATACACTTCAACACTAATACAGTTCTGTATCACACCTTCATCCATAGGTTAGATAAAAGACATCACATTCGCTGGCAAATATGTAGCGAAAATATTTCCACTAACAAGCTCTGAAGTGGGTTGATGTGCTTGACAGTTATCGAGCAAAAGAACAGCTTTACTATCCTCCGGTAGACCCCTCCCCCTTTGTAAAATTCTCCTTAACTGCGGGCACAAAATAATTAAAAAACCAGTCCTTAAAGATTTCTGCCATCATCCAAGCATTCCTCTGTGCCTCATAAATCACTAGCAAACTCGTAAGAGTTTTAAATGCCCTAGGCTTTTTGTACTTCCCTATAACAAAAAGCTTAAGCTTATGTGTGCCGGATGCATTTGTGCATACCAGAACTGTAATACGGTCTTTGTTCATTTTGAAGCCATGAGCAGCCTTTTTACCACCACCAACCAGAGTAGAGTTCAGCAAACAACGCCAAAGAGGCCAGTTTCATTGGCATTGTATATTTGAGAAGGCGATAAACCGTGCTCCTCCACCAACTGCTCAAAAATAGCACTATACTCCTCAGTGGCTAAGTGATCAGCAGACTTTTGCTCACCACTGATATCTAACTTACGGATCCCATGCCGATACTTAAAATTACGCAACCAACCTTCTGAAAACACACGACTCATTAATGTTTATTTCACTGTGAAACTATTTTGCTTTTTCTATGAGCACTGGCCCAATAATGGGCTTACCTTCAAAACACTTTGCACTAAACCACTTAAACAAATCCATAGCCAACTGCGCCATCCTAGGTCTTTTCAGAGTTTGCCATACCTCGGTACATTTAGTAGGCGCTTCACTTTCAGCAACAAATACTCACAACGTATCTTTCTGTTTCTTTGTCATAGATTGTCGAAGATCCAATGTTAAATTCACTCATGAGAATGTGCTGATTTATTCCTCTTTCTAGTATCTTTATAATCTCTTATTCCTGGTTCAATGTCAGTGTTAGATGCTTCCTTTTTACACTTTTCTTACCACTACTACTAGCACCTTCATTCACCTTTGACTCCATTACTACTGTATACATCGATGGGCAAAAATATTCAAAAGTCAAAACAGCACTGTCCAGTGTCACACAATGCCAGTGGCAGACTGACTCAATCCCTTCTGGTTTCACTCGGTTCAGCTGCTGCCGCTGCTGCCTTGGGATTTGTATTTTGCAGAAGCTCACTAACTTGCCATTTTGATGCCGGACTATCGGGAGTGCCGTACTATTGGGTGCCGGATTATTGGAGTTTTACAGTATCCACATTACAACATGACAAACATTTCAACATACAGCCACTTTGGTGACAAAAACCTGCCAGCCCCCCCGAGGGACTTTTGTCTTTGCGCGGTCTACAACCACACAGTGTGTACTAGGTAGGGATATGTCTACACTACCACCCTAGTTCGAACTAGGGTGGTTAATGTAGTCAATCAAAGTTGCAAATGAAGCCCGGGATTTAAATATCCCGGGCTTCATTTGCATCTTGCCGGGCGCTGCCATATTTAAATCCCCGGTAGTTCGGACTCCGTGCCCGCAGCTACCCGCGGCACGGAGTAAGTAGTTCGAATTAGGCTTTCTAACTCGAACTACCGTTACAGAGGAGTAACGGTAGTTCGAATTAGCCTAATTCGAACTACCTACTCCGTGCCGCGTGTAGCCGTGGGCACAGAGTCTGAACTACCGGGGATTTAAAAATGGCGGCGCCCGGCAAGATGCAAATGAAGCCCGGGATATTTAAATCCCGGGCTTCATTTGCAACTTCGATGGACTACATTAACCACCCTAGTTCGAACTAGGGTGGTAGTGTAGACATACCGTAGGATTTTTGTTGAGTTGAGTGGACTCCAGCATATGTCCCACGATGCCCTGTTTAGCCATTCTGGACATCACCTTGAATTTGACTGCCCTTCAGCCATGTAATGTTTACAGGTAAGCAGAAGCTCCCCTCCCATCTGCAAACCCCAGGAACTTTAAATTCATTTCTTGTGTCTGTGGCGCATAGTGTCGTGGTCCTTGTGGTGTCTTCTCAAGGAAACAGGGGTAGTGGCTGTTGATTCAAATGCTCTCTTGCTTGGAGCAATGCAGAGCTTTTATATCTAATTGATGTGTGGGGTGAAAAATTGGTGCAATCACACCTGCAAGTGACCCATAGGAACTTAGACACGTAGGGTCGCATTTCTCAAGCCTTGTGTGAGAAGGGGTATGAGCGAGACACCCTGCAATGATCCAAGGAACTCTGGCAGGCCTACCAGAAGGCCAAGAAATCAAACAGCCAGTCTGGTGCTGTACCCAAAACATGCTGGTTTTATAAAGAACTGGATGGGGACCCCACGACCAAACCTTAGGATACTGTGGACAGTATCTTGGCAATTAATTGACCTTTCACTGTCAGGGTAAATAGGCCAATGGTGGGAAGATAGGAGTTACTATAGAGAACTTTTTTCTGGGTGTCTGGTTGGTGAGTCTTGCCCACATGCTCAAGGTTCAACTGATTGCCATATTTGGGGTCGTGAGGGAATTTTCCTCCAGGGTAGATTGGCAGAGGCCCTGGAGGTTTTTCGCCTTCCTCTGTAGCATGGGGCATGGGTCACTTGTGGGAGGATTCTCTGCATCTTGGGGTCTTTAAAGTTTGAGGACGTCAATATCTGAGTTATAGGTGAGAGGATTATTCTAGCAGTGGGTGGGTGAGATTCTGTGGCCTGCATTGTGCGGGGGGGGCAGACTGGATGATCATAATGGTCCCTTCTGACCTTAAAGTCTATGAGTCTATGAGATAGTTCTCAGAGAAAAAGCCAGAAATACTTGTCCTGGATAAACAGACATAAGTTGATGAAGAGGGCCAGGAGGTGAGGGTGCCCTGAAGGTAAGGTGGTGGGGCAGGTTCCGGTGTGGCTTAAGGGATAGGGCATTCACCTGGGGAAGGCAGGGTGGCAGGCTCCAATCCCACCCACCCAGGGAGAAGCAAGATAAAGGGCACCCTGAAGGTGAGGTGGTGGGGTTGGCTCCAGTGTGGCCTAGCAGATATGTTGTTCACCTAGGGTGGTAGTACCTGTAGTCTCGATGGCAGGATATTTTTCTCAAACAATGTTTGTGAAAACATTCAGCAATTCATTATGGAAGAGACACCATGTGCTGAAGCAACAGAAGGGAGGCAGGGGATGTTGCTGTGCAAGTGGGACAGGAGTGGTCAGGGGCTGAGCAGGAAGCAGCCATGTGGGGCAGTATGGAGGTGGTGCCACAGCAAGTAGGTGCTGTGCAGTGACTGGGGTTGAGGACTGCGTGGGTGAGTATGGAGAACATAACCAAAAATTAAACAGACAAGTCTGATGCTTGTAAGAATCGGCAAAGCACATTTTTCTATACACGTTATCCTCTGTTCTCACTGATGGGGCCACGCCAGTGATGGTCAATAGTGACAGCAATGCTATTTTCAGACTATGTGCTTTAGTGAAAAAATGCTTATGAATCATGTCTTCCTCAATATTCCTGTCCTCTTTCTGTATCCTGCAGCAGCAGATGTCATGTGCAAAGACATTAACATTTGACAGTGGCCATTACAATTGTTAATTTCAGTCAAGCAAATGCTATCTACAAAAACAGCCTGTTTAAAAATAAAGGTTGGCTATTGAAATGGTCAAACAAAACATAACATGACAAAGGTTTAATTCATAAATCCACACATGTGGTCACTCTGTTTGGAAAAGAGGAGCAAATTAGTCTAATGATGTCTTATTAGTTTGACCCTGGTTATCCTGGAGCGCGTGTTTCCTAACTAGTAATAGTTATTGTTCTGTTATATTCTCCCTGCGTTCAAAAGAAAACTTACTTTAACATTCTGCTGAATATTCTCTGCAGAACAGGAAAACAGAATGTAATCTCAGCTGCAATCTCATGTAGACATGATACCATCAGAACACGTCTGAACAGGGACTAGGAATAGATCCTTCACTACACAAATCCCTTTAAGTAGTCTCACCTTCTTAACAATTGTTGGAAGTGGACCACATCCACCCTGATTGCATTATCTTCATTAGCAGGGATCTTCCACTTAGTAAACTAACCCTCCCATCCTTGTGCATGTGTATAAATCCCTGCCGCACTGAAGTGTCCACTTCACGCATCTGACAAAGCGAGCTGCAGCACTCAAAAGCTTGTGCCCCAATAAATCTGTTAGTCTCTAAGGCTACGTCTTCACTGACAGTTCTTCCAGCAGAAAATATGCTAATGAAGGACTCATTAGCATAAGTTGTGATCTCATTAGCATATTTTCTGCCATTTCTTTTTGCGCAAAAAACCAGTGTGGGCTTTTGCATAACAGGCATAAGGCTCTTGCGCAAAACGGGGGTTTTGTGCAAAAAAAAAAACCAAACCCTGTCCACACTGCTTCTTTTTGCGCAAAAACCCCTTGCGCAAATAGAAACAGCAGAAAATATGCAAATGAGGTCACGACTTATGCTAATTAGTCCCTCATTAGCATATTTTCTGCCAGAAGAACTGGCAGTGAAGACAGAGCCTAAGGGTACATCTACACAGCGGCGTTATTTCTGAATAACGGACGTTATTTTGAAATAACAAAATGCACGTCTACACAGCAAGCCATTATTTTGAAATGATGTCGAGATGGAGGACTTCTTGCTCTGAATCCTCATTTCCCAAAGAGTAAAGGAAGTTGAAGGAAGAGTGTTCTTCCTTCGACTTCCTGCTATGTAGACAGTGTCAAAAGCCAAATTAAGCTATTCCGACTTCAGCTACCCAATTGACGTCGCTGAAGTTGCGTAGCTTAATTTGACTTTTGCCCTGCTGTGTAAACGCGCCCAAAGAAAGCAAGAGATAAGATCTAAAAGCCAGGGTTGTTGTACAAGTTCTGACTCACAAAGCATTCCTGTGGGAGGAAAGGGGATGAGGAAAAAATAATGCAATTCAAATCAGTATGAGTAAAGTGGCAGTGGGGGATACCCTCAATGGTTATCCGATGCAGATTCCCACCTTTTCCTTGCCCCACGTATGCAGGAATTCACACCAGAAATCATTTCAAATCCTTCTGGCTTTTCTGATTCTCATGTGTGAGGCAGGCTCCTCTGGGTCACATGTTCAGGCTGCTCTCTGGGTCTGTCCTACAGCCTGAGCACAGACTCCTGCCCCACAGTATCTCTGCAGCAACAGGTGCCACGTCCCTTTTCCAAAATGGAAATCCCATTCATCCTGTTTGAAGAAGAGCTGGTAACACGTAATAGGGGCAAGATTTCATCCAAATCCCTCTGCTCATATCCCAGCCAAATCAGATTTCCAGGGAGAGGACCAGTTTTGCTCTGAGCAGCTGCTAATTTATGGAGCGTGATCTTCACACACTTCACAGCAGTGGCTACAAATAGTATCATTGGTCAGTTTGGCACAGCTATTGTCCACAGTCCTGATCCTGCAAACACATCTGTTCCCCCTCACGCACGTGTCATCAGCCCCCCACTAACCACAGGACCATTCTTATGAGTCAGCTAGTGCTTTCCAGACACAAAATTATTATTTCATAAGAAGATCCAGTCATCTTGAATGCCGATGCTTTATTGTGTGTCATTTCCCGACAGGAATATAAGAATTGAGGTTACAACTCTAGCATGTCACCACATTTAAACGTAACAATGTCTTCCGTCGGCCTTCAGTTGCAACTTTGGATCCGCTCCTACAGTCCTTCTGTTAAAGTCAGCTTTACCATTCCTGTGGCTTTGTACCTACCTGCACCAGTGATAAATATAGTCCAACTAGAAGACTTGCTGGGCTTTGCCCAGGTCCAGGTTTGGCCCGGGGAGGTAGGGCTGTGCAGCTCCGCTTCTCCCTGAGGTTGGCCTAGAGTGGGAGGAGACTGCACAGGCCACCCAATGGCAGCTGCCTGCCAGCTTCTCCCTGGGACTGGCCCAAGTGGGGACTGTGGCCTGGGTACAGCCTGGGTGTGGTGGAGGATGTGTGGCAGCCAGCAGCTGTTCTCCAGGGCTGCCCCCCTGTGGTCATTGTAAGTATAAGAGTCCCTGCTATCACACCCCTCCTTTTCTATTTGATGATAAATAATTAGGCTACGTCTACACTGATGGCTTCTTGCACAAGAACAGCTGTTCTTGAACAAAAACTTGCCAGGCGTCTACACTGCACACACGTTCTTGCACTAGTAAATTGACTGTACAGCATCGGAAAACAGGGCTTCTTCCGGAAGAGTTATTCCTCTCCCCATGAGGATAAGCCCTCTTGCACAAGAGCTTTGCGCAAGAGGGCAGTGTAGACAGGCAACATGAATTTCTTGAGCAAGAAACCCCTATGGCTAAAATGGCCATCAGAGCTTTCTTGCGCAAGAGAGCATCCACACTGCTCTTGTGCAAAAGCACATCTCTTGCGCAAAACTACATGCCAGGATAGACACGCTCTTGTGGAAGACTTTTTGCGCAAGAACTCTTTCGCAAAACAGGTCTTGCACAAGAAGCTGCCAGTGTAGATGTAGACTTATATTCCAAGCACATACCATTGTGGCACAACCAAACCCTGACTTTGCTTTAAGTTATGATAAAAAGCCGCATACTGAATTTGGTGGTCCTAGTTCTTACTGTTTAGGAAGAGTTCTTGAATAAATAGACTCCCAGACAGACGGATGGACACACAGACAGACAGATGTACAAACTCTCTAAAATATATAGTAGATGAGAGTTTTGTCTGAGAAAAGTCTGCAGAATCGGGACAATGAGATTACATCTTTTCTGAAGGAAATATCATTATTCTCCTGGGCAGACTAGTTATCCATCCAGGTGGATGTGGACAGTACTGTAGTTGCATGTGCATCTTTACCATGTACAGCAGCATGTAATATTCTTTAATGCCCTCCCTCAACCTTTATCCAGCAGGTGTGCAAAATGAGTGTGGTGCATGCAGTGCATCTCACCACCTCTAAGAGAGCTGAACCTAGACCCCTAGCAAAGTGTTCTGCTTATTCTATACAGCTCTCAAAAGGCAGTTAAAGCAAACCATCTAAATCAATGATTCTCAGACTTCATTCTACCACGACCTCTTTCTGACAACAAGAGTTACTACCTGACCCCAGGAGGGCAACTGATCCCTGAGCCCATCTGAGCCATGCCAGACCAAGCAAGGGGACAAGGAAACAGGCCAAAGCCAAAGTCCCACCACCCCAGCTAAGGAGACCAAAGCTGAAGCTTGTAGGCTGAACCCTGCTACTCAGGCTCCAGCCTTGAGCAGTGGAGCTCAGGTTTTGGCTTTGGTCCTGGAACCCAGCATATCTAAAACCAGCTTTGGCAATCCCATGAAAAAGGTGAAACAAAAAACAGGACTATGTAGCAATTTAAAGACTAACAAGATGGTTTATTAGGTGATGAGCTTTCGTGGGCCAGACCCACTTCCTCAGATCAAATAGTGTAAGAAAATTGTGCCACGAAAGCTCATCACCTAATAAACCATCTTGTTAGTCTTTAAATTGCTACATAGTCCTGTTTTTTGTTTCAGCTACACCAGACTAACACAGCTACATTTCTATCACTATTCTCCATGAAAAAGGGTTTGCGATCCACTTTAGGGTCCCAACCCACAGTTTGAGAACTGCTCATCTAGAGAGACATTCTTCTTTTATTCTATTTTTCATCTTATAGAACTATAGAAAGAGCAAACAATACTTAAAAGGGGCAATGTAGAGTATACATATAGGCTACGTCTACATTGACAAGATTTAGCGCAAAAGTGGCTACTTTTGCACAAAATCTTGCCACCTGTCTACACTGGCCGTGAGTATTTGTGCAAGAACACTGACATTCTACTGTATGAAATCAGTGCTTCTTGCGCAAATACTCTGATGCTTCCGCTCAGGGATACGTCCTCTTGCGCAAGTGTTCTTGCGCAAGAGGCCAGTGTAGACGGGTAACATCAATTTCTTGCGCAATAAAGCCCGATGGCTAAAATGGCCATCAGAGCTTTCTTGGCAAGAGAGCGTCTACACTGGCACGGATGCTTTTGTGCAAAAGCAAATCTTTTGCGCAAAGGCACATGCCAGTATAGATGCTCTCTTACTCAAATACTCTAACGCAAAAACTCTTGAGTTTAGAGTATTTGCGCTAAATCTTGCCAGTCTAGACGTAGCCGTAGATTTCACGCAGATTTTTGGGGGGCGGGGGAGGAGTTGCATGCTCATATTCCTTTCATGAATAGGCATATTTTCAGTGTTTTTTTTTAAAGCAAGATTTTCAAAATTAAGTTGAATACTTAAAACTCCTTCCTGAAAAACCATCTGCTTTGCTGCTTTCAGTGAATCTGAATGACCTCTTCTAGTCATTGCCAATTATTATGTTTACCACACTACTTATAGGTTGTTTTTCTTCTGCTTAACCTGTGTCTGTCAGTCCTTCATTTCTGAGTTCCTTGGGAGAGTGACCATGTCTTCCTGTCAGCCTAAAAGGCACCTAACTACTGTGAACGAATAAATGTAAGCATTTAAATACTCCTCTGCAGGGGCCAAGGACATAATACTATAAATGGGCCACATGCATTAGTTCAAGGAGTCTTCTCAGACAACTTACAAGAGCAGATTTTCCCATGTTGCATTCCCCTCACCTAAGCCATTCTCAATCATTGCTCTCTCTGGCAGCTGCCATCTTTCCCTTTCTCACAGTGGCTCTCTCTTTTTCATCCCTCATCCATCAATGTCTGTTCCCCTTATCCCTGTTTCCTTGCACATGAAGCTACTTCTGAGCCTCCCAACTTACCAGCTCATTGATAGGCTGCAGAGCACAAGGAAACTGCAAGTAGTCCCTCTGCACAGCACATGTGAGGCATAAGAAGGTTAGTAGCTATCTCCCCAAATGTCCCGGTGATAAAACTGGCTGCAATAGGGACCACCACTGAAGTTTGGGAGTTGATCAGAGAGAGAGCCATGTACGTGAGCAGCAGGCCTTTAAGGAACCGCTAGCTACTTCTTCTTACCCATAACAGCAGGAGGCATGCCTTAGCATTAGAGTCTGGCATGGACAAGACATCCTGTACCCTCCTCTTTTCATCCCATATTTCTATCAGTCTAGGATTTCATATGTTGCCCATCACTCTAATAATAGCTGGGCACTTCCTGCTTCTATCCCAACAGATCACACAGGAAGAATGGCAGTCAA
This sequence comes from Pelodiscus sinensis, assembly GCF_052426305.1. NCBI lineage: Eukaryota > Metazoa > Chordata > Testudines > Trionychidae > Pelodiscus > Pelodiscus sinensis. The sequence goes on from NC_143057.1 coordinate 10,657,654, forward strand.
GGATCTCACTTTGGCTCCTGACCCTGGGTGGTGATGGTAATTCAAGAGAGCTTCTCAATCTCTTGGCCCCTCAAAACCAGGGGGAATATTATTTAGGGGCAGTTAATCCCACCAGTCCAATGTCAAATGCAAAAAATAAATAGCATAGATTCTAGAAAAATACATTAGATTCTTGCAGCTTTTAATCATGTCCATGAACTAACACCAAGGAATAAAAAGACACATAGTTTAGATCCTCAGGTGTGTCTGAGCTCTGTCTGCTTTCTCTCTCATTAGAAGTTCCAGCTTCTCCACTGTGACTACCTTCCATACTTCAATAATCTACTTTAGGATGGTAAAGCAAAAAGACGCACCCCTTTTTCCAGCATCCATTTTTCTTTCTAAACTTAATGACATGTTAAGCTAGAGAGTTTTATCTTTGCTACTGATGCAAAACATCAGTTTGTTAATTAAAAGACACTATAGGAAGCTGTACCCATGAATTAGTGGATACAGTACAGTTTATTATTTGTAAAGAATGTTGGGTAGCTATTCTTTCTGTTCCACTTGCCATATTTTTCTGCCTGGCTTGACTCAGCCTCTGCAATGCTGTCTTAAAATTCTAATCTACTGTACATTCAGTTTGTTCATTTAGACTGGTTTATACATGCACATGATGAATAACAAAATATTTACATAGTTTTATGCTTCTATGGCAATGTTGAACAACTTGCATTAGAAAAATACACAGATCGAATGAACAAGTGACTCCATTATGTATTGTCTAAGGAGGTAAATCCTGTTCTGCTACATAATTAGCTGAAACCTCCAGCAAATAAAACAATCCTTAAACTCCACAATAAGAGTCTTTTTTCTATTGTAAGGCCTGGTCTACACTAGACTAGGCAAGTCAGCTTAAGGTATGCCATCCAGCTACGCAAAATGCATAGCTGAGTTCGGCTTACCTTAAGCCAAGCTGTTGTAGTGTCTACACTGCGGGAGGCCAATGGGAGTACATGTTCCCATCAGCTTCCCTTACTTCTCACAGAATGATTTTAAGAGGAATAAGGGAAAAGGCTTTATTTTCTGAAAGATCCCCGTCTAGACTGGCACTTTTTGCCGGCAAAGCCCCGAGCCGGAAAAAAGCGGCAGCCATGTTCATTCAAATGAAGCGGGGAAGATTTAAATCCCCGCTTCATTTGCAATTGCGCTGTGTCTAATTTGCATCCCTTTTACGGAAAAGGGGTGCTGTCTAGACACAGCCTTGGACTGAAGTGGAGATGGATGTAGAAGACAGACTTGTTGAGAGTCTCTGGGGGTATGTCTACACTACAGCGCTAGTTCGAACTAACTTAGTTCGAATTAGTTAATTCGAACTAAGCTAGTTCGAACTAATGCATCTAGAACTAAAAACTAGTTCGAATTAGCGTTTTGCTAGTTCGAACTAGTAAGTCCACATTGAGTGGACTCTGAACAGGGCTTAAGGATGGCCGGAAGCAGTGCCGGCAGGGCATAAAAGGAGGACTTAGAGCATGGAGATACTGTCTCAGGCTAGCCGAGGGCTGCGCTTAAAGGGTCCCGACCCCCACCCCGGACACACAGTTCTAAGGAGTGCCCCGCTTGCAAAGAAGTTCTGGCTTGGAGTGCCCTGAGTGCCCACACTGGGCACATCACACCACTCGGCCATCAGCCCGGCTGCACTTGCCGCAGGCTGCCATCTGGGGAGAGGGAGTAATTGGGGGGCTGCAGGAGAGCTTCCACCCCCAGAAGCCCGCAGAGTCAGCCCAGTCCTCCCCATCGGGGGCTTGTACCCCATTCCTCCCTCACCTCCTTCCACTTACCCTTCCCTAGCCCCCCTTCTTATTGATGTACAAAATAAAGATAACGTTTCTTCCAACATTGACTCTGTCTTTATTGAACAAAACTGGGGGAGACTGGGAAAAGGAGGTGGGAGAGGGGAAGAGAAAGGCTGGGAGAGGGGAGGGCAACTAACATGATCAGGGGTTGGGAACAGGTCCCAGATGAAGAAAGGCTACAGAGACTGGGACTGTTCAGCTTAGAAAAGAGGAGACGGAGGGGGGACAGGATAGAGGTCTCTAAAAGCAGGGGTTGGGTGGAGAGGGTGCATTCAGAAAAGTTCTTCCTGAGTTCCCATAAAGAAGGACTAGAGGACACCAAAGGAAAGGAATGGGTAGCAGGCTTGAAACTAGTAAGAGAAAGTTGTTGTTGTTGACAAAGCAAATAGTTAACCTGTGGAACTCCTTGCTGCAGGAGGCTGTGAAGGCTACAACTAGAACAGAGTTTAAAGGGAAGTGAGATCAAGTCATGGAGGTTGGGTCCATGGAGTCCTATTAGCCAGAGGGTAGGAGTGGTGTCCCTGCCCAAAGTTTGTGGAAGGCTGGAGAGGGATGGCACGAGACAAATGGCTTGGTCATTGTCTTCGGTCCATCCCCTCCAGGGTCCCTAGGGTTGGCCGCTGTTGGCAGACAGGCTACTGGGCTAGATGGACCTTTGGTCTGACCCAGGACGGCCATTGTAAGCTCAGGGCTCAGTGTCGGGGGTCTCAGTGGACCCCCTTGATTTTCATGCACACCTGGTCCTGGGTGGCCAGGCTGGCAGCTCTCCTGCCCTAGACGGCCACTTTCCTGTGCCTAGTGCGGAGATCGTGGACGAGGTCCACGATGTCCGCACTAGCCCAGGAAGGTGCCCGCCTCTTGCGGTCCAGGGCAAGCTCCCGGGAGCCGCCAGCCTGGTCCCGGCAAGAGGGGGTGGGCTGGGGGGCATCGGGTGGGTGGCTCTGTGCCGTGCCAGGTGCAGGGTCTGCTAGCTGGGTGCTGGCAGGCTTGCACCTGGCACGGGCACCGTAGCCAGCCCGTGCCCCTTTAAGGGGTCCGGGGCCGGGAGGGGGGCATAGAGTTTCCCTGGTGTTGGCCAGAGTGGCCACCAGGGAAACCTGGGGAGGGCTAGCCTCCCACTAGTTCGAACTAAAGGGCTACACAGCCCTTAGTTCGAACTAGCTAGTTCGAACTAGGCGTTAGTCCTCGTAAAATGAGGTTTACCTAGTTCGAACTAAGCGCTCCGCTAGTTCGATTCAAATTCGAACTAGCGGAGCGCTAGTGTAGCACCTATTAAAGTTAGTTCGAACTAACGTCCGTTAGTTCGAACTAACTTTGTAGTGTAGACATACCCTGGGTTAGGTTAAAAGGGGTAAAAAACAAGGGTAATGTCATGCTAGAGGTCTACTACAGACCACCTATCCAGGTAGAAGAGGTAGATGAGGCTTTTTTTAAACAACTAACAAAATCACCCAAAGCGCAGGATTTGGCGGTGATGGGGGACTTCAGCTATCCAGACATATGTTGGGAAACTAACACAGCAGAGCACAGATTATCCAATAATGTCTTGGACTGCATTGGAAACAATTTTTTATTTCAGAAGGTTGAAAAAACTACTGGAGGGAAGCTGTTCTAGATTTGATTTTAACAATGGGAGGAACTGGTTGAGAATTTGAAAGTGGAAGGCAGCCTGGGTGAAAGTGATCATGAAATCATAGAGTTCATGATTCTCAGGAATGGTAGAAGGGAGAACAGCAAAACAGAGACAATGGATTTCAGGAAAGCAGATTTTAGTAAACTCAGAGAGGTGGTAGGTAAGGTCCATGGGAAGCAAGACTAAGAAGAAAAACAAGTGAAGAGAGTTGGCAGTTTTCAAAGGGACATTATTAAGGGCCCAAAAGCAAACTATTTCACTGCATAGGAAAGGTAGAAAGTATGGCAAAAGACCGCTTTGGTTTAACCAGGAGATTTTGCATGATCTAAAAATCAGAAAGGAGTCCTATAAAAAGTGGAAACTAGGTCAAATGACAAAAGATAAATATTAGCAAACAATACAGGTATGCAGGGGCAAGATTAGAAAGGCAAAGGCACAAAATGAGCTCAAACTAGCTAGAGACAGAAAGGGTAACGAGAAGACATTCTATAAATATATTAGAAGCAAGAGAAAGACCAAGGACATGGTAGGCCCATGCTCAGTGAAGTGGGAGAAACAATAACAGGAAATTCGGAAATGGCAGAGGTGCTTAATGACTTCTTTGTTTCGGTCTTCACCAAGAAATCTGATGATGAACGAATGTGATTCTGGGATGCCTTAAGAGGAGTATTATGAGCAAGACACAAGAAGTCATTCTTCTGCTCTATTCTGCGCTGATTAGCCCTCATTTGAAGTACTGTGTTCTGGGTGCCACATTTCAAGAAAGTTGTGGAGAAATTGGAGAAGGTCCAGAGAAGAGCAACAAGAATGATTATGGTCTAGAGAACACGACCCATGAGAGAAGACTGAAAGAACTGGGCTTGTTTAGTTTGGAAAAGAGAAGATTTAGAGGAGACATGGTAGCGGTTTTCAAGTATTTAAGAGTGTCACAAGGAGGAGGGAGAAATATTGTTCTCCTTGTGTGATGATGCATCAGGGAGCCTCCTGACCCTGCACCCCCATCCGCAACAAGATGTGACTCCGCCAGCCAGTAGAATAGAGAGGGTTTATTGCTGTTCTAAGATACAGCACAGCCTGGGACCAATGCAGGCATAAGAGGATAGGCCGACAGCCCTAGTTCCCTTGGGGGCAGGAGTTGAAGGCTTCTGAACACCCCAACACTGGTTAGTCTGCTTCCTCCATGCTTCTCCACGCTCTCACTGAGTCCCTCTCTAAGCCCCATCCTTCCTTTGTTCAACCCCTTCCCTGGTCAGGTAAGAACCGGTTGGGCCATTGTCTATGTGACATGATGGGCCTCAGGGGTGACCCCCCACTGGGCAGTGCTTGCAGATGTAGGCCAGTAGGGGTCACCCACTGCCCAAGCATAGCAACCAGTGAATGCCCAACCAGAGTGGACAGCACACCCCACTACATCACACTTTGGCCTCTGATGATAGGACACGAAGCAATGGGCTTAAACTGCAGCAAGGGAGGTTTAGGTTGGACATTAGGAAAAATTTCCTAACTGTCGGGGTGGTTAACCACTGGAATAAATTGCCTAGGGAGGTTGTGGAATTTCCATCTCTGGAGATATTTAAGAGCAGGATAGATAGACATCTATCAGGGATGGTCTAGATGGTGCTTGGTCCTGCCATAAGGAGAGGGGACTGGACTCGATGACCTCTTGAGATCCCTTCCAGTTCTAATATTCTATATCTCCAAGTCAGTGGCATAGCTATGAGCACCTGCATGGCCCCACAATATGCCAACATCTTTATGGCTGACCTCAAACTGCGTTTCCTCAGCTCTTGCCCCTAACACCTTTACTCTACTTTACATCCTCATCATATGGACCCATGGATAGAAGACCCCTGAAGAATTCTACAGTTATTTCAACAACTTACACCACACCATCAACCTTAGCCTGGATCAGTCCACACAAGAGATCTACTTCCTTGACAGTAAGGTACAATTAAACAATGGTGACATTTTTCACTACCTTATACTGGAAACCCACCAGCCATCATACTTATATACAGGCAGTCCCCGGGTTACGTACAAGATAGGGACTGTAGGTTTGTTCTTAAGTTGAATTTGTATGTAAGTCAGAACTGGTACATATTGTAGGGTAAACTCTAGCCAAACATTTCTCCAGAGCTCAGTTTTATTCTCCCACACCTCACTTCCCTCAGTCCTTTACTCTCAAGCTGAGGTGTCTGCTGAGAAAAGCCGCTCCGCGTCTCTCTGGTCTGCTGGGGGGGAGGCGCTAGCTTCGCGTCTCCCTAGTCTGCTGGGGGGAAGCAGCTAGTGCGGGGTTGCCTCACCCCGTTTGTAAGTAGGGATCTGATGTAAGTCAGATCCATGTAACCCGAGGACTGCCTGTACATGCAGCTAGCTTTCATCCAGGACACATTACCCAATCAACTGTTTACAGCCAGACCCTAAGATACAACTGGATTTGCTCCAGTCCCACAGACAGAGGCAAACACCTTCTGGATCTCTATCAGGCATTCCTAAAACTTAAATACACACCCAAGGAAGTGAAAAAACACATTGACAGAGTAAGACGAGTACCCAGGATTTGAGAGTCATACAGGGTTCTTTATGTTGGGTATCATTTGCAGTAATGAAAGTTTATCAGCCCACATTATGCTCTCCATGATATATGAAGGCAGAATTTGGTCTACTGCTAGTAGTTACAATTTACAACCAGGAATAAACTCAACGGCTACGTCTACACTGACATGATTTTCCGAAAATGCTTTTAACGGAAAACTTTTCTGTTAAAAGCATTTTCGGAAAAGCACGTCTAGATTGGCAGGATGCTTTTCCGCAAAAGCACTTTTTGCGGAAAAGCGTCCGTGGCCAATCTAGACGCAGTTTTCCGTAAAAAAGCCCCGATCGCCATTTTCGCGATCGGGGCTTTTTTGTGGAAAACAGTACTGTGCTCTACACGGGCCCTTTTGTGCAAAAGTCTTTCGGAAAAAGACTTTTGCCCGAACGGGAGCAGCATAGTATTTCCGGAAAAGCACTGACGATCTTACATGAGATCGTCAGTGCCTTTCCGGAAATTCAAGCGGCCAGTGTAGACAGCTGGCAAGTTTTTCCGCAAAAGCAGATGATTTTGCAGAAAAACTTGCCAGTCTAGACACTGCCAACTTGATTATGAGACCATAAAATGAGTTTACAGGGTTCACAGTTTAAAAATTGTTCTTTTTATTTGCTCTTATCAAAGTCTGTCTCAATGGTTTTGACATTATGAATATGTGACCCAACTCTCCAATTTTTATCAGGTTTCAGGACAGAACTTAACTTGAGGATTTTGCTGTTAAATAACCAATAGTCAAGACAGGTCTAAGGATAAACATTTTTTTTAACAGCTCTCAGCTTGCTTATGGGGAACTGCTTAGTTGCATATATTTGTAAAAGTGACTACCATTACTGTAGTATCAAGGTGTCAATCTAATCTTTCCCAGCTTGCTTTAGTAGGGAAATTTATGGATCAGGGCCTATGTGTAACTTTCTAATACAGAGAAAGCCAAATAAATCCCCCAAAGTCTGCTTGTTTTTCCTGCTGGTGCTGCACAACAATCCCTATATATTAAGGTAACAGAAACAGATATTTTTCAGGAAACACTAGGTAGCTCTAAAAATGCAATAGTCACAACAGAACTGACAGGGACCATGACTTAGAAAAAAGACTGAACTATACTATGGGTAGACCTACTCTTTAAAAAAAAAATCAATCAAGCCTGCAACAGTGAGTCTATTATGGAAAGCCAGGGAAACAAACTGGAACTCGCCGTGCTTCCATAACTCTCTAACCTGGGTGCTCTCACAAATCATATCATAATCCAAGTAAGACGAGTACCCAGAAGCATCAGCTTCTTCAAGATAGGCCCTGAAGGATAAAATTAATTTGTTGTCAGTATGACCTCTGTGTGACCTGGATGTTAAGCCTGGTCTTTGTAAAGAGATACGTGCTTGGACACAGGTATACAACCAGGAGGGGATAGGTGAAACTGGTTTGAACCTGTTGTAAGGCCGGAAAAGGGACTTTGAGGGGACAGGTAATGATTGGAGGAAATTTGATGCAAGGGGGCATGACCCGTGTATGCATGCAACTGTAAGTGGTCAGAGGGGAAAGGGTGATTACCATGTAAGACAGTACAAAAGACATTGCCTTTTGTTTGAGAAGTTGCGAAAACTTTTCCTGAGAGTATCCTGGAGATTTTTGCCCTTGAATGCATTCCTGAATAAAGCTGATTGCTTAAGAAGGGTGTCTGCAATTGATTTGGTAGGGGTTTTGGGCCCCCATCTGAACCCTCAGATTAAAATTCTCCGTCAGCCCAAAAAACAAAATAACAGAACACCAGTAGTCATCACTTACAGCCCCCAACTTAAACCCCTCCAGCACAACATTAACAATCCAAAACCTATTCTGGGAAACGATCTGTCACTCTCACAGGTCTTGGAAGACAGGCCAACCCTCTCCTACAGACAAACCTCTAACCTGACACAAATTCTATCCACCAACCACGCAGCATACCTCCATCATACTCATCCAGGAACCCACCTCTGCAATAAACTCCGGTGCCAACTTTGTCCACACATCTACACAAGCGACATCATCACAGGACCTAACCACATAAGGCACTACATCAGATGCTTATACATATGCACATCCACTAACGTGATCTGTGCCAGCAATGCCCCTCTGCTATGTATATTGGCCAAACTGGACAGTCTCTGCGACAAAGGATTAATGGACACAAATCAGATATTCAAAATGGTAACAAACAGAAACCTGTCAGGGAACATTTTAACTTTCCTGGACACTCATTAATGGATTTTAAAGTGTCTATCCTGTATGTCTACACTCCAGAGGTTTTTTTTTTTTGAAAAATGGCTGTTTTTCCAAAAAAATCTTCTATTACGTCCACACTGCAATCGCATTCTTTCGAAAGACAATCAAAAGAACAGAGGGGTTTTTCCGACATTGGTAAACTTCTTTCTACAAGGAAGAAGCCTTTTTCCAAAAGAGCTCTTTTGGGAAAAGGCGTGTGCGGACGGGGAAGAGGAAAGAGGAAAAAGCACAGGTGCCCTGGTGGCCATTCTGCCCATAGTAATTACAGCTTACGTGCAAGATAGTGTCCATTCAGTCTGGATGCTATCTTTTGAAAAAGCAGATCGCTTTTTGATGCACTTTGGCAGTGTGGACGCTCTCTTTTGGAAGAAGTTTTTTCGGAAGATCTCTTCCAGAAAAGCTTCTTCCAAAAGAAGCCTGCAGTCTAGACATAGCCTTACAAAATAATTTCAAGAACCAGATAGAGGAAGAGTTTGCAGAACTGGACTTCATATGCAAATTTGATACATTCATCCAAGGACTGAACAAAGGCAGGTTTCATTATATTCAACACTGAAATGACATCAAAAGCTAAGTATTGGGCACTTACAGCCCTCTTTATTAGCCTCATTTATCACAGACACTTTAATTGACAGGGTTTTTTCCCCTCCCCTCTCCTCTCTTTTTCTGCTATATATTTGTACCCTTGGACCCCTTGTTCCATTCATCTGAAAAAGTGGGTTGTGTCCAAAAAAGCTCATGATACTTTTTATATTTTTGTTACGTTTTTTTAATAAAGGGAAGGGAAAAGATAAAAGTCTCTTACAGAGCTAGAAGTTTTTTGTTGCCAAAATGCTCTCACTGTTTTGTTGCCAAAAGGCAGGTTTTGGCAACAAAACATGCCAATGTGGACAAGGCTTTAGGTTTCCCTTCGTCTTTGTCTTTTCATTAGCTGAACACCCCCAAGGGATCTAAATTATGCCCATTTATCAAGACTCTCCAGCAGAGCTTGCTCCACCTCAGTGGCATCTCTTCTATTCAGGCCACCACCATCTGACGTATGCATGCACACTCTTTCCTCCTCTCTCTTTCCTTGAGCTTGAAGCCCTTCCTTTAGAGTAGGCATCTGGGTCTCATCCTTAATTGGGCTTGTCATGCCCTGTACTCAGTGTTCCCTCCAATTTTTCCCACCCTTGTGCAGAATAGAAGTGTACTGGGTGATGCTTACCAGGTAAAGGTTAACTGGCACCCAGGAGCAGCCCCCTTCCCCAGGTCCACTGCACTGAGGGCCAGGGTGGGAGCCCAGTGAGGGGCCAGCAGGGCAGCCCTGGATGGGGCAGACAGGGCCAAGGGAGCCAGCAGCAGCCCCGTGTGGGAGGCTGAGGGGTCTGGTGGCAGCCATACATAGGGCAGCTGGTGGGGGGGGGGGAGGCGTCAGCATCTCTTCATGGGGGAAGGGTCCAAGGAGGGTTGGTGACAGCCCTGCAAGCTGGGGGCTGCTCCAGCTGGACCCTCCCCCCATTTTTCTTAATCTATTAACTGGTTAAACCTAAGTTTTATCCAGTTAACTGATTAAATGGGATTTTATATCCATAATGCAGAATGAATTGTCTTATGTGCACCAATATCAATATTAGTGCACATAACAAAATGCATGTGGCAGTGGTGGGGTTAAGGGATTTCGAATGTGGGAGAGGGCTCATGAATGGGGCAAAGCGTTGGGATGTGGTGGAGAAGGTAAGGACTCAGTCTGGGGTATAGGCTCTGGAGTAGGGCCAGGGATAAGGGCAGCTTTCTCTCTTTGCAGCAGCATCATGGGTTGTGGGGGAGAGGCACCTTTTGCCACCTCTGCAGTTCCCGGGCTAGGGCTGCAAGACAGGTGCCTCTCCCACAGCTGTGGCAGATCCAAGCCAGGCTGGGTTGGGGCCAGGTTATAGAAATCTCTCGCTGGAACAGCCCTGAATAGCCATGTGGTACTTGAGAGGCTGCTGTACAGCCACATAGCTTAGAGGGAACTTAGCCTGTCGTTGCCACCAGATGCCCTCACTGAGGGTATGTCTACACTACCCCGCTAGTTCGAACTAGCGGGGTAATGTAGGCATACCGCACTTGCAAATGAAGCCTGGGATTTGAATTTCCTAGTTCGAACTACCGTTACTCCTTGTGAAATGAGGAGTAACGGTAGTTCGAACTACCTAGTTCGTGCCCCGTGTAGCCGCGCTGCACGGGGTTCGAACCAGCGGGGTTTTAAAAATGGTGGCTCCCCGCTTATGCAAATGAAGCCCGGGAAATTCAAATCCCGGGCTTCATTTGCAAGTGCGGTATGCCTACATTACCCTCCTAGTTCGAACTAGGAGGGTAGTGTAGACATACCCTGAATGTCTAGCTCCCCTTAACACATTCAGAGCTAGAGCAGAATATACACTCCTTCACAATCTTGTAGTTAAGACCATGACTGTGTGCACAGAACCATTAATCCCAATCTTCAAGCATAACGCCCACTGAATTCAATAACAGTTTTTCTTCATTAATGATAAAACAATAACAACTGCAATGGGGCCCATAGTGTAGATACTAAATAAAGATTAACATTTTTCTTTTCAGCATATTTAAGACCATCAAAAATAGCATCCTGGCTTACATTTTACTACTTCTTGAGAAAAATGTGAATTCAGTTATTGTGAAAGATACCAGAGGGAGAGCTCTGAAGAATGGCACAATCTGTTTATCCACAGAACAGATACTATGGCATTGGTACTATAAATGTAAGCTTCACAAACTCCCTATCCACTTATTTCAAGCCTCACCTAAAAGAACACGTTTTAGAGACAGAACTGTGCAGTTCCATGTTGTTAAAAATCTTGGCATAGAATGCCAACAAAGATGGAAAAAGTGATGGACATGGGAATACTGGCAGTTGTCCAATGAGGACTGAATTAAATCTACCAATTTAATTTCACATAATTCCCAAACACCCATTAGCGAAGGGTAGCTATGTTATTCTGCAATAGAAAAAAACATAAAAAACAATGAATAGTCCTGCAGCACCTTAGAGACTAACAAAAAATGTGGATGGTATCATGAGCTTTCGTGGGCACAGCCCACAACCCTGAACACCCACTAGCGAGGAAAGAATTTCCACTGAATTTCCACAAAATGACACAGTGACTCTTGATGTCTGAGTTTTAGGAGGCTACATTAGTTTTCTCTAATGAAAGGGATTAGCTTTTCAAGTATTTCTATAATGACAATCTATTTCTTATGGCAGGAAGATCTGTTAATATTGTCTTATGTACACCAACTCACATGAGCTTGAAAACACTAGTATTTGTTCATGTTTATAAGCAAGAGGTATTTAATCATAAGCTGAATCTTCCCTCATGTTTCCTAGCAAATAATAGGTGAGATTTCAAGGAGACATATTTTCTTTGAGGCACTCAGATGACTGTATTTATTAAAGGTACAAGGTCAGGAAGCACAACTCCTTGGTGACTTATACTGAAGTTGAAAAAGACCATTTATCAAAATACTACAGTATGGAAGATAGTCTAGAAAGTCTTTCACAGACCATGAGACCCATAATGCCGAAAGAATCAGGGTCAATTTACCTAGTGACAGTGAATATAGATCAATAGTTTGCTTTATTTAATGAGATAATGTTTTTACTCAAATTAGGCTGGTATAATTTTATTTTATCCTCAAGACCAATTGGCCATATTGTTCTATGCTAGTGACAAGAAGAGGCATTTATCTCAGGGATCATCAGTCTATTGTTCCACTCGGGAAGACAAAGAGAATTTTATTTTATTCATCAGCTCTGCTACTGTAATGATTTCTGTTGGGCTGATCAAGCAGAAATGGTAGCATTTACACATCCTTTTGGGGCATGACATGATAAAGCCAAATGCCAAGTGCTAACAAATACTCAGAAATCTGTAGATTATACAGGTAGAGAAACGTCTTAACTCAGAAGCTCCAGGTGTCTGATAAAACATGCCAAACACACACTCTGGCAAGTACACTGCATTTTTTAAATGTTTTTACTCTAGTAACAATTACACATGAATGCCAAGTGATGTTTAGCTCAGCAGTGAAGTAAAAACTGTATTACGGACTATGGCCAATCTGACTGGATTTGGTTCCTTCTCTCTGGTGATTCCATTGCAAAAATATTATACTATTGTACAATTGTATATACTGTGAGAGGGAGGGATATGCCTGTATCAAATTGTGAACTCCAATTAATTTTGTGAACACCATTTTGTTTCAAGACTTCCAGCGCAGCAATCCTGCAAAACTTTGTGTAGAATCACTGGTTGCATTTAAGGAGTGCTGGGGGGCATAAATCTGGCAGAAGCTGGTACATGTCTGGCTGAAGGAAAATGACAATAAAGTGATGGTCACTAACCAGTAAATCGGGATCTACCAGTAGATCTTGGAGACTCTGACAGGTGACCCTGACTGGTTTGGCCAGGAAGCTACCAAGAGCTGGCACTTCAGTTGCCCCTTCACACACTGTCATGCTGCTCCTGCCCTCTGCCTTGGAGCCGTCCCCCTGGGAGCCTTCTGCTTGCTGTACAGAGTGTGGGAGGGAGAAGAGGCAGGGCGCTGATGTCAGGGTGTCTCTCCTCCCCCCACTCCTGTACCCTATCCCCACACAGAGAGAAGGGGAAGGAGGGAGCTTCGCAATACAAATCACTGTCACTCTCACACATTGGCTACGTCTACACTGGCATCCCTTCCGGAAAAGGGATGCTAATGTAGCACATCGCAATTGCAAATTCCGCGGGGGATTTAAATATCCCCCGCAGCATTTTGCATTTACATGGCTGCCGCTTTTTTCCGTCTTGGGGATAAGCTGGAGAAAAGCACCAGTCTAGACATTATTCTAGCCTTTTCCGGAGGATAAAGCCTTTTCCGGAGGATTTCTTATTCCTACTTGAAAGGAATAATGAAATAAACCATAATGACCCATTTCATGCCATTAATTTTTTGAGCAGAACTCCCTATTCACGCCAATAAAGAATTACACTTAAAAATCAGTGGCACATTCATACTGATAGTGTGTTTTAAAAAAATACATGCACATGTAAAAATTCCCCCCTGTGAATTTCTGAATGAAGATATGATTTAATCTATTAGTATTTTCAAAAGCAAGAAACAATTTTGCTCTGCAAGGATTTGAGCTTCGTTTTTTATTTCTTCTCCCCACTCCCGCCCCTCACACACTAAAAACCCTAGAGGGTTTCCTCTTATTGCAATTTTATGTAAATGTTATTCAATTATATAATTATATTGTTATAGAAATTAGAAGCTATTGTCATCCTTTGGTCCTGGATCAGTCTGTAACAGCATTTGAAAGCTAGCTCCACTTCTAACAGCTTCTTCATCTGAACTAACACCAGTGTCCAAAGAATACACAATATCACAACCCTGCTCTGAACTGTAATATGATAGCCCTGGAATTTCATACATAAAAGGTGCCTCATTAATATTTGATGTGGAGGCACTAGCACATGCTTGTTCTGAATCTGCTTCATTTGGAGGTAATGTAATAACTGAGTACAGATGGCTTCTGTTTTCATTTGAAGGAAAGGCATAACCATAAGCAGTAAATCGATAATATGATTGCACATTAGAGGGAGATTGGATGACATTGATGAATTCAGATAAAAAACGGTCAGTGTAATGGAGCATGGAAGATTTTGACTCTTCAGCAAAGATGATACTCTAGCCTATGTTCAGTCACAACATTCAAGGAGCTGTTTGATTAATCATTGGCTCTTAACCAGTCAGCACCAGACAGGACTGTCAATTTATGCTTTCCCCATTCAGTGAAGAAGTGCAGTGCTTCTGCTGAAAAAGTCAGCTAAAATATCTCCATAGCTGTCAACATTTTGAGCATTTCCTGCATGTGCTACAGAGTTCTTTTGGAGGCCATGTAATTGATTTTCCTTCCAGGAAATTTTCTAAGCTTTAGGGTTTCTCCTCATCATAAGCTCTCTTATCTCACAAATTCTTCAGTCTCAGTTGTGCTGGCTGACTTGAAAATCTACAGTCATACAATATCTTTTTGTTTGTTGTATAAAGGCCTTCCGAAAGGATGCATGACTCATCCAAATTCCCAGTTTTTCAGGAGTGGTGTGTGTGCACACGCACATATAAATACACACACACACACAGAGAGATCATTCTGCAAAGCATGAAGTACTCCTTTAAAACCACAATCAGCTCTTATATTGGGGAGTGGAGAGTGAAAGAGCTGTCTACACAGTTTGAACTTTTTATTTTCTTATCACTTCTGCACATAGGCAACATAGAGGCTATGCCAACAGGGAGTTAAGACAGACATACTGTCAACATACAGGCTATGTCTAAACTACAAATCTCTTTTGAAAGAGGCTTTTTAGAAAGATTCTTTAAAAAAAACCTCTGGAAAGAGCGTCTAGACAGAAACCAGTATTTTTGAAAAAGAGAGCCACTTTTTCAAAAGAGAGCACCCAGGCAGTCTGGATGCTCTCTTTCAAAAAAGCACTGTTTGCGTTCAATAACACCTTTTTCGAAAGAGCACTTCTGAAAAAAGGCGTTATTCCTTGTAAAATGAAGTTTTCCGCAGTTGAAAAACTGCTGCATTCCTTCTATTTAATTTCAAAAGAATGCAGCAGCAGTCTAGACGCAGGTGAAGATTTTTTCGAAAAAAGGCTACTTTTTTTTTGTAAAAAAACCCTGTAGTTTAGGTAACACCCACATTTACCAACCTCTTTTGCATGTGAATTTCTAGTGCTAGCTCTGATTGAAGAATTTCTACCCATTAAAGACTGTTCAGATACCCATGTCACAGTCTACAAAGAGAAAAGAGAGAGATCAGTACTCTCCAATTTGTTTTAATAAACTTTTCCCGATCAAAGAAATGGTGTTAATTAGCTCGGTGAAAAAAAGAGGGGAAAAGGATAAATTTTGGTTAGAAAAGAAAGCATTTTACAAATATCAGTGTGCTGAGCCTCCTGGCTAGAAAGTAGAGAAATTATTAATTCTTTCAATAAAAGATTTTCTTTTGTAGCATCCACACTATGTACTCAAATTTTATTTCCAGGTACACAAGTCCATAAAATTTATTGAGAAAGTATCATGCTTACAGCATCCTGATCCTGATGCAAGACTTATGGATTTAGAGTAAAAAAAAATCTAAACTGTTATTGGAATAAAGAGATTAAAATGCTGCTGCTCCCACAGTGAAATATTTGCAAAAAGTTAAAAAATAAAAATAAAAGTGGAATTAGTAAAATATGTCAAACCCATAAATGTTTAAACATTTTATTCATCCTTCCCTATATTGTTATCTGCATCTTGCCTCTTGAGATTTTGACCTGGTTGGGCATGAAGAGGGCACCTTTCCCCTGGGCCTAGGTTCAAGCTGAGGGAAGGGTGCCTGTCCTAGGGATGTAATAGTGTAGTTGATTAACCGATTAGCAAAAGCTTGTAAGTTAATGCTATAGACTATAAACATTTCTGCACCTGCCCCCCCCTTACCCCCCGCCCTGCTCCCGGCCAGTAAATTTTTTGGTAGGCTGGCCACCGGCTTAGCTCAGTCCTGGTTCCCGCTGGGCCCAGGACCTACCCCCGCTGCGGCTCTGCATTTAAAGTGTATTAGGAGCCAGGCAACCTGGCTCAGTTCTGGTTTGTCGGAGGCAGCAGTGTGGGGCGACAGGCAGCCGGTCCATGAGGGTAGCTGTTTTTTAAAAGTGGCTCCCTTCGTGGAACAGTTCTCACCCGGCACCCCATCCTGCTGCCTCTGATACAGAGACAACAACATGGAATGGCAGGGGGCTACTTGGGAGAGATGCCAGAGCTCACTGGCTCCTGGCCTCGCCCCCAGGGACTATACAATAGTCAAGTAACTGATAAGAATTCATGAGGTTAACTGAATATTCAATTAACCAATATTTAACATCCCTAGCCTGTCCTCTAGCCACAGAAGGTCTGGTGCTGGTTTTGGACCATGGCAGGTCCAAGACAGTTTTTAATAGGTTGCTTGTGTGGCCACACAGCCACACAATTTACAGGGGACTTAGGCCATAAGGTCTGACCTCAACCTAGAGTTGGCAGCTGTCCTTTTTTTTACTGAAACACCTGGTTAAAAAGGGACCCAGGCAACTCTGGTTCTGATTGCTGACTGGGCCATTAAAAGTCTAGTTTGGTGGGGCCAGCAGGCTCCCGACAGCTCCGAGAAGTAGCGACGTTTTCCAGGCTCTGAGGTGCAGGGGCAGTCAGAACTGCACGATGCCCCCAACCTGTTCACTGGTTCTGCTGGCCAGGAACTGTGACCAGTGAGAGCTGCGGAGGCAGGGGTGTGCGGAAGCAGCACTCGCTTTGCAGAGCTGCCTGTCCACTCCTACGTCTAGGAGCTGAGGAATAAGTTGCTGCTTCCAGGAAGCACCCAAGGTAATTGCCCCCCACAGTAGTGCCTGCCTAGGTTAGTGATAGAAATGTAGCCGTGTTAGTCTGGGGTAGCTGAAGCAAAATGCAGGACAATGTAGCACTTTAAAGACTAACAAGATGGTTTATTAGATGATGAGCTTTCGTGGGCCAGACCCACTTCCTAGGTTAGTGCAGGGACTGGGGCAACCCCCCTGTGACCCAGGCCAATCCCTGGAGCGATGATGAGAGGTGTGAATTGTCACCCAGCTGTGTAATTGTGTGTGCCTGCCAGTGTACTTGGTCAGTTTGCTGTTTCTTCGGGAAAAGCTGGGAGATGGGGCTGCTATTGCCCAGCGCTGCAGTTTGCTCTTAAGGCCCAGCCTCCAGCAGCTGCTCGCCCTAGGGGTGCAGCAAGCGAGCACCGGGAAGGGCAGGGCTCCCCATTTCCTCTGATAACTCTTGTGCTGTGGGAACACGTGTGTGCGCGAAGAGCCGCCCTTCCCCCGCTGCTGTGCGCCCTGGGGAGTGGGCGGCAGGTGCACCAGCCCCCCAGGAACAACGAGGGGCCCCTCAGCAGCAGAGCCCAGGCCTGCGCAGGGAGGGGGCGCCTGCCCCGAGCACCCCGCCCGGGCAGGGCAGAGTCAGACGGGGGGCGGGTCTCCCAGCAGGCGGCAGGGCTCTGAGGGCGGGGGGAGGGGGTCAATTCACACTCTCCCGCCCTCTCCACCCCGCGTTCTAACCCGTTAGGCGGCGCTCGCGCTCGCCCCGCCCCCCTCCCGAGGCTCACGCAGCCAATCGGAGCCCAGCTCGGCTTCCCGCCCTGGCGCCCGGGAGAGCGCGCGAGACCAGCCGCGGCGGGGGGGAGGAGGCTGAAGGAGGCGGTGGCGGGAGCTGTGCGAGTCGCACGGGGAGGGGGCTGCAGTGTCTGAGGTGGGAGTTGCAGTGATGGGGGGGGGGCTGCAGTGACACTGGCGCAGTGTAAGGGAGCTGCAGTGACATTGATGGGTGAGGGCTGCAGTGATAACGACAGGCAACAGGAGCTGCAGTGTTGCTGACGTGGGGTAGGACAGTGGCCCCCGAGTGCCAGCTCTAGGCACCAGCAAACCAAGCACGTGCTTGGGGCGGCACATTGCCAGGGGCGGCATTCCAGAGAGCTCCGAACCCTTACCGCCCGACGCGGGCCTCCCTGTGGCAATGGGCGGGGCGGCGGAGCACGTGATGGGCCAGCAGCGAGCCACCCTCGGCAGGCAGCTACGTAGGGCAAGTCACGCTCGCAGCCCTGCCATGATTGGCTGAGGCGTCATGACATCATGGTTCCAGGGCTGCCTTCCCTCAGCACCAGGGAGAAAAGTGGCGCCCTCTAGTTAATGCAAGAGGGCGTCGCAGTGGGGCGGCCCCGGCAGGAGCGCTGGCCACGTGCCGCTCCAGTTGCCTTCCCAGCGCAGCTGCCGCTGCCCAACGGCAGCGGGGCAGGAAATGCCTGAGGGAGCCTCCCATCCATGAAGCAGACTCCGGCGCCTGGGGATAGTTCACTCTCCTCTGACTGGCACCAGCCAGTGTGGCCCGACGTGCAGGGGGGCGCACCATGGGCTTTGAGAACAGCAGTGGTGCCAGAGCACTACGGCTCTGGTGGGCGACCCGCTCTCCCCGGGCTGTGCAGGGCAGGCTGCACAGAGCGATCCGGGGCCGAGCAAGGGGCAGCCCAGGTCACCACAGCCAGGGACCACGCTGCGAGCCAGGTGCCTTTGGTCATCTCTCCGCCTGCCTTACGCTTACTAGTGATCCTTCCAGCCGGAGCGGGCACCCTTGGCCAAGGAGTTTGCAGGAGTGTGTGTATGGGGGGGGGAGCGTGCACATTGGCAAATGGGGGGCGACTCTCTCCCCCTTTTCTCTACCTCAGTGCTGGTCGAGAAAGGAGGGGAGAGCTGCAGCTTTGGTGGGGCTGGGCAGAAGGAAGGCCCTGCCGGGGCCAGGATGATTCAAGCAGAGGTGCCTAGGCTAGGGGGAGGGGAGAGCTACTTTGCAGCCCCATCTGGTTGGTCTGGTGGCGAGGAGCCGCTGGAGGGGGCCTCAGCTGCCCCGGCTCAGAGATTGGGGGTGGAGGCAGGGAGAGAGGTGTCCCTGGCCTTGCCCTATATGTTTCCCGACTGTGTCCGTGCGCATCCACAGGGGGACCCGTGCCACTTTCACCCCTCCCTCAGGGTGCTCCGACGTTTCTGCATGTGCTGGGGGGAGGGTACATGAAGGTTTGGCGGGGAGAGGGAAAGGAGATGGAGTTCGGTCAGTGGGGGGAAGTGGGAGAGGGAAGCGGACTGGGTCCAGTGGGAAAGGGGGGGATCAGGTATAGCTGGGAGGGAAGAAAGGACGCAGGGTGGATCAGGTGGGGGGCAGACTGTGTCCGGTCACTGAGGGGTCGAGTTTGCCGAGGAGAGGAGGTGGAAACTGGGTTCGGTGAGTGGGTGTGGGGAGTTGGAATGTGTGTGGACGGGGATGTGTGTGGAGGGGAGACGACGTAGGCTGGGTTTGGCTGGAGGGCATGGTGGGAGTCAAAGAGCTGCAAGGTGAAAGGGGTGCTTTCCTCCTCAGTGCCTGTCCTGCAGCAGTGGGCGGGGGGGGGGGGGGAATGTTTTTGCTTGGGGAGGTAAAAAACCTAGAGCTGGCCCTGCGCGCGGGGGACACGTGGCCCTGTCCCTGGATGTGCAGCACACGCTTGGCCCCGCCCCTGGGTGCCTGGCCTACGCACGGCCCCACCCCCAGGCACCCGGCAGCCCCGAAAGGATGGGGACCACTGGGGTAGGATTTGCAGTGATTGACACAGGGAGGAAGCTGCAGTGACACACAGTGAAAGGGGGCTGCAGTGACACAGGGTTGGCCTGAAGTAACAGTAGTGACGCTGACACAGAGTGATGTAGCTGCAATGACACCATGACAGGAAGAGGAGAGCTACAGTGGCACAAATAAGAAAGGGGAATAAATGAGTGTACAGCCTCTGCTGCAATGTCTGTTCCCACAAAAGGGAAAGATGCAGTGTTCTGGAGGTCACCGGTTTTGGGGTTGCTGTTTGAGTGAAAGGACATAGTAAAATTAAGACCCAAAGGTCTTATGCATGGCAGACTTAAGGCAGCATTCTTCTCAACTATACTCAATGTATAGTTTAAATTTACAATGAGATTTATTTAAATTGCAAATCTTTCAAGGTCAGGTTTTGATACACACATTCCTCTTATTCACAATTCCTGCATTCATTGTTTGAGGTTGAGAAAGGAGATTCTTGGGAATGGAATTTTAGATAACTATGTAAGACAGTTAACTAAAAAGGTATACGAATTACTTTTATATTTTTTAATTTTTGGTTCCTGTACAGGCTGTGACCATCCTCCACTTTTGGAGTTGTACACAGTCCCTGGCTTACAGTAATACAGTAATACTGTAATGTCTTGTCCAGGGGTCTCTCTTTCTGCCCCACGTCCCCCACAAACTAGATACAATTTTGTGGTGACCTTGAAGCTTTTTTTCAACGCCTCCGCCTCCGAGAATATTTCCAAACCACCAATGAACACCAATCTGACCTACCAGATCCCCCCTATCAACACAAAAGGAAGAATAATTCTATATGGACTCCCCCTGACGGTCGGAATTACAATCTGGATTTCTATATACAAAGCTTCCACAACAACGCACAGACTGACATTATTCGCAAACAACAACAAGTGACACACAATCTCAGCCATGCTGAACAACATGCCATCCAGAGTCTCAAAAACAACCTGGACATTATAATCAAACCAGCTGACAAAGGTGGTGCTGTTGTCATTATGAATAAGCCGACTATAACCAAGAGGCAACCAGACAACTCTCCAACACCACATTTTACAAACCTCTCTCCTCCGATCCTATCTCGGAATACCAAAAGAAATTACTCTGTCTCCTTAAAAGCCTCCCTACAGCTACTCGGGAACAAATCCACACAGAAACACCTTCTGACCCCCGACCAGGATTTTTCTATCTGCTTCCCAAGATCCATAAACCTGGACACCCCGGACGCCCCATCATCTCTGGTATTGTCACACTCACTACTGGTCTATCCAGCTATGTAGATTCTCTCCTCAAACCCTATGCAACCAACACCCCCAGCTATCTCCGAGACACTACTGACTTCCTAAGGAAACTACAAAATATCAATAACCTCCCCAATAACACCATCCTTGCCACCATGGATGTAGAAGCACTATACACCAAAATCCCACATGAAGACGGATTACAAGCTATTAGAAACACTATCCCAGAGGACACCACTGCCAACCTGATAGCAGACCTATGTAACTTCGTTCTCACCCACAATTATTTCCAGTTTGAGAACAACTTATACCTCCAGATCAGCGGCACAGCCATGGGTACACGCATGGCCCCACAGTATGCTAATATCTTCATGGCTGACCTAGTACAACGTTTCCTCAACTCCCGTCCCCTTTTACTCCTTCTCTACTTACGCTACATCGATGACATCTTTATGATCTGGACGCATGGCCAAGAAACACTGGAGACATTCCACAGAGATTTCAAGAACCTACACCCCACCATTAACCTCAGCCTGGACCATTCCACACGAGAGATCCGTTTCCTGGACACCACCGTACAAATCAACAATGGAAAATTAGACACCACCCTCTACAGAAAACCCACTGACTCATACAGTTACCTACATGCTTCCAGCTCCCATCCAGCACACACCATACGATCCATCATCTATAGCCAAGCCCTTCGATACAACCGCATCTGCTCTAATCCCACTGATTAGAGACCAGAAACTTCAGGATCTCTACTAAGCATTTATAAACCTCAACTACCCACCCGGAGAAATAAAAAAGCAAATTGAAAGAGCCAAACGAATACCTAGAAACCATCTACTACAAGACAGACCCAAGAAAACTAACAGTAGAACACCACTTGTCATCACCTACAGCTCCCAACTTAAACCTGTCCAACACATTATCAATAAATTACAGCCTATACTGGAACAGGACACCAAACTCCAAGAAGCTCTGGGAGACAGACCCATAGTCTCCTATAGACAACCACCTAACCTCAAGATGATTCTTACCAACAACCACAGGACATACCACACTAATACCAACCCTGGTACTTTCCCTTGCAACAAACCCTGTTGCCAGCTTTGACCACATATTCACTCTGCTGACACCATTATTGGGCCTAACCAAGTGAGTTATAAGATCAAGAATACATATTCCTGCGCCTCCAGAAATATAATCTATGCTATCATGTGCCAAAAGTGTCCACCTGCTATGTACATTGGACAAACGTCTCAGACACTTCGCCAAAGAATCAATGCCCACAAAACAGACATTAGACAGGATCACAAAGAAAAAACAGTTGCTTGCCATTTCAACCAGAAAGGATACTGTCTCAATGACCTACTCACCTGCATCCTACTTCAGAAGACATTCAAATCTGCACTTGAAAGAGAATCCTCTGAACTGGCATTCATGCTAAAATTCGACACTCTCTGCAGGGGGCTGAGCAAAGACTCCAGCTATCTTACCCATTACAAAGATAGCTTCCCCAATTATCACCTCTAATACTATTAACTCACAGACATCTACCCTTCCCCACCTCTAATATCATTAACTCACAGGCATTCACCTTCCTTTCCCCCGCCCCCTGCATCCCCTTTCTGTTCTGAAATGTGATTTGTCCTTTTCATATGTGTTCATTTTTTTAATTGTATCCTTTGGTATATATGGCTGTGATTATTTTCTTCCACTATTTGATCTGAGGAAGTGGGTCTGGCCCACGAAAGCTCATCGTCTAATAAACCATCTTGTTAGTCTTTAAAGTGCTACATAGTCCTGTATTTTGTTTCAGTAATACATAAAGCATTTATAAATTTAGTACATGATCCCCAACGATGTTTCATGGGTTACAGTATGTGTTACATAAGAACAGCCATACTGGGTCAAAAAGGGTCCATCTAGCCCTTTATTCTTTACTATAGTTTCAACTAATTTGCCCAGTACTGTACTGAAATTAGACTTACTGGTCTGTAATTGCCAGGATCACCTCTAGAACCCTTTTAAATATTGGTGTCACGTTAGCTATCTTCCAATCATTAGATACAGAATCTGTTTTAAAGGATAGGTTACAAACCACAGTCAGTAGTTTTGCAATTTCACATTTGAGTTCTTGGGGGAATGCCATCTGTTCCCAGTGACTTGTTATTGTTAAGTTTATCAATTTGTTCCAAAACCTCTTCTAATGACATCTCAATCTGGGACAAATCCTTAGATTTGTCACCTAAAAAGAATGGTTCAGGTTTGGAAATCTCCCAAATATCCTCAACTATGAAGACTGAAGCAAAGAATTCATTTAGCTTCTCCGCTATGACTTTATCATCTTTGTGTGCTCCTTTAGCATCTCGATTGTCCAACGGCCCCACTGGTTGTTTAGCTAGCTTCCTGCTTCTGATGTACTTAAAAAAAACATTTTACTATTACTTCTTCAGTTATAGAGCTTCAGAAAACAACTTCCTGTTCTTGTATGCCTTGATGGTCAATGAAATACTTTAAAGAGCTACATTGTTAAATATCACCATTGACATTAGAATTATCATCTTTTGAAATTAACTAGACAGTTTAAACCTTAAAATATTATTCAGGTTATCTACAGCAGTGTTTCTGAAAGTGTTCCATAGGAATACTTAGAGAAACACTTTAACTGGCTACCCTGGTGTGTTTACTTACCAGCGCCACGGCCACGGAGCCTCGCGGCTCCTATTGGCTCCGTTTCATCCTTTGTAGCCAAGGAGAGCTGTGGGAAGCGGTGTGGGCCGGGCCATTGCTTCCCGCTGCTCCGCTTGGCTTCAAAGAGCAAGACAGAGCCAATGGGAGCCGTGAGGGTCTGTGGCTGCAGCACCGGTAAGCAAACACACTGGGGCGGCCAGTTAATGTGTTTTTATAAGTGTTCCCACAGAACACTTTCAGAAACAACGCTCTGCAGTGCCAGGAAGACACCTCTACCTTACTTGCTTCATGTTTTAAGAGGTAACTCTTGAAACCATAACAGGTAGAGCTTTATTCTAAAAAAAATAAAAAAGCTGAGACGAGAACAATTTAGTGTCTCCCCCCCACCCAGGTTGCTTGGCAGCCCCAATGAGGAGGTACCCCAGAGTTTGTAAAACACTATTCTAATAAAAATGTCTGCTATAGCATATACACGTGCATGCAGAAGGAAAGAGGTTAATCTACTGAACTGGGGTAACAGCATTTCTGTTTAAAGGTTTTGTGTGCTACAAAACATTTTTGAATAATTTATATTTTATATGTCTTTCAGACAAGTGAAGTTTTTAATACATCACCAAACAAGGAAGATAATGTTTGCAGCTCTTAAATATCATGCAGTAGACTATTTATATGAGGTATGGTTTACTGTTGCACTTCCCTTGCTCTGTAGGAAACGTAATGGGAATAATTACACACAGTGTTCAATATACATTTTTTAAATCACATGAAGCAACTAATTATGTAAGGATTCTGCTTAAATTATCTCTTTTTACGGCACTGTTGCTGGAAACAAGACCTTATTTCTCTCCCTGGTATATTATAGTGAAGTAATTGATGGTATTTTACTATAAAATCCAAGCATAATCATTCCAAAACTGAACAGAATCCACTTTTTGATGGTCTGCTGCACTTATGATATTGTTTTAGAGCTAGTTTCCTGATCATTGCTCATTTTGGAGAGCATCCTGAATTTTTAAAGCATAAAACTTTTTTTTCTGAGAAGGAATCCAGTTTTCTTTCCATTTTAATAGGCAGTATAAGAGTGTTTCCAGACTATATTATCCTCTTTTGATACTTTAATAGCAGGAAAGGTATTAATTTTTGTATAATGTTTTCAATAAAATTGAGTCCCATGGAACATTTGTTGCCATAATTCTTTCTACAAGTAGCATATTAGTTTTGTAGTTTATCAGTTATAACATAGAAACATTATGAAGTCTTGTTTTCCTTCCTCTCTTCAGTTGTGAAATATTATTGAATGTGTTGCTTATGAAGCACTTAGTCCCACTGTAAATTAGTTTTGTTAATTAGTTAAACTTTCTAGACACAATATGCCAAATCATAAACCTACCCACCCATTGAGTGCTGCTAAAATGAGAGCAATTCTAAAGTGTGAGTGGTGGGAAAGTCCCTAATACTTAATGCCTCTAAGACCTTGTCTACATTATGTGATGGGTTGACACTGCAGCAATCGATCCATTGGCAGTCAATTTTATCGTGTCTGCTAAGACTAGGGGTGGGCAATAAGAATGAGACAGTTCACCAGGGTTAGCTTTTGCGAGCTGCTGCCACTTTATTTACCAACATCTCCTCAGGGATGGGTGCTTGCAGCTCTCATTGGCCGCAGAACAACCATTCCCAACCAATGGGAACTGGTGGAAGTGGTACGGACTGGGACACTGCTTCTTGCAGCTCCCATTGGCCAGAAATGGTGATTCACAGCCAATGGGAGCTGTGGGGACAGAGATGCAGATAAAGTGGCAGCAGCCCGCTAGTGGCTAACCCTGGCGAACTGCATCCAGCCCATGAACTGGTTATTGTCCACCACTGGCTTAGACGCAATAAATCGATTTCCAAGTGCTCTCCCATTCCACCAGGATGAGAAGAGTAGCTGGAGTCAACAGGAGAGCATCCCTCTCCATCCTTAATGCATGGAAGACATGTATGAAGGTTAGCTTCAGCTATGCTATTACAAGTTTTTCTCCTGCTCATCACTCCAAACTGCTATTACAGAATCTCTTCCTTACTCTTCTCCCTCCCCTCCATGCTCCTCATATCGTCCTTTCCGCCAACCCCCATTAAATTTGTGCTTTCCTTCGTGGGTTTCTGTGGCACCATGTTTGAGAAGAAACTATTAAATCTGGTGCTAAATAAAGAGTTACTGAGGATGCCATGCTGAACATTAAGTGTTAGAATATTTTCAGAGGATTTTAAGTTATTAGTAGCATGTCTAAAAGACGTTTCAAATGGTGTCTATATAAATACAGTTTATTTAAATGCTTACTCTGCTTTCCTTTGTTATTTTGGATTAAAATAATAGGATTTGTTGGAGAATTTTGTGACCTTGTGCTGACATATTTGAACTAGCATTTACAGCAGACAGAATAGGAGTAATTTTCTATTGCCTCTAACCAACTTCCACATGTGCACACACTATATAATTCAGTGACTATATACAAGTATTGATATACTCATGGATAATTGTACATGTAATGCACAGCTGCAAGTAGGTGTAAATGTAGTTTTGTAGGTATGCAAGCAGAGATCAAGGGCTAAAAATCTGGTTCCATAAAATTGAGATTCTTTGTAGGTTTCCAGTTGTTCCATCATTACTCACAATATGTACCGTATTTTCCGGCGTATAAGGCTACTGGGCATATAAGACAACCCCCTAATTTTTTAGTTAAAAGATAGGGTTTCGTCTTATACCCCAGCGCCCCTCCGCCTCTCCGGCTTTGCTCCCGGTGTCCCATGTCTGCTGGAGACGGTCCCCAGCAGACCAGGGACACCGGGAGCAAAGCCTCTGAGGACGCCCCGGCAGCGGGACAGCCCAGGCGCGCCTGGGATGCCCCGCCGCCGGAGCCCCTCCGCGGCTTTGCAAAGCCTCGGGGGAAGCCGGCGGCGGGGCAGCCCAGGCTTCCCCCGAGGCTTTGCAAAGCCGCAAAGCTGTATACCCGGCGTATAAGATGACCCCTGATTTTTGGGGGATGTTTTTTAACATCAAAAGTCGTCTTATACGCCGGAATATACGGTAGCACCTTAATCCAGTTGAAACCAATAGGACTGCTTTAAGAGGAAAGTTCTGTTCAGCAGGAGTAAGGATAGAACAATCTAGCTGATAATTATATATTACTGTTTTTCTTGAGCAGAATGTGGCGAGACAGAAGTTTTCTATTGATCGGTTATCATTTCATGTTCCTCCCTGTTTACATCGAGATGAAAATTATCATCATACTGGAATCATTGCTGATGATAAGTATAGGAGGCCATGGACAAGAGGTATTATATCTATATTTATAGATATATGTATTGGAGATTTGTGTGTTTGTCTGTCTGCGAGTCCATTGGTTCAAGAACTCGTAAACGGTAACAGCTAGGACCACCAAATTTGGTATGCAGATTCCTCTTCTCTTACCTTAAATCAAAGTCAGGATTTGGTTGTGCTAGGAAAATGGGATGTGCCTGGAATTTGATTATTTTCCATAACATGGAAAAAGAGGGAGCAGATTGGAGTGACCCTACATTGTGGAGTGACCACTGGGGACAGCAAGTGTGGGGCACAGCTATATTGGGGGCAGGAAGGGAGTGGACAGCTGAGGACTAGCCACTGGCCCAGGTAAGTGAACCTTTTGGCCCAAACCACTCTCCCTTGCGCATGGCCCCAGCACCACGCCCCAGGAGCACTACCAGGGATGGGCAGCGCAGCCTGGGCACCCCCTTCTGCAGGAGCCGCAGACCACCCCCTCTTAATACCACTGAGCCACCCAGTGTGGTCATGCTAAGCTGGCCTGTGTGCGCCCTTCCACCCACTACTTGATTTGCAATAGCGATGTGCCTAATCTATATCCCTCTGTCGGCAGAGGGGTGTAGTTTAGACACACCCTAAGAGTCAGGTACGAAGGAGACACAGATTTTTCTGGAAAGGAGAGTAGTGATAGAAGATTGCTGAAAAGTTTTATGGAGAGATTTGAAGGCTAATACAGAGGTTTGGTACACGAAAAAGAGAATATTTTAAGCACAGAGGTAGATAATATGAAAACATTTATAATTTCTTATTTATTTCAAGTTAACTTTCTCTCACAATCTCTGAAGGGAGATTGAGAACATTGCTTCTTCTGAAGGAGCCTGGCTTACTTGTAAAAGTTAAACTAATTTTAACATGACTTTTCTCTCAACTATTTGTATTTGTTTTACTGTTCTAGTTTCAGTTGTTTCAACACAAAAAATGATGGCTATTTCAATTATGGATCAATGGAAGCAAAGTTTATATGTGGAAGATTTCCTGGAGAAGTTAGTACCTTTTATTTACAATCAAAAATAATTTTCTTGATGTTTATCTGAATAATGCCTGAATCATAAATTAATAATAATAATAATAATAAGAGCATAGAAAGGCTTTGTTGTTAGTAGTACAGAATATATGTGGTTTAATTAACAAAGTTCTTGCAGTTTATTTTTATTTACCTGAGATTTTAGCTAAATGTTGCACTGCATTTACATGGAACATTTTTTGCTTACTATTTAACTAGAAAAAATAGTGGAATAATGTGCTATAAAGTCTGTATTCAGCTAAGCTTTTGAAATCTCTTCATGACCTTAAAAGGGAAGAGTCAGGGTTTTGAATTTTTTTAAAAGCAGTTACAGCCCAGAAAACTGGAATGAACCTATTCAGAAAAAAACAATTTGTAAATCTTTAAAAATATGTCCGGGGGTGGTGGTAGAGCTAAACTTGCATTTTAGAGATATGTACCAGAAATATGCTACTAGTCAAGAAATAGCAATAAAAATGTCTGGCATGGCAACACAGATGTGAAAAACATGTTTTTTTGTAAAAAGGAGTTCCTTTATTGTTTCCATAGGATTTGAAAGGAAAAGTGTGTTTTGCAAAAAACAGATAAATGGTGCCTGGTTCTGCTCTCACAGCATTGTAAATTTGAAATAACTCCATGGAAGCCCGTAAAGTTACACCAGTGAAGAATGGTTTAAGTGAGACCAGAATCAATTTGAACAGTTAAAATCTGGCAGAGTTACAATATAATGGGAAATATCAGGCAACCTTAGCTCGCTAATCATATCACTTATAATAAGGGGTCCCAGTAAACTTAAAATCACAGTTCTGCCTGATTATGACATACTGACTATTATTATGAGTACAGGCTACATGTACAATTTGCTCTGAGATCAATCCAAGAGTGGTTGATTTAGCAGGTCTAGTGAAGACCTGCCAAACTGACCGCAGAGCACTCTGTAGTCAACTACTCTACTCTACCCCTGATGAGAAGGGAAAGGTAAGTCAACAGAAGAGTTTCTCCTGTTGGCTCACCACTATGTAACCCCCACAGTAACTCAATCTAAGGTACATCAACTCCAGCTATGTTATTCATGTAGCTGGTGTTGCATATCTTAGGTCGACTTTCTGCGGTAGTGTACACATAGGCTAAGAGTCATTAGAGGAAAAGTATTTCTCAGTTTTTCAGTTTTACTTTGGGAACTTGAGAACGATTTGTATATAGTAAGCTTCCCTTTTTCCTCTGTATAGCTAGTGTGGCAAAGCCCTGGCCGTGCCCTGAGGGTCTTGCGCTTCTGGGGGATAGTGTTTGCCTTGGAGGCTGGCTGTGACCTTCCACACAAGCCTCTTCTTTTCTAAAGGCAAGGGTCATAGCCTACTGGCCCACACTCACCACAGGGTAGTCCACGGTTTGCAGTGAAAACCCCTCCATAGTCCTGTTCTCCTCTCTCAGGGGGAGACTCTGTAGTGACTTAGAGAGGGTTGGAAGAAACGTGAGCCTGCCCACTACTCCAGGTTCTGGCCAAGGGACCCTAAGGCATCTGCAACAGAGAAGGTTTCTTCTGCTCCCAGTCGGGCAACTTCTTCCTTTGACCACTTCCCCAAATTATCCCTCCCAGTACCTTTCCTCTGGTACCTGAGTAAGTCCATCCTGCTCCTCCACAGCACTCTTCCTTGCTTGCAGTTCTCAGCTCTCACTCAGTACTCTTCACTGTCAGATCTTGAGCTTCCCACCTCTCTGCAGGGAGGCCTTAACAAGCCCCAGAAGGCCTTAATGGGCTACAGGTGCTCTGATAAGCATGCTGCTCCCAGTAAGCTTTTAGTTGGCCCTCGGAGCCTGCCTGATTATGCTGCACTAGGCTCAGCCCTGTTTATTCAGGGAAGAGAAAACTGTCTACCCAGAGCCCAGCATACCTGCCCTCCATTAGAATGCGGCAGCTCTCCATTGTTTAGAGTCTTTTGCAAAGTAACAGGAGAAAGAAAAACAAATACAAACATCGGAAAATGTGCCTGTAAAGCCACAAAAAATTGGTAGAAGAACATAGGAGCAGATGTAATACTTGAATTTACTTTAAATTAAGTCACTGGGAGTTTTTCTTTGTGAGGATTTCGGAGCTGGTATATAATTATTTAGCCAGAATGTTGTTTTCAATGCATATTTATTTATTCAGGACTTGGTACTGTATTGCTTTCTGCAACATTTAATTATTATTTATAGTTTTCACTTAGTGCATTTGTACCAATGTCTGGAAGTAGTTTAAAAAGGCTTATTGAATCATCTACTATATGAATAGATGTAGAATAAGAGAATATACACTCATGCTGCTCTGTAAAGTACCTTCAACTAAAATGCCTTGGGGACAATAGGCATGTTTTGAAGCTTTGGTGGCATATGTTAATTTGGTTTCTAAATCATAATACAGTTATCTTGGACAACTGTAGGTAACTGTATTATGACAAACCAGAGAAATGGTCTGAAATAATAGAATGAAATTCAATAAGGATAAATGCAAAGTACTCCATTTAGGAAGGACCAGGCACTTGCACACATACAAAATGGGAAATTACTGCATAGGAAGTTGTAGTGCAAAAAAGGTTTTGGGTCTAATACTGGATTAGAAGCAAAATATGAGTAAACAGTGCAATGCTGTTGCAAAAACAACAAACATCCTTCTGGGACATATTAGCAGAAGAAATTCCACTCTTCTTTGCTCAGATTAGGCCTCAACTGAAGTCTTGTGTCCAGTTCTGAGCATCACATTTTAGGAAAGTTATGGACAATTTGGAGAATGTCTAGAGAACAATGACTAAAGATATCGAAAATATGACCTATGAGGGAAGATTGAAAAAATGGGGTATGTTTAGTCTGGAGAATAAAAGCAGCTGTACTCGATAATAGTTTAAAGTTTCCTGTTCCAAACAGTTGTTGCAGAGAGGAAGGAGAAAAATTGTTCGTTAACCTTGGAGGATAAGACAAGAAGCAATGGGCTTAAATTGCAACCATGGTGGTTTAGGCAGGACATTAGAGAAAAAATCCTGTCAGAGAGGTTAAGCACTGAAAAAATTGCCTGAGGAGGCTGTGGAATATCTGTCACTGGAGGTTTCTAAGAGCAGATTTGATGTCACCTGTCAGGGATAGTCTAGATCAGTGTTTCTCAACCTTTTTTTTCTATAAAGTATCCCTTAAAATATTATAAGTACCCCCAGTATCTATAGTTTTCAGACACACCACAATTTTTTCTACCATTTCAACACATTTGTTTAAACAAGTTAATCGCAGCTGGACAGGCGATGAAATTTTTGGGTGTAAAAAGTATAAAAATAATAAAGTGCTGTAAAACTTAAAACAAAAATTCAGATTTCTCCAAATTTCAGTAGTGCTGATGTACCCCCTAGACTTCTTTCGAGTACCCTATTACTTCTCAAGGTTCATTCCAGTCTTACTATTCTATGATTCTGTGATTCACCCCTTCAGAAGCCTTACTAATTATGACCAAAGAGTTTAAAATTGTAAGATCCTAGAATGAGTAAGCAATTGTATGTACTATCAGTTGTTTTTTGCTATGGCATTCCAAGAATTGAATGACAAGCTAATTGAGGATAACTGTATTCCTGCCTAAACTTCTGCAATTTGATAGGTGGCTCATGTCAGTTCAAAAGTGAGCTAAGTGGAAACATAAATTAGGAAATGAATTTATTTATTGATATCTCATTTATAGGTAATAAAAATATGCCTAATTGGTATCGTTATTGGTTAAGAATTTTTATATAATTTTAACATCGGCATGAAACCATGATAGATGCTTCTCTGGTTTATACTCTGTATTTTTGGCAGATATACAGGCAGTCCCCGGGTTACGTACGAGATAGGGACTGTAGGTTTGTTCTTAAGTTGAATCTGTATGTAAGTCAGAACTGGCATCCAGATTCAGCCGCTGCTGAAACTGATCAGTTTCAACAGCGGCTGAATCTGGACACCAGTTCTGACTTACATACAGATTCAACTTAAGAACCCCAGGCGTCCCGAAGTCAGCTGCTGCTGAAACTTATCAGCAGCTGATTCCAGGAAGCCCGGGGCAGAGCAACTCTGCCTCGGGCTTCCTGTAGTCAGCCGCTGGTCAGTTTCAGCAGCAGCTAACTTGGGGACGCCTGGGGCAGAGCAGCTCGGGTGCTGCTGGGTTGGTCCAGTAGCGCGGCTGCTCCTCGGACCAACCCAGCAGCACCCCAGCTGCTCTGCCTCAGGCGTCCTGATTCAGCCACTGCTGAAACTGATCAGCAGCTGAATCAGGACTCCTGGGGCAGAGCAGCTGGGGTGCTGCCGGGTTGGTCCAGTAGCGCCAAGGAGCGGTGCTGCGGGACCAACCGGCAGCGCCCCACCTGCTCTACCACAGGTCCCGGGCTTTGCTCCACGTCTCCCTGGTCTGCTGGGGGGGCACTAGCTGTGTCCCCCCCCCAGCAGACCAGGGAGACGCTGATCAAAGCGGCGGAGGACCCGGGCCGGACCCGCGGCCGCTTCCAGATCAGCTGGAAGCAGCCACGGGTCCGGCCGGGTCCTCCGCCGCTTTGCTCCCCGTCTCCCTGGTCTGCTGGCTCCCCCAGCAGACCAGGGAGATGGGGAGCAGCTTTTCTCGCTCCGGAGGAGGTGGGCGGTGGGACCAGGCGTCCCGCCACTCCAGTCCTCCGGGGCGAGAAAAATCCCCGTTCGTAACTGCGGATCCAACATAAGTCGGATCCGCGTAACTCGGGGACTGCCTGTATATATAATGTTAGGCATCAGGGTAGATACGATTTACAGTACTTCGTAAAGGCTGACCTTTTTTTCTTTTTGCCTCATAGTTAATTTAAGAGAGTGTGCTGGATTGGTGCTGACACCATTGCTGATAAGCCAACAGTTTACTTAGAGATGCAAGTAAATTTAAGTTGAGACATACAGTATCAAAAATAGGAAAGGACCAGGTGAGGGCAACAAAAATAAGAGGCATGGTGTGGAAAAATCTTCCTTTTTGAGGTGATACTTCTAAATGCCTAAATCTCATTTCCAAATGAGATTTAGGCTCTTAATCAATTTCGCATTATAATGCTAGGCTCAGCAATGCCAAAATACCTTTAAAAATCTGGGCCTAGCTGATTAAAATGGCTAAGTTCCTGTTTCAAAAGGGTCGATAGCACTTAGGACTTGAAGTTTTATTGAAAGTCATAGGCTCATAAATGATCTGGAGAAAAGGGTAAACATTGAGGTGGTAAAATTTGCAGATGATACTAAACTGCTCCAGAAAGTGAAGTCCAAAACAGCTTCAAATGGATCTCACAAAACTAGGTGACTGGGCAGCAAAATGGCAAATTAATTTTAATGTTGATAAATGCAAAGTAATGCATATTGGAAAACATAATCCCAACTATACATACAAAATGATGGGGACTAAATTAGCTATTGCTACTCAAAAGAGCGATCTTGGCATCATTGTGGATAGTTCTCTGAAAACATCCATTAAATGTGTGGCAGCAGTCAAAAAAGTGAACAGAATGTTAGGAAGAATTTAAAAAGGGACCAAGAATAAGACAGAGAATCTTATTGCCTCTATATGAATCCAGGGCACGCCCACATCTTGAATACTATGTGCAGATGTGGTCACCTCATCTCAAAAAAGATATCTTGGCATTGGAAAAAGTGCAGAAAAGAGCAACAAAATTAGGGGTTTGGAACAGCTGCCCTATGACAAGAGATTAAAAAGACTGGGACCTTTCAGTTTAGAAAAGAGGAGACTAAAAGTAGTCCTGGTCTGAGAAGTAAAGCGCTGACATGGATTAGAAACTGCTTAAAATACAGAAACCAAGGACCAGGAATTCATGATGAATTTTCAGCTTGGCAAAGGTTAACATTGGGTAACTAAAGGTGGAGCCCTGCGTGGATATACAATTAGTGTCTGATCTGCAAAAATGATCTGTGGATATCTGCATACACATCCATGGATATGGATACCCATGGATATAAAACAGGATTCTAGATTCAGAATTTGTATTCACTTCTCTAGCAACAAAAATGAGCCATGGATATTTGCATATATATCCACAAATGCAGATACCCATAGACATAAAGCAAATATCCATGGATTTGCAGGGCTGTACCTAAAGGCTGTCCTAGAATTGGTGTTATTTAATATGTTTACTAATGGTATGTGATTAAATAGAGATATGAGTAAACTCACAAATAGCATCAAGTTATTTCAAATTGTCAATTAAAGACTGCTGTGAGGAAATTCTAGAAACCCCAGGAAATTAAGATGAAGGGGAAGCACGTCAGATACAATTTTATGTTGACAAATGCAAAGTAATGCATATTATAAGAAATAATTGAAATTACCCATTCATATTACTAGGGTTCTTACCTGTAGCTACTTAGGAAAGAGACTTGGGCATCAGTATGAACAGCTCAGTGAAAATCTGTGCTCAGAGTGCTGTACAGAGCAAACAAAATATTATTGTTAGTAAGGATTGGGATGGAAGCTAATACTAAAATGTTCTGATGCCTTTATGTAAGTGGTAGACCTACTTCAGGGATACTGTGTTTGGTCCTGGGCTAGGTTAACACTAAGGTAGTATAGTCCTGAATTTAAGCAACAGTATCCTATTTTACTGCGTTATTGTGCTTGGTTTTATTATAGTTCAGCACTGTAAATTGTCAAATTATACCACAATTTTATACTGATATGTTCCCACCCACTCTAATCCAGAGAGCAGTGACTGGTTATTCAGCATCTTTACTTATAGGTGGGTCATTGCCTATTACTAAGGTTGCTCGTAGGGTTTAAAATTATAAGACCCTGATACCAATTGCTTATAACTTTGCCGAACTTGGCCTCTAGAGTTGAAATTTTCCCTGCTAGATATCTGCCTGAAGAATCTTTTTATAAAGTTTCAGTTAAAATGGTTCAGCCATTTCTTTGGACAAGGTTGGAAAAATAAGTTGTTTTGCAGTGTTAAAAAAATTCATGTGATCTTTTCTTTGAGAAACTATAGTACTTTGGCATGTGGTACCCTTTGTATTAGGAATCCACCTTTTCCTGTTCCCAGAAATATCTGCTTAAATTTGAAAAAGTTACAAGCATTTGAAAAATCTGTTTTTACATGTTCAGTAGTCTGAAACTTCTTTTAGTTGTGTAGCTAAAATCTCTGAAAAGTCTATCCTCACTGACCATGTTCCAGCCCATCACAGGTCCTATATGTGATGGAGGCCATGTCTATAGTAGCAAGCTCACTGATGCATCAGTGCTCTTCTAAGATCACTTGTGTAGCTGTTGTATGATGATGAGAGAGAAGCTCTCTCCTCAGCATAGCGCTGTGCACACTACGTCTTGTATGGCAAACTTATGTCATTCAAGGGACAAACTACAAACAAAAAATCACCTCAAATATTTTAAATAGAGAGGCGGGGTAAAAATACTTTAAATAAATAAATAAATGATAGTGTAAACATGGTCTGAATCACATACACCATTCTTACAGACTGACTGAGCATGCCCAGGGCTACAGAGGTGAAGGTGAGCATAATGGTCCCTTCTGACCTTAAAGTCTATGAGTCTATGAAGGTGTACATTCTCCATAATTGCTGCCCTCAGCTGCTCTGGGCCAAGGAGTTGTTGAGCATCAGAATAGAGAGCAGGGAGCCTCTCTCTCTTGTATGAACAATTGGCATGAGGAAGATACCTGATGCAAATTAGGGATGTATAATCCTGTTTAACCAGTTAACCGGTTAAACATTATATTTAATTTGTTAATTGCTTAACCAGGATCCTGCGAACAGATTAGAGTGCTCAGCATTTTGTAGGAATAAACCTGAAGTGGTGTTCTAATCTAATAAATAGCGCTTAAAGGTGTGATTAGAGGATTATGATTAGAGGATAAGGAAACTCAAAATAAATAGGAGAACGGAAAGGGGGTAAGAAAAGAAAGATGTTTTGTCGCCCACCCCCCTACCTTTATGCATAAAGTATCAGGAGAAAGGATGTTAAACCTGAGTAGATAAAGATCAAAGTCAGTGGATGGATAAGGCAGGAAGGATACCATTCAGAAAGTAGTTAGCACCTTCATTGATAAATGTTCCACCACCCCATATCTTCACTAAGTCCATAATTAATTGAATTGAATTTGCATATGTATTGTAATTCCAAGCTTTCCCTGTGGATTTTGCCTGAGGAACTGGCCTGTGACAAGACTGCCACCTTCAGATCTGTGAGATTATGGTTAGGGAAACAGAAATGTTCTGCCACTGGCTTCTGAGTATTTTCTTTACGTATATCCGATTTGTGTCCATTGATTCTTTCACGTACAGAACGTCCAGTTTGACCAATATATATAGTAGAGGCGCACTGTTGGCGTTTGAGGTGTGTCTATTTTTTCCTTCTGTCCCCTTTTTCCTTCTCCCTCCTCCCCACACTTCCCTTATTCATCCTTGGATCTAGACTTATTATACTCTGGTCCTCTGAAAAAGTGGGTTTTGCCCATGAAAGCTCATGATGCCATCTACATGTTTTGTTAGTCTATAAGGTGCTACTAGACTATTTGTGGTTTTTTAAAAAAGTTTTTTCTATTTTAATAGTGGTTTCTCCTAAGAAGTTCTGTGTGCATATGATCAATTCCATGAAGCGAAGCTTTGATTTTTTTTTTCCTTTGGCAGACTATTTTAAATATTATTCAAGATTTCCAATTTGTTTCATATAGAGTTTAATCTCAGCAAAAGCCCCATATCTTATTTACATATACATTGAGGATGAAATTGAGCACTACTAAACTTAGTATAACTGCTGAGGTCCAGGAAATTGCAATTTACATTATGTTTGAACTTGGCCTTAGCATCATTGTATTGTCATTACTAGAGCTCTGTGTATCTGCAGCTGCCAGGTAGAGAGGGGAGAGCCAGGGCAAGCCCCTGCACTGCTGGCAGGAAAGGATGCAACAAGATCCGTCTTAAATCTCCCTGAATGAGGAGACCGTGCCAACCCTGCCCCTCCTGCGTCTGGTGAGCACTGACTTGTGTAGCCCAGGCCTGGGGTCCCTGCTGCCCCTTCCCCCAGTCCCTCCTTTCATGCTGCCTGCCTTTTCCTTGCTCCCTCCTCACTCATCTGAGTTCCTTTCCTCTTTCCCTCCAGATGGTTTCCTGGGTGGATGCAAGTAAAATCCATCGCAAATTGTGGATCAGGCAATAAGTTGAGCCTGGTGGGTGCAGATTGGATGCGGATTGTTTTGTCATTAGTCATTAGTTGGCGCACTAAATTGCCTAGTAGTGTTTCAGTAATTTGTGTTATTTTCTATAGTATAGAAAATGTAAAGATATAAAAGTATATACAAGTTGAACCTCTCTAGTCTGGCACCCTCGGGACCTGACTGGTGCAGATACAGAGAATTTGCTGAGCCATGGGATGTCAGTATTGTCTAGAAGCATTACCAAAACTTCCATTCCTACTGGCCTCTTAGAAGACATTTCGGAGTAAATTAGAGCTAAATAACAGCACAGAACACTGAGCGCCAGGACTGGTGGCTGTAAACAAACTTTACAGGACCGTGGGAAACTTGGTCACATACATGATTTTAGCCAGATGTCCACATATCATGCCGGATCATGGATGTTGCCAGACCAGAGAGTGCCGGAGAGGTTCAATCTGTAATACAGCTGCCTTGTATATTTCTTGCTAAATCTGAGGTATCACACTCTGAAATTCAATGATAATGTAGCATCGTGTGAATATTTCCATACTTGAAACAAATTCTGACCTGTTGTAAATACAAGTAAAGATAACTCAATTCAGTGCAGATTGGAAGGGACCACAAAAGGTTGTCCCCTTCACTGAGGCAGGGCCAAATAAACCTAGCAGGTATTCATTCAATCTTTCTTAAAAACCTCTAATGATGGGAAATCCACAACCTTCCTTGTTAAACTATTCTACCGTTTAACTACCCTTATAGTTAGAAAGCTTTTTCTGATATCTTTTCTAGATCTCTTTTGCTTCCGACTAAATTCGCTATTCCTTGTTCTACCTTCAGTGGACATGGAGAAGAATTGATTACCATCCTCTTTATAATAACATATTGGAAGACATATCATATCAGGTCCCCTTCAGTCTTTTTTTTTTTTTTTTCAAGACTACATGTGCCTCATTGTTTTAATCATACAGATCTTCCTGCTTTGGGCAGGGAGTTGTACTCAGTGACCTGCTAAGGTATCTTCCAGCCCTATGATTCTGTGATCAGTTTTTCCAATCTTACCATTTTTGTTGCTCTCCTCTGTAATCTCTCTAGTTTGTCCACACCTTTCTTAAAATATGGCGCTCAGAACTGAACAGTCACCAAGCCTGAATTTAGCCTTTCTGTATAGTTTTGGTCACGAATCAGGCATAATTAGATTGTGTCTAATCATAATTTAAGTGCACTGTATCATTGCCAATTCTTGTTAGTCATTTTTATTGTTAAAAGAGATATAATTACAAAATAAGTTATTGTATATTTGGGTTTAATAGATTAAGGAATCAAGACAGTATGCAATAGTTTTAAATTACATAGAATGTTCTTGCAAAGAACTGTGTAAGCATCAGAATATGTTGAAAAAACTCAATTTCTGGATTTTAGGAAACCAATTTCATGCATGGAATTCCATATTAATAATGAACTAATAGAAGTTGTTCCAAGTTCGAATCCCCATTCACAGACTGACACAGAAGATGCCTATTTACTTATGAAGAATCACTACAAAGAAGAATTCACCCAAGTTGTCTGGGCTAATCCTGACTATGTCCCTGTAGTTAAAGCACAAGATCAAGGTAATTAGTCAATTTCCCTTACTTACAGTGATTCATTCATTCATTCATAATTTTTCATCTGTAGGTCACTGGTTTTAAAATAGATCAAGGCCCTGATTCTGCAAACACATATTCATTTGCTTACCCTTATACATGAGTAGTCTCATTCACTAACATTTAACTCCAATGTGCTTGCAGGATTAGAACCATCATCTGCTATTTCAGAAAGGTAATACCACTGTTTGTTGATCTTTTTGAAAGTAGTTGCTAGTCATATTCTCAGTTCAGTTCTTAATGAAGTGGTATGCAATTAACAGAAATCCCTATAAAGTTTACATTAATTGGCAGTCTCGCCAATCCAAGAACGGAATGGCCAATGGACACCAAACTATCCTACAATCATAAGTGGTAGTCGCCAAATCAGGTATACACTCATGTTGGAACAAGCATGCACTGACATTGTCTATGTTGTACTTGCTTGTTGGAAGGTTGGCAGTGTGCTCTGGAATGGCAGTATTCCAAGGTAAACTCATAGCAAGATTCCAAGGAGTGATCTCCCTCACCAGTTCAGGGTCATTGGTGAGAATCCAAATGTTGCCTTGCCTAGTGACTATAATTTGAAGAAGTGTCACTCACTGGTGAGAATGGAAGGGAAGGAGCCAACACTATTATTCCACTGGGTTCTGATCCAGGGACCTTCAAAACAGCATCTCTTATACATGGCCTAGGACCTGATACCTTTAAGTGTGCTTCCGTACCTTATTCCATTTCCTCCGTGGTCTCTACTGTGTTCACCTCTGATCCATGTCCTGTATCTCCTTTGCTAGCAAAAGTGAGTCTTTATTTTCAGCTAGTGCAATCAATGGACTTCCAGGGCTTGGCTCTGACTGCTGCACCTGACTCTTTCATAGTCAACACAGATTAAATTGCACTGCTGTCTTTTGAATGCTCCAGCAACTGGGAGCATGCCCAGCAAAGACAAGAGAGTGTGACTTCCTGTGTCCCAAAAAGCTCCTTTACCATCTCCTGGCTTACATTGTTGCCAGCCCTCCAAGATTCTCCTTCATCTTCCAAGAATTAAATATTAATCTTTAATTAAAGATTATGCCATATGATGAAACCTCTAAGAATACATTTAAACACAATTAGAAACCCTAGGTTGTTACACCCTCCTGTTGCAGTGCTCTTTAGATAAATAGAATACTGTTGTTATGGTCTGTGTCTAGCAAAGCATTTAAACACATGAATAGCCCTTTTGAGTAGAGTGGGACAACTCATATGATTGAAATTATTCATGTAATTCAGTGCTTTGCTGATTTGCGCGCTATCACATTATTATCAGCATTAAAGTGATTTTTTCAAAAATAAAGAGTGTAGACCAAACAGTCATTTAAAATGTATTTATAGAGCACTCATATACAGCATTATAATATTTAACTGCATACTTATATAATACTGTGTACTCACATCTCAAAACAAAGTGTATGATATATTTCAAAACTATGATCATTCCATTAATATGGGAGCCCATGGTGCTAAGCACTTTATAAACTAAATACAGTAAAATTCCAATAGTCCGGCATCCAGTAGTCCGGCACTCCTTGATAGTCCGGCATTAAAATGGCAAGAGCCTAGTGAGTGAGCTTCGGCAAAAAATGAGTCACAAGGTAACAGTGGCAGCAGCTGAACTGAGCAAAAAGGGTAAAAAAGGCTTAAAAAAACTAAAACATTACAGTATACTGTATACAGTATGTACAATAAAAAGGGTTAAGAACATTTTATATACAGTATATAATGTATTCAGTATATATATAACCATCTTATAGTACCTCCTGATAGTCCGGCATATTTGATAATCCGGCACAACCTAAGTCCCATAGGTTCCGGATTATTGGAAGTCTACTGTAGTTAATTTTAGAAAAAGAGAAAAAATTTTGAGAAAGAGAAACTTCTCACACCACTGCTCAGCTACCATAAGTAACTCCTGCTTTGACAGAAGATATTCTTTTGTCCCTTCAAGGTGATCATTGACTAAGGGTATGTCTAGACTACATGTCTCTGTCGCCAGAGGCATGTAGATTAGGCTACCAGACATAGGAAAATGAAGCGGTGTTTTAAATAATCGCCGCTTCATTTAAATTTACATGGCTGCCGCGCTGAGCCGACAAACAGCTGATCAGCTGTTTGTCGGCTCAGCGCGATAGTCTGGACGCGCGGGTGTCGACATCAAAGGTATTTCTCGACCACCCAGGTATGCCTCCTGGGATGAGGTTTACCTGGGTGGTTGACAAATACCTTTGATGTCGACACCCGCGCGTCCAGACTATCGCGCTGAGCCGACAAACAGCTGATCAGCTGTTTGTCGGCTCAGCGCGGCAGCCATGTAAATTTAAATGAAGCGGCAATTATTTAAAACGCCGCTTCATTTTCCTATGTCTGGTAGCCTAATCTACATGCCTCTGTCGCCAGAGGCATGTAGTCTAGACGTACCCTAAGTCAATAGCAAAAAGCTGGCAAAATGATGA
The DNA here is from genome assembly GCF_052426305.1 of Pelodiscus sinensis. Lineage (NCBI taxonomy): Eukaryota > Metazoa > Chordata > Testudines > Trionychidae > Pelodiscus > Pelodiscus sinensis. The sequence continues at coordinate 10,698,765 of NC_143057.1, forward strand.
TCTTTCCCAAACTCCTCAGGGGACCCGAAAGGATGATCTTCAGCTTTCATTTGCTATCTCTTCCATCTCTGGTCAAAACAATTAGGAATTTCTCCCAAATATCTCATGACTGTTTTCTTCTCTTCTCATAGTGATCTTCTCTTCCTAGCCTGTGTCACCATCAGCCCCAAATTATCTTAATGAATGAAACAGGACCTCCTAACTTCTTTGGAAAAATATTAAGATTATTTAAATACTATTGAATTCCTTTAATTAAAGAAAAGAAAGAAGGAAAGAAAAACATTTTGATTGCGTGTCCACATTGGACTCAGACAACATAGCTTTGATTGTTACCACATAGGGCATTATTAGATATAGCCAAAGAGATCAGCAACAACAACAATCTGAAATATAAGATCCTAATTCATCACAACATCTTGCTAATGGTAATATCATTGCCTTTTCAGTGGGACTAAGTTATCGGGATAGTCCCTTGTAAACTCTTAAGGGTTGATTCAAATGGAACAACCTGCCTTCTCAGTCCAGCTTTTTCATCAGGAATAAAAAACCCACATCTTATACTAGAAGTACGGATGAATTCTCCGTCCAGCAATCCAATTCTTCAGGCTCCAAGGAAAGAAGCTAGGTGCCTCTTTGTTTTAGTAATAGATGAAACCTTGGAAGCTACTGCCCAAGAGAGAATGCAAAGACAGGGAGTGAGAATTAATATGATTGCAGCTATGAGCATGTTTCTGGGTATGTCTATACTACAATAAAACACCAGCAGCTGGCCCACGTCAGCTGACTGGGATTCATGGAGCTTGAGCTGTGGGTCTAAAATTGCAGTATAGATACTTGGATTAGGGTCCTAGCTTTGGGACTCTGCCCGTCATGAGATGTCAGAGAGGAGCCCAAATGTCTACATTGCAGTTTTATAGCCCCACAGCTGGAGCTGTGGTTGTTTTATTGCAGTGTAAACAAACCCAGTGTGAGTTGAGGCAGACAGCCAAGAACACAACATTGAGAAAGCTAAGAGAGAAAAAGATTTTTCTGGACAGCATGCTGACTGGAAAGAGGCTTAGAATTCTAAGTAAGGAAATTGCCTCTAATTGATTCATGTTGAGGACAGGGATACAGAGCTGTATCTATTATTTGTAAACAAACAGAATTGCATCAAAGAAAATATAGTGCTAGATGCTCAGGCCAAAAAGTGTAAGTGTATGAATGAAAAAGGACCCATTCAAATGGCTAAGGTCCATAATTCAAATTATCTTAAAATGGTTATAGCTGATGTTCTGTACTTCGCTGTTTTAAATATTTTCTTGATTTTAAATAAATCCATGGCTGTTGCCAAATGTTAAGAGTGGGAGGAGTAAATTTTATGTTATATCTATATATCTACTATATATCTGAGAGAGTTTGTCTGTCTGTGCATCTGTCTATTTGTTCAAATACTTCTTTAAAAGGATAAGAGCTAGGACCACCAAATTTGGTATGCAGCTTCCTGTTATCATAATTTAAAGTAAGATAAGGGTTTGGTTGTGCCAGGAAAATGGTATGTGCCTAGAATGGGATTGCGTCTCATAAAACCATATAGAAAAGAGACAGAATCACCAGGCAGCTAAAAGGGAGGGGCTGCTTGGGGGTGCACCTCCCCCCTTCCAGGACTACTCAAGCCCGAAGCCTCCCACTTTCCAGGCATCCTTTAGGGAAGGAAAAGAGGGCTGAAACTGTTCCTCCTCCCCCAGTTTGCATGGTGACATTGCCGGATGTTCTCCTTTGTCAGGAAGCCAGGGGAAAATGCATCAGTTTGCAGCATTCCTCATTCTGGCTGGAGAGCACTGGGGGGAGATGAACCTGGACCTGGACCTGCCCCAGCTGAGAGACATGCACCCCTTCCCTGGCTGTGCCTGCTGGAGCTTCAGCAGCCAAAGGGAGGCACTTTTCACCTAGTCCAGAACAATGACTTCAATGAAGAAAAATATTGAAATAAAGTCCCACGCAACATCTGGTCAATCTTCTAATACATTATACTGTAGAGATGAAGAACATAAGAGTACTTCATTCCCAGCAAAGGGAATACACTTAGCCAAACACTGGACTCATTTATATGTATAAATTACCCAACAAAACCCTATTTGTAGTTTATTTAGCATAATTGATGGCACTGGTACACAAATGAGGACGTGAATAGAGATTTTGTTAATATAGTCTTCTTTAAAAAAATCCAGGGGGCTGGGAAATCAGTGCTTGCCAAATGAAACATAAAAAGATTGTTTTAAGATCCTAAAAGAGCTTTACAAACAATGAACATTTAAAATCAAATTTAAAAATTGTTATATTGAAAATAGCTATCCTTTTACACAATTTTAACTGTTTAGATATTTTAATCCTTTTTAAAATTTCTTGCTATTGCATAATTATTTTTCTCATCTTGTTCAAGATTTATATATTGCAGATGAACTTATTTTTATTGATCATTTGGAAGAATATCGTAAACAGCTACCTACTCTGCATACCCTCTTGGGCAGACTAAAAATTTTCTTAGTGAAGGATCCCCTCTTAAATTGTAAAGGACAGACTTTGACAGAAGACAATCTTTTCAGGTACTTACATAGTTGTTATATATTTTTGTACACAAAATCTCTTCCCCTTGTAGGTATCTGGATCGTAAGTATGATTACCATTTTAACATCTTAATTCCTAATATTTCATTATGAAATGTGTTCAGCTATGATTTTTTTATACTTGTAATGAAATAAGATATTTAATTGGTTTTAAAACTTAATCTCTTTCCGGGAGTCCAGGGGTGAAATAGTGGCTCTAGTGAAGTCAATGGAAAACTGAATTAAGTGGAGATGGAAATTCATCCCAGCAGTGAAGTCTACAGGGAAAGACTCTTTAGTTTTGTTTCCTGAGACTGTTCTCTGGTTATAAGTATTCAGGCAAGGTCTATTTTAGACTTGGAAGTTTGGCTTAGCACGCAACTTCAGCTACGTAAATAACATAGCTGGAGCCGACATACCATATGCTGAGCTTGGTGCCATCTTCACAATGGGAGATCAATAGGAGCAAATGCTTCAGTTGGCTTCCCTTGATCCTCACAACTGTAAAGATTACCAGTGCTGACCAGGGGCACCTTCACTCTTTACTAAATCCAGTAAATCAAACTTCAGAAGATCGATTGCAGATACAGCAAGTAGAGGCATGGCCTCATTTACTTCCTCCATGCCCACCTCCATTTTACTGGATCTTAATCAAGAAAGGTGTCCTTTTTTCAAATGTTTGAGCAAAGTAGTTGTTTTTAATGTAGTGAGAAATATGTTTGCAATATACTGACTAAATTTTGTCATGAATTACACCGTGCAGCAGTATTCCATGTAATTTCCATTTAAATTAGTGGGGTTCATCATCACATAGGCAAGTCAGGACTGGCTCCATAGGTGCTGACTGCTGCCTCTGCCTTTGAAATGTACAAGAAGTAGTGCTTCATATGGCTGTAGAGATCCATCTAGATTCATCACAGAATTAGGACCAAGGTGTTGAAAAGCATTTTCTCTTCTATTTACGTTATCTGTCAGTAGGCACCAGCTCATGATTTGGGCTTTAGTGATTTATACTCCTCAACCAAAGTTATTATATCTAGGAGGTAGTAGTGGTGCTTCAGTGTTAGTGTGGAAGTGTACTTCCTGAACAATGCTGTCTTTCATAGCCATAAAGCCTTTAAAGACACGGGAGGACAGGGCACTGGGAAACTGACTGCATTCTCTTTGACTTCCATTGCTCCTTCATCTCTGGTCTACACTGGGGGATAAGTTTGAAATAAGATACACAATGTCAGCTACGTTAATTGCATATCTTGAATCAAAGTATCTTACTCTACCTTCGACTTCTCTTACTCCTCATAGAAGCAGGACTATCAGCATCGATAGGAGAACCTTCTCAATTCGAATTAGCGTGTCTTCACTAGACTCACTAAATCAAACCCCAGAAAATCGACTGTGGCTGCTTCAATCTTATCTAGTGTAGACGTGGCCTCACCGAGCCAAATGTTAACCTAGTTCTTCCTTTTTATTTTTTGTATTTATAGAGGTAAACTGATAGGCTTTTAAGAGCATTTTTAGATTTTAATTTTATTTATTATTAAACATACTCTGATTTATTTCATTGCATTAAATACATTCACAGTGATTCACAGAAAAAAAAATAAATGTTTAAAAAAACTGAAGGAATCAAGCATTTTGATTTGTACTAAATTATAGAAGCTCTTAATATATTAGAAAAATGTATTTTGGTAAGGAAATGAGACTCTACAATTCTTCAGCGGAAAGCAATTTCAAATGAAATTGAATGTTATGACAACGATTAATTCTAAAACTGATCTACCGTAAAAATATGCAGAGATCTTATAAATTATTTTTTTCTCTTCTGTACATAAATTAGCAGTTAGTAGAGAGTATGATGAAAAGGCATTTCAGGTTAATGTTCACATTATAGCATGCCTTAGAATTGTTTTTCTAGAAAATGGTAGGTTTTTAATAATTTTTCCTGACATGTATCAAGGTTACTAGTCAAACTTTGTATTACAAATATAAAATAACAAACTAAAGAGAAGTCACTTATGCTATTTTCCTGATCTTTTATAGGGAATGTTTGACTTTCCAAAGCAATTCAGAGACACATGAAAAAGAACCATGTGGCGTCAAGGAAATTTTTTGTCAAATGTCTTTAAAGGATGAGGAGGTATTAAAAATAAGTTTTATCCCACTGATTTTAGTGACTGTTGCCTAATACACTTACCAATATAGTTAACTGTCTTCTGACTTAAAAGTGACCTGTAAGTCACTTTAACAGAATTCCCTGAATTATTGCAAAATGTGCCAAATGCCTCCTTTAAGCCAAGATAAAAAGAGTATTGGTTTAAACTGGGTTTTTTGGTTTTATTTTCTTGGACTCCTGTAGTGAGAAGCCCCACTTGGGGTGTCTATATTTATGCTGTGATCAGATGCATGACCATATGCTAGGTTGGTGACATTAGATCAAAAATGGAAACTAAGTAGAGTGAGGGTCTACCCTTTGTGTGGTGGGGGAAGGGATGCATATGGAAGGGAAAGAGAAGATTCAGGTAAGTGCCTTTTTTACTATTATGCTTAATTTTGCATCACTTTAAAATAATACTTCTTCGACTGCTGGTTCATGTGCATTCCACTCAGGTATCCATGCACTCATGTGCATGGTAGCCAGAAGATTTTTCCCCTAGCAGCAGCTACCTGTAGGTAGGTCTAGACATCTCCTGGAGTTATGCCTGCATTGTGCCCAGTATAGAGCCCTGCCGACCCACCCCCCTTCTCCGTTCCTTCAAGTCGACTCCTGCCCACAGGGAAGGATTGCCAAGTCCAGCCTCACAAGAACCTACCCATGAGTTCCACCTCCCTTTGACTCCAGAGATTTCAATGTAGCTACAGAGCTGCTCCACCTCTTGGCACTGTTCTCTCTTCCCAGGGGGAATTCGTGCCTTTGAGGGGAAAGCTGACTATGGTGCTGGGATAGGCCCAGTATCTTCATCAGTCCTTAAGTCCTAGGTGCCAACAGTCAGTGCCTAAAAATACACTCCTGTGAGATCTTTCATGGATACTTCAGAGTCTAAGGTCCTGCAGCAGTAGGAGCAGAAGCTCTTCATCGACCCAGGACCATCACCGTTACCCAGCACCATGGCCAGCACAATGGCAGCCTCCTGCACAGTGGCCCTTTTAGACTTCCTGGTCTTTTTATCAAAGCAAAGGTCGTATCAACCATGTTCATGCCCCCTTCAGCACCACCAGCTCCACCTGATGCTAGCATACTAATGCTTTTAGCACTGATACAGTTGACACCAACTCTGTTCCTGTTTGTCTTGGCACCATCCCCAGCTCCATCATTGGACTGATAACAGTTCTGACACCACCAACGCTGTGGCATCGATCATCAATTCAACGTCAAGCACAACTTTGGCACCAGCAGTTTCCACACTGGTTTATGTGTCCCAGCACAGAGAGGCACAGCACCATTTAGTAGGTCATGCACTTACAAGACTCAGGTGTGTTGGGACCCCATGGGTGTAGAGGACAAGGAGCAGCCACTGATTGGGACCCCTTCACCAGGCAAGGCACTGGCAGACATGACCACCACTCCACCATTGGAGGATAACAGCGTCCTACAACAACTGTTGTGGTGGATTGCCCAAGACCTGGGCATTCAGACAGAGGAAGTTGCGGAGACTGGAGACCCAGCAGTGGACATGCTTTCCCCTTCTGCCTCTGCTCACATGGCTTTGCCCCTCATTAAGACTATCTCAAACACTACTAAGACCTTTTGGCAGATCCCTGCCTCAGTGCCTCCCATAGCTAAATGCAATGAGAGGTGCTACTTTGTGTTCCCCAAGGGATATGAGCACTTGTATACTTCATCTCCTGTCCAATTCTCTCATGGTTGATACGGCCAGCCAACATATGCATCAGGCCTTCCAGGGTACCTCCCTGAAAAATTGGAGTCTAGACCCGTGGTGTCCAACCAGTTCCGAAGCAGTAGCCACACTCAACCGGCCAAATAGCCACATTGTTCAAGCCAACTAGCCATACTCAACTGGCCAAATAGACACATGTGGCTAGTGGCTAGTTTGTTAGACACCCTGGGTCTAGACTTTTATGGCAGAAAAGTCTATTCCACTGGAAGATTGCAACTCAACATCTCCACCAGCAGGCAACCGTTAGCAGGTTCTGCCACAGCACTTGCAGTGCAATGGCAAAATTTGCAGGGCTATTGCTGCAACATTCCCATGCTGAGTTTTCAGCCCTGGTGGAGAAAGGGAAGTTCATCTCTCATGACTGGTTACAAGCTGTATTGAATTCAGTAGATGCGGCTACTCACATCATGGACATAGGCTTTGCCATGCAGAGGAGCACCTGGCTTCAAGTCCCAGGCCTGCTACATGAGGTGCAACAAACTATTCTAGGCCTCCCCTTTGAAGGCATGGCTCTGTTCTCAGACAAAATGGATAAAAGGCTGCAAAGCCTGAAGGACTCAAAAGCTACTTTTACATTGCTAGGCCTCCATACTCACACTACAAAGTGGAGGCACTTTAAAAGGCACCCACATCCATGCTTCCACTACCCACAGATCTGTCAGGAAGGATTGCGTAGGAGGAATAGGGGCAGTAGGAAATGGCCGTACCCATTCTCAGGCCAGCAAAAACTTTCATGAGGCCAGAGGCAGGCCTTTTGAAGGGGTGGCTGAGCATGACATTACTTTGTAGAACCCCAACTGGATCCACCCTACCTTACCTTCTGATCCTGACTATCTTCTTTCTATTGTGTATAGTCCCATATTACTTTAGATCACTGGGTGCTTTGCATAGTAGAAAGGAGATACTCCATCTGGTTCTGTACCCTTTCACATGCCCTCCTCCCCCCTTCCCTGTCCCTCTACAGGGACTCTTTTCACAATCAGTTTCTTAATCAGGAGATGCAGTAATTCCTTTCCCTTGGGACACTGCAGGAGGTTCCTCAGGACCACAGGAGCAAGGGTTTTTAATCCTTGTATTTTCTAATACTGAAAGCCCATGGGTGGCCTCAAGCTGCAACCATTTCTGGCACTAGTGGCAGATGCCTCAAACTTGGGATGGGGAGCCTGACTTCCCTTGGAATCTACCCTGCCACTTAAGATCTCTGGTCTCAGGTTGACTTGGCTCTCCATATCAAAGTCAGAGAACCAGTGGTAGTGTACCTGATATGCCAGACCTTCCAGACACACTTAGGGAATGTCTACACTAGCCCCCTTGTTCGAACTAGGGAGGCTAATGTAGGCATTTGAAGTTGCAAATGAAGCCCAGGATTTAAATATCCCGGGCTTTATTTGCATCTTCCCATCCGGGTGCCATTTTTAAATCCCCTTAGTCTGAACTAACTGTTACACGAGGTGTAACAGTTAACTCAAACTAAGGACTTAGTTCGAGTTAACGTTTGACTGCCGCGTGTAGCCGCGGGCAGTTAGTTAGGACTAAGGGGATTTAAAAATGGCGCCTGGATGGGAAGATGCAAATAAAGCCCAGGATATTTAAATCCCGGGCTTCATTTGCAACTTCGAATGCCTACATTAGCCTCCCTAGTTCGAACTAGGGGGCTAGTGTAGACATACCCTTAGGAGGGCATTGCCTATCAGTTTTGATGGACAACACAGCAGTATCATTCTATATCAACAAACTGTTCCCTATACTATGAAGCCTTCACATTGTGGGACTTCTGTGTAGAACAGAGGTGGGCAGGAATTTTTTATGTGGAGCTACTCCAAGAACTTGTGGTCCAGGACTGCACTCTTCCATGATAATAATGGAAGAAGTTAAGGTCTGGGGTGGAGGTTGGGTGCAGAAGGGAGCTCAGGGTAGGGGATTGGGGTGTAGGAGATTGTGTGGTATCTGGGAGGGAGTTTGGGGGTGGGGAGCAGAGGCTTAGGGGAGGGAGGGACTGGAGTGCCAGAAGCAGGCTCTAGTTGGGAGACGCTCACTAGGTGGCTCCCAGCCGGCAGCCCAGGAGGTGCCTCAAACCCCAGAGGTGCGGTACTTTGCACTCTGCCTGTGCCACAGGCACGGCCCAGGCAGCTCTCATTGGCCAGTTTCCAGGGGCTCATAATGCTCAGAGAAGCACATGGCCCCTGCATCCAGTCATTTTGACTGGCATGCTGTGGCATGGAAGGCAGTGATCCTACTCAAAGCTTCTGCTAGGCTGCAGGCCAGATCTGGCGGTTTGGTGTTCTGGATCCAGCCCATGGGTGTCAGCCGATGGTCAGGGCAGTGTGTGTGTGTGTGTGTGTGTGTGTGTGTATTACACCCGAGTCTTCAACTGCTGGGACACAAGGCTCCGTTGCAGTGGGTAGTCTAGGAGAGACTGATGGGCGCCCCCAAGGAGTTTAACATCCGTGTCTTTGTCCGCTAGGATTGGGATCCCTTCGTGGAGGGTAGCCAACAGGCTGACAGATGCCTCAGAGTTTATTGGAAGAGCTTATTACATCTCAGATTTTGATTGCTTGGATACAGGATCCCTTCGCAGCGGGCAGCCTAGGGAAGACTGAGAGATGCCCCTACGGATCTGTCCTCTGGAAGCGACACGATCCAAATGCCCCAGCTCTTCCTATATCTGTCCCTTATGACCGGCTGAAGTTCTTTTAAATTGTGCTTGGTTCTGTTACAGCAACTGAAGGAGTCAGGTTCAAGCTTAAACAGTTACAGGTTTATTAAAGAAGCTTATAAATCATATGCTATTTCTTAACTGCTAGCAAATACAGATCTTAAGGTTACACAGGAAGAAGGAAGATAGAAGATAATGGTCCCAAGTGACAGCTTAATCTTTAAAGAGCTCTATTCTATGCATGCTCTATAACAAAAGGACAAATATGGGTACAATTTTTACCCCCTTCTGCATCACTCGGTCCCAGCGTGTCAGGCCAGGATCGGTCCCTCAATTTCTCGGAAAGACGAAATACAAGGTGGGCATCTCTGTGGACCTCAGGAGGTCAATCACCTAACCCGACCAGCAGATAGATGGTAGTGAGTGTGCTGCTGGACCCATCTTTATACCCCTGGGGTCACGTATTTCTCTTTCTTATCTGTGATACCAAATGGTGCTGATCCGTCTTTGTGACGCCAGTTCTTACAAGGGAGTTGTGAACTTAATTTACACTTGAAAGAGAGAGAACTAAATTGGGAGTACTGGGCATTCTTTTCTCAGTGGGAGATTCCTCTCCCAGGGACGACTGTGTGTGATCATATCAATATAGGTACTAGCCAGGGCAGTTCTCGCAGACTCGAGGTCAGTTTATTGCCTTGATCATTCTTTCTCATATCTATGTTTTCAGTTTACCCAGGGTCAGATGAGCCAGCATATCCGTGCCTTGTGTTGAGGCTTCAAAGACTATGCTGATTTTTATTGCTCCTTTTCTGTCCTGTATACAGGCACCTCAGAGGGGCAAACAAGATGGATGTGACAGAGGGGTGGCCTGTCTGGCTACAATGGGCCAGATATTGCCTGCCTTTGGTGTAAAACATGTAATACACCTGCAAACATCGTACTTCACAGGATTGCAGAATGAGCTGGTGGAACACCTCAGCAGGTCATTTCATGGACATGAGTGGTCTTTTTGCCTGGGTGTCATGCATTCAGTCTTCCAGAGGTGGAGATTTCCCCAAATAGATCTTTTCACCACCTGATACAACAGGAAGTGCCAGCAGTTCTGCCTCCTTCCAAAACCACAGTCTAGGCTCCAGCATGGAGGAGCTGCTTCCTATACATCTTTCTGCCCATACCACTTGTCCACAAAGTACAAGATTTGGAGGGATTGAGGTCAGGTAATTTTGATATCGTTAGTGTGACCCTGTCAACAGTGGTACACATTCCTTCTGGACTTGTCAGTGGAGGCCCAGATACACATACCACTCTTCCCAGATCTTAGAACAGGGGTTCCCAAACTTTTTGACACTGGGGACCAGTAAATCCATTCACGAGCTTTTGGCGGACGGATAACATTTATTTTCATATTAGCGTATTAATTAAGCAAATGATGAATATTCAAATAAATTGTTTCTGGTCCTCTCAAAGCCCCCAATGCCAACTTTAGCCCACAGAAAAGTCAGTTGGGGCCACGCAAATGAGATACAAAAACACAACCCCTCCAAACACCTCAATCCTCACTAATGTGGCCCCAACTGTGCTTGTGGGTGCTGGGACAGAGTTCTGGGGAAGGATGCCAATATGTGCTGGGGCAGGGGATAGGGTGCTTGTGGATGCTAGGGCAAGGGATTGGGTGCTGGGACAGGGTACTTGTGGGAGTCGGGGGGGGAGGGGACAGGGGCTGATACCTGGGGATCCTGTAACTGCCAAGGCCCAGGAAGTGTGTGGGCTGCTCCCCCGTCCCCCAAACAGCAGCACAGTACCTGTCATACAGGGTCTGATACCTTCCTGCTTGGGGGGGAGGGGAAATCCTGGACTGCGCCTGCCCCAACCGCTCAGGCAGCACACACCTTGCTCCTTCGCTCCCCAGGGCAGCACGCGCTGCCCGAGCAGCTGGAGTTGGTGCCGTCCCAGATCCCCACCCACTCCCCCGCGTGCAGGAAGGCAGCAGGGGAACAAAGTCCCCAGCGCACGATGGGCCGCTTTATCGGCTGGCGCCGGGCGTTCTGCTTTGGTACGCACAGCCTTCTCCCTGGGTCCTAGCATCTGCCAGATCTAGCCCCACCGCCTGGGAGCATGCTCGACAGAGACGCCGCGGCGGCGGGCTCTCTGCCAAAACTTTTTCTGAGGACCATTACTTTTTTTTTAAGGACCGGTACCGGGCCGCGGACCACACTTTGGGAAACGCTGCCTTATAACATAAAACCAGTCACCTCCAGTATCTGAGCCTCCATTCACTGTGCTTTACAGTGTGGAAGCTCCATGGTTAAACCCCTCAGGTCTTTCCTGCTCCAACCCGGTCAGACAAATCTTACTTGGCAGCAGGAAACCCTCTATAAGAGCCACCTACATGCTAAATGGAAGAGATTTTGTTTGGTCAGTGCAACATAGCTCACCCCCCGGTGCTGGCCTCAGTGCCACTTATTATAGACTACCTCTTAAACAGCAAGGACTTTCAATCTTTTCCATAAAGGTTCATTTAGCCGCCATATCGTGACTTGCCCCGCCAAACATCCGTGCCAAATTGGGTAAAGAATGTGAGTGAGGCCAAACAACAAAAATTAAGATATTTGTACACCAATGTGAGGAGCCCAGGTAACAAAATGGAGGAACTAGAGCTATTGGTCCAGGATGTGAAACCAGATATTATAGGAATAACAGAAACATGGTGGAATACTAGGCATGACTAGAGTACAGGTATTGAAGGGTATGTGCTGTTTAGAAAAGACAGAAATAAAGGTAAAGGTGGCAGAGTAGCATTGTATATCAATGATGAGGTAGATTGTAAAGAAATAAAAAGTGATGGCATGAAGAAAACAGTCTTTCTGGGCAAAAATCACATTGGGGAAGAAAACTATCAGATCCTCTCCTGGGATAGTGGTTGGGGTGTGCTATAGCCCACCGTGATCTAATTTGGATATGGATAGAGACCTCTTTAATGTTTTTAATGAGGTAAATACTCATGGAAACTGTGTAATCATATGAGACTTCAACTTTCCAGATATAGACTGGAGAACAAGTGCTAGTAATAATAATAGGGCTCAGATTTTCCTAGATGTGATAGCTGATGAATTCCTTCATCAAGTAGTTGCTGAACCAACAAGGGGGGCTGCCATTTTAGATTTGGTTTTGGGGAGTAGTGAGGACCTCATAGATGAAATGGTTGTAGGGGACAACCTTGGCTCAAGGATAAACAAAAATAAATCTGAGACTAGGGTTTTTGATTTCAAAAGGGCTAACTTTAATAAATTAAGGAAATTAGTTAGGAAGTTGATTGGACTAAAGAATGTATGGATCTAAAGGTGGAGGAGGCCTGGGATTATTTTAAGTTAAAGTTGCAGAAGCTATCAGAAGCCTGTATCCCAAGAAAGGGGAAAAAATTTATAGGCAGGTGTTTTAGACCAAGCTGGATGAGCAAGCATCTCAGAGAGGTGATTAAGAAAAAGCAGAAAGCATATAAGGAGTGGAAGATGGGAGGGACCAGCAAAGAAAGCTACCTTATTGAGGTTAGAGCATGTAGGAACAAAGTGAGACAGGCTAAAAGTCATGTAGAGTTGGACCTTGCAAAGGAAATTAAAACTAATAGTAAAAGGTTTTATAGCCATATAAATAGGAAAAAAAAAGAAGAAGTAGGACCCCTAATTACTGAGGATGGAGTGGAGGTTAAGGATAATCTAGGCATGGCCCAATATCTAAACAAATACTTTACTTCAGTCTTTAATGAGGCTAATGAAGAGCTTAGGGATAATGGTAACATAACAAATGGGAATAAGGATATGGAGGTAGATATTATCATATCCAAGGTAAAAGCCAAACTTGAACAGTTTAATGGAAGTAAATCGGGGGGCCCAGATAATCTTCATCCAAGAATATTAAAGGAACTGGCACATGAAATTGCAAGTCCATTAGCAACATTTTTTAATAACTCTCTAAACTCAAGGGTTGTACCATTTGACTGGAGAATTGCTAATATAATTCCTATTTTTAAGGAAGGGGGAAAAAAGCGACCCGGGTAACTATAGGCCTGTTAGTTTGACATCTGTAGTATGCAAGATCTTGGAAGAAATTTTGTAGGAGAAAGTAGTTAGAGACATTAAGGTTAATGGCAATTGGGACAAATTACAACATGGTTTTACAAAAGGTAGATCGTGCCAAACCAACCTGATTTCCTTTTTTGAGAAAGTAACAGATTTTTGTAGATAAAGGAAATGCAGTGGATCTAATCTACCTCAATTTTAGTAAGTCATTTGATACAATACCACATGAGGAATTATTGGTTAAATTGGAAAAGATGGGGATCAATATGAAAATTGAGAGATGGATAAGCAATTGGTTAAAGGGGAGACTACAGCAGGTCATACTGAAAGGTGAACTGTCAGGTTGGAGGAAGGTTACTAGCGGAGTTCCTCAGGGATCAATTTTGAGGCCAATTGTATTTAATCTTTTTATTACTGACCTTGGCACCAAACGTGGGAGTGTCCTGATAAAATTTGCGGATGACACAAAGTTGGGAGGTATTGCCAATTCAAAAAAGGATCGGGATATCATACAGGAAGATCTGGATGACCTTGTAAATTGGAGTGATAGCAATAGAATGAAATTTAATAGTCAGAAGTGTAAGGTTATGTATTTAGGGATTAATAACAAGAATTTTAGTTATAAGCTGGGGACACATCAGTTGGAAGTAACGGAGGAGAAGCAGGACCTCGGAGTCCTGGTTGTATAGGATGACTATGAGCCCGCATCGTGACATGGCCGTGAAAAAGGCTAATACGGTCTTGGGATGCATTAGGCGAGGTATTTCCAGTAGGGATAAGGAGGTGTTAGTGCCATTATACAAGGCATTGGTGAGACATCATTTGGAATACTGTGTGCAGTTCTGGTCTCCCATGTTTAAGAAGGATGAATTCAAACTGGAACAGGTACAAAGAAGGGCCACTAGGATGATCCAAGGAATGGAAAACCTGTCTTATGAAAGGAGACTTAGGGAGCTTGCCTTGTTTACCTTAACCAAAAGAAGGCTGAGGGGAGACATGATTGCTCTCTTTAAATATATTAGAGGGATAAATACCAGGAAAGGAGAGGAATTATTTAAGCTTAATACCAGTGTGGACACAAGAACAAATGGATATAAGCTAGATAGTAGGAAGTTTAGACTTGAAATTAGATGAAGGTTTCTAACCATTAGAGGAGTGAAGTTCTGGAACAGCCTTCCAAGGGAAGTAGTGGGGGCAAAAGACCTATCTGGCGTCAAGATTAAGCTAGATGGGTTTATGAAGGGGATGGTTTGATGAGATAACATGATCTTGGTAACTAATTGACCATTCATTATCAGTGGTAAATAGGCCAATGGAGGGATGATAGGAGTTACTATAGAAAACTTTTTCCTGGGTGTCTGGCTGGTGAATCTTGCCCACATGCTCAGGGTTTAGCTGATCGCCATATTTCGGGTCGGGAAGGAATTTTCCTCCAGGGTAGATTGGCAGAGGCCCTGGAGGTTTTTTGCCTTCCTCTGTAGCACAGATCACAGCTGGAGGATTCTCTGCATCTCGGGGTCTTTAAACTATTTGAAGGCTTCAATATCTGACTTATAGGTGAGAGGATTATTCCAGGAGTGGGTGGGTAAGATTCTGTCGCCTGCATTGTGCAGCGGGTCAGACTAGATGATCATGATGGTCCCTTCTGACCTTAAAGTCTATGAGTCTATATCAGCATTCCACTTGAGTGCACAGGGGCACTTGGTCTTTGTGAACCCCATGGTAAATTAATTCTTAAAAGGCTTTGATAGACTCTCCCCTCAGGTATGCCAACCTGTCCCCTCCTGGGATCTCAACCTAATCCTTTCCAGACTGTTGAGACTGCCATTTGAACCATCAGTCTGCCTGCTGCTATACTTCTCTTACAAAGTGGCATTCCTGGTGGCAATAACTTTGCCCAGGAGGGTCTCTGAGCTCAGGGTACTGACATTAGAGACCCTCTATACCATATTCTATAAAGACAAAATGCAGCTCTGATCCCATCCTGCTTTCCTCCTGAAGGTGGTGCCACAATTCCACATCAACCAGGACATCTTCCTACAGGTATTCTACCTGAAGCCACATGTTAGCGGTCAAGAACAGACACTTCATTCTCTGCATTCCGCACTGTGCTAACCTTTTACATTGAAAGAACAAAACTGTTCAGAAGGTCATTTCATTTATTCATTTAGCCATGGCAGAAGGAAAGGTCAATCTGTACCCTCTCAGTGCATCTCATCTTGGATAGTGTCCTGCATCTGTGAATGTTACAGTCTTGCAGGAGTGCCTGCACCTCCATTCACTTCACACTCCAGCAGGATGCAGGCCTCTTCCACCACATTCCTTGCACAGATCCCTACTCAGAAAATCTGTATGGTAGCTACCTGGTCTTCCATTCACACCTTCTCTTCACACTATGAGATCACCCATCTGTCCAAGGATGATGTTGCATTTGCACAATCAGTGTTCCAGTCAGTGGAAGACTCTGAGCCTGCCACCTGAACTTGGGCTTGTTAGTCACCTGATTGGAATGCACATGAATAAGCACTCAACAAAGAAAAAAACGTTACTTACCTTCTCCTGACTTTTGTTATTTTAGATGTGTGGTTAATGTCCATTCTTATACCTACCATTCTGCCCTCTGTCAGAGTAGCCAAAAGAAGGACTGAGGAGGGCACAGGTTGGCAGGGCTCTATGTTATGCACCATAAGGTCATGACTCCAGAGAGTGCCCAGGCAGACCCAACAGCTAGCTGCTAGGAAAAATCTTCCGGATACCGTGCACGTGTGCATGTGCATTCACCTGATTGGAGTGGACATGAACAACACATTTCAAAGAATAGTTATGAGAAGATAAACTTTAAAAACAACAAATGGTTGTTCTGAAGAAGTGGGCTGTGCCCACGAAAGCTCATAATACCATCTACATGTTTTGTTTGTTTTTAAAGTTTATCCTGTACAGACTAACTCAGCTATCCCCGGAAGTTATGAGAAGGTGAGTAACCGTTTTTTCTTACACTTTGCGGCAAAGGGACAATGATGTATTAGTTCCTCTCTCACACTGTATAGACAAGATCTCTCAGAGCCATTAGCACTGCCTATAGCACTAGGAACTGATTAGTTCCACCTGTTATTTTTACACCAGTAGCACATGTGATTTGGACTCTTTTTTTCTGTGAATAAAAGTCATTTACTTTATTTTGATTTTTTCCCCCATGAATTGAGCTCTTTTTCTATCTAAGGAATCCTCTTTGCTATCTTTGTTAAAAAGTTCTTAAACCAGTCTTAGTCTAAATTTCTGCAAAATATTTAATTCGATGAGTCAAAATTAAACAATAAAGGAAAAAAAATCACTATTTTAAACACCTAGACTAGCGTTACTGTGTTTATTATATTTTTCAGTCATTAATGCTGCCCGTTGAGTTAGAATCCAACAAGACAATAAACTTCAATCAGAAAGTTGAGATTCCATCGTGGTTGGAATTGAAAGAATTGTTAAAATTAGCACCAGAAATTATAGCAGATGAAAGCGAGAGTGAAAAGAAAATCAAAGAAGGTGAGGATTGTTTTCTTTATATTTTGGGCCCAATTCTCCTCTAATCTACGCAGTTTTTACACCACTATCTTTTTAACTCTTTTATCTTCATTTGAATTATTACTGATTCAGAATAGTACATATCAGATGAGAATAAGACCCATTCTGTGTCTGAAATTATGTAGCAGGTTTGACATATCAAATTTCAAAGTATGAAAGTTTTCTGTAAGCAGCCAAAAGGAAGTGATCTCTTACGTACTGTACTCTTCATTTCAGGCCCATGTTATTTCAGGAGCAGCTATTGTTAATGAGGTGGAAGAGTGATTCTAATGACAAAAATTGAATAGACTAGTGATGCTAAGATGAATTTTCTTAGAGACATTCCAGAGTAGTTTCCAGTAATTCATGCAGTACAGTCACTCTATATAAATTGTCCACAACATTATAGGAGGAGTTTATAATAGACTCTGTATTTACTACCATATCTTTTTCAAAATACTCTTATGATCTTGTCTTTGAGTTTTCCCACATGCACTGTTGGAAGCAGATCTTTGATATTCTGTAGTGTGAGAGTTATTCCCCTGCTGACGTGCCATGAAACTCCATTTACATTTTTCTATTAAACTTTTAAAATACTTATTTTGTTCTCTTTTGTGCCACAGGAAAGTTTTGACAGCTTGCCAAATAATAGCTAAAAATATAAATGTTCTGTATGCTGCCAAAGTAGCAGTGGCAGATGATAAGCTATGTCTACACAACAGTGTTATTTTGGAATACCTGACGCTATTCCGAAATAACAAAGTTCACGTCTATACTACAAGCAGTTATTTTGACATAATGTCGAAATAATGTCGAGCTGGAGACTTCTTACTCTGATTCCTGTAACCCTCATTGTACGAGGAGTAAGGGAATTAGGAGGAAGAGTGCTCTTTCTTGGACTTCCTGCTGTGTAGTCAGTGCCAAAAGCCAAAATAAGCTATTTCGACTTAAGCTACATGAATTGCGTAGCTTATCTCAGCTTTAGCCCTGCTGTGTTGATGTGCCCATACTGTATTGTGAATACCAAAGCAGCTATAGCAATGGAGTGAAACTAAGGCTACAGCTACACTGTAGCCTTCTTTTGGAAAAGCTTATGCAAATGAAGCGTGGCGTGGAATATCACCGCTTCATTTACATAATTAATTAGCAGCCGCTTTTGCACAAGAGGCTTTTGCGCAAAAAGGACCTGTGTAGATAGTTCCTTTTTGCGCAAAACCCCCCTCTTGCACAAGAGCCGTTCTTCCTCATTTTTTTTAGGAAGAACGGTTCTTGCGCAAGAGGGGATTTTGCACAAAAAGGAGCCATCTACACAGTTCCTTTTTGCGCAAAAGCCTCTTGCGCAAAAGCAGCTAATTAATTATGCAAATGAAGCACAACAATATTCCACATTGTGCTTCATTTGCATAAGCTTTTCCAGAAGAAGGCTACAGTGTAGCTGTAGCCTAAGAGATGGGCTGGGCTCCACATCCCTCTGGTTCTGACCCATGACCCCAGTGGTCTATGGAGCAGAAACCCACCATTTTTTGATTGGGGGAAGAGAAGTAGGCCAGCTTCTCACAGAGTAACCCCTCAGCACTTGACCAGTGATCTATTTCCTCCCTACCTTCCAAATATACCCTATGAGCCTAGATATCCTCAATCTCACACTGTGGACAGACAGAACCAGTTAGGTTCCCCTTACCACTACCACCAGAATTCAGTGTGCATCACTTTTTGATTACAGATTTCTCCTCCTGCTAGCTAAGGGTATGTCTACACTACCCCGCTAGTTCGAACTAGTGGGGTAATGTAGGCATACCGCACTTGCAAATGAAGCCCAGGATTTGAATTTCCCGGGCTTCATTTGCATAAGCGGGGCACCGCCATTTTTAAAACCCCGCTGGTTCAAACCCCATGCAGCGCGGCTACACGGGGCACGAACTAGGTAGTTCGAACTAGGCTTCCTAGTTCGAACTACCGTTACTCCTCGTGGAATGAAGAGTAACGGTAGTTCGAACTAGGAAGCCTAGTTCGAACTACCTAGTTCGTGCCCCGTGTAGCCGCGCTGCACGGGGTTCGAACCAGCGGGGTTTTAAAAATGGCGGCGCCCCACTTATGCAAATGAAGCCCGGGAAATTCAAATCCCGGGCTTCATTTGCAAGTGCGGTATGCCTACATTACCCTCCTAGTTCGAACTAGGAGGGTAGTGTAGACATACCCTAACCTAGTTAGGCCTTAGTCCTTTTAGCTGCAGTGGTAGAAGCTTGTGTGACAATGCTGAAGGTTCACAAGTGAAATCCTACTTGCGGTATGGAGTTGCTGTAGTTGTATATATTATAGAATTACAAAACCACAAAAATGAAAAGGAATGCATGTAGTTAAAAACTAATATAAATACTACCTTTAAAGAGAGATAATTAGGTTGAAAAGTCAAGGACTTGAAAGTTAGGAAATACTTTATGATTATCTGTGCAATTTAATTCGGGTGTATGCATTATAGTACTGTCAAATTACATGCACATTTGCTTTGCTTTTCCCATGGAATCATTGCTTTATTCAGTGCACAGAGTTGATTCACAAAGGGATAATATTTACAGTTGTATAAGCAACCATAAATCTGGAATGTCCTAACTTTTCAGTGGTTGACTTTGCAACCTAAACAACATTCTTTAATGCAATTATCATATGTAATAGTGCATTGTATAATCTACCAAATACAAATAAACTATTTTATTACAATAAACAATAAATATTTGATTATATATATTTGTAAACTAATTGCAATTTTTACAACTGTACATATAAGCAAATAAAAGAAATATCAATATCTAAAACATTATACCCAAGAAACAAAATAATAAATACTAATGACAGCATTTCCACAATACAAATAAGTATATCAAACTTTTGTCAATGCATATCAAAATGTAATCTCAATTATTGTACACTTCATTGGTGCTAAGTATTGTTATTATTACTTAGTATACATAATAGGGTTCTCTTTAAAAACCTATGGAAGGCCTGAGGTTAGCATCACAGAACACATTTAAGCAAAAACAAACAAAAAATTTGTAAAATGCCTTCTGCAGTGTTTGTATTTCGGTTGCTTCTAGTGGTTCAGGTAAAAACACTGCCACCTTAACACAGGCCAATATTCTTTGCATATCTATCAAATGTTTAGCATGAACTGAATAAAATGATTAATAGTTTAAACATATATGAAGATAAAGTTATTTATGAACCTGCTGTTTCCCAGTGTTTTCACCATACGTCTTATGTTCTTCCACCTCAGAGCAGATCAGCCTTTCATATATCCCTGGATTTGTATCTGCTCTGATTTCATAAGTCAGTACTGCTATTTTTAGCCCTGGGAAGCTAGGGCAGTATGCCGGAGGAACTTTTCTCTCTTTATGTCAGGGAAGCCCTTTCCCAGGAATTAACAAGATCAGTCTAGGGTTTGGACTGACATTTTAAAGCTTTAGCATTTGTCTCTAAATACAAGAACAAATGAATGTTCAGTGAAACTGAAAAGTGACATACTAAATTGATAAAAGAAATACGTTTTCACACAAAATACAGTTAGCCTGTAATACTTACTGTCATGGGATATAATTTAGGCTATGATCACAGCATGTTTCCAAAAGGGATTAGATATTTATACAGCTAACAAGAATAGTCAATGTTATAATAGTAATTATAAAAAAAGAGTTTTGGAGGTATAAGAAACCCTGTGGCTTTGCAGGACTAGTGTTGCAGGGTTACTTGTGGCCCTAGCTCATCTGTACAACATGAACAAGTCTATGGCCGAAGCCTCAGCTTGTCTGGTTTATGCTTTTAGGTCGAGAGATCCTCGGTTTGATCCCAGCTTCTGACAATCCAATTATGGGAGTGATGTTTCAAAGTTAGGAAGAAACTTCCCCTAAGGACAGGCTATTCCACATCTACCTAATGCAGGTTTTTTGCACCTTCCTCTGAAGCAGCTGGCTCTAATCATTGGAAGTGACAGGATATGGGATTAGATGGATCACTAGTATGATCACATAGTGTGATTGTTATGGTATCACAAATATCTTCTGCTGTTTTATATTTATAACTGGTGGTAACTCTAGTACTGGTATTGTTAATTCAAATGATAATGTGGCATCAATCAAAATAGACACGAAAACGTTGTTCAAGGAACAGCTTTGAGGAAGAAATGAAATAAAATTGATATTATTGTGATACCTTTTTATATCTTTTCAGATCTTATTGCAAATATTACAAATGAAATAGAGATTTCAAAATACTGTCCCACAGAAGAGGTTTGTGTCAATCAAAGCAGAAATCCACAGGAATACTGTGAGGCAGGTAGGAAGTGGAATATACATAAATCCAGTGCTTGTTTTAAAGAACAATTATTTTTTATTATACATATGCCTAGGACACCTCCTACCCCAGACCACACTCCTGCCCCTCTTCTTCCTGCCCCGCCCCCCACTCCACCCCTTCCTCCAACCCTTTGGTTCAGGTTCCAACCCTGCTCCATCCCTACCTCACCTCTTCCTGCCCTTGCTCTGTCCTCTCTCTGCCCCCATTTCTTCCCTTCTCTTAAGCCCCCTTCCCTGTGCAACACTGGTAGCTAGCAGAACCAAGCAAACCAGTGGCCAGATTGCTCCACTTCCTGCCACCACCAATGAGTGCAGGTGTTGGTGTGGGCCCAACCCCTGCTGTTGGTGCCAGGCCTCTCTCTAATTCCCTGGGCTACTTTGGCCCCATGCTACTATATTCTCCTGAAGCATGGAGCCTCCCAAAATCTGGGGACTGCGGCAATTGCCCTGAACTGTCCTATAAATATGGCAACTCTATCCATATGTATTCCATTCTTTGATGTCCATGCAGCCTGTGAGCTCGAGATCAGAATCTGTGGTCAGAGTTCTGACTGCAAAACAGAACTTGCATTTGACTAGCTTTGTTACTAAATAATTTGTTTACTAAGATAAAAATGGCATTGAAAACAAATAAGAAAAATAATCAAAGAAACAAGTTCCTTGTAAGGCAGAAAAATCCATAAGCATGTCTGTAATTCATTTTACTGGGAAAAATAGGACAGTAAATATGACCTAAAAGAGACTGTTTTGACTCTCTAAACTTGTTTAGATAGCTTGCTAAAAATATAGGGGCTAATCTGGCAAGTGCTCTGCATGTGGAATGCCAAATGAATTTGAGTGGGAGTCTTCTGTGACACACATTTACAAGACTATGACTATAAGTAGCACAGAATTTTATTTACATATAAAACAATAATTTACTCTCTCCAAGCTTGAAGTATCTGAATTACAAACTTGCTGATTTCACTGTCAATGTGAGTAACATTAGAACCATCACAATTGCAATTTGAAAGAGCCATTCCGTCTAAGCAAGAGCTACGTGACTGAGCCATGGCTGATCAACATTTAATTAAAAACACCCAAAATAATAGTTGATCGTTTTAAATTCTGAATGGTTGGCAAGGTATGTAGAGATTCCCAGAATCACATAGGAAAACCAGTAAAGAACTGTTAGTTATGCATTATTGTTACCCTTCTTGTCTAGATATAAAGTACTACACTTTGGTCTTTATTGATCAAGTAATAAAACATAGTATCTTCATAATAAACTTTAAAAACTAAATTTAGTTGGGGTCAGAGTTTTACATAAATAATAACATTTCTTTCACTTATATTTGTGAAACGTGGTGTCATTTTCTGCAATTCGCAGTTAGTTATGCTTTATATCCTTCGTATGAAGTAGAAATGCCACTAACTCCTCCATGCAGACCGCAAAGATCACACGTGAATTTGTTGCGTGCAGGACTTCAGGCAGAACCTATTTCTCCTGTTTATAACAGGTAAGTAAAAATCTAATCAGAATATATAGCTGGTACAATCTCCTCCAAATTAATGCAAAACTGCCATAATTGGATTTTGTTAATTTATGGCCTCATTTTGTGAGATGCTCACTGCCTACAGTTTTGTCTATTGAGCTCTTTGCCTTGGAAACAGTCCAGGAAGTGCTCCCTATCCGTTGTCTCAGTGCATAGAGACTCAAAAGACCAAGAGAGTTGCTTTAAGACTATCTTCCTCTATAAAGGCTTAATGTCCTGAAAATGCAGATTCTTCTTCAATTGGTGTCCCCATGGGTGCTCCACAGTTGGTGTCGGGCACCACGGATTGGAGACTTTGAGAGCAGTGATCAGGCAGGCTGTGCATGCGTGAGCAGAGAGCGGCACTCCTGTCTTTGAAGTAGCGCACGCAGCCCACTTCTCCTCAGTTCCTTCGTTGCCAACCTCGGCCACAGACAGAGCTCAATTCTCTCCTCCTCAGCACACTCTGCAAGACAAAGCAGAACCATTTCATCAGCATAGATAGTCCTGAGGCGAGCACAATATATTTCACCACTGCTTGTGCCCCTTCTATGATCAGTGGGCAGAAATAACTACAGATGGGTGGGTCCTAGAAATCATTAGCTGTGGTTATTCTATCACCTTCACGGCAGTTCCTTCAACCTCCCCACCCTTTCTCTCCCTCTTTAGGGACCTTTCTCACAAGACTCTGCTCCACCAGAATGTTTTACAGCTTCTCAAAATAGGAGCCACAGAGCGGGTCCCCAAAAAATACAAAGGGAAGGGGGTTTATTCGAACTACTTTCTCACTGTAGAGAGAACAGGAGGTTGGAGACCTACCTTGGACCTGCGCCAATTAAACAAATATATTCACAGGCAATGCTTCAAAGTGGTCACACTCAGCACAATAATTCCAGCACTGGACAGGGAGGACTGGTTCGCAGCCCTCGACCTTCAAGATGCGTATTTTCACATCACAATAAACCCCACACACCGGCGCTTCCTATGATTTACGATAGCCTCAAACCACTTTCAATACAGAGACCTCCCATTCAGACTCTCCTCTGCCCCCAGAGTCTTTTCCAAGACCCTTGCGTTGGCCGCGGCATATCTAAGACGGAATGGGATCACAATATTCCCTTAGGTAGATGATTGTCTTATCCGAGATCCCTCACAATGGACTATCAGAGACATGATTACATTCATGAAGACCATGCTTCAGTCACTGGGCTTCATTATCAATTAGCAGAAATCCATATTACAATCTTTGGAGTTCATAGGGGCTCGTATAGACTCCACAATAGCTCGAGCCTATCTCCCCATCACTGTTTCGACAACATAAAAAATCTCATTATGATCATTACCACCAGCCCAATGGTACCCATCATAACGTGCCTGAAAGTCATGGGGCACATGGCTGCGACCACATATGTGGTCCCATAAGCCAGGCTGCGCTTCCGTTGTTTCCAACACTGGATCTCTTTAGTATATACACCAACCAGCCATCAGATCCACAGGAACATTTCCTCTCCCACAAAAGTCCTCACCTCTCTATGGTGGTGGACACAGGCACACAACCTCCACAACGTGGTGCCTTTCCTCCGGGATCAGCCGTGCAAACAAATTAAGATGGATGCCTCACTGATGAGATGGGGTGAATACTTTCAACAACAGTTTGCACAAGGGAAATGGTCCAAAGACGTGTCAAGACTTCACATAAATCTGCTTGAGCTTCGAGCAGTTCACAACACATGCAAGCACTTCCTCCCTTACATTCAAAGCTCTTCCTTGCGTATCCTTCCCGACAATATGACAACTATGTTTTACATCAGCTGCCAAGGGGGTGTGAGATCCCAGTCACTAGGCGCAGAGGCAATCAGACTTGGAATTGGTGCATCCATCATAATATTACCATCTTGGCAGAATACCTGCCTGGAGACAAGAACATTATGGTAGATACCCTCAGCTGCAACTTCCTCACGGAACACGAGTGGGAACTACACGATCAGATCACCCACAAGCTGTTCCACCGATGGGGGTGACCACAGATAGATCTCTTTGTAACTTGGCAGAACTGCAAATGCCCCCAGTACTGCTTGCATGCGGGCATAGGACGCGGCTCCCTGGACAATGCCTTCCCACCCATTCCTCTCATTCCCAGAGTCCCCCAGAAGATATAGCTGGATGGGGCCCGAGTGATCTTGACAGCCCCAGTCTGGCCTCGACAGTATGGTTCCCATGTCTTTATCACCTGTCTCTATGACCTCCCTACCCAATTCCGAGCTACCCAGAACTGCTGTCCCAGAACCAGAGGTCAATACTTTGCCCCCAACCACAAATGCTGCACCTGACAGCATGGTACCTATCTGGTTCTCAGAAGCAGAGCAATAGTGCTCACAACAAGTGGAAATTGTTCTGCTGCATAGCAGGAGACAAACGACATGCAAGACTTAATTATACAAGTGGCACAGGTTTACAGAGTGGTGCACAAACAGGGCAGTTGAACCATTCAGAGCAACGCTCCACCAAGTACTGGAGTACATCTGAAACAACAAAATTTGTCAATTTCTTCACTCCGGGTGCACATGGCCACCATTATGGCCTTCACCCTCCCATTGATGGGTTCTCCATATTTGCACACCCCATCTCTAAAAGATTCTGGAAGTGTCTACAGAACCTTCACCCACCTCAAAAACCCATTCCTTCCACATGGGACTTAGAATTGGTCCTACACTCTCTCAGCCTTTGAACCAATGACAACCGCACCACTTACCTTTCTTACCATGAAAATGTTGTTCCTTCTGGCGATCACTTCTGCAAGGAGGGTCAGCAAACTTGCAGCTCTCACCTCCATAAGTGACCTTTCACAAGCACAAAGTCATCCTGCTGCCACACCCGTCCTTTTAACCCAAAGTGACCCCAGAATTCATATCAATGAACCGATAATCCTTCCCACTTTCTATCCAAAACAACATCGTTCCAGAGAAGAAGCCATATTACACACTTTGGATGTCAGAAGGGCAATTGCCTTTTATCTTGATAGGACTCAATCCTTTCGGTCTTCCCAGAGATTGCTGGTTTCCCTGCTCCAGAATAGGGCATTACCAATGAGTCCAAAGGCCCACTCTGCCAGAGCTATGGCGACATCAGCTGCTTTCCTAAAGGGATTCTCATTCCAGGAGATATGCAGAGCAGCGACATGGTCATCTAATCACACCTTCATAAAGCATTACACTATTCTACAATGCTCCACAACAGATACTGCAGTTGCCACTGCGGTCCTCTCCACAATTTGTAGCAATTAATCGAAGTCCACCATCCATCTCAATGGGCACTTCTACACAGTCACCAACAGTGGAGCACCCACATGAACATCACTCAAAGAAGAAAGAGAAGATACTCACTTTGTGCAGTAATGATTGTTCTTCGAGATGTGTATCCCTGTGAGTGTTCCACAACCCACCTTCCTCCCCACTTCTTCAGCAATAATAGCAGCCCACGAGGACGTCAAAGAAGAAACAGAGGGAAAAGCAGGCTCCACGTGCTACTCCAAAGGTGGTAATGCCACTCTCTGCTTGTGCATGCACAGCCTATCTGATACATGCTTGAAAGTCTCCGATCCGTGGCACTGTGACAAGCCTGACACCAACAGTAGAGCACCCATGGGGACACACATCTCAAAGAACAATCGTTACTGCATGAAGTGAACAGCTTCTTTCCTCTTTGGGGAAGTTGAGGGACTCATACTTCAATGATAATGAATCCTTGAAAGTCCTCAGCAGATAAGCATGCCATTAGCTTATGGCTGTGTGCTGAGAATATGCATGTGGGGGTGGTTCCATGGCTGCTTCTCCATCTGATTTGCTTGAGTAGCCTTCATAGTCTTACTATCCTCCCTCCACAGACATACAAGGACTATAGCAGAGGTCTCAAATTCCTGACCTATGGGCCATCTCTGGTTGGAGGTGTTGCACAGTCCAGCCTGGGAATCGCAGCGGGCTGGGCAGGGGCATCCATTCTTATCTTCCAATCCGTAGCAGCATTTACGACCAGGAACTTCAGGCCTCTTTGTATCGGCAGGCCCTTGAGCAGTTGCCCCCTTTGCTGTCCCCCATCTCCTCTCAGTGGGCCTGCCCCCAAATGAATCAATAAGAGGAATTAGACATTTGGAGAGAAAGTATTTTTGAAAAATGACTTTTTCTCAATGTATTAGCAGAAGAGAGTTGATTTGAAAATCTAAAAAGCTATGATCTAAGCTTCTTACCACAGTATTTCTTTACTTGTTTCTTTGCTTTAGTATTCTGTTTACAGAATCGACTAAGCAGCACTTAGAGCATCTAGTGTGGCAGTCAGAAAAATACCAAAATGCTGTGAACTCTCTTTTGCTTGAAGGTAAGGAAGTGTAAATTCCAATATACTGAACTGATATAAAAGAGTTGTATGTTAAACAGTACAACAGCCTAGAAATTAATCTGGAAAGTGCTTGAGGAAATATATGCAGATATTTGAGGATACATTTTCAAAATTGATATAAATGAATTTAGAATACAAGGAATGTGTGAGTACAGCTCCTATTTGCACACAAAAAAAGTATTCCTTGTGTCTAATTTGGGCTGTTTGATCATTTTCCCTTATATAAATCTTCTTATAAGGCTGCTGACTAGTTTGTCTTTTCACAGTCTTTTTACAAGCTCTGTTGAACCATCAATTTTTATTATAGACTAAGTTGTTCTCATCTTGAATTTTAAAAAAAATCTATATTAATAAATTCCTTAGTGGAATCATATTCATGGAGAGCTAAGTGATAAGTTTCCAGTGCTAAACACAAACATTAGGAAGTGGAATATGGAACCCAAAATAACTAAACTATACATTATTTTTGACCCCAGTAGTATATGTTAAGAAACAGCCCCAGAAGACTTCTGAGAGATATAGGATCATAGAATCTTAGAACTGGAAGGGACCGTGAGAGATCATCGAGTCCAGTACCCTGCCCAAGCTCCATCTAGACCATCCCTGATAGATGTCTGTCTAACCTGCTCTTAAATGTCTCCAGAGATGGAGATTCCACAACCTCCCTTGGCAATTTATTCCAGTGTTTAACCACCCTGACAGTTAGGAAGTTTTTCTTATATATGGAAAATAGTCTATTTACTATTTAGAGTTTTCAGATAATGATTATAATAGGTGCTTGTAATTATGAAAGGTAAATTCATAGATATTGAATAAATCCAGATTATTTGTAATCCAGGAAATGCAGATTTATACCAACAAACTGGATTTATAAGTATTGCTGGGAAATTTAACACAAAAAACAAGGTGAAAAAACATACTTCTTACAGCTATGTAAATGTTTATTAATTTGCTGTTTGATCCAGTGATGATACTGTATTAGAAAGATATACCAATGGATAAACATAATCTAAGTCATGAATATTTTGTTGTTATTTTGCTGTAAAAAATGTTCTTTTCTCAAGTTTCCATTCCATTAATATTTTATACTAGTTTTGTCTTTTTTTGTAGAGACTCAGATCATTGAACCTATATTTCAACATCATTCAGTTACAGAACTGAAAAAGTTACTGTCTGTCCAGGTGGAAGCTCCATTGTTTAGCCCATTAAAATCAGGCTGGTGGATTGATTCAGGACAAAATCTGGTAATACCAGATTCTTTGGAGCAACTAAGCACTGATTTGGGTAGTGAAAATATCCTGTTTCCTACTAAAGTGGAAGTATTCTCACAAATTAAAGAATTTCAGTTAGAAAGTAAGTATATTTGGTTTTGTTAAACAAGTTAAATGACAAGAATGACATGGAGATCTTCAAAAGAGGAATGAGGATCAATCATGCAGTTCAGTGACAGATGCTGGCATTATAGCAATTAACAAAGAAAACAGAAAAAAATTCATTCTCAAGAAAAAAAACTCAGAAAAGCATAAATTAGTCAGCTTTATTACTCTAACGTCTGATTAACAAAAAGTTACAACTGAGTTTCATGGATAACAGTATGTGTGCGCTTACATACTTAATTTGCAGTCACAGTTGCCATGATTTTACTTGCAAATTATGGTAGTTGCAAACCCATGTTAGTCATAACAAGTCTTTACTGTTTCTAATGAAATAGCTAACAGGAGAATTTTTGAAAAGCATATAATTTCAAAGTATTATTAATTAATAATATTAATTAATATATCTGTAATAGTGAATATGTTGATGCAGCAGATTCTTATATCATTCCAGCTTCCAGGATAAGTCAGTGGCACAGGACATGATGTAGTAGACTCAAATTCTATTATCGTGAAGATTCATCAGTATACAGTATTATGCGGGAGTTTATTCACTATGCAGATTTTCAGGGTTGTTTGTGAGCAACTCACATGGAGGAACACTACTACCTTATTATGACAGCTCTATAACACTGCAGACAGAAAACACCGCAGTGCATTTAGCTAAAGTATTGTTAACATGAATATATAAAGTAAGGCAAAGGGTTATGATATTGGTAAATTACAGCTCTAAAATTCATCAAATCATATTCATTTCCTTATATTAAAAATGTTTTCAATAAGTATAGTTACTCACGTTCATAATCAAATTCCTTGCTATTCCACACACAATTTATCATTATGGGGATTTTTAATATGAAGCTATTCCTATTCAATACAAGCATATGTAGTATATATTTTATTTCTCATGCATCCATATCCTTGCAGTGTCCCTTCAACTAGAGCATGTAATTGGTACAATAAATCCATCATGATACCAACTACACTTTTTGTTAGTCTCTGAGGTGCTGCAGAACTATTTGTTGTTTTTTAAGTTAGATCGTTCTTCTTTTTTTCCTACACAGCACTCACTGTTCTGTACGGAAGTGATAATTTATAGATTTCATTGCCCAATCCAGTTGATAGGAAATGGGGGTTCAGGAAATTCATAGGATTTTTTTTTTTAGGTCTTATAGCTCTTCCACTTGATGTGTGTGTTGAAGTGATTGTGTTATCCCCAGTATTTCTATACTTTTGCTGGAGCAGAAGCATGTCCTCTTCTGCACTCTTGATAAACATGACTTTAGTTTCTGTCTGACTCTTGAAATGACCAACATCTTGCAACAAAGACTTCTCTGTGGCAGGGATAGGCAAGACCAGCCCACATAGCCTTTGAATCTGGCCTGCAGCCTGCCTTACCAGGATCCTGAGACAGAAAGCAGCCCCAAGCCATTCAAAGTGGCTGACTGTTCCATGTGTGTCTCTATTCTGGGGGGGAGAGGCTTCAAACACTCTGTCCCTATCCCCATCACAATAGCAGCTAAGAGATTGTGCTCGGGTCAGGGGCAGCTTGTGAAGCCTCCCCCTCACTCCCTGTGCAGAGCCTCCTTCTGGCACCCTGCAAATCCTTCCCTCCTGCCCATTCCCTGCTCTAAGCCATCACCCCCTTCTGTCCCAGTTCACCACCCAAACACTCTGCACTCCCACCTTACAATTCCCTTCCAGACCCTGAACTCTCTCCTATACTCCTCTCCTAAGCCAGAATCCTCTCCTATTCCCTTCTGGACCCTGCTCCTCAATCCCCTGTACTAGGTCACAACCTCATCCTTCACCCAAACTCCCTCTCAGACCTCACACCCTTTCCTGCACCACAATCCCTTACCCCAGGCTCCTTTCTGCACCCAACCTCCATCCCAGATCCCACACCCACTGCATGGAAAATTGTGGCCCTTGACCAGTTACCAAAATCTTGGAGTGCCCCCTCCATCAAAAATTATTGCTCACCTCTTTACTTGTGTTATTTATTCTGGCCAGAACAGTAGATTCTACGAGGAGTAATCAAAATTGCAATGGAGAAAACTAATTTTATCTTTCAGAATGGCTTGAAGAGAAGAGCTCCCTTACTAACCAAGGACTACTTTCTGTCAGTGCACATCACTGGGACCAAATAACAAATTCTCATTTCTCACCTGAAAAGAAGACCCCATTCTCACCATTACGTTTGAAAGCTAATCCTCATATCAATGTATGTGATTCAAATGAATCTGTTGAACAACTAACAAGGCAGGACAAACAGGAAAGTGAAACAGAAGGACCAATGCATTTCTTATATCATGAAAAGAAAAGAAAAGATTTATCTGACTCACTTAATTGTAAAGAAGTATTTTTTAACTCGAACAGCTCAAGAAAAAGCCAGAAAACGTCACCATTTGAACAGTCTAGACAATGTCATGATGATTCTGACCTGAGCAGTTTTATCATGCTGAGATCGAAACAGGTTTTCATCCAAAATGAGGAAAAAAATAATGTGGATAGGCAGAAAGAGGGTGAGTCATTCTGTCCTATAATTTTAAGTCTAATTCTGCTCTCATTCTTTGCTATAAATCAAGTATAACTCCATTTATAATAATTCCTTACATGACCCATTTACTTCAGTGGGTCCCGTATTTCATCCATGGTATTTACTTTCTATTCTTTTTAGTAGTTTTTTTAGACTGTGTACATTAAAGTTTGGTTCCACTTTGAGAAGAAGATGTAAAATGGTACCCTCTTACTCAGACTGTCTGCTCCACTTGCATGTTTTGAATCAAATCTGCTGATTTTTGTGAGTTTCTGCTGCTTACGACTCGTTAGCCCTGCAGAGTCAGCACAGTTAAGAGGAAGCTACATTGTATTTCTTCTTATCTGGCAGAACCATTCTAAGTAGTTACACCATGCAAGCCCAATGAGGCAATGAAGCTGAATAGTTGTCTGTGAAGACAGAACATGTTTTGAAAAATATTTAATCACTGCTGATGTATGGGAAGGAAACCTAGCTTACAGACTGAGTATGCAGGACTGGAACATAGAAAAAATATATTTACTTATAAATTGACCACCTTTCCTACAGAAATAATTGAAAGATGATGAAATGTTAAGTTGGCTACTTTCCAGAGTAGAATCACAGTAATAAATAAAATATTGCAGGCGCAGATCCTGGTTAGCAAAGCTTCAACACTAATTATGTACCTGTGTATGTATGAGTTATATATCCTTTGGAAGAGAAGTTTGTAGTATAAACATTGTTGCAGCACTAATTTTAATAGCACGAAGTAGTGCTATGATAACAGATTAATAAGGATTTTAATTGTATCCTTGAAAAAAGCAATTATTTGCAAGACATTTGAATAAACATTTAAAAATAAAACCATTTATTACTGCTTTATATTGATACACACGCAGATCTTGAGAAATTGATAATCCCTCTTCTAGAAGTACCGACTCAAGATATGTGAACTGTGGTCTTATGTTACCATCTAGTGAACTCTAACTAGAACTGCATCTCTGAGTGGTACTATGGATAGAGACTTAGTTAAATATAGTGTAAACAAGTAAACTTCTCTAGTCTGACACTTTCTAGTCCAGCAACATCCATGATTTGACATGATTTTAGTGTGCCAGATGTCCACTTATGGGTGTGGCCAAGTTTCCTGAGGTTCCATAAAGTTTGTTTACAACCACCAGTCCTCGCTCTCAGTGTTCTGTGCTGATATTTAGCTCTAATTTACATAACTGAATAGTTCAGTAAGCAGTAGAAGTGTTGGTAATGCTACTAGATAATATTGACCTCCCATGGTTCAGCAAATTCTGTGGTTCAGTGCCAGACTAGAGATGTTCAACCTGTAAATCTATATAGATATCCTCAAGTGTTGTATGTTAGTAATGATAAATGATAAATGTTTAGTCTATCAAATCATAGGCAGATGTCAATTCCTTCTACAGTACGATTCCAAATTTAACTGAAGGCCTACCTGTCTCCTAATAAGTTAGTTTGCCATGCTGTGGGGGCTGATAGCTCCAAATGTGATCAGCAACAGCTGGAGGGAAGCTGCTGCCTGCTCCTCCTTTTGCAAGGGGAACAGAGATGCTGCGGGACCCTTATGAGAGCTTGTGACTCTTTATTTGTATGGGGGAAGGAGGGACAAAAAACATAGCAGGGCTAGATGCTGAGGGGTAGTTACAAGTAAAGATGGGCAGATTGCATTTGCTCCTTGAATATGTCATCCCTAGTATGTTTTTGCCTGTAGATTTGTGCTAGCCAGACAGCTGATGGAGCCAGAGGATTGTGCACTGTAATGAAAAATGTCCTAATGCAGCTAAATTTGATCTAAGCTTTCAGGGTAGACCAGGCCTTAGTCCAATTGAATTCCTGCCCTCAGATGCTCTTCTACCTAGCAGTTTCCCTGCCTTAATTCTCAAGTAGGAATCTCCCTTTAAACAAACACTAGACAGCTCCCACCAGCATCTACATTTTGCCAGGATGTGGATATCCATCAAAGAGGGCAGGTAGCTGATTCCATTCTCATCTGGCAGTACCCACCAACAAACATAATCAGACCAATGTATTGTGTCTGCAGCCAGGAAGTGTGGAAACTTGGAGGAAATAAAGAAGAAATATTTTCACTTTCTTTTTCCAAAGTAAAAAACACAATTATTGTTCTGTGGCACAAGGAGCCTCCGGAATTTGAAATGTTTAGTGAGTAAAGCAGTGGTGGGCAACCTGCGGCCCAAGGGCCGCATGTGACTCATTGGAGATCTATGTGTGGCCCAAGAGACGTTTTGTTTATTATTGCCCATTCACAGGAGTAGCCAGATTCTGCTGGTTTTCGTCCATGTAGTTTTTTTTCTCCTGGTATTACAAAAGTGGCATGCACATAAAGCAAGGGCATGTGAAGTGAGGTGTGTTCTGATTGCACACAACTTTGTGAGAGCTGTGTACTCCCTCTGCGTCCAATCAAAGTGCTGCTAGAGTTCATTTGGCACACCCTGCAAATTCTAGGTATGCAAGCACTGTTAGCAAAACTATGCTATCCTGGGAGATCTTCTTGGTTACAACAATATAGTGGCCCACTGAAATGAAGGAGGGCCGCTCGTGTAGCCCACTCGCTAGCCTAGGCTGCCTTTCTCTGGCTATAGGAATGTATTAGAAAATGTACTTATTTTGTGGGCTTGTCTTGTGATAATTTTGTATAATCTATGTTTTACATTTTAGCGCCAGAAATTAAAGACTGTTCAGAAGTTGTCAAACAAACTGTTTGTAAGACTATATTGACAGAGAAAACAGAACAGGAGAATCAAGGCACCATTTCAGTCAAAATTCAAGCATCGGGTATAGAATTTTGTTTTGAATGGTCTGTTTGTTTTTGCAATATTGCAATTATACATTAAGTAATATCTATCCATACAAAAACATTTTATTCTCTCCTGTCTAAGGCTCTTACCCTGCAAAAATTCAGTATGGGTGAACCCTTATGCCCATGCAGACTATCATGTAACAGTCCTTATATTTCACCATGATAGTATCATATGTGAAAGAATTAAAAGAGTTTTTCAGTCAAATATAAGCTACATCCAATATTAAAAACTTAAAGACAAATAAAACATTTTTACCAATTATGAAATAATAATACATTGTAATATCTTACTGGAAGCATTAAGCACTTTAAAAAGAAAATGATTGATCAATAAATGAATGAATGAATTAAATTATACTGAATACCAAAACCAATATAGTTTCTGATCTATCCTCACAAAGAATGTAGAATTGGAGATTATGAGAATGAGCAAGTAGTGCATCTTCAAAGTACTTTATAAATATTAACTAATTTTAATACTAACTAATCTGCCTCTTGGAAGGTGGATTAATTAATCCGACAAGAGAGCTGTCTCCTGTCAGCTGAGAGCATCTTCATTAAAATGCTACAGTGGTACAGCTGCATCAGTGCACAGTTTTGAGTGTAGGCCTACCCTTAGAAGGGTTTACAAAACAGCCATCCAAGAGTTATTAAAAATAACAAATATGAAGAAAATTAAATTCATGTTGCAGATTTCTTGAAGAAAATGATGCTTTTGGTTTTACAGGACATTTGAGTACATTTATCTCTAATAGTAGCATATTTAACCAAATCATGTTATCTTTTGTGTTTGTTTGTATTAACCAGAAAGCCAATGCCAGGCATATCGTCTGTTAGAAGCAACAGCCACTCCAGTTCTAAAAGAATTGGTGCATCTTGGCATACTTGCTGCAGTGAATTGGAGATTTGCCTCTGTTAAATTTGATCACACTAGATTTTTCTTAAAGCAGCAGGAAAAAAAGATCTGTGATATTTTTAAACAAGGTAAAATGCATTGTATTCTTCATCCATAATATTGATGTGATTTCATTTGTAACATAATGTTCAATAAGTTTGGCAAATTATTCACTAACTTTCAAGCATTTCCCTTCTTAAAGGCTGATGGTAACAGACTTGCTATTATGTTTCCAAAATGTCTCCATTCATACAGTCCGTGTTAGGCTTGTTATTTTTAGTAATTTGAATATTAGAATGCAAAAAAGTATTCAAGTCCAAATCTAAATTTCAAATGCTTTAGAAATGTTGGTCTTCATTAAATATACATTATAGGCAATGTTTAAATGATATTCCCACATATATAATTTCAGAGAAAAGCACCAGTTAATTGTGTTGTCCTTTTCTTTGTGGTCAGTGGCAATTTCTTATACAATGCTAATACACTGATATTAATAAAAATCTTGTGCAGTAGCCTGTTATAATACAGTAAAACTGTATACAATCTCATCTACATTACAGAATTATACTGCTATAACTACATTGTTCAGGGATATGAAAAATCTGCACCCTTAAGCAACAGTTTTACTGACATAACTGCCTATATAGACAGCGCTATGAAAGTAGGAAAACTTCTCCCACTGACATAGCTACTGCCTCTCTGGGAGGTGGATTAATTACACCTTCTGTCAGCTTAGAGCATGGGCTTCCAAACGAGGGCATGAAGAAATTCTGACTGAAGTATGTTTAAAAGAATCCTGTCAGTGGGTGCTGATAAAAAGGTCTTCCTGAGACATTAATGTGTTTGCTTCCCTGACCAGCCCAATTATCAAGCAATGAAAATGAAGATCCATTTTTACACATAAAGTAATGAAATCTACATATAGGAAAGGAGACAGCATAGTGACTAAACCCAGCAGGAGAGAGAAGTTTGGTTGGAGTGTTACATTTCAAAGGACACACTGCAAAATTCTAGGAAAGATTCACACTACAAACACTGTATTGGCGCAGCTGCACCAAGGAAGCTGTAACCACTGTAGTACTTTGATGAAGATGCTCTAAGCTGATGGGAGAAAGTTCTCCCATTGGCGTAATTCCTTTCTGCCAGAAGTGGTAGCTATCTACATGGGGGTATAAAGGTCAGTACAACTATATCACTGTCGTGTGGATTTTTCAGTGAGGGTATGTCTAAACTACAGAGTTAGTTCGAACTAACGGACGTTAGTTCGAACTAACTTTAATAGGCGCTACACTAGCGCTCCGCTAGTTCGAACTTAATTGTATTATTTCTGGAATCTGGATATTTACTATACCTAGACCAAGAAATTTGGGCCTTGGCAAAAAATGATAGAGTAACCCTGGTTCAAGATTTAATACAACATTTCTTTGAAAAATTCAAGTTCAGGCTATCATTGTATTAAAGTTATTTACTGATTATCAGAGGATGGAGTCTGATTTCTTAGGACCTGCTTTTGAAGTAGTCAGTTGCATACTGAAAAATGGTTAGACCTTTCTATATAGAAGCATGATGTTATCAAGAAATTTAGTAATCTGTCTCTATGTGCTATATATGCTTTAACTGGACTAGTAAAGAAGAGCTCAAAGAATAAAAATGAACAGGTAGACAAAATTTCTGTTTTCCTCCATATACATTCAGTGTTTTCCTTGATGAGATCCTCAGCAAAGCTACGTTAATATTTATATATAAATATATATAAATTTAGGAGACTAATTGCAGGAGACTAATGTTCTGAGATGCCAGGATCCTTTATGTGAGTTCATGCATGCAATATACCTTCTGAAGTTTCTATGCAAACCACATATATAATTATTAAATATATATAACTTTAAATATAAAACTTCTTATTTTCTTTGTATAGGCAAAAATAGTGAGAAAGAAATAATGATATTCAAACATGCTGCTCTGGTGCATCTCTTGGTGACAATTCGAGACCTCCTATTAATGTGTAGCTTGGATACAGCATTAGGTTAGTTTTTAACAATAAAAATGTTTTCTTTTTATTATCATGGTATGCATGTATCCAAAATTCCATTGGATGGCAATCAATATATCATGAAATTCTACACTCCATCTCTCATATTGTGTAATTTTTGATATAACTAAACATTTATAATGCCTTAACTCACTGCTTTCTAAGCATTGCTTCCTATTCATTTCTACATACCCATTAAATGCCATTTCAGTGCAGATAGTATTTCTTTACCATGAATACCTGACACAAAGTTAATACTACTGTTTATGGCAATGCACAGACAGGTGAAGAAATTTCTCTGGGACTTGCGCCCGCTTACATCATATCTGGATTTTGCTCAATCTTCCTGAGCACTGAATTTTTCATGTGAATTTTTGAGTTAGAGGAAAACATATAAAAACGATATATCGGCAGACAACTCCCTTTTGACTTTTTGAGACTTTGGGTATTGTTTATTATGCTGTGTGTTTGGAATAATTTATACCTAAGAAATTAGTTTACTATTTCCTCCCTTCAGTCTAAGCCTTCATCTACACTACAGCTGGATCCAGACTCTGAGATCGATCCAGTGGCACTTGAGTTAGTGGTTCTATTTAAGACCTGCCAAATTAACTACAGATCCCTCTCCCATCAACCCTGACCCCAGATGAAAAGAGTAAGGGAAATCTACAGGAGAATTTCTCCCATTGACTCCTCGCGGTGCAGACCCCACGATACCTTGATTTAAAGTTTGTCGACTCCAACTACATTATTCATGTGGCTGGAGTTGCTTAGTTTAAGTCAATTTATTGTTGTAGTGTAGATGCAACCTAAAATACAGAGAGTGGGGTGGATTCAAGCACAGATATGAAATATTATTTAGCACGTTTGAATCCTCTGTAAAGCTACACCCAATACTAAAGGCTGAACTGTACCCTTTAAACACAGAGGCTGTGTCTACACTACACCGCTTTTCCGGAAAAGGGATGCAGATGAGACAAGTCGGAATTGCAAATGAAGCAGGGGATTTAAATATCCCCCGCTTCATTTGTATAAACATGGCTGCCGCTTTTTTCTGGCTCGGGGCTTTGCGGAGAAAAGCGCCAGTCTAGATGGGATCTTTCGGAAAATAACCCTTTTCTGAAAGATCCCTTATTCCTGATTTTAAGAGGAATAAGGTATCTTTCGGAAAAGGGTTTATTTTCCGAAAGATCCCTTCTAGACTGGCGCTTTTCTCCAGCAAAGCCCCGAGCCAGAAAAAAGCGGCAGCCATGTTTATACAAATGAAGCGGGGGATATTTAAATCCCCCGCTTCATTTGCAATTCCAACTTGTCTCATCTGCATCCCTTTTCCAGAAAAGGGGTGCAGTGTAGACACAGCCAGAGATTATTCCATATTTAGTAATATGTAGATAAGGATCAAGACATAATAGTTCATCTGCTCCTTATTTCACACCTGAAGTCAATCTCCTGTTTGTGTCACATTCATTTCTTATCTACTTATTGTAATTTCACACACAGATTTATCAAAATTTAAAGCATACATGGTTTCTATTATGAAAAATGTATACTCTACAAAACTATGACTTCATGTGGACATAATAGCAGGAGCAGATTAACTTAAAAAGTGAGTGTGTCTTCACTGAAATGTCTCTGGTAATAAATGATGGGGAAGAGGAATGCAGAAATTAGAATATAGAAACAAAATTATTTCTACTCAAAATGTTTTTTTAAGATTTCTGTGAGGTGTCAGCATTGTTAAAAATGAGTGTCAAAAGAAATCTGAAAATTGATCTAAACCCAGAAATACTATGGCTGTGTCTACACTGGGCCACTTATTCCGGAAAATCAGCCACTTTTCCGGAATAAGCTGCGAGCTGTCTACACTGGCCCTTGAATTTCCGGAAAAGCAACGATGCTCTACTGTACAAAATCAGCCGCTATTCTGGAAAAACTATCCTGCTCCCGCTCGGGCATAAGTCCTTATTCCGGAACACTGTTCCGGAAAAGGGCCAGTGTAGACAGCCCAGTAGTCTTTTCCGGAAAAGCGCGTCTACATTGGCCACAGACGCTTTTCCGGAAAAAGGGTTTTTCCGGAAATGCAGCCTGTCAATGTAGATGCTCTTTTTCCGGAAATACTTATAACGAAAACTATTCTGTTTTAAGCATTTCCGGAAATTCATGCCAGTGTAGACACAGCCCATATGTCTCCACCAGTCAGGCTGCGGTAGAATTCAGCACGTAAATAAGACGAAACTAATCATATAGGCTATGTCTATACTATGAGTTTTGCCGGAAGAGGCAATGCAAATGAAGCACGGATTAGCATTTTCTTGCACTTCATTTTCATACTCTCTTCCGATCTTTTTTTTCACTAGGGGTTTTTGCGCAAAAACATCAATAGAGAGTATTCAAATGAAGCACGAGAAAATGCTAATCTGTGCTTCATTTGCATTGCCTCTTCCGGCAAAACTCGTAGTGTAGATGTAGCCATATACTGTGGCAGAGTCAGGCCAGAGAGCTGCTGCAGAGGGGGGACAAGGCAGCCCAAAAAGGGTGAAGACCTGTAAAGAGAAGCAGAGGGCTGCAGGACAATTAGATTCAGCTGGGAGGAAGCTGGCTCAGACAGATTGGGGCCAGCTGACTCCTCTGTTGGCTGGCTGAAGGCCTTTAAAAGCCTCAGAAGTTGGAAGGGGGGACTGAGGATGGAAGAGAGATGAAGGAGAGACAGAGAGCCAAAGGTTAGAGACCAATTCATACCAACATTAGAACAGAAACAGCCAGCCAGGCAGGGAGTCCCAGGTAGCATGGCCAGGCTCTCTAACACAGAGACGTGCTGAAAACTCCAACCCTTGGGATTGGCAGCAAGAGGCTGGCCCCGGAGGTGGCCTGGGTGAGAGGGGCCATTGCCACAATACTGATATATTTTATTTATAACACTCAATTTCTTGGCCTGCTTTAGGCTCACTGTTAATAAACAGTATGCATCACACAGGGATGTTACGGGTAGTAGAAATATCTGAAATAATATGAACCAACTAGAAGGGACTTAGATAAGTCACATTTATCTCATAAGATCACTTTAAAAATAATTTCAAAAGATTAAACTTTGGAAAATGTGGCATAAGAAAAATCCTGATTTAGCTGGAAGCTTCTTGGCTGGCTTAGTATAACAGCTCAATTTTCTGGTATCTGAATTTTCAGAATGCTACTTCTGATTTTAGGTTTATTTATATGACAACTGTTTCCAAAGTCTGGTTAATGGGAGTATTCTGCACATATTTCTGTCTATGGCTAAATGTTCAGCTTTCCTTTGCAAGTTGCCTTCACATGTAGCTAAAGTAAATGTGCAGAGTAAATAGAGATCTTGACAATTTTCTTTCTCTTTTTGCCAATTTTCTTTCTCTTTTTGGAATGTCAGATTTAAATAATTATATCATGCTTTGTTTTTTAAACAGGATATTTATCCAAGGCAAAGGATATCTACACAAACATCTTAGGTTCTTCTTTGGATACTATTTGGAGGCAACTGACGATTGTACAGTGTAGCAGCCAGAAAAAGCATGAAACCAGCCCCAAAATAACAGAACTTCACTGTCAGATGTTAAAGTGGGTGCAGAGTAATACAGAAGAACAGAATCATAAGGTTAACAATTTAAGCAAGTTCTTTAAACAAACAAAACTACTTTAGAACAATACTTATAAAACCACTTTATTTAAATAAGAGTGGGCTTACGATAGGAAATTTTATATTTGACTCTCAAGTTAAGAATAGTTATGAGTAAAGGATAGTGTGAAGCTACACCACCTCAAGAATAGCCCAGAGAATTCTCTGCAGGCTCCCCACTTGCTCCAATGGTGGAGTAATCTACCCAAGCCTGTTACTAGGCACAGATTTTTCCTCCTGTGCCAACTCAGCTATGCTAGCTGGTATCTTTGCAATGGTGGGGGGCAGAGCCAAGGTGTTAATTACTGTGCACATCTACCTGTGTACAAGTTCTTCAATTAAATATGGGCATGCAATTAGTCATTTAATTGTACTGAAACTGCAGTTGCTCCAATAGGAAACAAGGACCCCACATGAACCCAAATAGTTTTGTTCCTGCATTAAGCACACATCATTCTTTTGCTATCTTGCATCATATGTTGAAAATTACCATATGACTTTGGGACTAGGACTTTAGTGTCCAATCTCAGTCTCTGTCTGAAGAACACATAGGGGTGTGATTTGGAGTACAACATTGTTTCTTCTTCGAGAGATATCTCAGAGATTTTTAGAGCAGTATCCTCAAGGGCCATACATGAGTGGTGCCTGGCTCACATGCTGCTAGTGCCTCAATGTTCATGGCTCGTCTCCTCAGTTCCTTCTCTAGTGTCCCCTGCCCTGTCCCTCAAAGAAAAATTTTCTTTCTTCATGGCTTATCTTAATTTTAGCTAGATGGTTCCTCTCCTACTCCAGATAAGTTTACATTAACCCTAGTTTGTTCTTCGCCCTAAAAGAAAAACCTCATACCTTTCCCTGTTACTTAGATAGATAGTATGCCTTGTTCACCAGGTTTTAAAAGATGTGCTACATGCAAGAATGCTGTTCCCATTTCAGATGGCCACTTGCAATGCGTCTGCTGTTTGGGGGAAACCCACATTCCCCATATATGTGCCGCCCACTGTAGCAAGCTAAAAGCTAGGCCTGAAAGGACTTGAGGCTAAAACTTCTTATTAAGGAGAAGTCTCTATGTCTTGCCTCAACGGCCTTGCATCCTCCATGGGCCATTCTATGCCTCAGTCCCCCAAAGAAAAAATGATGGCAAAAAAGCACTTGTCTCCTCACCTCAGAGATGTGCCACAAGATGGTCTCTGAGCATATTGGTACTGGTCACACTGTGCCTTAGCACCTGTGATGCTCCGGGCATCCAGCACTACTTGCACCACAAGAGCTCCCAGTGCACACTACTTTGGTGCCAGAGCAAATGGTTTAAAGTTGCCTGCCTCTTTACCATAGCACTGGCTGACTCTGACAATGCACCTGCACTATTACCTGATCTGGTACCAATCGTCACCTCAGTACCAATTGCCGACCCTCCTGCCACGCTGATGGCTCGACCATCCTTAGTAGCACCAGATAAGCCTACCACACTGTTGGCAATTGTGGTGCAGCATACACTAGTACTGTCCCCGTCAGAACCACAGTTCTCTTACCACAAGGACCTTCGCATACTGTTGATGCTCAGTTTTCTGCTCCTCAGTACCGATGTCTCCTCAGGAACACCAGCACTGTACCTGTGCTGTTTTATCTTCAGTCTCATTTTCAAGTGAGGATGAGGAAAACATGGAGGGAGTCCTCTCACCACAATACTCCACTCCATTTGATACACCTCGGCACCTACTCAGTCAAGATAATCTTATGCCACAGACTTTCCACCATGCTATGGCCACCGTTGGATTGGACAACCTGTGCCTTATATTGTCCACTGGCAATAATGGAGTACCCCACTACAGGCATCCCGCCACCAGACACCAACCTAGTGCAGTGTGGAGCAAGTCCCCAATACAAAGCTATGAGTCCACAGCCACAGAGGTGCATGAGTAACTGGTTCCCCCACAAACAGAACCAATGGCACCTCACTAGAGAGAACACCAATTGGTCATTTTCACCCTATGAAGCCATCCTGCCACCACCTCTCATGGGAGAGGACCACAGATTTTCAAGACTTCTTTAAGAGAGTAGCGGCAGAGCTCAACGTTCTTCAAGTAATGGCCCCGTGGGTGCTCCACTGTAGGTGCTGAGCTTGCCCTGGCGTCGTAGGATGGAGATCTTTCAAAGCCATAGTTAGCCCAACTGTGCATGTGTGGGGGCGTCTCGCAGCATTCGCGCTCTCCCGCACTGCGCAATCCAGTTCTAACCAATTCCTCTCAACCACCTCAGGCTGCAGACAGAGCGAACTTCTCTCTCTCTCATTGACAGCAATTTGTGAGACAAAATCCATTTTCTTTCTCTAGTTATACCTCTTCTTGCTTCTTCCTCTGTTACTCTGGACCCATTTTACTTACCTCCCAGTTTAAAAAAAAAAGAGAAAAAATAATTAAAGTCCTCCTTTTCCCCCTTTTCTATCGTTATTGTTGTTTCTCTCACTGTATACAGTTCACACTCGTTCTTACATCTTCAATAAATAAATAAATATGCCTGGATCCCCAGGATTCAAAAAATGCTCCATCTGCCACGATGCCAAGGCTGCCTCAAATGGCCATATATCCATTGCCTCGGTGAGGGCTGTGTACCACAGAAGTGCGTACATTGCTCTAAACTCACAGCTAGAGCCCGCCGTGATAGAGAAATGAGGCTCCATATGATCCTCTTTGACAAGACGCTCCAGCCTGAAGGATCAGCCTCTCCTCCTCAAGCCACCCAGCAATCTCAAAAGAGAAGAGCCTCCTCACCGACTACGGCACCACCGCAAAAATCTAAGTCCTCTCCCGCTAGATCACGGCCCTTAACTTCCCATGGCAGGATTAGTACGGGGTCCAAGCCAGGCACTTCACGATCCTTGTACTATCACCATGACTACTGTAGGGATTATTCGCCTCACAACTGCCATCACTATTATTCGTCCAGATCTCCACCAAGATCTACTGCGGGCTATTCTTCATTGAGACACTCTTCTCTTTTGGCTCCCCCATTCCTGGATCAAGAGCCACTGCCGCCCCAACCTCCCCTTCCTGATCATGAAGAGGAGCGATTCATGACAAGGGAAGCACAGCCACCCGAGGTGTCTCCCACAGACCAGTCCTCCTCACCAGATGAGGCAGTTATCCCCGGGGATGTCTCCCCCCCGGATGACCTAAGGCAGTTCCAGGATCTCTTCAAAAGAGTGGCGGTTTCCCAGGAGATACAACTAATACAAATAAAGAAGCAACATTGTCTCCTTAAGAACCTTCAGACCAACCAGAGTGTTAAGCTGGCTATAGCTTTAGATGAGGCCATACTCGAGGTTGCCAATGAACTCTGACAAACCCCAGCATCTGCCCTCCCTACTAATAAACGGGCAGACAAAAAGTACTTCGTGCCCCCTTAAAAGGTCTGAATTTTTATTCACTCACCCTTGGCCAAACTCCCTTGTAGTCGACGCAGTGCACCAAAGAGGAAAAGTGCCTCAATGCAAGAACAACACAGCAGACAGAGAGTCCAAGAGACTTGATTTATTTGGGAGAAAAGTTTACACATCTTCAACCCTGCTCCTCAGAATAGCCAATTATCTAGCGCATTTATCAAACCATAACTTTGATAATTACTCCAAACTGACGGCTCTGATGGAGGCACTCCCGGAATCCAAAAGACCACTGCTAAAGTCCATCGTACAAGAGGGCTATGCATCCACACGGGTCAGCTTGCAAATCTCCATGGATGTGGCAGACACTGCAGCTCGCACCACAGCTATGGCTGTAGTTATGAGGAGGGCTTCCTTTCTTCGATCTGCAGGAGTCCCCAGGGAGCTGCATTTGAGAAAGACAAACTATATGGAGAAAAGACGGATACAGTCTTCCACTCCAGTAAAGAATCTAGGACAATCCTTCGATCTTTGGGAATGTACACCATATAGAAGGAGGCGCTATACACCCTTTCAAAGGTGCTATGACTACTTGCACTCCAGGCAGCCACGACAACACCAACACTGCCCTTTTACCAACCACGCCAACACCACAGACTTCTGAGACGTCGTAACCTCAATAATCATTCAGGGTATGTCTACACTACAGCTAATTCGAACTAATGCATCCAGACTAAAAAACTAGTTCGAATTAGCGTTTTGCTAATTCGAACTAGCATGTCCACATTGAGTGGACCCTGAACTGGGGTTAAGGATGGCCGGAAGCAATGCCAGCAGGGCATCAGAGTAGGACTTAGAGCGTGGAGCTGCTGTCTCAGGCTAGCCGAGGGCTGTGCTTAAATGGACCCGATCCCCACCCCGGACAGACAGTTCTCAGGGGTGCCCCGCTTGCAAAGCAGTCCTGGCTTGGATTGCCCGGAGTACCCACACTGGGCACATCACATCACTCGGCCATCAGACCGGCTGCACTTGCCGCAGGCTGCCATCTGGGGAGAGGGGACAATTGGGGGTCTGCAGGAGAGCTTCCACCCC
This sequence comes from Pelodiscus sinensis, assembly GCF_052426305.1. Classification (NCBI taxonomy): domain Eukaryota; kingdom Metazoa; phylum Chordata; order Testudines; family Trionychidae; genus Pelodiscus; species Pelodiscus sinensis. The sequence goes on from NC_143057.1 coordinate 10,743,568, forward strand.
CAGAAGCCCACAGAGCCAGCCCAGTCCTCCCCATCGGGGACTCGTACCCCATTCCTCCCTCACCTCCTTCCACTTACCCCTCTCTAACCCCCCCTTCCTGATGTACAAAATAAAGGACAATTGTGTTCAAAAATAGAATCTCTCTTTATTGAACAAAACTGGGGGAGACTGGGAAAAGGAGGTGGGAGAGGGGAAGAGAGAGGGTGGCAGAGGGGAGGGCAACTACAATGATCCAGGGGTTTGGAAGAGGTCCCATATGAAGAGAGGCTAAAGAGACTGGGACTTTTCAGTTTAGAAAAGAGGAGACTGAGGGGGGATAGGATAGCGGTCTATAAAAGCATGAGTGGGGTGGAGAGGGTGCATCAAGAAAAGTTCTTCATTAGTTCCCATAATAGAAGGACTAGAGGACACCAAAGGAAAGGAATGGGTAGCAGGCTTCAAACTAGTAACAGAAAGTTGTTCTTCACAAAGCAAAGAGTCAACCTGTGGAACTCCTTGCTGCAGGAGGCTGTGAAGGCTACAACTAGAACAGAGTTTAAAGGGAAGTGAGATCAAGTCATGGAGGTTGGGTCCATGGAGTGGTCTTAGCCAGGGGGTAGGAGTGGTGTCCCTTCCCAAAGTTTGTGGAAGGCTGGAGAGGGATGGCACGAGACAAATGGCTTGGTCACTGTCTTCGGTCCATCCCCTCCAGGGTCCCTAGGGTTGGCCGCTGTCGGCAGACAGGCTACTGGGCTAGATGGACCTTTGGTCTGACCCAGGACGGCCATTGTAAGCTCAGGATCGGGGGTCTCAGTGGACCACCTTGATTTTCATGCACACCTGCTCCTGGGTGGCCAGGCTGGCAGCTCTCCTGCCCTAGACAGCCACTTTCCTGTGCCTAGTGCGGAGGTCGTGGACGAGGTCCACGATGTCCGCACTAGACCAGGCGGGTGCCCGCCTCTTGCGGTCCCGGGCAAGCTCCCGGGAGCTGCCAGCCTGGTCCCGGGAAGAGGGAGAGGGCTGGGGGGCATCGAGTGGCTGGCTCGAGCCATGCCAGGTGCAGGGTCTGCTGGCTGGGTGCTGGCAGGCTTGCACCTGGCACGGGCACTGTAGTCAGCCCGTGCTTCTTTAAGGGGTCTGGGGCCGGGAGGGGGGCAGACGAGTTTCCCTGGTGTTGGCCAGAGTGGCCACCAGGGAAAGCTGGGGAGGGCTAGCCTCCCACTAGTTCGAATTAAGGGACTACACACCCCTTAATTCGAACTAGTAAGTTCGAACTAGGCTTAGTCCTCATAAAATGAGGTTTACCTAGTTCGAACTAAGCGCTCCGCTAGTTCGAATTAAGTTCGAACTAGCGGAGCACTAGTGTAGCGCCTATCAAAGTTAATTCGAACTAACGTCCATTAGTTCGAATTAACTTTGTAGTGTAGACATACCCTCACAGACTCAGCTTGGCAACAAGCAGCAGATTTTATGCCTTGGTCAAGAGCAAGTAGACAGTCCCATCCATTCACCCAGACAACTCTACCCACATCTTTCACCATCGCCTGTGGCCCTTTTATCATTAGTGGGCCGACATTACCACCGACAAGTGGGTTTTGGAGATAATTCAATATGGATACACCATTCCATTCCGCTCTATTCCTCCTACAACTCCACCATCCCCGTCCTCTTCAGGGACCCCTCTCACAAAGACTTACTACGGACCAAAATTGCTCACCTGCTGCATATAGGTGCGGTAGAACGAGTACCATATCAATTTCAAGGGAGGGGGTTCTACTCCCACTATTTTGTCATAGAAAAGAAAACCCATACTGGACTTCCATCAGTTGAACAGATATCTCCGGAAACAACACTTCAAGATGGTAACACTGGCCTCCATACTACCAGCCCTCGGTCAGGGTGACTGGTTTGCTGCTCTCGACCTCAAAGACTCTTATTTTCACATTACGATTCATCCTGCACACAGGAGATTTCTCCGCTTCACAATTGGTACAGGACACTTTAAATATCGAGTTCTACTGCTTGGCCTCTCCACAGCATCCAGAGTGTTCACAAAAACAATTTCAGTAGTAGCTGCACACCTTTGACGCAGAAGAGTAGTAATATATCCCTACCTAGATGACTGCCTTATAAAAGGACGTTCGTCAGCGCAAGTTTCCGAAATGCTGTGTATTACCGGCCAGACTTTCCTTCTCTTAAGTCTCCTCATCAATGAAGACAAATCGACACTCCAACCTACTCAATCTAGAGTTTATAGGAGCTTGCCTTGACTCCATTGCTGCAAGAACATTACAAAATCAGCAGATTTTGGGCAATACAAGAACTATTGGATGAGCTCCTCTACAAGCATTCAGTACAGGTTCTCACAGTACTCAAACTTATGGGGCACATGGCCTCCACTACATACGTCGTCCTTCCTGCCAGACTGCACTTTCGTCCATTGCAACACTGGCTGATTACAATCTACAATCCTAGGAAGCACAACGTATACAGATTGGTGCTCATTTCTTCCACAGTCAGATCTTCTCTCCACCGGTGGACCAAAGACGGGAACTTATTGTCAGGGACTCCATTTCAGTGATTGCAACCTTGTTGCCATATTACCACAGATACCTCCCTCATCGGGTGGGGTGCTCACATGGGCAAACTCTCCATCCAAGGCTGATGGTAACCCGAAGAGACCTTCACATAAACCTCTTGGAGCCGAGAGCAGTCACCAACACTTGCAGACATTTCCACACCCACATCCTCAACTGTACAGTGAGCATTCTCAGGGACAACATAGCAACTATGTATTATATAAATCGTCAGAGAGGTGCATGCTCCCGATCTCCATACACGGAGGCAATCTGACTGTAGAACTGGTGCATTGCCAATGGCACAACCCTTGTGGCATCTTATTTACTTGGCATCAGCAACACGATGGCGGATTCCCTCAGCGGGAATTTTGTGCTACATTACGCATGGGAGATCCACCACGGAGTCCTCCATTCCCTTTTTCGCCGGCGTGGTACACCTCTGATAGAGCTATTCGCCATCAACGACAACAAGAAATGTTACCTTTATTGTTCCAGAGTGGGCCTCGGTCGCAATTATTTAGGAGATGCCTTTCTCCTTAACTGGAGTGGACCCCTCATGTATGCATTTCCACCCATACCTCTTATCTCAAGAGTCCTCCAGAAAATCAAACTCAACAGGGCCACAGTAATATAAACAGCAGCACTTCCGCTCTCCTCCCTCTGACCCTGACAGTAAGACCAGAAAGTAGTGTTGAACTAAGATACACAACTCCAGCTATGTGAATACCTTAGAACAGTGGTCTCCAAACTTTTTACACCCAAGATCACTTTTTAAATGATAGAACAAACCAAGATCTACTGCCCAGCCCCTTCCTTGAAGCCCTGCCCTCTCTATTCTCCTCCTCTCCATCACTCGCTATCCCCAACCCTTATACAGCTGCTTTTTTCCCTAATTCTTCTGTAGGAAGAAGTTTTTCCAACATTTGGCCTGTCTAGACTGGACCAAATGTCAGAAAAACCCCTTCTTTTGGAAGCCCCCTTATTCCTCATGGAAAGAGGAATATGGGGTGACCAAAATATCATGTTTGCTCTTCCACTAAAAGAAGGGGAAGAACAACTGCATCGCTGGATGCAGAAGAGTTTTTCTGGGATATCTCCAGACTCATGAAAAACTCCTGCAGTCTAGCCGTACCCTTGCTGGGTTGAGACAGGATGTGTAGGCTCTGGGAGGGGAATGAGGAATTTGGGTGTGGGAAGGGGTGAGAGGTGCAAGCTCTGGGAGGAAATCTGGATGCAGGAGGAGGTGGATAAGGGAACGCTGTCTCAGGGAGGAGGCTTCAGGCCCAGCAGTGTTGGGGTGAGATGTAGGGTTAGGGTACGAAGCAAGCCACAGACTTTGGATGTGAGAGTTTAGGAATTTGGGTTGGGGTATGTGAGGGGCTCAGGGCAGGGGGTTCCAGTGTATAATGGGCTCAGATGTTGGGTCTGGGGAAAAGGGGAGTGCAGGAGTGTTATGATGCTGTGGCCACATGGGGGTTTGGCCTCAATTGGGGGTTTGTTGGCCAGGCTTCATTTTTAAATAAAATACTATGTCAAACACAAAAAGTTTCTGTATTGTCTTTATTTCTGAGAAGGGCAGGGAACCTGTTTTGAGTCAGGCCCCCAGAAAAGTCAGTTGGGGCCACACAAGTGAGATGCAAAAAACCCTCCTCAACCCCCCCCCCCCAAGCTTCACTAATGTGGCCCCAACTGTGTTGGTGGGATCAGGGGACATAGTACTGCGGAAGGGTGCTGGTGAGTGCTTCGGCAGGGGACAGGGTGCCAGTGGGGACAGAGTTCTGCAGCTGGGGATGGGAGAGGGGACAGGGTTCTGGGAGGGCAGGGGACAGGGTGCCAGTGGGGACAGCTTTCTGAGGCTGGGGACAGGGTGCCGCTGGGGACAGATTTCTGAGGCTGAGGAGAGGGGAGCGGGAACGGGGAGAGAGGAGTGGGGAGAGGGAACAGGGGGGGAGAGGGGGCAGAGAGTCCCCTGCACCTGCCTCCTCCCAGGATTCTCTCCCCCCGAGGGAAGCCGGCGCATGCTTCCCACAGCACAGCGAAACCCCCGCACGTGCCTGCCCCAGGGCCAAACCCCCCTCCCATGGTGCAGCCAAACCCCCGTGCGTGCCTGCCCCAGAGCCAACCCCCACACTCAACTTACACCTCCTGTGGCGTAGGGAAGCCACCGCACTCCTCCTCCAGGGCCAACGCCCCCTCCCACAGCGTACCCAACATGCCACAGAGCTGTGGGAGGGGAGCAGCCAGTGCACTTCCAGAACCCCCGGAAGTGGCGCGAAACTGCAGGCAAGACTTCCATCCACCCCGTGGGAAGCCAGTACTATGCTGGAGAAAGATAGTGGGGCTTCTCGGAAGTGGGGGGAAAATGGGAGGTGGAGGGGGGGCCCGGTTGGTGACCACAGCCTTAGAACAAGTTACTGCAGCATCTCCACTGTGTGGGATCGATGGGAGAAACTCTCCTGTTGACTTCCTTTACGCTTCTCAATTCGGTAGAGTACCAGAATCCATGAGAGTGGTTGATTTAGTGTGATTTTACTAGACCTGCTAAATTGACCCCGGGGGGATCAGTCCCCTCAAACAGGCTGGACATCTTCAGCTTCAAAGTTTACCCCTCGTACATCCTGCAATTTACAGTAACCAACTATGCAGCCTTCAGCAAATATGATCACAAAAATTATTCCAGGTTCAATGACTTTATTATTGACATCCCTGAGGCAAAGAGACAACAATTCAAAGTGGTTATTGCAGAGGGCCAGACAGTCTCCCACACCACTCTTCATGATGTTTTTGATGACGTGGGCCTTGCTGCTAGGTTCCCTGCTACCTCTGTGGTCATAATATGGGCATCATGGTTCAACTTCTCCTCCTTCCAATGGGAGATGCAATCAACCGTAGAGGACCTCCCATGAAGTTGGACATGTAAATGCTACTACCTGCGCCCACATTTAAGGGTGTGTCTAGACTACAGGGTTTTGTCGACAAAAGCGAACTTTTGTCGACAAAACTATACCTGTGTCTACACTACCGCCGAGTTCTGTTGACAGCGGTAAACCTCATTCTACAAGGAATAATGCCTATTGTTGACAGAGTTTTGTCGACAAAAGGCACTATTGCATTCACACTGTGCTTTTTCAAAAGACAGCATCTAGACTCTCTGTCGAAAAAGCAGCTTGATTTGTTGACAGAACTGGCTGTAGTCTAGACACTCTTTGACATACCCTAATTTGGGGTGTAAAAAATTTTGGGTCCACCAAAATGGAGGCAGTATACAACCACTTAAACAGTAGGTCCACAAAGCGTACCCCAGACAGTGCCTATAAAAAAGTATTATTCTACTGGGATAATCCTGTGTAGAGTTGAATGTATAATGTTTCCACTGGTTGTGTACTTGTCAAAACTTCTTAGTTTATTCCTGAAAATTATATTGAGTATCTTGATAGTGTTGCACATATTTCGCTTTGTTTCATTTGAGTTGGGTTGAATGTCTCCTCCCATGGGCAAATCTTTTAAAAATACCTGCCATTTGGTGCAGTCTGGTCCATTTGAAAGTAAAAGACTTTGGTCATCAGTAGTATTTTATGAGCCTCACATATAAGTTATTTAGTAAGTTTCATTACAATCAAGAAAATCTTCCCAAACAACTTTTCAGTTTGGTAGTCCCATGATTTTAACAAGGAGTTCTCAGGAGCCCATAAAAGCCCTCTCCGGTACATTGTTGTAAAATAAGCAAAACCCCAAATATCTTCAATGTGATTTGTACCTGTAAACTGGCCTGAAAGTCTCTACCCCATGATGATCTATCTGGTGCTGCAGTAGGAATTTAGTTCTGTAATGGCAGTTTAAATGTTCCTTTTATTTTCTTGCTGCGTGTTAATACTCAGGTGTGAGATTTTTTTCCCTAGAATATATTTATTCATGATACTGCATCTCCTTTCACAGCTCTTCTAATATATTTCTTAGTAGTAAGCACACAAATTATACTTTAGGAAACGTTTATAGTATTACATTTTTGCTTTCTGATGAATTTATTTTTTATGTACTGTTAATTTATTTGACTTGTCTTACATCAGGTATTAATCATAATAAGAATGGATGATGATAATGAAAAAGCTGCCATCATTAAAACCCTTAGTACAGTAGAAGGTAAATGCTGCTCTTTTGTGCAAATCTTTAAAAGATGAGAAAAATAATATTAAGTCTGTGCTCCCCCTCGGCTGGCTTATATCTTTGTGTACATCTGTCACAAATCCCATTTAAGTGCTGTCTCTTGGTCTCTCACAAGATACCCATTGTCCCAATCTTGGGGTCACTAGGCTTACTTTCAGGGCACAGACTCTTTGTCTGCCATTTTCTCTTTTTATTTAATTATGTAAAGCACGTGACTATACAGATCATTTGTAAAACAATTCACATCCTAACCACAATACTTTTTACTAGCTCACTCATTTCTGGGGAGACCAAATGGTCTCAGAAAAGCAGGCAGGCTCTTCTGTTTCATGCAGGTTGCTACTTATTGGGTGGCTTCTCTCTCTTCTTGAGATGGAGGAAAATGGCTAAAAACCCATACAGCTCATTGCCTCTCTTTTTACACATTTTAGCCCTTCTATCAGAGGACCTATACCTTGCCAACTTCAACAGGTGATCACAAACCTGTTCCAGGTGAATTGATTGATCGGGCCACCTCTCCTCTGCTAAACCAGTTTAGCTAGTTGGAAGACAATCTCTTGTTTAGAGCTATTTCATTTTGATGCTATTTATATTCCATGTAACATCAGCTACCTCCCTTTGTTAATCATTTGACCCAGTCTTTACAATTTCAGCCCAACATGGAGGCAAACAGACAACTGAGAAAGCAAAAGACAGCACCTTCCAACTGGATTTTACCACTTGTTAAAGAAATTTACAGAAATTCACTTTTCATAGTAACACTTCATACTAGCAACGAGAATCCATAAGTTTGTACAGACAGATTTCTCAATAATAACATTTCATCCTACACCACCCCTCCTTAGGCTCTTTTATATGCATTCTTTTTGCTCCCATTGTTTCCTGCCACCCTCATCTCCAGACTTTCTTTCCTGATCGTTTTTGTGATCAGAGCAGCCTAGCAAGCATATACTTCTCTTCCTTCAAATCCCTCCTTAAAACCCTGTTTTTCACTTTGGTCTTTCTTTGTTGATCACCTCACCAACACTATATTTACACCACAGTGTGTTGAATTATTATTTTGTGTTTTGTATTAAAATTAGATTGAATACTCTTTAGAGCAAGGGATCCTGTGTCTAAAGTGTTATATAAATAGTGGGGGCATTTATAACACTATTGATATTAAATACTTATACATTTACATATATATTTACAAGAAGACTTACCTGACATTGCTTCAGGTTAGCGGGCTGGGAGTGTGGGGGGGTGCAGCAGTCAGGGTTGGGGAGTGAGGAGGGGCTCAGGCCGGTGGCTGTGGGGTTCAGGAGCCAGGGCAAGGGGTTTGGAGGTGTGGGGGAGCTCAAGGAAGGGGATGTTGGGCTCAGAGCAGGGTGCAGGAGCACCTCCCTGGTATCTCCCTGGGGCTGGCCAAAGGCAGTGGGGGCTGCGCAGCCCACGCACTGGCTTCTGTACATGGCTGGTCCAGGACAGAGGGGACCACTCAACTTGCCAGATGGCTTCTTTGCGGGGTAGGGGCACAGCCCACCAGCCAGCTTCTTCTTGGGTCTGACCCATGGCAGCGGGAGCTGCTCACCCCAGCCATCAGCTACTCCCCAGGGCCGGCTTAAGATGGCATGAGCTGTGCTGGCAGGCCAACAGCAGCTCCCCGGTGAAGCCTGTGCTTCCAGCCAGCAGCTGTGCCCCGGGTCTGGTATCCTTGGTACCCCTTTGCAGTCATTTGTGAGTATAACTGTCCCTGCTATCGCACTCCTCCCTTTCTGTTTGATGCAAAACAATTGCATTCAACATACATCCCATTGTCCTGGCACAACCAAATCCTTACCTTGCTTTTAAGTTAGGATGAGAGGAAGCTGCATACCAAATGTGATAGTCCTAGCTCTTACTGTTTAGGAGGAGTTCTTGAACAAAAGACTAACAGATGGATAGACACATAACAGATTGATGTATAAACTGTCAAATATATGTACATTAAATTAAGTTTAGAAACATAGCTCAATCTGACTGATTTACCTTCTGAGGACATTTATATTACACAAAATACATACATCGTGTGCAACCTTTTGGCTACATCTCTTTCTGTCTTATTTCCTGTCATATATAAAATTTTCTAAAAGGCCAAAGGAAAAACCCACTATTTTTCCAGTAGTTTTTTCTTACTCATTTTAAGTTAAACGGAAACATAATTTAATGTGACTGCTCCTGTCCTACCAACAGGCTTCTAGAATCCACCCCTGCCTGGGCCCAAATATATAAGACTTTTAGCATGGATCTCTGCTTGTCAGCCCAGTGAAACTCAAGATTATTGATGACTGCTTCAGATGGAACAAAATACAGGACTGTGTAGCACTTTAAAGACTAAGAAGATGGTTTATTAGATGATTTTGGGTACGATGTCCATCTTCTTGCACTTGGATAGAAAGATGATGTCTGTCTGTATCTGTGCAAGTTTCTTCATATGGTTGATGGATTTCCATTCCAAACGGCTAAATGTAGTGCCTTGCATGTATAATAGTGATAGAAATGTAGCCGTGTTAGTCTGGTGTAGCTAAAACAAAATACAGGACTATGTAGCACTTTAAAGACTAACAAGATGGTTTATCTTTAAAGTGCTACATAGTCCTGTATTTTGTTTTAGCTACACCAGACTAACATGGCTACATTTCTATCACTATTCTACATGCAAGGCACTACATTTAGCCGTTTGGAATGGAAATCCATCTGTGCAAGTTTCTTCATATGGTTGATGGATTTCCATTCCAAACGGCTAAATGTAGTGCCTTGCATGTAGAATAGTGATAGAAATGTAGCCATGTTAGTCTGGTGTAGCTAAAACAAAATACAGGACTATGTAGCACTTTAAAGATAAACCATCTTGTTAGTCTTTAAAGTGCTACATAGTCCTTTATTTTGTTTTAGCTACACCAGACTAACACGGCTACATTTCTATCACTATTCTACATGCAAGGCACTACATTTAGCCATTTGAAATGGAAATCAATCAACCATATGAAGAAACTTGCACAGATACAGACAGACATCATCTTTCTATCCAAGTGCAAGAAGATGGACATCGTACCCATCATCTAATAAACCATCTTCTTAGTCTTTAAAGTGCTACATAGTCCTGTATTTTGTTTTAGCTGCTTCAGATAGGGCACTGTTATCCAGGCTGTACCCGTGGGGTTATAATTTCTTGATCTGGTCCATGTTTTCTGTTTAGCATTATATAGCAATGTACACCAGCAGAAGATCTGGTCCAGTCTCTTGAACTGATCATTTAATTATTTTTAAACAGGTTTAAAATCCATGGTTTTGAATCCTGAGAACAGAGGAGTTTTGTTAGAACACAACGTCTTAAGCAGGTGAGTGCAATTCATAATTTTTCTATCCCAAATCTTACAGTCCCTATCAAAAGTAACTTCAGAGAAACTCCTGTGTTTCATTCTGCAAAGAGAACATTCTGGCCCAATTTAGATCAGCAATTCAGCATAGTAGTTAAGTAGTAACTATAAGCTCATAAGTACTCCTAGTGCAATCAATGATATGAAGAATTTCCAGGGCAAAAAGGAGATATAGATGAGCATTGTCATAGTACTGATAATGCAACATGAAAAGCTAATTTACAAGATCTGCCCCCCTTTCCCACTGGGGATGTAGAGACTCTCCTAACTTGTAAACCTATGCTTGAAATGAAAGGTGACAGCAGGAAATATGAAGACCTAATGCAAATAACTAGAGATGGTGAAGTATTTCATAAAAATAATTTAAAATCTCTAATATTGAAAGGATAAAGCCTGTTTTTACATTGTTCTTTAAACAACTGATACACTCTGTACAAAGTTTTTATTTTGTGCTGGGAGTAATCATGCTAAAAGATCATTTTCTGATATTTCTCTTTCAGTCTGAGTAGATATTCCTGTGTTATTGTACATAATCAACACATTGGAGCTGACTTTCCTTGGACACATTTCTCATTAGTGATAGAGTATGACTGTACAGAGAACTCCTGCTGGAATGAGCTGTGCAAAAATTTGAATATTACCTACATAACTTTTAAAACCACTGTCCCAGAAACACTTGTAATGGGTAAGTAAGAACTCAAATAAAAGATGATTCTTGTGCCTAAAAAGTGGATTTTGTATTCTCTAAAATGTTTATGTGTAAAATGTGCCCACTAAAGAGAGAAATAAATAATAAGGGTTAAGGCTAAGCATATTGGTCCAGATACTCTCTCGACATATGTACCTAACAGGAGTAAGATAGGAAGAAGTTTTAGGACCTGAGCCCAATCCTGGCAAAAATTATTGCACTGAGCTCCTGAGAAAAGCCCTTTCACTGTGCCAGGTAGTTCAGCATTGATAGAGGCTATGCCCAGTATTCCGTATGCAGATGGAGGGTTGCTGCAATGCTAGGGGAATACAAGACAAAACTCAATGGGCTTTCTAGAATCTGAAACTCTTCACACTAGAACAACATTTAACGGAAAAGTATTTTTAGTGGAGATATATATATACCATTTGAATGCCTGAAACTATCATATCTTAGACAGACTGTTTTGTAAAGTTGTTATTTATCTTTAGAAAATGTTTCAGGTGAAAATGTTGGGTGCGTTCTTCTGGAGGTGCAGATTCCGTATGTGTTTCTGACAACGGAAGGACTTCTTAAGGCACCAGAAATTCTTCAGCTTCTAGAATCCAAGTAAGTGAAAATGACCTGATTACTGAGGTTACATCTACACTGCAGTGCTATTTCGGGACACCAGAGGCATTCCAAAATAGCTATTCCACATCTTTTGAGCGCATACATTATTTTGAAATATAACAGAATCACTATTCTGACATCCCTGTAAACCTCATTTCATGCGGAGTAAGGGACATTTCATAATAGAGGTTTATTTTGAAATAAGTGCTGTGTAGACGGTACCAAATTTCAAAATAAGCTATTTGAAATTAACTCAAAATAAACTACGCAATTTGTATAACTCAAATTGCGTAGCTTATTTTGCATTTCTGATACAGTATAGACGCACTTGGACTGATTATCTGTCAATTAAATTAGGGGCCTCATTTGCTATGGAGCAACGTGGGCAGTTGTCCTCCAGCCAGACTGGTGCTTGCTCCCCCGACCTTTCATACATCTATATAATTCCCTTGAGCCCTCCCCAATGATTTTTCAGGATATAATATAATCATATATAATATTCTGTAGGCTGATTTAAAAGTTAGCTAAAGCAAAAACTGGTTTAGATATTAAAACTTGTATACTCTGCCTGCATCATACAAATGGTCTAGTCTCTTGAGGGCAGTTTTATTTTTGTCTAATTTTGTTTTTTTCTTGAGAGACATGGGCAGTGGGTGAAGGCCCAGCTGGAGAAGGCAAGTCCCAGTCCTGCCCCTTCTTCCTGAAACCTGCCCCTTCTGTCTGAAGCCCTGCCCCTTCCATTCAAACCCCTCCCCCCCTGATTGTGGAGCCAAGCTCATCCGAACCCCAGCCCTGAAAATCTCCAGTCCCCTTAGTGTCCCCTCTCCCCGCGGCTGGTATGACTCCACCCTTCCTAGGTAGCCAGAGTGCCTGGTGTCTGGAGATACCGAACAGCCATGCCACAGCCCAATCCTTCCTGATCAGCCAGAGGCCTGGGCTGCCACACCATAGCCCCAGCCCTCCCAGACAGCTGGAAAGCCGGGCTGTTGCACTGCAGCTTCAGCCCTCCAAGGTAAAGGAATAGATAATAATCAGGGCAGCATGTTGCTAAAATCTTTTCTGGTTGTCAGATGCAATGCAATTCAGCTATAGCTTCTCAATAACAAATTAAAGGGATTGACTTTGCTACACTGGCCCCTTCTTTGGAAGGGGCATGCTAATTTTGAAAGTGGGAATAGGGAAATCCGCGGGGGATTTAAATAAACATGTCCGCCGCTTTTATTCCGGCTTGGTGAAAAGCCGGAGAAAAGCGTCTAGACTGGCCCGATCCTCTGGAATAAAGCCCTATTCCGGAGGATCTCTTATTCCTACTTTGAAGTATTTGTAAGGCACATATCACTTTGTTGGTGATGAATCTCTCACCACTGATAAAATTAAAGGATTAGCATTATAGTGAACACAAGACGACAATTTTGGCACTCACATTCATGGCTCATTGAAGTCAATGAGTGAAGCAGAATTTGGCCTACTGATACTAATATTAGATATATTGATAGTAAAATAGCATTTGAAGTAGGAATAAGAGATCCTCCGGAATAGGGCTTTATTCCGGAGGATCGGGCCAGTCTAGACGCTTTTCTCCGGCTTTTCCCCAAGCCGGAAAAAAAGCGGCGGACATGTTTATTTAAATCCCGCGGGGGATATTAAAATCCCCCGCGGATTTCCCTATTCCCACTTTCAAAATTAGCATGCCCCTTCCGAAGAAGGGGCCAGTGTAGACGTAGCCCAGATGTCAACATCAGCATGTTTTGCTGACTTATAAATATCAATCGCAGGATTACATAATGTTGCTTCATAGAACTGCAGCCTCCTACACAGTTTATGGCAGTACATAAAAGTAATATTAAATGACTGTGGAATTAAACCTAACAGAATAAATATTGAAATATTTAAGTCTCACCATCTTGATTTTTAACCTTTGAATATATATGACTTAATTGAAGTATAGCTGGGGATTCAGGAGCGATCCCAAAATTAAAAATCCCTATAATTGGAGTTGAAGTATTGAATAAAAGGACTTCACAACAACATTCCTCTTCTTTTCGGAAGAGTTCATCATTTCACTTAAATGAAACTCACTAAAAGTTTGAATTCTGTAGGTACAATGTTACTTTTGTTGAGAGAAGTTGCAGTGAATCATTACAGCTTTTTGGAGGTACAGATCGATATGTTGTGATAACAATAGATGAACAGACTGCCATAATTTTGGAGGTACAAAATTAGACCAACTTGGTCAAATTCTATACTCAGTTACATCTCTTAATCTTTCCTTGTAAGCCAGTTTCTCCAGATCTCTAGCTATATTTTGTTGTTCCTCTTAACTCCCTCCTTAAGATTATAGTTTCAAATTCTAATAGCTTCTTACCCCAGAAGTTATTCTGAAGTTGAATTAATCCATAATTCTTTTTGCATCATTGAGGCATTTGCAGATTGCGCACTTATGCTTGGTAACAAAATACCTGCAAAGTTGATCTATATTATCTCTGTCGTTAGTTCTGTTCTAAAATCCCTGAAGTGTTTTTGATAATATTGAATAGTTATTATTAAAGCCCCCACACTTGCAAAAGGGGTTGTATAATTGAAAATATGTAATGCACAATTCCAGTTATAAATGACTATATCCTCTCATTGATATGCATGTTAATTCTATTCATGTCAGCAAACTATACATACTTATGTAGAGGTTTGAAGAAAAGAACATGAACATAAGCACTTTGATATTAAACTTCCTGTTTAGCTATTCAGTGTAGGATGGAAACTCTACAGCTAGAAAAACTGATATTTCAAGATAAATTGAGTAAAAAATCATGTATTAATATTGAAAACAGAACACATCTACTCCCTCCTACAATGTAGTATTTAATCATATTGTATTTTATAAATCCAATACATCCATAGAACAATTATAGGTTAAGTTAAGGATTAATAATACTACTAATAATTAATAATAATAATTTATATTTTTATAGCTCTCAGGAAGCCTAAAAGCAAATCTGTATAGTACATAAATATCCTCATTTTACAAAAGGGGAAATTGAGGCATGATGAAGTCAAATGACTTCACCAAGCCTCATAGAATGGAATCCACCTAGAATGAAAGTCAGAAATAGAATCTAGATCTCCTGGTTTCCAGTCCTTTATCCACGTAATAAGGCTGCTTCTCAACTGTAAGTGTACATTACAGTGATGAGCATTTTGAATCTTACAGTAGGTTGGTAAATATATTCAAATTTTTTTTACTTTTTTTGCATTAATTTTGTGGTAGACTTTGGAAGAGCTGAATTATGAAAAATCTTCTGATAATATTATATTAAGACTGATGGCACTGTCACTCCAATACAGCCACTGTTGGATCGTATTATATTCTAGACAGAGATTGAATTCAGAGTAAGTTAAACATTTGTTGTAATAGCGTGGGGTTATAAAGCAGAGTTCTTATGATAAGATATCATTTATTAGAACAAAGGAACTTAAAGTGTTCAAATTTAAATGTAAATTATGAACTGCTTTTACAACATTATAAATAGGTACACATTCAACTTTCATTATGTTTCTAGTTTGCATTGGACTTTTCACTCAATTTCTATGTTGCCATACTTTTATTTTGGGACTCAGTGGACTGAATTATCTGGCAATTAATTTCTTGAAACCCTAAAAGTTCAACAAGTGTATTTTGAATTTTTAAATTATTTTTGGTCATGTTCAAGAATTAAACCAGTTTTTTAAATAAATTTAATGTTCTAAGCAGTTAATCCCTTGTTATTAAATAAGTAAAAAATTAACATATCTGGAAACAATATTGGCTTGACAACTCTAACCATTGGAACCAGGGCTGGATTAACTCTTCCGGGGGTGCAGGGCTCTTAGAAATTGTGGAACCCCTGAGGCTCCATAATGAAGCCAAAAATGAAGGGTTCAGAATATAGAAGGGGGCTGTGGTCTAAAACCGAGGTTGGGTCCGAGGAGTGAGGGCTTTGAGGTGGGGCCGTGGATGAGGGGCTTGGGGGTACAGGAGAGGGCGCCAGTCTGGAGTCAAGGGATTTGAAGTGTGGGAGAGGACTCAGGGAAAGAGATGGGGGTACTGGGTCGGGCAGGTGATAGATAAGGTGTGGGAGGGGGCTCAAGGTAGGAGGTTGGGGTGGAGGGTAATAGCAGGAGTTAGAGTTCGGGACGGGGCTAAGGGCAACAAGTGGAAGTGCAGGGTCTGAACAGGAGTTAGGGTGCAAGAGTTAGGGTACAGCTCAGATCTGGGATGGGAGTTGAGGTGCTTACCTGGGGCAGCTCCCATTTGGCGGCACAGGCCCTGGGAAGGGGAGGTGGCAGGTGGCTCTGTGCGCTGCCCTGTGCTCGCACCGTGATTCCCAGCCAGTGGGAGCTGTGAGGGCAGAGCATGCAGGCAAGGTTAGTGTGCTGACAGAGCTTTCTGGTACTTGTAGCTCCAACTCAGTGAGCAGGGAGGGGAAAGGCAGTGAATGGAGTCTCGTGAAACCACTGTTTTTTCTTTGAATGATTGCTCGTGTTCATTCCACTTTGTCTGTGTGTGTTCACCATGTGCACCAGTGCTGAAAGTTTTTCTCTCAGCAGCATCCATAGCAGAGAGGCTCTGGCAACCCTTGGAAAGGCACCATCATGGTGCAGTATAAAGGGTGCTGTGCACTCTGCCCACCCTCAGTTTCTTCTTGCTGCCAGTAATGGTTCATCAGAACTACTGGCTTTGACTATTCATTGCTTGCTTTCCTTGGTTTAGCATCTCTTGTGGATAATTGTTCAATAATTCCCCTTAGTAGCAGTTTAGTTTAGTTAGAATTTGTATTCATCATTATTGTCCCAGACAGGACCTTGATTAGGGACAGGGCATGCCGCATTCCTCTTCAAACCTTGTGTGTCTCGCAGGCATCCTATGTCTACACAATAGCTGCCTGTGGTGTCTTGGTAAGGGACACATTAGTGATAAGTGCCAAATTTACAGATTATTCAAGCCCCATATGCAAAAAGAAAGCAGCATTTGCTGGCAGGCACTACTCATGGAGTTGGCGCTGTCCCCCTTGGCCCCGCACCTGGTGCTTTCCTCTAGTTGCCACTATTCACCCACGCCAATTCCAGTTAGGAAGGCAAAGGCTTCCACCAAGGGGTGTTCTTCTCCAGCTTGAAAGATGAAGGAGAAGCAAGGAGGAGAGAGCCAGGACCCACAATGGCAGCTTATCACTTCCATTAGGAAGTCAGGCTTCAATTTAGTTCAATTCAGGGCTAAACCTGCCTATCCTGAACTTGTCAGCACCAGGTAGCGATGATGGCCGCTGGCATCTGAAGGCAATTTGGACTCTGGAAGCCCTGCAGGCAGCACAGGACATACTGGCTATGCTAGTACTTGCAGCACATGATGCCTTGGGCACCACGGTCTAAAGGCAAGTCCATGTTGGGCCTCTTGAGGGAATCCCCCCGGCTAGCACTTGCATTGCCTAGAGATCTAGAATGCCAGCGCTCTCCCATATGAAATCACAATACCTCAGACTCAAAGAGACAAGCATCATGAATACCCCTTCAGTCTCCTGATGCGGGACGAAGGCAGGGTCTAGGGCAGAGCTCACCAGCTCGGTGCCAGACCTACTATGGCACGCGCCCCCCATCACAGGAACAGAGAGGTGTAATCAGCATCATCAAGGCCTCAGAGCCTTTCCTTGGATCAGCCTCAGTTGTTGTCTTCTCAGCATCGGTCCCTCTCATGGCAATCCTCATGGTCTTGATGTTCCTTGGACTGCTAGGCTTGTTCCAGCTCTCGTCCTGTTCCAGGTCCCACTGCTAAGGGAAGGATGAGATGCTTCGGGTAACTTGTCTTTTCTTCCCATTAGCCTTCTTCTGTAAGCTAATGGTAATCAGTACATGTTCCCTGCACTGGCTACCTTGTCTTTGGGCTTTTTCCCTTCTTAATTGGGATCCCTTCCAGTAGTGTTGCCTCATAGCACTGACTGCACCCGGAAGACTGCCATCACTTTTCTCCTTCACAATGTAGCCTCTCCTGTTGAGTGATATAACTGCATCTGGATGCTCCTTGCAGAACTATTTGTTAATTAATGTTCACAGAGTTTTAATTAATATTCAGAATTCTGGTAGGTAAACTACATAGTTACAGAAGAATTTGTCATTTTGAAAATATTATATACTGCTATTGAATACCTGTAATATATAGTGCTGGGGTAGATGCAGCTTCCTGATGCAGTAATTTTAGTGTAAGTGCAATATAAAACAAAACAAATAATAAATATAAGGAGAGCATGCTCTATCATCTATGTATTATTTCAGCGGTACTCTACTAGGAAAAACAATAATATTGAATAATCCAACAAATACTTACAGTACCACCACAATCCTAATCCTAGCCCAATACAACGGGAAGAAGCCCCGGGGCAGGGATGCTGGCCTGCGGAGCAAACCTGTCTCTCTCACTCTACAGCAGTAGCCCCAATGCCACTCAGGTTCGACACCCTTAGGTTCATGATTTCTGTAGGTGCAATTGAACCCAAATAAAGCTGCCCCTTGTATTGTGTATATATAGTGAGAATAATGAAACATCTTTTCAGGTACAGCCTCACAGGAAAGACTCTGCATCATCTGTCCTTAATTTATGCGGGTTTGGTTCCATTTTCACAGAAATCAGAAGACTTTGAAGTGAAGGTAATTTTTTAGTAAAGATGTCTCTAAGTCTACTTTTACCTTCACTGTTGTTGTAAAACTACCTCTATGCCATCACTAAAACATCTGATAAAGCATGTACTAAAAAATCAAACTTATGAAACAGTTTTAAATTTAAATTCCTAATTAAAATGAGATGTAGGAGCCTAACCATTATTCAGGCTCAGATTGACTTCTATGGACATTGTATAGGGCTCCTACTAGGAAACAGAAATAGCTTTGCTTTACCACTAGAGGTCATAGTAATGAGGAAAATACCATTTTATCAATACTTTACTATGTACCTGAACTCAGCAAGTGGTGTACTTTCTGCATTTGACTTACAAGTACAAGTTATTGTCACTATTTGTAAAAAGATACTAAAGAAAGCGAATTGTAAAATTGTTAGAGATAAGGAAAAGAAAGGGTTACTGTTCTCGACTGGTATCATATCACCAACAAACTTTATAATTGGGGATGGGGGGTATGCTAAGTGTACTAAGAAGAAAATTTATAAAATGTTTTTTTCTATAAAAATCTAAAGGTACCAATATTTGGAGTAGTAGAAATTAAAAAATAGAGAAAAGCTTTTGTGATTCACCAAATTGATGTGTGAGACTAGCCGATACAAATGCATAAAATACGTCACAAAGATAAGGTGATTTACTGTCATATATAGATTAAAATTTGCTACAAAGTTATAGTTGTCAAATTAGCTGTGGGGAAATAACATATCTGAAAGTCAGTCATTGTGCAGTACAGTTCAATATGTGTGTTCATTAATTCACTAGAAAGTTTCTTGGGCATTCAAAATGCTAAATAACCTGAATTCCTGCAACTCATTAAATCTTTACTATAACATACCAAGTTTAGGCTCACAAGAATTACCTGTTTTAAAAGAGAGTACTGTTATAACTAGATACTTGATCATGTCTAAAAGATGTTGTAGTGAAATATATTTTACCTACATAGAGTTTGAATAATCTAGAGTTAGTATATGGGGCTGAAGATGGAGTCTGCAGCCTCTCCATATCACTTGCATGGGGCAGTTTTATGACTATAGGCCTTTGGTTTCAGGTCCATCTCTAAGTTTTCTAGTTACTTGTCTGCTTCAGACCATTGTGAATACAACCTTAAAGTATGTTTATTATTTTAGGTAGTTCTTGCACCAGGAGTTGAAGAGACAGCATTGTTAATTCGTCAGATTTCTGACAACATTTTGATGTCTTCTAAAACAAATCCTCATAAATGGTTGGACAAATCCTGGCTTTCTGTCTTGCCATCTGAGGTGTGTTTCCTTTATACTAAGTGTAGCGGTTCTCTTACTGTTTTTAAGATATTAAAATGCTAAGTTCTCATTATTTCAGTTTTCCAATTTTTTATGTGTGTGTGAAATATAAACACAATGAGCTGGAATCATCCCTACAGACCCAAGTAGGCACATTCCTCAGTTCTTTCTGGAGCAGCTGTGTTGGAAGAGGGATTCATTCTCAGCATCAAGAGGCAGTAGAATATCCCAGGGAGTAAAACAGTCTGATTGTGATACTTCAGTCCTGTGCACCAAATGCTAAAAGCTAAATAAACTGGGCCAGATTACAGAACAATGGCTCAATCCTGCAGGGTGCTGAACATTTTGATTCTAATACAACATAGCAGATAAGCACATGCTTAACTAGAAGTATGTATTTTATCCCATTAAAGTCAATGGGACTAGTCATATTCTTGTAGCACTGAGCCCAAAATAGTTAAAACTTGTTTGTTTCCTTATCAGATAATTGATGTATAGATATTTACATGCTGGATGACCCTGTCTGCATGAGGAAGTGAGATGACAAGATGCAAAGAGAGCTGAGCCTGTGCAGCCAAAGGGCTCCCCTATCATCTGGCTCCTGAGAGGTTGTGTAGTGTGGGAGCATGATGGGCAGGGGAGTTGGGCGATAGTACCCATCTGCTTTCCCTGCCGAGCAGAGCCACCTCCTGACTCAAGCCCTTCAGTGCAGCCCAACCACTTCTGCTGATCTGGGTAATGATAAGATGGGCAAGTAGCAGGATCTGGCAGCTGAAACCTACCAACTGCTGCCTCCAATGAGTACCAGGCACTCCTCACTTCTCTCAATTACCAGAAAATTTTAAACCAAATAAAACCTAAAAATGAAGGGCCTTATGTAAAATACAACATTCAGAGGGTATGTCTAGGCTACAAGCCTCTTTCGAAAGAGAGCATCTAGACTGCAACCACTTCTTTCAAAAAAGCGATCCACTTTTTTGAAAGAAAACACCCAGGCAGTCTGGTTGTTCTCTTTCGAAAAAGCCCTATTTGCATTCAAGAACACCTTTTTTCGAAAGAGCTCTTTTGAAAAAAGGCATTCTTCCTCATAAAATGAGGTTTACCGTGGTCAAAAAAACCACCGCAGTCTTTTGATTTAATTTTGAAAGAACATGGTGGCAGTCCTGACTCAGGAATTTTTTTCAAAAAAAGGCCACTTTTTTTCGAAAAAACCCTGTAGTCTAGACATACCCTCAGTTCCCTTGAACTTGAAAAAAAAAACCTCTTCTAACCTGAGAGTAAAATGTGACATTTGGAGTGCAAAGTAAGATTTTTAGCAATGTTTGAGTGTGTGTTGAAAATCCATATGAAATGGATCACTGCAGTCAGCCTTAGGTATACAGCTATTATTTTCATCTTCTTATATACTCTTCCTACTGTACAGCTACGTATAATTAGTTTCCTCATTATAAAGATAATCTATTTATGGATGTCTAGGTGGTGGGTACATTAAAAACTAATTAGATACAAGGTCCACCTTCTTAGAATTGTGATTCTGTGACAGATTGTGTGCCCAGAGATTGTACCGGACTAACACGGCTGCATCTCTATCACTTTGTCCCCCCTAGGCAGAGAAGTGCTTGCTTACTTTTCCATGTATAAACCCTTTAGTAGCTCAGCTTCTGTTAAAAACGGGATCTTCACTGAAGTGGCTGTTGTCGGCAGCTTTTGACCAACTTCAGGAACTCCTACCTGAGGTTCCGGAAAAAGTTTTAAAGGTTGAGTATAATGAATATATATATATATATATTACTAGCAGTCCCGTTGACTATGTAATAAATAAAGCTTTACAGAATGCTTTCTGAGATCATGTTTATATTTCCTAATATAATTTTACAAACTAAGAAAACTACATTATTTTACATTGCTTTGCCAGCTGCATTGGTTCTTATTGCTTTTAGAGTATCTTTATTCATATCTGAATCAGCATATACATTAATTCTTAACCATTATGTTGGATCCACTTTACATCAGTGTTGGAGCCTTCTTCTAACAGTGTTACTTGAGAGGGGCAGTGTAAAGGGTTCTCCCAACCATCAACTTTCTCTGTAGAGCAGGGCTCCTCAACTCGCCCATTTGTTTGCAGCCCGCAGTATGGTTTGGGTTTACGTGTGGCTCAACACACAGCCCTCAGGTAGGATCCTTTGAACATCACCTCCACTGGGAACATGCTCCACAGAGGCAAGACAATATAATAGTTTTCTGTTGATATGTGTGTTAGTAGTTAAATTCCTGGACTGCCATTGCTCATTAAAAGTGCTGTCATATGGGTGGAAATCGGATAAATATTGCGTTTTATTAAGATCAGCAGAACTGACTTAAATGGGGCCTGTGTCTTGTGTAGTCTTGCCTTAATCTTTCTATTCATGCCCATCAGAGTGAAATAAGCTATTTATATATATATTTGCATGTATATGCAACCACATTTAAGTTGCGGCCCTCAGCATGTGCTGTATCATTGTGGCCCCTAGGCCTTCCAAAGTTGAGTAGCCCTGCTGTAGAGTATTGAGCACTAGGTGTCTTTTATTACCTAGAGCCTATAATTACTTTAATGTTCATCTTAATTTTGGGGATTTTTACAAAAAATGTTTCCTCACCTTTTTCCTTTTAAATTTTCTTTTCATCTAGTTCTCCCCTGTGCATTAAATCTTCTCAGAGCATGAATTGCTTCATGCCCCTGTTATTGCAGAAAGATCACCAGAGACATGTCAGTTACTGCAACTTTTTCTTTTTGACAGACAGAAAAATATATCTACATCTAAGAAAACTAATTTAACTTTTTAATATTTTGATTATATAGTATTAAACTATACTATAAACATTAAGTCTATTTCTTTCGTTTCAGCATTTTAGTGACATCACTTCTTTGTACAACCTAAACTCTTTCACTCCTCCAAAATCGCCCAAGAAAACTGTATCACCCCAAAAACAGTGGAGCTGCTTCAATATGACCTTTCCTCATGCTTCATTTTCCAAATCTCTACTCGGCAATATTCAAGGAAATCTGGATGGTCAGTATTCAGAAATGCTTGATAACCTACAGAATAGCACAAGTCAATCCTTAAATTATTACAAAAATGAATCTTGGTTGCCTTCAAGATCGAGTGAGAGGCAGAAGATGTTAACATCTTCGCTGTCTTACTGTGGACAGGTCAGTTGCTTTGATGAGTCAGATCACAATGTAAATGGTCAGCCGTACCTCCCTTTTCTGAAAAATATGGGAACAGATAGGACAGCCAGTCTCTCATTCTTAAAACAGAGTGATTCAGATGTATTTTCTTTGGAATCAACCAATGTGAATTATGAAGCCAGAATCTCACCATCTAAGACTCTTATGGAGGATTACTATTCAGGTAAGCTTTCTTTTCATGATATGGAGCGGAATAGATTTTATTGATGTGTTCCCTTCTTTGAACTGAAATTTCACTGCAGCTAAAATAAGCACACTTGAAAGTGTGAAAATGGTTTAGTTGAAAGCAAACCAAAATGTATGACATGGACAAGAATGTAAATTTTATGGTTTTTTTCCCATGATTTTCCTACACACGTAAAAATACAATACAGGTGTGCTAAAGAAAAAGTGATTTGATGAAAAACAGCTTAAATTGAGTCTACCTTAGTAACACAGATGTGCTATACAGGCTATTTTTAGACTATACCTGAGGGGAGAAATAGGTACTGTAGCTCAGCTGAAGTAAGGTAAACTCTTGTAAATTGTTAAGATTTACACAAATAAGTGAACAACAACATCTGCTGTATGTAGTTCTATGGAAATCTATCAACACAGAAGATTATATGGATCAGGAGATTGGTAATGGTATAAAGACTTTTGCAGTTCTAAATTGCTCATTGAGAAACACTCCCAGCAGGCCCACTAGCTCCAGAATTCTGATGCTGAGCCTTTTCTGTTCATCATAATCAAAATGGGCTCCCCAAGTCTCTATAATTTTCATCAGTGGTGATGCATAAAGGACTGGTAAGAGGGAGGGAGAGAGAAAAGGCATGGAAGGTTGGGATGACTCACCAGCCAGACAGGGAAGTCCACATGGACAGAGGATGGAAGAAGAGTTCCTCCTGGAAAATCAGGTAATAACTTCTGATTGGAAAAAAGGTGAGGGCATAATTGTAAATAGGCTCATACAGTAGAGAACACATAGGGTACATATTGATTTAGGAGACGAGAATTGGCCTGGCTAGAGTAGGAAGAGAGATAGTCCATTGCAGTTGATATGGGCAAGGAAGGGGCCAGTCTGGGGCTTCTGTGAAAAGCTTGCACTCAAAAGACCTTTGCCTCCTCGTTTTACTAGTAAAGGGAGCCAAAAATTGTCTGCCCTTGTTGTGTCTCTAAAGCAGAATACAAAAAGAAAAGACTATGATAAAAGGAATGATCAATAAGTAATTTTTCCTTATCATCCCAAGTCAATTAAAGAAATGACTGAAAACTTTAAAATACGTTCTTCATTAAAATGTTTTCACACTGGATTACTGGATTACTCTTTAAATTGTTTTATTATCTAGTGTCCAGCAAGGATACAGAGGAGGAGAGCTTAACAATTCCCATCAGTAAAGATGTGTACAAAATCCTTATGAGACGAGAGAGCAGTCTACGTGACCTCATTGAGAAGAAGTTTGGCTGCATGTCTCTCCTTAAGAGTATAAGATGTCCTCTTGAAGTATACAGGAAAAGCCTGAAGGAAGGAATTGAGATATCTGTTTGGATGGATGATATGACAAGACATATGGCTGATGCCTTGGTGATCACAGCCAATGAATATCTGGATCATATTGGAGGCCTGGCTCTTGCCCTGATGAAAGCTGGTGGACCAGAAATTAAGCAAGAGAGCAAGTGTTACATTGAGTGCCATGGACCACTCACCACTGGCCAAATAGCAGTAACAGGTGGAGGCAGGCTTTCGTGTAAGAAAGTTATTCACACAGTAGGTCCAAGATGGGCTGCAAATGAAAGTGAGAGATGTTGTCATATGCTTGAGACAGCCATTATAAATGTCCTGAAATATGTTCGTGCTCCAGAGAATAATATAAAGTCTGTGGCTATCCCTGCAGTGAGTTCAGGAGTTTTTGGCTTCCCACTAGATTTATGTGCTTATGTGATCATACAGACTATAAAGAATTTTGTTGAGCTAGCTCCATTGTTTAGCTGGTTCAAAGAAATCCACTTGGTGAACATTGCTGAGCCCACAGTTGCAGCAATGAAAAAGGCCTGTGAAGAGTTGCTGGGCGGGAGTGACATCAGTTCACTTCGGGAGAGTCCACCAGTTTCAGCAACCTGGCTTTCAGATTCAATCACAAGCAATGGTCTTTCCCTGCATATCATAAGAGGATACATTGAAGATCAACAAGTAAGTCTTCACAGTGGAGCATGAAGGCCTTGATCTTGTAAAGTCCTGAGCATGGAGTTGCCTCCCAGCACCTAAGCAGGATTGGACCCTAAGAGCTTAGAAGTCATGCTATGTTGATCCAGTAAATATGCATTTTGTTCTCTTGCCCTCAGCCACCCAACATTAGAATCAGTGAACCAGTACTACATATACCCAGGTGTCTTATCTCTCTATATTTTTTTTCCTTCAGGACGACAGAGTGACATCATCACATCACTCTGCATCCCTCAGTTGCCCTGCCTCCTCCCTCTCTCCCTCCCCAGTGCTCTGGCAGGATGGGAGCTGTGTGGCCTCTCCTTTTTCCCCTCCTCAGTGCTCCAGGGGGGGCAGAAGCCACATGGCATGCTCCCTTCTCCCTCTCCAGTGCTCCTCATGTGTTAAGAAAACATCTGGACTCCTTACAAAGTTTGTTTGTATAGATGTGGAAATAAAGGGCAGCAGTTATGACCTATGGTCAATGTGGGAGAAATTCTGTTAACTGACTATACAAAGTTATATTCCTTCCAAGCAACTGAATGGGTGCAGCCCAAAACCTTGTATTTTTAATTACTTTTAAACAATCAAGTGAAAGTTTGACTCATTATTTCTGTGCTCAAAATACCATAAGCAAAACTTCTGCATTTCAATTTAGTTCCAAATTACAGCAGCCCTAGGGAATCATATATATATAGTAGCCCAATGTCTGTGACTGTGTAACGCTGAAACACTGGCTGTTGCCTCCCGCCATGGCGCTTGGCTGACTTCTGCGCCACTCAGCCAGGTCGCCGCATGGGAGCAAGCGGCGCAAGCAGCCGTTTGGGGTCCACGCTCCCCATGCAGCCCGGCACAGAAGTCAGCCGAGTGCCACGGTGGGAGGCGAAGGGGGCCAGGGTGGTGACGTACATGCCCAGAGGGCAGGGCCTGGATGAGCGTGCATCCCCAACGGAGACAGAGGAGAGCGGAGAAAGAGTGGGAGGCAGGAGGGGGAGAAGAGAGAGAGAGAGATGGAGCAGAGAGGCAGGAGGAGGGGGAGAAGAGAAAGGGAGAGACGGAGAGGCAGAAGGCGAAGGAGAGCTGAGAGGGAGGGGGAGGCAGTAGGAGGAGAAGAGAGAGAGATGGAGCAAGAGATCGGAGGCTCAGGAGAGAAGATTGACGTGGAGGAGAGACCTGAAAATCTCATCTTATGATGGTCTAATTGGCTAGTATGTGAAGGGCAGAAGGAGAAAGCTCAGGGATTTCCATCCTTCCATAGTCCTCCTGAACAGAAAGCAGCTATAATTTTGTAATTCCTCCTAAATATACAAGCTGATGAGGACTATCAGTGTTGGTGGCAGTCCTTACTGCTATTAGGCTACATCTCCATTAGGCACCACTAGCAATGGCATGTGCTATATATATATATATATATATATATATATATATTATGCCACAATAAAAAGCCTGCTCTATCCATCACTCACTGCAGTGCATGTAGCTACTCATGTCAATGAAAGCAGGGGAAAAGTTTCAGCAGCTAGAAATACCAGTATAGGTGGGGAGACGGTGAGTAGGTGTATAAGAGATGTACTTGTATACATAGACATGTCCTTCAACTATGTTTTTTACTTGCCTAAGCCATGCCTTACCAACTTTACTGCTAGTTGTACCCATCCAGGTGTGGAGGGCACTATGCTGTTATGTATTCCACATGCTGCCAAAAGAAGCGTACAGTGAAGGTGTACCTTAAAAGGGGGAGTGTCTGGGTGGGTTGGAGTTTTTATAAGGAAAAACTCCACTAGCTACTTGAGGATGTCTGAAGTGGGGATCTGACTGCAGTGCTGGTAAAATACAAATTTAGCTGAAATGATATATACTGAGCTCTTGTGTTCTTTTTTTGTAGACTGAAGTTATTGTTAATTCAGTGGTCATGAATGATGATCCCTCAGGAGGAAATATTTCAAGAGCGCTTCTGGAAAAAGCAGGGCCATCACTTCAGAAGGAATTTCTGTTCGAGTTACAAAAACTTCCTCCCTATTGTGAGAAATTCATATTGACAAAAGGATACAATCTCATGTGCAAGTCAGTGCTACACATAGTATGGGCCTCACAAAACAGCAGTGATTCACACAAGGTGACATTCAGTTAGAGTGAATTTTAACTTCTCTTTTTCAAGTAAAAAAGTAAATTGATGTCTACAAGGTCTCCTTTTATTCTGCAGGTACTAAAAACTGCAATGTCAAGATGTTTGCTTATGATGCAGGAGTATCAACTTCCTTCAATTTCCTTCCCTGCAATTGGGACCAAAGTGCTAAATTTGCCAAATGATGAAGTGGCAGATATTATGATTGATGAAGTTTTAAGCTTTGCAAAGGAACGCCCTTGGAAGAAGACAGATGTGTATTTTGTGATCCATCCAAATGATGGTTATGTCTATAAGGTAAAACATTTAAATAGAAGAACCCATAATAATCATGAAGAAAGTTTCTAAGTAATGTTGCAAGATAACTCACCCAGCAATATCGTCAATCTCTCCAACTACACACTCAGCTCGGCAGAAGAATCTGTTTATCTCGGGGACTCTCTTTTTGCCCCGCCACCCCCACTAACATGATTCAGTTCTGCGGTGATCTGGAAGCCTACTTTCGCCGTCTCCGTCTCAAGGAATACTTCCAACACGACACTGAACAGTGCACTGACACACAGATACCTTCCCACCAACAGCACAAGAAGAAGAACTCCACATGGACTCCTCCTGAGGGCCGAAATGGCAGTCTGGACCTCTACATAGAATGCTTCCGCCGACATGCACAGGCAGAAATTGTGGAAAAACAACATCGCTTGCCTGGTAACCTCAGTCGTGCAGAACGCAATGCCATCCACAGCCTCCGGAACAACTCTGACATTATAATCAAAGAGGCTGACAAAGGAGGTGCTGTTGTCATCATGAACAGGCCTGACTACCTAAAGGAGACTGCCAGACAACTCTCCAATACCAAATTCTACAGGCCACTTTCCTCAGATCCCACTAAGGAATACACTAAGAAACTGCACCATCTGCTCAGGACACTCCCTAAACAAACACAGGAACAAATCGACACACCCTTAGAGCCCCGACCAGGGTTGTTCTATCTATTACCCAAGATCCACAAACCTGGAAATCCCGGACGCCCCATCATCTCGGGCATTGGCACTCTTACGGAAGGACTGTCTGGCTATGTGGACTCTCTGCTCAGACCCTATGCCACCAGCACTCCCAGTTACCTTCGTGACACTACGGATTTCCTGAGAAAACTACAATGCATAGGTGATCTTCCAGAAAACACCATCCTAGCCACCATGGATGTAGAGGCTCTCTACACAAACATCCCACATGCAGATGGAGTACAAGCTGTCGGGAACAGTATTCCTGATGATGCCACAGCACAACTGGTGGCTGAACTCTGTGAATTTATCCTCACACACAACTATTTCAGATTTGGTGACAACATATACCTCCAGACCAGTGGCACTGCAATGGGCACCCGCATGGCCCCACAATACACCAACATTTTTATGGCTGACCTGGAACAACGCTTCCTCAGCTCTCGTCCACTTACACCCCTTCTCTACCTACGCTACATCGATGACATCTTCATCATCTGGACCCATGGGAAGGAGACTCTGGAAGAATTTCACCATGATTTCAACAGCTTCCACCCCACCATCAACCTCAGCATGGACCAATCTACACGGGAGGTCCATTTCCTGGACACCACGATACAAATAAGTGACAGCCATATCAATACCACCCTATACCGAAAACCTACCGACCGCTATACTTACCTGCATGCCTCCAGTTTCCATCCTGGACACACCACACGATCCATTGTTTACAGCCAAGCACTGAGGTACAACCGCATATGCTCCAACCCCTCAGACAGAGACCTACACCTACAAGATCTTCAACAAGCATTCTGTAAACTGCGATACCCACACGAGGAAGTGAGGAGACAGATTGACAGAGCCAGACGTGTACCCAGAAGCCTCCTGCTACGGGACAAGCCCAAGAAAGAAACCAACAGAACACCACTGGCCATCACCTACAGTCCCCAGCTAAAACCTCTCCAACGCATCATTAGTGATCTTCAACCCATCCTGGACAATGATCCCTCGCTTTCACAGGCCTTGGGAGGTAGGCCGGTCCTTGCCCACAGACAACCCGCCAACCTGAAGCATATTCTCACCAGCAATTACACACCGCACCATAATAACTTGAACTCAGGAACCAATCCTTGCAACAAACCTCGGAGCCAACTCTGCCCACATATATACACCAGCAACACCATCACAGGACCTAACCAGATCAGCCATACTGTCACTGGTACATTCTCCTGCACATCCACCAACGTAATATATGCCATCATGTGCCAACAATGCCCCACTGCTATATACATCGGCCAAACAGGACAGTCCCTACGTAAAAGAATCAATGGACACAAATCTGATATTAGGAATGGCAACATACAAAAACCTGTAGGGGAACACTTCAATCTTCCTGGACACACAATTGCAGATCTAAAAGTAGCCATCCTGCAGCAAAAAAACTTCAGGACCAGACTTCAAAGAGAAACTGCTGAGCTACAGTTCATCTTTAAGTTTGACACAATCAACTCTGGATTAAACAAAGACTGTGAATGGCTTGCTAACTACAAAAGCAGCTTCTGCTCTCTTGGAATTCACACCTCCAGATCAGCTGCTAGAAGTGGGCCTCATCCTCCTTGATTGGATCCACCTCGTCATCTCCAGCCTGATCCTGGCCTGCATATTTATTCCTGCCTCTGGAAATTTCCACTACATGCATCTGACGAAGTGGGTCTTTGCCCACGAAAGCTTATGCTCCTACACTTCAGTTAGTCTATAAGGTGCCACAGGACTCCTCGTCGCTGTTGCAAGATAAAGTACTTCATATATCGAACTAGACATTACCTTTGTAAAAATGGATTGCAAGCCTCAGCTACATATGCATGCAAGTCCTGGGAATGGCAGGGAGTATACAATGAAGGTGCTACTCCCACTTAATTGGGACTTTCTACTGAAGTTATGCCCCAGGAAATGCATTCAGCAAATTCTGTCACATCTCCTGTAGCAAAGTATTGTCACAAAAGGCTTGGCATTCCACCATAGAAAAGGCTATAGACACAAGGCCAAATTCACTGCTAATGATTTCAATGGAACCATAGCAGTTTATGCCAGCAGAGAATATGACTTGGGTGATTTATATATGGCTGTTTTAGGTATCCATATATTATAAAAATATAAAGGTTTGATCCTGTTCTCACTGCAACCTAAAACTTCCACTGACTTCAGTACATGAGGGCTGTGTCTACACTGGGCCGCTTTTCCGGAATAACTTGAAAGCTATCTATACTGGCCGCTTGCTTTTCCGGAAAAGCAATGACGATCTACTGTAAAATTGTCAGTGCTTTTCCGGAAAAACTATGCTGCTCCCGTTCGGGCAAAAGTCCTTTTCCGGAAAAACTATTCCGGAAAAGGGCCAGAGTAGACAGCACAGTAGTCTTTTCCGCAAAAAAGCCCTAATCGCGAAAATGATGATCGGGGCTTTTTTCCAGAAAAGCGCGTCTACATGGGCCATGGACGCTTTTCCAGAAAAAGTGCTTTTCCAGAAAAGCATCCTGCCAATGTAGACGCGCTTTTTCCAGAAATACTTATAACGGAAAACTGTTCCGTTTTAAGCCTTTCCAGAAAAGGGTGCCAGTGTAGACGTAGCCGTGGAATATACTGTAGCAAAAGTAACATACAGCACAATAGAGTGTCATCTGGCAAAAAGGTTACAGTATGCTCTTGCTTCTCCTCTGAAAGACAATTGTCCACAAATTCATACTCAGGACCAATTCAGATGTGAAGTGTAATGTAGTATCAGTAACTGAGTGTAAGAGAGTTTGAGTGTAACTTACATGCTGCAAATCTGGAAAAAGGTGTAGCCACTATCTTCTTGTTCCTTCCTGTTGCTTTACCTGATAAACTAGCTCTTCCATGCCACTGATATATAGGTTACATCAGTTTTTACTCCTAGGTTCAAATAAACCAAATAGCACCCACCCATTGCCATGTAACATACATTGTCTTGCATGTAAACTCTGTAGTTTCTGCACATTTTTAAAAGTATTTACAATACGAATGTGCAAGTTTAATTATAGTTTCCTTTTGTTCTTATATGCTGTAAACTGCTATGCAGTTTCTTCATCTTTTTGTCAGTACAATTTAACGTAATATTTTTTTTGTAAAGTAGTATTCATTTGCAATATACTTCTCACGGTATTTACTTAAAGATGATTTTTATCATTTCTCCAGATGCCAGAACTGACAAATTGCATCTGGCTGTCATTTGTCTCTGTGCTTCTTTGGACCACATGCTCACACTCCCCGTTGTTTCACTCATGTGCCAAAGCCTGTACTTCCCCAAAAAACAACTAGAATATTGTATTTCTGCATCTCAGGGAGGTCAGTCTGCAGGACGCCCAAACCCCCTCCACAAAACTGACCAGTGCTCCTCGGTGGCCCCCTACATGAGGCTATGGGAAGAACTTTGAGAGTTAGATAGGAGGGTAGTAATACATCAGTACATAACATGGATTCCTCAGTATAACACCACAAGCAGAAGTGAGCAGTGGATAGCTTCAACTCCTGCTATAATAGCTGCCCTAGCCTGGTTGCATGGGCTCCCCATATACTACCTCCAGGTGGAATTGGAGAGGACGCGATCCATGTCCTTGTACAAAACTCTGGAACCAGGCTTGGCACAGACGACCAGCATTAGCCCCTGTGTGAAAGGAGACTGATTAAAATGTCTCACCCAACAGAAGTCTGGACAGAGATTCTGTTCATTTGTTAATGGTTTGATACATAGCTGGCTGTGAACTTATTCTAAATTTTTATTTTTCAAGGCTTTCCAAAAAAAGTTGAATTCAGCAAAAAGCAAAGTGATAGAAAATATGGAATGCAACAAATGTTATGATTTGGGTAAGTAAGAAGCACAAGGGAGGGTGAGATTCTGAAAATGATTCTTTCCTAATAAATATCTGTTATATGGAGGGAAACGGTCACAGAGGAGCTCTGCATTTCATTTATTATTCTGTTTCATTGTTTGACTGATTGAGAGTGAGAAACAAGCAAGAGTGGTTTTAGGATAATGGGGAAAATGTGTTACCTCTTCTAAAGTTATGTTTTGCAAAACTTTGTTTTAGTATTATATGTAATTAGACTGTATTTTTACTTTTATCAGATTTTCATTCATGTAAATCAAAATGTAACTGTTGAGCTAACTATTCATCTCTTAAGACACTTTGCATCTTTTGCCCCCTGAAGGACTTATGTCATTCACATTCATGTTATCAGGAGTTACCTGTGAGTGCTGATTGTTGGGGATTGGTAGCTCAAAAGAAGGATTTCTTAAAACTGAATAGAGGAAGAAGCTAATTATGAGAATGCTCAATTATTCTCTCTAATCAATCATCTTCATCCCAGTTCCTTTCATTTAAGGAGCAAATGGGTATGGTAAATTGTTGACACAGAAGGTTCTAGCTGTTTTGCTTTGGTACCTTCATTCCAGCTTATGCAGACAGATATAGCACACGATCAGCACCATCCTTCTGTAGAACACAGTACAGTAAACTTCCGATAATCTGGCACCTCTAGGACCCAAGGGGTGCCGGATTATCAGATTTGCTGGACTATCGGAAGGGGAAACTATGAGGGGTCTGGGGTAGCATCCCCCCTCCACCCCAGACTCCTCATAGCCCCCCCTTCCAATAGTCTGGCTCTGCCCCAGGCGTCCCTGATTCAGCTGCTGCTGGTCAGTTTCAGCAGCGGCTGAATTGGGGATGCCTGCAGCAGAGCAGCTGGAGTGCTGTTGGGTTGGTCCGGTAGCGCCAACTCTTGGCATGGCGAGACCAACCCGACAGCACCCCAGCTGCTCTTAGGGATGCCTGGAGCAGAGCAGCTGGGGTGCTGCCGGGTTGGTCCCGCAGCGCCGCTCCTCGGCGCTACTGGGCCAACCCTGCAGCCCTCCAGCTGCTCTGTCCCAGACATCTGGATTCAGCCGCTGATCAGTTTCAGCAGCAGCTGAATGAGGATGCCTGGGGCAGAGCAGTTGGGGGCTGCCAGGTTGGTCCCACAGCGCCGAGGAGCGGCGCTACTGGACCAACCTGGCAGCACCCCAGCTGCTCTACTCCAGGTGTCCCCAAGTCAGCCACTGCTGAAACTGATCAGCGGCTGACTCCAGGAAGCCCAAGGCAGAGTTGCTCTGCCCCGGGCTTCCTGGAGTCAGCTGCTGGTCAGTTTCAACAGTGGCTGAATCCAGATACCTGGGACAAAGCAGCTGGGGCGCTGCTGGGTTGGTCTGATAGCGCCAACCCTTTAGGTATTTTGGCTTGAAGAGCTACAAGTCTAGATAGTGGCTGTGAAATTATTTAACCAATCCTCTCCTCAGCATAGTTAATTGTCACTGATCCAGTGAGCAAATATAAACATTAACCAGTTCAAATCAAGAGAAAGACCAACAGAATCCTTTAAGTATAGTGATGCCTGATTCACTGCCTGTAGCACCTCAACTCTGAAGGATGGAAGGTGTCCCCTGCATATTTCTCTTGGTTAGGCTAGTGGAAGCAGACAATCCAGGGCTGAATCATGCACTAATTAATCTGAATGAGATCCATGTGAAAATCATCATCAGTGGTTGATTTGTAGTATGGTTTTGTTCAACCTTTTGGTTAGGGCTGTCACTACTAACTGCAATCAGTATGAGTTGATGGCACAAAATACTTCATGTGATTGGGCCCCAGCACCAAAGGGTAACATTTCACATCCACGGAAGTGAGGATGATGTCATGTGTAACATTTCTTCCCTCTTTGTAGGCAGGCGAGTTGTATTTGCATTGTGACTCCTGTTCAAATTGTTGTAGGTAGCACTGCAGCCAGCCCATTATCATTTCCATCGGTGGACTTTTTATATGAAGCTGATTTTATTTAAAACATTCTAAGCTAGCCAAAGCAAGTGAGTGAAAAACATTGATTTTAGCACCACTTTACATCCTACCTGAAAAAATCAGGACACACATAGATGGAGCTAAAATGCAAAAAGAT
This sequence comes from Pelodiscus sinensis, assembly GCF_052426305.1. NCBI lineage: Eukaryota > Metazoa > Chordata > Testudines > Trionychidae > Pelodiscus > Pelodiscus sinensis. The sequence continues at coordinate 10,777,485 of NC_143057.1, forward strand.
ATTTCATTTATCTAGTGCCAAACTCGAGCAGGAATTTATTTACTCCTTTGGAAACAGGACAGTGTCTTCTTCATTTTCCCCCTAGAGCTACAATGTATTCTCTTAATACAAAAATGGCCCTAACTAGAAACTTGAATGCAAGATTTATATTTTCAGTATGTGTAAATATTTAATTTAATCATTTCCAGTATCTCCCGAAATAGCAACTTCTGCTTAAACATTAGAGGAATGTGGAAAAACATGAAAATGAAGAAGTTTCTAAATAGTTCACAGAACTACCACAATTTAATTTGACTTCAAACTAAAATGTTGTTTATATATCTGGATTGTAACGGTATCTATTAATGATTACTAAGGCCAAATAGTGGTCCCACTTAATTCAATGAGAGATTTGACATTGACTTTAATCGGATTAGAATTTGGCCCTTCTGGAGAGATTTTCAAAGGCCGAATTTAAAGTTAATGGGAGTTACATGCCCAACTGCCATTTGTATCTTTAAAAATCTGTTAGTGTCTGTCAGAATATCCCCATTCTGAACATACCAGAAGGGCAGCATAGTTCCTTGTGCTGCAAAGTCTCAAGCTGCACATCAAGATTTGTGACTGCATTTGTGAACTTTTCAGTTTACTGACAGCACATGTATAAATAATACTTCTTACAGGATCATGCTCCAATAGACGAGCTGAAGCAGAGAATAAAAAAACTGGACCAGCCATTGAACTTATTGGAAACTACCATGAAAAACTAGAAGCAGCAAAACTATGGATCGAAGACATAATGCAAGTCCAGGAAACTCACCTTATCATTATAGAAAACAATCAAATTTTCAACCTTAGCAAAAGAGAGCATGCAGAACTCTCTCATCTGCAGCATTTTGGTGTATCCATATCAGAAGAAGTGGCTGGTGGAAAAGCAAGATTAAAGATTCAAGGTCCTCCTGGTTCCATAATTGATGCAGTGTTTGTGATCGAAAACTTACTATTTCATGCACAAGAAAATAAAACCAAACAAGAGGAGCTGCTGCAGTCAAAGGGTCAGTGAGGTTAAAAGAATAAAAGCAAATAGGATGAATATATATGTATATTATCCATAGTTAGATGAGCCTATATTTCAGTTTTATGTATGAAGAATATACAGGAGGGTCAGATTAATCCATGTGCTTAGATACTATGGTAATGGGCTCTATGCAAAGCCTTTCAAGGATTTGGCTACATCTGTACTACAGTGAAAGTCAACTTAAGCCATGCAACTCCAGCTATGTGAATAACATACCTGGAGTTGATGTATCTTAAGTCAAATTACTATGAGTTCTGCGGGGGGTTGATGGGAGAAATTCTACTGCTTACTTTCTTTGCTCTTCTCATCCAGGGTAGAGTAACAGGGTTGAACAGAGAGCGATATACAGTCAGTTTCGCAGGTCTTCACTAGATCTGCTAAATAAATCACCAGTGGATCCATCTCAGAGTATCAATTGGGGCTGTAATGTAAATGTAGTCTGTTAATTTGTTGACTTCAGTGGTTTCATTGTAGGGATGTTAATTTGCGTGTAATCAGCTAATCAAGTAGTAGATGGAGTTTCATAATGAAGATGATACATTCTGTATCTTTTCTGTTTGACTTTTCATTGGTTCCTTTAGTAGAACTTGATTTAACAAGCAGAATATATCCAGCAAATTAAAATATAAAATAAAGTCCTTAGCAAAGTTTAATCTATTAAAAAATGTCTAGATTTGGACATATAGTTATTTTATAGAAAGTATACAAAAGTGTAGAAAGTGTAGTGCAATGTTCATATGCAAAGTTCACTGATCTTAACAGAACCCATTCAACTGAGTTCAGTTACCTTGATTTTTTTTATAATTGAAACCTTAAAATTAAAACTAATTTAGCAGTAAACTCCCTTCTTACAAGCAATAATCAGTTAACCCTTACAGCACAAAAAAAAGAAAGAGTATTACAACCTCATTAAGAAGAACTCCTGTGTCATCAAATGACCCTGTAAAGGGGTAGTCTTGATCAAGATGACCCAGACAACTTGCTTTGGAGAATATCTAGAACTTCTCTCTCTTGAATAAGCAACTAAAAATAATATATTAATTTCCTCCTGCACTGACTTTGCATTTAGTGTGAGTTTTAACAATCTGAAAATCTTAAAATTAGTATTAAATATCCTGTTATTTGTATCCAGGCCAGTTGGAATGTGATTATCCTCCAGAAAGACTCCGAGACAGGACAAGGGATATAAAAATGTATTTCCATATCTCACCAGTAGACTCACCTTGTCAGGAATTCAAAGACAGAGAAAAACAGTTTGAGAAAGCTGGGCTTCATTTTCTCAAGGTAAAGAGTGTGTCCTGGATAAAATGAATCTGAACGAATCTTAAGGTATCAGACATTTACAAGAACCTGGATGGAATTAAGAAGGGAACATTTTCAAATAAGAGCAAGCTCAAAATCAATCGGCTCCTTAGCATATTTGAATGAACTTTAGTGAAATTGCAAATGAATCCTAGATGTATTGCTCAATTAAGATGACTCTTTGTTCAGAAAATACAACTGATCATTCTAAAAAATGCAGTTAAATCCTCATTTACTATTTCAGAAGCTACCATTTGTCTGTTTTATATTTTGCAGCCTGATGTGCTCAGTTATAGATGAATTCTCAGGGATCAAGAAACTGATTCTTGCTCCTGATGTAGTCTGTAGTAGGTTCCAAGTTCTGCTTTAATACATGAATGGAACATAAATATGTACAGAATATCCATAGAGAAATACAAGCCTCTCCAGTAGATACATCCTCTGTGGAAAGGAAGGAGCATTGTCTAATGCAATGATTCTCAAACTGGGGGTCCTGACCAAGAACGGTATTGGAAACCTAGGGTCACAATATTGCTCACCCTTCTGTGCTGCCTTCAGAGCAGAGTGACTGATGAGTGGCAGCTCCTGACCAAGTGCTCAGCTCTGAAGGCAGCATTGCCACTAGTAGCAGTGCAGAAGTAAGTATGACGTGGTATGCGGGAGAGTGAGGTTGCCACGTTTTTTAGCCTAAAATAGAAGATGATCCTAATGGTGCCAAACCAGGGAGGTCCAAGGAGTTTGCCAGACCAGGGGAGGTCAGGCTCCTCTCTGGGTTGCTGGGGGTCCCCGGAGCCTGGGCTGTCCATCCTGGGGTCAGCCTCTTTGGGCTGAGTCTCTCCAGCCTGCACTGGTCCCATTGAATTCCTTCCACTACTGCTGGGGTTCCCACCCACTGCCAGGCATTCCCCTGGCCACCACTGGGGTTCCTGGCCAGCAGTGGCCCCACTGCCACCAGGGTTCCCTGCCGGAGTTACGGATTCCTCTCAGCCGCCATCATGGCTTCCTGTGCTGAGGCTCTCTAGGGCTGGACTCCCCATCCACCACAGGACCAGCTCCTGCTAGCCCAGCCGGGGTTCCCTGGCACGTGCAAGATTCCCCACCTGGCTCGTGCTCCTTGTATCTGGGGCTCTCTGGTCTGGCAACATCCATGGTCCGGAAGGACGATGGATGTTGCCAGAGTAGAGAGTCCCGGATTTGAGAGTTTCAACCTGTATTTTCAAAGGGGGCCCCAGCACAAAAAGAGTTTGAGAACTCCTGCATCAAGTTAAGAACGATGTACAAAGGCCACTTCTCATGCTGCATTATAACTTTATTAGGCTTCCAAACATGCATGGGATCTTTTCTCTAGAAAATATTTCTTTGCAACCTTTAACGACTTTCCATTCCAGAAAAGCTCTAAGCATTTTCAAGAAGAAATTGGAGGCTTGGCATATAGCTGTCCAGAAGATCAGGATGAGAAGACACTTTGGAATGAATATCCATCCAGACATGCATTGGATTCCTTTGCACCTGACATCAGACTTTGTGATTCATTTGCGAATCCTGATGAATACAGTAGTCTAAATTTTCACCAAATAGCTGGAGAGTTTTCAAGAAAGAGAATGCCTGGTGCATCATCATCAAATGTAATAGAAAAAGAGGTTTTAACAGGTATGGGAAAATCAGACAAGTGCTGAGATTAATTTGTAATTAAACTACAAATCAGAGTATCTGAAAGACCACATCATAGATTTTTCTTTAAAATAGTTTTCAAATCAGCAGATTAGTTGTGCTTTCATTTTAATTAGATGATTTGTAGTAAATTCTTAAACTATTACATATTTGTATTTTTAACGCAAGCAGAAGTTCCTAACATTTTAAATGTGTTTTTATATGTGAACATGCAGCTTGATGTGTGCAAATGAGACCATTGTATGCTTAAATATGGATACACACATGCATGTAACTCTTTATTACCCCTTAATTTTTGAAAATTTAGTCCTGCCTACATTCCTAATACATTCAGAGGCAAAGAGAAGTCCCACAGCATACATACATTTAATAACTATTTACAGTTATTTTATATTTTGATCTCTTCATTGTACAGCGAAACTGATGAGATACCTAAGTAATTACACCAAGATCATCTGAAAACTTATTGCTACCTTGTCTCATGGGCTGCTTAAGGCAAGCTGGCAGTGAACAGGGGAAAAGTTGTATAAATACAGTATATACTGTTTTTATTTCTCAACCTTTGGAAATTAAAGAGGCTATAAGGAAGTTGTAAACGAGGGGTGGGGAACGTAAGGCCCAGGGGCATGATGCGGCCCCTGGCTTGCCTAGATCCAGTCCCCGAGGCTTGGGGCTTCCTCCCAGCATGGGGAAGCTCATGCTGGTGCTCCAGCCCCTGCATCATCCCCCTGCAGAGCTGGAGCAAACAATCTACTAGCCTGAGCCTCCAAAGGCTCTGGTGTGTGTGGAGAATGTGGGGAGTGTCTTTCTCCTTCTCCTTGGAGACCATGTCACAATGGGGTTTTGGTGTTTTTCTGCTTCTCACTTGTGTGCGCAGCCCCCCAGCTGATTTTTCTGTGGGTCAGCGACCCCCCCCAAGACACAAAAAAGGGTCCCCACCCGTGTTGCAAACAAACCTGCTTCTATGCTTCTTTCCCTGGGATACATCTGAGGGGCAGCTTGATGGTTAGTTGTACTTCAGTAACTGTAAAGGAAATTGGCTAGCAGGAAGAGAAAGTTTTAACTCCAGTAAACAAATTCTATAGGAACCAATGACCTGCTGCCATGCATTCCACTGTCCTGAAAAATACTGTGATCTCCACTGGAACAGGTTTCTGTAATACCAAGAACTGTCATCAGAATTCCTATTAAAATGATAAAGCTACATTAAAGCAAGAGGAGAAGATGAGCAGTGGTTTTGTCTCGGCTCTTGGCAGAAAACATTTTTATTTCACTATTCATGAGCTAAAATAAAACAAAGACCTGCTCATTCACAAGGCATTTGTGCATGTTCATGAAGCATAGCTCCATTAAAGAAAAGTTTCATGCAACTTCCATGTTTCAGACGCATCTACAAAGTCAAAATAGACCTTGAAAAAATACGTGTGGATAAAGTTTTGTTAAATCTAAAAACACTTAGGATCAGTAAACCAAGTTAGTTTTTTCTTCTGGCACAAATATTCCTTTTTTTCCAGATTATGTATTGCTAGGGACAAATAGAATCCTGTATGTGAGATTTATACAAGATTTTGCTTTTAAGTGTGGACACTTAATTTACTTGAGAATATTAACAGCATGTCCCTGATGAAAAAATTCTAATTACATGTTTATTGGAGACTACCCAATGTATTACTCATATAATTATAAAGAAAAATTAAAAGCATGCCCAAGTGTTGCATTCCTTGTATATCAGATAGATTTTGTAAATTAATTCCCAGCTTAAAGTCACAAGATGTTTGTGCAGATACTTCTATTAGTGGAATTTATTCTAAAAATAGTAATCAGTACAAATCTCAGTCTAGTACAATCTTGCCATTCTTTTGTACAATAGCATGCTTTGAAAAGCTACAGCCTGTTAGTAGTAGTGAGAAAAGTATTGCCAAAACTGCACAACTATGGGATTGTTTTGTAGTTAATCATGCCTTTCTTTTTCCCTTTCCTCCCTCCTTCTTTAATAGGTTTAGGCTTTGCAAAAGTACCAGAACTCAAAAAAAGGCGACTAACATTTGAAAAAGCTCCTGGAAGAAGTGATGGGCAAACTCGTCTTAAATTCTTTTGAATTAAATGGTCAGTCTTACAATGGATGTTTTAAAATGTGTGAAATATTTCAAAGGAGCCATTTTAAATTTTATAATTATTTTTGACCCAATTCCCAGGTCATTTTCTTATATTGAGAAGTTATTAGGTTAAGAAAGTTTTTGCACGTTTATTAAATTCTATTGTTTGATTGATTGTATATTTTACCAAACAAGTTATCTACTTAAAGTGGAGAATTTCTAGGAAAGATGTCTCTTCTTAATTTACATCTAAGAAAATAAAAACATTTTCACTTTTCATATACTGCTTATATATAATTTGTTTCATGGCTCATGAATTAATTTAAAAGTGCTATATTGTTCTTTACATGCCCAAAAAGGCAAATAAGCACAAGGATGCTCTATATTTCAACTCCTGGAGTTCCTTGATCATTTCTGAGGGGCATGGGGGATCCTAGATTTGTGCATGAGATTAAGGTGCTGGGCTTCTGAAGGAGAAGGAAAAAAGATGCAGAGGCAATAAGCCTAACTTCAGTACCAAACAAATTAGTTGATGCTATGGTAAAGAACAGAATTATCAGATAGATAAACATGCTATGGTGGGAAAGAGTCAGCTTTTATAAAATGCCTCACTCCTCCCCCCACCCTAAAAAAAAAAGCTCTTTAAGATTGCGTGTGGAAAGTGATGCAGTGTAAGACAATTGATCTCACAGAACTGAGCAGGGAGAATGCTGATGCAGCCAACCATGTCCTGGTCCTGCCTCAATCCAGCCTAATCACACCCTTGCTAGACCCCTATGGGGAACTTTTTGCTTTTGTATAAAGACAGTCCTGAAACCCAGGTAATTAATACCAGTATCTCCCCTCTCCTATCCCTTAACATAGTACAGAACATCTACACCTAGGACCTAACCACAGTATAGTTACAATGCAGTGCAAAAAATCCCTCATGTTGGCAACAGGATTCTAACCATGATAGAAAGTAACCATGACTCCTTCCCCACTCTGGCATGATAAATGCAGAAGTGGGGGCCAGCAGGTATACCCCAAAGCCTTATCTACCAGGCTTTGGTATAAAACTTCCCCCAAAATCTTAAAACCCTAGATTTTGGGAATAAAACTTCTGCTGCCACCACCCAAATATTAATAACGAGATTAGGGGAAAGATGATTTGGGAAATCTCACCCCTATTATAAAAATCAGGACACACTCTGCAGGGAGGGGCAGAGGAGGTAGAGGCACAGCAAGGAACGAGCTGGGAGTCAGCTGTCCTGGTTCCTACCCTGTCCCAGACCACTGGCTCTGCTTTTTAACGGAAAATTCCATCAACTTCTCAATTAGTTGATTCTCCATAATCTAACATCTCTACGGGTATGTCTACACTACAAAGTTAGTTCGAACTAACGGACGTTAGTTCGAACTAACTTTAATAGGTGCTACACTAGCGCTCCGCTAGTTCGAATTTGAATCGAACTAGCGGAGCGCTTAGTTCGAACTAGGTAAACCTCATTTTACGAGGACTAACGCCTAGTTCGAACTAGCTAGTTCGAACTAAGGGCTGTGTAGCCCTTTAGTTCGAACTAGTGGGAGGCTAGCCCTCCCCAGGTTTCCCTGGTGGCCACTCTGGCCAACACCAGGGAAACTCTATGCCCCCCTCCCGGCCCAGGACCCCTTAAAGGGGCACGGGCTGGCTACGGTGCCCGTGCCGGGTGCAAGCCTGCCAGCACCCAGCTAGCAGACCCTGCACCTGGCACGGCACAGAGCCACCCACCCGATGCCCCCCAGCCCACCCCCTCTTGCCGGGACCAGGCTGGCGGCTCCCGGGAGCTTGCCCTGGACCGCAAGAGGCGGGCACCTTCCTGGGCTAGTGCGGACATCGTGGACCTCGTCCACGATCTCCGCACTAGGCACAGGAAAGTGGCCATCTAGGGCAGGAGAGCTGCCAGCCTGGCCACCCAGGACCAGGTGTGCATGAAAATCAAGGGGGTCCACTGAGACCCCCGACACTGAGCCCTGAGCTTACAATGGCCGTCCTGGGTCAGACCAAAGGTCCATCTAGCCCAGTAGCCTGTCTGCTGACAGCGGCCAACCCTAGGGACCCTGGAGGGGATGGACCGAAGACAGTGACCAAGCCATTTGTCTCGTGCCATCCCTCTCCAGCCTTCCACAAACTTTGGGCAGGGACACCACTCCTACCCTCTGGCTAATAGGACTCCATGGACCCAACCTCCATGACTTTATCTCACTTCCCTTTAAACTCTGTTCTAGTTCTAGCCTTCACAGCCTCCTGCAGCAAGGAGTTCCATAGGTTAACTATTTGCTTTGTCAAGAACAACTTTCTCTTACTAGTTTGAAGCCTGCTACCCATTCCTTTCCTTTGGTGTCCTCTAGTCCTTCTTTATGGGAACTCAGGAAGAACTTTTCTGAATGCACCCTCTCCACCCAACCCCTGCTTTTAGAGACCTCTATCCTGTCCCCTCTCCGTCTCCTCTTTTCTAAGCTGAACAGTCCCAGTCTCTGTAGCCTTTCTTCATCTGGGACCTGTTCCCAACCCCTGATCATGTTAGTTGCCCTCCCCTCTCCCAGCCTTTCTCTTCCCCTCTCCCACCTCCTTTTCCCAGTCTCCCCCAGTTTTTTTCAATAAAGACAGAGTCAATGTTGGAAGAAACGTTATCTTTATTTTGTACATCAATAAGAAGGGGGGCTAGGGAAGGGTAAGTGGAAGGAGGTGAGGGAGGAATGGGGTACGAGCCCCCGATGGGGAGGACTGGGCTGGCTCTGCGGGCTTCTGGGGGTGGAAGCTCTCCTGCAGCCCCCCAATTACTCCCTCTCCCCAGATGGCAGCCTGCGGCAAGTGCAGCCGGGCTGATGGCCGAGTGGTGTGATGTGCCCAGTGTGGGCACTCAGGGCACTCCAAGCCAGAACTTCTTTGCAAGCGGGGCACCCCTTAGAACTGTGTGTCCGGGGTGGGGGTCAGGACCCTTTAAGCGCAGCCCTCGGCTAGCCTGAGACAGCATCTCCATGCTCTAAGTCCTCCTTTTATGCCCTGCCGGCACTGCTTCTGGCCATCCTTAAGCCCTGTTCAGAGTCCACTCAATGTGGACTTACTAGTTCGAACTAGCAAAACGCTAGTTCGAACTAGTTTTTAGTTCTAGATGCGTTAGTTCGAACTAGCTTAGTTCGAATTAACTAATTCGAACTAAGTTAGTTCGAACTAGCGCTGTAGTGTAGACGTACCCTACTTTAGTTATACTATATTAAGTGATAAAACTGCTACTGTGGGATAGCTAACAGCCATGTAATGGTGCTTTCTACTGAAACATCTATTACCACCCATAAGAATAATCTAGCTCCTAACCAAGGTCTTGAATACTGCATACAGATGTGGTCTCCTCATCTCCAAAAAGATACACTGGCATTAGAAAAGGTTCGAAGAAGGGCAACTAAAATAATTAGGGGTTTGGAACGGGTTGCATATGAGGAGAAATTAAAGAGGCTAGGAATTTCAGCTTGGAAAAGAGGAGACTAAGGGGGGATATGATAGAGGTAGATAAAATCATGGGTGGTGTGGAGAAAGTGAATAAAGAAAAGTTATTTACTTGTTCCCAACCCCTTTTTCAAAAGAACCAATATACCTTATTTTTTCAGGAGTACGGTTTCTTTCGAAAAAGGTTTTGTTTTTTGTTTTTCAAAAGAGCCCTGTCTAGACTGCAGTTTCTTTTTTAAAAAACCCTTTTTTGAAAAAGTGCTCTCACATGATTATGCAAATGAAGCGTGAGATTTGTAACTCTGCGCTTCATTTGAATTTTCAATTGGCTTCATTTACATTCCTCTTTCGAAAGAGGAATGTAGTTTAGACGTGTCCTAAGATAAGAACCAATTTTTTATCTTTGTGGTTGGATGAATCTACTGTAACACTGCAACATGAAGTTTTACCTAATCCCTGTTTCAAAATCTTTTGAGCTTCTGGAGCAAGAACGTTTTCACAATTGGTTCACTTTTTGTTTGTGCTGATGAAAATTTAGGTTCAAACAATGTAGAAATTAGCTTAGAGGTGCAATCTAAAGATCTGAAACTGTGGTGGTATTTTACGGTGTGATATGCAATTAGTGCTTCCTTTGCCACAAGCTCCATTTTTACAGAATCCTGTTTTAGAATACATTTCTTCCTTGAAGCACTGAAAGCTACGGTTCTTTGATTGCAGATGTGTAGCCATGTCAAATTTCCCTCCATGAGCAACATTTCTCAGTATTACATTGGGTGCAAAATATCATGTGTGGATTGTCATGTTTCTTTAAAAAAGGATATTCCTTGTGCTAATCCTCACTAAAAGTGCACATTCTTTTCCTGCTCTTTGTATTTATTGTGACACCAAAATAAAATGTTACAATTACATTAGTAGACTGTGCCCCCTGCTTGCTCATGCCCTCCTCATCCTCTATTCCACTGTGCTTGCCAATTCCCCCCCCCCCCAACCTTCTCTTATGTGATCCCTAACTGAAACACCTCACTGCCCTGTTGTTCCAGTGCTGTGGTAGGGGTAGGGAAGACTGAGGTTCAAGTCCTCAGGCCAGATTAACTTTTCTGGGGTTTCATAGTTAGTGGATTTTGTGGGCCTTCTTAGGCTCTGGGGTGGATAGGGATGGGGTGCAGAATCTGAGAAGAAGGGGGGGGGGGTGCAGTCTGGCCAGGGAGGAGGTGCAAAAGCAAGGGAGGATGCAGGAGTGAGCTGGGAGTGTGGGGTCTTGATGGAGGGCGTATGTGGGGGGAGGTATGGGGTCTCAGCAGTGTGGTGAGTGAGTGGGCTGTGGATGCAGACAAGCAACTATCTAGAGTAGTGATCACCAACCTTTTTACACCCAAGATCAGTTTTTAAATGTCAGGGCAAGCCAAGCTCTACCGCATCCCTTCCCCAAGAGGCCACCCTTTCCCTGAGGCCCCATTCTCTCTGTTCTCCTCCTCTCCATCATTTGCTGTTCCCAGCCCTTACTCACTCTCCGGGAGTTGAGATAGGAGGTGTAGGCTCTGGGGTGGGAATGAAGGATTTGGGTATATGTGAAGGGATGAGAGGTGCAAGCTCTGGAAGGGAATTTGGGTGAAGGAGAAAAGGGGGCTTCAGGCTGGGGAGTGTTGGGGTTAGATGGAGGGTTGGGGTGCTGAGCAAGCCACAGGCTTGTAGGTGTGGGGGTGCAGGAGTTTGGGTTGAAGTGTATGAGGGGCTCAGGGCAGGGGGGTTGGGAGTATGAGGGGCTCAGGGCACAGGTTTGCAGTGTGCGGATGGTGCAGGAGGGTGGGGATGTGAGGAGCTCAGGGCAGAGGATTCAGGTGTATGATGGGCTCAGGGTTGGAGTCTTACTTGAAAGGCAGAGGCGCATGGGACAGCATCAGATGAGCTTGAAACGTGCTGACCCCGGTTTGTGCACAGCACTGGCTCTGCCTTTCAAGTCTAAGAAGCTGCATGGCACTTACTCAATTTAAAAGGCAGAGCCACCACTGTGCACAAACCAGGATCAGCTGATTCCCAGCTCAGCTGGCCCGCCCGTATGTATCTGCCTTTTAAATCTAAGAAGAGCTGCGTGGATCTTACGAGGTTTAAAGGGCAGCGGGGTTTGAGGAGAGGGCTGTGAGAAGGGGACCACTTACCTGCTGCTGCTTTACAGGTGGCTCCCAAGAGAACTACCTGCCTGTCAGAGCAGCAGATGGCTAGGACTTAGGCACCACTTCCCACTGCTGCTATTGTCTGGGTTCCAGTGTAATGGGAAAAATCTGTAGGTGGTGCCTGCATGCCTGTATTTCCCTGGGTAGAGGAAGGGGTGGGGAAAGAGCAGTGTGCAACACTTCTAGCTGGGACGTTTTTAGTGTTTTTTGGGGCACTAGGATGGGAGACTGGAATTCGGGACTGTCCTAGATTTTCGGGGCTGCGTGGTCACCATAGGTAACCACTACCCAAGGGGTGAGCCCCCTGCCCAAGGTGCAGATCTAGGGGTGGGGGCAGAGAGGGCTTTTCATTTCCCTTGGCTGTGTCCAGACTCCATGCCTCCGTCGACGGAGGCATGTAGATTAGCCAGCTCGGAAGAGGGAAATGAAGCCGCGATTAAAATAATCGCGGCTTCATTTAAATTTAAATGGCTGCCCCGATCTGCCGATCAGCTGTTTGTCGGCAGATCGGGAGAGTCTGGACGCGATGCCCCGACAAAGAAGCCTTTCTTCATCGACACAGGTAAACCTGGTTTCACGAGGCTTACCTGTGTCGATGAAGAAAGGCTTCTTTGTCGGCGCATCGCGTCCAGACTCTCCCGATCTGCCGACAAACAGCTGATCGGCAGATCGGGGCAGCCATTTAAATTTAAATGAAGCCGCGATTATTTTAATCGCGGCTTCATTTCCCTCTTCCGAGCTGGCTAATCTACATGCCTCCGTCGACGGAGGCATGGAGTCTGGACACAGCCCTTCTCAGAGAGATGTGTGCCTGAGCTGTCCTAATGTCTTGTCTCTCCCTGCCAGTCCCTGCAGCCCCTCCCTTTCTCCACTGCTACAGTACATGGGGCAAAATGCTGCAAGTACCCCACATGCAGCTGTGAGGGAGCGTGTAACATATTTTGACGATTTAAAAATCTCTTAGTTAATACATGTAGTCTCATAACAGTTCAAATATTTGCCTTATCCCTCGCAGTGATTCCCTGAATTGCATTCCCATTCTTCTAACCCATTTTAATGGTAGCTTTGCTCCTTTACAAATGTTATTTCTGTTACTCTTCTTAGGGGGCTGCGTCCCCTGGGAGCTACACTCACCAATCCAACCCCCCTGCAGTCTAGGGGTTTGAACGAGCGGGGTGGCAGTGTGGGGTCTCGGCATGGGAAGTTGGGGCCGCTTACTTTCTTTCACTTGTCTCCCAGCACCGTAGCTCAGGCCCTGTCTACCACTGCTTTTAAAGTCCAGCTAATTGATTGAATGAATCAAGACCCTTCATTTTCATGCCATTCTGTAAGTTGAGAGTTTGCCTTCACTTGCACTGCTGGCTGTGTTCACGTTTGGTCACCCTGTTCCAAAAAGATGTAGCAGACCTGGGTAAATTTCCAAGCCAGGAAGTGGAAATGAGTAGAGACCCTGCAAGGTTCTGTGTGAACAGAGACTGAACAGATCAGGACTGCTTCATGCTGCCAGCAGACAGCCCCTGTGGCGTGCCAATTAATTACATATCGCAATTAATAAACGGTTACGCATTGGGGTCTCGTATAGCGTAAGGGACCCAGCCCCAGCAGCTCTTCCCTGGTCATGCAGGCTTCCTCATCTCCCCTGGGCTGTGAAGCAGGAGCCAGAACTGGAGCAGCCCGTGGCCAGAGGGGACGTCGCCAAGGCTGGCGGGAGTGACAGTGGCATGTGGACGCTGATGATCTGATGATGTCATTCTGTTGTCCAAGACGAAAATCATTTTATATAGAGAGTGAGGGCACGTCTAGACTTGCTTTCGCTTTCAAAAGAAGATATGCAAATTTGGTGAGGGGAAGCCCTGGTCCCTGGGCAGTTCTCCTTTCATGCCCTCACACAGCCCTGGTGGGGAGGCCGGGCTACAGAGGGGGCAGCTCCTGGTAGTGCTTGAGGGAAATGAGGGAGGATTTGGGGACCTCCCAAGGGCTCTGGCACCCCTTTGATTCTCTGGTTGGTTGGTTGATTTCTTTCCTTCTGCAGGTGGTGAGGGCCATCAACACAGTCTTACTGCGCAGGGTCATCCACCTTGATGACGTGGACCCCATTGTTGCCAACTTTGCTGCCACAGGCTTCCCCAACTGTGTGTGTGTGTGGGGGGGGGGGGGCTTCTTGCTGTCACCCACATCCCCATGCAGTTCCCGTTTCCTCTGCAAAGACAATAAAAAAGACTGGTTTATAAAAACAGAAGTGTTTGGTGATTTATTTGGGGTAAAAGTAAGTGGGATGGGATCGGGGAGAGAACCTTGGAGGGGGGAGGGAACTGAAAGGGGGAGGAGAAGGGGCTCAGGCCTGGGTCTGGGAGCGGCACGTGGCTCGGGTGCTTCCTCCGCCTCGTGTGTGGGGATCTCAGTGACCTTCGAGGGGAGAGGGTCTGGGGAGGCTAGGGGGTTAAGCAGGAGGGGGGCTGGAGCAGGTTCAGACATGGGGGGGGCAGGCATGGGAGGGGAAGCAAGGTCAGGCATAGGAGGGGGTGCAGTGACTGGCATAGGAGGAGGGACAGGACCAGGAACCGGGACTGGGGCAGGAGCAGGAGCAGGCTCCAGTTAGGCAAGACGAGCATGCTTGGTTGATGCATGTTGTGTCCCTGCTGCAGCAACTGTCCACGTTTTTCTCTGCCTCTGCATGTCCTCCTGGACCTTCGGGCCAGCGTCTCATGCAGGCCCCAGAATATGGACACATGCTCCCGCGTCCGTTTTTCCTGGGTCCTCCGGCACCTGCAGCTCCCGCAATGTCAGGCAGCCGGCTTGGTGGGTGTTGCCCAGACCCCTGTCACAGCTGGTCCAGTTGGGGCAATAAAGAAAGACGGTCAGTCATCCCTGCAGATACTGTCCCGGAAGCCTTGCCCTCGTCTGTGAACCAAGAGCGACAGTTCCTGGGTCAGAGGAAGGTGATGTCCTGGGAGCAAAGGGCACGTGTGGCCTGGACAGCGGGCCCTGTCTTACAGGGGCCCAGTCATCCCTAGGCTAAGCGACGATCGCACCACAGCCCCTCGGTGCCTGCCAACCCTCCCCTGTGTGTGTGAGGAAACCAAGACCACTCAGCTGATGAGCCTCCCCTGGCCTCAGAGGATGCCTGGGACACCTCCAGGTCGTGGAGTACTGGCTCCAGGGTGAGCGTGGTCATAGAGTTGGCTGCATTGGGGTCCTCCTTCTCTTTCTGCTTCTCATCCCTGGCTGTGACCCCGGGGCTGGTGGGTGACAACAGGCGTCTCCATGCCCCAATCCATCCCCTAGATATGCCTACCCTGCAAAAATGACTCACAGCAGCAAATCTCAGGGACTGATCATAGATTCCCACTCACTACAGGGTTAAAAATAACAATGGAGACATTTGGGCTGGGCAAGAACCAAGGACTATGAAACCCAGCTAGAGAAGTGAATCTCAAAGCCTAGGCTCCGGCCCCAATTCTACTGTCTAAACTGCTAGACCAATACAAACTGACCCAGGCTCTGAGGCTGGCTGCCACAGGTTAGTTGGTTGGGTTTTTTGCTGCAGGGTAGGTGCCTCGTAAATCCCTTTGGGGATACCACCAGTGTTCCCTGTAAGCTGGGTGCTTGTGTGACCCCTCAGGAGAGTTAGATTCCATCCAGCTGAGTAGCAGAGTGCCCGCAGCTAGATTTTTTGTTTCTACTGGTGACGCACATTCACACATGCCATAGTGCACCTAAAAAATTAATTCCACCCATGGAGGGAAAAGATTAGTGGGAACCTTGAAGACTTCCCTAATAGTGGATAGGATTGTGGGCTTCGGGTGTATTAAATGCTTTACTACATTTGAAATGACATTGATTATTTTCTCTTTCTTTCCTAGTTCTCGATCGATAGCGGGAAAACAAGCCCGATGCTGAAGGCCCACTCTTTTTGCACTGACAGGAGAGAGAATTTTGAGAGTCTCGATTAGCACCACTGTAGCATTGGAAACAGCGGCCTTTCAGAATCCCATACCTAGGGCATACTGAGCAGGAGCACTGGAACGGAGCATGCTCAGTGAGAGCTGCTGGAGCTGCTGCCCTTACTCTCCCCTTAAGTGGCTTCAGACGCTGCTCCCGGCTCTTCACAGTCATTAAAAAGGGCTCAGGGGGCAAATCGTGGTGGGGGAGGGGCAGGATGTGAACCGCGGGCAGAAATTTACCAGCTGGGGCGGAGGGGGGGAGGAAGGGGTGTCAATTAAGTTTCTGGTACTGCAGAGCGGGGGCTGGAAGGGAAAATCTGGGGGTGGAAGGAGGGAGGGATGGACACCCTACTCCAAAAAGAAGTGAAAACAATTAGAGCTTGTGGCGGGGCAGTCCCGCCCCTCCCAGAAACCGCCGCGGCGCCGCGGCAGCAGGGTAAAGGTAACCCCCCGAACGCGGCGAGTACAGCCGCCCGTGCCCCACAAGCCAGGGCGGGGATGCACCGGCCAGGTGACGAGCCGGGGCAGGCGGACCTCGGAGACAGGGGGCGGAGGGAGGAGGCGGCGAAGATGACGTCACCGGCGCGCCAGCCCGAAGAGTCGTGGGAAGATGACAGGGGCGGCGTGGGAAGATGCCTGCGGCTGGCGGGCAGTTCAAAAAGGAGCCCAGCACCGGCAAGCGGGGGAGACACACGGGAGACGGGGGCACCACAGCAGAGGGTTGGCGGGCCCAGGTACTGGAGGCCCTGGGTAGGGCCGTGCCATAACGGCCTCGGGAGCGGAGCGACCTAGGGCTGGGGAAGAAGTGACCCAGGGCGGGGACGTGGCCCCCGAGAGCGGGGGAGTTTAGGGTTCTTGACCCCCTCCCCGTTAGGTGAGGATTTTTATCCTGACCTTAGGGCCCTGGGTCGGGGTTCGGAGCGAGGATGGGCCCGGACCCCCTTCCCCAGCCGGCCGAGCTCGACTGGATCTGAGTATTGGTAGCCGATAGCGGTTGAAGTGACTAGAGGGGGAGCGGACGTAAGCCCCCCTGGGGGGAACCCCCCCACAGAGCCCCTGAAAAGTTCTGTGTGAAGAGAGACTGAATGGATTGGAACTGCATCATCGTGCTTCGAGCAAACAGCCCCCTGTGGCATGCCAACGTCACACATAGTATTGAATTAGCGGTTATGCATTGGGGTCTTGGATGGTGTAGGGGACCTCCCCCCAAGAAACTCTTCCCTGCTGATGTAAAGCTGGAGCAGCCAGCCTGTGCTAGAGGGGACAGTGCTGAGGCTGGCCAGTGATTATGTTATTCTGTAGTCCAGCATGAGAAATATATCATACTATATACTCTGAATACTTCATTATTTATCTGTACTAGCAGTACCCATCCTGTTGTGATGGTAGACGTATACTCGGGTTGTTCTGCTTTGGCTTGATATGTGCCTGGGGGTGTAGGGACTCAGTGGAAAGAGCATGTGAGGGGATTCGGGGCACAGGGTCTAAGCTTGGCGTGCGATGAATGAGCAGCTGGGAGGGTGGAGGCTGTATGGCTCCCACTCTTCTGGAGCACCAGGGAAGGGAATGTGAATTCCTTCTGTTTCCCAATGCCAAGCAAAACAGAGAGGGGGTGGGGGGAGAGTTTCACCTTTGGGAGGAGATTTCACAAGTGATCTCTTTCCTGGTTTTCTTGGAATTACTTGGGTGGTGGCAGCAGATTCCCCAAAATCTGGGTATTAGGATTTGGGGGGGAATTTTTTGTACCAGAGCCTGTAGCCACCGCTCCGCACTCACACAAAGGCCACCTCCCTCACCTAGCCCGGGGGATAGTTCTCAAGTCTCCCTGTGACTCAACAGCATTCCCAAAGGGGAAAAAACAGGAGGCCGGCTTCTCTCTCTCCCTCGACAGCCCCTTTGGCCGGGCCATTGTCCTCCTGCCCTCGGCCAGAGTCTTTCCCTTTGCCACTCTGCAACATGCTCTTGACGGGCATGTCTTGCGATGAGGCTTTACCATGGGCAAGCCAGAGCCGCTCCCTGGCTTTGCAGGGTCATTGTCTCTCTGCAGGTAAAAATCACCTTGTGGGGGAGAAGGGCCAGGCAGGCGGCATTTCTTTCTTTCCCTGGAAAAAGGTAGCAGTAGCAGCGCTTTCAGGGAGTTGAAGCCCAGTCTCTGAGGTGACAGAGAAGGATATCCACCACTATATTAACAGGGAAAGGAACAGGGAGGGCAGGCATCATAGCATGGAGGTGACTGGAGACTTTATGGGTGGTGCTTTTGGTTCCATGGGCTTTGTGCCTGTCCCCACAGAGGAATGAAAAGGGAAATCCCTCCTTCCCTTGTGCAGGGCTAGTGCCAGGCGAGCAAAAGAAGCCAAAGTCCACATGGGGAATCGAACCTCTGACCCCAGCAGAACTAGCAGCCCACGCTAACCCACTGAGCTAAGTGGCCGGGGACAGGAGGCTGATTTCAAAGACTTTCATTCCGGGAGCAGCGCGTTCCCTGCATCGCTTCCGCAGGACAACGCGAAAGCGGCTCTGCTAGTTGCTGAGCATTTTCAGCGGCATTTTCAAAGGCTCGGAGACCGCGCGCGCCGATGAACGGGAGCCCGAGGCGACAGTCAGGGAGCGGCGCTTCCGCACGAGACTTGCGGAGCGGGCGGCGGGACGGGGCCAGCTGGGGAGCCCCGCCCGGGCAGCGGAGAGGGCGGGGGCGGGGCTACTATTTGAACGCACGAGGCGGGCGGGCCCCAGCCCTGGGGAGGGACTGAGCGGAGCCGAGTTGCCGCACGGGGAGGCCGCTCTGCTGGCCGCAGCACGAGCCCCACGGCTACTGGTGCGCGTGCCGCCCTCTCGCCGCCTTGCTCTCGGCCCAGCCCGCAGTACCCGCAGGCCTTCGGACGCACATCGGCGTTCCCTTACTGCGCAGGCGCCAACTTTCCCGCCCAAAGCGGGCGAAACTAAAAAAGCCTAATAGAGCCACACCTGCTTTCCCCTCCCCCCCCTCACCTCGCCGGGAGATGGTATCGCCCAGCGCCGGGCGCATAAAAAGGCCGTCACTGGCCATCCCGCCTTCACTCCCGGACCCGCGCGCCATCTTGCTGCTCGTCTCGCCGGTCGGGGAGAGGCTTTATCCCCCCGCGGACTCGCCTTGAGCGCTCCAAGCCAGGTAACCGCGCCGCTCGGCTCCCCGCGCTCGCAGGCAGCAACGCGCTGGGGACGCCCGGCGAGCGGGGCCCCGCGTGTTTCCCGGCGCGCGTCGAAAGTGTTTCTCCGCTTCCCGGCCGGGCTACGACGCCGCCGCCTCCTGCTCCCTGCCCGCAGCGTCTGGGCCGCTGTTCCCGCGGCAGAGCTGGGCAGGGCCAGGGCGGCAGCAGCCGCGGGGGGGCTGGCCTGGAAAAGGTTGGCTGGGAGTGCGAGTTAAGTGTGGCCTGGGCGGAGGCTGGGGCAGGCGTGTGGGGTGAGCTGGCTGGGCTAAGTACGCCAGAGTCTGTGTGTCTGGTGATTTTCTTTCACTGGTGGGGGTTGCTGGGAAATGTCTGGCCCTGTGTTGAGCAGTTGGAATGATGTGTAAGGGGTGTGCTTTGTTACAGGTGGATCTACAAAGGGAGATATAATTGGAGGCAATTTTTGCTCTGGGTTTCCTCCTTAGAGCCACCAGCCTTCCACCAAAGGCAGGCAGAGGGAAAACTGTGCCAGCAGCCGAGGGGGGTGCTTGGCAAAGATTTGATGGGAAATCGGGTAAGTGGCCTTTCTGGAGGGTGGGAGCATGTGTGATGAGCGGGTGGAGGTAAGAATCCAATAGTCTGTGCATCTGGTAATTTTCCTTCACTGGTGCTGGTTGCAGGGATTTTTTGGCTGGTTATTGAGGAGTTTCAATTGTTTGTAACGGGAATGTTTTGTTCCAGATGAGTCTACAAGTGACAATACAATTGGAGGCAAAGCTTTGAGAAGGGCCTCCTTCTAATAGGGAATGGGGTAAGTGGGATTTTTGTGGGCACACGAGGGTGTGAGTGGTGAGCTCCGGGAGGGGGGGGGGGTAAAGTATGCAAGGGTCTTTCTGTCTGGTGATTTTCCTGCACTGGTGGCAATTGAAGGGACTGTTTTTGCCATTTGATGAGCAGTTGGAATTGTGTGTAATGCGAGTCCTTTGTTACAGGAAGTTGTACAATTGGCAATGGGATTAGAAGCAACGCTTTGAGCTAGGCCGCCTCCTTAAAACCACCAGCTATACAGCAAAGGCGCAGGAATTTGGGAAAGGAAGGAAGAGAGTAGCCCACAGAGCCACTTGTCTGGGAATGGTCTAGTTGGAAATCGGGTAAGTGTGGCTTTAGCAGGCATACGACGGTGTGTGTGTGGTGATCTGGCTGGGGTAAGTATGCAAGAGCTTTTGTGTCTGGTGATTTTTTTTTTGTTTTGGGCACTGGTGGTGGTTGCAGGAACTATGCTGCTGTATAGTTTGATTCGTGAGTAATGCGTGTGCTTCGTTACAGGAGGTTCTTCAATTGGCATTGGGATTAGAGGCAAGGCTTTGAGCTGGGCCTCCTTCTTAAAGCCACCAGCTATACAGGAAAGGCAAAGAAAGAGAGCAGCCCACAGAGACACTTGCCCGGGAACAGTCTCATGGGAAATCGGGTAAGTGTGACCTTTGAGGGCGTGTGTGGTGAGCTGGCTGGGGTAAGTAGGCAAGAGTCTTTGTGGTTGGTGATTTTTTTTTTTTTGGGGTGCACTGGTGGTGGTTGCAGGAACTGTGCTGCTGTGTAGTTTGAATTGAGAGTAATGCGTGTGCTTAGTTTCAGGCGGTTCCTCAGTTGAGATGGGCCTCCTTCAAGCCACCAGCTACACAGCAAAGGGGAAAGGAAGAGAGCAGCCAACGGGCGCTTTCCTGTGAACGCTTACATTTACCCCTTTTCCTCTGAGACGTTTGCGGAGTATGCAGCCGTGTCGTGAGCTGAGTAGGGTAAGTATGCAAGAGTCTTTGTGTCTGGTGGTTTTCTTGCACTGTTGGCGGTTGAAGAGGGACTGTTTACCCTACATTCAGCAGTTTGAATTGTGTGTAATGCGAGTGCTTTGTTACAGGAGGTTTTTTCAATTGGCAATGAGATTAGAGGTAATGCTTTGAGATGGGTCTCCTTAAAGCTGCCAGCCATTCAGCAAAGGTGCAGGCAGAGGAGAAACAGAGGGCTCAGCGAACGGGCACTTTGCTTGGGAACGGTCTCATGGGAAATCAGGTAAGTGTGACCTTTGAGGGCATGTGCGGTGAGGTGGCTGGGGTAAGTATGCAAGAGTGTTTGTGTCTGGCTTTTTTTTGTGCACTAGTGGTGGTTTCAAGAACTGTGTTGCCATGTGTTGAGCAGCTTGAATTGTGTATAATATGTGCGCTCTGTTACAGGAGGTTCTTCAATTGGTGATGGTTTTGGAGGCAAGGCTTTGAGCTGGGCCTCCTTCTTAAAGCCACCAGCTATACAGCAAAGGCACAGGCAGAGGGGAACTGGAGAGAGCAGCCAACAGAGGGGCACTTTTCTGGGAATGGTGTCATGGGAATTCAGGTAAGTGACCTTTGAGGGCTATGGATATGTATGTGGTGAGCTGATGGGGGGGTAAGTATGCAAGAGTTTGTGCCTGGTGATTTTCTTTTTTTTGGTGCACTGGTGGTGGTTGCAGGAACTGTGCTGCCATCTATTGAGCAGCTTGACTTCTGTGTGTAATGAGTGTGCTCTGTTACAGGAGGTTCTTCAATCGGTGATGGGATTAGAGCCAAGGCTTTGAGCTGGGCCTCCTTCTTAAAGCCACCAGCTATACAGCAAAGGCACAGGCAGAAAGGAAAGGAAGAGAGCAGCCCACAGGGGCACTTGCCTGGGAACGGTCTCATGGGAAATCGGGTAAGTGTGA
Organism: Pelodiscus sinensis; assembly: GCF_052426305.1. NCBI lineage: Eukaryota > Metazoa > Chordata > Testudines > Trionychidae > Pelodiscus > Pelodiscus sinensis. The sequence goes on from NC_143057.1 coordinate 10,799,063, forward strand.
CCTTTGAGGGTGTGTGTGTGGTGAGCTGGCTCGGATAAGTATGCAAAAGTCTTTGTGTCTGGCGACTTTTTTTTTGTGCACTGGTGGTGGTTGCAGGAACTGCTGCTGTGTAGTTTGAATTGAGAGTAATGCGTGTGTTTAGTTTCAGGCAGTTCCTCAGTTGAGATGGGCCTCCTTCTTCAAGCCACCAGCTACACAGCAAAGGCACAGGCAGAGCGGAAAGGAAGAGAGCAGCCAACGGGCGCTTTCCTGTGAACGCTTACACTTACCCCACAAAAGTCTCAGGAGAAAAGGGGTATGCAGGCATGTCGTGAGCTAAGTAGGGTAAGTATGCAAGAGTCTTTGTGTCTGGTAGTTTTCCTGCACTGCTGGCGGTTTTCCTGCACTGGTGGCAGTTGAAGAGGGACTCTTTGCCGTATGTTCAGCAGTTTGAATTGTGTGTAATGCGAGTGCTTTGTTACAGGAGGTTTTTCAATTGGCAATGGGATTAGAGGTAATGCTTTGAGCTGGGTCTCCTCCTTAAAGCTACCAGCTATATAGCAGAGGGGAAAAGAATTGAGCAGCCCACAGGGACATTTGCCTGGGAACGGTCTCATGGGAAATCAGGTAAGTGTGACCTTTGAGGGCGTGTGTGGTGAGCTGGCTGGGGTAAGTATGCAAGTGTTTGTGTCTGGCGATTTTTATTTTCTTTTTGTGCACTAGTGGTGGTTGCAGGAACTGTTGCCATGTGTTGAGCATCTTGAATTGTGTGTAATGTGTGTGCTCGGTTACAGAAGGTTCTTCAATTGGCATTGGGATTAGAGGCAAGGCTTTGAGCTGGGCCTCCTTCTTAAAGCCGCCAGCTATACAGCAAAGGCACAGGAAGAAAGGAAAGGAAGAGAGCAGCCCACAGGGACACTTGCCTGGGAACGGTCTCATGGGGAAATTGGGTAAGTGTGACCTTTGAGGGCGTGTGTGGTGAGCTGGCTGGGGTAAGTATGCAAGAGTCTTTGTGTCTGGTGATTTTTATTTTCTTTTTGTGCACTAGTGGTGGTTGCAGGAACTGTGCTGCTGTGAAGCTTGAATTGTGAGTAATGCGTGTGCTTTGTTTCAGGCGGTTCCTCAGTTGAGAATGGGCCTCCTTCAAGCCACCAGCTACACAGCAAAGGTGCAGACAGAGGGGACAGGAAGAGAGCAGCCAACGGGCGCTTTCTTGTGAACGCTTACTTACCCCGCAAACGTCTCAGAGGAAAAGGGGTATGCAGGTGTGTCGTGAGCTGAATAGAGTAAGTATGCAAGAGTCTTTGTGTCTGGTGGTTTTCTTGCACTGTTCTGTTTGGCGGTTGAAGAGGGACTGTTTACCCTATGTTCAGCAGTTTGAATTGTGTGTAATGTGAGTGCTTTCTTACAGAAGGTTTTTTCAATTGGCAACGGGATTAGAGGTAATGTTTTGAGCTGGGTCTCCTCCTTAAAGCCACCAGCTATACAGCAGAGGGGAAAAGAATTGAGCAGCCCACAGGGACACTTGCCTGGGAACGGTCTCATGGGAAATCGGGTAAGTGTGACCTTTGAGGGCATGTGAGCTGGCTGAGGTAAGTATGCAAGAGTCTTTGTGTCTGGTGATTTTCTTTTTGTGCACTGGTGGTTGCAGGAACTGTGCTGCTTTGAAGTTTGAGTTGTGAGTAATGCATGTGCTCTGTTACAGGAGGTTCTTCAATTGGCAATGGGATTAGAGGCAAGGCTTTGAGTTGGGTCTCCTTAAGCCTGCCAGCCATTCATCAAAGGTGCAGGCAGAGGAGAAACAGGGGGTTCAGCGAACGGGCACTTTGCTTGGGTACGGTCTCATGGGAAATCGGGTAAGTGTGACCTTTGAGGGTCTGTGTGGTGAGCTGGCTGGGGTAAGTATGCAAGAGTCTTTGTGTCTGGCTTTTTTTTTGTGCACTAGTGGTGGTTTCAAGAACTGTGTTGCCATGTGTTGAGCATCTTGAATTGTGTATAATGTGTGCTCTGTTACAGGAGGTTCTTCAATTGGTGATGGGTTTGGAGGCAAGGCTTTGAGATGGGGCCTCCTTTAAGTCACCAGTCGTTCAGCCAAGGCAGGCGGGGGGGAAATGGAGTGTACAGCCAACAGGGGCACTTGCCTGTGAACCCTTAGACTTACCCCATTTCCAATTAAACTTTTACAGGCTATGGAGCCATGTGTTTTGAGGTGACTAGGGTAAGTATACAAGTGTCTTTGTATCTGGTGATTTTTCCTACACTGGTGGTGGTTGAAGGGGCTGTATAGCTGCGTGTTGAGCACTTTGAATTGTGTGTAATGCGTATGCTCTGTTACAGAAGATTGTTCAATTGGCGGTGGGATTAGAGGCAAGGCTTTGAGCTGGGCCTCCTTCTTAAAGCCACCAGCTATACAGCAAAGGTGCAGGCAGAGGGGAACTGGAGAGAGCAGCCAACAGAGGGGCACTTTTCTGGGAATGGTGTCATGGGAATTCAGGTAAGTGACCTTTGAGGGCTATGGATATGTATGTGGTGAGCTGATGGGGAGGTAAGTATGCAAGAGCTTGTGTCTGGTGATTTTTTTTTTTTTTTTTTTTTGTGCACTGGGGGTGGTTGCAGGAACTGTGCTGCTATGTAGTTTGAATTGAGAGTAATGCATGTGCTTAGTTTCAGGCAGTTCCTCAGTTGAGATGGGCCTCCTTCTTCAAGCCACCAGCTACACAGCAAAGGCACAGGCAGAGCGGAAAGGAAGAGAGCAGCCAACGGGCGCTTTCCTGTGAACGCTTACACTTACCCCTTTTCCCCTGAGACTTTTGTGGGGTATGCAGGCATGTCGTGAGCTGAGTAGGGTAAGTATGCAAGAGTCTTTGTGTCTGGTAGTTTTCCTGCACTGCTGGCGGTTTTCCTGCACTGGTGGCAGTTGAAGAGGGACTCTTTGCCATATGTTCAGCAGTTTGAATTGTGTGTAATGCGAGTGCTTTGTTACAGGAGGTTTTTCAATTGGCAATGGGACTAGAGGTAATGCTTTGAGCTGGGTCTCCTCCTTAAATCTACCAGCTATATAGCAGAGGGGAAAAGAATTGAGCAGCCCACAGGGACATTTGCCTGGGAACAGTCTCATGGGAAATCAGGTAAGTGTGACCTTTGAGGGCGTGTGGTGAGCTGGCTGGGGTAAGTATGCAAGTGTTTGTGTCTGGCGATTTTTATTTTCTTTTTGTGCACTAGTGGTGGTTGCAGGAACTGTGCTGCTGTGTAGTTTGAATTGTGAGTAATGCGTGTGCTCTGTTACAGCAGGCTCATCAATTGGTGATGGGACTAGAGGAAAGGATTTGAGATGGGCCACCTCTTAAAGCCACCAGCCGTACAGCAAGGGCAGGCTGAGAGGAAACAAAGGCAGGAGCCAAAAGGGCATTTGCCAAATCTCTGATAAGATCTGGGTAACTGTAACCTTTAGATCCTCAGCTGCAGGGGAAAAAAACCTGTAGAGTTTTCCCCACCAGTCTGTGTGCCTCTTAGACTGCTGCTGCACATTGTGTAGACATTTAGAGAAGCCATCTCTCTCCAGTCTGAAAACTGACCATTGATTCCTTCCCTTTGTTTCCTGTCTCTTTTTAACCAGTTAGGTATCCACGAGAGGACGTTTTCTCTTACCCCATGACAACATACTTGACGTGAGAGCCGTTGGTGGAGGGACCTTGTCAAAGGCTTTCTAGAAATCTAAGTACACTGTAGCCGCTGGCTTCCCCCTTGTCCGCATGTCTGTTGACCCCCGCCCCGGCCTCCCTGCGGCCAAAGAACTCTACAGTAAGGCATGACCTCGCTTTAGAGGAAGCATACTGACGTTTTTGCCACCCCAAGAAATTACATTTGTCTGTGTCTGACAATTTGCCTAGTACCGCCGCTAGACGTGCCGGTCTGTAATTGCCAGGGTGGCCTGTAGAGCCCCTTTAAAAATATTAGCGTCCCATTAGCTGTCTTTCTAGTCATTAGGTAGAGAAGTGCGATTGAAAGGCGAGGTTACAAACCCCCCGTAATAGTTGCGCGGTTTCACATTTGACTTCTTCTTCTTTTCAGAACTCTTGGGTGAATGGCGTCTGGTCCTGCTGACTTATTATGGTGAAGTTTTGTACGTTGCTTCCGAAAGCTCCTCTATTGATACTGACAGAGAAATCAAATAACTCCAAGTGTGTCTAAGGGGGGCACTGTGGAGGAAATCAAAACTCTCTAAAAGAAAACTGCTGTAAGGGTTAAAAGTTTTCCAGGCCTCTCTCCCTGTAACAGAGAAATCATCTTAACTCTAATCAAGACCCTTACAATGCCTCCTATCTCAAGTTCATGGAGACTCCTACTCTGTCAGAAATTACCATGTAAGCTCTGAACTTTGTCACAGTTTGCCTTGTAGACTCCTCACTCAAGTTCTCATGTGCCTTTGTACTGTAAAACTAACTTCTCTGCACTTGTGGTGTGAACAGAAACATCTCAGAGTACTTCTGCTGAGACTTTGATATGTTAAAGAAAACAATCAACAACTAAACTGTCTGAACATTCTGTATAAAGGATCCCTGAAACTCTCTCAGGGCTGCTGCTGCTTTTACTCTGGTAGCTGTTAGCCTGCATGCATGCATAATCAAGTTTTCCTTTTAGATTCTCTCCTGCCTCACTGCTTTGACCTCCAGCCTCGGACCCTTCTGGGGACTCTGTATCCCAGGGGAGCGAGATTTCCCCAACAATTTGGTGTCAGAAGTGGGATGGCTTGGAACTCCAGTTGGAAAGGCTGATGACTGGGAATGGGAACGGACTACAGCGCGCATCTGGAGGGTAAGGGATCCATTTAAAATCCCCCAGTCTGCCTCCCTGTTCTGGTCACCAGCTGGACCGGCTGGCAGTAAGAGTCATCTTTTGCTCCAAAATTTTCTTTAAGAGGCTTGAGGGAGATTTAAAATGAAAATGCTGGGTATAGCCAAATAGGGGTTGGATTTTGTTGCTGACTGATTGGTGGTGAGTCCAAGCGCATGGTTTTGAGTGAGCGAAGTCCGGAATGGGACCGCAGCCGCACCGGTGCTGTCAGTGTCACTGAACAGCTGCCGAAAGCAAGGGCGGTTTCCCCCGGCACGTAAGGAGTGTGAGTGAAGCTGACAGTTTGTGTGGACTCCCACACTATCCTTGGAGAGGGTAGTGTTGCTGGACGCCTGTGCTATCCTTGGAGAGGGTAGTACTGTTGGGGGCTCCTATGCTGTCCTTGGACAGGAAAGTGCTAACATGGGTGGAATTGCTCCCTCGAGTATGTCTCCGACCACCGAGGGGAAAGGTTTCTCACAGCCTGGGACTCCCTTGTCTCAGATGATAAGAATTACAGTCAGCTAGGTAAATTGCCAGCAGGTTTGAAACTAAGGACACTTAATAAATTAATAAGCATTTGGAATGGCTATGCTCGGGGGAATTCCCAGAAAAAATGGCAACTAGAGAGTAGCTTTGACTTAGAAAACCTTGCTTATCTTAGAGTTTTCCTCGAGGAAAAACATCCTAACCAGATGGAATATTGGTGCCTCTGGGAGGATATGGCAGGGGGGGAAAAAAAGAATCAGAGCATTATGGCTAGCCAAAAAGGTTCTATTGAAAAGCTGCAGCAACAATTGGCTACTCTAAAGAAACAGCTTGATTCCCCAGATGTGCCATCTGCACCCCCACCCTGCTTTGGACCCTTGTCAGCTGAACATTCTTTCCTGTTACCTCCCTGTTCTCCTGTAAACCTTATGGGACATGACTTGTTGTGTAAATTGGGTGCAAACCTTCTCCGTAGAGAGGAAGGGATATTTGTTGACCTCCCCCCCCCCCCCCAAAATCAGGCTTCAAATTCGATGGCATTACTACTCTCAGAGGAATCTGATGTGACCTCAGGACATACACCCCTCCTGGACCTCTCAGATATCCCAGAGACATTGTGGGCAGCCCCCACGAATGAAGTGGAGTTGCTAGCCTCTGCAACACCAGTGCAAATAACATACAAACACAACAAGCCTTTCCCAAGGGTACCCCAGTATCCGTTGTCTAGGGAGGCAGAAGAGGGCATTAAGCCTGTAATCTTTCCCTCCTTGAACAAGGGATACTTGTTTTATACAACTTCACCATGTAATACGCCTATACTACCTGTGAAAAATGAGGAAAAATTTGACAGCCAGGGTAAGCAAATCTATAGATTTGTACAAGACCTAAGAGCCATTAACAAGTTTGTAATCACTAGATTGGCAGTAGTACCTAACCCTCCTACTATTCTTCCCTCTATTCCACCCACTTCTAAATGGTTCTCTGTAATAGATTTATGTTCTTATGCACTGGAATAGAAAAAAAGGCAGAATTCCCATTTTCTCTTTGCCTCTTCCTTTCAGGGTCGTCAACCTGGACACGTTTTCCCCAAAGTTATTGTGAAAGCCCTACTCTGTTTTCCAAGTTTTTAAAAGCTGACCTTAATTCTATCCCTCTTCCCTGCAGCTCTGTGTTGGTTCAGTATGTTGTTGATGTGTTAATTGCTAGAAAAACTGAGACACGGTGTAAAACTGATACCTTCTGTTAAAATGTCTTGCTGGATAGGGTCACAAGCTTATCCCTTTAACTTGTGCTTGCCTTTTAGCTTCTGGACATTTATACTGACTCAAAGTATGCTTTCTCTGTCTGTCATGCCACAGGATAAATCTGGAAACAAGGAGGTTTCCTTCTCTCTTCTGGCTCCGCTATCTCTCATGGTCCTCTTACCTCCCAACTTTTTGATGCTATTCAGCTACCCATATCCCTCTATTACCCATTGCCCAGCCCGCACAGGTGCTAATGATCCTGTTTCTCTGGGTAATGGGAGTGCTGATGCAACGGCCAGACATACAGCAGCACATGGACCTCTGGCTCCCTTTCAGATTCTGGTCTCTCTTTCTCTCCCTGTTTCTTTGTAGGACCTGATGGAACTAAAGCAAGCTGCTCAACCTGCAGAGAAACCTTTGGGAGAAAGCAGGCTGCTCCTTATCTCCTGTTGGGATAATGGTTGCACCTCATGGCCACCCAGTTGCCCCAAGATCTCTCACATGGCAGCTTGCTCAGGTGTCTCATGAGAAGACACACATAAGCAAAAGGGGGGTGGGCCTCACAGATCCTAAAACAATGGTATGCCCCAGGCGTGCACCTAGAAGCTGCAAGGGTATCTAATTCATGTGATTTGTAAGCAGTTCAATGTTGCAGGAGGAGACTCACAGGCTAGCGGCCACATAGAAGAAACCTAGACATCAAATGACGGTTAGGAAAGCTTGTACCTGCAGGTGAAGGAAGCCCTCCCAGTACCTACTGATGTACCATGCCATAACATCCAACCAGGCGACTACATGTTTGTAAAGGAACATGGCAGAGAGAACTGCCTGGCAGCCCAGTGGGAAGGACCATTCCAAATGCTGCTCGTCACCCACACAGCACTAAAGGTGAAGGAGAGACCCTCGTGGATCCACGCAAGTATGTACGCCGAATTGCAGATCCAACAGAGCTGATTGACCCCATCACTCAGGACCGCTCTCCAGAGGAATCACCTGAGGACGAGGCTCAGCGGACCGAGGCGGCAGACTCTCAAACCAGACTGTTACCAAATCGGCCTCCACCAGGAGCTTCGAGGTACAACCTGAGAGGTAGGACTGTACCAGCACTGTACCAGCAAAGACTTACCAGGTGAGCCTGGTGCCCTGTAGCTCTCACAAAGGGGAATCCTTTCTAGTATTGAGTGAACTAAGACTACGAAATCTCAAAGAGTGCCTGCAGACACAAGCCAAACAATACTGATTAAGCTTAGTTAAAGACTGCTTTTGCTAGTTGCTAGCTAACTACTGTATTATTATTATGATCCTTTCTACTTTAGAGATTTAAGATACTATAATACGATGGATTGTTTCCTTTCTTTTCGTAGTCAGAGTAGCCTTAGTATTAACTTTCCCACCCTTATCGGGAAGCCCCGCAGAAGATTGTGTCCCTCACCACTGCAAGTGACTGTTGGATATGGGAACAGCTTAGCAAAGATTCTGAAGGCCTTTTACCATTACAGTTTATCCCAACTCCTGCCTCCCTGTGGACCAGACCCCTAAAATACAGATTTACTGGTAGTCCGCATTGTACAGGAGAGCGGGAGTGGGTAGATGCCCAGAATGATAACACTGTACTAGGAGTACATAGTCATGGGGGAAAGAGGCAGATTTGGAGTAAAAATCTAATTGCCTCAGGGATTGCCCTAACTCAAGCATTACATCCATTGGGGACTAGTGAGACCTCAATATGGGACAATTCCTCCGATGTGTCAGCTCCAGAGAATTGCTCAGCTTTGGGAATCTCCCAAACTCCAGCCTCAGTTGTGAAGACGAAAGCGAAGAATTCATTTAGTTTCTCCAATGACCTAATGGTCTTGGAGTGCTCCTTTAGCATTTTAAGGGTCAAGTAGCATTTTGAGTGTCCGTCGGTCTGTCTCTGCTGATTTGTGTGACGGGTGCTAGTTGCAGGGAGCCCTGTGTTTGGCATTTGAGAGTGCTTTGTTGCAGGTGGAGGGGGCCTTGAGGAGCTGATTGCGTTGGAGGCGAGGCTTGGAGCCAGCAGCCTTCTACCAGAGGCAGCCAGAGCCAAGTGAGTGAGCAGCCAACAGGGGAGTTCCCCTGGGGAATGTCCAAGTGGCGCTCGGGTAAGCGTGGCTTTTGGGGGGCTGTGTTAAGACCGGCCATAGTGGGTCAGACCAGAAGTCCATCTAGCCCAGTATCCTGTTTTCCGAGAGTGGCCGGTGCCAGATGCCCCAGAGGGCATCAAGTGATCCCTCTCCTGCCATCCGTTTCCAGAGGCTAGGGACGCCCTTGATGGAGCTCATTTTTGGAGCCCTATTTCAAGTCCTGGTCTTCTCGACCTCCTGTGGCAGGGAGTTCCGTAGGTTGACTGTGCGATGGGTGAAGGAACAGCTTCCTTTGGGTGTTAAACGGGTTACTTCTTCATTTCATTTGGTGACCCTTAGTTCTTATGGGAACAAGTAAATAACTTTTCCTTATGCACCTTTTCCACCCCAGTCACGATTGTATAGACAGACCTCTATCCTCTCTAAGCTGAAAAGTCCCAGTCCTTTTTCTTCATCTCTCTTCACAGGGGACCCGTTCCAAAGCCCTCATCGTTTTTGTTGCCCTTTTCGGAACCTTTTGCAACGCCAGTTTATCTTTCTGGGGATGAGGCGGCGACGTCTGTACGCCGTATGGAAGGTGTGGGCGTACCGTGGCTTCATAGAGAGGCGATAAGAGAGTGCCTGTCGTCGTCTCCTCTATCCCTTTTGAAAGGATTCCTCCCATACTGTGTGCTTTTTTGACTGCTGCTGCACATTGAGTGGATGTTTTCAGAGAACTCTCCCCAGTCACTCCAAGATCGATTTCTCTCTCTCTCTCTCTCCTCCCCCCCCTCCCCCCACCCTCTCCTGGGTGGTTAGAGCTAAATTAGTCCCCATGGTTTCGTACATATAGTCGGGGATGGTTCCCCCCCCACCATGTAGGTTACTTTACGTTCAACGACCTGAACTTTTGTTTGCCTTTTTTGTTGCCCACTGACTTAGTTTTGTGAGATGTTTTTCAAGCTCTTCAGAGTCTGCTTTGTTCGTAACTATCTCGAGCAGCTTAGCATCACCTGTAAATATGACCACCTCACTGTTTTACCCCTTTTCTCCAGATGATTTATAAAGAGGTTGATCACTTATAAATAGGTAGGGACCCTTGGGGGGGGGGGGGAGGGGACATATCTCTCCAGTCTGAAAACTGACCATTGATTCCTTCACTTTGTTTCCTGTCTCTTTTTAACCAGTTAGGTATCTACGAGAGGACGTTTTCTCTTACCCCATGACAACATACTTGACGTGAGAGCTGTTGGTGGAGGAACCTTGTCAAAGGCTTTCTAGAAATCTAAGTACACTGTAGCCGCTGGCTTCCCCCTTGTCCCCATGTCTGTTGACCCCCGCCCCGGCCTCCCTGCGGCCAAAGAACTCTACAGTAAGGCATGACCTCGCTTTAGAGAAAGCATGCTGACGTTTTTGCCCCCCAAGAAATTACATTCGTCTGCGTGTCTGACAATTTGATGCTTGACCATAGTTCCAAATAATTTGCCCGGTACCGCCGTTAGGCTTGCCGGTCTGTAATTGCCAGGGTGGCCTCTAGAGCCCCTTTAAAAATATTAGCGTCCCATTAGCTGTCTTTCCAGTCATTAAGTAGAGAGGCGCGATTGAAAGGCGAGGTTACAAACCCCCGGTGATAGTTGCGCGGTTTCACATTTGACTTCTTCTTCTTTTCAGAACTCTTGGGTGAATGGCGTCTGGTCCCGCCGACTTGTCACGGTGAAGTTTTATGCGTTGCTTCCGAAAGCTCCTCTAGTGACACCTCAGTCTGGGACAATTCCTCCGATGTGTCAGCTCCAGAGAATTGCTCAGCTTTGGGAACCTCCCAAACTCCAGCGTCAGCTGTGAAGACGAAAGCGAAGAATTCATTTAGTTTCTCCAACGACCTAATGGTCTTGGAGTGCTCCTTTAGCATTTTGAGGGTCAAGTGGCCCCCGCTGGCTGTTGAGCAGGCTTTTTCCTGCTTCTGATGTACTTAACCGAATGTGTGGGTTTTGAATACCTTTTTTTTTTTTTCTTTTTTAACGTTGGCTAGCTGTTCTTCATACTCCTCTTGGCTTTCCTTCCTCCTCCTTTTTCTCTTTCTCTTTCTCCGTCTCCTTCTCCGTCTTCTATTTTTCCACTTAATCGGACTGTTGATGCTCCTTTCTGTTTTCCTCCCTGGGATTTAACTTGCACTTCTTTTTCAACGCTGCCTTTTTTCTCTCACTGCTGCTTTTACTTGGTGGTTCTCTTGCTGTGTTTTTTAACGTGGGGTATACATTTAAGTTGGGCCTCTCTTACGGTGTCTTTGAAAAGCGTCCGTGCAGCTTGCAGGGGTTTTCCCTTTGTCACTGTACCTTGTCGATTTCTGCTTAGCCAGCCTCCTCGTTTTTGCGTAGTTCCCCTTTCCGAAATTCGGTGCCACAGTGTTGGGCTGCTGAGGTATTTACCTTCCCTGTGGTGGGAAAAGAAACTTGATGAGATTAGGGTCACCATTTCCAAGCGGTCCAGTTCTCTCGGGCCAGATCCCGTGCTCCGCTTAGGACTAAGTCAAGAATTGCCTCTCCCCTGGTGGGTGCTGGAACCAGTGGCTCCAAGAAGCAATCGTTTGAAGGTGTCAGGAATAGTGACCTGTGCGTCCCGTCCTGAGGTGAGGTGAGGTGTAGCCAGTTGATAGTTGAAATCCCCCACTGTTATTACTGCGGTTTTTATTTGGATGGCCTCGCTAATCTCCCTTAGCGTTTCGTAGTCCCTATCGCTGTCCTGGTCAGGTGGCGTATAATAGTTTCCTACGGCTATCTTCCTCTTCTTCATGGAGCATGGAATTACTCCCCACAGAGATTCCGTGGAACATTTTGGTTCCTTTAAGACTTTTACTTGACTCGATTCTGCATTTTCTTTCAGGGATAGTGCCCCTCCCCCAGCAGTACGACCTGTTGTGTCCTTCCGATCCATCTCCCGGGTATGACTGTCCCATTGATTGTCCTCGTTCCGGCAAGTTTCCGTGGTGCCTATAGTGTCGATGTCCTCCTTTGATACGAGGCACTCTGGTTCAGCCACTTGATGTTTAGACGTCCTGCGTTTGTGTAGAAGCGCTTGACAAATGTCACTCTTGATGTGTCTGCCGTTTCTAGACGTTAGCTTTTTTTTTCCATTTGATGGTTTCTCATCTGCTCTTACCCATGCGCTCTCATCTTCCAACCTCTCCTCTGTACTAGAACATAGACTCTCCATGAATAGACCCTCCCCTAAGAGATGTGTCTGTCCGATCCAAGTGCTCCTCCACACCCGTGGGCTTTCCCCTAGCCCTTTAGTTTAAAAGTTGCCCTACGACCTTTTGAATGTTAAGTGCCTGCAGTCGGGTTCCATTTTGGTTTAGGTGGCGCCCATTCTTCCTGTATAGGCTCCCTCTTTCCCCAAAGTTTCTCCCCGTTCCTGAGAGAGCTAAATCCCCTCCTCTCTACACCGTCGCCTGATGCACGCACGGAGACTCCGAATAGTTGCCTGCCTACCTGGCCCTGTGCGTGGAACTGGAAGCGTTTCAGAGTTAGCCTGGGAAGTGTGCGAGAGGAGCATTCGGGTAAGTGTGGAGTTTTGTCTTTTGCCGGGGGGGCCGGGAAGCGGGGTTGGGGAGAGGGGGCTGTGCTGTGGGCTGGTGGGATAAGTATCCGAGTGTCCGTCCGTCTGTCTCTGCTGATTTGTGTGACGGGTGCTAGTTGCAGGGAGCCCTGTGTTTGGCATTTGAGAGTGCTTTGTTGCAGGTGGAGGGGGCCTTGAGGAGCTGATTGCGTTGGAGGCGAGGCTTGGAGCCAGCAGCCTTCTACCAGAGGCAGCCAGAGCCAAGTGAGTGAGCAGCCAACAGGGGAGTTCCCCTGGGGAATGTCCAAGTGGCGCTCGGGTAAGCGTGGCTTTTGGGGGGCTGTGTTAAGACCGGCCATAGTGGGTCAGACCAGAAGTCCATCTAGCCCAGTATCCTGTTTTCCGAGAGTGGCCGGTGCCAGATGCCCCAGAGGGCATCAAGTGATCCCTCTCCTGCCATCCGTTTCCAGAGGCTAGGGACGCCCTTGATGGAGCTCATTTTTGGAGCCCTATTTCAAGTCCTGGTCTTCTCGACCTCCTGTGGCAGGGAGTTCCGTAGGTTGACTGTGCGATGGGTGAAGGAACAGCTTCCTTTGGGTGTTAAACGGGTTACTTCTTCATTTCATTTGGTGACCCTTAGTTCTTATGGGAACAAGTAAATAACTTTTCCTTATGCACCTTTTCCACCCCAGTCACGATTGTATAGACAGACCTCTATCCTCTCTAAGCTGAAAAGTCCCAGTCCTTTTTCTTCATCTCTCTTCACAGGGGACCCGTTCCAAAGCCCTCATCGTTTTTGTTGCCCTTTTCGGAACCTTTTGCAACGCCAGTTTATCTTTCTGGGGATGAGGCGGCGACGTCTGTACGCCGTATGGAAGGTGTGGGCGTACCGTGGCTTCATAGAGAGGCGATAAGAGAGTGCCTGTCGTCGTCTCCTCTATCCCTTTTGAAAGGATTCCTCCCATACTGTGTGCTTTTTTGACTGCTGCTGCACATTGAGTGGATGTTTTCAGAGAACTCTCCCCAGTCACTCCAAGATCGATTTTTTCTCTCTCTCTCTCTCTCTCTCCCCCCCCCCCCCCACCCTCTCCTGGGTGGTTAGAGCTAAATTAGTCCCCATGGTTTCGTACATATAGTCGGGGATGGTTCCCCCCCCACCATGTAGGTTACTTTACGTTCAACGACCTGAACTTTTGTTTGCCTTTTTTGTTGCCCACTGACTTAGTTTTGTGAGATGTTTTTCAAGCTCTTCAGAGTCTGCTTTGTTCGTAACTATCTCGAGCAGCTTAGCATCACCTGTAAATATGACCACCTCACTGTTTTACCCCTTTTCTCCAGATGATTTATAAAGAGGTTGATCACTTATAAATAGGTAGGGACCCTTGGGGGGGGGGAGGGGACATATCTCTCCAGTCTGAAAACTGACCATTGATTCCTTCCCTTTGTTTCCTGTCTCTTTTTAACCAGTTAGGTATCCACGAGAGGATGTTTCCTGTCTCTTTTTAACCAGTTAGGTATCCACGAGAGGACGTTTTCTCTTACCCCATGACAACATACTTGACGTGAGAGCCGTTGGTGGAGGGACCTTGTCAAAGGCTTTCTAGAAATCTAAGTACACTGTAGCCGCTGGCTTCCCCCTTGTCCGCATGTCTGTTGACCCCCGCCCCGGCCTCCCTGCGGCCAAAGAACTCTACAGTAAGGCATGACCTCGCTTTAGAGAAAGCATGCTGACGTTTTTGCCCCCCAAGAAATTACATTCGTCTGCGTGTCTGACAATTTGATGCTTGACCATAGTTCCAAATAATTTGCCCGGTACCGCCGTTAGGCTTGCCGGTCTGTAATTGCCAGGGTGGCCTCTAGAGCCCCTTTAAAAATATTAGCGTCCCATTAGCTGTCTTTCCAGTCATTAAGTAGAGAAGCGCGATTGAAAGGCGAGGTTACAAACCCCCGGTAATAGTTGCGCGGTTTCACATTTGACTTCTTCTTCTTTTCAGAACTCTTGGGTGAATGGCGTCTGGTCCCGCCGACTTGTCACGGTGAAGTTTTATGCGTTGCTTCCGAAAGCTCCTCTAGTGACACCTCAGTCTGGGACAATTCCTCCGATGTGTCAGCTCCAGAGAATTGCTCAGCTTTGGGAACCTCCCAAACTCCAGCGTCAGCTGTGAAGACGAAAGCGAAGAATTCATTTAGTTTCTCCAACGACCTAATGGTCTTGGAGTGCTCCTTTAGCATTTTGAGGGTCAAGTGGCCCCCGCTGGCTGTTGAGCAGGCTTTTTCCTGCTTCTGATGTACTTAACCGAATGTGTGGGTTTTGAATACCTTTTTTTTTTCTTTTTTAACGTTGGCTAGCTGTTCTTCATACTCCTCTTGGCTTTCCTTCCTCCTCCTTTTTCTCTTTCTCTTTCTCCGTCTCCTTCTCCGTCTTCTATTTTTCCACTTAATCGGACTGTTGATGCTCCTTTCTGTTTTCCTCCCTGGGATTTAACTTGCACTTCTTTTTCAACGCTGCCTTTTTTCTCTCACTGCTGCTTTTACTTGGTGGTTCTCTTGCTGTGTTTTTTAACGTGGGGTATACATTTAAGTTGGGCCTCTCTTACGGTGTCTTTGAAAAGCGTCCGTGCAGCTTGCAGGGGTTTTCCCTTTGTCACTGTACCTTGTCGATTTCTGCTTAGCCAGCCTCCTCGTTTTTGCGTAGTTCCCCTTTCCGAAATTCGGTGCCACAGTGTTGGGCTGCTGAGGTGTTTAACTTCCCTGTGGTGGGAAAAGAAACTTGATGAGATTAGGGTCACCATTTCCAAGCGGTCCAGTTCTCTCGGGCCAGATCCCGTGCTCCGCTTAGGACTAAGTCAAGAATTGCCTCTCCCCTGGTGGGTGCTGGAACCAGTGGCTCCAAGAAGCAATCGTTTGAAGGTGTCAGGAATAGTGACCTGTGCGTCCCGTCCTGAGGTGAGGTGTAGCCAGTTGATAGTTGAAATCCCCCACTGTTATTACTGCGGTTTTTATTTGGATGGCCTCGCTAATCTCCCTTAGCGTTTCGTAGTCCCTATCGCTGTCCTGGTCAGGTGGCGTATAATAGTTTCCTACGGCTATCTTCCTCTTCTTCATGGAGCATGGAATTACTCCCCACAGAGATTCCGTGGAACATTTTGGTTCCTTTAAGACTTTTACTTGACTCGATTCTGCATTTTCTTTCAGGGATAGTGCCCCTCCCCCAGCAGTACGACCTGTTGTGTCCTTCCGATCCATCTCCCGGGTATGACTGTCCCATTGATTGTCCTCGTTCCGGCAAGTTTCCGTGGTGCCTATAGTGTCGATGTCCTCCTTTGATACGAGGCACTCTGGTTCAGCCACTTGATGTTTAGACGTCCTGCGTTTGTGTAGAAGCGCTTGACAAATGTCACTCTTGATGTGTCTGCCGTTTCTAGACGTTAGCTTTTTTTTTTTTTTCCATTTGATGGTTTCTCATCTGCTCTTACCCATGCGCTCTCATCTTCCAACCTCTCCTCTGTACTAGAACATAGACTCTCCATGAATAGACCCTCCCCTAAGAGATGTGTCTGTCCGATCCAAGTGCTCCTCCACACGCGTGGGCTTTCCCCTAGCCCTTTAGTTTAAAAGTTGCCCTACGACCTTTTGAATGTTAAGTGCCTGCAGTCGGGTTCCATTTTGGTTTAGGTGGCGCCCATTCTTCCTGTATAGGCTCCCTCTTTCCCCAAAGTTTCTCCCCGTTCCTGAGAGAGCTAAATCCCCTCCTCTCTACACCGTCGCCTGATGCACGCACGGAGACTCCGAATAGTTGCCTGCCTACCTGGCCCTGTGCGTGGAACTGGAAGCGTTTCAGAGTTAGCCTGGGAAGTGTGCGAGAGGAGCATTCGGGTAAGTGTGGAGTTTTGTCTTTTGCCGGGGGGACCGGGAAGCGGGGTTGGGTGGAGGGTGTGTTGGGGAGAGGGGGCTGTGCTGTGGGCTGGTGGGATAAGTATCCGAGTGTCCGTCCGTCTGTCTCTGCTGATTTGTGTGACGGGTGCTAGTTGCAGGGAGCCCTGTGTTTGGCATTTGAGAGTGCTTTGTTGCAGGTGGAGGGGGCCTTGAGGAGCTGATTGCGTTGGAGGCGAGGCTTGGAGCCAGCAGCCTTCTACCAGAGGCAGCCAGAGCCAAGTGAGTGAGCAGCCAACAGGGGAGTTCCCCTGGGGAATGTCCAAGTGGCGCTCGGGTAAGCGTGGCTTTTGGGGGGCTGTGTTAAGACCGGCCATAGTGGGTCAGACCAGAAGTCCATCTAGCCCAGTATCCTGTTTTCCGAGAGTGGCCGGTGCCAGATGCCCCAGAGGGCATCAAGTGATCCCTCTCCTGCCATCCGTTTCCAGAGGCTAGGGACGCCCTTGATGGAGCTCATTTTTGGAGCCCTATTTCAAGTCCTGGTCTTCTCGACCTCCTGTGGCAGGGAGTTCCGTAGGTTGACTGTGCGATGGGTGAAGGAACAGCTTCCTTTGGGTGTTAAACGGGTTACTTCTTCATTTCATTTGGTGACCCTTAGTTCTTATGGGAACAAGTAAATAACTTTTCCTTATGCACCTTTTCCACCCCAGTCACGATTGTATAGACAGACCTCTATCCTCTCTAAGCTGAAAAGTCCCAGTCCTTTTTCTTCATCTCTCTTCACAGGGGACCCGTTCCAAAGCCCTCATCGTTTTTGTTGCCCTTTTCGGAACCTTTTGCAACGCCAGTTTATCTTTCTGGGGATGAGGCGGCGACGTCTGTACGCCGTATGGAAGGTGTGGGCGTACCGTGGCTTCATAGAGAGGCGATAAGAGAGTGCCTGTCGTCGTCTCCTCTATCCCTTTTGAAAGGATTCCTCCCATACTGTGTGCTTTTTTGACTGCTGCTGCACATTGAGTGGATGTTTTCAGAGAACTCTCCCCAGTCACTCCAAGATCGATTTCTCTCTCTCTCTCTCTCTCTCTCTCTCCTCCCCCCCCCCCCCCCCACCCTCTCCTGGGTGGTTAGAGCTAAATTAGTCCCCATGGTTTCGTACATATAGTCGGGGATGGTTCCCCCCCACCATGTAGGTTACTTTACGTTCAACGACCTGAACTTTTGTTTGCCTTTTTTGTTGCCCACTGACTTAGTTTTGTGAGATGTTTTTCAAGCTCTTCAGAGTCTGCTTTGTTCGTAACTATCTCGAGCAGCTTAGCATCACCTGTAAATATGACCACCTCACTGTTTTACCCCTTTTCTCCAGATGATTTATAAAGAGGTTGATCACTTATAAATAGGTAGGGACCCTTGGGGGGGGGAGGGGACATATCTCTCCAGTCTGAAAACTGACCATTGATTCCTTCCCTTTGTTTCCTGTCTCTTTTTAACCAGTTAGGTATCCACGAGAGGACGTTTTCTCTTACCCCATGACAACATACTTGACGTGAGAGCCGTTGGTGGAGGGACCTTGTCAAAGGCTTTCTAGAAATCTAAGTACACTGTAGCCGCTGGCTTCCCCCTTGTCCGCATGTCTGTTGACCCCCGCCCCGGCCTCCCTGCGGCCAAAGAACTCTACAGTAAGGCATGACCTCGCTTTAGAGAAAGCATGCTGACGTTTTTGCCCCCCAAGAAATTACATTCGTCTGCGTGTCTGACAATTTGATGCTTGACCATAGTTCCAAATAATTTGCCCGGTACCGCCGTTAGGCTTGCCGGTCTGTAATTGCCAGGGTGGCCTCTAGAGCCCCTTTAAAAATATTAGCGTCCCATTAGCTGTCTTTCCAGTCATTAAGTAGAGAAGCGCGATTGAAAGGCGAGGTTACAAACCCCCGGTAATAGTTGCGCGGTTTCACATTTGACTTCTTCTTCTTTTCAGAACTCTTGGGTGAATGGCGTCTGGTCCCGCCGACTTGTCACGGTGAAGTTTTATGCGTTGCTTCCGAAAGCTCCTCTAGTGACACCTCAGTCTGGGACAATTCCTCCGATGTGTCAGCTCCAGAGAATTGCTCAGCTTTGGGAATCTCCCAAACTCCAGCGTCAGCTGTGAAGACGAAAGCGAAGAATTCATTTAGTTTCTCCAACGACCTAATGGTCTTGG
This sequence comes from Pelodiscus sinensis, assembly GCF_052426305.1. Lineage (NCBI taxonomy): Eukaryota > Metazoa > Chordata > Testudines > Trionychidae > Pelodiscus > Pelodiscus sinensis. The sequence goes on from NC_143057.1 coordinate 10,817,317, forward strand.
AGTGCTCCTTTAGCATTTTGAGGGTCAAGTGGCCCCCGCTGGCTGTTGAGCAGGCTTTTTCCTGCTTCTGATGTACTTAACCGAATGTGTGGGTTTTGAATACCTTTTTTTTTTTTTTTTTTTGTAACGTTGGCTAGCTGTTCTTCATACTCCTCTTGGCTTTCCTTCCTCCTCCTTTTTCTCTTTCTCTTTCTCCGTCTCCTTCTCCGTCTTCTATTTTTCCACTTAATCGGACTGTTGATGCTCCTTTCTGTTTTCCTCCCTGGGATTTAACTTGCACTTCTTTTTCAACGCTGCCTTTTTTCTCTCACTGCTGCTTTTACTTGGTGGTTCTCTTGCTGTGTTTTTTAACGTGGGGTATACATTTAAGTTGGGCCTCTCTTACGGTGTCTTTGAAAAGCGTCCGTGCAGCTTGCAGGGGTTTTCCCTTTGTCACTGTACCTTGTCGATTTCTGCTTAGCCAGCCTCCTCGTTTTTGCATAGTTCCCCTTTCCGAAATTCGGTGCCACAGTGTTGGGCTGCTGAGGTGTTTAACTTCCCTGTGGTGGGAAAAGAAACTTGATGAGATTAGGGTCACCATTTCCAAGCGGTCCAGTTCTCTCGGGCCAGATCCCGTGCTCCGCTTAGGACTAAGTCAAGAATTGCCTCTCCCCTGGTGGGTGCTGGAACCAGTGGCTCCAAGAAGCAATCGTTTGAAGGTGTCAGAAATAGTGACCCGTGCGTCCCGTCCTGAGGTGAGGTGAGGTGAGGTGTAGCCAGTTGATAGTTGAAATCCCCCACTGTTATTACTGCGGTTTTTATTTGGATGGCCTCGCTAATCTCCCTTAGCGTTTCGTAGTCCCTATCGCTGTCCTGGTCAGGTGGCGTATAATAGTTTCCTACGGCTATCTTCCTCTTCTTTATGGAGCATGGAATTACTCCCCACAGAGATTCCGTGGAACATTTTGGTTCCTTTAAGACTTTTACTTGACTCGATTCTGCATTTTCTTTCAGGGATAGTGCCCCTCCCCCAGCAGTACGACCTGTTGTGTCCTTCTGATCCATCTCCCGGGTATGACTGTCCCATTGATTGTCCTCGTTCCGGCAAGTTTCCGTGGTGCCTATAGTGTCGATGTCCTCCTTTGATACGAGGCACTCTGGTTCGTCCACTTGATGTTTAGACGTCCTGCGTTTGTGTAGAAGCGCTTGACAAATGTCACTCTTGATGTGTCTGCCGTTTCTAGACGTTAGCCTTTTTTTTTTCCATTTGATGGTTTCTCATCTGCTCTTACCCATGCGCTCTCATCTTCCATCCTCTCCTCCGTACTAGAACATAGACTCTCCATGAATAGACCCTCCCCTAAGAGATGTGTCTGTCCGATCCAAGTGCTCCTCCACACCCGTGGGCTTTCCCCTAGCCCTTTAGTTTAAAAGTTGCCCTACGACCTTTTGAATGTTAAGTGCCTGCAGTCGGGTTCCATTTTGGTTTAGGTGGCGCCCATTCTTCCTGTATAGGCTCCCTCTTTCCCCAAAGTTTCTCCCCGTTCCTGAGAGAGCTAAATCCCCTCCTCTCTACACCGTCGCCTGATGCACGCACGGAGACTCCGAATAGTTGCCTGCCTACCTGGCCCTGTGCGTGGAACTGGAAGCGTTTCAGAGTTAGCCTGGGAAGTGTGCGAGAGGAGCATTCGGGTAAGTGTGGAGTTTTGTCTTTTGCCGGGGGGACCGGGAAGCGGGGTTGGGTGGAGGGTGTGTTGGGGAGAGGGGGCTGTGCTGTGGGCTGGTGGGATAAGTATCCGAGTGTCCGTCCGTCTGTCTCTGCTGATTTGTGTGACGGGTGCTAGTTGCAGGGAGCCCTGTGTTTGGCATTTGAGAGTGCTTTGTTGCAGGTGGAGGGGGCCTTGAGGAGCTGATTGCGTTGGAGGCGAGGCTTGGAGCCAGCAGCCTTCTACCAGAGGCAGCCAGAGCCAAGTGAGTGAGCAGCCAACAGGGGAGTTCCCCTGGGGAATGTCCAAGTGGCGCTCGGGTAAGCGTGGCTTTTGGGGGGCTGTGTTAAGACCGGCCATAGTGGGTCAGACCAGAAGTCCATCTAGCCCAGTATCCTGTTTTCTGAGAGTGGCCGGTGCCAGATGCCCCAGAGGGCATCAAGTGATCCCTCTCCTGCCATCCGTTTCCAGAGGCTAGGGACGCCCTTGATGGAGCTCATTTTTGGAGCCCTATTTCAAGTCCTGGTCTTCTCGACCTCCTGTGGCGGGGAGTTCCGTAGGTTGACTGTGCGATGGGTGAAGGAACAGCTTCCTTTGGGTGTTAAACGGGTTACTTCTTCATTTCATTTGGTGACCCTTAGTTCTTATGGGAACAAGTAAATAACTTTTCCTTATGCACCTTTTCCACCCCAGTCACGATTGTATAGACAGACCTCTATCCTCTCCCCCCGGAGTCTCCTCTTTTTCTAAGCTGAAAAGTCCCAGTCCTTTTTCTTCATCTCTCTTCACAGGGGACCCGTTCCAAAGCCCTCATCGTTTTTGTTGCCCTTTTCGGAACCTTTTGCAACGCCAGTTTATCTTTCTGGGGATGAGGCGGCGACGTCTGTACGCCGTATGGAAGGTGTGGGCGTACCGTGGCTTCATAGAGAGGCGATAAGAGAGTGCCTGTCGTCGTCTCCTCTATCCCTTTTGAAAGGATTCCTCCCATACTGTGTGCTTTTTTGACTGCTGCTGCACATTGAGTGGATGTTTTCAGAGAACTCTCCCCAGTCACTCCAAGATCGATTTCTCTCTCCTCCCCCCCCCCACCCTCTCCTGGGTGGTTAGAGCTAAATTAGTCCCCATGGTTTCGTACATATAGTCGGGGATGGTTCCCCCCCCACCATGTAGGTTACTTTACGTTCAACGACCTGAACTTTTGTTTGCCTTTTTTGTTGCCCACTGACTTAGTTTTGTGAGATGTTTTTCAAGCTCTTCAGAGTCTGCTTTGTTCGTAACTATCTCGAGCAGCTTAGCATCACCTGTAAATATGACCACCTCACTGTTTTACCCCTTTTCTCCAGATGATTTATAAAGAGGTTGATCACTTATAAATAGGTAGGGACCCTTGGGGGGGGGGGGGAACATATCTCTCCAGTCTGAAAACTGACCATTGATTCCTTCCCTTTGTTTCCTGTCTCTTTTTAACCAGTTAGGTATCCACGAGAGGACGTTTTCTCTTACCCCATGACAACATACTTGACGTGAGAGCCGTTGGTGGAGGGACCTTGTCAAAGGCTTTCTAGAAATCTAAGTACACTGTAGCCGCTGGCTTCCCCCTTGTCCGCATGTCTGTTGACCCCCGCCCCGGCCTCCCTGCGGCCAAAGAACTCTACAGTAAGGCATGACCTCGCTTTAGAGAAAGCATGCTGACGTTTTTGCCCCCCAAGAAATTACATTCGTCTGCGTGTCTGACAATTTGATGCTTGACCATAGTTCCAAATTTGCCCGGTACCGCCGTTAGGCTTGCCGGTCTGTAATTGCCAGGGTGGCCTCTAGAGCCCCTTTAAAAATATTAGCGTCCCATTAGCTGTCTTTCCAGTCATTAAGTAGAGAAGCGCGATTGAAAGGCGAGGTTACAAACCCCCGGTAATAGTTGCGCGGTTTCACATTTGACTTCTTCTTCTTTTCAGAACTCTTGGGTGAATGGCGTCTGGTCCCGCCGACTTGTCACGGTGAAGTTTTATGCGTTGCTTCCGAAAGCTCCTCTAGTGACACCTCAGTCTGGGACAATTCCTCCGATGTGTCAGCTCCAGAGAATTGCTCAGCTTTGGGAATCTCCCAAACTCCAGCGTCAGCTGTGAAGACGAAAGCGAAGAATTCATTTAGTTTCTCCAACGACCTAATGGTCTTGGAGTGCTCCTTTAGCATTTTGAGGGTCAAGTGGCCCCCGCTGGCTGTTGAGCAGGCTTTTTCCTGCTTCTGATGTACTTAACCGAATGTGTGGGTTTTGAATACCTTTTTTTTTTTTTTTTTTTTTTGTAACGTTGGCTAGCTGTTCTTCATACTCCTCTTGGCTTTCCTTCCTCCTCCTTTTTCTCTTTCTCTTTCTCCGTCTCCTTCTCCGTCTTCTATTTTTCCACTTAATCGGACTGTTGATGCTCCTTTCTGTTTTCCTCCCTGGGATTTAACTTGCACTTCTTTTTCAACGCTGCCTTTTTTCTCTCACTGCTGCTTTTACTTGGTGGTTCTCTTGCTGTGTTTTTTAACGTGGGGTATACATTTAAGTTGGGCCTCTCTTACGGTGTCTTTGAAAAGCGTCCGTGCAGCTTGCAGGGGTTTTCCCTTTGTCACTGTACCTTGTCGATTTCTGCTTAGCCAGCCTCCTCGTTTTTGCATAGTTCCCCTTTCCGAAATTCGGTGCCACAGTGTTGGGCTGCTGAGGTGTTTAACTTCCCTGTGGTGGGAAAAGAAACTTGATGAGATTAGGGTCACCATTTCCAAGCGGTCCAGTTCTCTCGGGCCAGATCCCGTGCTCCGCTTAGGACTAAGTCAAGAATTGCCTCTCCCCTGGTGGGTGCTGGAACCAGTGGCTCCAAGAAGCAATCGTTTGAAGGTGTCAGAAATAGTGACCCGTGCGTCCCGTCCTGAGGTGAGGTGAGGTGTAGCCAGTTGATAGTTGAAATCCCCCACTGTTATTACTGCGGTTTTTATTTGGATGGCCTCGCTAATCTCCCTTAGAGTTTCGTAGTCCCTATCGCTGTCCTGGTCAGGTGGCGTATAATAGTTTCCTACGGCTATCTTCCTCTTCTTCATGGAGCATGGAATTACTCCCCACAGAGATTCCATGGAACATTTTGGTTCCTTTAAGACTTTTACTTGACTCGATTCTGCATTTTCTTTCATGGATAGTGCCCCTCCCCCAGCAGTACGACCTGTTGTGTACTTCCGATCCATCTCCCGGGTATGACTGTCCCATTGATTGTCCTCGTTCCGGCGGTGCCTATAGTGTCGATGTCCTCCTTTGATACGAGGCACTCTGGTTCGTCCACTTGATGTTTAGACGTCCTGCGTTTGTGTAGAAGCGCTTGACAAATGTCACTCTTGATGTGTCTGCCGTTTCTAGACGTTAGCCTTTTTTTTTTCCATTTGATGGTTTCTCATCTGCTCTTACCCATGCGCTCTCATCTTCCATCCTCTCCTCCGTACTAGAACATAGACTCTCCATGAATAGACCCTCCCCTAAGAGATGTGTCTGTCCGATCCAAGTGCTCCTCCACACCCGTGGGCTTTCCCCTAGCCCTTTAGTTTAAAAGTTGCCCTACGACCTTTTGAATGTTAAGTGCCTGCAGTCGGGTTCCATTTTGGTTTAGGTGGCGGCCATTCTTCCTGTATAGGCTCCCTCTTTCCCCAAAGTTTCTCCCCGTTCCTGAGAGAGCTAAATCCCCTCCTCTCTACACCGTCGCCTGATGCACGCACGGAGACTCCGAATAGTTGCCTGCCTACCTGGCCCTGTGCGTGGAACTGGAAGCGTTTCAGAGTTAGCCTGGGAAGTGTGCGAGAGGAGCATTCGGGTAAGTGTGGAGTTTTGTCTTTTGCCGGGGGGGCCGGGAAGCGGGGTTGGGTGGAGGGTGTGTTGGGGAGAGGGGGCTGTGCTGTGGGCTGGTGGGATAAGTATCCGAGTGTCCGTCCGTCTGTCTCTGCTGATTTGTGTGACGGGTGCTAGTTGCAGGGAGCCCTGTGTTTGGCATTTGAGAGTGCTTTGTTGCAGGTGGAGGGGGCCTTGAGGAGCTGATTGCGTTGGAGGCGAGGCTTGGAGCCAGCAGCCTTCTACCAGAGGCAGCCAGAGCCAAGTGAGTGAGCAGCCAACAGGGGAGTTCCCCTGGGGAATGTCCAAGTGGCGCTCGGGTAAGCGTGGCTTTTGGGGGGCTGTGTTAAGACCGGCCATAGTGGGTCAGACCAGAAGTCCATCTAGCCCAGTATCCTGTTTTCCGAGAGTGGCCGGTGCCAGATGCCCCAGAGGGCATCAAGTGATCCCTCTCCTGCCATCCGTTTCCAGAGGCTAGGGACGCCCTTGATGGAGCTCATTTTTGGAGCCCTATTTCAAGTCCTGGTCTTCTCGACCTCCTGTGGCGGGGAGTTCCGTAGGTTGACTGTGCGATGGGTGAAGGAACAGCTTCCTTTGGGTGTTAAACGGGTTACTTCTTCATTTCATTTGGTGACCCTTAGTTCTTATGGGAACAAGTAAATAACTTTTCCTTATGCACCTTTTCCACCCCAGTCACGATTGTATAGACAGACCTCTATCCTCTCTAAGCTGAAAAGTCCCAGTCCTTTTTCTTCATCTCTCTTCACAGGGGACCCGTTCCAAAGCCCTCATCGTTTTTGTTGCCCTTTTCGGAACCTTTTGCAACGCCAGTTTATCTTTCTGGGGATGAGGCGGCGACGTCTGTACGCCGTATGGAAGGTGTGGGCGTACCGTGGCTTCATAGAGAGGCGATAAGAGAGTGCCTGTCGTCGTCTCCTCTATCCCTTTTGAAAGGATTCCTCCCATACTGTGTGCTTTTTTGACTGCTGCTGCACATTGAGTGGATGTTTTCAGAGAACTCTCCCCAGTCACTCCAAGATCGATTTCTCTCTCTCTCTCTCTCCTCCCCCCCCTCCCCCCACCCTCTCCTGGGTGGTTAGAGCTAAATTAGTCCCCATGGTTTCGTACATATAGTCGGGGATGGTTCCCCCCCACCATGTAGGTTACTTTACGTTCAACGACCTGAACTTTTGTTTGCCTTTTTTGTTGCCCACTGACTTAGTTTTGTGAGATGTTTTTCAAGCTCTTCAGAGTCTGCTTTGTTCGTAACTATCTCGAGCAGCTTAGCATCACCTGTAAATATGACCACCTCACTGTTTTACCCCTTTTCTCCAGATGATTTATAAAGAGGTTGATCACTTATAAATAGGTAGGGACCCTTGGGGGGGGGGGGGAGGGGACATATCTCTCCAGTCTGAAAACTGACCATTGATTCCTTCACTTTGTTTCCTGTCTCTTTTTAACCAGTTAGGTATCTACGAGAGGACGTTTTCTCTTACCCCATGACAACATACTTGACGTGAGAGCTGTTGGTGGAGGAACCTTGTCAAAGGCTTTCTAGAAATCTAAGTACACTGTAGCCGCTGGCTTCCCCCTTGTCCCCATGTCTGTTGACCCCCGCCCCGGCCTCCCTGCGGCCAAAGAACTCTACAGTAAGGCATGACCTCGCTTTAGAGAAAGCATGCTGACGTTTTTGCCCCCCAAGAAATTACATTCGTCTGCGTGTCTGACAATTTGATGCTTGACCATAGTTCCAAATAATTTGCCCGGTACCGCCGTTAGGCTTGCCGGTCTGTAATTGCCAGGGTGGCCTCTAGAGCCCCTTTAAAAATATTAGCGTCCCATTAGCTGTCTTTCCAGTCATTAAGTAGAGAGGCGCGATTGAAAGGCGAGGTTACAAACCCCCGGTGATAGTTGCGCGGTTTCACATTTGACTTCTTCTTCTTTTCAGAACTCTTGGGTGAATGGCGTCTGGTCCCGCCGACTTGTCACGGTGAAGTTTTATGCGTTGCTTCCGAAAGCTCCTCTAGTGACACCTCAGTCTGGGACAATTCCTCCGATGTGTCAGCTCCAGAGAATTGCTCAGCTTTGGGAACCTCCCAAACTCCAGCGTCAGCTGTGAAGACGAAAGCGAAGAATTCATTTAGTTTCTCCAACGACCTAATGGTCTTGGAGTGCTCCTTTAGCATTTTGAGGGTCAAGTGGCCCCCGCTGGCTGTTGAGCAGGCTTTTTCCTGCTTCTGATGTACTTAACCGAATGTGTGGGTTTTGAATACCTTTTTTTTTTCTTTTTTAACGTTGGCTAGCTGTTCTTCATACTCCTCTTGGCTTTCCTTCCTCCTCCTTTTTCTCTTTCTCTTTCTCCGTCTCCTTCTCCGTCTTCTATTTTTCCACTTAATCGGACTGTTGATGCTCCTTTCTGTTTTCCTCCCTGGGATTTAACTTGCACTTCTTTTTCAACGCTGCCTTTTTTCTCTCACTGCTGCTTTTACTTGGTGGTTCTCTTGCTGTGTTTTTTAACGTGGGGTATACATTTAAGTTGGGCCTCTCTTACGGTGTCTTTGAAAAGCGTCCGTGCAGCTTGCAGGGGTTTTCCCTTTGTCACTGTACCTTGTCGATTTCTGCTTAGCCAGCCTCCTCGTTTTTGCGTAGTTCCCCTTTCCGAAATTCGGTGCCACAGTGTTGGGCTGCTGAGGTGTTTACCTTCCCTGTGGTGGGAAAAGAAACTTGATGAGATTAGGGTCACCATTTCCAAGCGGTCCAGTTCTCTCGGGCCAGATCCCGTGCTCCGCTTAGGACTAAGTCAAGAATTGCCTCTCCCCTGGTGGGTGCTGGAACCAGTGGCTCCAAGAAGCAATCGTTTGAAGGTGTCAGGAATAGTGACCTGTGCGTCCCGTCCTGAGGTGAGGTGAGGTGTAGCCAGTTGATAGTTGAAATCCCCCACTGTTATTACTGCGGTTTTTATTTGGATGGCCTCGCTAATCTCCCTTAGCGTTTCGTAGTCCCTATCGCTGTCCTGGTCAGGTGGCGTATAATAGTTTCCTACGGCTATCTTCCTCTTCTTCATGGAGCATGGAATTACTCCCCACAGAGATTCCGTGGAACATTTTGGTTCCTTTAAGACTTTTACTTGACTCGATTCTGCATTTTCTTTCAGGGATAGTGCCCCTCCCCCAGCAGTACGACCTGTTGTGTCCTTCCGATCCATCTCCCGGGTATGACTGTCCCATTGATTGTCCTCGTTCCGGCAAGTTTCCGTGGTGCCTATAGTGTCGATGTCCTCCTTTGATACGAGGCACTCTGGTTCAGCCACTTGATGTTTAGACGTCCTGCGTTTGTGTAGAAGCGCTTGACAAATGTCACTCTTGATGTGTCTGCCGTTTCTAGACGTTAGCTTTTTTTTTTTTTCCATTTGATGGTTTCTCATCTGCTCTTACCCATGCGCTCTCATCTTCCAACCTCTCCTCTGTACTAGAACATAGACTCTCCATGAATAGACCCTCCCCTAAGAGATGTGTCTGTCCGATCCAAGTGCTCCTCCACACGCGTGGGCTTTCCCCTAGCCCTTTAGTTTAAAAGTTGCCCTACGACCTTTTGAATGTTAAGTGCCTGCAGTCGGGTTCCATTTTGGTTTAGGTGGCGCCCATTCTTCCTGTATAGGCTCCCTCTTTCCCCAAAGTTTCTCCCCGTTCCTGAGAGAGCTAAATCCCCTCCTCTCTACACCGTCGCCTGATGCACGCACGGAGACTCCGAATAGTTGCCTGCCTACCTGGCCCTGTGCGTGGAACTGGAAGCGTTTCAGAGTTAGCCTGGGAAGTGTGCGAGAGGAGCATTCGGGTAAGTGTGGAGTTTTGTCTTTTGCTGGGGGGACCGGGAAGCGGGGTTGGGTGGAGGGTGTGTTGGGGAGAGGGGGCTGTGCTGTGGGCTGGTGGGATAAGTATCCGAGTGTCCGTCCGTCTGTCTCTGCTGATTTGTGTGACGGGTGCTAGTTGCAGGGAGCCCTGTGTTTGGCATTTGAGAGTGCTTTGTTGCAGGTGGAGGGGGCCTTGAGGAGCTGATTGCGTTGGAGGCGAGGCTTGGAGCCAGCAGCCTTCTACCAGAGGCAGCCAGAGCCAAGTGAGTGAGCAGCCAACAGGGGAGTTCCCCTGGGGAATGTCCAAGTGGCGCTCGGGTAAGCGTGGCTTTTGGGGGGCTGTGTTAAGACCGGCCATAGTGGGTCAGACCAGAAGTCCATCTAGCCCAGTATCCTGTTTTCCGAGAGTGGCCGGTGCCAGATGCCCCAGAGGGCATCAAGTGATCCCTCTCCTGCCATCCGTTTCCAGAGGCTAGGGACGCCCTTGATGGAGCTCATTTTTGGAGCCCTATTTCAAGTCCTGGTCTTCTCGACCTCCTGTGGCAGGGAGTTCCGTAGGTTGACTGTGCGATGGGTGAAGGAACAGCTTCCTTTGGGTGTTAAACGGGTTACTTCTTCATTTCATTTGGTGACCCTTAGTTCTTATGGGAACAAGTAAATAACTTTTCCTTATGCACCTTTTCCACCCCAGTCACGATTGTATAGACAGACCTCTATCCTCTCTAAGCTGAAAAGTCCCAGTCCTTTTTCTTCATCTCTCTTCACAGGGGACCCGTTCCAAAGCCCTCATCGTTTTTGTTGCCCTTTTCGGAACCTTTTGCAACGCCAGTTTATCTTTCTGGGGATGAGGCGGCGACGTCTGTACGCCGTATGGAAGGTGTGGGCGTACCGTGGCTTCATAGAGAGGCGATAAGAGAGTGCCTGTCGTCGTCTCCTCTATCCCTTTTGAAAGGATTCCTCCCATACTGTGTGCTTTTTTGACTGCTGCTGCACATTGAGTGGATGTTTTCAGAGAACTCTCCCCAGTCACTCCAAGATCGATTTCTCTCTCTCTCTCTCTCTCTCTCCTCCCCCCCCCCCCCACCCTCTCCTGGGTGGTTAGAGCTAAATTAGTCCCCATGGTTTCGTACATATAGTCGGGGATGGTTCCCCCCCCACCATGTAGGTTACTTTACGTTCAACGACCTGAACTTTTGTTTGCCTTTTTTGTTGCCCACTGACTTAGTTTTGTGAGATGTTTTTCAAGCTCTTCAGAGTCTGCTTTGTTCGTAACTATCTCGAGCAGCTTAGCATCACCTGTAAATATGACCACCTCACTGTTTTACCCCTTTTCTCCAGATGATTTATAAAGAGGTTGATCACTTATAAATAGGTAGGGACCCTTGGGGGGGGAGGGGACATATCTCTCCAGTCTGAAAACTGACCATTGATTCCTTCCCTTTGTTTCCTGTCTCTTTTTAACCAGTTAGGTATCCACGAGAGGACGTTTTCTCTTACCCCATGACAACATACTTGACGTGAGAGCCGTTGGTGGAGGGACCTTGTCAAAGGCTTTCTAGAAATCTAAGTACACTGTAGCCGCTGGCTTCCCCCTTGTCCGCATGTCTGTTGACCCCCGCCCCGGCCTCCCTGCGGCCAAAGAACTCTACAGTAAGGCATGACCTCGCTTTAGAGAAAGCATGCTGACGTTTTTGCCCCCCAAGAAATTACATTCGTCTGCGTGTCTGACAATTTGATGCTTGACCATAGTTCCAAATAATTTGCCCGGTACCGCCGTTAGGCTTGCCGGTCTGTAATTGCCAGGGTGGCCTCTAGAGCCCCTTTAAAAATATTAGCGTCCCATTAGCTGTCTTTCCAGTCATTAAGTAGAGAAGCGCGATTGAAAGGCGAGGTTACAAACCCCCGGTAATAGTTGCGCGGTTTCACATTTGACTTCTTCTTCTTTTCAGAACTCTTGGGTGAATGGCGTCTGGTCCCGCCGACTTGTCACGGTGAAGTTTTATGCGTTGCTTCCGAAAGCTCCTCTAGTGACACCTCAGTCTGGGACAATTCCTCCGATGTGTCAGCTCCAGAGAATTGCTCAGCTTTGGGAATCTCCCAAACTCCAGCGTCAGCTGTGAAGACGAAAGCGAAGAATTCATTTAGTTTCTCCAACGACCTAATGGTCTTGGAGTGCTCCTTTAGCATTTTGAGGGTCAAGTGGCCCCCGCTGGCTGTTGAGCAGGCTTTTTCCTGCTTCTGATGTACTTAACCGAATGTGTGGGTTTTGAATACCTTTTTTTTTTCTTTTTTAACGTTGGCTAGCTGTTCTTCATACTCCTCTTGGCTTTCCTTCCTCCTCCTTTTTCTCTTTCTCTTTCTCCGTCTCCTTCTCCGTCTTCTATTTTTCCACTTAATCGGACTGTTGATGCTCCTTTCTGTTTTCCTCCCTGGGATTTAACTTGCACTTCTTTTTCAACGCTGCCTTTTTTCTCTCACTGCTGCTTTTACTTGGTGGTTCTCTTGCTGTGTTTTTTAACGTGGGGTATACATTTAAGTTGGGCCTCTCTTACGGTGTCTTTGAAAAGCGTCCGTGCAGCTTGCAGGGGTTTTCCCTTTGTCACTGTACCTTGTCGATTTCTGCTTAGCCAGCCTCCTCGTTTTTGCGTAGTTCCCCTTTCCGAAATTCGGTGCCACAGTGTTGGGCTGCTGAGGTGTTTAACTTCCCTGTGGTGGGAAAAGAAACTTGATGAGATTAGGGTCACCATTTCCAAGCGGTCCAGTTCTCTCGGGCCAGATCCCGTGCTCCGCTTAGGACTAAGTCAAGAATTGCCTCTCCCCTGGTGGGTGCTGGAACCAGTGGCTCCAAGAAGCAATCGTTTGAAGGTGTCAGGAATAGTGACCTGTGCGTCCCGTCCTGAGGTGAGGTGTAGCCAGTTGATAGTTGAAATCCCCCACTGTTATTACTGCGGTTTTTATTTGGATGGCCTCGCTAATCTCCCTTAGCGTTTCGTAGTCCCTATCGCTGTCCTGGTCAGGTGGCGTATAATAGTTTCCTACGGCTATCTTCCTCTTCTTCATGGAGCATGGAATTACTCCCCACAGAGATTCCGTGGAACATTTTGGTTCCTTTAAGACTTTTACTTGACTCGATTCTGCATTTTCTTTCAGGGATAGTGCCCCTCCCCCAGCAGTACGACCTGTTGTGTCCTTCCGATCCATCTCCCGGGTATGACTGTCCCATTGATTGTCCTCGTTCCGGCAAGTTTCCGTGGTGCCTATAGTGTCGATGTCCTCCTTTGATACGAGGCACTCTGGTTCAGCCACTTGATGTTTAGACGTCCTGCGTTTGTGTAGAAGCGCTTGACAAATGTCACTCTTGATGTGTCTGCCGTTTCTAGACGTTAGCTTTTTTTTTTTTTTCCATTTGATGGTTTCTCATCTGCTCTTACCCATGCGCTCTCATCTTCCAACCTCTCCTCTGTACTAGAACATAGACTCTCCATGAATAGACCCTCCCCTAAGAGATGTGTCTGTCCGATCCAAGTGCTCCTCCACACGCGTGGGCTTTCCCCTAGCCCTTTAGTTTAAAAGTTGCCCTACGACCTTTTGAATGTTAAGTGCCTGCAGTCGGGTTCCATTTTGGTTTAGGTGGCGCCCATTCTTCCTGTATAGGCTCCCTCTTTCCCCAAAGTTTCTCCCCGTTCCTGAGAGAGCTAAATCCCCTCCTCTCTACACCGTCGCCTGATGCACGCACGGAGACTCCGAATAGTTGCCTGCCTACCTGGCCCTGTGCGTGGAACTGGAAGCGTTTCAGAGTTAGCCTGGGAAGTGTGCGAGAGGAGCATTCGGGTAAGTGTGGAGTTTTGTCTTTTGCCGGGGGGACCGGGAAGCGGGGTTGGGTGGAGGGTGTGTTGGGGAGAGGGGGCTGTGCTGTGGGCTGGTGGGATAAGTATCCGAGTGTCCGTCCGTCTGTCTCTGCTGATTTGTGTGACGGGTGCTAGTTGCAGGGAGCCCTGTGTTTGGCATTTGAGAGTGCTTTGTTGCAGGTGGAGGGGGCCTTGAGGAGCTGATTGCGTTGGAGGCGAGGCTTGGAGCCAGCAGCCTTCTACCAGAGGCAGCCAGAGCCAAGTGAGTGAGCAGCCAACAGGGGAGTTCCCCTGGGGAATGTCCAAGTGGCGCTCGGGTAAGCGTGGCTTTTGGGGGGCTGTGTTAAGACCGGCCATAGTGGGTCAGACCAGAAGTCCATCTAGCCCAGTATCCTGTTTTCCGAGAGTGGCCGGTGCCAGATGCCCCAGAGGGCATCAAGTGATCCCTCTCCTGCCATCCGTTTCCAGAGGCTAGGGACGCCCTTGATGGAGCTCATTTTTGGAGCCCTATTTCAAGTCCTGGTCTTCTCGACCTCCTGTGGCAGGGAGTTCCGTAGGTTGACTGTGCGATGGGTGAAGGAACAGCTTCCTTTGGGTGTTAAACGGGTTACTTCTTCATTTCATTTGGTGACCCTTAGTTCTTATGGGAACAAGTAAATAACTTTTCCTTATGCACCTTTTCCACCCCAGTCACGATTGTATAGACAGACCTCTATCCTCTCTAAGCTGAAAAGTCCCAGTCCTTTTTCTTCATCTCTCTTCACAGGGGACCCGTTCCAAAGCCCTCATCGTTTTTGTTGCCCTTTTCGGAACCTTTTGCAACGCCAGTTTATCTTTCTGGGGATGAGGCGGCGACGTCTGTACGCCGTATGGAAGGTGTGGGCGTACCGTGGCTTCATAGAGAGGCGATAAGAGAGTGCCTGTCGTCGTCTCCTCTATCCCTTTTGAAAGGATTCCTCCCATACTGTGTGCTTTTTTGACTGCTGCTGCACATTGAGTGGATGTTTTCAGAGAACTCTCCCCAGTCACTCCAAGATCGATTTCTCTCTCTCTCTCTCTCTCTCTCTCTCCTCCCCCCCCCCCCCCCCCACCCTCTCCTGGGTGGTTAGAGCTAAATTAGTCCCCATGGTTTCGTACATATAGTCGGGGATGGTTCCCCCCCCACCATGTAGGTTACTTTACGTTCAACGACCTGAACTTTTGTTTGCCTTTTTTGTTGCCCACTGACTTAGTTTTGTGAGATGTTTTTCAAGCTCTTCAGAGTCTGCTTTGTTCGTAACTATCTCGAGCAGCTTAGCATCACCTGTAAATATGACCACCTCACTGTTTTACCCCTTTTCTCCAGATGATTTATAAAGAGGTTGATCACTTATAAATAGGTAGGGACCCTTGGGGGGGGGAGGGGACATATCTCTCCAGTCTGAAAACTGACCATTGATTCCTTCCCTTTGTTTCCTGTCTCTTTTTAACCAGTTAGGTATCCACGAGAGGACGTTTTCTCTTACCCCATGACAACATACTTGACGTGAGAGCCGTTGGTGGAGGGACCTTGTCAAAGGCTTTCTAGAAATCTAAGTACACTGTAGCCGCTGGCTTCCCCCTTGTCCGCATGTCTGTTGACCCCCGCCCCGGCCTCCCTGCGGCCAAAGAACTCTACAGTAAGGCATGACCTCGCTTTAGAGAAAGCATGCTGACGTTTTTGCCCCCCAAGAAATTACATTCGTCTGCGTGTCTGACAATTTGATGCTTGACCATAGTTCCAAATAATTTGCCCGGTACCGCCGTTAGGCTTGCCGGTCTGTAATTGCCAGGGTGGCCTCTAGAGCCCCTTTAAAAATATTAGCGTCCCATTAGCTGTCTTTCCAGTCATTAAGTAGAGAAGCGCGATTGAAAGGCGAGGTTACAAACCCCCGGTAATAGTTGCGCGGTTTCACATTTGACTTCTTCTTCTTTTCAGAACTCTTGGGTGAATGGCGTCTGGTCCCGCCGACTTGTCACGGTGAAGTTTTATGCGTTGCTTCCGAAAGCTCCTCTAGTGACACCTCAGTCTGGGACAATTCCTCCGATGTGTCAGCTCCAGAGAATTGCTCAGCTTTGGGAATCTCCCAAACTCCAGCGTCAGCTGTGAAGACGAAAGCGAAGAATTCATTTAGTTTCTCCAACGACCTAATGGTCTTGGAGTGCTCCTTTAGCATTTTGAGGGTCAAGTGGCCCCCGCTGGCTGTTGAGCAGGCTTTTTCCTGCTTCTGATGTACTTAACCGAATGTGTGGGTTTTGAATACCTTTTTTTTTTTTTTTTTTTGTAACGTTGGCTAGCTGTTCTTCATACTCCTCTTGGCTTTCCTTCCTCCTCCTTTTTCTCTTTCTCTTTCTCCGTCTCCTTCTCCGTCTTCTATTTTTCCACTTAATCGGACTGTTGATGCTCCTTTCTGTTTTCCTCCCTGGGATTTAACTTGCACTTCTTTTTCAACGCTGCCTTTTTTCTCTCACTGCTGCTTTTACTTGGTGGTTCTCTTGCTGTGTTTTTTAACGTGGGGTATACATTTAAGTTGGGCCTCTCTTACGGTGTCTTTGAAAAGCGTCCGTGCAGCTTGCAGGGGTTTTCCCTTTGTCACTGTACCTTGTCGATTTCTGCTTAGCCAGCCTCCTCGTTTTTGCATAGTTCCCCTTTCCGAAATTCGGTGCCACAGTGTTGGGCTGCTGAGGTGTTTAACTTCCCTGTGGTGGGAAAAGAAACTTGATGAGATTAGGGTCACCATTTCCAAGCGGTCCAGTTCTCTCGGGCCAGATCCCGTGCTCCGCTTAGGACTAAGTCAAGAATTGCCTCTCCCCTGGTGGGTGCTGGAACCAGTGGCTCCAAGAAGCAATCGTTTGAAGGTGTCAGAAATAGTGACCCGTGCGTCCCGTCCTGAGGTGAGGTGAGGTGAGGTGTAGCCAGTTGATAGTTGAAATCCCCCACTGTTATTACTGCGGTTTTTATTTGGATGGCCTCGCTAATCTCCCTTAGCGTTTCGTAGTCCCTATCGCTGTCCTGGTCAGGTGGCGTATAATAGTTTCCTACGGCTATCTTCCTCTTCTTTATGGAGCATGGAATTACTCCCCACAGAGATTCCGTGGAACATTTTGGTTCCTTTAAGACTTTTACTTGACTCGATTCTGCATTTTCTTTCAGGGATAGTGCCCCTCCCCCAGCAGTACGACCTGTTGTGTCCTTCTGATCCATCTCCCGGGTATGACTGTCCCATTGATTGTCCTCGTTCCGGCAAGTTTCCGTGGTGCCTATAGTGTCGATGTCCTCCTTTGATACGAGGCACTCTGGTTCGTCCACTTGATGTTTAGACGTCCTGCGTTTGTGTAGAAGCGCTTGACAAATGTCACTCTTGATGTGTCTGCCGTTTCTAGACGTTAGCCTTTTTTTTTTCCATTTGATGGTTTCTCATCTGCTCTTACCCATGCGCTCTCATCTTCCATCCTCTCCTCCGTACTAGAACATAGACTCTCCATGAATAGACCCTCCCCTAAGAGATGTGTCTGTCCGATCCAAGTGCTCCTCCACACCCGTGGGCTTTCCCCTAGCCCTTTAGTTTAAAAGTTGCCCTACGACCTTTTGAATGTTAAGTGCCTGCAGTCGGGTTCCATTTTGGTTTAGGTGGCGCCCATTCTTCCTGTATAGGCTCCCTCTTTCCCCAAAGTTTCTCCCCGTTCCTGAGAGAGCTAAATCCCCTCCTCTCTACACCGTCGCCTGATGCACGCACGGAGACTCCGAATAGTTGCCTGCCTACCTGGCCCTGTGCGTGGAACTGGAAGCGTTTCAGAGTTAGCCTGGGAAGTGTGCGAGAGGAGCATTCGGGTAAGTGTGGAGTTTTGTCTTTTGCCGGGGGGACCGGGAAGCGGGGTTGGGTGGAGGGTGTGTTGGGGAGAGGGGGCTGTGCTGTGGGCTGGTGGGATAAGTATCCGAGTGTCCGTCCGTCTGTCTCTGCTGATTTGTGTGACGGGTGCTAGTTGCAGGGAGCCCTGTGTTTGGCATTTGAGAGTGCTTTGTTGCAGGTGGAGGGGGCCTTGAGGAGCTGATTGCGTTGGAGGCGAGGCTTGGAGCCAGCAGCCTTCTACCAGAGGCAGCCAGAGCCAAGTGAGTGAGCAGCCAACAGGGGAGTTCCCCTGGGGAATGTCCAAGTGGCGCTCGGGTAAGCGTGGCTTTTGGGGGGCTGTGTTAAGACCGGCCATAGTGGGTCAGACCAGAAGTCCATCTAGCCCAGTATCCTGTTTTCTGAGAGTGGCCGGTGCCAGATGCCCCAGAGGGCATCAAGTGATCCCTCTCCTGCCATCCGTTTCCAGAGGCTAGGGACGCCCTTGATGGAGCTCATTTTTGGAGCCCTATTTCAAGTCCTGGTCTTCTCGACCTCCTGTGGCGGGGAGTTCCGTAGGTTGACTGTGCGATGGGTGAAGGAACAGCTTCCTTTGGGTGTTAAACGGGTTACTTCTTCATTTCATTTGGTGACCCTTAGTTCTTATGGGAACAAGTAAATAACTTTTCCTTATGCACCTTTTCCACCCCAGTCACGATTGTATAGACAGACCTCTATCCTCTCCCCCCGGAGTCTCCTCTTTTTCTAAGCTGAAAAGTCCCAGTCCTTTTTCTTCATCTCTCTTCACAGGGGACCCGTTCCAAAGCCCTCATCGTTTTTGTTGCCCTTTTCGGAACCTTTTGCAACGCCAGTTTATCTTTCTGGGGATGAGGCGGCGACGTCTGTACGCCGTATGGAAGGTGTGGGCGTACCGTGGCTTCATAGAGAGGCGATAAGAGAGTGCCTGTCGTCGTCTCCTCTATCCCTTTTGAAAGGATTCCTCCCATACTGTGTGCTTTTTTGACTGCTGCTGCACATTGAGTGGATGTTTTCAGAGAACTCTCCCCAGTCACTCCAAGATCGATTTCTCTCTCCTCCCCCCCCCCACCCTCTCCTGGGTGGTTAGAGCTAAATTAGTCCCCATGGTTTCGTACATATAGTCGGGGATGGTTCCCCCCCCACCATGTAGGTTACTTTACGTTCAACGACCTGAACTTTTGTTTGCCTTTTTTGTTGCCCACTGACTTAGTTTTGTGAGATGTTTTTCAAGCTCTTCAGAGTCTGCTTTGTTCGTAACTATCTCGAGCAGCTTAGCATCACCTGTAAATATGACCACCTCACTGTTTTACCCCTTTTCTCCAGATGATTTATAAAGAGGTTGATCACTTATAAATAGGTAGGGACCCTTGGGGGGGGGGGGGAACATATCTCTCCAGTCTGAAAACTGACCATTGATTCCTTCCCTTTGTTTCCTGTCTCTTTTTAACCAGTTAGGTATCCACGAGAGGACGTTTTCTCTTACCCCATGACAACATACTTGACGTGAGAGCCGTTGGTGGAGGGACCTTGTCAAAGGCTTTCTAGAAATCTAAGTACACTGTAGCCGCTGGCTTCCCCCTTGTCCGCATGTCTGTTGACCCCCGCCCCGGCCTCCCTGCGGCCAAAGAACTCTACAGTAAGGCATGACCTCGCTTTAGAGAAAGCATGCTGACGTTTTTGCCCCCCAAGAAATTACATTCGTCTGCGTGTCTGACAATTTGATGCTTGACCATAGTTCCAAATTTGCCCGGTACCGCCGTTAGGCTTGCCGGTCTGTAATTGCCAGGGTGGCCTCTAGAGCCCCTTTAAAAATATTAGCGTCCCATTAGCTGTCTTTCCAGTCATTAAGTAGAGAAGCGCGATTGAAAGGCGAGGTTACAAACCCCCGGTAATAGTTGCGCGGTTTCACATTTGACTTCTTCTTCTTTTCAGAACTCTTGGGTGAATGGCGTCTGGTCCCGCCGACTTGTCACGGTGAAGTTTTATGCGTTGCTTCCGAAAGCTCCTCTAGTGACACCTCAGTCTGGGACAATTCCTCCGATGTGTCAGCTCCAGAGAATTGCTCAGCTTTGGGAATCTCCCAAACTCCAGCGTCAGCTGTGAAGACGAAAGCGAAGAATTCATTTAGTTTCTCCAACGACCTAATGGTCTTGGAGTGCTCCTTTAGCATTTTGAGGGTCAAGTGGCCCCCGCTGGCTGTTGAGCAGGCTTTTTCCTGCTTCTGATGTACTTAACCGAATGTGTGGGTTTTGAATACCTTTTTTTTTTTTTTTTTTTTTTGTAACGTTGGCTAGCTGTTCTTCATACTCCTCTTGGCTTTCCTTCCTCCTCCTTTTTCTCTTTCTCTTTCTCCGTCTCCTTCTCCGTCTTCTATTTTTCCACTTAATCGGACTGTTGATGCTCCTTTCTGTTTTCCTCCCTGGGATTTAACTTGCACTTCTTTTTCAACGCTGCCTTTTTTCTCTCACTGCTGCTTTTACTTGGTGGTTCTCTTGCTGTGTTTTTTAACGTGGGGTATACATTTAAGTTGGGCCTCTCTTACGGTGTCTTTGAAAAGCGTCCGTGCAGCTTGCAGGGGTTTTCCCTTTGTCACTGTACCTTGTCGATTTCTGCTTAGCCAGCCTCCTCGTTTTTGCATAGTTCCCCTTTCCGAAATTCGGTGCCACAGTGTTGGGCTGCTGAGGTGTTTAACTTCCCTGTGGTGGGAAAAGAAACTTGATGAGATTAGGGTCACCATTTCCAAGCGGTCCAGTTCTCTCGGGCCAGATCCCGTGCTCCGCTTAGGACTAAGTCAAGAATTGCCTCTCCCCTGGTGGGTGCTGGAACCAGTGGCTCCAAGAAGCAATCGTTTGAAGGTGTCAGAAATAGTGACCCGTGCGTCCCGTCCTGAGGTGAGGTGAGGTGTAGCCAGTTGATAGTTGAAATCCCCCACTGTTATTACTGCGGTTTTTATTTGGATGGCCTCGCTAATCTCCCTTAGAGTTTCGTAGTCCCTATCGCTGTCCTGGTCAGGTGGCGTATAATAGTTTCCTACGGCTATCTTCCTCTTCTTCATGGAGCATGGAATTACTCCCCACAGAGATTCCATGGAACATTTTGGTTCCTTTAAGACTTTTACTTGACTCGATTCTGCATTTTCTTTCATGGATAGTGCCCCTCCCCCAGCAGTACGACCTGTTGTGTACTTCCGATCCATCTCCCGGGTATGACTGTCCCATTGATTGTCCTCGTTCCGGCGGTGCCTATAGTGTCGATGTCCTCCTTTGATACGAGGCACTCTGGTTCGTCCACTTGATGTTTAGACGTCCTGCGTTTGTGTAGAAGCGCTTGACAAATGTCACTCTTGATGTGTCTGCCGTTTCTAGACGTTAGCCTTTTTTTTTTCCATTTGATGGTTTCTCATCTGCTCTTACCCATGCGCTCTCATCTTCCATCCTCTCCTCCGTACTAGAACATAGACTCTCCATGAATAGACCCTCCCCTAAGAGATGTGTCTGTCCGATCCAAGTGCTCCTCCACACCCGTGGGCTTTCCCCTAGCCCTTTAGTTTAAAAGTTGCCCTACGACCTTTTGAATGTTAAGTGCCTGCAGTCGGGTTCCATTTTGGTTTAGGTGGCGGCCATTCTTCCTGTATAGGCTCCCTCTTTCCCCAAAGTTTCTCCCCGTTCCTGAGAGAGCTAAATCCCCTCCTCTCTACACCGTCGCCTGATGCACGCACGGAGACTCCGAATAGTTGCCTGCCTACCTGGCCCTGTGCGTGGAACTGGAAGCGTTTCAGAGTTAGCCTGGGAAGTGTGCGAGAGGAGCATTCGGGTAAGTGTGGAGTTTTGTCTTTTGCCGGGGGGGCCGGGAAGCGGGGTTGGGTGGAGGGTGTGTTGGGGAGAGGGGGCTGTGCTGTGGGCTGGTGGGATAAGTATCCGAGTGTCCGTCCGTCTGTCTCTGCTGATTTGTGTGACGGGTGCTAGTTGCAGGGAGCCCTGTGTTTGGCATTTGAGAGTGCTTTGTTGCAGGTGGAGGGGGCCTTGAGGAGCTGATTGCGTTGGAGGCGAGGCTTGGAGCCAGCAGCCTTCTACCAGAGGCAGCCAGAGCCAAGTGAGTGAGCAGCCAACAGGGGAGTTCCCCTGGGGAATGTCCAAGTGGCGCTCGGGTAAGCGTGGCTTTTGGGGGGCTGTGTTAAGACCGGCCATAGTGGGTCAGACCAGAAGTCCATCTAGCCCAGTATCCTGTTTTCCGAGAGTGGCCGGTGCCAGATGCCCCAGAGGGCATCAAGTGATCCCTCTCCTGCCATCCGTTTCCAGAGGCTAGGGACGCCCTTGATGGAGCTCATTTTTGGAGCCCTATTTCAAGTCCTGGTCTTCTCGACCTCCTGTGGCGGGGAGTTCCGTAGGTTGACTGTGCGATGGGTGAAGGAACAGCTTCCTTTGGGTGTTAAACGGGTTACTTCTTCATTTCATTTGGTGACCCTTAGTTCTTATGGGAACAAGTAAATAACTTTTCCTTATGCACCTTTTCCACCCCAGTCACGATTGTATAGACAGACCTCTATCCTCTCTAAGCTGAAAAGTCCCAGTCCTTTTTCTTCATCTCTCTTCACAGGGGACCCGTTCCAAAGCCCTCATCGTTTTTGTTGCCCTTTTCGGAACCTTTTGCAACGCCAGTTTATCTTTCTGGGGATGAGGCGGCGACGTCTGTACGCCGTATGGAAGGTGTGGGCGTACCGTGGCTTCATAGAGAGGCGATAAGAGAGTGCCTGTCGTCGTCTCCTCTATCCCTTTTGAAAGGATTCCTCCCATACTGTGTGCTTTTTTGACTGCTGCTGCACATTGAGTGGATGTTTTCAGAGAACTCTCCCCAGTCACTCCAAGATCGATTTCTCTCTCTCTCTCTCTCCTCCCCCCCCTCCCCCCACCCTCTCCTGGGTGGTTAGAGCTAAATTAGTCCCCATGGTTTCGTACATATAGTCGGGGATGGTTCCCCCCCCACCATGTAGGTTACTTTACGTTCAACGACCTGAACTTTTGTTTGCCTTTTTTGTTGCCCACTGACTTAGTTTTGTGAGATGTTTTTCAAGCTCTTCAGAGTCTGCTTTGTTCGTAACTATCTCGAGCAGCTTAGCATCACCTGTAAATATGACCACCTCACTGTTTTACCCCTTTTCTCCAGATGATTTATAAAGAGGTTGATCACTTATAAATAGGTAGGGACCCTTGGGGGGGGGGGGGAGGGGACATATCTCTCCAGTCTGAAAACTGACCATTGATTCCTTCACTTTGTTTCCTGTCTCTTTTTAACCAGTTAGGTATCTACGAGAGGACGTTTTCTCTTACCCCATGACAACATACTTGACGTGAGAGCTGTTGGTGGAGGAACCTTGTCAAAGGCTTTCTAGAAATCTAAGTACACTGTAGCCGCTGGCTTCCCCCTTGTCCCCATGTCTGTTGACCCCCGCCCCGGCCTCCCTGCGGCCAAAGAACTCTACAGTAAGGCATGACCTCGCTTTAGAGAAAGCATGCTGACGTTTTTGCCCCCCAAGAAATTACATTCGTCTGCGTGTCTGACAATTTGATGCTTGACCATAGTTCCAAATAATTTGCCCGGTACCGCCGTTAGGCTTGCCGGTCTGTAATTGCCAGGGTGGCCTCTAGAGCCCCTTTAAAAATATTAGCGTCCCATTAGCTGTCTTTCCAGTCATTAAGTAGAGAGGCGCGATTGAAAGGCGAGGTTACAAACCCCCGGTGATAGTTGCGCGGTTTCACATTTGACTTCTTCTTCTTTTCAGAACTCTTGGGTGAATGGCGTCTGGTCCCGCCGACTTGTCACGGTGAAGTTTTATGCGTTGCTTCCGAAAGCTCCTCTAGTGACACCTCAGTCTGGGACAATTCCTCCGATGTGTCAGCTCCAGAGAATTGCTCAGCTTTGGGAACCTCCCAAACTCCAGCGTCAGCTGTGAAGACGAAAGCGAAGAATTCATTTAGTTTCTCCAACGACCTAATGGTCTTGGAGTGCTCCTTTAGCATTTTGAGGGTCAAGTGGCCCCCGCTGGCTGTTGAGCAGGCTTTTTCCTGCTTCTGATGTACTTAACCGAATGTGTGGGTTTTGAATACCTTTTTTTTTTCTTTTTTAACGTTGGCTAGCTGTTCTTCATACTCCTCTTGGCTTTCCTTCCTCCTCCTTTTCTCTTTCTCTTTCTCCGTCTCCTTCTCCGTCTTCTATTTTTCCACTTAATCGGACTGTTGATGCTCCTTTCTGTTTTCCTCCCTGGGATTTAACTTGCACTTCTTTTTCAACGCTGCCTTTTTTCTCTCACTGCTGCTTTTACTTGGTGGTTCTCTTGCTGTGTTTTTTAACGTGGGGTATACATTTAAGTTGGGCCTCTCTTACGGTGTCTTTGAAAAGCGTCCGTGCAGCTTGCAGGGGTTTTCCCTTTGTCACTGTACCTTGTCGATTTCTGCTTAGCCAGCCTCCTCGTTTTTGCGTAGTTCCCCTTTCCGAAATTCGGTGCCACAGTGTTGGGCTGCTGAGGTGTTTACCTTCCCTGTGGTGGGAAAAGAAACTTGATGAGATTAGGGTCACCATTTCCAAGCGGTCCAGTTCTCTCGGGCCAGATCCCGTGCTCCGCTTAGGACTAAGTCAAGAATTGCCTCTCCCCTGGTGGGTGCTGGAACCAGTGGCTCCAAGAAGCAATCGTTTGAAGGTGTCAGGAATAGTGACCTGTGCGTCCCGTCCTGAGGTGAGGTGAGGTGTAGCCAGTTGATAGTTGAAATCCCCCACTGTTATTACTGCGGTTTTTATTTGGATGGCCTCGCTAATCTCCCTTAGCGTTTCGTAGTCCCTATCGCTGTCCTGGTCAGGTGGCGTATAATAGTTTCCTACGGCTATCTTCCTCTTCTTCATGGAGCATGGAATTACTCCCCACAGAGATTCCGTGGAACATTTTGGTTCCTTTAAGACTTTTACTTGACTCGATTCTGCATTTTCTTTCAGGGATAGTGCCCCTCCCCCAGCAGTACGACCTGTTGTGTCCTTCCGATCCATCTCCCGGGTATGACTGTCCCATTGATTGTCCTCGTTCCGGCAAGTTTCCGTGGTGCCTATAGTGTCGATGTCCTCCTTTGATACGAGGCACTCTGGTTCAGCCACTTGATGTTTAGACGTCCTGCGTTTGTGTAGAAGCGCTTGACAAATGTCACTCTTGATGTGTCTGCCGTTTCTAGACGTTAGCTTTTTTTTTTTTTCCATTTGATGGTTTCTCATCTGCTCTTACCCATGCGCTCTCATCTTCCAACCTCTCCTCTGTACTAGAACATAGACTCTCCATGAATAGACCCTCCCCTAAGAGATGTGTCTGTCCGATCCAAGTGCTCCTCCACACGCGTGGGCTTTCCCCTAGCCCTTTAGTTTAAAAGTTGCCCTACGACCTTTTGAATGTTAAGTGCCTGCAGTCGGGTTCCATTTTGGTTTAGGTGGCGCCCATTCTTCCTGTATAGGCTCCCTCTTTCCCCAAAGTTTCTCCCCGTTCCTGAGAGAGCTAAATCCCCTCCTCTCTACACCGTCGCCTGATGCACGCACGGAGACTCCGAATAGTTGCCTGCCTACCTGGCCCTGTGCGTGGAACTGGAAGCGTTTCAGAGTTAGCCTGGGAAGTGTGCGAGAGGAGCATTCGGGTAAGTGTGGAGTTTTGTCTTTTGCTGGGGGGACCGGGAAGCGGGGTTGGGTGGAGGGTGTGTTGGGGAGAGGGGGCTGTGCTGTGGGCTGGTGGGATAAGTATCCGAGTGTCCGTCCGTCTGTCTCTGCTGATTTGTGTGACGGGTGCTAGTTGCAGGGAGCCCTGTGTTTGGCATTTGAGAGTGCTTTGTTGCAGGTGGAGGGGGCCTTGAGGAGCTGATTGCGTTGGAGGCGAGGCTTGGAGCCAGCAGCCTTCTACCAGAGGCAGCCAGAGCCAAGTGAGTGAGCAGCCAACAGGGGAGTTCCCCTGGGGAATGTCCAAGTGGCGCTCGGGTAAGCGTGGCTTTTGGGGGGCTGTGTTAAGACCGGCCATAGTGGGTCAGACCAGAAGTCCATCTAGCCCAGTATCCTGTTTTCCGAGAGTGGCCGGTGCCAGATGCCCCAGAGGGCATCAAGTGATCCCTCTCCTGCCATCCGTTTCCAGAGGCTAGGGACGCCCTTGATGGAGCTCATTTTTGGAGCCCTATTTCAAGTCCTGGTCTTCTCGACCTCCTGTGGCAGGGAGTTCCGTAGGTTGACTGTGCGATGGGTGAAGGAACAGCTTCCTTTGGGTGTTAAACGGGTTACTTCTTCATTTCATTTGGTGACCCTTAGTTCTTATGGGAACAAGTAAATAACTTTTCCTTATGCACCTTTTCCACCCCAGTCACGATTGTATAGACAGACCTCTATCCTCTCTAAGCTGAAAAGTCCCAGTCCTTTTTCTTCATCTCTCTTCACAGGGGACCCGTTCCAAAGCCCTCATCGTTTTTGTTGCCCTTTTCGGAACCTTTTGCAACGCCAGTTTATCTTTCTGGGGATGAGGCGGCGACGTCTGTACGCCGTATGGAAGGTGTGGGCGTACCGTGGCTTCATAGAGAGGCGATAAGAGAGTGCCTGTCGTCGTCTCCTCTATCCCTTTTGAAAGGATTCCTCCCATACTGTGTGCTTTTTTGACTGCTGCTGCACATTGAGTGGATGTTTTCAGAGAACTCTCCCCAGTCACTCCAAGATCGATTTCTCTCTCTCTCTCTCTCTCTCTCCTCCCCCCCCCCCCCACCCTCTCCTGGGTGGTTAGAGCTAAATTAGTCCCCATGGTTTCGTACATATAGTCGGGGATGGTTCCCCCCCCACCATGTAGGTTACTTTACGTTCAACGACCTGAACTTTTGTTTGCCTTTTTTGTTGCCCACTGACTTAGTTTTGTGAGATGTTTTTCAAGCTCTTCAGAGTCTGCTTTGTTCGTAACTATCTCGAGCAGCTTAGCATCACCTGTAAATATGACCACCTCACTGTTTTACCCCTTTTCTCCAGATGATTTATAAAGAGGTTGATCACTTATAAATAGGTAGGGACCCTTGGGGGGGGGAGGGGACATATCTCTCCAGTCTGAAAACTGACCATTGATTCCTTCCCTTTGTTTCCTGTCTCTTTTTAACCAGTTAGGTATCCACGAGAGGACGTTTTCTCTTACCCCATGACAACATACTTGACGTGAGAGCCGTTGGTGGAGGGACCTTGTCAAAGGCTTTCTAGAAATCTAAGTACACTGTAGCCGCTGGCTTCCCCCTTGTCCGCATGTCTGTTGACCCCCGCCCCGGCCTCCCTGCGGCCAAAGAACTCTACAGTAAGGCATGACCTCGCTTTAGAGAAAGCATGCTGACGTTTTTGCCCCCCAAGAAATTACATTCGTCTGCGTGTCTGACAATTTGATGCTTGACCATAGTTCCAAATAATTTGCCCGGTACCGCCGTTAGGCTTGCCGGTCTGTAATTGCCAGGGTGGCCTCTAGAGCCCCTTTAAAAATATTAGCGTCCCATTAGCTGTCTTTCCAGTCATTAAGTAGAGAAGCGCGATTGAAAGGCGAGGTTACAAACCCCCGGTAATAGTTGCGCGGTTTCACATTTGACTTCTTCTTCTTTTCAGAACTCTTGGGTGAATGGCGTCTGGTCCCGCCGACTTGTCACGGTGAAGTTTTATGCGTTGCTTCCGAAAGCTCCTCTAGTGACACCTCAGTCTGGGACAATTCCTCCGATGTGTCAGCTCCAGAGAATTGCTCAGCTTTGGGAATCTCCCAAACTCCAGCGTCAGCTGTGAAGACGAAAGCGAAGAATTCATTTAGTTTCTCCAACGACCTAATGGTCTTGGAGTGCTCCTTTAGCATTTTGAGGGTCAAGTGGCCCCCGCTGGCTGTTGAGCAGGCTTTTTCCTGCTTCTGATGTACTTAACCGAATGTGTGGGTTTTGAATACCTTTTTTTTTTTTTTTTTTTTTTTTTTTTTTTTGTAACGTTGGCTAGCTGTTCTTCATACTCCTCTTGGCTTTCCTTCCTCCTCCTTTTTCTCTTTCTCTTTCTCCGTCTCCTTCTCCGTCTTCTATTTTTCCACTTAATCGGACTGTTGATGCTCCTTTCTGTTTTCCTCCCTGGGATTTAACTTGCACTTCTTTTTCAACGCTGCCTTTTTTCTCTCACTGCTGCTTTTACTTGGTGGTTCTCTTGCTGTGTTTTTTAACGTGGGGTATACATTTAAGTTGGGCCTCTCTTACGGTGTCTTTGAAAAGCGTCCGTGCAGCTTGCAGGGGTTTTCCCTTTGTCACTGTACCTTGTCGATTTCTGCTTAGCCAGCCTCCTCGTTTTTGCGTAGTTCCCCTTTCCGAAATTCGGTGCCACAGTGTTGGGCTGCTGAGGTGTTTAACTTCCCTGTGGTGGGAAAAGAAACTTGATGAGATTAGGGTCACCATTTCCAAGCGGTCCAGTTCTCTCGGGCCAGATCCCGTGCTCCGCTTAGGACTAAGTCAAGAATTGCCTCTCCCCTGGTGGGTGCTGGAACCAGTGGCTCCAAGAAGCAATCGTTTGAAGGTGTCAGAAATAGTGACCTGTGCGTCCCGTCCTGAGGTGAGGTGAGGTGAGGTGTAGCCAGTTGATAGTTGAAATCCCCCACTGTTATTACTGCGGTTTTTATTTGGATGGCCTCGCTAATCTCCCTTAGCGTTTCGTAGTCCCTATCGCTGTCCTGGTCAGGTGGCGTATAATAGTTTCCTACGGCTATCTTCCTCTTCTTTATGGAGCATGGAATTACTCCCCACAGAGATTCCGTGGAACATTTTGGTTCCTTTAAGACTTTTACTTGACTCGATTCTGCATTTTCTTTCATGGATAGTGCCCCTCCCCCAGCAGTACGACCTGTTGTGTCCTTCTGATCCATCTCCCGGGTATGACTGTCCCATTGATTGTCCTCGTTCCGGCAAGTTTCCGTGGTGCCTATAGTGTCGATGTCCTCCTTTGATACGAGGCACTCTGGTTCGTCCACTTGATGTTTAGACGTCCTGCGTTTGTGTAGAAGCGCTTGACAAATGTCACTCTTGATGTGTCTGCCGTTTCTAGACGTTAGCCTTTTTTTTTCCATTTGATGGTTTCTCATCTGCTCTTACCCATGCGCTCTCATCTTCCATCCTCTCCTCCGTACTAGAACATAGACTCTCCATGAATAGACCCTCCCCTAAGAGATGTGTCTGTCCGATCCAAGTGCTCCTCCACACCCGTGGGCTTTCCCCTAGCCCTTTAGTTTAAAAGTTGCCCTACGACCTTTTGAATGTTAAGTGCCTGCAGTCGGGTTCCATTTTGGTTTAGGTGGCGCCCATTCTTCCTGTATAGGCTCCCTCTTTCCCCAAAGTTTCTCCCCGTTCCTGAGAGAGCTAAATCCCCTCCTCTCTACACCGTCGCCTGATGCACGCACGGAGACTCCGAATAGTTGCCTGCCTACCTGGCCCTGTGCGTGGAACTGGAAGCGTTTCAGAGTTAGCCTGGGAAGTGTGCGAGAGGAGCATTCGGGTAAGTGTGGAGTTTTGTCTTTTGCCGGGGGGACCGGGAAGCGGGGTTGGGTGGAGGGTGTGTTGGGGAGAGGGGGCTGTGCTGTGGGCTGGTGGGATAAGTATCCGAGTGTCCGTCCGTCTGTCTCTGCTGATTTGTGTGACGGGTGCTAGTTGCAGGGAGCCCTGTGTTTGGCATTTGAGAGTGCTTTGTTGCAGGTGGAGGGGGCCTTGAGGAGCTGATTGCGTTGGAGGCGAGGCTTGGAGCCAGCAGCCTTCTACCAGAGGCAGCCAGAGCCAAGTGAGTGAGCAGCCAACAGGGGAGTTCCCCTGGGGAATGTCCAAGTGGCGCTCGGGTAAGCGTGGCTTTTGGGGGGCTGTGTTAAGACCGGCCATAGTGGGTCAGACCAGAAGTCCATCTAGCCCAGTATCCTGTTTTCCGAGAGTGGCCGGTGCCAGATGCCCCAGAGGGCATCAAGTGATCCCTCTCCTGCCATCCGTTTCCAGAGGCTAGGGACGCCCTTGATGGAGCTCATTTTTGGAGCCCTATTTCAAGTCCTGGTCTTCTCGACCTCCTGTGGCAGGGAGTTCCGTAGGTTGACTGTGCGATGGGTGAAGGAACAGCTTCCTTTGGGTGTTAAACGGGTTACTTCTTCATTTCATTTGGTGACCCTTAGTTCTTATGGGAACAAGTAAATAACTTTTCCTTATGCACCTTTTCCACCCCAGTCACGATTGTATAGACAGACCTCTATCCTCTCTAAGCTGAAAAGTCCCAGTCCTTTTTCTTCATCTCTCTTCACAGGGGACCCGTTCCAAAGCCCTCATCGTTTTTGTTGCCCTTTTCGGAACCTTTTGCAACGCCAGTTTATCTTTCTGGGGATGAGGCGGCGACGTCTGTACGCCGTATGGAAGGTGTGGGCGTACCGTGGCTTCATAGAGAGGCGATAAGAGAGTGCCTGTCGTCGTCTCCTCTATCCCTTTTGAAAGGATTCCTCCCATACTGTGTGCTTTTTTGACTGCTGCTGCACATTGAGTGGATGTTTTCAGAGAACTCTCCCCAGTCACTCCAAGATCGATTTCTCTCTCTCTCTCTCTCTCTCTCTCTCTCTCTCTCCTCCCCCCCCCCCCCCCACCCTCTCCTGGGTGGTTAGAGCTAAATTAGTCCCCATGGTTTCGTACATATAGTCGGGGATGGTTCCCCCCCCACCATGTAGGTTACTTTACGTTCAACGACCTGAACTTTTGTTTGCCTTTTTTGTTGCCCACTGACTTAGTTTTGTGAGATGTTTTTCAAGCTCTTCAGAGTCTGCTTTGTTCGTAACTATCTCGAGCAGCTTAGCATCACCTGTAAATATGACCACCTCACTGTTTTACCCCTTTTCTCCAGATGATTTATAAAGAGGTTGATCACTTATAAATAGGTAGGGACCCTTGGGGGGGGGAGGGGACATATCTCTCCAGTCTGAAAACTGACCATTGATTCCTTCCCTTTGTTTCCTGTCTCTTTTTAACCAGTTAGGTATCCACGAGAGGACGTTTTCTCTTACCCCATGACAACATACTTGACGTGAGAGCCGTTGGTGGAGGGACCTTGTCAAAGGCTTTCTAGAAATCTAAGTACACTGTAGCCGCTGGCTTCCCCCTTGTCCGCATGTCTGTTGACCCCCGCCCCGGCCTCCCTGCGGCCAAAGAACTCTACAGTAAGGCATGACCTCGCTTTAGAGAAAGCATGCTGACGTTTTTGCCCCCCAAGAAATTACATTCGTCTGCGTGTCTGACAATTTGATGCTTGACCATAGTTCCAAATTTGCCCGGTACCGCCGTTAGGCTTGCCGGTCTGTAATTGCCAGGGTGGCCTCTAGAGCCCCTTTAAAAATATTAGCGTCCCATTAGCTGTCTTTCCAGTCATTAAGTAGAGAAGCGCGATTGAAAGGCGAGGTTACAAACCCCCGGTAATAGTTGCGCGGTTTCACATTTGACTTCTTCTTCTTTTCAGAACTCTTGGGTGAATGGCGTCTGGTCCCGCCGACTTGTCACGGTGAAGTTTTATGCGTTGCTTCCGAAAGCTCCTCTAGTGACACCTCAGTCTGGGACAATTCCTCCGATGTGTCAGCTCCAGAGAATTGCTCAGCTTTGGGAATCTCCCAAACTCCAGCGTCAGCTGTGAAGACGAAAGCGAAGAATTCATTTAGTTTCTCCAACGACCTAATGGTCTTGGAGTGCTCCTTTAGCATTTTGAGGGTCAAGTGGCCCCCGCTGGCTGTTGAGCAGGCTTTTTCCTGCTTCTGATGTACTTAACCGAATGTGTGGGTTTTGAATACCTTGTTTTGTAACGTTGGCTA
Source organism: Pelodiscus sinensis (assembly GCF_052426305.1). NCBI lineage: Eukaryota > Metazoa > Chordata > Testudines > Trionychidae > Pelodiscus > Pelodiscus sinensis. The sequence continues at coordinate 10,848,292 of NC_143057.1, forward strand.
GCTGTTCTTCATACTCCTCTTGGCTTTCCTTCCTCCTCCTTTTTCTCTTTCTCTTTCTCCGTCTCCTTCTCCGTCTTCTATTTTTCCACTTAATCGGACTGTTGATGCTCCTTTCTGTTTTCCTCCCTGGGATTTAACTTGCACTTCTTTTTCAACGCTGCCTTTTTTCTCTCACTGCTGCTTTTACTTGGTGGTTCTCTTGCTGTGTTTTTTAACGTGGGGTATACATTTAAGTTGGGCCTCTCTTACGGTGTCTTTGAAAAGCGTCCGTGCAGCTTGCAGGGGTTTTCCCTTTGTCACTGTACCTTGTCGATTTCTGCTTAGCCAGCCTCCTCGTTTTTGCGTAGTTCCCCTTTCCGAAATTCGGTGCCACAGTGTTGGGCTGCTGAGGTGTTTAACTTCCCTGTGGTGGGAAAAGAAACTTGATGAGATTAGGGTCACCATTTCCAAGCGGTCCAGTTCTCTCGGGCCAGATCCCGTGCTCCGCTTAGGACTAAGTCAAGAATTGCCTCTCCCCTGGTGGGTGCTGGAACCAGTGGCTCCAAGAAGCAATCGTTTGAAGGTGTCAGAAATAGTGACCTGTGCGTCCCGTCCTGAGGTGAGGTGAGGTGAGGTGTAGCCAGTTGATAGTTGAAATCCCCCACTGTTATTACTGCGGTTTTTATTTGGATGGCCTCGCTAATCTCCCTTAGCGTTTCGTAGTCCCTATCGCTGTCCTGGTCAGGTGGCGTATAATAGTTTCCTACGGCTATCTTCCTCTTCTTTATGGAGCATGGAATTACTCCCCACAGAGATTCCGTGGAACATTTTGGTTCCTTTAAGACTTTTACTTGACTCGATTCTGCATTTTCTTTCATGGATAGTGCCCCTCCCCCAGCAGTACGACCTGTTGTGTCCTTCTGATCCATCTCCCGGGTATGACTGTCCCATTGATTGTCCTCGTTCCGGCAAGTTTCCGTGGTGCCTATAGTGTCGATGTCCTCCTTTGATACGAGGCACTCTGGTTCGTCCACTTGATGTTTAGACGTCCTGCGTTTGTGTAGAAGCGCTTGACAAATGTCACTCTTGATGTGTCTGCCGTTTCTAGACGTTAGCCTTTTTTTTTCCATTTGATGGTTTCTCATCTGCTCTTACCCATGCGCTCTCATCTTCCATCCTCTCCTCCGTACTAGAACATAGACTCTCCATGAATAGACCCTCCCCTAAGAGATGTGTCTGTCCGATCCAAGTGCTCCTCCACACCCGTGGGCTTTCCCCTAGCCCTTTAGTTTAAAAGTTGCCCTACGACCTTTTGAATGTTAAGTGCCTGCAGTCGGGTTCCATTTTGGTTTAGGTGGCGGCCATTCTTCCTGTATAGGCTCCCTCTTTCCCCAAAGTTTCTCCCCGTTCCTGAGAGAGCTAAATCCCCTCCTCTCTACACCGTCGCCTGATGCACGCACGGAGACTCCGAATAGTTGCCTGCCTACCTGGCCCTGTGCGTGGAACTGGAAGCGTTTCAGAGTTAGCCTGGGAAGTGTGCGAGAGGAGCATTCGGGTAAGTGTGGAGTTTTGTCTTTTGCCGGGGGGGCCGGGAAGCGGGGTTGGGTGGAGGGTGTGTTGGGGAGAGGGGGCTGTGCTGTGGGCTGGTGGGATAAGTATCCGAGTGTCCGTCCGTCTGTCTCTGCTGATTTGTGTGACGGGTGCTAGTTGCAGGGAGCCCTGTGTTTGGCATTTGAGAGTGCTTTGTTGCAGGTGGAGGGGGCCTTGAGGAGCTGATTGCGTTGGAGGCGAGGCTTGGAGCCAGCAGCCTTCTACCAGAGGCAGCCAGAGCCAAGTGAGTGAGCAGCCAACAGGGGAGTTCCCCTGGGGAATGTCCAAGTGGCGCTCGGGTAAGCGTGGCTTTTGGGGGGCTGTGTTAAGACCGGCCATAGTGGGTCAGACCAGAAGTCCAGCTAGCCCAGTATCCTGTTTTCTGAGAGTGGCCGGTGCCAGATGCCCCAGAGGGCATCAAGTGATCCCTCTCCTGCCATCCGTTTCCAGAGGCTAGGGACGCCCTTGATGGAGCTCATTTTTGGAGCCCTATTTCAAGTCCTGGTCTTCTCGACCTCCTGTGGCGGGGAGTTCCGTAGGTTGACTGTGCGATGGGTGAAGGAACAGCTTCCTTTGGGTGTTAAACGGGTTACTTCTTCATTTCATTTGGTGACCCTTAGTTCTTATGGGAACAAGTAAATAACTTTTCCTTATGCACCTTTTCCACCCCAGTCACGATTGTATAGACAGACCTCTATCCTCTCCCCCCGGAGTCTCCTCTTTTTCTAAGCTGAAAAGTCCCAGTCCTTTTTCTTCATCTCTCTTCACAGGGGACCCGTTCCAAAGCCCTCATCGTTTTTGTTGCCCTTTTCGGAACCTTTTGCAACGCCAGTTTATCTTTCTGGGGATGAGGCGGCGACGTCTGTACGCCGTATGGAAGGTGTGGGCGTACCGTGGCTTCATAGAGAGGCGATAAGAGAGTGCCTGTCGTCGTCTCCTCTATCCCTTTTGAAAGGATTCCTCCCATACTGTGTGCTTTTTTGACTGCTGCTGCACATTGAGTGGATGTTTTCAGAGAACTCTCCCCAGTCACTCCAAGATCGATTTCTCTCTCCTCCCCCCCCCCACCCTCTCCTGGGTGGTTAGAGCTAAATTAGTCCCCATGGTTTCGTACATATAGTCGGGGATGGTTCCCCCCCACCATGTAGGTTACTTTACGTTCAACGACCTGAACTTTTGTTTGCCTTTTTTGTTGCCCACTGACTTAGTTTTGTGAGATGTTTTTCAAGCTCTTCAGAGTCTGCTTTGTTCGTAACTATCTCGAGCAGCTTAGCATCACCTGTAAATATGACCACCTCACTGTTTTACCCCTTTTCTCCAGATGATTTATAAAGAGGTTGATCACTTATAAATAGGTAGGGACCCTGGGGGGGGGGGGGGAACATATCTCTCCAGTCTGAAAACTGACCATTGATTCCTTCCCTTTGTTTCCTGTCTCTTTTTAACCAGTTAGGTATCCACGAGAGGACGTTTTCTCTTACCCCATGACAACATACTTGACGTGAGAGCCGTTGGTGGAGGGACCTTGTCAAAGGCTTTCTAGAAATCTAAGTACACTGTAGCCGCTGGCTTCCCCCTTGTCCGCATGTCTGTTGACCCCCGCCCCGGCCTCCCTGCGGCCAAAGAACTCTACAGTAAGGCATGACCTCGCTTTAGAGAAAGCATGCTGACGTTTTTGCCCCCCAAGAAATTACATTCGTCTGCGTGTCTGACAATTTGATGCTTGACCATAGTTCCAAATAATTTGCCCGGTACCGCCGTTAGGCTTGCCGGTCTGTAATTGCCAGGGTGGCCTCTAGAGCCCCTTTAAAAATATTAGCGTCCCATTAGCTGTCTTTCCAGTCATTAAGTAGAGAAGCGCGATTGAAAGGCGAGGTTACAAACCCCCGGTAATAGTTGCGCGGTTTCACATTTGACTTCTTCTTCTTTTCAGAACTCTTGGGTGAATGGCGTCTGGTCCCGCCGACTTGTCACGGTGAAGTTTTATGCGTTGCTTCCGAAAGCTCCTCTAGTGACACCTCAGTCTGGGACAATTCCTCCGATGTGTCAGCTCCAGAGAATTGCTCAGCTTTGGGAATCTCCCAAACTCCAGCGTCAGCTGTGAAGACGAAAGCGAAGAATTCATTTAGTTTCTCCAACGACCTAATGGTCTTGGAGTGCTCCTTTAGCATTTTGAGGGTCAAGTGGCCCCCGCTGGCTGTTGAGCAGGCTTTTTCCTGCTTCTGATGTACTTAACCGAATGTGTGGGTTTTGAATACCTTTTTTTTTTTTTTTTTTTTTTTGTAACGTTGGCTAGCTGTTCTTCATACTCCTCTTGGCTTTCCTTCCTCCTCCTTTTTCTCTTTCTCTTTCTCCGTCTCCTTCTCCGTCTTCTATTTTTCCACTTAATCGGACTGTTGATGCTCCTTTCTGTTTTCCTCCCTGGGATTTAACTTGCACTTCTTTTTCAACGCTGCCTTTTTTCTCTCACTGCTGCTTTTACTTGGTGGTTCTCTTGCTGTGTTTTTTAACGTGGGGTATACATTTAAGTTGGGCCTCTCTTACGGTGTCTTTGAAAAGCGTCCGTGCAGCTTGCAGGGGTTTTCCCTTTGTCACTGTACCTTGTCGATTTCTGCTTAGCCAGCCTCCTCGTTTTTGCGTAGTTCCCCTTTCCGAAATTCGGTGCCACAGTGTTGGGCTGCTGAGGTGTTTAACTTCCCTGTGGTGGGAAAAGAAACTTGATGAGATTAGGGTCACCATTTCCAAGCGGTCCAGTTCTCTCGGGCCACATCCCGTGCTCCGCTTAGGACTAAGTCAAGAATTGCCTCTCCCCTGGTGGGTGCTGGAACCAGTGGCTCCAAGAAGCAATCGTTTGAAGGTGTCAGAAATAGTGACCTGTGCGTCCCGTCCTGAGGTGAGGTGAGGTGAGGTGTAGCCAGTTGATAGTTGAAATCCCCCACTGTTATTACTGCGGTTTTTATTTGGATGGCCTCGCTAATCTCCCTTAGCGTTTCGTAGTCCCTATCGCTGTCCTGGTCAGGTGGCGTATAATAGTTTCCTACGGCTATCTTCCTCTTCTTTATGGAGCATGGAATTACTCCCCACAGAGATTCCGTGGAACATTTTGGTTCCTTTAAGACTTTTACTTGACTCGATTCTGCATTTTCTTTCATGGATAGTGCCCCTCCCCCAGCAGTACGACCTGTTGTGTCCTTCCGATCCATCTCCCGGGTATGACTGTCCCATTGATTGTCCTCGTTCCGGCAAGTTTCCGTGGTGCCTATAGTGTCGATGTCCTCCTTTGATACGAGGCACTCTGGTTCGTCCACTTGATGTTTAGACGTCCTGCGTTTGTGTAGAAGCGCTTGACAAATGTCACTCTTGATGTGTCTGCCGTTTCTAGACGTTAGCCTTTTTTTTTCCATTTGATGGTTTCTCATCTGCTCTTACCCATGCGCTCTCATCTTCCATCCTCTCCTCCGTACTAGAACATAGACTCTCCATGAATAGACCCTCCCCTAAGAGATGTGTCTGTCCGATCCAAGTGCTCCTCCACACCCGTGGGCTTTCCCCTAGCCCTTTAGTTTAAAAGTTGCCCTACGACCTTTTGAATGTTAAGTGCCTGCAGTTGGGTTCCATTTTGGTTTAGGTAGCGCCCATTCTTCCTGTATAGGCTCCCTCTTTCCCCAAAGTTTCTCCCCGTTCCTGAGAGAGCTAAATCCCCTCCTCTCTACACCGTCGCCTGATGCACGCACGGAGACTCCGAATAGTTGCCTGCCTACCTGGCCCTGTGCGTGGAACTGGAAGCGTTTCAGAGTTAGCCTGGGAAGTGTGCGAGAGGAGCATTCGGGTAAGTGTGGAGTTTTGTCTTTTGCCGGGGGGGCCGGGAAGCGGGGTTGGGTGGAGGGTGTGTTGGGGAGAGGGGGCTGTGCTGTGGGCTGGTGGGATAAGTATCCGAGTGTCCGTCCGTCTGTCTCTGCTGATTTGTGTGACGGGTGCTAGTTGCAGGGAGCCCTGTGTTTGGCATTTGAGAGTGCTTTGTTGCAGGTGGAGGGGGCCTTGAGGAGCTGATTGCGTTGGAGGCGAGGCTTGGAGCCAGCAGCCTTCTACCAGAGGCAGCCAGAGCCAAGTGAGTGAGCAGCCAACAGGGGAGTTCCCCTGGGGAATGTCCAAGTGGCGCTCGGGTAAGCGTGGCTTTTGGGGGGCTGTGTTAAGACCGGCCATAGTGGGTCAGACCAGAAGTCCATCTAGCCCAGTATCCTGTTTTCCGAGAGTGGCCGGTGCCAGATGCCCCAGAGGGCATCAAGTGATCCCTCTCCTGCCATCCGTTTCCAGAGGCTAGGGACGCCCTTGATGGAGCTCATTTTTGGAGCCCTATTTCAAGTCCTGGTCTTCTCGACCTCCTGTGGCGGGGAGTTCCGTAGGTTGACTGTGCGATGGGTGAAGGAACAGCTTCCTTTGGGTGTTAAACGGGTTACTTCTTCATTTCATTTGGTGACCCTTAGTTCTTATGGGAACAAGTAAATAACTTTTCCTTATGCACCTTTTCCACCCCAGTCACGATTGTATAGACAGACCTCTATCCTCTCTAAGCTGAAAAGTCCCAGTCCTTTTTCTTCATCTCTCTTCACAGGGGACCCGTTCCAAAGCCCTCATCGTTTTTGTTGCCCTTTTCGGAACCTTTTGCAACGCCAGTTTATCTTTCTGGGGATGAGGCGGCGACGTCTGTACGCCGTATGGAAGGTGTGGGCGTACCGTGGCTTCATAGAGAGGCGATAAGAGAGTGCCTGTCGTCGTCTCCTCTATCCCTTTTGAAAGGATTCCTCCCATACTGTGTGCTTTTTTGACTGCTGCTGCACATTGAGTGGATGTTTTCAGAGAACTCTCCCCAGTCACTCCAAGATCGATTTCTCTCTCCTCCCCCCCCCCACCCTCTCCTGGGTGGTTAGAGCTAAATTAGTCCCCATGGTTTCGTACATATAGTCGGGGATGGTTCCCCCCCCACCATGTAGGTTACTTTACGTTCAACGACCTGAACTTTTGTTTGCCTTTTTTGTTGCCCACTGACTTAGTTTTGTGAGATGTTTTTCAAGCTCTTCAGAGTCTGCTTTGTTCGTAACTATCTCGAGCAGCTTAGCATCACCTGTAAATATGACCACCTCACTGTTTTACCCCTTTTCTCCAGATGATTTATAAAGAGGTTGATCACTTATAAATAGGTAGGGACCCTTGGGGGGGGGGGGAACATATCTCTCCAGTCTGAAAACTGACCATTGATTCCTTCCCTTTGTTTCCTGTCTCTTTTTAACCAGTTAGGTATCCACGAGAGGACGTTTTCTCTTACCCCATGACAACATACTTGACGTGAGAGCCGTTGGTGGAGGGACCTTGTCAAAGGCTTTCTAGAAATCTAAGTACACTGTAGCCGCTGGCTTCCCCCTTGTCCGCATGTCTGTTGACCCCCGCCCCGGCCTCCCTGCGGCCAAAGAACTCTACAGTAAGGCATGACCTCGCTTTAGAGAAAGCATGCTGACGTTTTTGCCCCCCAAGAAATTACATTCGTCTGCGTGTCTGACAATTTGATGCTTGACCATAGTTCCAAATAATTTGCCCGGTACCGCCGTTAGGCTTGCCGGTCTGTAATTGCCAGGGTGGCCTCTAGAGCCCCTTTAAAAATATTAGCGTCCCATTAGCTGTCTTTCCAGTCATTAAGTAGAGAAGCGCGATTGAAAGGCGAGGTTACAAACCCCCGGTAATAGTTGCGCCGTTTCACATTTGACTTCTTCTTCTTTTCAGAACTCTTGGGTGAATGGCGTCTGGTCCCGCCGACTTGTCACGGTGAAGTTTTATGCGTTGCTTCCGAAAGCTCCTCTAGTGACACCTCAGTCTGGGACAATTCCTCCGATGTGTCAGCTCCAGAGAATTGCTCAGCTTTGGGAATCTCCCAAACTCCAGCGTCAGCTGTGAAGACGAAAGCGAAGAATTCATTTAGTTTCTCCAACGACCTAATGGTCTTGGAGTGCTCCTTTAGCATTTTGAGGGTCAAGTGGCCCCCGCTGGCTGTTGAGCAGGCTTTTTCCTGCTTCTGATGTACTTAACCGAATGTGTGGGTTTTGAATACCTTTTTTTTTTTTTTTTGTAATGTTGGCTAGCTGTTCTTCATACTCCTCTAGGCTTTCCTTCCTCCTCCTTTTTCTCTTTCTCTTTCTCCGTCTCCTTCTCCGTCTTCTATTTTTCCACTTAATCGGACTGTTGATGCTCCTTTCTGTTTTCCTCCCTGGGATTTAACTTGCACTTCTTTTTCAACGCTGCCTTTTTTCTCTCACTGCTGCTTTTACTTGGTGGTTCTCTTGCTGTGTTTTTTAACGTGGGGTATACATTTAAGTTGGGCCTCTCTTACGGTGTCTTTGAAAAGCGTCCGTGCAGCTTGCAGGGGTTTTCCCTTTGTCACTGTACCTTGTCGATTTCTGCTTAGCCAGCCTCCTCGTTTTTGCATAGTTCCCCTTTCCGAAATTCGGTGCCACAGTGTTGGGCTGCTGAGGTGTTTAACTTCCCTGTGGTGGGAAAAGAAACTTGATGAGATTAGGGTCACCATTTCCAAGCGGTCCAGTTCTCTCGGGCCAGATCCCGTGCTCCGCTTAGGACTAAGTCAAGAATTGCCTCTCCCCTGGTGGGTGCTGGAACCAGTGGCTCCAAGAAGCAATCGTTTGAAGGTGTCAGAAATAGTGACCCGTGCGTCCCGTCCTGAGGTGAGGTGAGGTGTAGCCAGTTGATAGTTGAAATCCCCCACTGTTATTACTGCGGTTTTTATTTGGATGGCCTCGCTAATCTCCCTTAGAGTTTCGTAGTCCCTATCGCTGTCCTGGTCAGGTGGCGTATAATAGTTTCCTACGGCTATCTTCCTCTTCTTCATGGAGCATGGAATTACTCCCCACAGAGATTCCATGGAACATTTTGGTTCCTTTAAGACTTTTACTTGACTCGATTCTGCATTTTCTTTCATGGATAGTGCCCCTCCCCCAGCAGTACGACCTGTTGTGTACTTCTGATCCATCTCCCGGGTATGACTGTCCCATTGATTGTCCTCGTTCCGGCGGTGCCTATAGTGTCGATGTCCTCCTTTGATACGAGGCACTCTGGTTCAGCCACTTGATGTTTAGACGTCCTGCGTTTGTGTAGAAGCGCTTGACAAATGTCACTCTTGATGTGTCTGCAGTTTCTAGACGTTAGCCTTTTTTTTTTTCCATTTGATGGTTTCTCATCTGCTCTTACCCATGCGCTCTCATCCTCCATCCTCTCCTCCGTACTAGAACATAGACTCTCCATGAATAGACCCTCCCCTAAGAGATGTGTCTGTCCGATCCAAGTGCTCCTCCACACCTGTGGGCTTTCCCCTAGCCCTTTAGTTTAAAAGTTGCCCTACGACCTTTTGAATGTTAAGTGCCTGCAGTCGGGTTCCATTTTGGTTTAGGTGGCGCCCATTCTTCCTGTATAGGCTCCCTCTTTCCCCAAAGTTTCTCCCCGTTCCTGAGAGAGCTAAATCCCCTCCTCTCTACACCGTCGCCTGATGCACGCACGGAGACTCCGAATAGTTGCCTGCCTACCTGGCCCTGTGCGTGGAACTGGAAGCGTTTCAGAGTTAGCCTGGGAAGTGTGCGAGAGGAGCATTCGGGTAAGTGTGGAGTTTTGTCTTTTGCCGGGGGGGCCGGGAAGCGGGGTTGGGTGGAGGGTGTGTTGGGGAGAGGGGGCTGTGCTGTGGGCTGGTGGGATAAGTATCCGAGTGTCCGTCCGTCTGTCTCTGCTGATTTGTGTGACGGGTGCTAGTTGCAGGGAGCCCTGTGTTTGGCATTTGAGAGTGCTTTGTTGCAGGTGGAGGGGGCCTTGAGGAGCTGATTGCGTTGGAGGCGAGGCTTGGAGCCAGCAGCCTTCTACCAGAGGCAGCCAGAGCCAAGTGAGTGAGCAGCCAACAGGGGAGTTCCCCTGGGGAATGTCCAAGTGGCGCTCGGGTAAGCGTGGCTTTTGGGGGGCTGTGTTAAGACCGGCCATAGTGGGTCAGACCAGAAGTCCATCTAGCCCAGTATCCTGTTTTCCGAGAGTGGCCGGTGCCAGATGCCCCAGAGGGCATCAAGTGATCCCTCTCCTGCCATCCGTTTCCAGAGGCTAGGGACGCCCTTGATGGAGCTCATTTTTGGAGCCCTATTTCAAGTCCTGGTCTTCTCGACCTCCTGTGGCGGGGAGTTCCGTAGGTTGACTGTGCGATGGGTGAAGGAACAGCTTCCTTTGGGTGTTAAACGGGTTACTTCTTCATTTCATTTGGTGACCCTTAGTTCTTATGGGAACAAGTAAATAACTTTTCCTTATGCACCTTTTCCACCCCAGTCACGATTGTATAGACAGACCTCTATCCTCTCTAAGCTGAAAAGTCCCAGTCCTTTTTCTTCATCTCTCTTCACAGGGGACCCGTTCCAAAGCCCTCATCGTTTTTGTTGCCCTTTTTGGAACCTTTTGCAACGCCAGTTTATCTTTCTGGGGATGAGGCGGCGACGTCTGTACGCCGTATGGAAGGTGTGGGCGTACCGTGGCTTCATAGAGAGGCGATAAGAGAGTGCCTGTCGTCGTCTCCTCTATCCCTTTTGAAAGGATTCCTCCCATACTGTGTGCTTTTTTGACTGCTGCTGCACATTGAGTGGATGTTTTCAGAGAACTCTCCCCAGTCACTCCAAGATCGATTTCTCTCTCCTCCCCCCCCCCACCCTCTCCTGGGTGGTTAGAGCTAAATTAGTCCCCATGGTTTCGTACATATAGTCGGGGATGGTTCCCCCCCCACCATGTAGGTTACTTTACGTTCAACGACCTGAACTTTTGTTTGCCTTTTTTGTTGCCCACTGACTTAGTTTTGTGAGATGTTTTTCAAGCTCTTCAGAGTCTGCTTTGTTCGTAACTATCTCGAGCAGCTTAGCATCACCTGTAAATATGACCACCTCACTGTTTTACCCCTTTTCTCCAGATGATTTATAAAGAGGTTGATCACTTATAAATAGGTAGGGACCCTTGGGGGGGGGGGGGAACATATCTCTCCAGTCTGAAAACTGACCATTGATTCCTTCCCTTTGTTTCCTGTCTCTTTTTAACCAGTTAGGTATCCACGAGAGGACGTTTTCTCTTACCCCATGACAACATACTTGACGTGAGAGCCGTTGGTGGAGGGACCTTGTCAAAGGCTTTCTAGAAATCTAAGTACACTGTAGCCGCTGGCTTCCCCCTTGTCCGCATGTCTGTTGACCCCCGCCCCGGCCTCCCTGCGGCCAAAGAACTCTACAGTAAGGCATGACCTCGCTTTAGAGAAAGCATGCTGACGTTTTTGCCCCCCAAGAAATTACATTCGTCTGCGTGTCTGACAATTTGATGCTTGACCATAGTTCCAAATAATTTGCCCGGTACCGCCGTTAGGCTTGCCGGTCTGTAATTGCCAGGGTGGCCTCTAGAGCCCCTTTAAAAATATTAGCGTCCCATTAGCTGTCTTTCCAGTCATTAAGTAGAGAAGCGCGATTGAAAGGCGAGGTTACAAACCCCCGGTAATAGTTGCGCGGTTTCACATTTGACTTCTTCTTCTTTTCAGAACTCTTGGGTGAATGGCGTCTGGTCCCGCCGACTTGTCACGGTGAAGTTTTATGCGTTGCTTCCGAAAGCTCCTCTAGTGACACCTCAGTCTGGGACAATTCCTCCGATGTGTCAGCTCCAGAGAATTGCTCAGCTTTGGGAATCTCCCAAACTCCAGCGTCAGCTGTGAAGACGAAAGCGAAGAATTCATTTAGTTTCTCCAACGACCTAATGGTCTTGGAGTGCTCCTTTAGCATTTTGAGGGTCAAGTGGCCCCCGCTGGCTGTTGAGCAGGCTTTTTCCTGCTTCTGATGTACTTAACCGAATGTGTGGGTTTTGAATACCTTTTTTTTTTTTTTTTTTTTTTTTTTTTTTTTTTTTTGTAACGTTGGCTAGCTGTTCTTCATACTCCTCTTGGCTTTCCTTCCTCCTCCTTTTTCTCTTTCTCTTTCTCCGTCTCCTTCTCCGTCTTCTATTTTTCCACTTAATCGGACTGTTGATGCTCCTTTCTGTTTTCCTCCCTGGGATTTAACTTGCACTTCTTTTTCAACGCTGCCTTTTTTCTCTCACTGCTGCTTTTACTTGGTGGTTCTCTTGCTGTGTTTTTTAACGTGGGGTATACATTTAAGTTGGGCCTCTCTTACGGTGTCTTTGAAAAGCGTCCGTGCAGCTTGCAGGGGTTTTCCCTTTGTCACTGTACCTTGTCGATTTCTGCTTAGCCAGCCTCCTCGTTTTTGCGTAGTTCCCCTTTCCGAAATTCGGTGCCACAGTGTTGGGCTGCTGAGGTGTTTAACTTCCCTGTGGTGGGAAAAGAAACTTGATGAGATTAGGGTCACCATTTCCAAGCGGTCCAGTTCTCTCGGGCCACATCCCGTGCTCCGCTTAGGACTAAGTCAAGAATTGCCTCTCCCCTGGTGGGTGCTGGAACCAGTGGCTCCAAGAAGCAATCGTTTGAAGGTGTCAGAAATAGTGACCTGTGCGTCCCGTCCTGAGGTGAGGTGAGGTGTAGCCAGTTGATAGTTGAAATCCCCCACTGTTATTACTGCGGTTTTTATTTGGATGGCCTCGCTAATCTCCCTTAGCGTTTCGTAGTCCCTATCGCTGTCCTGGTCAGGTGGCGTATAATAGTTTCCTACGGCTATCTTCCTCTTCTTTATGGAGCATGGAATTACTCCCCACAGAGATTCCGTGGAACATTTTGGTTCCTTTAAGACTTTTACTTGACTCGATTCTGCATTTTCTTTCATGGATAGTGCCCCTCCCCCAGCAGTACGACCTGTTGTGTCCTTCCGATCCATCTCCCGGGTATGACTGTCCCATTGATTGTCCTCGTTCCGGCAAGTTTCCGTGGTGCCTATAGTGTCGATGTCCTCCTTTGATACGAGGCACTCTGGTTCGTCCACTTGATGTTTAGACGTCCTGCGTTTGTGTAGAAGCGCTTGACAAATGTCACTCTTGATGTGTCTGCCGTTTCTAGACGTTAGCCTTTTTTTTTTCCATTTGATGGTTTCTCATCTGCTCTTACCCATGCGCTCTCATCTTCCATCCTCTCCTCCGTACTAGAACATAGACTCTCCATGAATAGACCCTCCCCTAAGAGATGTGTCTGTCCGATCCAAGTGCTCCTCCACACCCGTGGGCTTTCCCCTAGCCCTTTAGTTTAAAAGTTGCCCTACGACCTTTTGAATGTTAAGTGCCTGCAGTCGGGTTCCATTTTGGTTTAGGTAGCGCCCATTCTTCCTGTATAGGCTCCCTCTTTCCCCAAAGTTTCTCCCCGTTCCTGAGAGAGCTAAATCCCCTCCTCTCTACACCGTCGCCTGATGCACGCACGGAGACTCCGAATAGTTGCCTGCCTACCTGGCCCTGTGCGTGGAACTGGAAGCGTTTCAGAGTTAGCCTGGGAAGTGTGCGAGAGGAGCATTCGGGTAAGTGTGGAGTTTTGTCTTTTGCCGGGGGGGCCGGGAAGCGGGGTTGGGTGGAGGGTGTGTTGGGGAGAGGGGGCTGTGCTGTGGGCTGGTGGGATAAGTATCCGAGTGTCCGTCCGTCTGTCTCTGCTGATTTGTGTGACGGGTGCTAGTTGCAGGGAGCCCTGTGTTTGGCATTTGAGAGTGCTTTGTTGCAGGTGGAGGGGGCCTTGAGGAGCTGATTGCGTTGGAGGCGAGGCTTGGAGCCAGCAGCCTTCTACCAGAGGCAGCCAGAGCCAAGTGAGTGAGCAGCCAACAGGGGAGTTCCCCTGGGGAATGTCCAAGTGGCGCTCGGGTAAGCGTGGCTTTTGGGGGGCTGTGTTAAGACCGGCCATAGTGGGTCAGACCAGAAGTCCATCTAGCCCAGTATCCTGTTTTCCGAGAGTGGCCGGTGCCAGATGCCCCAGAGGGCATCAAGTGATCCCTCTCCTGCCATCCGTTTCCAGAGGCTAGGGACGCCCTTGATGGAGCTCATTTTTGGAGCCCTATTTCAAGTCCTGGTCTTCTCGACCTCCTGTGGCGGGGAGTTCCGTAGGTTGACTGTGCGATGGGTGAAGGAACAGCTTCCTTTGGGTGTTAAACGGGTTACTTCTTCATTTCATTTGGTGACCCTTAGTTCTTATGGGAACAAGTAAATAACTTTTCCTTATGCACCTTTTCCACCCCAGTCACGATTGTATAGACAGACCTCTATCCTCTCTAAGCTGAAAAGTCCCAGTCCTTTTTCTTCATCTCTCTTCACAGGGGACCCGTTCCAAAGCCCTCATCGTTTTTGTTGCCCTTTTCGGAACCTTTTGCAACGCCAGTTTATCTTTCTGGGGATGAGGCGGCGACGTCTGTACGCCGTATGGAAGGTGTGGGCGTACCGTGGCTTCATAGAGAGGCGATAAGAGAGTGCCTGTCGTCGTCTCCTCTATCCCTTTTGAAAGGATTCCTCCCATACTGTGTGCTTTTTTGACTGCTGCTGCACATTGAGTGGATGTTTTCAGAGAACTCTCCCCAGTCACTCCAAGATCGATTTCTCTCTCCTCCCCCCCCCCCCACCCTCTCCTGGGTGGTTAGAGCTAAATTAGTCCCCATGGTTTCGTACATATAGTCGGGGATGGTTCCCCCCCCACCATGTAGGTTACTTTACGTTCAACGACCTGAACTTTTGTTTGCCTTTTTTGTTGCCCACTGACTTAGTTTTGTGAGATGTTTTTCAAGCTCTTCAGAGTCTGCTTTGTTCGTAACTATCTCGAGCAGCTTAGCATCACCTGTAAATATGACCACCTCACTGTTTTACCCCTTTTCTCCAGATGATTTATAAAGAGGTTGATCACTTATAAATAGGTAGGGACCCTTGGCGGGGGGGGAACATATCTCTCCAGTCTGAAAACTGACCATTGATTCCTTCCCTTTGTTTCCTGTCTCTTTTTAACCAGTTAGGTATCCACGAGAGGACGTTTTCTCTTACCCCATGACAACATACTTGACGTGAGAGCCGTTGGTGGAGGGACCTTGTCAAAGGCTTTCTAGAAATCTAAGTACACTGTAGCCGCTGGCTTCCCCCTTGTCCGCATGTCTGTTGACCCCCGCCCCGGCCTCCCTGCGGCCAAAGAACTCTACAGTAAGGCATGACCTCGCTTTAGAGAAAGCATGCTGACGTTTTTGCCCCCCAAGAAATTACATTCGTCTGCGTGTCTGACAATTTGATGCTTGACCATAGTTCCAAATTTGCCCGGTACCGCCGTTAGGCTTGCCGGTCTGTAATTGCCAGGGTGGCCTCTAGAGCCCCTTTAAAAATATTAGCGTCCCATTAGCTGTCTTTCCAGTCATTAAGTAGAGAAGCGCGATTGAAAGGCGAGGTTACAAACCCCCGGTAATAGTTGCGCGGTTTCACATTTGACTTCTTCTTCTTTTCAGAACTCTTGGGTGAATGGCGTCTGGTCCCGCCGACTTGTCACGGTGAAGTTTTATGCGTTGCTTCCGAAAGCTCCTCTAGTGACACCTCAGTCTGGGACAATTCCTCCGATGTGTCAGCTCCAGAGAATTGCTCAGCTTTGGGAATCTCCCAAACTCCAGCGTCAGCTGTGAAGACGAAAGCGAAGAATTCATTTAGTTTCTCCAACGACCTAATGGTCTTGGAGTGCTCCTTTAGCATTTTGAGGGTCAAGTGGCCCCCGCTGGCTGTTGAGCAGGCTTTTTCCTGCTTCTGATGTACTTAACCGAATGTGTGGGTTTTGAATACCTTTTTTTTTTTTTCTTTTTTAACGTTGGCTAGCTGTTCTTCATACTCCTCTTGGCTTTCCTTCCTCCTCCTTTTTCTCTTTCTCTTTCTCCGTCTCCTTCTCCGTCTTCTATTTTTCCACTTAATCGGACTGTTGATGCTCCTTTCTGTTTTCCTCCCTGGGATTTAACTTGCACTTCTTTTTCAACGCTGCCTTTTTTCTCTCACTGCTGCTTTTACTTGGTGGTTCTCTTGCTGTGTTTTTTAACGTGGGGTATACATTTGTTGGGCCTCTCTTACGGTGTCTTTGAAAAGCGTCCGTGCAGCTTGCAGGGGTTTTCCCTTTGTCACTGTACCTTGTCGATTTCTGCTTAGCCAGCCTCCTCGTTTTTGCGTAGTTCCCCTTTCCGAAATTCGGTGCCACAGTGTTGGGCTGCTGAGGTGTTTAACTTCCCTGTGGTGGGAAAAGAAACTTGATGAGATTAGGGTCACCATTTCCAAGCGGTCCAGTTCTCTCGGGCCAGATCCCGTGCTCCGCTTAGGACTAAGTCAAGAATTGCCTCTCCCCTGGTGGGTGCTGGAACCAGTGGCTCCAAGAAGCAATCGTTTGAAGGTGTCAGAAATAGTGACCTGTGCGTCCCGTCCTGAGGTGAGGTGAGGTGTAGCCAGTTGATAGTTGAAATCCCCCACTGTTATTACTGCGGTTTTTATTTGGATGGCCTCGCTAATCTCCCTTAGCGTTTCGTAGTCCCTATCGCTGTCCTGGTCAGGTGGCGTATAATAGTTTCCTACGGCTATCTTCCTCTTCTTTATGGAGCATGGAATTACTCCCCACAGAGATTCCGTGGAACATTTTGGTTCCTTTAAGACTTTTACTTGACTCGATTCTGCATTTTCTTTCATGGATAGTGCCCCTCCCCCAGCAGTACGACCTGTTGTGTCCTTCCGATCCATCTCCCGGGTATGACTGTCCCATTGATTGTCCTCGTTCCGGCAAGTTTCCGTGGTGCCTATAGTGTCGATGTCCTCCTTTGATACGAGGCACTCTGGTTCGTCCACTTAATGTTTAGACGTCCTGCGTTTGTGTAGAAGCGCTTGACAAATGTCACTCTTGATGTGTCTGCCGTTTCTAGACGTTAGCCTTTTTTTTTTCCATTTGATGGTTTCTCATCTGCTCTTACCCATGCGCTCTCATCTTCCATCCTCTCCTCCGTACTAGAACATAGACTCTCCATGAATAGACCCTCCCCTAAGAGATGTGTCTGTCCGATCCAAGTGCTCCTCCACACCCGTGGGCTTTCCCCTAGCCCTTTAGTTTAAAAGTTGCCCTACGACCTTTTGAATGTTAAGTGCCTGCAGTCGGGTTCCATTTTGGTTTAGGTAGCGCCCATTCTTCCTGTATAGGCTCCCTCTTTCCCCAAAGTTTCTCCCCGTTCCTGAGAGAGCTAAATCCCCTCCTCTCTACACCGTCGCCTGATGCACGCACGGAGACTCCGAATAGTTGCCTGCCTACCTGGCCCTGTGCGTGGAACTGGAAGCGTTTCAGAGTTAGCCTGGGAAGTGTGCGAGAGGAGCATTCGGGTAAGTGTGGAGTTTTGTCTTTTGCCGGGGGGGCCGGGAAGCGGGGTTGGGTGGAGGGTGTGTTGGGGAGAGGGGGCTGTGCTGTGGGCTGGTGGGATAAGTATCCGAGTGTCCGTCCGTCTGTCTCTGCTGATTTGTGTGACGGGTGCTAGTTGCAGGGAGCCCTGTGTTTGGCATTTGAGAGTGCTTTGTTGCAGGTGGAGGGGGCCTTGAGGAGCTGATTGCGTTGGAGGCGAGGCTTGGAGCCAGCAGCCTTCTACCAGAGGCAGCCAGAGCCAAGTGAGTGAGCAGCCAACAGGGGAGTTCCCCTGGGGAATGTCCAAGTGGCGCTCGGGTAAGCGTGGCTTTTGGGGGGCTGTGTTAAGACCGGCCATAGTGGGTCAGACCAGAAGTCCATCTAGCCCAGTATCCTGTTTTCCGAGAGTGGCCGGTGCCAGATGCCCCAGAGGGCATCAAGTGATCCCTCTCCTGCCATCCGTTTCCAGAGGCTAGGGACGCCCTTGATGGAGCTCATTTTTGGAGCCCTATTTCAAGTCCTGGTCTTCTCGACCTCCTGTGGCGGGGAGTTCCGTAGGTTGACTGTGCGATGGGTGAAGGAACAGCTTCCTTTGGGTGTTAAACGGGTTACTTCTTCATTTCATTTGGTGACCCTTAGTTCTTATGGGAACAAGTAAATAACTTTTCCTTATGCACCTTTTCCACCCCAGTCACGATTGTATAGACAGACCTCTATCCTCTCTAAGCTGAAAAGTCCCAGTCCTTTTTCTTCATCTCTCTTCACAGGGGACCCGTTCCAAAGCCCTCATCGTTTTTGTTGCCCTTTTCGGAACCTTTTGCAACACCAGTTTATCTTTCTGGGGATGAGGCGGCGACGTCTGTACGCCGTATGGAAGGTGTGGGCGTACCGTGGCTTCATAGAGAGGCGATAAGAGAGTGCCTGTCGTCGTCTCCTCTATCCCTTTTGAAAGGATTCCTCCCATACTGTGTGCTTTTTTGACTGCTGCTGCACATTGAGTGGATGTTTTCAGAGAACTCTCCCCAGTCACTCCAAGATCGATTTCTCTCTCTCTCTCTCTCCTCCCCCCCCCCCCCCCACCCTCTCCTGGGTGGTTAGAGCTAAATTAGTCCCCATGGTTTCGTACATATAGTCGGGGATGGTTCCCCCCCCACCATGTAGGTTACTTTACGTTCAACGACCTGAACTTTTGTTTGCCTTTTTTGTTGCCCACTGACTTAGTTTTGTGAGATGTTTTTCAAGCTCTTCAGAGTCTGCTTTGTTCGTAACTATCTCGAGCAGCTTAGCATCACCTGTAAATATGACCACCTCACTGTTTTACCCCTTTTCTCCAGATGATTTATAAAGAGGTTGATCACTTATAAATAGGTAGGGACCCTTGGGGGGGGGGGAACATATCTCTCCAGTCTGAAAACTGACCATTGATTCCTTCCCTTTGTTTCCTGTCTCTTTTTAACCAGTTAGGTATCCACGAGAGGATGTTTCCTGTCTCTTTTTAACCAGTTAGGTATCCACGAGAGGACGTTTTCTCTTACCCCATGACAACATACTTGACGTGAGAGCCGTTGGTGGAGGGACCTTGTCAAAGGCTTTCTAGAAATCTAAGTACACTGTAGCCGCTGGCTTCCCCCTTGTCCGCATGTCTGTTGACCCCCGCCCCGGCCTCCCTGCGGCCAAAGAACTCTACAGTAAGGCATGACCTCGCTTTAGAGAAAGCATGCTGACGTTTTTGCCCCCCAAGAAATTACATTCGTCTGCGTGTCTGACAATTTGATGCTTGACCATAGTTCCAAATAATTTGCCCGGTACCGCCGTTAGGCTTGCCGGTCTGTAATTGCCAGGGTGGCCTCTAGAGCCCCTTTAAAAATATTAGCGTCCCATTAGCTGTCTTTCCAGTCATTAAGTAGAGAAGCGCGATTGAAAGGCGAGGTTACAAACCCCCGGTAATAGTTGCGCGGTTTCACATTTGACTTCTTCTTCTTTTCAGAACTCTTGGGTGAATGGCGTCTGGTCCCGCCGACTTGTCACGGTGAAGTTTTATGCGTTGCTTCCGAAAGCTCCTCTAGTGACACCTCAGTCTGGGACAATTCCTCCGATGTGTCAGCTCCAGAGAATTGCTCAGCTTTGGGAATCTCCCAAACTCCAGCGTCAGCTGTGAAGACGAAAGCGAAGAATTCATTTAGTTTCTCCAACGACCTAATGGTCTTGGAGTGTTCCTTTAGCATTTTGAGGGTCAAGTGGCCCCCGCTGGCTGTTGAGCAGGCTTTTTCCTGCTTCTGATGTACTTAACCGAATGTGTGGGTTTTGAATACCTTTTTTTTTTTTGTAACGTTGGCTAGCTGTTCTTCATACTCCTCTTGGCTTTCCTTCCTCCTCCTTTTTCTCTTTCTCTTTCTCCGTCTCCTTCTCCGTCTTCTATTTTTCCACTTAATCGGACTGTTGATGCTCCTTTCTGTTTTCCTCCCTGGGATTTAACTTGCACTTCTTTTTCAACGCTGCCTTTTTTCTCTCACTGCTGCTTTTACTTGGTGGTTCTCTTGCTGTGTTTTTTAACGTGGGGTATACATTTGTTGGGCCTCTCTTACGGTGTCTTTGAAAAGCGTCCGTGCAGCTTGCAGGGGTTTTCCCTTTGTCACTGTACCTTGTCGATTTCTGCTTAGCCAGCCTCCTCGTTTTTGCGTAGTTCCCCTTTCCGAAATTCGGTGCCACAGTGTTGGGCTGCTGAGGTGTTTAACTTCCCTGTGGTGGGAAAAGAAACTTGATGAGATTAGGGTCACCATTTCCAAGCGGTCCAGTTCTCTCGGGCCAGATCCCGTGCTCCGCTTAGGACTAAGTCAAGAATTGCCTCTCCCCTGGTGGGTGCTGGAACCAGTGGCTCCAAGAAGCAATCGTTTGAAGGTGTCAGAAATAGTGACCTGTGCGTCCCGTCCTGAGGTGAGGTGAGGTGAGGTGTAGCCAGTTGATAGTTGAAATCCCCCACTGTTATTACTGCGGTTTTTATTTGGATGGCCTCGCTAATCTCCCTTAGCGTTTCGTAGTCCCTATCGCTGTCCTGGTCAGGTGGCGTATAGTAGTTTCCTACGGCTATCTTCCTCTTCTTTATGGAGCATGGAATTACTCCCCACAGAGATTCCGTGGAACATTTTGGTTCCTTTAAGACTTTTACTTGACTCGATTCTGCATTTTCTTTCATGCATAGTGCCCCTCCCCCAGCAGTACGACCTGTTGTGTACTTCTGATCCATCTCCCGGGTATGACTGTCCCATTGATTGTCCTCGTTCCGGCGGTGCCTATAGTGTCGATGTCCTCCTTTGATACAAGGCACTCTGGTTCAGCCACTTGATGTTTAGACGTCCTGCGTTTGTGTAGAAGCGCTTGACAAATGTCACTCTTGATGTGTCTGCCGTTTCTAGACGTTAGCCTTTTTTTTTCCATTTGATGGTTTCTCATCTGCTCTTACCCATGCGCTCTCATCCTCCATCCTCTCCTCCGTACTAGAACATAGACTCTCCATGAATAGACCCTCCCCTAAGAGATGTGTCTGTCCGATCCAAGTGCTCCTCCACACCCGTGGGCTTTCCCCTAGCCCTTTAGTTTAAAAGTTGCCCTACGACCTTTTGAATGTTAAGTGCCTGCAGTCGGGTTCCATTTTGGTTTAGGTGGCGCCCATTCTTCCTGTATAGGCTCCCTCTTTCCCCAAAGTTTCTCCCCGTTCCTGAGAGAGCTAAATCCCCTCCTCTCTACACCGTCGCCTGATGCACGCACGGAGACTCCGAATAGTTGCCTGCCTACCTGGCCCTGTGCGTGGAACTGGAAGCGTTTCAGAGTTAGCCTGGGAAGTGTGCGAGAGGAGCATTCGGGTAAGTGTGGAGTTTTGTCTTTTGCCGGGGGGGCCGGGAAGCGGGGTTGGGTGGAGGGTGTGTTGGGGAGAGGGGGCTGTGCTGTGGGCTGGTGGGATAAGTATCCGAGTGTCCGTCCGTCTGTCTCTGCTGATTTGTGTGACGGGTGCTAGTTGCAGGGAGCCCTGTGTTTGGCATTTGAGAGTGCTTTGTTGCAGGTGGAGGGGGCCTTGAGGAGCTGATTGCGTTGGAGGCGAGGCTTGGAGCCAGCAGCCTTCTACCAGAGGCAGCCAGAGCCAAGTGAGTGAGCAGCCAACAGGGGAGTTCCCCTGGGGAATGTCCAAGTGGCGCTCGGGTAAGCGTGGCTTTTGGGGGGCTGTGTTAAGACCGGCCATAGTGGGTCAGACCAGAAGTCCATCTAGCCCAGTATCCTGTTTTCCGAGAGTGGCCGGTGCCAGATGCCCCAGAGGGCATCAAGTGATCCCTCTCCTGCCATCCGTTTCCAGAGGCTAGGGACGCCCTTGATGGAGCTCATTTTTGGAGCCCTATTTCAAGTCCTGGTCTTCTCGACCTCCTGTGGCGGGGAGTTCCGTAGGTTGACTGTGCGATGGGTGAAGGAACAGCTTCCTTTGGGTGTTAAACGGGTTACTTCTTCATTTCATTTGGTGACCCTTAGTTCTTATGGGAACAAGTAAATAACTTTTCCTTATGCACCTTTTCCACCCCAGTCACGATTGTATAGACAGACCTCTATCCTCTCCCCCCGGAGTCTCCTCTTTTTCTAAGCTGAAAAGTCCCAGTCCTTTTTCTTCATCTCTCTTCACAGGGGACCCGTTCCAAAGCCCTCATCGTTTTTGTTGCCCTTTTCGGAACCTTTTGCAACGCCAGTTTATCTTTCTGGGGATGAGGCGGCGACGTCTGTACGCCATATGGAAGGTGTGGGCGTACCGTGGCTTCATAGAGAGGCGATAAGAGAGTGCCTGTCGTCGTCTCCTCTATCCCTTTTGAAAGGATTCCTCCCATACTGTGTGCTTTTTTGACTGCTGCTGCACATTGAGTGGATGTTTTCAGAGAACTCTCCCCAGTCACTCCAAGATCGATTTCTCTCTCTCTCTCTCTCTCTCTTTCCTCCTCCCCCCCCACCCTCTCCTGGGTGGTTAGAGCTAAATTAGTCCCCATGGTTTCGTACATATAGTGGGGGATGGTTCCCCCCCCACCATGTAGGTTACTTTACGTTCAACGACCTGAACTTTTGTTTGCCTTTTTTGTTGCCCACTGACTTAGTTTTGTGAGATGTTTTTCAAGCTCTTCAGAGTCTGCTTTGTTCGTAACTATCTCGAGCAGCTTAGCATCACCTGTAAATATGACCACCTCACTGTTTTACCCCTTTTCTCCAGATGATTTATAAAGAGGTTGATCACTTATAAATAGGTAGGGACCCTTGGGGGGGGGGAGGGGACATATCTCTCCAGTCTGAAAACTGACCATTGATTCCTTCCCTTTGTTTCCTGTCTCTTTTTAACCAGTTAGGTATCCACGAGAGGATGTTTCCTGTCTCTTTTTAACCAGTTAGGTATCCACGAGAGGACGTTTTCTCTTACCCCATGACAACATACTTGACGTGAGAGCCGTTGGTGGAGGGACCTTGTCAAAGGCTTTCTAGAAATCTAAGTACACTGTAGCCGCTGGCTTCCCCCTTGTCCGCATGTCTGTTGACCCCCGCCCCGGCCTCCCTGCGGCCAAAGAACTCTACAGTAAGGCATGACCTCGCTTTAGAGAAAGCATGCTGACGTTTTTGCCCCCCAAGAAATTACATTCGTCTGCGTGTCTGACAATTTGATGCTTGACCATAGTTCCAAATAATTTGCCCGGTACCGCCGTTAGGCTTGCCGGTCTGTAATTGCCAGGGTGGCCTCTAGAGCCCCTTTAAAAATATTAGCGTCCCATTAGCTGTCTTTCCAGTCATTAAGTAGAGAAGCGCGATTGAAAGGCGAGGTTACAAACCCCCGGTAATAGTTGCGCGGTTTCACATTTGACTTCTTCTTCTTTTCAGAACTCTTGGGTGAATGGCGTCTGGTCCCGCCGACTTGTCACGGTGAAGTTTTATGCGTTGCTTCCGAAAGCTCCTCTAGTGACACCTCAGTCTGGGACAATTCCTCCGATGTGTCAGCTCCAGAGAATTGCTCAGCTTTGGGAATCTCCCAAACTCCAGCGTCAGCTGTGAAGACGAAAGCGAAGAATTCATTTAGTTTCTCCAACGACCTAATGGTCTTGGAGTGCTCCTTTAGCATTTTGAGGGTCAAGTGGCCCCCGCTGGCTGTTGAGCAGGCTTTTTCCTGCTTCTGATGTACTTAACCGAATGTGTGGGTTTTGAATACCTTTTTTTTTTTTTTTTTTGTAACGTTGGCTAGCTGTTCTTCATACTCCTCTTGGCTTTCCTTCCTCCTCCTTTTTCTCTTTCTCTTTCTCCGTCTCCTTCTCCGTCTTCTATTTTTCCACTTAATCGGACTGTTGATGCTCCTTTCTGTTTTCCTCCCTGGGATTTAACTTGCACTTCTTTTTCAACGCTGCCTTTTTTCTCTCACTGCTGCTTTTACTTGGTGGTTCTCTTGCTGTGTTTTTTAACGTGGGGTATACATTTAAGTTGGGCCTCTCTTACGGTGTCTTTGAAAAGCGTCCGTGCAGCTTGCAGGGGTTTTCCCTTTGTCACTGTACCTTGTCGATTTCTGCTTAGCCAGCCTCCTCGTTTTTGCATAGTTCCCCTTTCCGAAATTCGGTGCCACAGTGTTGGGCTGCTGAGGTGTTTAACTTCCCTGTGGTGGGAAAAGAAACTTGATGAGATTAGGGTCACCATTTCCAAGCGGTCCAGTTCTCTCGGGCCAGATCCCGTGCTCCGCTTAGGACTAAGTCAAGAATTGCCTCTCCCCTGGTGGGTGCTGGAACCAGTGGCTCCAAGAAGCAATCGTTTGAAGGTGTCAGAAATAGTGACCCGTGCGTCCCGTCCTGAGGTGAGGTGAGGTGTAGCCAGTTGATAGTTGAAATCCCCCACTGTTATTACTGCGGTTTTTATTTGGATGGCCTCGCTAATCTCCCTTAGCGTTTCGTAGTCCCTATCGCTGTCCTGGTCAGGTGGCGTATAATAGTTTCCTACGGCTATCTTCCTCTTCTTCATGGAGCATGGAATTACTCCCCACAGAGATTCCATGGAACATTTTGGTTCCTTTAAGACTTTTACTTGACTCGATTCTGCATTTTCTTTCATGGATAGTGCCCCTCCCCCAGCAGTACGACCTGTTGTGTACTTCTGATCCATCTCCCGGGTATGACTGTCCCATTGATTGTCCTCGTTCCGGCGGTGCCTATAGTGTCGATGTCCTCCTTTGATACGAGGCACTCTGGTTCAGCCACTTGATGTTTAGACGTCCTGCGTTTGTGTAGAAGCGCTTGACAAATGTCACTCTTGATGTGTCTGCAGTTTCTAGACGTTAGCCTTTTTTTTTTTTCCATTTGATGGTTTCTCATCTGCTCTTACCCATGCGCTCTCATCCTCCATCCTCTCCTCCGTACTAGAACATAGACTCTCCATGAATAGACCCTCCCCTAAGAGATGTGTCTGTCCGATCCAAGTGCTCCTCCACACCCGTGGGCTTTCCCCTAGCCCTTTAGTTTAAAAGTTGCCCTACGACCTTTTGAATGTTAAGTGCCTGCAGTCGGGTTCCATTTTGGTTTAGGTGGCGGCCATTCTTCCTGTATAGGCTCCCTCTTTCCCCAAAGTTTCTCCCCGTTCCTGAGAGAGCTAAATCCCCTCCTCTCTACACCGTCGCCTGATGCACGCACGGAGACTCCGAATAGTTGCCTGCCTACCTGGCCCTGTGCGTGGAACTGGAAGCGTTTCAGAGTTAGCCTGGGAAGTGTGCGAGAGGAGCATTCGGGTAAGTGTGGAGTTTTGTCTTTTGCCGGGGGGGCCGGGAAGCGGGGTTGGGTGGAGGGTGTGTTGGGGAGAGGGGGCTGTGCTGTGGGCTGGTGGGATAAGTATCCGAGTGTCCGTCCGTCTGTCTCTGCTGATTTGTGTGACGGGTGCTAGTTGCAGGGAGCCCTGTGTTTGGCATTTGAGAGTGCTTTGTTGCAGGTGGAGGGGGCCTTGAGGAGCTGATTGCGTTGGAGGCGAGGCTTGGAGCCAGCAGCCTTCTACCAGAGGCAGCCAGAGCCAAGTGAGTGAGCAGCCAACAGGGGAGTTCCCCTGGGGAATGTCCAAGTGGCGCTCGGGTAAGCGTGGCTTTTGGGGGGCTGTGTTAAGACCGGCCATAGTGGGTCAGACCAGAAGTCCATCTAGCCCAGTATCCTGTTTTCCGAGAGTGGCCGGTGCCAGATGCCCCAGAGGGCATCAAGTGATCCCTCTCCTGCCATCCGTTTCCAGAGGCTAGGGACGCCCTTGATGGAGCTCATTTTTGGAGCCCTATTTCAAGTCCTGGTCTTCTTGACCTCCTGTGGCAGGGAGTTCCGTAGGTTGACTGTGCGATGGGTGAAGGAACAGCTTCCTTTGGGTGTTAAACGGGTTACTTCTTCATTTCATTTGGTGACCCTTAGTTCTTATGGGAACAAGTAAATAACTTTTCCTTATGCACCTTTTCCACCCCAGTCACGATTGTATAGACAGACCTCTATCCTCTCCCCCCGGAGTCTCCTCTTTTTCTAAGCTGAAAAGTCCCAGTCCTTTTTCTTCATCTCTCTTCACAGGGGACCCGTTCCAAAGCCCTCATCGTTTTTGTTGCCCTTTTCGGAACCTTTTGCAACGCCAGTTTATCTTTCTGGGGATGAGGCGGCGACGTCTGTACGCCGTATGGAAGGTGTGGGCGTACCGTGGCTTCATAGAGAGGCGATAAGAGAGTGCCTGTCGTCGTCTCCTCTATCCCTTTTGAAAGGATTCCTCCCATACTGTGTGCTTTTTTGACTGCTGCTGCACATTGAGTGGATGTTTTCAGAGAACTCTCCCCAGTCACTCCAAGATCGATTTTTCTCTCTCTCTCCTCCCCTCCCCCCCCTCTCCTGGGTGGTTAGAGCTAAATTAGTCCCCATGGTTTCGTACATATAGTCGGGGATGGTTCCCCCCCCACCATGTAGGTTACTTTACGTTCAACGACCTGAACTTTTGTTTGCCTTTTTTGTTGCCCACTGACTTAGTTTTGTGAGATGTTTTTCAAGCTCTTCAGAGTCTGCTTTGTTCGTAACTATCTCGAGCAGCTTAGCATCACCTGTAAATATGACCACCTCACTGTTTTACCCCTTTTCTCCAGATGATTTATAAAGAGGTTGATCACTTATAAATAGGTAGGGACCCTTGGGGGGGGGGGGGGGAGGGGACATATCTCTCCAGTCTGAAAACTGACCATTGATTCCTTCCCTTTGTTTCCTGTCTCTTTTTAACCAGTTAGGTATCCACGAGAGGATGTTTCCTGTCTCTTTTTAACCAGTTAGGTATCCACGAGAGGACGTTTTCTCTTACCCCATGACAACATACTTGACGTGAGAGCCGTTGGTGGAGGGACCTTGTCAAAGGCTTTCTAGAAATCTAAGTACACTGTAGCCGCTGGCTTCCCCCTTGTCCGCATGTCTGTTGACCCCCGCCCCGGCCTCCCTGCGGCCAAAGAACTCTACAGTAAGGCATGACCTCGCTTTAGAGAAAGCATGCTGACGTTTTTGCCCCCCAAGAAATTACATTCGTCTGCGTGTCTGACAATTTGATGCTTGACCATAGTTCCAAATAATTTGCCCGGTACCGCCGTTAGGCTTGCCGGTCTGTAATTGCCAGGGTGGCCTCTAGAGCCCCTTTAAAAATATTAGCGTCCCATTAGCTGTCTTTCCAGTCATTAAGTAGAGAAGCGCGATTGAAAGGCGAGGTTACAAACCCCCGGTAATAGTTGCGCGGTTTCACATTTGACTTCTTCTTCTTTTCAGAACTCTTGGGTGAATGGCGTCTGGTCCCGCCGACTTGTCACGGTGAAGTTTTATGCGTTGCTTCCGAAAGCTCCTCTAGTGACACCTCAGTCTGGGACAATTCCTCCGATGTGTCAGCTCCAGAGAATTGCTCAGCTTTGGGAATCTCCCAAACTCCAGCGTCAGCTGTGAAGATGAAAGCGAATAATTCATTTAGTTTCTCCAACGACCTAATGGTCTTGGAGTGCTCCTTTAGCATTTTGAGGGTCAAGTGGCCCCCGCTGGCTGTTGAGCAGGCTTTTTCCTGCTTCTGATGTACTTAACCGAATGTGTGGGTTTTGAATACCTTTTTTTTTTTTTTTTTTTAACGTTGGCTAGCTGTTCTTCATACTCCTCTTGGCTTTCCTTCCTCCTCCCTTTTCTCTTTCTCTTTCTCCGTCTCCTTCTCCGTCTTCTATTTTTCCACTTAATCGGACTGTTGATGCTCCTTTCTGTTTTCCTCCCTGGGATTTAACTTGCACTTCTTTTTCAACGCTGCCTTTTTTCTCTCACTGCTGCTTTTACTTGGTGGTTCTCTTGCTGTGTTTTTTAACGTGGGGTATACATTTAAGTTGGGCCTCTCTTACGGTGTCTTTGAAAAGCGTCCGTGCAGCTTGCAGGGGTTTTCCCTTTGTCACTGTACCTTGTCGATTTCTGCTTAGCCAGCCTCCTCGTTTTTGCGTAGTTCCCCTTTCCGAAATTCGGTGCCACAGTGTTGGGCTGCTGAGGTATTTAACTTCCCTGTGGTGGGAAAAGAAACTTGATGAGATTAGGGTCACCATTTCCAAGCGGTCCAGTTCTTTCGGGCCAGATCCCGTGCTCCGCTTAGGACTAAGTCAAGAATTGCCTCTCCCCTGGTGGGTGCTGGAACCAGTGGCTCCAAGAAGCAATCGTTTGAAGGTGTCAGGAATAGTGACCTGTGCATCCCGTCCTGAGGTGAGGTGTAGCCAGTTGATAGTTGAAATCCCCCACTGTTATTACTGCGGTTTTTATTTGGATGGCCTCGCTAATCTCCCTTAGCGTTTCGTAGTCCCTATCGCTGTCCTGGTCAGGTGGCGTATAATAGTTTCCTACGGCTATCTTCCTCTTCTTCATGGAGCATGGAATTACTCCCCACAGAGATTCCGTGGAACATTTTGGTTCCTTTAAGACTTTTACTTGACTCGATTCTGCATTTTCTTTCATGGATAGTGCCCCTCCCCCAGCAGTACGACCTGTTGTGTCCTTCCGATCCATTTCCCGGGTATGACTGTCCCATTGATTGTCCTCGTTCCGGCAAGTTTCCGTGGTGCCTATAGTGTCGATGTCCTCCTTTGATACGAGGCACTCTGGTTCAGCCACTTGATGTTTAGACGTCCTGCGTTTGTGTAGAAGCGCTTGACAAATGTCACTCTTGATGTGTCTGCCGTTTCTAGACGTTAGCCTTTTTTTTTCCATTTGATGGTTTCTCATCTGCTCTTACCCATGCGCTCTCATCTTCCATCCTCTCCTCCGTACTAGAACATAGACTCTCCATGAATAGACCCTCCCCTAAGAGATGTGTCTGTCCGATCCAAGTGCTCCTCCACACCCGTGGGCTTTCCCCTAGCCCTTTAGTTTAAAAGTTGCCCTACGACCTTTTGAATGTTAAGTGCCTGCAGTCGGGTTCCATTTTGGTTTAGGTAGCGCCCATTCTTCCTGTATAGGCTCCCTCTTTCCCCAAAGTTTCTCCCCGTTCCTGAGAGAGCTAAATCCCCTCCTCTCTACACCGTCGCCTGATGCACGCACGGAGACTCCGAATAGTTGCCTGCCTACCTGGCCCTGTGCGTGGAACTGGAAGCGTTTCAGAGTTAGCCTGGGAAGTGTGCGAGAGGAGCATTCGGGTAAGTGTGGAGTTTTGTCTTTTGCCGGGGGGGCCGGGAAGCGGGGTTGGGTGGAGGGTGTGTTGGGGAGAGGGGGCTGTGCTGTGGGCTGGTGGGATAAGTATCCGAGTGTCCGTCCGTCTGTCTCTGCTGATTTGTGTGACGGGTGCTAGTTGCAGGGAGCCCTGTGTTTGGCATTTGAGAGTGCTTTGTTGCAGGTGGAGGGGCCTTGAGGAGCTGATTGCGTTGGAGGCGAGGCTTGGAGCCAGCAGCCTTCTACCAGAGGCAGCCAGAGCCAAGTGAGTGAGCAGCCAACAGGGGAGTTCCCCTGGGGAATGTCCAAGTGGCGCTCGGGTAAGCGTGGCTTTTGGGGGGCTGTGTTAAGACCGGCCATAGTGGGTCAGACCAGAAGTCCATCTAGCCCAGTATCCTGTTTTCCGAGAGTGGCCGGTGCCAGATGCCCCAGAGGGCATCAAGTGATCCCTCTCCTGCCATCCGTTTCCAGAGGCTAGGGACGCCCTTGATGGAGCTCATTTTTGGAGCCCTATTTCAAGTCCTGGTCTTCTTGACCTCCTGTGGCGGGGAGTTCCGTAGGTTGACTGTGCGATGGGTGAAGGAACAGCTTCCTTTGGGTGTTAAACGGGTTACTTCTTCATTTCATTTGGTGACCCTTAGTTCTTATGGGAACAAGTAAATAACTTTTCCTTATGCACCTTTTCCACCCCAGTCACGATTGTATAGACAGACCTCTATCCTCTCCCCCCGGAGTCTCCTCTTTTTCTAAGCTGAAAAGTCCCAGTCCTTTTTCTTCATCTCTCTTCACAGGGGACCCGTTCCAAAGCCCTCATCGTTTTTGTTGCCCTTTTCGGAACCTTTTGCAACGCCAGTTTATCTTTCTGGGGATGAGGCGGCGACGTCTGTACGCCGTATGGAAGGTGTGGGCGTACCGTGGCTTCATAGAGAGGCGATAAGAGAGTGCCTGTCGTCGTCTCCTCTATCCCTTTTGAAAGGATTCCTCCCATACTGTGTGCTTTTTTGACTGCTGCTGCACATTGAGTGGATGTTTTCAGAGAACTCTCCCCAGTCACTCCAAGATCGATTTTTCTCTCTCTCTCCTCCCCTCCCCCCCCCCCCCTCTCCTGGGTGGTTAGAGCTAAATTAGTCCCCATGGTTTCGTACATATAGTCGGGGATGGTTCCCCCCCACCATGTAGGTTACTTTACGTTCAACGACCTGAACTTTTGTTTGCCTTTTTTGTTGCCCACTGACTTAGTTTTGTGAGATGTTTTTCAAGCTCTTCAGAGTCTGCTTTGTTCGTAACTATCTCGAGCAGCTTAGCATCACCTGTAAATATGACCACCTCACTGTTTTACCCCTTTTCTCCAGATGATTTATAAAGAGGTTGATCACTTATAAATAGGTAGGGACCCTTGGGGGGGGGGGGGAACATATCTCTCCAGTCTGAAAACTGACCATTGATTCCTTCCCTTTGTTTCCTGTCTCTTTTTAACCAGTTAGGTATCCACGAGAGGACGTTTTCTCTTACCCCATGACAACATACTTGACGTGAGAGCCGTTGGTGGAGGGACCTTGTCAAAGGCTTTCTAGAAATCTAAGTACACTGTAGCCGCTGGCTTCCCCCTTGTCCGCATGTCTGTTGACCCCCGCCCCGGCCTCCCTGCGGCCAAAGAACTCTACAGTAAGGCATGACCTCGCTTTAGAGAAAGCATGCTGACGTTTTTGCCCCCCAAGAAATTACATTCGTCTGCGTGTCTGACAATTTGATGCTTGACCATAGTTCCAAATAATTTGCCCGGTACCGCCGTTAGGCTTGCCGGTCTGTAATTGCCAGGGTGGCCTCTAGAGCCCCTTTAAAAATATTAGCGTCCCATTAGCTGTCTTTCCAGTCATTAAGTAGAGAAGCGCGATTGAAAGGCGAGGTTACAAACCCCCGGTAATAGTTGCGCGGTTTCACATTTGACTTCTTCTTCTTTTCAGAACTCTTGGGTGAATTGCGTCTGGTCCCGCCGACTTGTCACGGTGAAGTTTTATGCGTTGCTTCCGAAAGCTCCTCTAGTGACACCTCAGTCTGGGACAATTCCTCCGATGTGTCAGCTCCAGAGAATTGCTCAGCTTTGGGAATCTCCCAAACTCCAGCGTCAGCTGTGAAGATGAAAGCGAAGAATTCATTTAGTTTCTCCAACGACCTAATGGTCTTGGAGTGCTCCTTTAGCATTTTGAGGGTCAAGTGGCCCCCGCTGGCTGTTGAGCAGGCTTTTTCCTGCTTCTGATGTACTTAACCGAATGTGTGGGTTTTGAATACCTTTTTTTTTTTTTTTTTTTTAACGTTGGCTAGCTGTTCTTCATACTCCTCTTGGCTTTCCTTCCTCCTCCCTTTTCTCTTTCTCTTTCTCCGTCTCCTTCTCCGTCTTCTATTTTTCCACTTAATCGGACTGTTGATGCTCCTTTCTGTTTTCCTCCCTGGGATTTAACTTGCACTTCTTTTTCAACGCTGCCTTTTTTCTCTCACTGCTGCTTTTACTTGGTGGTTCTCTTGCTGTGTTTTTTAACGTGGGGTATACATTTAAGTTGGGCCTCTCTTACGGTGTCTTTGAAAAGCGTCCGTGCAGCTTGCAGGGGTTTTCCCTTTGTCACTGTACCTTGTCGATTTCTGCTTAGCCAGCCTCCTCGTTTTTGCGTAGTTCCCCTTTCCGAAATTCGGTGCCACAGTGTTGGGCTGCTGAGGTATTTAACTTCCCTGTGGTGGGAAAAGAAACTTGATGAGATTAGGGTCACCATTTCCAAGCGGTCCAGTTCTTTCGGGCCAGATCCCGTGCTCCGCTTAGGACTAAGTCAAGAATTGCCTCTCCCCTGGTGGGTGCTGGAACCAGTGGCTCCAAGAAGCAATCGTTTGAAGGTGTCAGGAATAGTGACCTGTGCATCCCGTCCTGAGGTGAGGTGTAGCCAGTTGATAGTTGAAATCCCCCACTGTTATTACTGCGGTTTTTATTTGGATGGCCTCGCTAATCTCCCTTAGCGTTTCGTAGTCCCTATCGCTGTCCTGGTCAGGTGGCGTATAATAGTTTCCTACGGCTATCTTCCTCTTCTTCATGGAGCATGGAATTACTCCCCACAGAGATTCCGTGGAACATTTTGGTTCCTTTAAGACTTTTACTTGACTCGATTCGGCATTTTCTTTCATGGATAGTGCCCCTCCCCCAGCAGTACGACCTGTTGTGTCCTTCCGATCCATTTCCCGGGTATGACTGTCCCATTGATTGTCCTCGTTCCGGCAAGTTTCCGTGGTGCCTATAGTGTCGATGTCCTCCTTTGATACGAGGCACTCTGGTTCAGCCACTTGATGTTTAGACGTCCTGCGTTTGTGTAGAAGCGCTTGACAAATGTCACTCTTGATGTGTCTGCCGTTTCTAGACGTTAGCCTTTTTTTTTTCCATTTGATGGTTTCTCATCTGCTCTTACCCATGCGCTCTCATCTTCCATCCTCTCCTCCGTACTAGAACATAGACTCTCCATGAATAGACCCTCCCCTAAGAGATGTGTCTGTCCGATCCAAGTGCTCCTCCACACCCGTGGGCTTTCCCCTAGCCCTTTAGTTTAAAAGTTGCCCTACGACCTTTTGAATGTTAAGTGCCTGCAGTCGGGTTCCATTTTGGTTTAGGTAGCGCCCATTCTTCCTGTATAGGCTCCCTCTTTCCCCAAAGTTTCTCCCCGTTCCTGAGAGAGCTAAATCCCCTCCTCTCTACACCGTCGCCTGATGCACGCACGGAGACTCCGAATAGTTGCCTGCCTACCTGGCCCTGTGCGTGGAACTGGAAGCGTTTCAGAGTTAGCCTGGGAAGTGTGCGAGAGGAGCATTCGGGTAAGTGTGGAGTTTTGTCTTTTGCCGGGGGGGCCGGGAAGCGGGGTTGGGTGGAGGGTGTGTTGGGGAGAGGGGGCTGTGCTGTGGGCTGGTGGGATAAGTATCCGAGTGTCCGTCCGTCTGTCTCTGCTGATTTGTGTGACGGGTGCTAGTTGCAGGGAGCCCTGTGTTTGGCATTTGAGAGTGCTTTGTTGCAGGTGGAGGGGGCCTTGAGGAGCTGATTGCGTTGGAGGCGAGGCTTGGAGCCAGCAGCCTTCTACCAGAGGCAGCCAGAGCCAAGTGAGTGAGCAGCCAACAGGGGAGTTCCCCTGGGGAATGTCCAAGTGGCGCTCGGGTAAGCGTGGCTTTTGGGGGGCTGTGTTAAGACCGGCCATAGTGGGTCAGACCAGAAGTCCATCTAGCCCAGTATCCTGTTTTCCGAGAGTGGCCGGTGCCAGATGCCCCAGAGGGCATCAAGTGATCCCTCTCCTGCCATCCGTTTCCAGAGGCTAGGGACGCCCTTGATGGAGCTCATTTTTGGAGCCCTATTTCAAGTCCTGGTCTTCTCGACCTCCTGTGGCGGGGAGTTCCGTAGGTTGACTGTGCGATGGGTGAAGGAACAGCTTCCTTTGGGTGTTAAACGGGTTACTTCTTCATTTCATTTGGTGACCCTTAGTTCTTATGGGAACAAGTAAATAACTTTTCCTTATGCACCTTTTCCACCCCAGTCACGATTGTATAGACAGACCTCTATCCTCTCCCCCCGGAGTCTCCTCTTTTTCTAAGCTGAAAAGTCCCAGTCCTTTTTCTTCATCTCTCTTCACAGGGGACCCGTTCCAAAGCCCTCATCGTTTTTGTTGCCCTTTTCGGAACCTTTTGCAACGCCAGTTTATCTTTCTGGGGATGAGGCGGCGACGTCTGTACGCCGTATGGAAGGTGTGGGCGTACCGTGGCTTCATAGAGAGGCGATAAGAGAGTGCCTGTCGTCGTCTCCTCTATCCCTTTTGAAAGGATTCCTCCCATACTGTGTGCTTTTTTGACTGCTGCTGCACATTGAGTGGATGTTTTCAGAGAACTCTCCCCAGTCACTCCAAGATCGATTTCTCTCTCTCTCTCTCTCTCTCTCTCCTCCTCCCCCCCCCCCCACCCTCTCCTGGGTGGTTAGAGCTAAATTAGTCCCCATGGTTTCGTACATATAGTCGGGGATGGTTCCCCCCCCACCATGTAGGTTACTTTACGTTCAACGACCTGAACTTTTGTTTGCCTTTTTTGTTGCCCACTGACTTAGTTTTGTGAGATGTTTTTCAAGCTCTTCAGAGTCTGCTTTGTTCGTAACTATCTCGAGCAGCTTGGCATCACCTGTAAATATGACCACCTCACTGTTTTACCCCTTTTCTCCAGATGATTTATAAAGAGGTTGATCACTTATAAATAGGTAGGGACCCTTGGGGGGGGGAGGGGACATATCTCTCCAGTCTGAAAACTGACCATTGATTCCTTCCCTTTGTTTCCTGTCTCTTTTTAACCAGTTAGGTATCCACGAGAGGATGTTTCCTGTCTCTTTTTAACCAGTTAGGTATCCACGAGAGGACGTTTTCTCTTACCCCATGACAACATACTTGACGTGAGAGCCGTTGGTGGAGGGACCTTGTCAAAGGCTTTCTAGAAATCTAAGTACACTGTAGCCGCTGGCTTCCCCCTTGTCCGCATGTCTGTTGACCCCCGCCCCGGCCTCCCTGCGGCCAAAGAACTCTACAGTAAGGCATGACCTCGCTTTAGAGAAAGCATGCTGACGTTTTTGCCCCCCAAGAAATTACATTCGTCTGCGTGTCTGACAATTTGATGCTTGACCATAGTTCCAAATAATTTGCCCGGTACCGCCGTTAGGCTTGCCGGTCTGTAATTGCCAGGGTGGCCTCTAGAGCCCCTTTAAAAATATTAGCGTCCCATTAGCTGTCTTTCCAGTCATTAAGTAGAGAAGCGCGATTGAAAGGCGAGGTTACAAACCCCCGGTAATAGTTGCGCCGTTTCACATTTGACTTCTTCTTCTTTTCAGAACTCTTGGGTGAATGGCGTCTGGTCCCGCCGACTTGTCACGGTGAAGTTTTATGCGTTGCTTCCGAAAGCTCCTCTAGTGACACCTCAGTCTGGGACAATTCCTCCGATGTGTCAGCTCCAGAGAATTGCTCAGCTTTGGGAATCTCCCAAACTCCAGCATCAGCTGTGAAGACGAAATCGAAGAATTCATTTAGTTTCTCCAACGACCTAATGGTCTTGGAGTGCTCCTTTAGCATTTTGAGGGTCAAGTGGCCCCCGCTGGCTGTTGTGCAGGCTTTTTCCTGCTTGTGATGTACTTAACCGAATGTGTGGGTTTTGAATACCTTTTTTTTTTTTTTTTTTTTTTTAACGTTGGCTAGCTGTTCTTCATACTCCTCTTGGCTTTCCTTCCTCCTCCTTTTTCTCTTTCTCTTTCTCCGTCTCCTTCTCCGTCTTCTATTTTTCCACTTAATCGGACTGTTGATGCTCCTTTCTGTTTTCCTCCCTGGGATTTAACTTGCACTTCTTTTTCAACGCTGCCTTTTTTCTCACTGCTGCTTTTACTTGGTGGTTCTCTTGCTGTGTTTTTTAACGTGGGGTATACATTTAAGTTGGGCCTCTCTTACGGTGTCTTTGAAAAGCGTCCGTGCAGCTTTCAGGGGTTTTCCCTTTGTCACTGTACCTTGTCGATTTCTGCTTAGCCAGCCTCCTCGTTTTTGCGTAGTTCCCCTTTCCGAAATTCGGTGCCACAGTGTTGGGCTGCTGAGGTATTTAACTTCCCTGTGGTGGGAAAAGAAACTTGATGAGATTAGGGTCACCATTTCCAAGCGGTCCAGTTCTCTCGGGCCAGATCCCGTGCTCCGCTTAGGACTAAGTCAAGAATTGCCTCTCCCCTGGTGGGTGCTGGAACCAGTGGCTCCAAGAAGCAATCGTTTGAAGGTGTCAGGAATAGTGACCTGTGCATCCCGTCCTGAGGTGAGGTGAGGTGTAGCCAGTTGATAGTTGAAATCCCCCACTGTTATTACTGCGGTTTTTATTTGGATGGCCTCGCTAATCTCCCTTAGCGTTTCGTAGTCCCTATCGCTGTCCTGGTCAGGTGGCGTATAATAGTTTCCTACGGCTATCTTCCTCTTCTTCATGGAGCATGGAATTACTCCCCACAGAGATTCCATGGAACATTTTGGTTCCTTTAAGACTTTTACTTGACTCGATTCGGCATTTTCTTTCATGGATAGTGCCCCTCCCCCAGCAGTACGACCTGTTGTGTACTTCTGATCCATCTCCCGGGTATGACTGTCCCATTGATTGTCCTCGTTCCGGCGGTGCCTATAGTGTCGATGTCCTCCTTTGATACGAGGCACTCTGGTTCAGCCACTTGATGTTTAGACGTCCTGCGTTTGTGTAGAAGCGCTTGACAAATGTCACTCTTGATGTGTCTGCTGTTTCTAGACGTTAGACTTTTTTTTTTTTTCCATTTGATGGTTTCTCATCTGCTCTTACCCATGCGCTCTAATCTTCCAACCTCTCCTCCGTACTAGAACATAGACTCTCCATGAATAGACCCTCCCCTAAGAGATGTCTGTCCGATCCAAGTGCTCCTCCACACCCGTGGGCTTTCCCCTAGCCCTTCAGTTTAAAAGTTGCCCTACGACCTTTTGAATGTTAAGTGCCTGCAGTCGGGTTCCATTTTGGTTTAGGTGGCGCCCATTCTTCCTGTATAGGCTCCCTCTTTCCCCAAAGTTTCTCCCCGTTCCTGAGAGAGCTAAATCCCCTCCTCTCTACACCGTCGCCTGATGCATGCACGGAGACTCCGAATAGTTGCCTGCCTACCTGGCCCTGTGCGTGGAACTGGAAGCGTTTCAGAGTTAGCCTGGGAAGTGTGCGAGAGGAGCATTCGGGTAAGTGTGGAGTTTTGTCTTTTGCCGGGGGGCCGGGAAGCGGGGTTGGGGAGAGGGGGCTGTGCTGTGGGCTGGTGGGATAAGTATCCGAGTGTCCGTCCGTCTGTCTCTGCTGATTTGTGTGACGGGTGCTAGTTGCAGGGAGCCCTGTGTTTGGCATTTGAGAGTGCTTTGTTGCAGGTGGAGGGGGCCTTGAGGAGCTGATTGCGTTGGAGGCGAGGCTTGGAGCCAGCAGCCTTCTACCAGAGGCAGCCAGAGCCAAGTGAGTGAGCAGCCAACAGGGGAGTTCCCCTGGGGAATGTCCAAGTGGCGCTCGGGTAAGCGTGGCTTTTGGGGGGCTGTGTTAAGACCGGCCATAGTGGGTCAGACCAGAAGTCCATCTAGCCCAGTATCCTGTTTTCCGAGAGTGGCCGGTGCCAGATGCCCCAGAGGGCATCAAGTGATCCCTCTCCTGCCATCCGTTTCCAGAGGCTAGGGACGCCCTTGATGGAGCTCATTTTTGGAGCCCTATTTCAAGTCCTGGTCTTCTCGACCTCCTGTGGCAGGGAGTTCCGTAGGTTGACTGTGCGATGGGTGAAGGAACAGCTTCCTTTGGGTGTTAAACGGGTTACTTCTTCATTTCATTTGGTGACCCTTAGTTCTTATGGGAACAAGTAAATAACTTTTCCTTATGCACCTTTTCCACCCCAGTCACGATTGTATAGACAGACCTCTATCCTCTCTAAGCTGAAAAGTCCCAGTCCTTTTTCTTCATCTCTCTTCACAGGGGACCCGTTCCAAAGCCCTCATCGTTTTTGTTGCCCTTTTCGGAACCTTTTGCAATGCCAGTTTATCTTTCTGGGGATGAGGCGGCGACGTCTGTACGCCGTATGGAAGGTGTGGGCGTACCGTGGCTTCATAGAGAGGCGATAAGAGAGTGCCTGTCGTCGTCTCCTCTATCCCTTTTGAAAGGATTCCTCCCATACTGTGTGCTTTTTTGACTGCTGCTGCACATTGAGTGGATGTTTTCAGAGAACTCTCCCCAGTCACTCCAAGATCGATTTTTCTCTCTCTCTCCTCCCCTCCCCCCCCCCTCTCCTGGGTGGTTAGAGCTAAATTAGTCCCCATGGTTTCGTACATATAGTCGGGGATGGTTCCCCCCCACCATGTAGGTTACTTTACGTTCAACGACCTGAACTTTTGTTTGCCTTTTTTGTTGCCCACTGACTTAGTTTTGTGAGATGTTTTTCAAGCTCTTCAGAGTCTGCTTTGTTCGTAACTATCTCGAGCAGCTTAGCATCACCTGTAAATATGACCACCTCACTGTTTTACCCCTTTTCTCCAGATGATTTATAAAGAGGTTGATCACTTATAAATAGGTAGGGACCCTTGGGGGGGGGGGAGGGGACATATCTCTCCAGTCTGAAAACTGACCATTGATTCCTTCCCTTTGTTTCCTGTCTCTTTTTAACCAGTTAGGTATCCACGAGAGGATGTTTCCTGTCTCTTTTTAACCAGTTAGGTATCCACGAGAGGACGTTTTCTCTTACCCCATGACAACATACTTGACGTGAGAGCCGTTGGTGGAGGGACCTTGTCAAAGGCTTTCTAGAAATCTAAGTACACTGTAGCCGCTGGCTTCCCCCTTGTCCGCATGTCTGTTGACCCCCGCCCCGGCCTCCCTGCGGCCAAAGAACTCTACAGTAAGGCATGACCTCGCTTTAGAGAAAGCATGCTGACGTTTTTGCCCCCCAAGAAATTACATTCGTCTGCGTGTCTGACAATTTGATGCTTGACCATAGTTCCAAATAATTTGCCCGGTACCGCCGTTAGGCTTGCCGGTCTGTAATTGCCAGGGTGGCCTCTAGAGCCCCTTTAAAAATATTAGCGTCCCATTAGCTGTCTTTCCAGTCATTAAGTAGAGAAGCGCGATTGAAAGGCGAGGTTACAAACCCCCGGTAATAGTTGCGCGGTTTCACATTTGACTTCTTCTTCTTTTCAGAACTCTTGGGTGAATGGCGTCTGGTCCCGCCGACTTGTCACGGTGAAGTTTTATGCGTTGCTTCCGAAAGCTCCTCTAGTGACACCTCAGTCTGGGACAATTCCTCCGATGTGTCAGCTCCAGAGAATTGCTCAGCTTTGGGAATCTCCCAAACTCCAGCGTCAGCTGAGAAGACGAAAGCGAAGAATTCATTTAGTTTCTCCAACGACCTAATGGTCTTGGAGTGCTCCTTTAGCATTTTGAGGGTCAAGTGGCCCCCGCTGGCTGTTGAGCAGGCTTTTTCCTGCTTCTGATGTACTTAACCGAATGTGTGGGTTTTGAATACCTTTTTTTTTTTTTTTTTTTTGTAACGTTGGCTAGCTGTTCTTCATACTCCTCTTGGCTTTCCTTCCTCCTCCTTTTTCTCTTTCTCTTTCTCCGTCTCCTTCTCCGTCTTCTATTTTTCCACTTAATCGGACTGTTGATGCTCCTTTCTGTTTTCCTCCCTGGGATTTAACTTGCACTTCTTTTTCAACGCTGCCTTTTTTCTCTCACTGCTGCTTTTACTTGGTGGTTCTCTTGCTGTGTTTTTTAACGTGGGGTATACATTTAAGTTGGGCCTCTCTTACGGTGTCTTTGAAAAGCGTCCGTGCAGCTTGCAGGGGTTTTCCCTTTGTCACTGTACCTTGTCGATTTCTGCTTAGCCAGCCTCCTCGTTTTTGCGTAGTTCCCCTTTCCGAAATTCGGTGCCACAGTGTTGGGCTGCTGAGGTATTTAACTTCCCTGTGGTGGGAAAAGAAACTTGATGAGATTAGGGTCACCATTTCCAAGCGGTCCAGTTCTCTCGGGCCAGATCCCGTGCTCCGCTTAGGACTAAGTCAAGAATTGCCTCTCCCCTGGTGGGTGCTGGAACCAGTGGCTCCAAGAAGCAATCGTTTGAAGGTGTCAGAAATAGTGACCCGTGCGTCCCGTCCTGAGGTGAGGTGAGGTGTAGCCAGTTGATAGTTGAAACCCCCACTGTTATTACTGCGGTTTTTATTTGGATGGCCTCGCTAATCTCCCTTAGCGTTTCGTAGTCCCTATCGCTGTCCTGGTCAGGTGGCATATAATAGTTTCCTACGGCTATCTTCCTCTTCTTCATGGAGCATGGAATTACTCCCCACAGAGATTCCGTGGAACATTTTGGTTCCTTTAAGACTTTTACTTGACTCGATTCTGCATTTTCTTTCATGGATAGTGCCCCTCCCCCAGCAGTACGACCTGTTGTGTCCTTCTGATCCATCTCCCGGGTATGACTGTCCCATTGATTGTCCTCGTTCCAGCGGTGCCTATAGTGTCGATGTCCTCCTTTGATACGAGGCACTCTGGTTCGTCCACTTGATGTTTAGACGTCCTGCGTTTGTGTAGAAGCGCTTGACAAATGTCACTCTTGATGTGTCTGCCGTTTCTAGACGTTAGCCTTTTTTTTTTCCATTTGATGGTTTCTCATCTGCTCTTACCCATGCGCTCTCATCCTCCATCCTCTCCTCCGTACTAGAACATAGACTCTCCATGAATAGACCCTCCCCTAAGAGATGTGTCTGTCCGATCCAAGTGCTCCTCCACACCCGTGGGCTTTCCCCTAGCCCTTTAGTTTAAAAGTTGCCCTACGACCTTTTGAATGTTAAGTGCCTGCAGTCGGGTTCCATTTTGGTTTAGGTGGCGCCCATTCTTCCTGTATAGGCTCCCTCTTTCCCCAAAGTTTCTCCCCGTTCCTGAGAGAGCTAAATCCCCTCCTCTCTACACCGTCGCCTGATGCACGCACGGAGACTCCGAATAGTTGCCTGCCTACCTGGCCCTGTGCGTGGAACTGGAAGCGTTTCAGAGTTAGCCTGGGAAGTGTGCGAGAGGAGCATTCGGGTAAGTGTGGAGTTTTGTCTTTTGCCGGGGGGGCCGGGAAGCGGGGTTGGGTGGAGGGTGTGTTGGGGAGAGGGGGCTGTGCTGTGGGCTGGTGGGATAAGTATCCGAGTGTCCGTCCGTCTGTCTCTGCTGATTTGTGTGACGGGTGCTAGTTGCAGGGAGCCCTGTGTTTGGCATTTGAGAGTGCTTTGTTGCAGGTGGAGGGGGCCTTGAGGAGCTGATTGCGTTGGAGGCGAGGCTTGGAGCCAGCAGCCTTCTACCAGAGGCAGCCAGAGCCAAGTGAGTGAGCAGCCAACAGGGGAGTTCCCCTGGGGAATGTCCAAGTGGCGCTCGGGTAAGCGTGGCTTTTGGGGGGCTGTGTTAAGACCGGCCATAGTGGGTCAGACCAGAAGTCCATCTAGCCCAGTATCCTGTTTTCCGAGAGTGGCCGGTGCCAGATGCCCCAGAGGGCATCAAGTGATCCCTCTCCTGCCATCCGTTTCCAGAGGCTAGGGACGCCCTTGATGGAGCTCATTTTTGGAGCCCTATTTCAAGTCCTGGTCTTCTCGACCTCCTGTGGCAGGGAGTTCCGTA
Organism: Pelodiscus sinensis; assembly: GCF_052426305.1. Taxonomy (NCBI): domain Eukaryota; kingdom Metazoa; phylum Chordata; order Testudines; family Trionychidae; genus Pelodiscus; species Pelodiscus sinensis. Next base: position 10,889,089 of record NC_143057.1, read on the forward strand.
GGTTGACTGTGCGATGGGTGAAGGAACAGCTTCCTTTGGGTGTTAAACGGGTTACTTCTTCATTTCATTTGGTGACCCTTAGTTCTTATGGGAACAAGTAAATAACTTTTCCTTATGCACCTTTTCCACCCCAGTCACGATTGTATAGACAGACCTCTATTCTCTCTAAGCTGAAAAGTCCCAGTCCTTTTTCTTCATCTCTCTTCACAGGGGACCCGTTCCAAAGCCCTCATCGTTTTTGTTGCCCTTTTCGGAACCTTTTGCAACGCCAGTTTATCTTTCTGGGGATGAGGCGGCGACGTCTGTACGCCGTATGGAAGGTGTGGGCGTACCGTGGCTTCATAGAGAGGCGATAAGAGAGTGCCTGTCGTCGTCTCCTCTATCCCTTTTGAAAGGATTCCTCCCATACTGTGTGCTTTTTTGACTGCTGCTGCACATTGAGTGGATGTTTTCAGAGAACTCTCCCCAGTCACTCCAAGATCGATTTTTTTCTCTCTCTCTCTCTCTCTCTCTCTCTCTCTCCTCCCCTCCCCCCCCCCTCTCCTGGGTGGTTAGAGCTAAATTAGTCCCCATGGTTTCGTACATATAGTCGGGGATGGTTCCCCCCCCACCATGTAGGTTACTTTACGTTCAACGACCTGAACTTTTGTTTGCCTTTTTTGTTGCCCACTGACTTAGTTTTGTGAGATGTTTTTCAAGCTCTTCAGAGTCTGCTTTGTTCGTAACTATCTCGAGCAGCTTAGCATCACCTGTAAATATGACCACCTCACTGTTTTACCCCTTTTCTCCAGATGATTTATAAAGAGGTTGATCACTTATAAATAGGTAGGGACCCTTGGGGGGGGGGGAACATATCTCTCCAGTCTGAAAACTGACCATTGATTCCTTCCCTTTGTTTCCTGTCTCTTTTTAACCAGTTAGGTATCCACGAGAGGATGTTTCCTGTCTCTTTTTAACCAGTTAGGTATCCACGAGAGGACGTTTTCTCTTACCCCATGACAACATACTTGACGTGAGAGCCGTTGGTGGAGGGACCTTGTCAAAGGCTTTCTAGAAATCTAAGTACACTGTAGCCGCTGGCTTCCCCCTTGTCCGCATGTCTGTTGACCCCCGCCCCGGCCTCCCTGCGGCCAAAGAACTCTACAGTAAGGCATGACCTCGCTTTAGAGAAAGCATGCTGACGTTTTTGCCCCCCAAGAAATTACATTCGTCTGCGTGTCTGACAATTTGATGCTTGACCATAGTTCCAAATAATTTGCCCGGTACCGCCGTTAGGCTTGCCGGTCTGTAATTGCCAGGGTGGCCTCTAGAGCCCCTTTAAAAATATTAGCGTCCCATTAGCTGTCTTTCCAGTCATTAAGTAGAGAAGCGCGATTGAAAGGCGAGGTTACAAACCCCCGGTAATAGTTGCGCGGTTTCACATTTGACTTCTTCTTCTTTTCAGAACTCTTGGGTGAATGGCGTCTGGTCCCGCCGACTTGTCACGGTGAAGTTTTATGCGTTGCTTCCGAAAGCTCCTCTAGTGACACCTCAGTCTGGGACAATTCCTCCGATGTGTCAGCTCCAGAGAATTGCTCAGCTTTGGGAATCTCCCAAACTCCAGCGTCAGCTGTGAAGACGAAAGCGAAGAATTCATTTAGTTTCTCCAACGACCTAATGGTCTTGGAGTGCTCCTTTAGCATTTTGAGGGTCAAGTGGCCCCCGCTGGCTGTTGAGCAGGCTTTTTCCTGCTTCTGATGTACTTAACCGAATGTGTGGGTTTTGAATACCTTTTTTTTTTTTTTTTTTTTTTTGTAACGTTGGCTAGCTGTTCTTCATACTCCTCTTGGCTTTCCTTCCTCCTCCTTTTTCTCTTTCTCTTTCTCCGTCTCCTTCTCCGTCTTCTATTTTTCCACTTAATCGGACTGTTGATGCTCCTTTCTGTTTTCCTCCCTGGGATTTAACTTGCACTTCTTTTTCAACGCTGCCTTTTTTCTCTCACTGCTGCTTTTACTTGGTGGTTCTCTTGCTGTGTTTTTTAATGTGGGGTATACATTTAAGTTGGGCCTCTCTTACGGTGTCTTTGAAAAGCGTCCGTGCAGCTTGCAGGGGTTTTCCCTTTGTCACTGTACCTTGTCCATTTCTGCTTAGCCAGCCTCCTCGTTTTTGCGTAGTTCCCCTTTCCGAAATTCGGTGCCACAGTGTTGGGCTGCTGAGGTGTTTAACTTCCCTGTGGTGGGAAAAGAAACTTGATGAGATTAGGGTCACCATTTCCAAGCGGTCCAGTTCTCTCGGGCCAGATCCCGTGCTCCGCTTAGGACTAAGTCAAGAATTGCCTCTCCCCTGGTGGGTGCTGGAACCAGTGGCTCCAAGAAGCAATCGTTTGAAGGTGTCAGAAATAGTGACCTGTGCGTCCCGTCCTGAGGTGAGGTGAGGTGAGGTGTAGCCAGTTGATAGTTGAAATCCCCCACTGTTATTACTGCGGTTTTTATTTGGATGGCCTCGCTAATCTCCCTTAGCGTTTCGTAGTCCCTATCGCTGTCCTGGTCAGGTGGCGTATAGTAGTTTCCTACGGCTATCTTCCTCTTCTTTATGGAGCATGGAGTTACTCCCCACAGAGATTCCGTGGAACATTTTGGTTCCTTTAAGACTTTTACTTGACTCGATTCTGCATTTTCTTTCATGCATAGTGCCCCTCCCCCAGCAGTACGACCTGTTGTGTCCTTCTGATCCATCTCCCGGGTATGACTGTCCCATTGATTGTCCTCGTTCCGGCGGTGCCTATAGTGTCGATGTCCTCCTTTGATACGAGGCACTCTGGTTCAGCCACTTGATGTTTAGACGTCCTGCGTTTGTGTAGAAGCGCTTGACAAATGTCACTCTTGATGTGTCTGCCGTTTCTAGACGTTAGCCTTTTTTTTTCCATTTGATGGTTTCTCATCTGCTCTTACCCATGCGCTCTCATCCTCCATCCTCTCCTCCGTACTAGAACATAGACTCTCCATGAATAGACCCTCCCCTAAGAGATGTGTCTGTCCGATCCAAGTGCTCCTCCACACCCGTGGGCTTTCCCCTAGCCCTTTAGTTTAAAAGTTGCCCTACGACCTTTTGAATGTTAAGTGCCTGCAGTCGGGTTCCATTTTGGTTTAGGTGGCGGCCATTCTTCCTGTATAGGCTCCCTCTTTCCCCAAAGTTTCTCCCCGTTCCTGAGAGAGCTAAATCCCCTCCTCTCTACACCGTCGCCTGATGCACGCACGGAGACTCCGAATAGTTGCCTGCCTACCTGGCCCTGTGCGTGGAACTGGAAGCGTTTCAGAGTTAGCCTGGGAAGTGTGCGAGAGGAGCATTCGGGTAAGTGTGGAGTTTTGTCTTTTGCCGGGGGGGCCGGGAAGCGGGGTTGGGTGGAGGGTGTGTTGGGGAGAGGGGGCTGTGCTGTGGGCTGGTGGGATAAGTATCCGAGTGTCCGTCCGTCTGTCTCTGCTGATTTGTGTGACGGGTGCTAGTTGCAGGGAGCCCTGTGTTTGGCATTTGAGAGTGCTTTGTTGCAGGTGGAGGGGCCTTGAGGAGCTGATTGCGTTGGAGGCGAGGCTTGGAGCCAGCAGCCTTCTACCAGAGGCAGCCAGAGCCAAGTGAGTGAGCAGCCAACAGGGGAGTTCCCCTGGGGAATGTCCAAGTGGCGCTCGGGTAAGCGTGGCTTTTGGGGGGCTGTGTTAAGACCGGCCATAGTGGGTCAGACCAGAAGTCCATCTAGCCCAGTATCCTGTTTTCCGAGAGTGGCCGGTGCCAGATGCCCCAGAGGGCATCAAGTGATCCCTCTCCTGCCATCCGTTTCCAGAGGCTAGGGACGCCCTTGATGGAGCTCATTTTTGGAGCCCTATTTCAAGTCCTGGTCTTCTCGACCTCCTGTGGCGGGGAGTTCCGTAGGTTGACTGTGCGATGGGTGAAGGAACAGCTTCCTTTGGGTGTTAAACGGGTTACTTCTTCATTTCATTTGGTGACCCTTAGTTCTTATGGGAACAAGTAAATAACTTTTCCTTATGCACCTTTTCCACCCCAGTCACGATTGTATAGACAGACCTCTATCCTCTCCCCCCGGAGTCTCCTCTTTTTCTAAGCTGAAAAGTCCCAGTCCTTTTTCTTCATCTCTCTTCACAGGGGACCCGTTCCAAAGCCCTCATCGTTTTTGTTGCCCTTTTCGGAACCTTTTGCAACGCCAGTTTATCTTTCTGGGGATGAGGCGGCGACGTCTGTACGCCATATGGAAAGTGTGGGCGTACCGTGGCTTCATAGAGAGGCGATAAGAGAGTGCCTGTCGTCGTCTCCTCTATCCCTTTTGAAAGGATTCCTCCCATACTGTGTGCTTTTTTGACTGCTGCTGCACATTGAGTGGATGTTTTCAGAGAACTCTCCCCAGTCACTCCAAGATCGATTTCTCTCTCTCTCTCTCTCTCTCTCTTTCCTCCTCCCCCCCCACCCTCTCCTGGGTGGTTAGAGCTAAATTAGTCCCCATGGTTTCGTACATATAGTCGGGGATGGTTCCCCCCCCACCATGTAGGTTACTTTACGTTCAACGACCTGAACTTTTGTTTGCCTTTTTTGTTGCCCACTGACTTAGTTTTGTGAGATGTTTTTCAAGCTCTTCAGAGTCTGCTTTGTTCGTAACTATCTCGAGCAGCTTAGCATCACCTGTAAATATGACCACCTCACTGTTTTACCCCTTTTCTCCAGATGATTTATAAAGAGGTTGATCACTTATAAATAGGTAGGGACCCTTGGGGGGGGGGGGAGGGGACATATCTCTCCAGTCTGAAAACTGACCATTGATTCCTTCCCTTTGTTTCCTGTCTCTTTTTAACCAGTTAGGTATCCACGAGAGGACGTTTTCTCTTACCCCATGACAACATACTTGACGTGAGAGCCGTTGGTGGAGGGACCTTGTCAAAGGCTTTCTAGAAATCTAAGTACACTGTAGCCGCTGGCTTCCCCCTTGTCCGCATGTCTGTTGACCCCCGCCCCGGCCTCCCTGCGGCCAAAGAACTCTACAGTAAGGCATGACCTCGCTTTAGAGAAAGCATGCTGACGTTTTTGCCCCCCAAGAAATTACATTCGTCTGCGTGTCTGACAATTTGATGCTTGACCATAGTTCCAAATAATTTGCCCGGTACCGCCGTTAGGCTTGCCGGTCTGTAATTGCCAGGGTGGCCTCTAGAGCCCCTTTAAAAATATTAGCGTCCCATTAGCTGTCTTTCCAGTCATTAAGTAGAGAAGCGCGATTGAAAGGCGAGGTTACAAACCCCCGGTAATAGTTGCGCGGTTTCACATTTGACTTCTTCTTCTTTTCAGAACTCTTGGGTGAATGGCGTCTGGTCCCGCTGACTTGTCACGGTGAAGTTTTATGCGTTGCTTCCGAAAGCTCCTCTAGTGACACCTCAGTCTGGGACAATTCCTCCGATGTGTCAGCTCCAGAGAATTGCTCAGCTTTGGGAATCTCCCAAACTCCAGCGTCAGCTGTGAAGACGAAAGCGAAGAATTCATTTAGTTTCTCCAACGACCTAATGGTCTTGGAGTGCTCCTTTAGCATTTTGAGGGTCAAGTGGCCCCCGCTGGCTGTTGAGCAGGCTTTTTCCTGCTTCTGATGTACTTAACCGAATGTGTGGGTTTTGAATACCTTTTTATTTTTTTTTTTTTTTTTTTTTTTTTTTTGGTAACGTTGGCTAGCTGTTCTTCATACTCCTCTTGGCTTTCCTTCCTCCTCCTTTTTCTCTTTCTCTTTCTCCGTCTCCTTCTCCGTCTTCTATTTTTCCACTTAATCGGACTGTTGATGCTCCTTTCTGTTTTCCTCCCTGGGATTTAACTTGCACTTCTTTTTCAACGCTGCCTTTTTTCTCTCACTGCTGCTTTTACTTGGTGGTTCTCTTGCTGTGTTTTTTAACGTGGGGTATACATTTAAGTTGGGCCTCTCTTACGGTGTCTTTGAAAAGCGTCCGTGCAGCTTGCAGGGGTTTTCCCTTTGTCACTGTACCTTGTCGATTTCTGCTTAGCCAGCCTCCTCGTTTTTGCATAGTTCCCCTTTCCGAAATTCGGTGCCACAGTGTTGGGCTGCTGAGGTGTTTAACTTCCCTGTGGTGGGAAAAGAAACTTGATGAGATTAGGGTCACCATTTCCAAGCGGTCCAGTTCTCTCGGGCCAGATCCCGTGCTCCGCTTAGGACTAAGTCAAGAATTGCCTCTCCCCTGGTGGGTGCTGGAACCAGTGGCTCCAAGAAGCAATCGTTTGAAGGTGTCAGAAATAGTGACCCGTGCGTCCCGTCCTGAGGTGAGGTGTAGCCAGTTGATAGTTGAAATCCCCCACTGTTATTACTGCGGTTTTTATTTGGATGGCCTCGCTAATCTCCCTTAGCGTTTCGTAGTCCCTATCGCTGTCCTGGTCAGGTGGCGTATAATAGTTTCCTACGGCTATCTTCCTCTTCTTCATGGAGCATGGAATTACTCCCCACAGAGATTCCATGGAACATTTTGGTTCCTTTAAGACTTTTACTTGACTCGATTCTGCATTTTCTTTCATGGATAGTGCCCCTCCCCCAGCAGTACGACCTGTTGTGTCCTTCCGATCCATCTCCCGGGTATGACTGTCCCATTGATTGTCCTCGTTCCGGCGGTGCCTATAGTGTCGATGTCCTCCTTTGATACGAGGCACTCTGGTTCAGCCACTTGATGTTTAGACGTCCTGCGTTTGTGTAGAAGCGCTTGACAAATGTCACTCTTGATGTGTCTGCAGTTTCTAGACGTTAGCCTTTTTTTTTTTCCATTTGATGGTTTCTCATCTGCTCTTACCCATGCGCTCTCATCCTCCATCCTCTCCTCCGTACTAGAACATAGACTCTCCATGAATAGACCCTCCCCTAAGAGATGTGTCTGTCCGATCCAAGTGCTCCTCCACACCCGTGGGCTTTCCCCTAGCCCTTTAGTTTAAAAGTTGCCCTACGACCTTTTGAATGTTAAGTGCCTGCAGTCGGGTTCCATTTTGGTTTAGGTGGCGGCCATTCTTCCTGTATAGGCTCCCTCTTTCCCCAAAGTTTCTCCCCGTTCCTGAGAGAGCTAAATCCCCTCCTCTCTACACCGTCGCCTGATGCACGCACGGAGACTCCGAATAGTTGCCTGCCTACCTGGCCCTGTGCGTGGAACTGGAAGCGTTTCAGAGTTAGCCTGGGAAGTGTGCGAGAGGAGCATTCCGGTAAGTGTGGAGTTTTGTCTTTTGCCGGGGGGGCCGGGAAGCGGGGTTGGGTGGAGGGTGTGTTGGGGAGAGGGGGCTGTGCTGTGGGCTGGTGGGATAAGTATCCGAGTGTCCGTCCGTCTGTCTCTGCTGATTTGTGTGACGGGTGCTAGTTGCAGGGAGCCCTGTGTTTGGCATTTGAGAGTGCTTTGTTGCAGGTGGAGGGGGCCTTGAGGAGCTGATTGCATTGGAGGCGAGGCTTGGAGCCAGCAGCCTTCTACCAGAGGCAGCCAGAGCCAAGTGAGTGAGCAGCCAACAGGGGAGTTACCCGAGCGCCACTTGGACATTCCCCAGGGGAAGCGTGGCTTTTGGGGGGCTGTGTTAAGACCGGCCATAGTGGGTCAGACCAGAAGTCCATCTAGCCCAGTATCCTGTTTTCCGAGAGTGGCCGGTGCCAGATGCCCCAGAGGGCATCAAGTGATCCCTCTCCTGCCATCCGTTTCCAGAGGCTAGGGACGCCCTTGATGGAGCTCATTTTTGGAGCCCTATTTCAAGTCCTGGTCTTCTCAACCTCCTGTGGCGGGGAGTTCCGTAGGTTGACTGTGCGATGGGTGAAGGAACAGCTTCCTTTGGGTGTTAAACGGGTTACTTCTTCATTTCATTTGGTGACCCTTAGTTCTTATGGGAACAAGTAAATAACTTTTCCTTATGCACCTTTTCCACCCCAGTCACGATTGTATAGACAGACCTCTATCCTCTCCCCCCGGAGTCTCCTCTTTTTCTAAGCTGAAAAGTCCCAGTCCTTTTTCTTCATCTCTCTTCACAGGGGACCCGTTCCAAAGCCCTCATCGTTTTTGTTGCCCTTTTCGGAACCTTTTGCAATGCCAGTTTATCTTTCTGGGGATGAGGCGGCGACGTCTGTACACCGTATGGAAGGTGTGGGCGTACCGTGGCTTCATAGAGAGGCGATAAGAGAGTGCCTGTCGTCGTCTCCTCTATCCCTTTTGAAAGGATTCCTCCCATACTGTGTGCTTTTTTGACTGCTGCTGCACATTGAGTGGATGTTTTCAGAGAACTCTCCCCAGTCACTCCAAGATCGATTTCTCTCTCCTCCCCCCCCCCACCCTCTCCTGGGTGGTTAGAGCTAAATTAGTCCCCATGGTTTCGTACATATAGTCGGGGATGGTTCCCCCCCCACCATGTAAGTTACTTTACGTTCAACGACCTGAACTTTTGTTTGCCTTTTTTGTTGCCCACTGACTTAGTTTTGTGAGATGTTTTTCAAGCTCTTCAGAGTCTGCTTTGTTCGTAACTATCTCGAGCAGCTTAGCATCACCTGTAAATATGACCACCTCACTGTTTTACCCCTTTTCTCCAGATGATTTATAAAGAGGTTGATCATTTATAAATAGGTAGGGACCCTTGGGGGGGGGGGGAACATATCTCTCCAGTCTGAAAACTGACCATTGATTCCTTCCCTTTGTTTCCTGTCTCTTTTTAACCAGTTAGGTATCCACGAGAGGATGTTTCCTGTCTCTTTTTAACCAGTTAGGTATCCACGAGAGGATGTTTTCTCTTACCCCATGACAACATATTTGACGTGAGAGCCGTTGGTGGAGGGACCTTGTCAAAGGCTTTCTAGAAATCTAAGTACACTGTAGCCGCTGGCTTCCCCCTTGTCCGCATGTCTGTTGACCCCCGCCCCGGCCTCCCTGCGGCCAAAGAACTCTACAGTAAGGCATGACCTCGCTTTAGAGAAAGCATGCTGACGTTTTTGCCCCCCAAGAAATTACATTCGTCTGCGTGTCTGACAATTTGATGCTTGACCATAGTTCCAAATAATTTGCCCGGTACCGCCGTTAGGCTTGCCGGTCTGTAATTGCCAGGGTGGCCTCTAGAGCCCCTTTAAAAATATTAGCGTCCCATTAGCTGTCTTTCCAGTCATTAAGTAGAGAAGCGCGATTGAAAGGCGAGGTTACAAACCCCCGGTAATAGTTGCGCGGTTTCACATTTGACTTCTTCTTCTTTTCAGAACTCTTGGGTGAATGGCGTCTGGTCCCGCCGACTTGTCACGGTGAAGTTTTATGCGTTGCTTCCGAAAGCTCCTCTAGTGACACCTCAGTCTGGGACAATTCCTCCGATGTGTCAGCTCCAGAGAATTGCTCAGCTTTGGGAATCTCCCAAACTCCAGCGTCAGCTGTGAAGACGAAAGCGAAGAATTCATTTAGTTTCTCCAACGACCTAATGGTCTTGGAGTGCTCCTTTAGCATTTTGAGGGTCAAGTGGCCCCCGCTGGCTGTTGAGCAGGCTTTTTCCTGCTTCTGATGTACTTAACCGAATGTGTGGGTTTTGAATACCTTTTTTTTTTTTTTTTTTTTTAACGTTGGCTAGCTGTTCTTCATACTCCTCTTGGCTTTCCTTCCTCCTCCTTTTTCTCTTTCTCTTTCTCCGTCTCCTTCTCCGTCTTCTATTTTTCCACTTAATCGGACTGTTGATGCTCCTTTCTGTTTTCCTCCCTGGGATTTAACTTGCACTTCTTTTTCAACGCTGCCTTTTTTCTCTCACTGCTGCTTTTACTTGGTGGTTCTCTTGCTGTGTTTTTTAACGTGGGGTATACATTTAAGTTGGGCCTCTCTTACGGTGTCTTTGAAAAGCGTCTGTGCAGCTTGCAGGGGTTTTCCCTTTGTCACTGTACCTTGTCGATTTCTGCTTAGCCAGCCTCCTCGTTTTTGCGTAGTTCCCCTTTCCGAAATTCGGTGCCACAGTGTTGGGCTGCTGAGGTATTTAACTTCCCTGTGGTGGGAAAAGAAACTTGATGAGATTAGGGTCACCATTTCCAAGCGGTCCAGTTCTCTCGGGCCAGATCCCGTGCTCCGCTTAGGACTAAGTCAAGAATTGCCTCTCCCCTGGTGGGTGCTGGAACCAGTGGCTCCAAGAAGCAATCGTTTGAAGGTGTCAGGAATAGTGACCTGTGCATCCCGTCCTGAGGTGAGGTGAGGTGTAGCCAGTTGATAGTTGAAATCCCCCACTGTTATTACTGCGGTTTTTATTTGGATGGCCTCGCTAATCTCCCTTAGCGTTTCGTAGTCCCTATCGCTGTCCTGGTCAGGTGGCGTATAATAGTTTCCTACGGCTATCTTCCTCTTCTTCATGGAGCATGGAATTACTCCCCACAGAGATTCCATGGAACATTTTGGTTCCTTTAAGACTTTTACTTGACTCGATTCTGCATTTTCTTTCATGGATAGTGCCCCTCCCCCAGCAGTACGACCTGTTGTGTCCTTCCGATCCATCTCCCGGGTATGACTGTCCCATTGATTGTCCTCGTTCCGGCAAGTTTCCGTGGTGCCTATAGTGTCGATGTCCTCCTTTGATACGAGGCACTCTGGTTCAGCCACTTGATGTTTAGACGTCCTGCGTTTGTGTAGAAGCGCTTGACAAATGTCACTCTTGATGTGTCTGCTGTTTCTAGACGTTAGCCTTTTTTTTTTTTCCATTTGATGGTTTCTCATCTGCTCTTACCCATGCGCTCTCATCTTCCAACCTCTCCTCCGTACTAGAACATAGACTCTCCATGAATAGACCCTCCCCTAAGAGATGTCTGTCCGATCCAAGTGCTCCTCCACACCCGTGGGCTTTCCCCTAGCCCTTTAGTTTAAAAGTTGCCCTACGACCTTTTGAATGTTAAGTGCCTGCAGTCGGGTTCCATTTTGGTTTAGGTGGCGGCCATTCTTCCTGTATAGGCTCCCTCTTTCCCCAAAGTTTCTCCCCGTTCCTGAGAGAGCTAAATCCCCTCCTCTCTACACCGTCGCCTGATGCACGCACGGAGACTCCGAATAGTTGCCTGCCTACCTGGCCCTGTGCGTGGAACTGGAAGCGTTTCAGAGTTAGCCTGGGAAGTGTGCGAGAGGAGCATTCAGGTAAGTGTGGAGTTTTGTCTTTTGCCGGGGGGGCCGGGAAGCGGGGTTGGGTGGAGGGTGTGTTGGGGAGAGGGGGCTGTGCTGTGGGCTGGTGGGATAAGTATCCGAGTGTCCGTCCGTCTGTCTCTGCTGATTTGTGTGACGGGTGCTAGTTGCAGGGAGCCCTGTGTTTGGCATTTGAGAGTGCTTTGTTGCAGGTGGAGGGGGCCTTGAGGAGCTGATTGCGTTGGAGGCGAGGCTTGGAGCCAGCAGCCTTCTACCAGAGGCAGCCAGAGCCAAGTGAGTGAGCAGCCAACAGGGGAGTTCCCCTGGGGAATGTCCAAGTGGCGCTCGGGTAAGCGTGGCTTTTGGGGGGCTGTGTTAAGACCGGCCATAGTGGGTCAGACCAGAAGTCCATCTAGCCCAGTATCCTGTTTTCCGAGAGTGGCCGGTGCCAGATGCCCCAGAGGGCATCAAGTGATCCCTCTCCTGCCATCCGTTTCCAGAGGCTAGGGACGCCCTTGATGGAGCTCATTTTTGGAGCCCTATTTCAAGTCCTGGTCTTCTCAACCTCCTGTGGCGGGGAGTTCCGTAGGTTGACTGTGCGATGGGTGAAGGAACAGCTTCCTTTGGGTGTTAAACGGGTTACTTCTTCATTTCATTTGGTGACCCTTAGTTCTTATGGGAACAAGTAAATAACTTTTCCTTATGCACCTTTTCCACCCCAGTCACGATTGTATAGACAGACCTCTATCCTCTCCCCCCGGAGTCTCCTCTTTTTCTAAGCTGAAAAGTCCCAGTCCTTTTTCTTCATCTCTCTTCACAGGGGACCCGTTCCAAAGCCCTCATCGTTTTTGTTGCCCTTTTCGGAACCTTTTGCAATGCCAGTTTATCTTTCTGGGGATGAGGCGGCGACGTCTGTACACCGTATGGAAGGTGTGGGCGTACCGTGGCTTCATAGAGAGGCGATAAGAGAGTGCCTGTCGTCGTCTCCTCTATCCCTTTTGAAAGGATTCCTCCCATACTGTGTGCTTTTTTGACTGCTGCTGCACATTGAGTGGATGTTTTCAGAGAACTCTCCCCAGTCACTCCAAGATCGATTTCTCTCTCCTCCCCCCCCCCCACCCTCTCCTGGGTGGTTAGAGCTAAATTAGTCCCCATGGTTTCGTACATATAGTCGGGGATGGTTCCCCCCCCACCATGTAAGTTACTTTACGTTCAACGACCTGAACTTTTGTTTGCCTTTTTTGTTGCCCACTGACTTAGTTTTGTGAGATGTTTTTCAAGCTCTTCAGAGTCTGCTTTGTTCGTAACTATCTCGAGCAGCTTAGCATCACCTGTAAATATGACCACCTCACTGTTTTACCCCTTTTCTCCAGATGATTTATAAAGAGGTTGATCATTTATAAATAGGTAGGGACCCTTGGGGGGGGGGGGAACATATCTCTCCAGTCTGAAAACTGACCATTGATTCCTTCCCTTTGTTTCCTGTCTCTTTTTAACCAGTTAGGTATCCACGAGAGGATGTTTCCTGTCTCTTTTTAACCAGTTAGGTATCCACGAGAGGATGTTTTCTCTTACCCCATGACAACATATTTGACGTGAGAGCCGTTGGTGGAGGGACCTTGTCAAAGGCTTTCTAGAAATCTAAGTACACTGTAGCCGCTGGCTTCCCCCTTGTCCGCATGTCTGTTGACCCCCGCCCCGGCCTCCCTGCGGCCAAAGAACTCTACAGTAAGGCATGACCTCGCTTTAGAGAAAGCATGCTGACGTTTTTGCCCCCCAAGAAATTACATTCGTCTGCGTGTCTGACAATTTGATGCTTGACCATAGTTCCAAATAATTTGCCCGGTACCGCCGTTAGGCTTGCCGGTCTGTAATTGCCAGGGTGGCCTCTAGAGCCCCTTTAAAAATATTAGCGTCCCATTAGCTGTCTTTCCAGTCATTAAGTAGAGAAGCGCGATTGAAAGGCGAGGTTACAAACCCCCGGTAATAGTTGCGCGGTTTCACATTTGACTTCTTCTTCTTTTCAGAACTCTTGGGTGAATGGCGTCTGGTCCTGCCGACTTGTCACGGTGAAGTTTTATGCGTTGCTTCCGAAAGCTCCTCTAGTGACACCTCAGTCTGGGACAATTCCTCCGATGTGTCAGCTCCAGAGAATTGCTCAGCTTTGGGAATCTCCCAAACTCCAGCGTCAGCTGTGAAGACGAAAGCGAAGAATTCATTTAGTTTCTCCAACGACCTAATGGTCTTGGAGTGCTCCTTTAGCATTTTGAGGGTCAAGTGGCCCCCGCTGGCTGTTGAGCAGGCTTTTTCCTGCTTCTGATGTACTTAACCGAATGTGTGGGTTTTGAATACCTTTTTTTTTTTTTTTTTTTTTAACGTTGGCTAGCTGTTCTTCATACTCCTCTTGGCTTTCCTTCCTCCTCCTTTTCTCTTTCTCTTTCTCCGTCTCCTTCTCCGTCTTCTATTTTTCCACTTAATCGGACTGTTGATGCTCCTTTCTGTTTTCCTCCCTGGGATTTAACTTGCACTTCTTTTTCAACGCTGCCTTTTTTCTCTCACTGCTGCTTTTACTTGGTGGTTCTCTTGCTGTGTTTTTTAACGTGGGGTATACATTTAAGTTGGGCCTCTCTTACGGTGTCTTTGAAAAGCGTCTGTGCAGCTTGCAGGGGTTTTCCCTTTGTCACTGTACCTTGTCGATTTCTGCTTAGCCAGCCTCCTCGTTTTTGCGTAGTTCCCCTTTCCGAAATTCGGTGCCACAGTGTTGGGCTGCTGAGGTATTTAACTTCCCTGTGGTGGGAAAAGAAACTTGATGAGATTAGGGTCACCATTTCCAAGCGGTCCAGTTCTCTCGGGCCAGATCCCGTGCTCCGCTTAGGACTAAGTCAAGAATTGCCTCTCCCCTGGTGGGTGCTGGAACCAGTGGCTCCAAGAAGCAATCGTTTGAAGGTGTCAGGAATAGTGACCTGTGCATCCCGTCCTGAGGTGAGGTGAGGTGTAGCCAGTTGATAGTTGAAATCCCCCACTGTTATTACTGCGGTTTTTATTTGGATGGCCTCGCTAATCTCCCTTAGCGTTTCGTAGTCCCTATCGCTGTCCTGGTCAGGTGGCGTATAATAGTTTCCTACGGCTATCTTCCTCTTCTTCATGGAGCATGGAATTACTCCCCACAGAGATTCCATGGAACATTTTGGTTCCTTTAAGACTTTTACTTGACTCGATTCTGCATTTTCTTTCATGGATAGTGCCCCTCCCCCAGCAGTACGACCTGTTGTGTCCTTCCGATCCATCTCCCGGGTATGACTGTCCCATTGATTGTCCTCGTTCCGGCAAGTTTCCGTGGTGCCTATAGTGTCGATGTCCTCCTTTGATACGAGGCACTCTGGTTCAGCCACTTGATGTTTAGACGTCCTGCGTTTGTGTAGAAGCGCTTGACAAATGTCACTCTTGATGTGTCTGCTGTTTCTAGACGTTAGCCTTTTTTTTTTTTTCCATTTGATGGTTTCTCATCTGCTCTTACCCATGCGCTCTCATCTTCCAACCTCTCCTCCGTACTAGAACATAGACTCTCCATGAATAGACCCTCCCCTAAGAGATGTCTGTCCGATCCAAGTGCTCCTCCACACCCGTGGGCTTTCCCCTAGCCCTTTAGTTTAAAAGTTGCCCTACGACCTTTTGAATGTTAAGTGCCTGCAGTCGGGTTCCATTTTGGTTTAGGTGGCGCCCATTCTTCCTGTATAGGCTCCCTCTTTCCCCAAAGTTTCTCCCCGTTCCTGAGAGAGCTAAATCCCCTCCTCTCTACACCGTCGCCTGATGCACGCACGGAGACTCCGAATAGTTGCCTGCCTACCTGGCCCTGTGCGTGGAACTGGAAGCGTTTCAGAGTTAGCCTGGGAAGTGTGCGAGAGGAGCATTCGGGTAAGTGTGGAGTTTTGTCTTTTGCCGGGGGGGCCGGGAAGCGGGGTTGGGTGGAGGGTGTGTTGGGGAGAGGGGGCTGTGCTGTGGGCTGGTGGGATAAGTATCCGAGTGTCCGTCCGTCTGTCTCTGCTGATTTGTGTGACGGGTGCTAGTTGCAGGGAGCCCTGTGTTTGGCATTTGAGAGTGCTTTGTTGCAGGTGGAGGGGGCCTTGAGGAGCTGATTGCGTTGGAGGCGAGGCTTGGAGCCAGCAGCCTTCTACCAGAGGCAGCCAGAGCCAAGTGAGTGAGCAGCCAACAGGGGAGTTCCCCTGGGGAATGTCCAAGTGGCGCTCGGGTAAGCGTGGCTTTTGGGGGGCTGTGTTAAGACCGGCCATAGTGGGTCAGACCAGAAGTCCATCTAGCCCAGTATCCTGTTTTCCGAGAGTGGCCGGTGCCAGATGCCCCAGAGGGCATCAAGTGATCCCTCTCCTGCCATCCGTTTCCAGAGGCTAGGGACGCCCTTGATGGAGCTCATTTTTGGAGCCCTATTTCAAGTCCTGGTCTTCTCGACCTCCTGTGGCGGGGAGTTCCGTAGGTTGACTGTGCGATGGGTGAAGGAACAGCTTCCTTTGGGTGTTAAACGGGTTACTTCTTCATTTCATTTGGTGACCCTTAGTTCTTATGGGAACAAGTAAATAACTTTTCCTTATGCACCTTTTCCACCCCAGTCACGATTGTATAGACAGACCTCTATCCTCTCCCCCCGGAGTCTCCTCTTTTTCTAAGCTGAAAAGTCCCAGTCCTTTTTCTTCATCTCTCTTCACAGGGGACCTGTTCCAAAGCCCTCATCGTTTTTGTTGCCCTTTTCGGAACCTTTTGCAACGCCAGTTTATCTTTCTGGGGATGAGGCGGCGACGTCTGTACGCCGTATGGAAGGTGTGGGCGTACCGTGGCTTCATAGAGAGGCGATAAGAGAGTGCCTGTCGTCGTCTCCTCTATCCCTTTTGAAAGGATTCCTCCCATACTGTGTGCTTTTTTGACTGCTGCTGCACATTGAGTGGATGTTTTCAGAGAACTCTCCCCAGTCACTCCAAGATCGATTTCTCTCTCTCTCTCTCTCTCTCCTCCCCCCCCCCCACCCTCTCCTGGGTGGTTAGAGCTAAATTAGTCCCCATGGTTTCGTACATATAGTCGGGGATGGTTCCCCCCCCACCATGTAGGTTACTTTACGTTCAACGACCTGAACTTTTGTTTGCCTTTTTTGTTGCCCACTGACTTAGTTTTGTGAGATGTTTTTCAAGCTCTTCAGAGTCTGCTTTGTTCGTAACTATCTCGAGCAGCTTAGCATCACCTGTAAATATGACCACCTCACTGTTTTACCCCTTTTCTCCAGATGATTTATAAAGAGGTTGATCACTTATAAATAGGTAGGGACCCTTGGGGGGGGGGGGAGGGGACATATCTCTCCAGTCTGAAAACTGACCATTGATTCCTTCCCTTTGTTTCCTGTCTCTTTTTAACCAGTTAGGTATCCACGAGAGGACGTTTTCTCTTACCCCATGACAACATACTTGACGTGAGAGCCGTTGGTGGAGGGACCTTGTCAAAGGCTTTCTAGAAATCTAAGTACACTGTAGCCGCTGGCTTCCCCCTTGTCCGCATGTCTGTTGACCCCCGCCCCGGCCTCCCTGCGGCCAAAGAACTCTACAGTAAGGCATGACCTCGCTTTAGAGAAAGCATGCTGACGTTTTTGCCCCCCAAGAAATTACATTCGTCTGCGTGTCTGACAATTTGATGCTTGACCATAGTTCCAAATAATTTGCCCGGTACCGCCGTTAGGCTTGCCGGTCTGTAATTGCCAGGGTGGCCTCTAGAGCCCCTTAAAAATATTAGCGTCCCATTAGCTGTCTTTCCAGTCATTAAGTAGAGAAGCACGATTGAAAGGCGAGGTTACAAACCCCCGGTAATAGTTGCGCGGTTTCACATTTGACTTCTTCTTCTTTTCAGAACTCTTGGGTGAATGGCGTCTGGTCCCGCCGACTTGTCACGGTGAAGTTTTATGCGTTGCTTCCGAAAGCTCCTCTAGTGACACCTCAGTCTGGGACAATTCCTCCGATGTGTCAGCTCCAGAGAATTGCTCAGCTTTGGGAATCTCCCAAACTCCAGCGTCAGCTGTGAAGACGAAAGCGAAGAATTCATTTAGTTTCTCCAACGACCTAATGGTCTTGGAGTGCTCCTTTAGCATTTTGAGGGTCAAGTGGCCCCCGCTGGCTGTTGAGCAGGCTTTTTCCTGCTTCTGATGTACTTAACCGAATGTGTGGGTTTTGAATACCTTTTTTTTTTTTTTTTTTTTGTAACGTTGGCTAGCTGTTCTTCATACTCCTCTTGGCTTTCCTTCCTCCTCCTTTTCTCTTTCTCTTTCTCCGTCTCCTTCTCCGTCTTCTATTTTTCCACTTAAACGGACTGTTGATGCTCCTTTCTGTTTTCCTCCCTGGGATTTAACTTGCACTTCTTTTTCAACGCTGCCTTTTTTCTCTCACTGCTGCTTTTACTTGGTGGTTCTCTTGCTGTGTTTTTTAACGTGGGGTATACATTTAAGTTGGGCCTCTCTTACGGTGTCTTTGAAAAGTGTCCGTGCAGCTTGCAGGGGTTTTCCCTTTGTCACTGTACCTTGTCGATTTCTGCTTAGCCAGCCTCCTCGTTTTTGCATAGTTCCCCTTTCCGAAATTCGGTGCCACAGTGTTGGGCTGCTGAGGTGTTTAACTTCCCTGTGGTGGGAAAAGAAACTTGATGAGATTAGGGTCACCATTTCCAAGGGGTCCAGTTCTCTCGGGCCAGATCCCGTGCTCCGCTTAGGACTAAGTCAAGAATTGCCTCTCCCCTGGTGGGTGCTGGAACCAGTGGCTCCAAGAAGCAATCGTTTGAAGGTGTCAGAAATAGTGACCCGTGCGTCCCGTCCTGAGGTGAGGTGAGGTGTAGCCAGTTGATAGTTGAAATCCCCCACTGTTATTACTGCGGTTTTTATTTGGATGGCCTCGCTAATCTCCCTTAGCGTTTCGTAGTCCCTATCGCTGTCCTGGTCAGGTGGCATATAATAGTTTCCTACGGCTATCTTCCTCTTCTTCATGGAGCATGGAATTACTCCCCACAGAGATTCCGTGGAACATTTTGGGTCCTTTAAGACTTTTACTTGACTCGATTCTGCATTTTCTTTCATGGATAGTGCCCCTCCCCCAGCAGTACGACCTGTTGTGTACTTCTGATCCATCTCCCGGGTATGACTGTCCCATTGATTGTCCTCGTTCCGGCGGTGCCTATAGTGTCGATGTCCTCCTTTGATACGAGGCACTCTGGTTCGTCCACTTGATGTTTAGACGTCCTGCGTTTGTGTAGAAGCGCTTGACAAATGTCACTCTTGATGTGTCTGCCGTTTCTAGACGTTAGCCTTTTTTTTTTCCATTTGATGGTTTCTCATCTGCTCTTACCCATGCGCTCTCATCCTCCATCCTCTCCTCCGTACTAGAACATAGACTCTCCATGAATAGACCCTCCCCTAAGAGATGTGTCTGTCCGATCCAAGTGCTCCTCCACACCCGTGGGCTTTCCCCTAGCCCTTTAGTTTAAAAGTTGCCCTACGACCTTTTGAATGTTAAGTGCCTGCAGTCGGGTTCCATTTTGGTTTAGGTGGCGCCCATTCTTCCTGTATAGGCTCCCTCTTTCCCCAAAGTTTCTCCCCGTTCCTGAGAGAGCTAAATCCCCTCCTCTCTACACCGTCGCCTGATGCACGCACGGAGACTCCGAATAGTTGCCTGCCTACCTGGCCCTGTGCGTGGAACTGGAAGCGTTTCAGAGTTAGCCTGGGAAGTGTGCGAGAGGAGCATTCGGGTAAGTGTGGAGTTTTGTCTTTTGCCGGGGGGGCCGGGAAGCGGGGTTGGGTGGAGGGTGTGTTGGGGAGAGGGGGCTGTGCTGTGGGCTGGTGGGATAAGTATCCGAGTGTCCGTCCGTCTGTCTCTGCTGATTTGTGTGACGGGTGCTAGTTGCAGGGAGCCCTGTGTTTGGCATTTGAGAGTGCTTTGTTGCAGGTGGAGGGGGCCTTGAGGAGCTGATTGCGTTGGAGGCGAGGCTTGGAGCCAGCAGCCTTCTACCAGAGGCAGCCAGAGCCAAGTGAGTGAGCAGCCAACAGGGGAGTTCCCCTGGGGAATGTCCAAGTGGCGCTCGGGTAAGCGTGGCTTTTGGGGGGCTGTGTTAAGACCGGCCATAGTGGGTCAGACCAGAAGTCCATCTAGCCCAGTATCCTGTTTTCCGAGAGTGGCCGGTGCCAGATGCCCCAGAGGGCATCAAGTGATCCCTCTCCTGCCATCCGTTTCCAGAGGCTAGGGACGCCCTTGATGGAGCTCATTTTTGGAGCCCTATTTCAAGTCCTGGTCTTCTCGACCTCCTGTGGCAGGGAGTTCCGTAGGTTGACTGTGCGATGGGTGAAGGAACAGCTTCCTTTGGGTGTTAAACGGGTTACTTCTTCATTTCATTTGGTGACCCTTAGTTCTTATGGGAACAAGTAAATAACTTTTCCTTATGCACCTTTTCCACCCCAGTCACGATTGTATAGACAGACCTCTATTCTCTCTAAGCTGAAAAGTCCCAGTCCTTTTTCTTCATCTCTCTTCACAGGGGACCCGTTCCAAAGCCCTCATCGTTTTTGTTGCCCTTTTCGGAACCTTTTGCAACGCCAGTTTATCTTTCTGGGGATGAGGCGGCGACGTCTGTACGCCGTATGGAAGGTGTGGGCGTACCGTGGCTTCATAGAGAGGCGATAAGAGAGTGCCTGTCGTCGTCTCCTCTATCCCTTTTGAAAGGATTCCTCCCATACTGTGTGCTTTTTTGACTGCTGCTGCACATTGAGTGGATGTTTTCAGAGAACTCTCCCCAGTCACTCCAAGATCGATTTCTCTCTCTCTCTCTCTCTCTCTCTCTTTCCTCCTCCCCCCCCACCCTCTCCTGGGTGGTTAGAGCTAAATTAGTCCCCATGGTTTCGTACATATAGTCGGGGATGGTTCCCCCCCCACCATGTAGGTTACTTTACGTTCAACGACCTGAACTTTTGTTTGCCTTTTTTGTTGCCCACTGACTTAGTTTTGTGAGATGTTTTTCAAGCTCTTCAGAGTCTGCTTTGTTCGTAACTATCTCGAGCAGCTTAGCATCACCTGTAAATATGACCACCTCACTGTTTTACCCCTTTTCTCCAGATGATTTATAAAGAGGTTGATCACTTATAAATAGGTAGGGACCCTTGGGGGGGGGGGGAGGGACATATCTCTCCAGTCTGAAAACTGACCATTGATTCCTTCCCTTTGTTTCCTGTCTCTTTTTAACCAGTTAGGTATCCACGAGAGGACGTTTTCTCTTACCCCATGACAACATACTTGACGTGAGAGCCGTTGGTGGAGGGACCTTGTCAAAGGCTTTCTAGAAATCTAAGTACACTGTAGCCGCTGGCTTCCCCCTTGTCCGCATGTCTGTTGACCCCCGCCCCGGCCTCCCTGCGGCCAAAGAACTCTACAGTAAGGCATGACCTCGCTTTAGAGAAAGCATGCTGACGTTTTTGCCCCCCAAGAAATTACATTCGTCTGCATGTCTGACAATTTGATGCTTGACCATAGTTCCAAATAATTTGCCCGGTACCGCCGTTAGGCTTGCTGGTCTGTAATTGCCAGGGTGGCCTCTAGAGCCCCTTTAAAAATATTAGCGTCCTATTAGCTGTCTTTCCAGTCATTAGGTAGAGAAGCGCAATTGAAAGGCGAGGTTACAAACCCCCGGTGATAGTTGCGCGGTTTCACATTTGACTTCTTCTTTTCAGAACTCTTGGGTGAATGGCGTCTGGTCCCGCCGACTTGTCACGGTGAAGTTTTATGCGTTGCTTCCGAAAGCTCCTCTAGTGACACCTCAATCTGGGACAATTCCTCCGATGTGTCAGCTCCAGAGAATTGCTCATTTTTGGGACTCTCCCAAACTCCAGCGTCAGCTGTGAAGACGAAAGCGAAGAATTCATTTAGTTTCTCCAACGACCTAATGGTCTTAGAGTACTCCTTTAGCATTTTGAGGGTCAAGTGGCCCCCGCTGGCTGTTGAGCAGGCTTTTTCCTGCTTCTGATGTACTTAACCGAATGTGTGGGTTTTGAATACCTTTTTTTTTTTTTTTTTTTAACGTTGGCTAGCTGTTCTTCATACTCCTCTTGGCTTTCCTTCCTCCTCCTTTTTCTCTTTCTCCTTCTCCTTCTCCGTCTTCTATTTTTCCACTTAATCGGACTGTTGATGCTCCTTTCTGTTTTCCTCCCTGGGATTTAACTTGCACTTCTTTTTCAACGCTGTCTTCTACCAGAGGCAGCCAGAGCCAAGTCGGTAGGCAGCCAACAAGGAAGTTTGGTTTTAGACTGCCCCATTGAGCTTTTACTTTTTCTTTTTCTTCTATTTTTTGTTTGTATTATGTGGAAAATAAAAACATAGGAGTTGTCTCTCAGAAGGAAGGGAAATTGATAGTGAAAGATCCAGTTTTGTGACTTTCTGCAGACCAGTCCGGTGTGCACAATCGTGATAGAGGGAAGGAACCGCTTTTCTGTTCTGAGGGAAGCGATCATGAGGGGAGACTCTGTTGAACAGAAGGCATGGAATGCCTAGTCCTAAGGTCTGGTGGGGTTCCACGACCACCAGTCCCAAGAGGAGGAGAAGGATGGTGGTGGTCTCTGGACAATAGAGGGATGATTCCGTTTCTAAAGTGTGAATCTGAAAGTGTGCTGCTTAGCTGGAGCTAGAATTCAGGATGTGATTGAGTCTTCCGAGAGTGATCAAAGCTTTGGATCACCAGTGCTTCCTTCTCCATGTGGGAACTAACAATACTGCCAAGAATGACTTTGAGCTGGTCACTGCAGATTATGCAGTGCTGGAAATAAGCATGAAGGCATTTGGGGCACAGGTGGTCTTGTCCATCCTCCCTGTTGAAGGAGAAGGTCCAAGCAGGCATCTTTGAATTTTGGGAGTAAATGTGTGCTTGCACAGGTAGTATCCAGAGAGGGCTTTTGTTGTTTGACCATAGGATGCTATTCTGGGCATATTGATTGCTAGGAAAAGATGACATCCACCTAATGGAGAGGGAAGAGCATCTTTTCAGGCTGGTTACTTATAAACCTAGTAAGGAGGGCTTTAAACTAAGGTTTTTGGACAGTGATATAAGCCCTGAGATGTATGGGCAAGTGGGATGCTGAGAGGAAACACAAGGAAGAAGGTGCAACAGAGAACCCCTGATTCCCTATAGATAATGTAGAGCAATCGGCTAGTTATCTAAGGTGTCTGTACACCAACGCCAGACGCCTGGGAAACAAGCAGGAGGAATCGCTAGTCCTGGCACAGTCCAAGAACTATGATTTGATTGGAATAACTAAGTTGGTGGGACGGTGGTCATGATTGGAGCGCTGTCCCAGAAGGGTAAAAACCATTCAGGAAGGACAGGCGGGGGAGAAAAGGTGTAGGAGTTGGTCTGCATGTAAGAGAGCAGTAGGAATGCTCAGAGAGCGAGACATCCATTGAGTGAAGTTTAGAGGCAGGAGCAGCAGCGGTGATGTTTGGTGGTGGTTGTCTGCTGTAGACCACCTGATTAGGTGGATGAGGTAGACTAGGCTTTCTTCCGAAAACTAAGACGCTTCCAGATCACAGGCCCTGGTTCTCATGGGGGACTTTAATCACCCTGACATCTGCTGAGAGACCAATCCAGAAGTACACAGACAATGAAGGAAGTTTTTGGAGAATGTTGGGGACAACTTTCTGGTACAAATTCTGAAGGATCCAACAAGAGGCCATGCACATGGCTTGACGTGCTGCTCTCAAATAGAGAAATTAATGGGAAGGTCGATGTGGATGGCAGCTTGGGAAGCAGTGATCATGAGATGGTCAGTTTCAGGATTCTGACCAAAGGAAGATAGGAGAGCAGCAAAATACACACCCTGGATTTCAGAAAAGCAGATGGACTCCTTCAGAACTGATGGGCAGGATCCCCAGGAATGCTAACATGAAGGAGAAAGGAGTCCAGGGGAGCTGGCAGTATTTTCAAGAAGCCTTATTGAAGGCACAGGAACAAACCATCCCGATGAGCAGCAAGAAAAGCAACTATGATTGGCCATTAGCTTGGCTTACAGTGAAATCCTTGGCATGATTAAACACGAAAAGGAAGCTTTCAAGAAGTGGTAACTTGGACAGCTGACTAGGGAGGAGTATAAATATATTGCTTGAGTGTAATCAGGAAAACTGAACCTCAATTGGAATTGCAGCTAGCCAGGGGTGGGAAGGGTAATGAGGGGGGAGGACAATCCAGGGCACTACTGACTTGTTGGCTTCACCACAGTCACCGGAAAAATAATGGAAGGAATCCATTTTGAAGCATTTGGAAGAGAGGAACGTGATCAGGAATAGTTGACATGGATTCATGCCTGATCAGCCTGATTGGCTTCTATGGTGAGGTGGACACGGGGAAAGTCGGTGGCTGAGATGCCTTGATTTTAGCGAAGCTTTTGATATGGTCTCCCCCAGGATTCTTGCCAGCAAGTTAAGGAAGTATGGATTGGATAAATGGAGTGTAGGGTGGCTGGAAAGCTGGCTAGATTGTCGGGCCCAACAGCTGATGATTGATAGTTCAATGTCTGGTTGGTTGTCAGTTTCAAGCAGAGTGCCCCAAGGATCAGATCTAGGGCCAGGTTTTTTTTCCAAGACCTTTATCAATGATGTGGCTGAGGGGATGGAATGCACCCTCAGCAAGTTTGTGGACGACCCTAAGCCGGGGGACAGGTAGATATGCTGAAGGACATAGGGTCCTGAGTGACCTAGACAAACTGGAAGTTTGAGCCATAAGAAATCTGAGGTTCAACAAGGATAAGCGCAGAGTCCTGCATGTGGAATGGAAGAATCCCAAGCCCTGTTACAGGCTGGGGACCGACTGTCTAAGCAGCAGTTGCTCAGAAAAGGACCTGGGGATTACATTGGCTGAGAAGGTGGATATGGGTCAACAGTGTGCCCTTGTAGGCAAGAAGGCTAATGGCATATTTGGGTGCATTAGGAGGAGCATTGCCAGCAGATATAGAGAAGTTGTTGTTCCCTTTTGGTACTGGTGAGGTCCTATCTGGAGTATTGCATGCAATTCTGGCCCCTCCTCCTCCACTACAGAAGGGCTTGCATATAACAATCACATCCCTAGTTTACAATGTGCATTTTAAAATATCCTCCCAGAATATCACCCTGCGCAAATGAGATGACGGTCAAGAGTAGCTGCTGCAACTACTTGTCAATATTTAGTACTAAGTCAACCACTTACAATATTGTGGCATTCTAATTCATTTAAAAACACCTGACACATTTAATCAGTTAATGAAAATTTGCATTGTTTTTCCAAAACACTTTCCTAATCTATATTACATGACAAAAGTTTTCAAAGCTATGTAATTATGGAAAATATCAGGTTTCTTATTCCTCAGTAGGTATGAGTTCTTCTGCATATAGAAACGATTAGACAAATTTTTAAAATAAGTTCCAGAACTGGTGTTCAGGTTATCTATAAAGTTATAGCCATAATTTGTGTTCTGGTTGATATTTTGTACATGCTGCACATAAACTCTGTGGGTATGTCTACACTACCCCCCTAGTTCGAACTAGCCGGGGTAATGTAGTCATCCGCAGTTGAAAATGAAGCCCGGGATTTGAATTTCCCGGGCTTCATTTGCATGAAGCCAGCCAGTGCCATTTTTAGATGCCGGCTACACGCGGCACGGACTAGCTAGTTCGGATTAGGCTTCCACGAGGTGTACAGCTAGTTCAGATTAGAAGCCTAATCTGAACTAGCTAGTCCATGCCATGTGTAGCCACGCGGCACGGAGTCCGAACTAGCCGGCGTTAAAAATGGTGCCGGCCGGCTTCATGCAAATGAAGCCCGGGAAATTCAAATCCCGGGCTTCATTTGCAACTGAGGATGACTACATTACCCCCGCTAGTTCGAACTAGCGGGGTAGTGTAGACATACCCCATCTGTTTCCATAGTCTATATGCAACAAAATTAGGCAACATTTCTTCCCTCCCCAACAAATGGAGGCAACAATTTTCACTTTTTGTTTACCAGTGTTTATTCTGTTAATTGTGTGGCTTCGGAGTTATTTACACACACCTAATTCACAAATACCACAGTAACTTCTTATTCCTGCAAAGCAGTAGTAACCTAATTTACCTCTTCATTGGGATAGTCATGCATAGCATCTCAAAAGGAATAGAATAGTGATAGAAATGTAGCTGTGTTAGTCTGGTGTAGCTGAAACAAAATACAGGACCATGTAGCACTTTAAAGACTAACAAGATGGTTTATTAGATGATGAGCTTTCATGGGCCAGACCCACTTCCTCATATCAAATAGTGGAAGGAAGGAAATAGTCACAACCATATCTACCAGAGGATACAATTTCCTTCCACTATTTGATATGAGGAAGTGGGTCTGGCCCATGAAAGCTCATCATCTAATAAACCATCTTGTTAGTCTTTAAAGTGCTACATGGTCCTGTATTTTGTTTCAGAAGGAATAGATCCCCTCAATTCTTTGGTGGTTAAGAGGCAGACTCCTCCTTACCAAGTATGTACTGATAGATTTCTCATTGAATGTGAGTGCAAACATTTAGTAAAATTGTTTTTATTAAAGCAAAGTAATCTTCTTTTAAATTATGTAATTGCAGTAATATTAATTTGTTAAAGATGCTGTAAAATAAAGATTACTTATGATCAACATTGACAGATGGTGTTGCTAACACACGATTTGATGCAATAACGACAGTCATGTGTGTCAACTCACAGCCCTAGCAGAAACTTCTCGAGGCTTGCCCTACCAGCTCCCCAAATACAGACAATCTGCAAAAGAAATCAACTGTTTCATTTCTGCAAACCATCACCCTTGGTTGTGCATAATAAAGCTATCCAGTAAGTCAGGTCTGTGCCATTTGCATTGCTATAGAAGTCTTAGTTTTTAATACATTGAATATTGAATTTACGTTCTCATGCACAAAGTTTACTTTGACAGGATAGTTTCAAAATAGATTTACAGTGAGTTTAGCGTGGGTGGTAAGACTTGTGTTTAATCAATTGAGTAGAGAGCAAAGCAAAAGGAATCAGTCCTGGAGAACAACGGGCTCAAATGTTAAAAAAGAATGCAACATTGAAGACAAGTTTTGTGAGGAAGCTATGCTTGAAATATGATTAAGAGAACTCTTAATAGCTTGGCTCTAACTGACAGAGAAGGGTTATGTTGTGATGGATTTAGAGTAGCCTCCAACATGCTAATATTTTAAATATGAGCCTGTGGAATGAGAGAAGACCTATTGCAGCTAGCTTTGGCACCCATAAAATCAAAGGAAAAGGCCCACACTGGCCTTAGCCAAGGATGAGGGAAGACCAAGAAAAGTGCAACCCCAGATTTCCCAAATTTATTCTTAGCAGAAGAAAGCAATTGATCATGAAATCACTTGTTCTACTGTGTAAATAATCCGTGTTTGCTAAAGGTAGTTGTCACTCCCATCTGATTATGCTGGTGCCCTTCAGGATCAGAGGTGTTTGTAGGATGGTGTTTTTGAGAGGGTACTGAGCAAAGCTGTTTGCTACTGTAGCCATGTATTATTGTTTAGATTTTTAGAGCAAGGCTGTGTCTACACTGGCATGAATTTCCGGAAATGCTTAAAATGGAATACTACTCTGTTTTCAGTTTTTCTGGAAAAGGAGCGTCTACAGTGGCAGGCTGCTTTTCCGGAAAAGCGTCTGTAGCCAATGTAGACGCGCTTTTCTGGAAAAGAGCCCTGATTGCCATTTTCGCGATCGGGGCTCTTTTCCGGAAAAGACTAGTGGGTTGTCTACACTGCCCCTTTTCCGGAACAGTGTTCTGGAATAAGGACTTATGCCCGAGCGGCAGCAGAATAGTTTTTCCAGAATAGCGGCTGATTTTGTACAGTAGAGCATTGTTGCTTTTCCGGAAATTCAAGGGCCAGTGTAGACAGCTCGCAGCTTATTCTGGAAAAGCGGCTGATTTTCCAGAATAAGTGGCCCAGTGTAGACACAGCCCAAGTGTTTAATTGGGCCTTTGAATGTAATAGAGTTTATGGTTAAATACATTTCTAGTAATATCCTAACATAATTCCACCAACTGCATGTGTCAAACTCGGGTTAGTAGTATTAGAGTAGACTTCTTAACCATTTAATCGGTTTTGCAAATATTTCTGATAGTCTGGGACAACATTTGACCTAGATAAGCAGTTGATAAGTTAGTAATTAATGTTCATGGATAGCTAAGTCACAGAAGCAGACTCTGTAGATGAGGGCCTTTATTTTCTGCCAACCTTCTATGGATGTATCTCTCTCTCTCTCTCTCTCTTATTCTAGAATGTATCACACACTTGGAACTGTCCCTCTACTTCAAAAGGCGACTTCTTGACCTAGTCTCGTAGCCCAAGTCTACACTAGACGATGAAGTTGATCTCCCTTAGATGGGCATATAGCCACTCCCATTATTAGATCACTTGTGTGCACACACTCGGCTCTTTGCATCAGCAGTGTCTCCCCTTACCGGGAGTGCTGCTGTGTCCTGTGCTGGCCATTGTGCGGAGGCTTTTGGGAGCCAGTGTCTATGCTGACTGCACTGACTTAATTATATTGACCACACCTATACTGCTATGTTTCTGAAGTGGCAGAGAAGCACAGTGATGGGAATTAAACACAAGTGAAAGCATTTCTACAGTAGGTCATCCTAAGGCTCTGTGCGAACTTGCTGTGCAATATAAACCAGGCCACAGGTTTTAAGGCCAAAAAGGACCATCATGATCACCTGCAAATTGACCAGAACCTCACCCATCTATGCCTGTGCTAGACCTATAACCTCTGACTGAGTTACTGAAGTCTTCAAATCATGTTTTATAGACTTCAAGTTACAGACAATTCACCATTTACTCATGTAGCCCTGCAAGTGATCCATGCCTGATGCTGCAGAAGAAGGTGAAGCTCCTCCCCCATTGTGCCCCTGCGGCCCAGAGTCTCTGCTAATTTGACCCAAGGGAAAATTCCTTCCCAGTCCCAAATATGGTGGTCAGCTAGAACCCGACCATGCCAGCAAGGCACAAGCATCCAGACTGTCTGCATGCCACTGATGTATCTGAAAAAGGTACACAAATTGCAATTTGTATAATCTTTTTCCAGAAGAGGCTTTTCCAAAATTTGGCCAGCCTGCCTACACTGGGCTTTAACTTGTTCTTTGTGTATCCTATCTTCTAAACTTACCCTCTCTCTGCTTGTATTCACTACGTTAGGCACACCTCCAGACTTCTCAGTGAAGACCGAAACAAAGTCATTGAGCATCTCCGCCATTTCCAAGTTCCCTGTTACTGCTTCTCCCTCCTCACTAAGCAGTGGGCCTACTCTGTCCTTGGTCTTCCTCTTGCTTTTAATGTATTTATAAAAGGTCTTCTTGTTTCCCTTTATGCCTGTAGCTAGTTTGATCTCATTTTGTGGCTTTGCCTTTCTAATCTTGCCCCTGCATTCCCGTGTTGCTTGCCTATATTCATCCTTTGTTAGTTGTCCTAGTTTCCATTTTTTATATGACTCCTTTTTTATTTTGAGATCGTGCAAGATCTCCTTGTTAAGCCAAGCTGGTCTTTTGCCATATTTTCTATCTTTCCTACACAGCGGAATTGTTTGCTTTTGGGCCCTTAACAACGTCCCTTTGAAATACTTCCAACTCTCCTCAGTTGTTTTCCCCTTCAGTCTTGCTTCCCATGGGACCTTACCTACAAGTTCTCTGAGCTTATCAAAATCTGCCTTCCTGAAATCCATTACCTCAATTGTGCTGGTCTCCCTTCTACCTTTCCTTAAGATCATGAACTCTTATTATTTCGTGATCACTGTTCCCTATACTGTCTTCCACTTTCAAGTTCTCAACTAGTTCCTCCCTATTTGTTAAAACCAAATCCAGAACAGCTTCTCCTCTGGTAGCTTTTTCAACCTTCTGAAACAGAAAGTTGTCTCCAATGCAGTCCAGAAACTTATTGGATAGCCTGTGCCTCGCTGTGTTAGTTTCCCAACATATGTCTGGATAGTTGAAGTCCCCCATCACCACCAAATCTTGGGCTTTGGATAGTTTTGTTAATTGTTTAAAAAAGGCCTCATCCACCTGGCTAGGTGGCCTGTAGTAGACTCCTAGCATGATATCACCCTTGTTTTTTACCCCTTTTAGCTTAACCCAGAGACTCTCTACACAGCTATCTCCTACGTTCATCTCCACTTCAGTTCAAGTGTGTACATTTTTAATATACAAGGCAACCCCTCCTCCCTTTTTTCCCCCGTCTGTCCTTCCTGAGCAAGCTGTACCCTTCCATACCAATATTCCAATCATGCGTCCCATCCCACCAGGTTTCTGTAATACCAATGATATCATAGTTGTATTTATTGATTAGCAATTCCAGTTCTTCCTGCTTATTACCCATACTTCTCGCATTTGTATATAGGCATCTAAGATACTGATTTGATCTTGCCTCCCTGTTGTGCCCTGACCCTCCTTTCTCTTTGCCATTATAGGCCGTAGTCCCCCCCATTTCCAACCCATCTCCCAGTCCCGCACATTCAGCACTTACCTGTGGGCTGTGCTCACCTGCCCCCGACAAACCTAGTTTAAAGCCCTAGTTTAAATTTAATAATTTAAATTATTAATTGCTCACTTAAGCCTAGGTTTTCTGCTTGCCACTTTAAATCATGATTAAAATTAGAGATTTAAATCAAAGCTATTTAAATCAATCCACCCTGCTTCAGAGGCTGTTTGGTCTCTCCCTGAAGGAGAAAGCACAGGGCTGTGCTTGTGGAATAGGTCCTAGACTAGTGTCGTTTTGTTGTCTGGTGCCTGTCTTGTTCTGGACAGTTGAGCTAGGGAGTTGAAACAAAAGTTGTGGGGAGTCCCTAGAGCTCTCCTAGGAGATGAAAATCCCCCTGAAGCACATGTCCCACCCCCCAGGAAGCTGCACAAGCCGCATTTGTGCACGCATCCTCCCCGGACAAAAAATGGGGGGGGGGGAGGGAAATGTTTTGGAGGGAAATGCTGCTTGGGGTAGCAAAAGAACCTAGAGCAGGCCTTGTTCCCAGCAGTGATATGATTTAGGCAGGGCGGTAAGCAAAAGTGAAAGTCCCATTGCTTGGGCCTATTACAAACTTATCTAAGTTCCCTATTCAATGAGATCCACAGTTCTCTCCCATCTCCAAAGTGCAGGTGGTTGTTGCTACTACTTAGCATCTTTAGTTCTTCTTCGAGTGGTTGCTCATGTCCTTTCGAATTAGGTGTGCGCACCGCGTCTACCGGAGCTTTTTCCCTAGCAGTACCCATAGCACTGGCAGGGCGCCCTCTGGAGTGGTGCCGCCATGGCAGGGCATAAGTACCCCAGTTTTTTCTTACTGCCCGTGACGGTCATTGGAGCATGTCTCTCTGTTAGAACAGTTAATGGTTCCCGTTTCTCTTAGTATTGTAGATAGTTCTAAATAGTTCAAATAGATATAGTATCTTTTTGTTTTCTTCTCCCCATTTGGGGGTGAGGAATGCCAGAGCCACAAGGCTTTAAGGCATGTGCAGTCTGCGCAAAGTTTATGCCCAAAGGAGACTCTCACGACAGTTGTCTGAAGTGTCTGGGTGAGGGCCATCTTACAGACACGTGTAAGCTGCGCACTAAGAGGGAGAGAGACACTCATCTAAAACTTCTCCTCGTGGAGGTGGCTTTACAGTTGGCACAGGCTGGACACTCTGAGGTGTGCAGTGCACCGACGTCCACACACGATGCTTCATCTTGAGGGCGAACCTTGGTATCGAGGGCTTGGCACCGGTCTCACTCCCCAGCACCGAAGAGATCAAGAACATCCTGTGGTAGGTCTCTGAGCCGGAAGTCCAAGTCGGGCCTACACCGCAGTGTTGAGTCTGCGGTGCGGCATAAGTGAGCAGGATGCCCATCCAGCCCAGGGCAACTACCCTCACAACACCCCTCCACGCTGGACACTTTTGAGGCAGTGCATGATCTTATTAGCCTCATTACTTCCCCTCCATCGTCGGTTGAGCTGGAGAAGTCGAGGTTGCCTATGCCTGAGGCAGTGTTGGCACCGGCTTCACCTCTGCACTGGCATGACCAGACGGCACTGGTCGCTTATGCAGTGGGACCATCCCCTGTGGGACCAGTACCGCTTGCCTCCACTTCGGTGCTGGCCTCTACGCAGGCTGCTGGGCTTCACTCGGCACTTGACTGGGCCCGACCTCCCTCAGTGCTGGGACCTCTTCCAGACCCCATCTTGGCTGCACTGGTGCCGTATCACCCAGACCTTGTGGCACAGTCTATGGCACCATCATCGGTACCAGTGCTGAGCAGCTTTCCCGGGGTGCCATTCCAGGTGTCGACATGGGGCCCTTCAGCATCAGCCTCTTTAGCACCAATGCAGATTTTGGCACCATTACAGGCACCGGCGACGTTGGTCTCTTCAGAGTTCATCTCACAACTGATACCGACTTCGGCAGCACAACCGGCACCAGAGCCTGTCCTCCCGGTGCTGCAACAGGCACCAGGACCAGTCTTCCTGGTGCCAGCATGCCCTCATTGCATACACGCGGGAAAACTCGAATCTATGGCCAGGTTTTGCCCCCCCCCCCCCCCGATGGCAGGACATTCGTCATCTGTGCCTCCCTGGATTGAGTCGGAGTATTCGTCGGATTCTGATGCAGCATCATTCAGATCGGAGTCCTCGGGAGCTTCCTCGAGTCATAGATCCTGTTCCCGGCACCGGCGTGATTGTTTGTGTGTGCAGCAGACTTGGCCACCTCAACTGCAATGGCCCTTTTGCACGCTGTGGGCTTATCACCCGTGGCAGTGGTCTGTGCCCTCCTCTGTGGCGTCCGGTTTCTCAGGGCACCGAGAGCAACCATCAGCATCACTGTCATGACCCTCCCCTTCCGCCCCAGAGGTCCGTTGCTACAGATGCCACTGCTGAGCCACAGGCCTCGGTGCCAGAGCCACTTTTACAAACAGTGCCGCCTACCCTGCCGGCTCCTCAACTGGGCCCTATGCTGGATCCAGGAGTCATCGTCATCATTGTCTCCTGATGAAGCCTTGGCGGATCCCGCACCAGCATTGCTTACTATGGATACTATGGATATTTATACTCCTCCCTAGTCAGCTGTCCAAGTTACCACTTCTTGAAAGCTTCCTTTTCGTGTTTAATCATGCCAAGGATTTCACTGTAAGCCAAGCTAATGGCCAATCATAGTTGCTTTTCTTGCTGCTCAAGCGCATCAGGATCTGCTTAGGCATCTGGCCTCCAATCTGGGTGTCCCAGTGGAGCCATGCAGCCTCCACCCTCCCAGCTGCTCACTCATCGCACGCCAAGCTTAGACCCTGTGCCCCCAATCCCCTCACATGCTCTTTCCACTGAGTCCCTACACCCCCAGACACATATCAGGCCAAATCAGAACAACCCGAGTATACGTCTACCATCACAACAGGATGGGTACTGCTAGTACAGATAAATAATGAAGTATTCAGAGTATATAGTATGATATATTTTTCATGCTGGACAACAGAATAACATAATCACTGGCCAGCCTCAGCACTGTCCCCTCTAGCACAGGCTGGCTGCTCCAGCTTTACATCAGCAGGGAAGAGTTTCTTGGGGGGAGGTCCCCTACACCATCCAAGACCCCAATGCATAACCGCTAATTCAATACTATGTGTGAGCATGATGATGCAGTTCCAATCCATTCAGTCTCTCTTCACACAGAACTTTTCAGGGGCTCTGTGGGGGGTTCATGTCAGCTGGCTGCCTGACATTGCGGGAGCTGCAGGTGCCGGAAGACCCAGGAAAAACGGATGCGGGAGCATGTCTCCATATTCTGGGGCCTGCATGAGACACTGGCCCGAAGGTCCAGGAGGACATGCAGAGGCAGAGAAAAACGTGGACAGAGTTGCTGCAGCAGGGACACAACAAGCATCAACCAAGCATGCTCGTCTCACCTAACTGGAGCCTGCTCCTGCTCCTGCCCCAGTCCCGGTTCCTGGTCCTGTCCCTCCTCCTATGCCAGTCACTACACCCCCTCCTATGCCTGACCTTGCTTCCCCTCCCATGCCTGCCCCACCATGTCTGAAAAAAAAAAAAAAAAAAAAAGGTATTCAAAACCCACACATTAGGTTAAGTACATCAGAAGCAGGAAAAGCCTGCTCAACAGCCAGCGGGGGCCACTTGACCCTCAAAATGCTAAAGGAGCACTCCAAGACCATTAGGTCGTTGGAGAAACTAAATGAATTCTTCGCTTTCGTCTTCACAGCTGACGCTGGAGTTTGGGAGATTCCCAAAGCTGAGCAATTCTCTGGAGCTGACACATCGGAGGAATTGTCCCAGACTGAGGTGTCACTAGAGGAGCTTTCGGAAGCAACGCATAAAACTTCACCGTGACAAGTCGGCGGGACCAGACGCCATTCACCCAAGAGTTCTGAAAAGAAGAAGAAGTCAAATGTGAAACCGCGCAACTATTACCGGGGGTTTGTAACCTCGCCTTTCAATCGCGCTTCTCTACTTAATGACTGGAAAGACAGCTAATGGGACGCTAATATTTTTAAAGGGGCTCTAGAGGCCACCCTGGCAATTACAGACCGGCAAGCCTAACGGCGGTACCGGGCAAATTATTTGGAACTATGGTCAAGCATCAAATTGTCAGACACGCAGACGAATGTAATTTCTTGGGGGGCAAAAACGTCAGCATGCTTTCTCTAAAGCGAGGTCATGCCTTACTGTAGAGTTCTTTGGCCGCAGGGAGGCCGGGGCGGGGGTCAACTGACATGGGGACAAGGGGGAAGCCAGCGGCTACAGTGTACTTAGATTTCTAGAAAGCCTTTGACAAGGTTCCTCCACCAACAGCTCTCACGTCAAGTATGTTGTCATGGGGTAAGAGAAAACGTCCTCTCGTGGATACCTAACTGGTTAAAAAGAGACAGGAAACATCCTCTCGTGGATACCTAACTGGTTAAAAAGAGACAGGAAACAAAGGGAAGGAATCAATGGTCAGTTTTCAGACTGGAGAGATATGTCCCCCCCCCCCCCCAAGGGTCCCTACCTATTTATAAATGATCAACCTCTTTATAAATCATCTGGAGAAAAGGGGTAAAACAGTGAGGTGGTCATATTTACAGGTGATGCTAAGCTTCTCGAGATAGATACGAACAAAGCAGACTCTGAAGAGCTTGAAAAACATCTCACAAAACTAAGTCAGTGGGCAACAAAAAAGGCAAACAAAAGTTCAGGTCGTTGAACGTAAAGTAACCTACATGGTGGGGGGGAACCATCCCCGACTATATGTACGAAACCATGGGGACTAATTTAGCTCTAACCACCCAGGAGAGGGTGGGGGGGGGGGGGAGGAGAGAGAGAGAGAGAGAGAGAGAAATCGATCTTGGAGTGACTGGGGAGAGTTCTCTGAAAACATCCACTCAATGTGCAGCAGCAGTCAAAAAAGCACACAGTATGGGAGGAATCCTTTCAAAAGGGATAGAGGAGACGACGACAGGCACTCTCTTATCGCCTCTCTATGAAGCCACGGTACGCCCACACCTTCCATACGGCGTACAGACGTCGCCGCCTCATCCCCAGAAAGATAAACTGGCGTTGCAAAAGGTTCCGAAAAGGGCAACAAAAATGATGAGGGCTTTGGAACGGGTCCCCTGTGAAGAGAGATGAAGAAAAAGGACTGGGACTTTTCAGCTTAGAGAGGATAGAGGTCTGTCTATACAATCGTGACTGGGGTGGAAAAGGTGCATAAGGAAAAGTTATTTACTTGTTCCCATAAGAACTAAGGGTCACCAAATGAAATGAAGAAGTAACCCGTTTAACACCCAAAGGAAGCTGTTCCTTCACCCATCGCACAGTCAACCTACGGAACTCCCTGCCACAGGAGGTCGAGAAGACCAGGACTTGAAATAGGGCTCCAAAAATGAGCTCCATCAAGGGCGTCCCTAGCCTCTGGAAACGGATGGCAGGAGAGGGATCACTTGATGCCCTCTGGGGCATCTGGCACCGGCCACTCTCAGAAAACAGGATACTGGGCTAGATGGACTTCTGGTCTGACCCACTATGGCCGGTCTTAACACAGCCCCCCAAAAGCCACGCTTACCCGAGCGCCACTTGGACATTCCCCAGGGGAACTCCCCTGTTGGCTGCTCACTCACTTGGCTCTGGCTGCCTCTGGTAGAAGGCTGCTGGCTCCAAGCCTCGCCTCCAACGCAATCAGCTCCTCAAGGCCCCCTCCACCTGCAACAAAGCACTCTCAAATGCCAAACACAGGGCTCCCTGCAACTAGCACCCGTCACACAAATCAGCAGAGACAGACGGACGGACACTCGGATACTTATCCCACCAGCCCACAGCACAGCCCCCTCTCCCCAACACACCCTCCACCCAACCCCGCTTCCCGGCCCCCCCGGCAAAAGACAAAACTCCACACTTACCCGAATGCTCCTCTCGCACACTTCCCAGGCTAACTCTGAAACGCTTCCAGTTCCACGCACAGGGCCAGGTAGGCAGGCAACTATTCGGAGTCTCCGTGCGTGCATCAGGCGACGGTGTAGAGAGGAGGGGATTTAGCTCTCTCAGGAACGGGGAGAAACTTTGGGGAAAGAGGGAGCCTATACAGGAAGAATGGGCGCCACCTAAACCAAAATGGAACCCGACTGCAGGCACTTAACATTCAAAAGGTCGTAGGGCAACTTTTAAACTAAAGGGCTAGGGGAAAGCCCACGGGTGTGGAGGAGCACTTGGATCGGACAGACACATCTCTTAGGGGAGGGTCTATTCATGGAGAGTCTATGTTCTAGTACGGAGGAGAGGATGGAAGATGAGAGCGCATGGGTAAGAGCAGATGAGAAACCATCAAATGGAAAAAAAAAGGCTAACGTCTAGAAACGGCAGACACATCAAGAGTGACATTTGTCAAGCGCTTCTACACAAACGCAGGACGTCTAAACATCAAGTGGACGAACCAGAGTGCCTCGTATCAAAGGAGGACATCGACACTATAGGCACCACGGAAACTTGCCGGAACGAGGACAATCAATGGGACAGTCATACCCGGGAGATGGATCGGAAGGACACAACAGGTCATACTGCTGGGGGAGGGGCACTATCCATGAAAGAAAATGCAGAATCGAGTCAAGTAAAAGTCTTAAAGGAACCAAAATGTTCCACGGAATCTCTGTGGGGAGTAATTCCATGCTCCATGAAGAAGAGGAAGATAGCCGTAGGAAACTATTATATGCCACCTGACCAGGACAGCGATAGGGACTACGAAACGCTAAGGGAGATTAGCGAGGCCATCCAAATAAAAACCGCAGTAATAACAGTGGGGGATTTCAACTATCAACTGGCTACACCTCACCTCACCTCAGGACGGGACGCACGGGTCACTATTTCTGACACCTTCAAACGATTGCTTCTTGGAGCCACTGGTTCCAGCACCCACCAGGGGAGAGGCAATTCTTGACTTAGTCCTAAGCGGAGCACGGGATCTGGCCCGAGAGAACTGGACCGCTTGGAAATGGTGACCCTAATCTCATCAAGTTTCTTTTCCCACCACAGGGAAGTTAAATACCTCAGCAGCCCAACACTGTGGCACCGAATTTCGGAAAGGGGAACTACGCAAAAACGAGGAGGCTGGCTAAGCAGAAATCGACAAGGTACAGTGACAAAGGGAAAACCCCTGCAAGCTGCACGGACGCTTTTCAAAGACACCGTAAGAGAGGCCCAACTTAAATGTATACCCCACGTTAAAAAACACAGCAAGAGAACCACCAAGTAAAAGCAGCAGTGAGAGAAAAAAGGCAGCGTTGAAAAAGAAGTGCAAGTTAAATCCCAGGGAGGAAAACAGAAAGGAGCATCAACAGTCCGATTAAGTGGAAAAATAGAAGACGGAGAAGGAGACGGAGAAAGAGAAAGAGAAAAAGGAGGAGGAAGGAAAGCCAAGAGGAGTATGAAGAACAGCTAGCCAACGTTACAAAAAAAAAAAAAAAAAAAAAAAAAGGTATTCAAAACCCACACATTCGGTTAAGTACATCAGAAGCAGGAAAAAGCCTGCTCAACAGCCAGCGGGGGCCACTTGACCCTCAAAATGCTAAAGGAGCACTCCAAGACCATTAGGTCGTTGGAGAAACTAAATGAATTCTTCGCTTTCGTCTTCACAGCTGACGCTGGAGTTTGGGAGATTCCCAAAGCTGAGCAATTCTCTGGAGCTGACACATCGGAGGAATTGTCCCAGACTGAGGTGTCACTAGAGGAGCTTTCGGAAGCAACGCATAAAACTTAACCGTGACAAGTCGGCGGGACCAGACGCCATTCACCCAAGAGTTCTGAAAAGAAGAAGAAGTCAAATGTGAAACCGCGCAACTATTACCGGGGGTTTGTAACCTCGCCTTTCAATCGTGCTTCTCTACTTAATGACTGGAAAGACAGCTAATGGGACGCTAATATTTTTAAAGGGGCTCTAGAGGCCACCCTGGCAATTACAGACCGGCAAGCCTAACGGCGGTACCGGGCAAATTATTTGGAACTATGGTCAAGCATCAAATTGTCAGACACGCAGACGAATGTAATTTCTTGGGGGGCAAAAACGTCAGCATGCTTTCTCTAAAGCGAGGTCATGCCTTACTGTAGAGTTCTTTGGCCGCAGGGAGGCCGGGGCGGGGGTCAACAGACATGCGGACAAGGGGGAAGCCAGCGGCTACAGTGTACTTAGATTTCTAGAAAGCCTTTGACAAGGTCCCTCCACCAACGGCTCTCACGTCAAGTATGTTGTCATGGGGTAAGAGAAAACGTCCTCTCGTGGATACCTAACTGGTTAAAAAGAGACAGGAAACAAAGGGAAGGAATCAATGGTCAGTTTTCAGACTGGAGAGATATGTCCCCTCCCCCCCCCCCCAAGGGTCCCTACCTATTTATAAGTGATCAACCTCTTTATAAATCATCTGGAGAAAAGGGGTAAAACAGTGAGGTGGTCATATTTACAGGTGATGCTAAGCTGCTCGAGATAGTTACGAACAAAGCAGACTCTGAAGAGCTTGAAAAACATCTCACAAAACTAAGTCAGTGGGCAACAAAAAAGGCAAACAAAAGTTCAGGTCGTTGAACGTAAAGTAACCTACATGGTGGGGGGGGAACCATCCCCGACTATATGTACGAAACCATGGGGACTAATTTAGCTCTAACCACCCAGGAGAGGGTGGGGGGGGGAGGAGGAAAGAGAGAGAGAGAGAGAGAGAGAGAGAAATCGATCTTGGAGTGACTGGGGAGAGTTCTCTGAAAACATCCACTCAATGTGCAGCAGCAGTCAAAAAAGCACACAGTATGGGAGGAATCCTTTCAAAAGGGATAGAGGAGACGACGACAGGCACTCTCTTATCGCCTCTCTATGAAGCCACGGTACGCCCACACTTTCCATATGGCGTACAGACGTCGCCGCCTCATCCCCAGAAAGATAAACTGGCGTTGCAAAAGGTTCCGAAAAGGGCAACAAAAACGATGAGGGCTTTGGAACGGGTCCCCTGTGAAGAGAGATGAAGAAAAAGGACTGGGACTTTTCAGCTTAGAAAAAGAGGAGACTCCGGGGGGAGAGGATAGAGGTCTGTCTATACAATCGTGACTGGGGTGGAAAAGGTGCATAAGGAAAAGTTATTTACTTGTTCCCATAAGAACTAAGGGTCACCAAATGAAATGAAGAAGTAACCCGTTTAACACCCAAAGGAAGCTGTTCCTTCACCCATCGCACAGTCAACCTACGGAACTCCCCGCCACAGGAGGTCGAGAAGACCAGGACTTGAAATAGGGCTCCAAAAATGAGCTCCATCAAGGGCGTCCCTAGCCTCTGGAAACGGATGGCAGGAGAGGGATCACTTGATGCCCTCTGGGGCATCTGGCACCGGCCACTCTCGGAAAACAGGATACTGGGCTAGATGGACTTCTGGTCTGACCCACTATGGCCGGTCTTAACACAGCCCCCCAAAAGCCACGCTTACCCGAGCGCCACTTGGACATTCCCCAGGGGAACTCCCCTGTTGGCTGCTCACTCACTTGGCTCTGGCTGCCTCTGGTAGAAGGCTGCTGGCTCCAAGCCTCGCCTCCAACGCAATCAGCTCCTCAAGGCCCCCTCCACCTGCAACAAAGCACTCTCAAATGCCAAACACAGGGCTCCCTGCAACTAGCACCCGTCACACAAATCAGCAGAGACAGACGGACGGACACTCGGATACTTATCCCACCAGCCCACAGCACAGCCCCCTCTCCCCAACCCCGCTTCCCGGCCCCCCCGGCAAAAGACAAAACTCCACACTTACCCGAATGCTCCTCTCGCACACTTCCCAGGCTAACTCTGAAACGCTTCCAGTTCCACGCACAGGGCCAGGTAGGCAGGCAACTATTCGGAGTCTCCGTGCATGCATCAGGCGACGGTGTAGAGAGGAGGGGATTTAGCTCTCTCAGGAACGGGGAGAAACTTTGGGGAAAGAGGGAGCCTATACAGGAAGAATGGGCGCCACCTAAACCAAAATGGAACCCGACTGCAGGCACTTAACATTCAAAAGGTCGTAGGGCAACTTTTAAACTGAAGGGCTAGGGGAAAGCCCACGGGTGTGGAGGAGCACTTGGATCGGACAGACATCTCTTAGGGGAGGGTCTATTCATGGAGAGTCTATGTTCTAGTACGGAGGAGAGGTTGGAAGATTAGAGCGCATGGGTAAGAGCAGATGAGAAACCATCAAATGGAAAAAAAAAAAAAGTCTAACGTCTAGAAACAGCAGACACATCAAGAGTGACATTTGTCAAGCGCTTCTACACAAACGCAGGACGTCTAAACATCAAGTGGCTGAACCAGAGTGCCTCGTATCAAAGGAGGACATCGACACTATAGGCACCGCCGGAACGAGGACAATCAATGGGACAGTCATACCCGGGAGATGGATCAGAAGTACACAACAGGTCGTACTGCTGGGGGAGGGGCACTATCCATGAAAGAAAATGCCGAATCGAGTCAAGTAAAAGTCTTAAAGGAACCAAAATGTTCCATGGAATCTCTGTGGGGAGTAATTCCATGCTCCATGAAGAAGAGGAAGATAGCCGTAGGAAACTATTATACGCCACCTGACCAGGACAGCGATAGGGACTACGAAACGCTAAGGGAGATTAGCGAGGCCATCCAAATAAAAACCGCAGTAATAACAGTGGGGGATTTCAACTATCAACTGGCTACACCTCACCTCACCTCAGGACGGGATGCACAGGTCACTATTCCTGACACCTTCAAACGATTGCTTCTTGGAGCCACTGGTTCCAGCACCCACCAGGGGAGAGGCAATTCTTGACTTAGTCCTAAGCGGAGCACGGGATCTGGCCCGAGAGAACTGGACCGCTTGGAAATGGTGACCCTAATCTCATCAAGTTTCTTTTCCCACCACAGGGAAGTTAAATACCTCAGCAGCCCAACACTGTGGCACCGAATTTCGGAAAGGGGAACTACGCAAAAACGAGGAGGCTGGCTAAGCAGAAATCGACAAGGTACAGTGACAAAGGGAAAACCCCTGCAAGCTGCACAGACGCTTTTCAAAGACACCGTAAGAGAGGCCCAACTTAAATGTATACCCCACGTTAAAAAACACAGCAAGAGAACCACCAAGTAAAAGCAGCAGTGAGAGAAAAAAGGCAGCGTTGAAAAAGAAGTGCAAGTTAAATCCCAGGGAGGAAAACAGAAAGGAGCATCAACAGTCCGATTAAGTGGAAAAATAGAAGACGGAGAAGGAGACGGAGAAAGAGAAAGAGAAAAAGGAGGAGGAAGGAAAGCCAAGAGGAGTATGAAGAACAGCTAGCCAACGTTAAAAAAAAAAAAAAAAAAAAAGGTATTCAAAACCCACACATTCGGTTAAGTACATCAGAAGCAGGAAAAAGCCTGCTCAACAGCCAGCGGGGGCCACTTGACCCTCAAAATGCTAAAGGAGCACTCCAAGACCATTAGGTCGTTGGAGAAACTAAATGAATTCTTCGCTTTCGTCTTCACAGCTGACGCTGGAGTTTGGGAGATTCCCAAAGCTGAGCAATTCTCTGGAGCTGACACATCGGAGGAATTGTCCCAGACTGAGGTGTCACTAGAGGAGCTTTCGGAAGCAACGCATAAAACTTCACCGTGACAAGTCGGCGGGACCAGACGCCATTCACCCAAGAGTTCTGAAAAGAAGAAGAAGTCAAATGTGAAACCGCGCAACTATTACCGGGGGTTTGTAACCTCGCCTTTCAATCGCGCTTCTCTACTTAATGACTGGAAAGACAGCTAATGGGACGCTAATATTTTTAAAGGGGCTCTAGAGGCCACCCTGGCAATTACAGACCGGCAAGCCTAACGGCGGTACCGGGCAAATTATTTGGAACTATGGTCAAGCATCAAATTGTCAGACACGCAGACGAATGTAATTTCTTGGGGGGCAAAAACGTCAGCATGCTTTCTCTAAAGCGAGGTCATGCCTTACTGTAGAGTTCTTTGGCCGCAGGGAGGCCGGGGCGGGGGTCAACAGACATGCGGACAAGGGGGAAGCCAGCGGCTACAGTGTACTTAGATTTCTAGAAAGCCTTTGACAAGGTCCCTCCACCAACGGCTCTCACGTCAAATATGTTGTCATGGGGTAAGAGAAAACGTCCTCTCGTGGATACCTAACTGGTTAAAAAGAGACAGGAAACATCCTCTCGTGGATACCTAACTGGTTAAAAAGAGACAGGAAACAAAGGGAAGGAATCAATGGTCAGTTTTCAGACTGGAGAGATATGTTCCCCCCCCCCCCCAAGGGTCCCTACCTATTTATAAATGATCAACCTCTTTATAAATCATCTGGAGAAAAGGGGTAAAACAGTGAGGTGGTCATATTTACAGGTGATGCTAAGCTGCTCGAGATAGTTACGAACAAAGCAGACTCTGAAGAGCTTGAAAAACATCTCACAAAACTAAGTCAGTGGGCAACAAAAAAGGCAAACAAAAGTTCAGGTCGTTGAACGTAAAGTAACTTACATGGTGGGGGGGGAACCATCCCCGACTATATGTACGAAACCATGGGGACTAATTTAGCTCTAACCACCCAGGAGAGGGTGGGGGGGGGGAGGAGAGAGAAATCGATCTTGGAGTGACTGGGGAGAGTTCTCTGAAAACATCCACTCAATGTGCAGCAGCAGTCAAAAAAGCACACAGTATGGGAGGAATCCTTTCAAAAGGGATAGAGGAGACGACGACAGGCACTCTCTTATCGCCTCTCTATGAAGCCACGGTACGCCCACACCTTCCATACGGTGTACAGACGTCGCCGCCTCATCCCCAGAAAGATAAACTGGCATTGCAAAAGGTTCCGAAAAGGGCAACAAAAACGATGAGGGCTTTGGAACGGGTCCCCTGTGAAGAGAGATGAAGAAAAAGGACTGGGACTTTTCAGCTTAGAAAAAGAGGAGACTCCGGGGGGAGAGGATAGAGGTCTGTCTATACAATCGTGACTGGGGTGGAAAAGGTGCATAAGGAAAAGTTATTTACTTGTTCCCATAAGAACTAAGGGTCACCAAATGAAATGAAGAAGTAACCCGTTTAACACCCAAAGGAAGCTGTTCCTTCACCCATCGCACAGTCAACCTACGGAACTCCCCGCCACAGGAGGTCGAGAAGACCAGGACTTGAAATAGGGCTCCAAAAATGAGCTCCATCAAGGGCGTCCCTAGCCTCTGGAAACGGATGGCAGGAGAGGGATCACTTGATGCCCTCTGGGGCATCTGGCACCGGCCACTCTCGGAAAACAGGATACTGGGCTAGATGGACTTCTGGTCTGACCCACTATGGCCGGTCTTAACACAGCCCCCCAAAAGCCACGCTTCCCCTGGGGAATGTCCAAGTGGCGCTCGGGTAACTCCCCTGTTGGCTGCTCACTCACTTGGCTCTGGCTGCCTCTGGTAGAAGG
This sequence comes from Pelodiscus sinensis, assembly GCF_052426305.1. Classification (NCBI taxonomy): domain Eukaryota; kingdom Metazoa; phylum Chordata; order Testudines; family Trionychidae; genus Pelodiscus; species Pelodiscus sinensis. The sequence goes on from NC_143057.1 coordinate 10,932,154, forward strand.
CTGCTGGCTCCAAGCCTCGCCTCCAATGCAATCAGCTCCTCAAGGCCCCCTCCACCTGCAACAAAGCACTCTCAAATGCCAAACACAGGGCTCCCTGCAACTAGCACCCGTCACACAAATCAGCAGAGACAGACGGACGGACACTCGGATACTTATCCCACCAGCCCACAGCACAGCCCCCTCTCCCCAACACACCCTCCACCCAACCCCGCTTCCCGGCCCCCCCGGCAAAAGACAAAACTCCACACTTACCGGAATGCTCCTCTCGCACACTTCCCAGGCTAACTCTGAAACGCTTCCAGTTCCACGCACAGGGCCAGGTAGGCAGGCAACTATTCGGAGTCTCCGTGCGTGCATCAGGCGACGGTGTAGAGAGGAGGGGATTTAGCTCTCTCAGGAACGGGGAGAAACTTTGGGGAAAGAGGGAGCCTATACAGGAAGAATGGCCGCCACCTAAACCAAAATGGAACCCGACTGCAGGCACTTAACATTCAAAAGGTCGTAGGGCAACTTTTAAACTAAAGGGCTAGGGGAAAGCCCACGGGTGTGGAGGAGCACTTGGATCGGACAGACACATCTCTTAGGGGAGGGTCTATTCATGGAGAGTCTATGTTCTAGTACGGAGGAGAGGATGGAGGATGAGAGCGCATGGGTAAGAGCAGATGAGAAACCATCAAATGGAAAAAAAAAGGCTAACGTCTAGAAACTGCAGACACATCAAGAGTGACATTTGTCAAGCGCTTCTACACAAACGCAGGACGTCTAAACATCAAGTGGCTGAACCAGAGTGCCTCGTATCAAAGGAGGACATCGACACTATAGGCACCGCCGGAACGAGGACAATCAATGGGACAGTCATACCCGGGAGATGGATCGGAAGGACACAACAGGTCGTACTGCTGGGGGAGGGGCACTATCCATGAAAGAAAATGCAGAATCGAGTCAAGTAAAAGTCTTAAAGGAACCAAAATGTTCCATGGAATCTCTGTGGGGAGTAATTCCATGCTCCATGAAGAAGAGGAAGATAGCCGTAGGAAACTATTATACGCCACCTGACCAGGACAGCGATAGGGACTACGAAACGCTAAGGGAGATTAGCGAGGCCATCCAAATAAAAACCGCAGTAATAACAGTGGGGGATTTCAACTATCAACTGGCTACACCTCACCTCAGGACGGGACGCACGGGTCACTATTTCTGACACCTTCAAACGATTGCTTCTTGGAGCCACTGGTTCCAGCACCCACCAGGGGAGAGGCAATTCTTGACTTAGTCCTAAGCGGAGCACGGGATCTGGCCCGAGAGAACTGGACCGCTTGGAAATGGTGACCCTAATCTCATCAAGTTTCTTTTCCCACCACAGGGAAGTTAAACACCTCAGCAGCCCAACACTGTGGCACCGAATTTCGGAAAGGGGAACTATGCAAAAACGAGGAGGCTGGCTAAGCAGAAATCGACAAGGTACAGTGACAAAGGGAAAACCCCTGCAAGCTGCACGGACGCTTTTCAAAGACACCGTAAGAGAGGCCCAACTTAAATGTATACCCCACGTTAAAAAACACAGCAAGAGAACCACCAAGTAAAAGCAGCAGTGAGAGAAAAAAGGCAGCGTTGAAAAAGAAGTGCAAGTTAAATCCCAGGGAGGAAAACAGAAAGGAGCATCAACAGTCCGATTAAGTGGAAAAATAGAAGACGGAGAAGGAGACGGAGAAAGAGAAAGAGAAAAAGGAGGAGGAAGGAAAGCCAAGAGGAGTATGAAGAACAGCTAGCCAACGTTACCAAAAAAAAAAAATAAAAAAAAAAAAATAAAAAGGTATTCAAAACCCACACATTCGGTTAAGTACATCAGAAGCAGGAAAAAGCCTGCTCAACAGCCAGCGGGGGCCACTTGACCCTCAAAATGCTAAAGGAGCACTCCAAGACCATTAGGTCGTTGGAGAAACTAAATGAATTCTTCGCTTTCGTCTTCACAGCTGACGCTGGAGTTTGGGAGATTCCCAAAGCTGAGCAATTCTCTGGAGCTGACACATCGGAGGAATTGTCCCAGACTGAGGTGTCACTAGAGGAGCTTTCGGAAGCAACGCATAAAACTTCACCGTGACAAGTCGGCGGGACCAGACGCCATTCACCCAAGAGTTCTGAAAAGAAGAAGAAGTCAAATGTGAAACCGCGCAACTATTACCGGGGGTTTGTAACCTCGCCTTTCAATCGCGCTTCTCTACTTAATGACTGGAAAGACAGCTAATGGGACGCTAATATTTTTAAAGGGGCTCTAGAGGCCACCCTGGCAATTACAGACCGGCAAGCCTAACGGCGGTACCGGGCAAATTATTTGGAACTATGGTCAAGCATCAAATTGTCAGACACGCAGACGAATGTAATTTCTTGGGGGGCAAAAACGTCAGCATGCTTTCTCTAAAGCGAGGTCATGCCTTACTGTAGAGTTCTTTGGCCGCAGGGAGGCCGGGGCGGGGGTCAACAGACATGCGGACAAGGGGGAAGCCAGCGGCTACAGTGTACTTAGATTTCTAGAAAGCCTTTGACAAGGTCCCTCCACCAACGGCTCTCACGTCAAGTATGTTGTCATGGGGTAAGAGAAAACGTCCTCTCGTGGATACCTAACTGGTTAAAAAGAGACAGGAAACAAAGGGAAGGAATCAATGGTCAGTTTTCAGACTGGAGAGATATGTCCCCTCCCCCCCCCCCCAAGGGTCCCTACCTATTTATAAGTGATCAACCTCTTTATAAATCATCTGGAGAAAAGGGGTAAAACAGTGAGGTGGTCATATTTACAGGTGATGCTAAGCTGCTCGAGATAGTTACGAACAAAGCAGACTCTGAAGAGCTTGAAAAACATCTCACAAAACTAAGTCAGTGGGCAACAAAAAAGGCAAACAAAAGTTCAGGTCGTTGAACGTAAAGTAACCTACATGGTGGGGGGGAACCATCCCCGACTATATGTACGAAACCATGGGGACTAATTTAGCTCTAACCACCCAGGAGAGGGTGGGGGGGGAGGAGGAAAGAGAGAGAGAGAGAGAGAGAGAGAGAAATCGATCTTGGAGTGACTGGGGAGAGTTCTCTGAAAACATCCACTCAATGTGCAGCAGCAGTCAAAAAAGCACACAGTATGGGAGGAATCCTTTCAAAAGGGATAGAGGAGACGACGACAGGCACTCTCTTATCGCCTCTCTATGAAGCCACGGTACGCCCACACTTTCCATACGGCGTACAGACGTCGCCGCCTCATCCCCAGAAAGATAAACTGGCGTTGCAAAAGGTTCCGAAAAGGGCAACAAAAACGATGAGGGCTTTGGAACGGGTCCCCTGTGAAGAGAGATGAAGAAAAAGGACTGGGACTTTTCAGCTTAGAAAAAGAGGAGACTCCGGGGGGAGAGGATAGAGGTCTGTCTATACAATCGTGACTGGGGTGGAAAAGGTGCATAAGGAAAAGTTATTTACTTGTTCCCATAAGAACTAAGGGTCACCAAATGAAATGAAGAAGTAACCCGTTTAACACCCAAAGGAAGCTGTTCCTTCACCCATCGCACAGTCAACCTACGGAACTCCCCGCCACAGGAGGTCGAGAAGACCAGGACTTGAAATAGGGCTCCAAAAATGAGCTCCATCAAGGGCGTCCCTAGCCTCTGGAAACGGATGGCAGGAGAGGGATCACTTGATGCCCTCTGGGGCATCTGGCACCGGCCACTCTCGGAAAACAGGATACTGGGCTAGATGGACTTCTGGTCTGACCCACTATGGCCGGTCTTAACACAGCCCCCCAAAAGCCACGCTTACCCGAGCGCCACTTGGACATTCCCCAGGGGAACTCCCCTGTTGGCTGCTCACTCACTTGGCTCTGGCTGCCTCTGGTAGAAGGCTGCTGGCTCCAAGCCTCGCCTCCAACGCAATCAGCTCCTCAAGGCCCCCTCCACCTGCAACAAAGCACTCTCAAATGCCAAACACAGGGCTCCCTGCAACTAGCACCCGTCACACAAATCAGCAGAGACAGACGGACGGACACTCGGATACTTATCCCACCAGCCCACAGCACAGCCCCCTCTCCCCAACACACCCTCCACCCAACCCCGCTTCCCGGCCCCCCCGGCAAAAGACAAAACTCCACACTTACCCGAATGCTCCTCTCGCACACTTCCCAGGCTAACTCTGAAACGCTTCCAGTTCCACGCACAGGGCCAGGTAGGCAGGCAACTATTCGGAGTCTCCGTGCGTGCATCAGGCGACGGTGTAGAGAGGAGGGGATTTAGCTCTCTCAGGAACGGGGAGAAACTTTGGGGAAAGAGGGAGCCTATACAGGAAGAATGGGCGCCACCTAAACCAAAATGGAACCCGACTGCAGGCACTTAACATTCAAAAGGTCGTAGGGCAACTTTTAAACTAAAGGGCTAGGGGAAAGCCCACGGGTGTGGAGGAGCACTTGGATCGGACAGACACATCTCTTAGGGGAGGGTCTATTCATGGAGAGTCTATGTTCTAGTACGGAGGAGAGGATGGAGGATGAGAGCGCATGGGTAAGAGCAGATGAGAAACCATCAAATGGAAAAAAAAAAAGGCTAACGTCTAGAAACTGCAGACACATCAAGAGTGACATTTGTCAAGCGCTTCTACACAAACGCAGGACGTCTAAACATCAAGTGGACGAACCAGAGTGCCTCGTATCAAAGGAGGACATCGACACTATAGGCACCGCCGGAACGAGGACAATCAATGGGACAGTCATACCCGGGAGATGGATCAGAAGGACACAACAGGTCGTACTGCTGGGGGAGGGGCACTATCCATGAAAGAAAATGCAGAATCGAGTCAAGTAAAAGTCTTAAAGGAACCAAAATGTTCCACGGAATCTCTGTGGGGAGTAATTCCATGCTCCATGAAGAAGAGGAAGATAGCCGTAGGAAACTATTATATGCCACCTGACCAGGACAGCGATAGGGACTACGAAACGCTAAGGGAGATTAGCGAGGCCATCCAAATAAAAACCGCAGTAATAACAGTGGGGGTTTCAACTATCAACTGGCTACACCTCACCTCACCTCAGGACGGGACGCACGGGTCACTATTTCTGACACCTTCAAACGATTGCTTCTTGGAGCCACTGGTTCCAGCACCCACCAGGGGAGAGGCAATTCTTGACTTAGTCCTAAGCGGAGCACGGGATCTGGCCCGAGAGAACTGGACCGCTTGGAAATGGTGACCCTAATCTCATCAAGTTTCTTTTCCCACCACAGGGAAGTTAAATACCTCAGCAGCCCAACACTGTGGCACCGAATTTCGGAAAGGGGAACTACGCAAAAACGAGGAGGCTGGCTAAGCAGAAATCGACAAGGTACAGTGACAAAGGGAAAACCCCTGCAAGCTGCACGGACGCTTTTCAAAGACACCGTAAGAGAGGCCCAACTTAAATGTATACCCCACGTTAAAAAACACAGCAAGAGAACCACCAAGTAAAAGCAGCAGTGAGAGAAAAAAGGCAGCGTTGAAAAAGAAGTGCAAGTTAAATCCCAGGGAGGAAAACAGAAAGGAGCATCAACAGTCCGATTAAGTGGAAAAATAGAAGACGGAGAAGGAGACGGAGAAAGAGAAAGAGAAAAAGGAGGAGGAAGGAAAGCCAAGAGGAGTATGAAGAACAGCTAGCCAACGTTACAAAAAAAAAAAAAAAAAAAAGGTATTCAAAACCCACACATTCGGTTAAGTACATCAGAAGCAGGAAAAGCCTGCTCAACAGCCAGCGGGGGCCACTTGACCCTCAAAATGCTAAAGGAGCACTCCAAGACCATTAGGTCGTTGGAGAAACTAAATGAATTCTTCGCTTTCGTCTTCTCAGCTGACGCTGGAGTTTGGGAGATTCCCAAAGCTGAGCAATTCTCTGGAGCTGACACATCGGAGGAATTGTCCCAGACTGAGGTGTCACTAGAGGAGCTTTCGGAAGCAACGCATAAAACTTCACCGTGACAAGTCGGCGGGACCAGACGCCATTCACCCAAGAGTTCTGAAAAGAAGAAGAAGTCAAATGTGAAACCGCGCAACTATTACCGGGGGTTTGTAACCTCGCCTTTCAATCGCGCTTCTCTACTTAATGACTGGAAAGACAGCTAATGGGACGCTAATATTTTTAAAGGGGCTCTAGAGGCCACCCTGGCAATTACAGACCGGCAAGCCTAACGGCGGTACCGGGCAAATTATTTGGAACTATGGTCAAGCATCAAATTGTCAGACACGCAGACGAATGTAATTTCTTGGGGGGCAAAAACGTCAGCATGCTTTCTCTAAAGCGAGGTCATGCCTTACTGTAGAGTTCTTTGGCCGCAGGGAGGCCGGGGCGGGGGTCAACAGACATGCGGACAAGGGGGAAGCCAGCGGCTACAGTGTACTTAGATTTCTAGAAAGCCTTTGACAAGGTCCCTCCACCAACGGCTCTCACGTCAAGTATGTTGTCATGGGGTAAGAGAAAACGTCCTCTCGTGGATACCTAACTGGTTAAAAAGAGACAGGAAACATCCTCTCGTGGATACCTAACTGGTTAAAAAGAGACAGGAAACAAAGGGAAGGAATCAATGGTCAGTTTTCAGACTGGAGAGATATGTCCCCTCCCCCCCCCCAAGGGTCCCTACCTATTTATAAGTGATCAACCTCTTTATAAATCATCTGGAGAAAAGGGGTAAAACAGTGAGGTGGTCATATTTACAGGTGATGCTAAGCTGCTCGAGATAGTTACGAACAAAGCAGACTCTGAAGAGCTTGAAAAACATCTCACAAAACTAAGTCAGTGGGCAACAAAAAAGGCAAACAAAAGTTCAGGTCGTTGAACGTAAAGTAACCTACATGGTGGGGGGGGAACCATCCCCGACTATATGTACGAAACCATGGGGACTAATTTAGCTCTAACCACCCAGGAGAGGGGGGGGGGGGAGGGGAGGAGAGAGAGAGAAAAATCGATCTTGGAGTGACTGGGGAGAGTTCTCTGAAAACATCCACTCAATGTGCAGCAGCAGTCAAAAAAGCACACAGTATGGGAGGAATCCTTTCAAAAGGGATAGAGGAGACGACGACAGGCACTCTCTTATCGCCTCTCTATGAAGCCACGGTACGCCCACACCTTCCATACGGCGTACAGACGTCGCCGCCTCATCCCCAGAAAGATAAACTGGCATTGCAAAAGGTTCCGAAAAGGGCAACAAAAACGATGAGGGCTTTGGAACGGGTCCCCTGTGAAGAGAGATGAAGAAAAAGGACTGGGACTTTTCAGCTTAGAGAGGATAGAGGTCTGTCTATACAATCGTGACTGGGGTGGAAAAGGTGCATAAGGAAAAGTTATTTACTTGTTCCCATAAGAACTAAGGGTCACCAAATGAAATGAAGAAGTAACCCGTTTAACACCCAAAGGAAGCTGTTCCTTCACCCATCGCACAGTCAACCTACGGAACTCCCTGCCACAGGAGGTCGAGAAGACCAGGACTTGAAATAGGGCTCCAAAAATGAGCTCCATCAAGGGCGTCCCTAGCCTCTGGAAACGGATGGCAGGAGAGGGATCACTTGATGCCCTCTGGGGCATCTGGCACCGGCCACTCTCGGAAAACAGGATACTGGGCTAGATGGACTTCTGGTCTGACCCACTATGGCCGGTCTTAACACAGCCCCCCAAAAGCCACGCTTACCCGAGCGCCACTTGGACATTCCCCAGGGGAACTCCCCTGTTGGCTGCTCACTCACTTGGCTCTGGCTGCCTCTGGTAGAAGGCTGCTGGCTCCAAGCCTCGCCTCCAACGCAATCAGCTCCTCAAGGCCCCCTCCACCTGCAACAAAGCACTCTCAAATGCCAAACACAGGGCTCCCTGCAACTAGCACCCGTCACACAAATCAGCAGAGACAGACGGACGGACACTCGGATACTTATCCCACCAGCCCACAGCACAGCCCCCTCTCCCCAACCCCGCTTCCCGGCCCCCCCGGCAAAAGACAAAACTCCACACTTACCCGAATGCTCCTCTCGCACACTTCCCAGGCTAACTCTGAAACGCTTCCAGTTCCACGCACAGGGCCAGGTAGGCAGGCAACTATTCGGAGTCTCCGTGCATGCATCAGGCGACGGTGTAGAGAGGAGGGGATTTAGCTCTCTCAGGAACGGGGAGAAACTTTGGGGAAAGAGGGAGCCTATACAGGAAGAATGGGCGCCACCTAAACCAAAATGGAACCCGACTGCAGGCACTTAACATTCAAAAGGTCGTAGGGCAACTTTTAAACTGAAGGGCTAGGGGAAAGCCCACGGGTGTGGAGGAGCACTTGGATCGGACAGACATCTCTTAGGGGAGGGTCTATTCATGGAGAGTCTATGTTCTAGTACGGAGGAGAGGTTGGAAGATTAGAGCGCATGGGTAAGAGCAGATGAGAAACCATCAAATGGAAAAAAAAAAAAAGTCTAACGTCTAGAAACAGCAGACACATCAAGAGTGACATTTGTCAAGCGCTTCTACACAAACGCAGGACGTCTAAACATCAAGTGGCTGAACCAGAGTGCCTCGTATCAAAGGAGGACATCGACACTATAGGCACCGCCGGAACGAGGACAATCAATGGGAGAGTCATACCCGGGAGATGGATCAGAAGTACACAACAGGTCGTACTGCTGGGGGAGGGGCACTATCCATGAAAGAAAATGCCGAATCGAGTCAAGTAAAAGTCTTAAAGGAACCAAAATGTTCCATGGAATCTCTGTGGGGAGTAATTCCATGCTCCATGAAGAAGAGGAAGATAGCCGTAGGAAACTATTATACGCCACCTGACCAGGACAGCGATAGGGACTACGAAACGCTAAGGGAGATTAGCGAGGCCATCCAAATAAAAACCGCAGTAATAACAGTGGGGGATTTCAACTATCAACTGGCTACACCTCACCTCACCTCAGGACGGGATGCACAGGTCACTATTCCTGACACCTTCAAACGATTGCTTCTTGGAGCCACTGGTTCCAGCACCCACCAGGGGAGAGGCAATTCTTGACTTAGTCCTAAGCGGAGCACGGGATCTGGCCCGAGAGAACTGGACCGCTTGGAAATGGTGACCCTAATCTCATCAAGTTTCTTTTCCCACCACAGGGAAGTTAAATACCTCAGCAGCCCAACACTGTGGCACCGAATTTCGGAAAGGGGAACTACGCAAAAACGAGGAGGCTGGCTAAGCAGAAATCGACAAGGTACAGTGACAAAGGGAAAACCCCTGCAAGCTGCACAGACGCTTTTCAAAGACACCGTAAGAGAGGCCCAACTTAAATGTATACCCCACGTTAAAAAACACAGCAAGAGAACCACCAAGTAAAAGCAGCAGTGAGAGAAAAAAGGCAGCGTTGAAAAAGAAGTGCAAGTTAAATCCCAGGGAGGAAAACAGAAAGGAGCATCAACAGTCCGATTAAGTGGAAAAATAGAAGACGGAGAAGGAGACGGAGAAAGAGAAAGAGAAAAAGGAGGAGGAAGGAAAGCCAAGAGGAGTATGAAGAACAGCTAGCCAACGTTAAAAAAAAAAAAAAAAAAAAAAGGTATTCAAAACCCACACATTCGGTTAAGTACATCAGAAGCAGGAAAAAGCCTGCTCAACAGCCAGCGGGGGCCACTTGACCCTCAAAATGCTAAAGGAGCACTCCAAGACCATTAGGTCGTTGGAGAAACTAAATGAATTCTTCGCTTTCGTCTTCACAGCTGACGCTGGAGTTTGGGAGATTCCCAAAGCTGAGCAATTCTCTGGAGCTGACACATCGGAGGAATTGTCCCAGACTGAGGTGTCACTAGAGGAGCTTTCGGAAGCAACGCATAAAACTTCACCGTGACAAGTCGGCGGGACCAGACGCCATTCACCCAAGAGTTCTGAAAAGAAGAAGAAGTCAAATGTGAAACCGCGCAACTATTACCGGGGGTTTGTAACCTCGCCTTTCAATCGCGCTTCTCTACTTAATGACTGGAAAGACAGCTAATGGGACGCTAATATTTTTAAAGGGGCTCTAGAGGCCACCCTGGCAATTACAGACCGGCAAGCCTAACGGCGGTACCGGGCAAATTATTTGGAACTATGGTCAAGCATCAAATTGTCAGACACGCAGACGAATGTAATTTCTTGGGGGGCAAAAACGTCAGCATGCTTTCTCTAAAGCGAGGTCATGCCTTACTGTAGAGTTCTTTGGCCGCAGGGAGGCCGGGGCGGGGGTCAACAGACATGCGGACAAGGGGGAAGCCAGCGGCTACAGTGTACTTAGATTTCTAGAAAGCCTTTGACAAGGTCCCTCCACCAACGGCTCTCACGTCAAATATGTTGTCATGGGGTAAGAGAAAACATCCTCTCGTGGATACCTAACTGGTTAAAAAGAGACAGGAAACAAAGGGAAGGAATCAATGGTCAGTTTTCAGACTGGAGAGATATGTTCCCCCCCCCCCCCAAGGGTCCCTACCTATTTATAAATGATCAACCTCTTTATAAATCATCTGGAGAAAAGGGGTAAAACAGTGAGGTGGTCATATTTACAGGTGATGCTAAGCTGCTCGAGATAGTTACGAACAAAGCAGACTCTGAAGAGCTTGAAAAACATCTCACAAAACTAAGTCAGTGGGCAACAAAAAAGGCAAACAAAAGTTCAGGTCGTTGAACGTAAAGTAACTTACATGGTGGGGGGGGAACCATCCCCGACTATATGTACGAAACCATGGGGACTAATTTAGCTCTAACCACCCAGGAGAGGGTGGGGGGGGGGAGGAGAGAGAAATCGATCTTGGAGTGACTGGGGAGAGTTCTCTGAAAACATCCACTCAATGTGCAGCAGCAGTCAAAAAAGCACACAGTATGGGAGGAATCCTTTCAAAAGGGATAGAGGAGACGACGACAGGCACTCTCTTATCGCCTCTCTATGAAGCCACGGTACGCCCACACCTTCCATACGGTGTACAGACGTCGCCGCCTCATCCCCAGAAAGATAAACTGGCATTGCAAAAGGTTCCGAAAAGGGCAACAAAAACGATGAGGGCTTTGGAACGGGTCCCCTGTGAAGAGAGATGAAGAAAAAGGACTGGGACTTTTCAGCTTAGAAAAAGAGGAGACTCCGGGGGGAGAGGATAGAGGTCTGTCTATACAATCGTGACTGGGGTGGAAAAGGTGCATAAGGAAAAGTTATTTACTTGTTCCCATAAGAACTAAGGGTCACCAAATGAAATGAAGAAGTAACCCGTTTAACACCCAAAGGAAGCTGTTCCTTCACCCATCGCACAGTCAACCTACGGAACTCCCCGCCACAGGAGGTTGAGAAGACCAGGACTTGAAATAGGGCTCCAAAAATGAGCTCCATCAAGGGCGTCCCTAGCCTCTGGAAACGGATGGCAGGAGAGGGATCACTTGATGCCCTCTGGGGCATCTGGCACCGGCCACTCTCGGAAAACAGGATACTGGGCTAGATGGACTTCTGGTCTGACCCACTATGGCCGGTCTTAACACAGCCCCCCAAAAGCCACGCTTCCCCTGGGGAATGTCCAAGTGGCGCTCGGGTAACTCCCCTGTTGGCTGCTCACTCACTTGGCTCTGGCTGCCTCTGGTAGAAGGCTGCTGGCTCCAAGCCTCGCCTCCAATGCAATCAGCTCCTCAAGGCCCCCTCCACCTGCAACAAAGCACTCTCAAATGCCAAACACAGGGCTCCCTGCAACTAGCACCCGTCACACAAATCAGCAGAGACAGACGGACGGACACTCGGATACTTATCCCACCAGCCCACAGCACAGCCCCCTCTCCCCAACACACCCTCCACCCAACCCCGCTTCCCGGCCCCCCCGGCAAAAGACAAAACTCCACACTTACCGGAATGCTCCTCTCGCACACTTCCCAGGCTAACTCTGAAACGCTTCCAGTTCCACGCACAGGGCCAGGTAGGCAGGCAACTATTCGGAGTCTCCGTGCGTGCATCAGGCGACGGTGTAGAGAGGAGGGGATTTAGCTCTCTCAGGAACGGGGAGAAACTTTGGGGAAAGAGGGAGCCTATACAGGAAGAATGGCCGCCACCTAAACCAAAATGGAACCCGACTGCAGGCACTTAACATTCAAAAGGTCGTAGGGCAACTTTTAAACTAAAGGGCTAGGGGAAAGCCCACGGGTGTGGAGGAGCACTTGGATCGGACAGACACATCTCTTAGGGGAGGGTCTATTCATGGAGAGTCTATGTTCTAGTACGGAGGAGAGGATGGAGGATGAGAGCGCATGGGTAAGAGCAGATGAGAAACCATCAAATGGAAAAAAAAAAAGGCTAACGTCTAGAAACTGCAGACACATCAAGAGTGACATTTGTCAAGCGCTTCTACACAAACGCAGGACGTCTAAACATCAAGTGGACGAACCAGAGTGCCTCGTATCAAAGGAGGACATCGACACTATAGGCACCGCCGGAACGAGGACAATCAATGGGACAGTCATACCCGGGAGATGGATCGGAAGGACACAACAGGTCGTACTGCTGGGGGAGGGGCACTATCCATGAAAGAAAATGCAGAATCGAGTCAAGTAAAAGTCTTAAAGGAACCAAAATGTTCCACGGAATCTCTGTGGGGAGTAATTCCATGCTCCATGAAGAAGAGGAAGATAGCCGTAGGAAACTATTATATGCCACCTGACCAGGACAGCGATAGGGACTACGAAACGCTAAGGGAGATTAGCGAGGCCATCCAAATAAAAACCGCAGTAATAACAGTGGGGGATTTCAACTATCAACTGGCTACACCTCACCTCAGGACGGGACGCACGGGTCACTATTTCTGACACCTTCAAACGATTGCTTCTTGGAGCCACTGGTTCCAGCACCCACCAGGGGAGAGGCAATTCTTGACTTAGTCCTAAGCGGAGCACGGGATCTGGCCCGAGAGAACTGGACCGCTTGGAAATGGTGACCCTAATCTCATCAAGTTTCTTTTCCCACCACAGGGAAGTTAAACACCTCAGCAGCCCAACACTGTGGCACCGAATTTCGGAAAGGGGAACTACGCAAAAACGAGGAGGCTGGCTAAGCAGAAATCGACAAGGTACAGTGACAAAGGGAAAACCCCTGCAAGCTGCACGGACGCTTTTCAAAGACACCGTAAGAGAGGCCCAACTTAAATGTATACCCCACGTTAAAAAACACAGCAAGAGAACCACCAAGTAAAAGCAGCAGTGAGAGAAAAAAGGCAGCGTTGAAAAAGAAGTGCAAGTTAAATCCCAGGGAGGAAAACAGAAAGGAGCATCAACAGTCCGATTAAGTGGAAAAATAGAAGACGGAGAAGGAGACGGAGAAAGAGAAAAAGGAGGAGGAAGGAAAGCCAAGAGGAGTATGAAGAACAGCTAGCCAACGTTACCAAAAAAAAAAAAAAAAAAAAAGGTATTCAAAACCCACACATTCGGTTAAGTACATCAGAAGCAGGAAAAAGCCTGCTCAACAGCCAGCGGGGGCCACTTGACCCTCAAAATGCTAAAGGAGCACTCCAAGACCATTAGGTCGTTGGAGAAACTAAATGAATTCTTCGCTTTCGTCTTCACAGCTGACGCTGGAGTTTGGGAGATTCCCAAAGCTGAGCAATTCTCTGGAGCTGACACATCGGAGGAATTGTCCCAGACTGAGGTGTCACTAGAGGAGCTTTCGGAAGCAACGCATAAAACTTCACCGTGACAAGTCGGCGGGACCAGACGCCATTCACCCAAGAGTTCTGAAAAGAAGAAGAAGTCAAATGTGAAACCGCGCAACTATTACCGGGGGTTTGTAACCTCGCCTTTCAATCGCGCTTCTCTACTTAATGACTGGAAAGACAGCTAATGGGACGCTAATATTTTTAAAGGGGCTCTAGAGGCCACCCTGGCAATTACAGACCGGCAAGCCTAACGGCGGTACCGGGCAAATTATTTGGAACTATGGTCAAGCATCAAATTGTCAGACACGCAGACGAATGTAATTTCTTGGGGGGCAAAAACGTCAGCATGCTTTCTCTAAAGCGAGGTCATGCCTTACTGTAGAGTTCTTTGGCCGCAGGGAGGCCGGGGCGGGGGTCAACAGACATGCGGACAAGGGGGAAGCCAGCGGCTACAGTGTACTTAGATTTCTAGAAAGCCTTTGACAAGGTCCCTCCACCAACGGCTCTCACGTCAAGTATGTTGTCATGGGGTAAGAGAAAACGTCCTCTCGTGGATACCTAACTGGTTAAAAAGAGACAGGAAACAAAGGGAAGGAATCAATGGTCAGTTTTCAGACTGGAGAGATATGTCCCCTCCCCCCCCAAGGGTCCCTACCTATTTATAAGTGATCAACCTCTTTATAAATCATCTGGAGAAAAGGGGTAAAACAGTGAGGTGGTCATATTTACAGGTGATGCTAAGCTGCTCGAGATAGTTACGAACAAAGCAGACTCTGAAGAGCTTGAAAAACATCTCACAAAACTAAGTCAGTGGGCAACAAAAAAGGCAAACAAAAGTTCAGGTCGTTGAACGTAAAGTAACCTACATGGTGGGGGGGGAACCATCCCCGACTATATGTACGAAACCATGGGGACTAATTTAGCTCTAACCACCCAGGAGAGGGTGGGGGGGGAGGAGGAAAGAGAGAGAGAGAGAGAGAGAGAGAAATCGATCTTGGAGTGACTGGGGAGAGTTCTCTGAAAACATCCACTCAATGTGCAGCAGCAGTCAAAAAAGCACACAGTATGGGAGGAATCCTTTCAAAAGGGATAGAGGAGACGACGACAGGCACTCTCTTATCGCCTCTCTATGAAGCCACGGTACGCCCACACTTTCCATATGGCGTACAGACGTCGCCGCCTCATCCCCAGAAAGATAAACTGGCGTTGCAAAAGGTTCCGAAAAGGGCAACAAAAACGATGAGGGCTTTGGAACGGGTCCCCTGTGAAGAGAGATGAAGAAAAAGGACTGGGACTTTTCAGCTTAGAAAAAGAGGAGACTCCGGGGGGAGAGGATAGAGGTCTGTCTATACAATCGTGACTGGGGTGGAAAAGGTGCATAAGGAAAAGTTATTTACTTGTTCCCATAAGAACTAAGGGTCACCAAATGAAATGAAGAAGTAACCCGTTTAACACCCAAAGGAAGCTGTTCCTTCACCCATCGCACAGTCAACCTACGGAACTCCCCGCCACAGGAGGTCGAGAAGACCAGGACTTGAAATAGGGCTCCAAAAATGAGCTCCATCAAGGGCGTCCCTAGCCTCTGGAAACGGATGGCAGGAGAGGGATCACTTGATGCCCTCTGGGGCATCTGGCACCGGCCACTCTCGGAAAACAGGATACTGGGCTAGATGGACTTCTGGTCTGACCCACTATGGCCGGTCTTAACACAGCCCCCCAAAAGCCACGCTTACCCGAGCGCCACTTGGACATTCCCCAGGGGAACTCCCCTGTTGGCTGCTCACTCACTTGGCTCTGGCTGCCTCTGGTAGAAGGCTGCTGGCTCCAAGCCTCGCCTCCAACGCAATCAGCTCCTCAAGGCCCCCTCCACCTGCAACAAAGCACTCTCAAATGCCAAACACAGGGCTCCCTGCAACTAGCACCCGTCACACAAATCAGCAGAGACAGACGGACGGACACTCGGATACTTATCCCACCAGCCCACAGCACAGCCCCCTCTCCCCAACACACCCTCCACCCAACCCCGCTTCCCGGCCCCCCCGGCAAAAGACAAAACTCCACACTTACCCGAATGCTCCTCTCGCACACTTCCCAGGCTAACTCTGAAACGCTTCCAGTTCCACGCACAGGGCCAGGTAGGCAGGCAACTATTCGGAGTCTCCGTGCGTGCATCAGGCGACGGTGTAGAGAGGAGGGGATTTAGCTCTCTCAGGAACGGGGAGAAACTTTGGGGAAAGAGGGAGCCTATACAGGAAGAATGGGCGCCACCTAAACCAAAATGGAACCCGACTGCAGGCACTTAACATTCAAAAGGTCGTAGGGCAACTTTTAAACTAAAGGGCTAGGGGAAAGCCCACGGGTGTGGAGGAGCACTTGGATCGGACAGACACATCTCTTAGGGGAGGGTCTATTCATGGAGAGTCTATGTTCTAGTACGGAGGAGAGGATGGAGGATGAGAGCGCATGGGTAAGAGCAGATGAGAAACCATCAAATGGAAAAAAAAAAGGCTAACGTCTAGAAACGGCAGACACATCAAGAGTGACATTTGTCAAGCGCTTCTACACAAACGCAGGACGTCTAAACATCAAGTGGCTGAACCAGAGTGCCTCGTATCAAAGGAGGACATCGACACTATAGGCACCGCCGGAACGAGGACAATCAATGGGACAGTCATACCCGGGAGATGGATCAGAAGGACACAACAGGTCGTACTGCTGGGGGAGGGGCACTATGCATGAAAGAAAATGCAGAATCGAGTCAAGTAAAAGTCTTAAAGGAACCAAAATGTTCCACGGAATCTCTGTGGGGAGTAACTCCATGCTCCATAAAGAAGAGGAAGATAGCCGTAGGAAACTACTATACGCCACCTGACCAGGACAGCGATAGGGACTACGAAACGCTAAGGGAGATTAGCGAGGCCATCCAAATAAAAACCGCAGTAATAACAGTGGGGGATTTCAACTATCAACTGGCTACACCTCACCTCACCTCACCTCAGGACGGGACGCACAGGTCACTATTTCTGACACCTTCAAACGATTGCTTCTTGGAGCCACTGGTTCCAGCACCCACCAGGGGAGAGGCAATTCTTGACTTAGTCCTAAGCGGAGCACGGGATCTGGCCCGAGAGAACTGGACCGCTTGGAAATGGTGACCCTAATCTCATCAAGTTTCTTTTCCCACCACAGGGAAGTTAAACACCTCAGCAGCCCAACACTGTGGCACCGAATTTCGGAAAGGGGAACTACGCAAAAACGAGGAGGCTGGCTAAGCAGAAATGGACAAGGTACAGTGACAAAGGGAAAACCCCTGCAAGCTGCACGGACGCTTTTCAAAGACACCGTAAGAGAGGCCCAACTTAAATGTATACCCCACATTAAAAAACACAGCAAGAGAACCACCAAGTAAAAGCAGCAGTGAGAGAAAAAAGGCAGCGTTGAAAAAGAAGTGCAAGTTAAATCCCAGGGAGGAAAACAGAAAGGAGCATCAACAGTCCGATTAAGTGGAAAAATAGAAGACGGAGAAGGAGACGGAGAAAGAGAAAGAGAAAAAGGAGGAGGAAGGAAAGCCAAGAGGAGTATGAAGAACAGCTAGCCAACGTTACAAAAAAAAAAAAAAAAAAAAAAGGTATTCAAAACCCACACATTCGGTTAAGTACATCAGAAGCAGGAAAAAGCCTGCTCAACAGCCAGCGGGGGCCACTTGACCCTCAAAATGCTAAAGGAGCACTCCAAGACCATTAGGTCGTTGGAGAAACTAAATGAATTCTTCGCTTTCGTCTTCACAGCTGACGCTGGAGTTTGGGAGATTCCCAAAGCTGAGCAATTCTCTGGAGCTGACACATCGGAGGAATTGTCCCAGACTGAGGTGTCACTAGAGGAGCTTTCGGAAGCAACGCATAAAACTTCACCGTGACAAGTCGGCGGGACCAGACGCCATTCACCCAAGAGTTCTGAAAAGAAGAAGAAGTCAAATGTGAAACCGCGCAACTATTACCGGGGGTTTGTAACCTCGCCTTTCAATCGCGCTTCTCTACTTAATGACTGGAAAGACAGCTAATGGGACGCTAATATTTTTAAAGGGGCTCTAGAGGCCACCCTGGCAATTACAGACCGGCAAGCCTAACGGCGGTACCGGGCAAATTATTTGGAACTATGGTCAAGCATCAAATTGTCAGACACGCAGACGAATGTAATTTCTTGGGGGGCAAAAACGTCAGCATGCTTTCTCTAAAGCGAGGTCATGCCTTACTGTAGAGTTCTTTGGCCGCAGGGAGGCCGGGGCGGGGGTCAACAGACATGCGGACAAGGGGGAAGCCAGCGGCTACAGTGTACTTAGATTTCTAGAAAGCCTTTGACAAGGTCCCTCCACCAACGGCTCTCACGTCAAGTATGTTGTCATGGGGTAAGAGAAAACGTCCTCTCGTGGATACCTAACTGGTTAAAAAGAGACAGGAAACAAAGGGAAGGAATCAATGGTCAGTTTTCAGACTGGAGAGATATGTCCCCTCCCCCCCCCCAAGGGTCCCTACCTATTTATAAGTGATCAACCTCTTTATAAATCATCTGGAGAAAAGGGGTAAAACAGTGAGGTGGTCATATTTACAGGTGATGCTAAGCTGCTCGAGATAGTTACGAACAAAGCAGACTCTGAAGAGCTTGAAAAACATCTCACAAAACTAAGTCAGTGGGCAACAAAAAAGGCAAACAAAAGTTCAGGTCGTTGAACGTAAAGTAACCTACATGGTGGGGGGGGAACCATCCCCGACTATATGTACGAAACCATGGGGACTAATTTAGCTCTAACCACCCAGGAGAGGGTGGGGGGGGGGAGGAGAGAGAGAGAGAGAGAGAGAAAAATCGATCTTGGAGTGACTGGGGAGAGTTCTCTGAAAACATCCACTCAATGTGCAGCAGCAGTCAAAAAAGCACACAGTATGGGAGGAATCCTTTCAAAAGGGATAGAGGAGACGACGACAGGCACTCTCTTATCGCCTCTCTATGAAGCCACGGTACGCCCACACCTTCCATACGGCGTACAGACGTCGCCGCCTCATCCCCAGAAAGATAAACTGGCGTTGCAAAAGGTTCCGAAAAGGGCAACAAAAACGATGAGGGCTTTGGAACGGGTCCCCTGTGAAGAGAGATGAAGAAAAAGGACTGGGACTTTTCAGCTTAGAAAAAGAAGAGACTCCGGGGGGAGAGGATAGAGGTCTGTCTATACAATCGTGACTGGGGTGGAAAAGGTGCATAAGGAAAAGTTATTTACTTGTTCCCATAAGAACTAAGGGTCACCAAATGAAATGAAGAAGTAACCCGTTTAACACCCAAAGGAAGCTGTTCCTTCACCCATCGCACAGTCAACCTACGGAACTCCCCGCCACAGGAGGTCGAGAAGACCAGGACTTGAAATAGGGCTCCAAAAATGAGCTCCATCAAGGGCGTCCCTAGCCTCTGGAAACGGATGGCAGGAGAGGGATCACTTGATGCCCTCTGGGGCATCTGGCACCGGCCACTCTCGGAAAACAGGATACTGGGCTAGATGGACTTCTGGTCTGACCCACTATGGCCGGTCTTAACACAGCCCCCCAAAAGCCACGCTTACCCGAGCGCCACTTGGACATTCCCCAGGGGAACTCCCCTGTTGGCTGCTCACTCACTTGGCTCTGGCTGCCTCTGGTAGAAGGCTGCTGGCTCCAAGCCTCGCCTCCAACGCAATCAGCTCCTCAAGGCCCCCTCCACCTGCAACAAAGCACTCTCAAATGCCAAACACAGGGCTCCCTGCAACTAGCACCCGTCACACAAATCAGCAGAGACAGACGGACGGACACTCGGATACTTATCCCACCAGCCCACAGCACAGCCCCCTCTCCCCAACACACCCTCCACCCAACCCCGCTTCCCGGCCCCCCCGGCAAAAGACAAAACTCCACACTTACCCGAATGCTCCTCTCGCACACTTCCCAGGCTAACTCTGAAACGCTTCCAGTTCCACGCACAGGGCCAGGTAGGCAGGCAACTATTCGGAGTCTCCGTGCGTGCATCAGGCGACGGTGTAGAGAGGAGGGGATTTAGCTCTCTCAGGAACGGGGAGAAACTTTGGGGAAAGAGGGAGCCTATACAGGAAGAATGGGCGCCACCTAAACCAAAATGGAACCCGACTGCAGGCACTTAACATTCAAAAGGTCGTAGGGCAACTTTTAAACTAAAGGGCTAGGGGAAAGCCCACGGGTGTGGAGGAGCACTTGGATCGGACAGACACATCTCTTAGGGGAGGGTCTATTCATGGAGAGTCTATGTTCTAGTACGGAGGAGAGGATGGAAGATGAGAGCGCATGGGTAAGAGCAGATGAGAAACCATCAAATGGAAAAAAAAAAAGGCTAACGTCTAGAAACGGCAGACACATCAAGAGTGACATTTGTCAAGCGCTTCTACACAAACGCAGGACGTCTAAACATCAAGTGGACGAACCAGAGTGCCTCGTATCAAAGGAGGACATCGACACTATAGGCACCACGGAAACTTGCCGGAACGAGGACAATCAATGGGACAGTCATACCCGGGAGATGGATCAGAAGGACACAACAGGTCGTACTGCTGGGGGAGGGGCACTATCCATGAAAGAAAATGCAGAATCGAGTCAAGTAAAAGTCTTAAAGGAACCAAAATGTTCCACGGAATCTCTGTGGGGAGTAATTCCATGCTCCATAAAGAAGAGGAAGATAGCCGTAGGAAACTATTATACGCCACCTGACCAGGACAGCGATAGGGACTACGAAACGCTAAGGGAGATTAGCGAGGCCATCCAAATAAAAACCGCAGTAATAACAGTGGGGGATTTCAACTATCAACTGGCTACACCTCACCTCACCTCAGGACGGGACGCACGGGTCACTATTTCTGACACCTTCAAACGATTGCTTCTTGGAGCCACTGGTTCCAGCACCCACCAGGGGAGAGGCAATTCTTGACTTAGTCCTAAGCGGAGCACGGGATCTGGCCCGAGAGAACTGGACCGCTTGGAAATGGTGACCCTAATCTCATCAAGTTTCTTTTCCCACCACAGGGAAGTTAAACACCTCAGCAGCCCAACACTGTGGCACCGAATTTCGGAAAGGGGAACTACGCAAAAACGAGGAGGCTGGCTAAGCAGAAATCGACAAGGTACAGTGACAAAGGGAAAACCCCTGCAAGCTGCACGGACGCTTTTCAAAGACACCGTAAGAGAGGCCCAACTTAAATGTATACCCCACGTTAAAAAACACAGCAAGAGAACCACCAAGTAAAAGCAGCAGTGAGAGAAAAAAGGCAGCGTTGAAAAAGAAGTGCAAGTTAAATCCCAGGGAGGAAAACAGAAAGGAGCATCAACAGTCCGATTAAGTGGAAAAATAGAAGACGGAGAAGGAGACGGAGAAAGAGAAAGAGAAAAAGGAGGAGGAAGGAAAGCCAAGAGGAGTATGAAGAACAGCTAGCCAACATTACAAAAAAAAAAAAAAAAAAAGGTATTAAAAACCCACACATTCGGTTAAGTACATCAGAAGCAGGAAAAAGCCTGCTCAACAGCCAGCGGGGGCCACTTGACCCTCAAAATGCTAAAGGAACACTCCAAGACCATTAGGTCGTTGGAGAAACTAAATGAATTCTTCGCTTTCGTCTTCACAGCTGACGCTGGAGTTTGGGAGATTCCCAAAGCTGAGCAATTCTCTGGAGCTGACACATCGGAGGAATTGTCCCAGACTGAGGTGTCACTAGAGGAGCTTTCGGAAGCAACGCATAAAACTTCACCGTGACAAGTCGGCGGGACCAGACGCCATTCACCCAAGAGTTCTGAAAAGAAGAAGAAGTCAAATGTGAAACCGCGCAACTATTACCGGGGGTTTGTAACCTCGCCTTTCAATCGCGCTTCTCTACTTAATGACTGGAAAGACAGCTAATGGGACGCTAATATTTTTAAAGGGGCTCTAGAGGCCACCCTGGCAATTACAGACCGGCAAGCCTAACGGCGGTACCGGGCAAATTATTTGGAACTATGGTCAAGCATCAAATTGTCAGACACGCAGACGAATGTAATTTCTTGGGGGGCAAAAACGTCAGCATGCTTTCTCTAAAGCGAGGTCATGCCTTACTGTAGAGTTCTTTGGCCGCAGGGAGGCCGGGGCGGGGGTCAACAGACATGCGGACAAGGGGGAAGCCAGCGGCTACAGTGTACTTAGATTTCTAGAAAGCCTTTGACAAGGTCCCTCCACCAACGGCTCTCACGTCAAGTATGTTGTCATGGGGTAAGAGAAAACGTCCTCTCGTGGATACCTAACTGGTTAAAAAGAGACAGGAAACATCCTCTCGTGGATACCTAACTGGTTAAAAAGAGACAGGAAACAAAGGGAAGGAATCAATGGTCAGTTTTCAGACTGGAGAGATATGTCCCCTCCCCCCCCCCCCCAAGGGTCCCTACCTATTTATAAGTGATCAACCTCTTTATAAATCATCTGGAGAAAAGGGGTAAAACAGTGAGGTGGTCATATTTACAGGTGATGCTAAGCTGCTCGAGATAGTTACGAACAAAGCAGACTCTGAAGAGCTTGAAAAACATCTCACAAAACTAAGTCAGTGGGCAACAAAAAAGGCAAACAAAAGTTCAGGTCGTTGAACGTAAAGTAACCTACATGGTGGGGGGGAACCATCCCCGACTATATGTACGAAACCATGGGGACTAATTTAGCTCTAACCACCCAGGAGAGGGTGGGGGGGGGGGGAGGAGAGAGAGAGAGAGAGAAAAATCGATCTTGGAGTGACTGGGGAGAGTTCTCTGAAAACATCCACTCAATGTGCAGCAGCAGTCAAAAAAGCACACAGTATGGGAGGAATCCTTTCAAAAGGGATAGAGGAGACGACGACAGGCACTCTCTTATCGCCTCTCTATGAAGCCACGGTACGCCCACACCTTCCATACGGCGTACAGACGTCGCCGCCTCATCCCCAGAAAGATAAACTGGCGTTGCAAAAGGTTCCGAAAAGGGCAACAAAAACGATGAGGGCTTTGGAACGGGTCCCCTGTGAAGAGAGATGAAGAAAAAGGACTGGGACTTTTCAGCTTAGAGAGGATAGAGGTCTGTCTATACAATCGTGACTGGGGTGGAAAAGGTGCATAAGGAAAAGTTATTTACTTGTTCCCATAAGAACTAAGGGTCACCAAATGAAATGAAGAAGTAACCCGTTTAACACCCAAAGGAAGCTGTTCCTTCACCCATCGCACAGTCAACCTACGGAACTCCCCGCCACAGGAGGTCGAGAAGACCAGGACTTGAAATAGGGCTCCAAAAATGAGCTCCATCAAGGGCGTCCCTAGCCTCTGGAAACGGATGGCAGGAGAGGGATCACTTGATGCCCTCTGGGGCATCTGGCACCGGCCACTCTCGGAAAACAGGATACTGGGCTAGATGGACTTCTGGTCTGACCCACTATGGCCGGTCTTAACACAGCCCCCCAAAAGCCACGCTTACCCGAGCGCCACTTGGACATTCCCCAGGGGAACTCCCCTGTTGGCTGCTCACTCACTTGGCTCTGGCTGCCTCTGGTAGAAGGCTGCTGGCTCCAAGCCTCGCCTCCAACGCAATCAGCTCCTCAAGGCCCCCTCCACCTGCAACAAAGCACTCTCAAATGCCAAACACAGGGCTCCCTGCAACTAGCACCCGTCACACAAATCAGCAGAGACAGACGGACGGACACTCGGATACTTATCCCACCAGCCCACAGCACAGCCCCCTCTCCCCAACACACCCTCCACCCAACCCCGCTTCCCGGCCCCCCCGGCAAAAGACAAAACTCCACACTTACCCGAATGCTCCTCTCGCACACTTCCCAGGCTAACTCTGAAACGCTTCCAGTTCCACGCACAGGGCCAGGTAGGCAGGCAACTATTCGGAGTCTCCGTGCGTGCATCAGGCGACGGTGTAGAGAGGAGGGGATTTAGCTCTCTCAGGAACGGGGAGAAACTTTGGGGAAAGAGGGAGCCTATACAGGAAGAATGGCCGCCACCTAAACCAAAATGGAACCCGACTGCAGGCACTTAACATTCAAAAGGTCGTAGGGCAACTTTTAAACTAAAGGGCTAGGGGAAAGCCCACGGGTGTGGAGGAGCACTTGGATCGGACAGACACATCTCTTAGGGGAGGGTCTATTCATGGAGAGTCTATGTTCTAGTACGGAGGAGAGGTTGGAAGATGAGAGCACATGGGTAAGAGCAGATGAGAAACCATCAAATGGAAAAAAAAAAAGGCTAACGTCTAGAAACAGCAGACACATCAAGAGTGACATTTGTCAAGCGCTTCTACACAAACGCAGGACGTCTAAACATCAAGTGGCTGAACCAGAGTGCCTCGTATCAAAGGAGGACATCGACACTATAGGCACCACGGAAACTTGCCGGAACGAGGACAATCAATGGGACAGTCATACCCGGGAGATGGATCGGAAGGACACAACAGGTCGTACTGCTGGGGGAGGGGCACTATCCATGAAAGAAAATGCCGAATCGAGTCAAGTAAAAGTCTTAAAGGAACCAAAATGTTCCACGGAATCTCTGTGGGGAGTAATTCCATGCTCCATGAAGAAGAGGAAGATAGCCGTAGGAAACTATTATACGCCACCTGACCAGGACAGCGATAGGGACTACGAAGCGCTAAGGGAGATTAGCGAGGCCATCCAAATAAAAACCGCAGTAATAACAGTGGGGGATTTCAACTATCAACTGGCTACACCTCACCTCACCTCAGGACGGGATGCACGGGTCACTATTCCTGACACCTTCAAACGATTGCTTCTTGGAGCCACTGGTTCCAGCACCCACCAGGGGAGAGGCAATTCTTGACTTAGTCCTAAGCGGAGCACGGGATCTGGCCCGAGAGAACTGGACCGCTTGGAAATGGTGACCCTAATCTCATCAAGTTTCTTTTCCCACCACAGGGAAGTTAAACACCTCAGCAGCCCAACACTGTGGCACCGAATTTCGGAAAGGGGAACTACGCAAAAACGAGGAGGCTGGCTAAGCAGAAATCGACAAGGTACAGTGACAAAGGGAAAACCCCTGCAAGCTGCACGGACGCTTTTCAAAGACACCGTAAGAGAGGCCCAACTTAAATGTATACCCCACGTTAAAAAACACAGCAAGAGAACCACCAAGTAAAAGCAGCAGTGAGAGAAAAAAGGCAGCATTGAAAAAGAAGTGCAAGTTAAATCCCAGGGAGGAAAACAGAAAGGAGCATCAACAGTCCGATTAAGTGGAAAAATAGAAGACGGAGAAGGAGACGGAGAAAAAGAGAAAGAGAAAAAGGAGGAGGAAGGAAAGCCAAGAGGAGTATGAAGAACAGCTAGCCAACGTTACAAAAAAAAAAAAAAAAAAAAAAAAAAAAGTATTCAAAACCCACACATTCGGTTAAGTACATCAGAAGCAGGAAAAAGCCTGCTCAACAGCCAGCGGGGGCCACTTGACCCTCAAAATGCTAAAGGAGCACTCCAAGACCATTAGGTCGTTGGAGAAACTAAATGAATTCTTCGCTTTCGTCTTCACAGCTGACGCTGGAGTTTGGGAGATTCCCAAAGCTGAGCAATTCTCTGGAGCTGACACATCGGAGGAATTGTCCCAGACTGAGGTGTCACTAGAGGAGCTTTCGGAAGCAACGCATAAAACTTCACCGTGACAAGTCGGCGGGACCAGACGCCATTCACCCAAGAGTTCTGAAAAGAAGAAGTCAAATGTGAAACCGCGCAACTATTACCGGGGGTTTGTAACCTCGCCTTTCAATCGCGCTTCTCTACTTAATGACTGGAAAGACAGCTAATGGGATGCTAATATTTTTAAAGGGGCTCTAGAGGCCACCCTGGCAATTACAGACCGGCAAGCCTAACGGCGGTACCGGGCAAATTATTTGGAACTATGGTCAAGCATCAAATTGTCAGACACGCAGACGAATGTAATTTCTTGGGGGGCAAAAACGTCAGCATGCTTTCTCTAAAGCGAGGTCATGCCTTACTGTAGAGTTCTTTGGCCGCAGGGAGGCCGGGGCGGGGGTCAACAGACATGCGGACAAGGGGGAAGCCAGCGGCTACAGTGTACTTAGATTTCTAGAAAGCCTTTGACAAGGTCCCTCCACCAACGGCTCTCACGTCAAGTATGTTGTCATGGGGTAAGAGAAAACGTCCTCTCGTGGATACCTAACTGGTTAAAAAGAGACAGGAAACATCCTCTCCTGGATACCTAACTGGTTAAAAAGAGACAGGAAACAAAGGGAAGGAATCAATGGTCAGTTTTCAGACTGGAGAGATATGTCCCCTCCCCCCCCCAAGGGTCCCTACCTATTTATAAGTGATCAACCTCTTTATAAATCATCTGGAGAAAAGGGGTAAAACAGTGAGGTGGTCATATTTACAGGTGATGCTAAGCTGCTCGAGATAGTTACGAACAAAGCAGACTCTGAAGAGCTTGAAAAACATCTCACAAAACTAAGTCAGTGGGCAACAAAAAAGGCAAACAAAAGTTCAGGTCGTTGAACGTAAAGTAACCTACATGGTGGGGGGGGAACCATCCCCGACTATATGTACAAAACCATGGGGACTAATTTAGCTCTAACCACCCAGGAGAGGGTGGGGGGGGGGGGAGGAGAGAGAGAGAGAGAAAAATCGATCTTGGAGTGACTGGGGAGAGTTCTCTGAAAACATCCACTCAATGTGCAGCAGCAGTCAAAAAAGCACACAGTATGGGAGGAATCCTTTCAAAAGGGATAGAGGAGACGACGACAGGCACTCTCTTATCGCCTCTCTATGAAGCCACGGTACGCCCACACCTTCCATACGGCGTACAGACGTCGCCGCCTCATCCCCAGAAAGATAAACTGGCGTTGCAAAAGGTTCCGAAAAGGGCAACAAAAACGATGAGGGCTTTGGAACGGGTCCCCTGTGAAGAGAGATGAAGAAAAAGGACTGGGACTTTTCAGCTTAGAGAGGATAGAGGTCTGTCTATACAATCGTGACTGGGGTGGAAAAGGTGCATAAGGAAAAGTTATTTACTTGTTCCCATAAGAACTAAGGGTCACCAAATGAAATGAAGAAGTAACCCGTTTAACACCCAAAGGAAGCTGTTCCTTCACCCATCGCACAGTCAACCTACGGAACTCCCTGCCACAGGAGGTCGAGAAGACCAGGACTTGAAATAGGGCTCCAAAAATGAGCTCCATCAAGGGCGTCCCTAGCCTCTGGAAACGGATGGCAGGAGAGGGATCACTTGATGCCCTCTGGGGCATCTGGCACCGGCCACTCTCGGAAAACAGGATACTGGGCTAGATGGACTTCTGGTCTGACCCACTATGGCCGGTCTTAACACAGCCCCCCAAAAGCCACGCTTACCCGAGCGCCACTTGGACATTCCCCAGGGGAACTCCCCTGTTGGCTGCTCACTCACTTGGCTCTGGCTGCCTCTGGTAGAAGGCTGCTGGCTCCAAGCCTCGCCTCCAACGCAATCAGCTCCTCAAGGCCCCCTCCACCTGCAACAAAGCACTCTCAAATGCCAAACACAGGGCTCCCTGCAACTAGCACCCGTCACACAAATCAGCAGAGACAGACGGACGGACACTCGGATACTTATCCCACCAGCCCACAGCACAGCCCCCTCTCCCCAACACACCCTCCACCCAACCCCGCTTCCCGGCCCCCCCGGCAAAAGACAAAACTCCACACTTACCCGAATGCTCCTCTCGCACACTTCCCAGGCTAACTCTGAAACGCTTCCAGTTCCACGCACAGGGCCAGGTAGGCAGGCAACTATTCGGAGTCTCCGTGCGTGCATCAGGCGACGGTGTAGAGAGGAGGGGATTTAGCTCTCTCAGGAACGGGGAGAAACTTTGGGGAAAGAGGGAGCCTATACAGGAAGAATGGGCGCCACCTAAACCAAAATGGAACCCGACTGCAGGCACTTAACATTCAAAAGGTCGTAGGGCAACTTTTAAACTAAAGGGCTAGGGGAAAGCCCACGGGTGTGGAGGAGCACTTGGATCGGACAGACACATCTCTTAGGGGAGGGTCTATTCATGGAGAGTCTATGTTCTAGTACTGAGGAGAGGTTGGAAGATGAGAGCGCATGGGTAAGAGCAGATGAGAAACCATCAAATGG
The DNA here is from genome assembly GCF_052426305.1 of Pelodiscus sinensis. Classification (NCBI taxonomy): domain Eukaryota; kingdom Metazoa; phylum Chordata; order Testudines; family Trionychidae; genus Pelodiscus; species Pelodiscus sinensis. The sequence continues at coordinate 10,959,952 of NC_143057.1, forward strand.
AAAAAAAAAAGCTAACGTCTAGAAACGGCAGACACATCAAGAGTGACATTTGTCAAGCGCTTCTACACAAACGCAGGACGTCTAAACATCAAGTGGCTGAACCAGAGTGCCTCGTATCAAAGGAGGACATCGACACTATAGGCACCACGGAAACTTGCCGGAACGAGGACTATCAATGGGACAGTCATACCCGGGAGATGGATCAGAAGTACACAACAGGTCGTACTGCTGGGGGAGGGGCACTATCCATGAAAGAAAATGCAGAATCGAGTCAAGTAAAAGTCTTAAAGGAACCAAAATGTTCCACGGAATCTCTGTGGGGAGTAATTCCATGCTCCATGAAGAAGAGGAAGATAGCCGTAGGAAACTATTATACGCCACCTGACCAGGACAGCGATAGGGACTACGAAACGCTAAGGGAGATTAGCGAGGCCATCCAAATAAAAACCGCAGTAATAACAGTGGGGGATTTCAACTATCAACTGGCTACACCTCACCTCACCTCAGGACGGGACGCACGGGTCACTATTTCTGACACCTTCAAACGATTGCTTCTTGGAGCCACTGGTTCCAGCACCCACCAGGGGAGAGGCAATTCTTGACTTAGTCCTAAGCGGAGCACGGGATCTGGCCCGAGAGAACTGGACCGCTTGGAAATGGTGACCCTAATCTCATCAAGTTTCTTTTCCCACCACAGGGAAGTTAAACACCTCAGCAGCCCAACACTGTGGCACCGAATTTCGGAAAGGGGAACTACGCAAAAACGAGGAGGCTGGCTAAGCAGAAATCGACAAGGTACAGTGACAAAGGGAAAACCTCTGCAAGCTGCACGGACGCTTTTCAAAGACACCGTAAGAGAGGCCCAACTTAAATGTATACCCCACGTTAAAAAACACAGCAAGAGAACCACCAAGTAAAAGCAGCAGTGAGAGAAAAAAGGCAGCATTGAAAAAGAAGTGCAAGTTAAATCCCAGGGAGGAAAACAGAAAGGAGCATCAACAGTCCGATTAAGTGGAAAAATAGAAGACGGAGAAGGAGACGGAGAAAGAGAAAGAGAAAAAGGAGGAGGAAGGAAAGCCAAGAGGAGTATGAAGAACAGCTAGCCAACGTTACAAAAAAAAAAAAAAAAAAAAAAAGGTATTCAAAACCCACACATTCGGTTAAGTACATCAGAAGCAGGAAAAAGCCTGCTCAACAGCCAGCGGGGGCCACTTGACCCTCAAAATGCTAAAGGAGCACTCCAAGACCATTAGGTCGTTGGAGAAACTAAATGAATTCTTCGCTTTCGTCTTCACAGCTGACGCTGGAGTTTGGGAGATTCCCAAAGCTGAGCAATTCTCTGGAGCTGACACATCGGAGGAATTGTCCCAGACTGAGGTGTCACTAGAGGAGCTTTCGGAAGCAACGCATAAAACTTCACCGTGACAAGTCGGCGGGACCAGACGCCATTCACCCAAGAGTTCTGAAAAGAAGAAGAAGTCAAATGTGAAACCGCGCAACTATTACCGGGGGTTTGTAACCTCGCCTTTCAATCGCGCTTCTCTACTTAATGACTGGAAAGACAGCTAATGGGACGCTAATATTTTTAAAGGGGCTCTAGAGGCCACCCTGGCAATTACAGACCGGCAAGCCTAACGGCGGTACCGGGCAAATTATTTGGAACTATGGTCAAGCATCAAATTGTCAGACACGCAGACGAATGTAATTTCTTGGGGGGCAAAAACGTCAGCATGCTTTCTCTAAAGCGAGGTCATGCCTTACTGTAGAGTTCTTTGGCCGCAGGGAGGCCGGGGCGGGGGTCAACAGACATGCGGACAAGGGGGAAGCCAGCGGCTACAGTGTACTTAGATTTCTAGAAAGCCTTTGACAAGGTCCCTCCACCAACGGCTCTCACGTCAAGTATGTTGTCATGGGGTAAGAGAAAACGTCCTCTCGTGGATACCTAACTGGTTAAAAAGAGACAGGAAACATCCTCTCCTGGATACCTAACTGGTTAAAAAGAGACAGGAAACAAAGGGAAGGAATCAATGGTCAGTTTTCAGACTGGAGAGATATGTCCCCCCCCCCCCCCCCCCCAAGGGTCCCTACCTATTTATAAGTGATCAACCTCTTTATAAATCATCTGGAGAAAAGGGGTAAAACAGTGAGGTGGTCATATTTACAGGTGATGCTAAGCTGCTCGAGATAGTTACGAACAAAGCAGACTCTGAAGAGCTTGAAAAACATCTCACAAAACTAAGTCAGTGGGCAACAAAAAAGGCAAACAAAAGTTCAGGTCGTTGAACGTAAAGTAACCTACATGGTGGGGGGGGAACCATCCCCGACTATATGTACGAAACCATGGGGACTAATTTAGCTCTAACCACCCAGGAGAGGGTGGGGGGGGGGGAGGAGAGAGAGAGAGAGAGAAATCGATCTTGGAGTGACTGGGGAGAGTTCTCTGAAAACATCCACTCAATGTGCAGCAGCAGTCAAAAAAGCACACAGTATGGGAGGAATCCTTTCAAAAGGGATAGAGGAGACGACGACAGGCACTCTCTTATCGCCTCTCTATGAAGCCACGGTACGCCCACACCTTCCATACGGCGTACAGACGTCGCCGCCTCATCCCCAGAAAGATAAACTGGCGTTGCAAAAGGTTCCGAAAAGGGCAACAAAAACGATGAGGGCTTTGGAACGGGTCCCCTGTGAAGAGAGATGAAGAAAAAGGACTGGGACTTTTCAGCTTAGAGAGGATAGAGGTCTGTCTATACAATCGTGACTGGGGTGGAAAAGGTGCATAAGGAAAAGTTATTTACTTGTTCCCATAAGAACTAAGGGTCACCAAATGAAATGAAGAAGTAACCCGTTTAACACCCAAAGGAAGCTGTTCCTTCACCCATCGCACAGTCAACCTACGGAACTCCCCGCCACAGGAGGTCGAGAAGACCAGGACTTGAAATAGGGCTCCAAAAATGAGCTCCATCAAGGGCGTCCCTAGCCTCTGGAAACGGATGGCAGGAGAGGGATCACTTGATGCCCTCTGGGGCATCTGGCACCGGCCACTCTCGGAAAACAGGATACTGGGCTAGATGGACTTCTGGTCTGACCCACTATGGCCGGTCTTAACACAGCCCCCCAAAAGCCACGCTTACCCGAGCGCCACTTGGACATTCCCCAGGGGAACTCCCCTGTTGGCTGCTCACTCACTTGGCTCTGGCTGCCTCTGGTAGAAGGCTGCTGGCTCCAAGCCTCGCCTCCAACGCAATCAGCTCCTCAAGGCCCCCTCCACCTGCAACAAAGCACTCTCAAATGCCAAACACAGGGCTCCCTGCAACTAGCACCCGTCACACAAATCAGCAGAGACAGACGGACGGACACTCGGATACTTATCCCACCAGCCCACAGCACAGCCCCCTCTCCCCAACACACCCTCCACCCAACCCCGCTTCCCGGCCCCCCCGGCAAAAGACAAAACTCCACACTTACCCGAATGCTCCTCTCGCACACTTCCCAGGCTAACTCTGAAACGCTTCCAGTTCCACGCACAGGGCCAGGTAGGCAGGCAACTATTCGGAGTCTCCGTGCGTGCATCAGGCGACGGTGTAGAGAGGAGGGGATTTAGCTCTCTCAGGAACGGGGAGAAACTTTGGGGAAAGAGGGAGCCTATACAGGAAGAATGGGCGCCACCTAAACCAAAATGGAACCCGACTGCAGGCACTTAACATTCAAAAGGTCGTAGGGCAACTTTTAAACTAAAGGGCTAGGGGAAAGCCCACGGGTGTGGAGGAGCACTTGGATCGGACAGACACATCTCTTAGGGGAGGGTCTATTCATGGAGAGTCTATGTTCTAGTACGGAGGAGAGGTTGGAAGATGAGAGCACATGGGTAAGAGCAGATGAGAAACCATCAAATGGAAAAAAAAAAAAAGGCTAACGTCTAGAAACAGCAGACACATCAAGAGTGACATTTGTCAAGCGCTTCTACACAAACGCAGGACGTCTAAACATCAAGTGGCTGAACCAGAGTGCCTCGTATCAAAGGAGGACATCGACACTATAGGCACCACGGAAACTTGCCGGAACGAGGACAATCAATGGGACAGTCATACCCGGGAGATGGATCGGAAGGACACAACAGGTCGTACTGCTGGGGGAGGGGCACTATCCATGAAAGAAAATGCCGAATCGAGTCAAGTAAAAGTCTTAAAGGAACCAAAATGTTCCACGGAATCTCTGTGGGGAGTAATTCCATGCTCCATGAAGAAGAGGAAGATAGCCGTAGGAAACTATTATACGCCACCTGACCAGGACAGCGATAGGGACTACGAAGCGCTAAGGGAGATTAGCGAGGCCATCCAAATAAAAACCGCAGTAATAACAGTGGGGGATTTCAACTATCAACTGGCTACACCTCACCTCACCTCAGGACGGGATGCACGGGTCACTATTCCTGACACCTTCAAACGATTGCTTCTTGGAGCCACTGGTTCCAGCACCCACCAGGGGAGAGGCAATTCTTGACTTAGTCCTAAGCGGAGCACGGGATCTGGCCCGAGAGAACTGGACCGCTTGGAAATGGTGACCCTAATCTCATCAAGTTTCTTTTCCCACCACAGGGAAGTTAAACACCTCAGCAGCCCAACACTGTGGCACCGAATTTCGGAAAGGGGAACTACGCAAAAACGAGGAGGCTGGCTAAGCAGAAATCGACAAGGTACAGTGACAAAGGGAAAACCCCTGCAAGCTGCACGGACGCTTTTCAAAGACACCGTAAGAGAGGCCCAACTTAAATGTATACCCCACGTTAAAAAACACAGCAAGAGAACCACCAAGTAAAAGCAGCAGTGAGAGAAAAAAGGCAGCATTGAAAAAGAAGTGCAAGTTAAATCCCAGGGAGGAAAACAGAAAGGAGCATCAACAGTCCGATTAAGTGGAAAAATAGAAGACGGAGAAGGAGACGGAGAAAGAGAAAGAGAAAAAGGAGGAGGAAGGAAAGCCAAGAGGAGTATGAAGAACAGCTAGCCAACGTTACAAAAAAAAAAAAAAAAAAAAAAAAAAAAAGGTATTCAAAACCCACACATTCGGTTAAGTACATCAGAAGCAGGAAAAAGCCTGCTCAACAGCCAGCGGGGGCCACTTGACCCTCAAAATGCTAAAGGAGCACTCCAAGACCATTAGGTCGTTGGAGAAACTAAATGAATTCTTCGCTTTCGTCTTCACAGCTGACGCTGGAGTTTGGGAGATTCCCAAAGCTGAGCAATTCTCTGGAGCTGACACATCGGAGGAATTGTCCCAGACTGAGGTGTCACTAGAGGAGCTTTCGGAAGCAACGCATAAAACTTCACCGTGACAAGTCGGCGGGACCAGACGCCATTCACCCAAGAGTTCTGAAAAGAAGAAGAAGTCAAATGTGAAACCGCGCAACTATTACCGGGGGTTTGTAACCTCGCCTTTCAATCGCGCTTCTCTACTTAATGACTGGAAAGACAGCTAATGGGATGCTAATATTTTTAAAGGGGCTCTAGAGGCCACCCTGGCAATTACAGACCGGCAAGCCTAACGGCGGTACCGGGCAAATTATTTGGAACTATGGTCAAGCATCAAATTGTCAGACACGCAGACGAATGTAATTTCTTGGGGGGCAAAAACGTCAGCATGCTTTCTCTAAAGCGAGGTCATGCCTTACTGTAGAGTTCTTTGGCCGCAGGGAGGCCGGGGCGGGGGTCAACAGACATGCGGACAAGGGGGAAGCCAGCGGCTACAGTGTACTTAGATTTCTAGAAAGCCTTTGACAAGGTCCCTCCACCAACGGCTCTCACGTCAAGTATGTTGTCATGGGGTAAGAGAAAACGTCCTCTCGTGGATACCTAACTGGTTAAAAAGAGACAGGAAACATCCTCTCGTGGATACCTAACTGGTTAAAAAGAGACAGGAAACATCCTCTCGTGGATACCTAACTGGTTAAAAAGAGACAGGAAACAAAGGGAAGGAATCAATGGTCAGTTTTCAGACTGGAGAGATATGTCCCCTCCCCCCCCCAAGGGTCCCTACCTATTTATAAGTGATCAACCTCTTTATAAATCATCTGGAGAAAAGGGGTAAAACAGTGAGGTGGTCATATTTACAGGTGATGCTAAGCTGCTCGAGATAGTTACGAACAAAGCAGACTCTGAAGAGCTTGAAAAACATCTCACAAAACTAAGTCAGTGGGCAACAAAAAAGGCAAACAAAAGTTCAGGTCGTTGAACGTAAAGTAACCTACATGGTGGGGGGGGAACCATCCCCGACTATATGTACGAAACCATGGGGACTAATTTAGCTCTAACCACCCAGGAGAGGGTGGGGGGGGGGGGAGGAGAGAGAGAGAGAGAAAAATCGATCTTGGAGTGACTGGGGAGAGTTCTCTGAAAACATCCACTCAATGTGCAGCAGCAGTCAAAAAAGCACACAGTATGGGAGGAATCCTTTCAAAAGGGATAGAGGAGACGACGACAGGCACTCTCTTATCGCCTCTCTATGAAGCCACGGTACGCCCACACCTTCCATACGGCGTACAGACGTCGCCGCCTCATCCCCAGAAAGATAAACTGGCGTTGCAAAAGGTTCCGAAAAGGGCAACAAAAACGATGAGGGCTTTGGAACGGGTCCCCTGTGAAGAGAGATGAAGAAAAAGGACTGGGACTTTTCAGCTTAGAGAGGATAGAGGTCTGTCTATACAATCGTGACTGGGGTGGAAAAGGTGCATAAGGAAAAGTTATTTACTTGTTCCCATAAGAACTAAGGGTCACCAAATGAAATGAAGAAGTAACCCGTTTAACACCCAAAGGAAGCTGTTCCTTCACCCATCGCACAGTCAACCTACGGAACTCCCTGCCACAGGAGGTCGAGAAGACCAGGACTTGAAATAGGGCTCCAAAAATGAGCTCCATCAAGGGCGTCCCTAGCCTCTGGAAACGGATGGCAGGAGAGGGATCACTTGATGCCCTCTGGGGCATCTGGCACCGGCCACTCTCGGAAAACAGGATACTGGGCTAGATGGACTTCTGGTCTGACCCACTATGGCCGGTCTTAACACAGCCCCCCAAAAGCCACGCTTACCCGAGCGCCACTTGGACATTCCCCAGGGGAACTCCCCTGTTGGCTGCTCACTCACTTGGCTCTGGCTGCCTCTGGTAGAAGGCTGCTGGCTCCAAGCCTCGCCTCCAACGCAATCAGCTCCTCAAGGCCCCCTCCACCTGCAACAAAGCACTCTCAAATGCCAAACACAGGGCTCCCTGCAACTAGCACCCGTCACACAAATCAGCAGAGACAGACGGACGGACACTCGGATACTTATCCCACCAGCCCACAGCACAGCCCCCTCTCCCCAACACACCCTCCACCCAACCCCGCTTCCCGGCCCCCCCGGCAAAAGACAAAACTCCACACTTACCCGAATGCTCCTCTCGCACACTTCCCAGGCTAACTCTGAAACGCTTCCAGTTCCACGCACAGGGCCAGGTAGGCAGGCAACTATTCGGAGTCTCCGTGCGTGCATCAGGCGACGGTGTAGAGAGGAGGGGATTTAGCTCTCTCAGGAACGGGGAGAAACTTTGGGGAAAGAGGGAGCCTATACAGGAAGAATGGGCGCCACCTAAACCAAAATGGAACCCGACTGCAGGCACTTAACATTCAAAAGGTCGTAGGGCAACTTTTAAACTAAAGGGCTAGGGGAAAGCCCACGGGTGTGGAGGAGCACTTGGATCGGACAGACACATCTCTTAGGGGAGGGTCTATTCATGGAGAGTCTATGTTCTAGTACTGAGGAGAGGTTGGAAGATGAGAGCGCATGGGTAAGAGCAGATGAGAAACCATCAAATGGAAAAAAAAAGCTAACGTCTAGAAACGGCAGACACATCAAGAGTGACATTTGTCAAGCGCTTCTACACAAACGCAGGACGTCTAAACATCAAGTGGCTGAACCAGAGTGCCTCGTATCAAAGGAGGACATCGACACTATAGGCACCACGGAAACTTGCCGGAACGAGGACTATCAATGGGACAGTCATACCCGGGAGATGGATCAGAAGTACACAACAGGTCGTACTGCTGGGGGAGGGGCACTATCCATGAAAGAAAATGCAGAATCGAGTCAAGTAAAAGTCTTAAAGGAACCAAAATGTTCCACGGAATCTCTGTGGGGAGTAATTCCATGCTCCATGAAGAAGAGGAAGATAGCCGTAGGAAACTATTATACGCCACCTGACCAGGACAGCGATAGGGACTACGAAACGCTAAGGGAGATTAGCGAGGCCATCCAAATAAAAACCGCAGTAATAACAGTGGGGGATTTCAACTATCAACTGGCTACACCTCACCTCACCTCAGGACGGGACGCACGGGTCACTATTTCTGACACCTTCAAACGATTGCTTCTTGGAGCCACTGGTTCCAGCACCCACCAGGGGAGAGGCAATTCTTGACTTAGTCCTAAGCGGAGCACGGGATCTGGCCCGAGAGAACTGGACCGCTTGGAAATGGTGACCCTAATCTCATCAAGTTTCTTTTCCCACCACAGGGAAGTTAAATACCTCAGCAGCCCAACACTGTGGCACCGAATTTCGGAAAGGGGAACTACGCAAAAACGAGGAGGCTGGCTAAGCAGAAATCGACAAGGTACAGTGACAAAGGGAAAACCCCTGCAAGCTGCACAGACGCTTTTCAAAGACACCGTAAGAGAGGCCCAACTTAAATGTATACCCCACGTTAAAAAACACAGCAAGAGAACCACCAAGTAAAAGCAGCAGTGAGAGAAAAAAGGCAGCGTTGAAAAAGAAGTGCAAGTTAAATCCCAGGGAGGAAAACAGAAAGGAGCATCAACAGTCCGATTAAGTGGAAAAATAGAAGACGGAGAAGGAGACGGAGAAAGAGAAAGAGAAAAAGGAGGAGGAAGGAAAGCCAAGAGGAGTATGAAGAACAGCTAGCCAACGTTAAAAAAAAAAAAAAAAAAAAAAGGTATTCAAAACCCACACATTCGGTTAAGTACATCAGAAGCAGGAAAAAGCCTGCTCAACAGCCAGCGGGGGCCACTTGACCCTCAAAATGCTAAAGGAGCACTCCAAGACCATTAGGTCGTTGGAGAAACTAAATGAATTCTTCGCTTTCGTCTTCACAGCTGACGCTGGAGTTTGGGAGATTCCCAAAGCTGAGCAATTCTCTGGAGCTGACACATCGGAGGAATTGTCCCAGACTGAGGTGTCACTAGAGGAGCTTTCGGAAGCAACGCATAAAACTTCACCGTGACAAGTCGGCGGGACCAGACGCCATTCACCCAAGAGTTCTGAAAAGAAGAAGAAGTCAAATGTGAAACCGCGCAACTATTACCGGGGGTTTGTAACCTCGCCTTTCAATCGCGCTTCTCTACTTAATGACTGGAAAGACAGCTAATGGGACGCTAATATTTTTAAAGGGGCTCTAGAGGCCACCCTGGCAATTACAGACCGGCAAGCCTAACGGCGGTACCGGGCAAATTATTTGGAACTATGGTCAAGCATCAAATTGTCAGACACGCAGACGAATGTAATTTCTTGGGGGGCAAAAACGTCAGCATGCTTTCTCTAAAGCGAGGTCATGCCTTACTGTAGAGTTCTTTGGCCGCAGGGAGGCCGGGGCGGGGGTCAACAGACATGCGGACAAGGGGGAAGCCAGCGGCTACAGTGTACTTAGATTTCTAGAAAGCCTTTGACAAGGTCCCTCCACCAACGGCTCTCACGTCAAGTATGTTGTCATGGGGTAAGAGAAAACGTCCTCTCGTGGATACCTAACTGGTTAAAAAGAGACAGGAAACATCCTCTCGTGGATACCTAACTGGTTAAAAAGAGACAGGAAACATCCTCTCGTGGATACCTAACTGGTTAAAAAGAGACAGGAAACAAAGGGAAGGAATCAATGGTCAGTTTTCAGACTGGAGAGATATGTCCCCTCCCCCCCCCCCAAGGGTCCCTACCTATTTATAAGTGATCAACCTCTTTATAAATCATCTGGAGAAAAGGGGTAAAACAGTGAGGTGGTCATATTTACAGGTGATGCTAAGCTGCTCGAGATAGTTACGAACAAAGCAGACTCTGAAGAGCTTGAAAAACATCTCACAAAACTAAGTCAGTGGGCAACAAAAAAGGCAAACAAAAGTTCAGGTCGTTGAACGTAAAGTAACCTACATGGTGGGGGGGGGAACCATCCCCGACTATATGTACGAAACCATGGGGACTAATTTAGCTCTAACCACCCAGGAGAGGGTGGGGGGGGGGGGAGGAGAGAGAGAGAGAGAGAGAAATCGATCTTGGAGTGACTGGGGAGAGTTCTCTGAAAACATCCACTCAATGTGCAGCAGCAGTCAAAAAAGCACACAGTATGGGAGGAATCCTTTCAAAAGGGATAGAGGAGACGACGACAGGCACTCTCTTATCGCCTCTCTATGAAGCCACGGTACGCCCACACCTTCCATACGGCGTACAGACGTCGCCGCCTCATCCCCAGAAAGATAAACTGGCGTTGCAAAAGGTTCCGAAAAGGGCAACAAAAACGATGAGGGCTTTGGAACAGGTCCCCTGTGAAGAGAGATGAAGAAAAAGGACTGGGACTTTTCAGCTTAGAAAAAGAAGAGACTCCGGGGGGAGAGGATAGAGGTCTGTCTATACAATCGTGACTGGGGTGGAAAAGGTGCATAAGGAAAAGTTATTTACTTGTTCCCATAAGAACTAAGGGTCACCAAATGAAATGAAGAAGTAACCCGTTTAACACCCAAAGGAAGCTGTTCCTTCACCCATCGCACAGTCAACCTACGGAACTCCCCGCCACAGGAGGTCGAGAAGACCAGGACTTGAAATAGGGCTCCAAAAATGAGCTCCATCAAGGGCGTCCCTAGCCTCTGGAAACGGATGGCAGGAGAGGGATCACCTGATGCCCTCTGGGGCATCTGGCACCGGCCACTCTCGGAAAACAGGATACTGGGCTAGATGGACTTCTGGTCTGACCCACTATGGCCGGTCTTAACACAGCCCCCCAAAAGCCACGCTTACCCGAGCGCCACTTGGACATTCCCCAGGGGAACTCCCCTGTTGGCTGCTCACTCACTTGGCTCTGGCTGCCTCTGGTAGAAGGCTGCTGGCTCCAAGCCTCGCCTCCAACGCAATCAGCTCCTCAAGGCCCCCTCCACCTGCAACAAAGCACTCTCAAATGCCAAACACAGGGCTCCCTGCAACTAGCACCCGTCACACAAATCAGCAGAGACAGACGGACGGACACTCGGATACTTATCCCACCAGCCCACAGCACAGCCCCCTCTCCCCAACACACCCTCCACCCAACCCCGCTTCCCGGCCCCCCCGGCAAAAGACAAAACTCCACACTTACCCGAATGCTCCTCTCGCACACTTCCCAGGCTAACTCTGAAACGCTTCCAGTTCCACGCACAGGGCCAGGTAGGCAGGCAACTATTCGGAGTCTCCGTGCGTGCATCAGGCGACGGTGTAGAGAGGAGGGGATTTAGCTCTCTCAGGAACGGGGAGAAACTTTGGGGAAAGAGGGAGCCTATACAGGAAGAATGGGCGCCACCTAAACCAAAATGGAACCCGACTGCAGGCACTTAACATTCAAAAGGTCGTAGGGCAACTTTTAAACTAAAGGGCTAGGGGAAAGCCCACGGGTGTGGAGGAGCACTTGGATCGGACAGACACATCTCTTAGGGGAGGGTCTATTCATGGAGAGTCTATGTTCTAGTACGGAGGAGAGGATGGAAGATGAGAGCGCATGGGTAAGAGCAGATGAGAAACCATCAAATGGAAAAAAAAAAAAGGCTAACGTCTAGAAACGGCAGACACATCAAGAGTGACATTTGTCAAGCGCTTCTACACAAACGCAGGACGTCTAAACATCAAGTGGACGAACCAGAGTGCCTCGTATCAAAGGAGGACATCGACACTATAGGCACCGCCGGAACGAGGACAATCAATGGGACAGTCATACCCGGGAGATGGATCAGAAGGACACAACAGGTCGTACTGCTGGGGGAGGGGCACTATCCATGAAAGAAAATGCAGAATCGAGTCAAGTAAAAGTCTTAAAGGAACCAAAATGTTCCACGGAATCTCTGTGGGGAGTAATTCCATGCTCCATGAAGAAGAGGAAGATAGCCGTAGGAAACTATTATATGCCACCTGACCAGGACAGCGATAGGGACTACGAAACGCTAAGGGAGATTAGCGAGGCCATCCAAATAAAAACCGCAGTAATAACAGTGGGGGATTTCAACTATCAACTGGCTACACCTCACCTCACCTCAGGACAGGACGCACGGGTCACTATTACTGACACCTTCAAACAATTGCTTCTTGGAGCCACTGGTTCCAGCACCCACCAGGGGAGAGGCAATTCTTGACTTAGTCCTAAGCGGAGCACGGGATCTGGCCCGAGAGAACTGGACCGCTTGGAAATGGTGACCCTAATCTCATCAAGTTTCTTTTCCCACCACAGGGAAGTTAAACACCTCAGCAGCCCAACACTGTGGCACCGAATTTCGGAAAGGGGAACTACGCAAAAACGAGGAGGCTGGCTAAGCAGAAATCGACAAGGTACAGTGACAAAGGGAAAACCCCTGCAAGCTGCACGGACGCTTTTCAAAGACACCGTAAGAGAGGCCCAACTTAAATGTATACCCCACGTTAAAAAACACAGCAAGAGAACCACCAAGTAAAAGCAGCAGTGAGAGAAAAAAGGCAGCGTTGAAAAAGAAGTGCAAGTTAAATCCCAGGGAGGAACACAGAAAGGAGCATCAACAGTCCGATTAAGTGGAAAAATAGAAGACGGAGAAGGAGACGGAGAAAGAGAAAGAGAAAAAGGAGGAGGAAGGAAAGCCAAGAGGAGTATGAAGAACAGCTAGCCAACGTTACAAAAAAAAAAAAAAAAAAGGTATTCAAAACCCACACATTCGGTTAAGTACATCAGAAGCAGGAAAAAGCCTGCTCAACAGCCAGCGGGGGCCACTTGACCCTCAAAATGCTAAAGGAGCACTCCAAGACCATTAGGTCGTTGGAGAAACTAAATGAATTCTTCGCTTTCGTCTTCACAGCTGACGCTGGAGTTTGGGAGATTCCCAAAGCTGAGCAATTCTCTGGAGCTGACACATCGGAGGAATTGTCCCAGACTGAGGTGTCACTAGAGGAGCTTTCGGAAGCAACGCATAAAACTTCACCGTGACAAGTCGGCGGGACCAGACGCCATTCACCCAAGAGTTCTGAAAAGAAGAAGAAGTCAAATGTGAAACCGCGCAACTATTACCGGGGGTTTGTAACCTCGCCTTTCAATCGCGCTTCTCTACTTAATGACTGGAAAGACAGCTAATGGGACGCTAATATTTTTAAAGGGGCCGTTACAAGCCTAACGGCGGTACCGGGCGAATTATTTGGAACTATGGTCAAGCATCAAATTGTCAGACACGCAGACGAATGTAATTTCTTGGGGGGGCAAAAACGTCAGCATGCTTTCTCTAAAGCGAGGTCATGCCTTACTGTAGAGTTCTTTGGCCGCAGGGAGGCCGGGGCGGGGGTCAACAGACATGCGGACAAGGGGGAAGCCAGCGGCTACAGTGTACTTAGATTTCTAGAAAGCCTTTGACAAGGTCCCTCCACCAACGGCTCTCACGTCAAGTATGTTGTCATGGGGTAAGAGAAAACGTCCTCTCGTGGATACCTAACTGGTTAAAAAGAGACAGGAAACATCCTCTCCTGGATACCTAACTGGTTAAAAAGAGACAGGAAACAAAGGGAAGGAATCAATGGTCAGTTTTCAGACTGGAGAGATATGTCCCCTCCCCCCCCCAAGGGTCCCTACCTATTTATAAGTGATCAACCTCTTTATAAATCATCTGGAGAAAAGGGGTAAAACAGTGAGGTGGTCATATTTACAGGTGATGCTAAGCTGCTCGAGATAGTTACGAACAAAGCAGACTCTGAAGAGCTTGAAAAACATCTCACAAAACTAAGTCAGTGGGCAACAAAAAAGGCAAACAAAAGTTCAGGTCGTTGAACGTAAAGTAACCTACATGGTGGGGGGGGAACCATCCCCGACTATATGTACAAAACCATGGGGACTAATTTAGCTCTAACCACCCAGGAGAGGGTGGGGGGGGGGGGAGGAGAGAGAGAGAGAGAGAGAGAGAGAGAAAAATCGATCTTGGAGTGACTGGGGAGAGTTCTCTGAAAACATCCACTCAATGTGCAGCAGCAGTCAAAAAAGCACACAGTATGGGAGGAATCCTTTCAAAAGGGATAGAGGAGACGACGACAGGCACTCTCTTATCGCCTCTCTATGAAGCCACGGTACGCCCACACCTTCCATACGGCGTACAGACGTCGCCGCCTCATCCCCAGAAAGATAAACTGGCGTTGCAAAAGGTTCCGAAAAGGGCAACAAAAACGATGAGGGCTTTGGAACGGGTCCCCTGTGAAGAGAGATGAAGAAAAAGGACTGGGACTTTTCAGCTTAGAGAGGATAGAGGTCTGTCTATACAATCGTGACTGGGGTGGAAAAGGTGCATAAGGAAAAGTTATTTACTTGTTCCCATAAGAACTAAGGGTCACCAAATGAAATGAAGAAGTAACCCGTTTAACACCCAAAGGAAGCTGTTCCTTCACCCATCGCACAGTCAACCTACGGAACTCCCTGCCACAGGAGGTCGAGAAGACCAGGACTTGAAATAGGGCTCCAAAAATGAGCTCCATCAAGGGCGTCCCTAGCCTCTGGAAACGGATGGCAGGAGAGGGATCACTTGATGCCCTCTGGGGCATCTGGCACCGGCCACTCTCGGAAAACAGGATACTGGGCTAGATGGACTTCTGGTCTGACCCACTATGGCCGGTCTTAACACAGCCCCCCAAAAGCCACGCTTACCCGAGCGCCACTTGGACATTCCCCAGGGGAACTCCCCTGTTGGCTGCTCACTCACTTGGCTCTGGCTGCCTCTGGTAGAAGGCTGCTGGCTCCAAGCCTCGCCTCCAACGCAATCAGCTCCTCAAGGCCCCCTCCACCTGCAACAAAGCACTCTCAAATGCCAAACACAGGGCTCCCTGCAACTAGCACCCGTCACACAAATCAGCAGAGACAGACGGACGGACACTCGGATACTTATCCCACCAGCCCACAGCACAGCCCCCTCTCCACAACCCCGCTTCCCGGCCCCCCCGGCAAAAGACAAAACTCCACACTTACCCGAATGCTCCTCTCGCACACTTCCCAGGCTAACTCTGAAACGCTTCCAGTTCCACGCACAGGGCCAGGTAGGCAGGCAACTATTCGGAGTCTCCGTGCGTGCATCAGGCGACGGTGTAGAGAGGAGGGGATTTAGCTCTCTCAGGAACGGGGAGAAACTTTGGGGAAAGAGGGAGCCTATACAGGAAGAATGGGCGCCACCTAAACCAAAATGGAACCCGACTGCAGGCACTTAACATTCAAAAGGTCGTAGGGCAACTTTTAAACTAAAGGGCTAGGGGAAAGCCCACGGGTGTGGAGGAGCACTTGGATCGGACAGACACATCTCTTAGGGGAGGGTCTATTCATGGAGAGTCTATGTTCTAGTACAGAGGAGAGGTTGGAAGATGAGAGCGCATGGGTAAGAGCAGATGAGAAACCATCAAATGGAAAAAAAAAGCTAACGTCTAGAAACGGCAGACACATCAAGAGTGACATTTGTCAAGCGCTTCTACACAAACGCAGGACGTCTAAACATCAAGTGGCTGAACCAGAGTGCCTCGTATCAAAGGAGGACATCGACACTATAGGCACCACGGAAACTTGCCGGAACGAGGACAATCAATGGGACAGTCATACCCGGGAGATGGATCGGAAGGACACAACAGGTCGTACTGCTGGTGGAGGGGCTCTATCCATGAAAGAAAATGCAGAATCGAGTCAAGTAAAAGTCTTAAAGGAACCAAAATGTTCCACGGAATCTCTGTGGGGAGTAATTCCATGCTCCATGAAGAAGAGGAATATAGCCGTAGGAAACTATTATACGCCACCTGACCAGGACAGCGATAGGGACTACGAAACGCTAAGGGAGATTAGCGAGGCCATCCAAATAAAAACCGCAGTAATAACAGTGGGGGATTTCAACTATCAACTGGCTACACCTCACCTCACCTCAGGACGGGACGCACAGGTCACTATTCCTGACACCTTCAAACGATTGCTTCTTGGAGCCACTGGTTCCAGCACCCACCAGGGGAGAGGCAATTCTTGACTTAGTCCTAAGCGGAGCACGGGATCTGGCCCGAGAGAACTGGACCGCTTGGAAATGGTGACCCTAATCTCATCAAGTTTCTTTTCCCACCACAGGGAAGGTAAACACCTCAGCAGCCCAACACTGTGGCACCGAATTTCGGAAAGGGGAACTACGCAAAAACGAGGAGGCTGGCTAAGCAGAAATCGACAAGGTACAGTGACAAAGGGAAAACCCCTGCAAGCTGCACGGACGCTTTTCAAAGACACCGTAAGAGAGGCCCAACTTAAATGTATACCCCACGTTAAAAAACACAGCAAGAGAACCACCAAGTAAAAGCAGCAGTGAGAGAAAAAAGGCAGCGTTGAAAAAGAAGTGCAAGTTAAATCCCAGGGAGGAAAACAGAAAGGAGCATCAACAGTCCGATTAAGTGGAAAAATAGAAGACGGAGAAGGAGACGGAGAAAGAGAAAGAGAAAAAGGAGGAGGAAGGAAAGCCAAGAGGAGTATGAAGAACAGCTAGCCAACGTTACAAAAAAAAAAAAAAAAAAAGGTATTCAAAACCCACACATTCGGTTAAGTACATCAGAAGCAGGAAAAAGCCTGCTCAACAGCCAGCGGGGGCCACTTGACCCTCAAAATGCTAAAGGAGCACTCCAAGACCATTAGGTCGTTGGAGAAACTAAATGAATTCTTCGCTTTCGTCTTCACAGCTGACGCTGGAGTTTGGGAGGTTCCCAAAGCTGAGCAATTCTCTGGAGCTGACACATCGGAGGAATTGTCCCAGACTGAGGTGTCACTAGAGGAGCTTTCGGAAGCAACGCATAAAACTTCACCGTGACAAGTCGGCGGGACCAGACGCCATTCACCCAAGAGTTCTGAAAAGAAGAAGAAGTCAAATGTGAAACCGCGCAACTATCACCGGGGGTTTGTAACCTCGCCTTTCAATCGCGCTTCTCTACTTAATGACTGGAAAGACAGCTAATGGGACGCTAATATTTTTAAAGGGGCTCTAGAGGCCACCCTGGCAATTACAGACCGGCAAGCCTAACGGCGGTACCGGGCAAATTATTTGGAACTATGGTCAAGCATCAAATTGTCAGACACGCAGACGAATGTAATTTCTTGGGGGGCAAAAACGTCAGCATGCTTTCTCTAAAGCGAGGTCATGCCTTACTGTAGAGTTCTTTGGCCGCAGGGAGGCCGGGGCGGGGGTCAACAGACATGGGGACAAGGGCGAAGCCAGCGGCTACAGTGTACTTAGATTTCTAGAAAGCCTTTGACAAGGTTCCTCCACCAACAGCTCTCACGTCAAGTATGTTGTCATGGGGTAAGAGAAAACGTCCTCTCGTGGATACCTAACTGGTTAAAAAGAGACAGGAAACAAAGTGAAGGAATCAATGGTCAGTTTTCAGACTGGAGAGATATGTCCCCTCCCCCCCCCCCCAAGGGTCCCTACCTATTTATAAGTGATCAACCTCTTTATAAATCATCTGGAGAAAAGGGGTAAAACAGTGAGGTGGTCATATTTACAGGTGATGCTAAGCTGCTCGAGATAGTTACGAACAAAGCAGACTCTGAAGAGCTTGAAAAACATCTCACAAAACTAAGTCAGTGGGCAACAAAAAAGGCAAACAAAAGTTCAGGTCGTTGAACGTAAAGTAACCTACATGGTGGGGGGGGAACCATCCCCGACTATATGTACGAAACCATGGGGACTAATTTAGCTCTAACCACCCAGGAGAGGGTGGGGGGGGGGGAGGAGAGAGAGAGAGAGAGAGAGAGAGAGAAATCGATCTTGGAGTGACTGGGGAGAGTTCTCTGAAAACAACCACTCAATGTGCAGCAGCAGTCAAAAAAGCACACAGTATGGGAGGAATCCTTTCAAAAGGGATAGAGGAGACGACGACAGGCACTCTCTTATCGCCTCTCTATGAAGCCACGGTACGCCCACACCTTCCATACGGCGTACAGACGTCGCCGCCTCATCCCCAGAAAGATAAACTGGCGTTGCAAAAGGTTCCGAAAAGGGCAACAAAAACGATGAGGGCTTTGGAACAGGTCCCCTGTGAAGAGAGATGAAGAAAAAGGACTGGGACTTTTCAGCTTAGAGAGGATAGAGGTCTGTCTATACAATCGTGACTGGGGTGGAAAAGGTGCATAAGGAAAAGTTATTTACTTGTTCCCATAAGAACTAAGGGTCACCAAATGAAATGAAGAAGTAACCCGTTTAACACCCAAAGGAAGCTGTTCCTTCACCCATCGCACAGTCAACCTACGGAACTCCCCGCCACAGGAGGTCGAGAAGACCAGGACTTGAAATAGGGCTCCAAAAATGAGCTCCATCAAGGGCGTCCCTAGCCTCTGGAAACGGATGGCAGGAGAGGGATCACTTGATGCCCTCTGGGGCATCTGGCACCGGCCACTCTCGGAAAACAGGATACTGGGCTAGATGGACTTCTGGTCTGACCCACTATGGCCGGTCTTAACACAGCCCCCCAAAAGCCACGCTTACCCGAGCGCCACTTGGACATTCCCCAGGGGAACTCCCCTGTTGGCTGCTCACTCACTTGGCTCTGGCTGCCTCTGGTAGAAGGCTGCTGGCTCCAAGCCTCGCCTCCAACGCAATCAGCTCCTCAAGGCCCCCTCCACCTGCAACAAAGCACTCTCAAATGCCAAACACAGGGCTCCCTGCAACTAGCACCCGTCACACAAATCAGCAGAGACAGACCGACGGACACTCAAAATGCTACTTGACCCTTAAAATGCTAAAGGAGCACTCCAAGACCATTAGGTCATTGGAGAAACTAAATGAATTCTTCGCTTTCGTCTTCACAACTGAGGCTGGAGTTTGGGAGATTCCCAAAGCTGAGCAATTCTCTGGAGCTGACACATCGGAGGAAATGTCCCATATTGAGGTCTCACTAGTCCCCAATGGATGTAGTGCTTGAGTTAGGGCAATCCCTGAGGCAATTAGATTTTTACTCCAAATCTGCCTCTTTCCCCCATGACTATGTACTCCTAGTACAGTGTTATTCTGGGCATCTACCCACTCCCGCTCTCCTGTACAATGCGGACTACCAGTAAATCTGTATTTTAGGGGTCTGGTCCACAGGGAGGCAGGAGTTGGGATAAACTGTAATGGTAAAAGGCCTTCAGAATCTTTGCTAAGCTGTTCCCATATCCAACAGTCACTTGCAGTGGTGAGGGACACAATCTTCTGCGGGGCTTCCCGATAAGGGTGGGAAAGTTAATACTAAGGCTACTCTGACTACGAAAAGAAAGGAAACAATCCATCGTATTATAGTATCTTAAATCTCTAAAGTAGAAAGGATCATAATAATAATACAGTAGTTAGCTAGCAACTAGCAAAAGCAGTCTTTAACTAAGCTTAATCAGTATTGTTTGGCTTGTGTCTGCAGGCACTCTTTGAGATTTCGTAGTCTTAGTTCACTCAATACTAGAAAGGATTCCCCTTTGTGAGAGCTACAGGGCACCAGGCTCACCTGGTAAGTCTTTGCTGGTACAGTGCTGGTACAGTCCTACCTCTCAGGTTGTACCTCGAAGCTCCTGGTGGAGGCCGATTTGGTAACAGTCTGGTTTGAGAGTCTGCCGCCTCGGTCCGCTGAGCCTCGTCCTCAGGTGATTCCTCTGGAGAGCGGTCCTGAGTGATGGGGTCAATCAGCTCTGTTGGATCTGCAATTCGGCATACATACTTGCGTGGATCCACGAGGGTCTCTCCTTCACCTTTAGTGCTGTGTGGGTGACGAGCAGCATTTGGAATGGTCCTTCCCACTGGGCTGCCAGGCAGTTCTCTCTGCCATGTTCCTTTACAAACATGTAGTCGCCTGGTTGGATGTTATGGCATGGTACATCAGTAGGTACTGGGAGGGCTTCCTTCACCTGCAGGTACAAGCTTTCCTAACCGTCATTTGATGTCTAGGTTTCTTCTATGTGGCCGCTAGCCTGTGAGTCTCCTCCTGCAACATTGAACTGCTTACAAATCACATGAATTAGATACCCTTGCAGCTTCTAGGTGCACGCCTGGGGCATACCATTGTTTTAGGATCTGTGAGGCCCACCCCCCTTTTGCTTATGTGTGTCTTCTCATGAGACACCTGAGCAAGCTGCCATGTGAGAGATCTTGGGGCAACTGGGTGGCCATGAGGTGCAACCATTATCCCAACAGGAGATAAGGAGCAGCCTGCTTTCTCCCAAAGGTTTCTCTGCAGGTTGAGCAGCTTGCTTTAGTTCCATCAGGTCCTACAAAGAAACAGGGAGAGAAAGAGAGACCAGAATCTGAAAGGGAGCCAGAGGTCCATGTGCTGCTGTATGTCTGGCCGTTGCATCAGCACTCCCATTACCCAGAGAAACAGGATCATTAGCACCTGTGCGGGCTGGGCAATGGGTAATAGAGGGATATGGGTAGCTGAATAGCATCAAAAAGTTGGGAGGTAAGAGGACCATGAGAGATAGCGGAGCCAGAAGAGAGAAGGAAACCTCCTTGTTTCCAGATTTATCCTGTGGCATGACAGACAGAGAAAGCATACTTTGAGTCAGTATAAATGTCCAGAAGCTAAAAGGCAAGCACAAGTTAAAGGGATAAGCTTGTGACCCTATCCAGCAAGACATTTTAACAGAAGGTATCAGTTTTACACCGTGTCTCAGTTTTTCTAGCAATTAACACATCAACAACATACTGAACCAACACAGAGCTGCAGGGAAGAGGGATAGAATTAAGGTCAGCTTTTAAAAACTTGGAAAACAGAGTAGGGCTTTCACAATAACTTTGGGGAAAACGTGTCCAGGTTGACGACCCTGAAAGGAAGAGGCAAAGAGAAAATGGGAATTCTGCCTTTTTTTCTATTCCAGTGCATAAGAACATAAATCTATTACAGAGAACCATTTAGAAGTGGGTGGAATAGAGGGAAGAATAGTAGGAGGGTTAGGTACTACTGCCAATCTAGTGATTACAAACTTGTTAATGGATCTTAGGTCTTGTACAAATCTATAGATTTGCTTACCCTGGCTGTCAAATTTTTCCTCATTTTTCACAGGTAGTATAGGCGTATTACATGGTGAAGTTGTATAAAACAAGTATCCCTTGTTCAAGGAGGGAAAGATTACAGGCTTAATGCCCTCTTCTGCCTCCCTAGACAACGGATACTGGGGTACCCTTGGGAAAGGCTTGTTGTGTTTGTATGTTATTTGCACTGGTGTTGCAGAGGCTAGCAACTCCACTTCATTCGTGGGGGCTGCCCACAATGTCTCTGGGATATCTGAGAGGTCCAGGAGGGGTGTATGTCCTGAGGTCACATCAGATTCCTCTGAGAGTAGTAATGCCATCGAATTTGAAGCCTGATTTTGGGGGGGGGGGGGAGGTCAACAAATATCCCTTCCTCTCTACGGAGAAGGTTTGCACCCAATTTACACAACAAGTCATGTCCCATAAGGTTTACAGGAGAACAGGGAGGTAACAGGAAAGAATGTTCAGCTGACAAGGGTCCAAAGCAGGGTGGGGGTGCAGATGGCACATCTGGGGAATCAAGCTGTTTCTTTAGAGTAGCCAATTGTTGCTGCAGCTTTTCAATAGAACCTTTTTGGCTAGCCATAATGCTCTGATTCTTTTTTTCCCCCCCTGCCATATCCTCCCAGAGGCACCAATATTCCATCTGGTTAGGATGTTTTTCCTCGAGGAAAACTCTAAGATAAGCAAGGTTTTCTAAGTCAAAGCTACTCTCTAGTTGCCATTTTTTCTGGGAATTCCCCCGAGCATAGCCATTCCAAATGCTTATTAATTTATTAAGTGTCCTTAGTTTCAAACCTGCTGGCAATTTACCTAGCTGACTGTAATTCTTATCATCTGAGACAAGGGAGTCCCAGGCTGTGAGAAACCTTTCCCCTCGGTGGTCGGAGACATACTCGAGGGAGCAATTCCACCCATGTTAGCACTTTCCTGTCCAAGGACAGCATAGGAGCCCCCAACAGTACTACCCTCTCCAAGGATAGCACAGGCGTCCAGCAACACTACCCTCTCCAAGGATAGTGTGGGAGTCCACACAAACTGTCAGCTTCACTCACACTCCTTACGTGCCGGGGGAAACCGCCCTTGCTTTCGGCAGCTGTTCAGTGACACTGACAGCACCGGTGCGGCTGCGGTCCCATTCCGGACTTCGCTCACTCAAAACCATGCGCTTGGACTCACCACCAATCAGTCAGCAACAAAATCCAACCCCTATTTGGCTATACCCAGCATTTTCATTTTAAATCTCCCTCAAGCCTCTTAAAGAAAATTTTGGAGCAAAAGATGACTCTTACTGCCAGCCGGTCCAGCTGGTGACCAGAACAGGGAGGCAGACTGGGGGATTTTAAATGGATCCCTTACCCTCCAGATGCGCGCTGTAGTCCGTTCCCATTCCCAGTCATCAGCCTTTCCAACTGGAGTTCCAAGCCATCCCACTTCTGACACCAAATTGTTGGGGAAATCTCGCTCCCCTGGGATACAGAGTCCCCAGAAGGGTCCGAGGCTGGAGGTCAAAGCAGTGAGGCAGGAGAGAATCTAAAAGGAAAACTTGATTATGCATGCATGCAGGCTAACAGCTACCAGAGTAAAAGCAGCAGCAGCCCTGAGAGAGTTTCAGGGATCCTTTATACAGAATGTTCAGACAGTTTAGTTGTTGATTGTTTTCTTTAACATATCAAAGTCTCAGCAGAAGTACTCTGAGATGTTTCTGTTCACACCACAAGTGCAGAGAAGTTAGTTTTACAGTACAAAGGCACATGAGAACTTGAGTGAGGAGTCTACAAGGCAAACTGTGACAAAGTTCAGAGCTTACATGGTAATTTCTGACAGAGTAGGAGTCTCCATGAACTTGAGATAGGAGGCATTGTAAGGGTCTTGATTAGAGTTAAGATGATTTCTCTGTTACAGGGAGAGAGGCCTGGAAAACTTTTAACCCTTACAGCAGTTTTCTTTTAGAGAGTTTTGATTTCCTCCACGGTGCCCCCCTTAGACACACTTGGAGTTATTTGATTTCTCTGTCAGTATCAATAGAGGAGCTTTCGGAAGCAACGTACAAAACTTCACCATAATAAGTCAGCAGGACCAGACGCCATTCACCCAAGAGTTCTGAAAAGAAGAAGAAGTCAAATGTGAAACCGCGCAACTATTACGGGGGGTTTGTAACCTCGCCTTTCAATCGCACTTCTCTACCTAATGACTAGAAAGACAGCTAATGGGACGCTAATATTTTTAAAGGGGCTCTACAGGCCACCCTGGCAATTACAGACCGGCACGTCTAGCGGCGGTACTAGGCAAATTGTCAGACACAGACAAATGTAATTTCTTGGGGTGGCAAAAACGTCAGTATGCTTCCTCTAAAGCGAGGTCATGCCTTACTGTAGAGTTCTTTGGCCGCAGGGAGGCCGGGGCGGGGGTCAACAGACATGCGGACAAGGGGGAAGCCAGCGGCTACAGTGTACTTAGATTTCTAGAAAGCCTTTGACAAGGTCCCTCCACCAACGGCTCTCACGTCAAGTATGTTGTCATGGGGTAAGAGAAAACGTCCTCTCGTGGATACCTAACTGGTTAAAAAGAGACAGGAAACAAAGGGAAGGAATCAATGGTCAGTTTTCAGACTGGAGAGAGATGGCTTCTCTAAATGTCTACACAATGTGCAGCAGCAGTCTAAGAGGCACACAGACTGGTGGGGAAAACTCTACAGGTTTTTTTCCCCTGCAGCTGAGGATCTAAAGGTTACAGTTACCCAGATCTTATCAGAGATTTGGCAAATGCCCTTTTGGCTCCTGCCTTTGTTTCCTCTCAGCCTGCCCTTGCTGTACGGCTGGTGGCTTTAAGAGGTGGCCCATCTCAAATCCTTTCCTCTAGTCCCATCACCAATTGATGAGCCTGCTGTAACAGAGCACACGCATTACTCACAATTCAAACTACACAGCAGCACAGTTCCTGCAACCACCACTAGTGCACAAAAAGAAAATAAAAATCGCCAGACACAAAGACTCTTGCATACTTACCCCAGCCAGCTCACATGCCCTCAAAGGTCACACTTACCCGATTTCCCATGAGACCGTTCCCAGGCAAGTGTCCCTGTGGGCTGCTCTCTTCCTTTCCTTTCTTCCTGTGCCTTTGCTGTATAGCTGGTGGCTTTAAGAAGGAGGCCCAGCTCAAAGCCTTGCCTCTAATCCCAATGCCAATTGAAGAACCTTCTGTAACCGAGCACACACATTACACACAATTCAAGATGCTCAACACATGGCAACAGTTCCTGCAACCACCACTAGTGCACAAAAAGAAAATAAAAATCGCCAGACACAAACACTTGCATACTTACCCCAGCCAGCTCACCACACACGCCCTCAAAGGTCACACTTACCTGATTTCCCATGAGACCGTTCCCAGGCAAATGTCCCTGTGGGCTGCTCAATTCTTTTCCCCTCTGCTATATAGCTGGTAGCTTTAAGGAGGAGACCCAGCTCAAAGCATTACCTCTAATCCCATTGCCAATTGAAAAACCTCCTGTAACAAAGCACTCGCATTACACACAATTCAAACTGCTGAACATACGGCAAAGAGTCCCTCTTCAACTGCCACCAGTGCAGGAAAACCGCCAGCAGTGCAGGAAAACTACCAGACACAAAGACTCTTGCATACTTACCCTACTTAGCTCACGACATGCCTGCATACCCCTTTTCTCCTGAGACTTTTGTGGGGTAAGTGTAAGCGTTCACAGGAAAGCGCCCGTTGGCTGCTCTCTTCCTTTCCGCTCTGCCTGTGCCTTTGCTGTGTAGCTGGTGGCTTGAAGAAGGAGGCCCATCTCAACTGAGGAACTGCCTGAAACTAAACACACGCATTACTCTCAATTCAAACTACACAGCAGCAGTTCCTGCAACCACCACCAGTGCACAAAAAAAAAGTCGCCAGACACAAAGACTTTTGCATACTTATCCGAGCCAGCTCACCACACACACACCCTCAAAGGTCACACTTACCCGATTTCCCATGAGACCGTTCCCAGGCAAGTGCCCCTGTGGGCTGCTCTCTTCCTTTCCTTTCTGCCTGTGCCTTTGCTGTATAGCTGGTGGCTTTAAGAAGGAGGCCCAGCTCAAAGCCTTGGCTCTAATCCCATCACCGATTGAAGAACCTCCTGTAACAGAGCACACTCATTACACACAGAAGTCAAGCTGCTCAATAGATGGCAGCACAGTTCCTGCAACCACCACCAGTGCACCAAAAAAAAGAAAATCACCAGGCACAAACTCTTGCATACTTACCCCCCCCCATCAGCTCACCACATACATATCCATAGCCCTCAAAGGTCACTTACCTGAATTCCCATGACACCATTCCCAGAAAAGTGCCCCTCTGTTGGCTGCTCTCTCCAGTTCCCCTCTGCCTGTGCCTTTGCTGTATAGCTGGTGGCTTTAAGAAGGAGGCCCAGCTCAAAGCCTTGCCTCCAAAACCATCACCAATTGAAGAACCTCCTGTAACAGAGCGCACATATTATACACAATTCAAGCTGCTCAACACATGGCAACACAGTTCTTGAAACCACCACTAGTGCACAAAAAAAAGCCAGACACAAACACTCTTGCATACTTACCCCAGCCACCTCACCGCACATGCCCTCAAAGGTCACACTTACCTGATTTCCCATGAGACCGTTCCCAAGCAAAGTGCCCGTTCGCTGAGCCCTCTGTTTCTCCTCTGCCTGCACCTTTGCTGAATGGCTGGCAGCTTTAAGGAGACCCATCTCAAAGCATTACCTCTAATCTCATTGCCAATTGAAAAAACCTCCTGTAACAAAGCACTCGCATTACACACAATTCAAACTGCTGAATGTAGGGTAAACAGTCCCTCTTCAACCGCCAACAGTGCAAGAAAACCACCAGACACAAAGACTCTTGCATACTTACCCTACTCAGCTCACGACACGGCTGCATACTCCGCAAACGTCTCAGAGGAAAAGGGGTAAATGTAAGCGTTCACAGGAAAGCGCCCGTTGGCTGCTCTCTTCCTTTCCCCTTTGCTGTGTAGCTGGTGGCTTGAAGGAGGCCCATCTCAACTGAGGAACCGCCTGAAACTAAGCACACGCATTACTCTCAATTCAAACTACACAGCAGCACAGTTCCTGCAACCACCACCAGTGCACCCCAAAAAAAAAAATCACCAACCACAAAGACTCTTGCCTACTTACCCCAGCTAGCTCACCACACACGCCCTCAAAGGTCACACTTACCCGATTTCCCATGAGACTGTTCCCGGGCAGGTGTCTCTGTGGGCTGCTCTCTTTCTTTGCCTTTCCTGTATAGCTGGTGGCTTTAAGAAGGAGGCCCAGCTCAAAGCCTTGCCTCTAATCCCAATGCCAATTGAAGAACCTCCTGTAACGAAGCACACGCATTACTCACGAATCAAACTATACAGCAGCATAGTTCCTGCAACCACCACCAGTGCCCAAAACAAAAAAAAAATCACCAGACACAAAAGCTCTTGCATACTTACCCCAGCCAGATCACCACACACACACCGTCGTATGCCTGCTAAAGCCACACTTACCCGATTTCCAACTAGACCATTCCCAGACAAGTGGCTCTGTGGGCTACTCTCTTCCTTCCTTTCCCAAATTCCTGCGCCTTTGCTGTATAGCTGGTGGTTTTAAGGAGGCGGCCTAGCTCAAAGCGTTGCTTCTAATCCCATTGCCAATTGTACAACTTCCTGTAACAAAGGACTCGCATTACACACAATTCCAACTGCTCATCAAATGGCAAAAACAGTCCCTTCAATTGCCACCAGTGCAGGAAAATCACCAGACAGAAAGACCCTTGCATACTTTACCCCCCCCCCCCTCCCGGAGCTCACCACTCACACCCTCGTGTGCCCACAAAAATCCCACTTACCCCATTCCCTATTAGAAGGAGGCCCTTCTCAAAGCTTTGCCTCCAATTGTATTGTCACTTGTAGACTCATCTGGAACAAAACATTCCCGTTACAAACAATTGAAACTCCTCAATAACCAGCCAAAAAATCCCTGCAACCAGCACCAGTGAAGGAAAATTACCAGATGCACAGACTATTGGATTCTTACCTCCACCCGCTCATCACACATGCTCCCACCCTCCAGAAAGGCCACTTACCCGATTTCCCATCAAATCTTTGCCAAGCACCCCCCTCGGCTGCTGGCACAGTTTTCCCTCTGCCTGCCTTTGGTGGAAGGCTGGTGGCTCTAAGGAGGAAACCCAGAGCAAAAATTGCCTCCAATTATATCTCCCTTTGTAGATCCACCTGTAACAAAGCACACCCCTTACACATCATTCCAACTGCTCAACACAGGGCCAGACATTTCCCAGCAACCCCCACCAGTGAAAGAAAATCACCAGACACACAGACTCTGGCGTACTTAGCCCAGCCAGCTCACCCCACACGCCTGCCCCAGCCTCCGCCCAGGCCACACTTAACTCGCACTCCCAGCCAACCTTTTCCAGGCCAGCCCCCCCGCGGCTGCTGCCGCCCTGGCCCTGCCCAGCTCTGCCGCGGGAACAGCGGCCCAGACGCTGCGGGCAGGGAGCAGGAGGCGGCGGCGTCGTAGCCCGGCCGGGAAGCGGAGAAACACTTTCGACGCGCGCCGGGAAACACGCGGGGCCCCGCTCGCCGGGCGTCCCCAGCGCGTTGCTGCCTGCGAGCGCGGGGAGCCGAGCGGCGCGGTTACCTGGCTTGGAGCGCTCAAGGCGAGTCCGCGGGGGGATAAAGCCTCTCCCCGACCGGCGAGACGAGCAGCAAGATGGCGCGCGGGTCCGGGAGTGAAGGCGGGATGGCCAGTGACGGCCTTTTTATGCGCCCGGCGCTGGGCGATACCATCTCCCGGCGAGGTGAGGGGGGGGAGGGGAAAGCAGGTGTGGCTCTATTAGGCTTTTTTAGTTTCGCCCGCTTTGGGCGGGAAAGTTGGCGCCTGCGCAGTAAGGGAACGCCGATGTGCGTCCGAAGGCCTGCGGGTACTGCGGGCTGGGCCGAGAGCAAGGCGGCGAGAGGGCGGCACGCGCACCAGTAGCCGTGGGGCTCGTGCTGCGGCCAGCAGAGCGGCCTCCCCGTGCGGCAACTCGGCTCCGCTCAGTCCCTCCCCAGGGCTGGGGCCCGCCCGCCTCGTGCGTTCAAATAGTAGCCCCGCCCCCGCCCTCTCCGCTGCCCGGGCGGGGCTCCCCAGCTGGCCCCGTCCCGCCGCCCGCTCCGCAAGTCTCGTGCGGAAGCGCCGCTCCCTGACTGTCGCCTCGGGCTCCCGTTCATCGGCGCGCGCGGTCTCCGAGCCTTTGAAAATGCCGCTGAAAATGCTCAGCAACTAGCAGAGCCGCTTTCGCGTTGTCCTGCGGAAGCGATGCAGGGAACGCGCTGCTCCCGGAATGAAAGTCTTTGAAATCAGCCTCCTGTCCCCGGCCACTTAGCTCAGTGGGTTAACGTGGGCTGCTAGTTCTGCTGGGGTCAGAGGTTCGATTCCCCATGTGGACTTTGGCTTCTTTTGCTCGCCTGGCACTAGCCCTGCACAAGGGAAGGAGGGATTTCCCTTTTCATTCCTCTGTGGGGACAGGCACAAAGCCCATGGAACCAAAAGCACCACCCATAAAGTCTCCAGTCACCTCCATGCTATGATGCCTGCCCTCCCTGTTCCTTTCCCTGTTAATATAGTGGTGGATATCCTTCTCTGTCACCTCAGAGACTGGGCTTCAACTCCCTGAAAGCGCTGCTACCGCTACCTTTTTCCAGGGAAAGAAAGAAATGTCGCCTGCCTGGCCCTTCTCCCCCACAAGGTGATTTTTACCTGCAGAGAGACAATGACCCTGCAAAGCCAGGGAGCGGCTCTGGCTTGCCCATGGTAAAGCCTCATCGCAAGACATGCCCGTCAAGAGCATGTTGCAGAGTGGCAAAGGGAAAGACTCTGGCCGAGGGCAGGAGGACAATGGCCCGGCCAAAGGGGCTGTCGAGGGAGAGAGAGAAGCCGGCCTCCTGTTTTTTCCCCTTTGGGAATGCTGTTGAGTCACAGGGAGACTTGAGAACTATCCCCCTGGCTAGGTGAGGGAGGTGGCCTTTGTGTGAGTGCGGAGCGGTGGCTACAGGCTCTGGTACAAAAAATTCCCTCCCAAATCCTAATACCCAGATTTTGGGAAATCTGCTGCCACCACCCAAGTAATTCCAAGAAAACCAGGAAAGAGATCACTTGTGAAATCTCCTCCCAAAGGTGAAACTCTCCCCCCACCCCCTCTCTGTTTTGCTTGGCATTGGGAAACAGAAGGAATTCACATTCCCTTCCCTGGTGCTCCAGAAGAGTGGGAGCCATACAGCCTCCACCCTCCCAGCTGCTCATTCATCGCACGCCAAGCTTAGACCCTGTGCCCCGAATCCCCTCACATGCTCTTTCCACTGAGTCCCTACACCCCCAGGCACATATCAAGCCAAAGCAGAACAACCCGAGTATACGTCTACCATCACAATAGGATGGGTACTGCTAGTACAGATAAATAATGAAGTATTCAGAGTATATAGTATGCTATATTTCTCATGCTGGACTACAGAATAACATCATCACTGGCCAGCCTCAGCACTGTCCCCTCTAGCACAGGCTGGCTGCTCCAGCTTTACATCAGCAGGGAAGAGTTTCTTGGGGGGAGGTCCCCTACACCATCCAAGACCCCAATGCATAACCGCTAATTCAATACTATGTGTGACGTTGGCATGCCACAGGGGGCTGTTTGCTCGAAGCACGATGATGCAGTTCCAATCCATTCAGTCTCTCTTCACACAGAACTTTTCAGGGGCTCTGTGGGGGGTTCCCCCCAGGGGGGCTTACGTCCGCTCCCCCTCTAGTCACTTCAACCGCTATCGGCTACCAATACTCGGATCCAGTCGAGCTCGGCCGGCTGGGGAAGGGGGTCCGGGCCCATCCTCGCTCCGAACCCCGACCCAGGGCCCTAAGGTCAGGATAAAAATCCTCACCTAACGGGGAGGGGGTCAAGAACCCTAAACTCCCCCGCTCTCGGGGGCCACGTCCCCGCCCTGGGTCACTTCTTCCCCAGCCCTAGGTCGCTCCACTCCCGAGGCCGTTACGGCACGGCCCTACCCAGGGCCTCCAGTACCTGGGCCCGCCAACCCTCTGCTGTGGTGCCCCCGTCTCCCGTGTGTCTCCCCCGCTTGCCGGTGCTGGGCTCCTTTTTGAACTGCCCGCCAGCCGCAGGCATCTTCCCACGCCGCCCCTGTCATCTTCCCACGACTCTTCGGGCTGGCGCGCCGGTGACGTCATCTTTGCCGCCTCCTCCCTCCGCCCCCTGTCTCCGAGGTCTGCCTGCCCCGGCTCGTCACCTGGCCGGTGCATCCCCGCCCTGGCTTGTGGGGCACGGGCGGCTGTACTCGCCGCGTTCGGGGGGTTACCTTTACCCTGCTGCCGCGGCGCCGCAGCGGTTTCTGGGAGGGGCGGGACTGCCCCGCCACAAGCTCTAATTGTTTTCACTTCTTTTTGGAGTAGGGTGTCCATCCCTCCCTCCTTCCACCCCCAGATTTTCCCTTCCAGCCCCCGCTCTGCAGTACCAGAAACTTAATTGACACCCCTTCCTCCCCCCCTCCGCCCCAGCTGGTAAATTTCTGCCCGCGGTTCACATCCTGCCCCTCCCCCACCACGATTTGCCCCCTGAGCCCTTTTTAATGACTGTGAAGAGCCGGGAGCAGCGTCTGAAGCCACTTAAGGGGAGAGTAAGGGCAGCAGCTCCAGCAGCTCTCACTGAGCATGCTCCGTTCCAGTGCTCCTGCTCAGTATGCCCTAGGTATGGAATTCTGAAAGGCCGCTGTTTCCAATGCTACAGTGGTGCTAATCGAGACTCTCAAAATTCTCTCTCCTGCCAGTGCAAAAAGAGTGGGCCTTCAGCATCGGGCTTGTTTTCCCGCTATCGATCGAGAACTAGGAAAGAAAGAGAAAATAATCAATGTCATTTCAAATGTAGTAAAGCATTTAATACACCCGAAGCCCACAATCCTATCCACTATTAGGGAAGTCTTCAAGGTTCCCACTAATCTTTTCCCTCCATGGGTGGAATTAATTTTTTAGGTGCACTATGGCATGTGTGAATGTGCGTCACCAGTAGAAACAAAAAATCTAGCTGCGGGCACTCTGCTACTCAGCTGGATGGAATCTAACTCTCCTGAGGGGTCACACAAGCACCCAGCTTACAGGGAACACTGGTGGTATCCCCAAAGGGATTTACGAGGCACCTACCCTGCAGCAAAAAACCCAACCAACTAACCTGTGGCAGCCAGCCTCAGAGCCTGGGTCAGTTTGTATTGGTCTAGCAGTTTAGACAGTAGAATTTGGGCCGGAGCCTAGGCTTTGAGATTCACTTCTCTAGCTGGGTTTCATAGTCCTTGGTTCTTGCCCAGCCCAAATGTCTCCATTGTTATTTTTAACCCTGTAGTGAGTGGGAATCTATGATCAGTCCCTGAGATTTGCTGCTGTGAGTCATTTTTGCAGGGTAGGCATATCTAGGGGATGGATTGGGGCATGGAGACGCCTGTTGTCACCCACCAGCCCCGGGGTCACAGCCAGGGATGAGAAGCAGAAAGAGAAGGAGGACCCCAATGCAGCCAACTCTATGACCACGCTCACCCTGGAGCCAGTACTCCACGACCTGGAGGTGTCCCAGGCATCCTCTGAGGCCAGGGGAGGCTCATCAGCTGAGTGGTCTTGGTTTCCTCACACACACAGGGGAGGGTTGGCAGGCACCGAGGGGCTGTGGTGCGATCGTCGCTTAGCCTAGGGATGACTGGGCCCCTGTAAGACAGGGCCCGCTGTCCAGGCCACACGTGCCCTTTGCTCCCAGGACATCACCTTCCTCTGACCCAGGAACTGTCGCTCTTGGTTCACAGACGAGGGCAAGGCTTCCGGGACAGTATCTGCAGGGATGACTGACCGTCTTTCTTTATTGCCCCAACTGGACCAGCTGTGACAGGGGTCTGGGCAACACCCACCAAGCCGGCTGCCTGACATTGCGGGAGCTGCAGGTGCCGGAGGACCCAGGAAAAACGGACGCGGGAGCATGTGTCCATATTCTGGGGCCTGCATGAGATGCTGGCCCGAAGGTCCAGGAGGACATGCAGAGGCAGAGAAAAACGTGGACAGAGTTTCTGCAGCAGGGACACAACATGCATCAACCAAGCATGCTCGTCTTGCCTAACTGGAGCTTGCTCCTGCTCCTGCCCCAGTCCCGGTTCCTGGTCCTGTCCCTCCTCCTATGCCAGTCACTGCACCCCCTCCTATGCCTGACCTTGCTTCCCCTCCCATGCCTGCCCCCCCATGTCTGAACCTGCTCCAGCCCCCCTCCTGCTTAACCCCCTAGCCTCCCCAGACCCTCTCCCCTCGAAGGTCACTGAGATCCCCACACACGAGGCGGAGGAAGCACCCGAGCCACGTGCCGCTCCCAGACCCAGCCCTGAGCCCCTTCTCCTCCCCCTTTCAGTTCCCTCCCCCCTCCAAGGTTCTCTCCCCGATCCCATCCCAGTTACTTTTACCCCAAATAAATCACCAAACACTTCTGTTTTTATAAACCAGTCTTTTTTATTGTCTTTGCAGAGGAAACGGGACCTGCATGGGGATGTGGGTGACAGCAAGAGCCCCCCCCCCACACACACACAGTTGGGGAAGCCTGTGGCAGCAAAGTTGGCAACAATGGGGTCCACGTCATCAAGGCGGATGACCCTGCGCAGTAAGACTGTGTTGATGGCCCTCACCACCTGCAGAAGGAAAGAAATCAACCAACCAACCAGAGAATCAAAGGGGTGCCAGAGCCCTTGGGGGGTCCCCAAATCCTCCCTCATTTCCCTCAAGCACTACCAGGAGCTGCCCCCTCTGTAGCCCGGCCTCCCCGCCAGGGCTGTGTGAGGGCATGAAAGGAGAACTTCCCAGGGACCAGGGCTTCCCCTCACCAAATTTGCATATCTTCTTTTGAAAGCGAAAGCAAGTCTAGACGTGCCCTCACTCTCTATATAAAATGATTTTCGTCTTGGACTACAGAATGACATCATCAGATCATCAGCGTCCACATGCCACTGTCACTCCCGCCAGCCTTGGCGACGTCCCCTCTGGCCACGGGCTGCTCCAGTTCTGGCTCCTGCTTCACAGCCCAGGGGAGATGAGGAAGCCTGCATGACCAGGGAAAAGCTGCTGGGGCTGGGTCCCTTACGCTATACGAGACCCCAATGCGTAACCGTTTATTAATTGCGATATGTAATTAATTGGCACGCCATAGGGGCGTGGTAAAAGCAGTGGTAGACAGGGCCTGAGCTACGGTGTTGGGAGACAAGTGAAAGAAAGTAAGCGGCCCCAACTTCCCATGCCGAGACCCCACACTGCCACCCCGCTCGTTCAAACCCCTAGACTGCAGGGGGGTTGGATTGGTGAGTGTAGCTCCCAGGGGACGCAGCCCCCTAAGAAGAGTAACAGAAATAACATTTGTAAAGGAGCAAAGCTACCATTAAAATGGGTTAGAAGGATGGGAATGCAATTCAGGGAATCACTGCGAGGGATAAGGCAAATATTTGAACTGTTATGAGACTACATGTATTAACTAAGAGATTTTTAAATCATCAAAATATGTTACACGCTCCCTCACAGCTGCATGTGGGGTACTTGCAGCATTTTGCCCCATGTACTGTAGCAGTGGAGAAAGGGAGGGACTGACAGGGAGAGACAAGACATTAGGACAGCTCAGGCACACATCTCTCTGAGAAGGGAAATGAAAAGCCCTCTCTGCCCTCACCCCTAGATCTGCACCTTGGGCAGGGGGCTCACCCCTTGGGTAGTGGTTACCTATGGTGACCACGCAGCCCCGAAAATCTAGGACAGTCCCGAATTCCAGTCTCCCATCCTAGTGCCCCAAAAAACACTAAAAACGTCCCAGCTAGAAGTGTTGCACACTGCTCTTTCCCCACCCCTTCCTCTACCCAGGGAAATACAGGCATGCAGGCACCACCTACAGATTTTTCCCATTACACTGGAACCCTGACAATAGCAGCAGTGGGAAGTGGTGCCTAAGTCCTAGCCATTTGCTGCTCTGACAGGCAGGTAGTTCTCTTGGGAGCCACCTGTAAAGCAGCAGCAGGTAAGTGGTCCCCTTCTCACAGCCCTCTCCTCAAACCCCGCTGCCCTTTAAACCTCGTAAGATCCACGCAGCTCTTCTTAGATTTAAAAGGCAGATACACACGGGCGGGCCAGCTGAGCTGGGAATCAGCTGATCCTGGTTTGTGCACAGTGGTGGCTCTGCCTTTTAAATTGAGTAAGAGCCATGCAGCTTCTTAGACTTGAAAGGCAGAGCCAGTGCTGTGCACAAACCGGGGTCAGCACGTTTCAAGCTCATCTGATGCTGTCCCATGCACCTCTGCCTTTCAAGTAAGACTCCAACCCTGAGCCCATCATACACCTGAATCCTCTGCCCTGAGCTCCTCACATCCCCACCCTCCTGCACCATCCGCACACTGCAAACCTGTGCCCTGAGCCCCTCATACTCCCAACCCCCCTGCCCTGAGCCCCTCATACACTTCAATCCAAACTCCTGCACCCCCACACCTACAAGCCTGTGGCTTGCTCAGCACCCCAACCCTTCATCTGACCCCAACACTCCCCAGCGTGAAGCCCCCTTTTCTCCTTCACCCAAATTCCCTTCCAGAGCTTGCACCTCTCATCCCTTCACATATACCCAAATCCTTCATTCCCACCCCAGAGCCTACACCTCCTATCTCAACTCCCGGAGAGTGAGTAAGGGCTGGGAACAGCAAATGATGGAGAGGAGGAGAACAGAGAGAATGGGGCCTCAGGGAAAGGGTGGCCTCTTGGGGAAGGGATGCGGTAGAGCTTGGCTTGCCCTGACATTTAAAAACTGATCTTGGGTGTAAAAAGGTTGGTGATCACTACTCTAGATAGTTGCTTGTCTGCATCCACAGCCCACTCACTCACCACACTGCTGAGACCCCATACCTCCCCCCACATACGCCCTCCATCAAGACCCCACACTCCCAGCTCACTCCTGCATCCTCCCTTGCTTTTGCACCTCCTCCCTGGCCAGACTGCACCCCCCCCCTTCTTCTCAGATTCTGCACCCCATCCCTATCCACCCCAGAGCCTAAGAAGGCCCACAAAATCCACTAACTATGAAACCCCAGAAAAGTTAATCTGGCCTGAGGACTTGAACCTCAGTCTTCCCTACCCCTACCACAGCACTGGAACAACAGGGCAGTGAGGTGTTTCAGTTAGGGATCACATAAGAGAAGGTTGGGGGGGGGGAATTGGCAAGCACAGTGGAATAGAGGATGAGGAGGGCATGAGCAAGCAGGGGGCACAGTCTACTAATGTAATTGTAACATTTTATTTTGGTGTCACAATAAATACAAAGAGCAGGAAAAGAATGTGCACTTTTAGTGAGGATTAGCACAAGGAATATCCTTTTTTAAAGAAACATGACAATCCACACATGATATTTTGCACCCAATGTAATACTGAGAAATGTTGCTCATGGAGGGAAATTTGACATGGCTACACATCTGCAATCAAAGAACCGTAGCTTTCAGTGCTTCAAGGAAGAAATGTATTCTAAAACAGGATTCTGTAAAAATGGAGCTTGTGGCAAAGGAAGCACTAATTGCATATCACACCGTAAAATACCACCACAGTTTCAGATCTTTAGATTGCACCTCTAAGCTAATTTCTACATTGTTTGAACCTAAATTTTCATCAGCACAAACAAAAAGTGAACCAATTGTGAAAACGTTCTTGCTCCAGAAGCTCAAAAGATTTTGAAACAGGGATTAGGTAAAACTTCATGTTGCAGTGTTACAGTAGATTCATCCAACCACAAAGATAAAAAATTGGTTCTTATCTTAGGACACGTCTAAACTACATTCCTCTTTCGAAAGAGGAATGTAAATGAAGCCAATTGAAAATTCAAATGAAGCGCAGAGTTACAAATCTCACGCTTCATTTGCATAATCATGTGAGAGCACTTTTTCAAAAAAGGGTTTTTTAAAAAAGAAACTGCAGTCTAGACAGGGCTCTTTTGAAAAACAAAAAACAAAACCTTTTTCGAAAGAAACCGTACTCCTGAAAAAATAAGGTATATTGGTTCTTTTGAAAAAGGGGTTGGGAACAAGTAAATAACTTTTCTTTATTCACTTTCTCCACACCACCCATGATTTTATCTACCTCTATCATATCCCCCCTTAGTCTCCTCTTTTCCAAGCTGAAATTCCTAGCCTCTTTAATTTCTCCTCATATGCAACCCGTTCCAAACCCCTAATTATTTTAGTTGCCCTTCTTCGAACCTTTTCTAATGCCAGTGTATCTTTTTGGAGATGAGGAGACCACATCTGTATGCAGTATTCAAGACCTTGGTTAGGAGCTAGATTATTCTTATGGGTGGTAATAGATGTTTCAGTAGAAAGCACCATTACATGGCTGTTAGCTATCCCACAGTAGCAGTTTTATCACTTAATATAGTATAACTAAAGTAGAGATGTTAGATTATGGAGAATCAACTAATTGAGAAGTTGATGGAATTTTCCATTAAAAAGCAGAGCCAGTGGTCTGGGACAGGGTAGGAACCAGGACAGCTGACTCCCAGCTCGTTCCTTGCTGTGCCTCTGCCTCCTCTGCCCCTCCCTGCAGAGTGTGTCCTGATTTTTATAATAGGGGTGAGATTTCCCAAATCATCTTTCCCCTAATCTCGTTATTAATATTTGGGTGGTGGCAGCAGAAGTTTTATTCCCAAAATCTAGGGTTTTAAGATTTTGGGGGAAGTTTTATACCAAAGCCTGGTAGATAAGGCTTTGGGGTATACCTGCTGGCCCCCACTTCTGCATTTATCATGCCAGAGTGGGGAAGGAGCCATGACATCCCCTTCCTCAGACAAAGGGAGAGGGAGAAACACCTGAGTCCCAGGCAGGGGTGAGGTTGTCGGGGCACAGCACAAGGGGGCTGGGTTCCTGGCCAGGTGTGTGTGTGGGGGGGGGGGAGGGTTCAGGGCCCAGAGAGTAGGGGGAGAGGGGATTGTTTAGAGAGCTAGACAGGAGATGGGGATCCAGGTGAGAGACTGGGGTGAGGGGGAGAAAAGGAGACGGGGTCCCAGCAGGGTTGCAGTGGGCCTGGAGGTGGGATTGCTGGGCAGAGACTGAGCCGGGGGAGGAGAAGAGAGGCGGGAGGTAGCGAGGGGTCGGGTCACAGGACAGTGGGCAAGGGCACATAGGCTGGGGGGGGGAGGAGACAGCTGAGCAAGGGGGGTTCACAGGCAGGGGAGTTGCAGGGGAGAGAACACCAGCAGAAGGGCTGGGGAAGGGGGAGTTGCGGGGAGGGCGCACAGGAGGGGGATGGCCAGCCGGAGGGACACACGGGCGGAAGGGGGCGCACTCACGAAGGCGAAGAAGAGGTCGATGAGCGCAGCTTCACTAGCTGCAGCCGCCCCACACTGCCCTCCAGGAAGCACCCCAGCAGGGACCGCTCCTCGGGCTGCCCACGCAGAGCTCCCAGCGCTCCGGGGTCAGGTGCAGGCTCTGAGCAGCCGGGCGCGGGGCTCCTAGATTGGGGCAGCTTCCGCTGTCTCCACCATGGCCGCGGCCTTCCCCGCCGGGCTCAGCTTCACCAGCCGCGGCTGCCCTGTGCCAGAGCCAGGCACCTCGCCCTCCGAGCGCCGCAGGGCCAGGTGCAGGCTCTGAGCAGCTGGACACAGGGCTCCCAGCTCCAGGCATCCTCCGCAGGGCTCCCTGCCGGCCTGCTCCTCCTGTGGGCCAGAATGCCGCCCCCTGGCAATGTGCTGCCCCAAGCACCTGTTTGTTTTGCTGGTGCCTAGAGCCTACCCTGACCCGGAACATTTTCTTCCTCACATTCAGCCGAACTGCCCCCTGTCTCAGTTTCATCCTACTGCTCCTAGCAGTGCTATTTCCATCCTTCACTATGATGTATTGCCTTAGTGTTTGCACCCTTTAAGCATTTGTAAGTTGTCACGAGCCCTCCGACTGCCTACATCTTTTGTTTCCAAACTTCCTCCAGTTTGTCTCTTTGTAATACACATCCCAGCATGAACACAATATTCCAGGTGCCAGTGGCCTGAAGCCACAGAAAGGAACACTATTATTACTGCCTCTGCACGTGGGAGTCCAAAATTGCACTGGCCATTCTTCTGCCATATCATTTTACAAACTTGTGTATTTTTATTAGGTGTATGACAGTGGTGCCAACCAAGAACAAGGCCCCATTGTGCTAGGCAGTACACAGGGTAAAGTCCCTGTCCCAACGAGCTTATCATCGGAGCAGGCAAGTCAGCCAAAGGATAAGGTAAAGGCAGACAGCCTCATCCAAAGTCCATTGCAGTTAACAGGGACTTTCCAGGCCCTGAGTGTAATGGTTTGTAAACATATTAGTGCCAAGATTATTTTTAGAGGGGGAGCAAGTGCCTGTTCAGTATCAGTACCACAAGTAATTTCCTTCATTTTGTATTCCAAGGTTGTCCATGATATTCTCTTCCCCAGCCCAATATATTAATTTACAATTTTCTCCATTTTTGTACTGCTCTATTTTTTTCTTTCTAGGTTTTTTAATATCCTTAGATCACATTATATTGTTTCTATATTTCTTCTAGTTTTTCTAGAAAGTCCCATTTTCATATCACCAGCAAATTATGTTTACATTTTTACTTCCTTTTCTAGAGATTAACCAAGGGTATGTCTACACTGCATTCCTCTTTCGAGAGAGAAATACAAATGCAGTCAAGCAAAATTGCAAATGAATTGCGGATTTGAATTTCCCACTCTTCATTTGCATAATGGCGTCCGGGCACTTTTTCAAAATACCCTATTTCGACACCCCCCCCCCCCCCCCCGCTGTTTAGAGGTAGGTATTTTGAAAAAACCCCACCTTCTTTTGAAATAACCCTTACTCCTTAATAAACGAGGTTTAAGGGTTATTTCAAAAGAAGGGTGTTTTTAAAAATAACCACGTCTAGACTGCAGGATTTTTTTCTAAATAGGGTATTTCGAAAAAGCGCCCGGACGCCATTATGCAAATGAAGTGCAGGAAATTCAAATCCGCACTTCGTTTGCAATTTTGTTCGGCTGCTTTTGCATTTCTCTCTCAAAAGAGGAATGCAGTGTAGACATACTCCAAGAGATCGAGCTGGACTCAGCACAGTAAAATATGAGACACCTTTTCCTGACCCAATACATCTTATTTTGTTTTTAGCCCTTCGGTCATTTCACAGCAAGATAGAAATACTCTCTCTTTCTCTCTCTTAACCTTCCAAAAGTCTAGGTTCAGAAGTCTTGGATAGGCTCACACTGGAGGCTTGAAACTCAAGAGTCAGAATGAGACATCCAGCACAGAATAATAAGGTGTCATTTTCCCTTTTTCCTACTGCTGCATACCCCACTTGTTACTCTTTTACCACTGAAAACTTTCTGGGACAATGACTGTCTTTATTTTTATGGACTTTTTAGTGTTCAGTCCAATATCAGTGCTAAACAAATAGTAAAACACTAGAAGACTTACCTGGGGTTGCCCAGGTCTTTCAGGGTAGAGGGCTGAGGGTTTGGCAGGTGCAGAAGTCAGGGCAGGGGCTTGGGGACTTTGGGGATGACAACAGGCTCAGGGCAGGGGTGTGCAGGAGTTGGAGCAGGGGGTGGAGGTCTCAGGGAAAGGAGTGGGGGTGCAGGAGTCAGGGCAGGGGGTTTGGAGGTCCAGGGGGGCTCTGGCAGGGAATGGTGGCAGCCAGTAGCTGCTCACTGGGGCCAGCCCATGGTGGCTGGGGCCACAAAGCTTGTGTACCAGTTGCTCCCCTGAGCCAGTCTGGGACTGTGGGGGCCACACTGAGTGGCCAGCATTTGCTCTCCCGGGACAATGGAGGCTGAGCTGGCCAGCCAGCAGCTGCTCACCCGGGTCGGGGGCAGTTACTGCCCCCTGTGGTAACTCTGGGGTATAACTGTCATCTGTGTTTGCTGCTCCCTGGGGTCACTCTCTGTGGTATAATTGTCCGTTATCACACCCCTCCCTTTCTATTTGATGAGAACAATCACATTCCAGCATATCCCATTTTCCTGGCACAATCGAACCCTGACCTTGCTTTAAGCTATGATAAGAGGAAGCTGCCTACCAAATGTGGTGGTCCTTGCTCTTACCATATAGGAGGAGTTTTTGAACAAAGATTCACAGATGGATGGTCACACAGACAGATGCACAATCTCAAATATATAGTATATTATAACATCAAACATACCCTCAGGTGCTATACAAGAAGGAAGACTCAGGTCTCTGTCCCAAGGAATTACAGTACAGATATAAGTAGATGATTAACAAATTATGAAGGAAAAACGGAATATAATAAAGAGCAAGTGATTAAACTGTGAAGTTTAAAAGAGATATTATTTTTGAAAGAATCATCAACATGTAAAGCAATTGCCAACAATGAAAGCTTTTTCCATAAAGAAAATGAGTCATCTGTGGTCTTTGACAGCCACAGAGATCCTTCAGCGCCTGCAAGCATCACTCTCCTAACATTTTGTGTGGCTTCTGGTGGATTCTCCATCGCTGGCAATTTCTAAATCAAGATTGGTTGTTTCTGTGACAAGATCTACTCCAGTTCATACAGGAATGATCTGAGGGCAGTTCTCTGCCTTGTGTTCTGCAGGAAGTCTGGAGAATACAGACCTTTCTGGCCTCACTATACATTTGTGGGTAGAGAGAGGAGTTTCCAGCAGAGGCATTAGCTGTCACTGCTGGTTCCAACAGAAGATGACAAAGAGGTGTGGCATTCTTCATCTGAAAAGTTGACATCTGTGAACATTTGGTGGTTAAAACAGCTATAATGTTGGAAAGACATATGGATCAGGCTGACTGATGTAATTCCCTTATGCAGGAATGGGTGTGTAGCAATATGTGGTTTGCAGAGGAACGTAAATTATCTCTAGAATGTTGGTGTTTGTACTGTGACCTCTGGTTTTGATTATTTAATTTTTTAGATCCTAAAATGTTTAAAGTGTAATGTAATACCTGGGCCAGAGGGAACAGATGTTGCTTGTATTTGCAGTTAAAAATCATCACAATGGTAAGCTTTCACCACATGCATATTCTTTATTTAGGCACAATAAATAACACCACCAAAGACAGCAGTTTTCAAGAGGAAAATAGGATCTTGGCTCTGAAATTAGAATTTTTAAAAATAAATATGCTGAATGATCTCCCAGTCCATCCCTTACAGTAAAAATGCTACTTTTAACTTAAAATAGCATCCAAAATTGTTGTTTTGCAAGTTATCTGAGGAGGATTTAAAAAATAGTTTTCGCTTGCAACATTCAAAATCATTGTCTTCTGTGGAACACAAATAAACCACCTTCCCTCTACATTACCCTGAATAAGAGGTTGATTTAAATAGAAATTGCAGTCCAATCACTATTTTAGCCCATTTTTGTGGTCACTTGACCAAACCACTTTTTATTTGCATCATAGATTTGGAAGTGTTTTTGAAGATTCTTCCCCAAATTGTTAATCTCAGGAATCTGTTGCTTAAGTGGAAGAATACAGCGCTGCAAAAACTGTTGTAGATAACCACAAGGGTAAAAATACTGGTTCTGCTCTCTGGTTTGTATTTATCCTTTCACACATACAAACCCTTAGATCAGGGATCTCAAACAACCAGCCCATGGGCCATCCCCAGCCAGAGTGAGTGTGCAATAGGTTGTGTTGCACTGCAGCTCCTGCAATCATTGGCCACGTGCACCAGGCCCCCATGATCCCTGAAGCTGCATTCTTGAGGACGGGGAGAGGGGGAATGAGACACAGCAATGGCGGAAAGGGGTCAGGCTTGGGGGCCAGTAACAGACACAGCTTCCCTTCTTTGAGAGGCCCAGACCAAACTGCATAATCACTCTAGCTGGGGAAGGCCTGCAGGCCAGGAGTTTGAGACCCCTAACAGACCAAATCTTTAAATGGAACCATACAAGAAAATTTAGGCAGTACAGAACACCGACGAAGAACTTATAGTGGACAACTTTTAAAGAGCTACGGTCATATACTATCTTCTAATTGCAAAGGGAGTGTAACTCGCTGCCTGTACTCATTTTATGGTGGTCCAGAAAAGAGGAAATCACAAAGCTAGCTGCTGCAACATCATATTTAAAAAGGAAAAACCCCAACACCAAGTGTTAAATTGTTTGTCTTTGGCTCTCTCTCACACATAAAAATGCTTTTAGCTTCTAAAAGAGCTATATATTTTTTTAAAAATCCCATAATGTTAATGCAGAATTCCCTTTTTTTTTTGGCAACCCATTTTGTCCAACTCATCCTTGA
The DNA here is from genome assembly GCF_052426305.1 of Pelodiscus sinensis. Taxonomy (NCBI): domain Eukaryota; kingdom Metazoa; phylum Chordata; order Testudines; family Trionychidae; genus Pelodiscus; species Pelodiscus sinensis. Next base: position 11,002,548 of record NC_143057.1, read on the forward strand.
GGATTCTGTCTCGCTTTTTTTCCCCACTCATGCAGAAAACACGTAGGCATCACACTGCATCACCTTGCAGCCAGTACCACCAACCCTCAACCAAGCTGAATGATCACAGTTAAATGGTAGACCCAAACGATTTGTAATTTGCTTACTTCCCAAGTACATCTGAAGACTAGCAAACATCCTATCTTTTGAATAGGTTACTGGGCTGTCTCCTACAAAGAGGATGCACTGATGAGGAAGGAAGTGATAGACTGGGATTCTAGAAATGTGGGTCCATCACAAACTCCTTTCTTTGGGCAAGTCATTCCCCTTCCCCCCCCCCGCCCCCCGGGTCTCAGAGATCCATCTGCATAACGGGGGTCCCTACACTGCAGTATCATTGTAAGATACAAAGCTGCCCTAAAATGGATAAGAACAGAAAGTATAATGGTTGGGAGTGGAAAGAAGGATATCTCCTTTTATTCTGTAGGAGGAGGCAGAGTTCACACCAGTAGGGCATAAACACAGGCACTAAACTATTATAATCTCCCCATATACCTCACCAGAATGAGGATATCTGTGATTTAGGGTGACATTTTCAAAGCTGCTTGTGTGATACGGATGCCCAGTTCTCACTTACGTTAATGGGGAATGAGTGTTCATATCCCCATATCCCCTTTGAAAATATCATCATAAGGAATCATACACACTTTTATATGAAATGCTCTGTGCACATTTTTTCATATATGATGCCTTCCCTTGTTCACACAAAGAAATTAAACACTAACTATTGCTTTTCTATAAACAGGAGACAAACCTTTCTGGATTCCTGAAGTAATCTTTGCATCCCTAAAAGCCATATAATTCACCAGCCCACCTTCCCATGTCCAAATCAGAACAACCTCCTAAGAAGTGGACTACAAACAGATTTCCTCCTCCTTATAATAAAAAAAGAGGTCAAAGGCAGTGTGGAAAGGAATTTTATTTTCAAGCTTCTAAAAGATTATTACAAACACTGGAGAGTAAACAAAATGAAAAACTATTAAAAATAAGCAGTGTCCTTGTAAAAGTGCTCTATAAAAAACTGAAGGCACACAAACAACATTATACACTCCTCACTTCTAGAGGCCTAATGAATTGGATATTTCAAGCCTCGATAATTCTGTGTGAGAACTCATTTTGCATTCATGTGTTCTTAGTGATCCGTGAATATTGTTAATCATATTTTAAACATCTGTTAAGAAAATTCCAATAAAGCAATATCCTGAGAAGGACAAATAAGAAAGACAGTGAACACTGGACATTCTGTATTGAATGTGCCATAAGAATCAAGTCAGTGTTACACACTGCATCAGGCAATTTCTATAAAAGACATCAAATACTGATTTAAAGGCAGCTGAAAAGCAGTCTGAGTTAGCTCACAACAAGTCTTAAAAACTATAAAAATAAAAACAAAACACCAAACCTTTCCATTTGGCAACACTGTACTCTTACTAAAAACCAAGCTCTTGTGCATTTTAACATGTACTTTGTGAGTGTCTGTTTAGAAAATGTAAATACCAAGTGTGGGTGGGAAGAAGAAGGAATTTAAGTGTGTAGAAAAATCCTTCATCCATGCACCATTGTTACTAAGGAAAAATTTATTTGGTAAAATTAAAATACTTTTCTTTTCTAAAATGTAAACACCTCATATTTAAATAAACTTGTGTAATAACTATGGAAATAGTGTTAATTCAGTGATTAAGAGTGCTTTCTCATATAAAATACTTTACAAATATTAGCAAAAGATCTAGTGAACTACTGATACATTAGAACAAATTGATAAGCATCTAGGCAATTGTTTTGGCCACAGGAAAAGTAGGGCACAGAGATAGTGTTTTCTTGAGAAGGAAAGGCAGCTGTTATTCATTTCATGCTTGAAGAGAACTCTCCACAGACCTTCCCTACAAAAGGAAAAAGAGTTTTATTAAAAACGGTCTTTGCCTTTTTTCTTTAATAAATTCTTCTCACAAGCTGTAACACAGAAACCTTTTCACTGTGGGTTAGGTTAAATGTGCTATTGATGGGTGTTAGCTTCCTGGAATACTGTCCCCATTATTTTATACTTATAGACCAGTAACAAAAGTGCTATGAAATATTGGTCTATTAGTCAAAGAAGAAAAACACAAAATCCAGAACCCATTTATGTACTTCTTGAATTCTTGTAATAAATCATCTCTTTGACTTTTATTCCTCAAACACAAGAAAAATCCTGCAACTTTTCAGACCAAGGAAGCCTTATGATCCTTTATTTCTTAACTCAGACAGAGTCAAATCCAGGAAACACATATACTCAAGTAGAATAGAAGCACCATAAAAGGAAGAACATGAAAGAGTCACTGTCATCTCAAATATCTAATTTGCCAGACCATTTTGTCTATTACAGTTAAAGACAGCCCCTAAGATTACGTAACAAAGAAAAAATATATTTTGTAAAATATAAAATATATCTGATTGTGCATTTGGCAGGATTTTGAGCAAAAAGTGACGTTTTCTCCCAGTCAGCCTCCCTCTTCCGCACAGCTCCACAGAGGTGCATTGACTGAATGGTGACAGTCACAGGTAGGAATGTAATAGTATAGTTGATTAACCGATAAGCAGGTTCATAGCAGGCCAACAGCCCAGCTCAGTTCTGGCTCACACCGGGTCCAGAATCTACTCCTGCTGTGGCTCTGTATTTAAAGTGTATTAGGAGCCTGGCAGGCAGGCGTTCTGGCTCGTGCTGGCTTAGATAGGGGCTGCAGCCACCCCACATTGCTGACTATCAGAGGCAGCAGCATTGGGCAACAGGTAGCCAGTCCACAAGGGGAAGTGTTTTTTAAACCAGCCTGACACCCTTCACTGCTGCCTCTGATAGAGCAGCTGCTGGCCCCACTCCTGGGGACTATAGAGGAGTCAACTAACCAATAAGAATTCACAAGGTTACTCGACTATTCAATTAATGGATATTTAACATCCCTAGTTACAGGTTGAGTCTTGCTCAGTCTCATACTGAAAGGCCACCTCCGGTTCACCAAACTGTAAAATGGGACCTGATCCACAGGGTTAGAGTAACCAAATGTGGTCAGACATGGTTCTGACTATACCACTCCCTGGTGTATCACTGGCTATGAACCTGATGTGCCTTATCCACATCAGCCTGATGAATCAGTGGCTCCAGGAACTGACACACAACTCCAACAGAGGAAAAAAAACCCACATTTTAAAAAAGTTGGAATATGTGATTTTTAAACCCATAACATTTAGCAGGGGGACAAACGAACCATGTATATTGAAGAGATTTCAAGTTGACAGTGTCCTCTAACAAAGAGCAAGTTAATGGGCCTGTCATCATTCCTCCTTGTTGTGGTAATATAGTCACCCTTCCTAACAGGAGTTATTACTTTATTTGTCACTTTTAAAAAATTATGAGGATGGCTGCTCCGCCATTAAACATAATGACTGTGCTATGTAAGATTTGTAGGCAAGAGACAGGGGCTTGATTCTGCAAAGACTTACTCACATCCTTGAAGTACCAGAGCTGTCCCTATGGTCAGGAATAAACACACAGGTGAGAACGCCTTTGCAGGATTGGACCCGAATGATTTTTCTATGCTCGATTTTTTTTTAACATTCCCCGCTGGTACTACTAGCAGTGCTGGCGATGCAGGGAGCATTAGGATAGACAGTATTCAAGTTCCTGCAAATGAGTGAACCACATTTTAAACCTGCTCTGAGCAAGTCTAACCAATGACAGTGGTTGCCAGTCTACACCAGACCCTCCGTTGCGGGCATTTCTCATGGAGCTGCGCCAGCTGTAACAATGGTGGGGAAAAGCCTAGTTGTATACACAACTGCAATACACTATGGCTGTGTCTACACTGGGCCACTTATTCTGGAAAAGCAGCCGCTTTTCCGGAATAACTTGAAAGCTGTCTACCCTGGCCGCTTGCTTTTCTGGAAAAGCAATGGCGGTCTACTGTAAAATTGTCAGTGCTTTTCCGGAAAAACTATGCTGCTCCCGTTTGGGCAAAAGTCCTTTTCCGGAAAAACTATTCCGGAAAAGGGCCAGTGTAGACAGCACAGTAGTCTTTTCCGCAAAAAAGCCCCAATCGCGAAAATGACGATCGGGGCTTTTTTCCGGAAAAGCACGTCTACATTGGCCACGGATGCTTTTCCGGAAAAAGGGCTTTTCTGGAAAAAGGGCTTTTCCGGAAAAGCATTCTGCCAATGTAGATGCTCTTTTTCCAGAAATACTTATAACGGAAAACTGTTCCGTTTTAAGCATTTCCGGAAAAGGGTGCCAATGTAGACACAGCCTACGCGAGTTGAAAAGTGTTGTAATAAGTAGAGAATTACTTAAATCAAACTTTGTGCAGCCTTTTTTGGGGACTTTGGCAGTTAACTAAACTAATCACTACCAGGTTAATCAAGAGCTGAAGAGAACTAAAAGGTGTTGGGGTATCAGGAAAAACTGTATGTTTGAAGTAAGCTGTAAGAAATGGCACTAAACATTTTAAATACCATGCTTAAGTTAATTAGAAACTGGATAATCTATTACTGGTCAACAGAATCAAACATGTATGCACAGTCAATCCTTCTCTACATTTCCTTCCTTTCCCCAAATAACTAATCTTCTAAAAGGGAACCTGATCAATTCATCACAAATGCAACATCTGCTGGAAGAAAACACCCCGTGAAATTATTTCTTAGACAATATTCATTCCTAAACCATTGTGAATGTAATGTGAAAGCCATACGGGGTTGTAAACATAAGGAGATGACTCAACTGTGGGAGAACAGAAGGCTTCTAGGAACTGGGGACCTCAGTGGCCATGTTGGGTAATTCTCCATTCTCCCCTGAAGGGACAATTTCCTACCCTCATGTGGAAGTAGCTGTCTTTTCACTGGTAACTGCCGATGGAGGAATGGGAATTGTGAGAATCGCTGAGCAAAACCAATCTGCAATTAGAATGGGAAAAGATAAAAGCTAACTTGGAAGCGTGCCATCAACGCCTGCTGCCTTTGATCTCTACTCCCTTCCTAGACTCTAAAATGAAGAAGGGTCTTATCTGAAGTGCAGTGTATCAAACCGATTACACTCCCAACATCCTGCTGTTGCTGAACACTCATTTCAAAAATAGCTACAGACGTTGTATCTGCCAACATGCTAAAGAAAAAAGGAGGGATGTCCGGAGAGAGAAATATGTTTTAACTCCAGTGCCCTGAGGGACTAGGACGTCTATTTTGGAAGGCCAGAGTAGACAAAAGGAAGCACTTTGCTACAGGAGAGGTATTGTTAGTGTGTATGTGAGAGACAGGAAGAGAACCCAATGGAAACATGTCATTTCAAGGGATTGACATTTACAGCTTATCGCACATATGACTTCTTTTGCTACCATACCTGACTTCAGAGTAAAGCACAGGATCTAGGCTCCCGGAAAGGATTACTCCCAGCAGGAATTCCTATTAGCAGGGCATCTTTGCAGGCGTTCTGCATACAATACTGCTGAAGTTCTGCGGCTGCCTGAGAGACCTGTAGAAGGAAAAAGAAACACCCTTACAAAGGGGAAACCAGTTCATTCCCTGATATCTACTCATTAATGCTGCTCCCAAAGCAAAAAAAGCTGATTAAGGTAACGCAGATTCAGATGCCCAAAGCCCTGAGGAGGCAAAGGCTATTTTACATCAGTATTTTCAATGCTGAGCTGCAGCAGCGTGTAGAACGAAGGTATTAGTGCCACAGAATTCAGTCCCAATGTATCACGGAGCAGTTCTGTTTTCTTGTGTACTTTAGTACAAATAATCACATAGCAACGTACACAATGCTTTCCACCATGGAAAACATCCTTCCTGTCCCAAAGAGCTTAAGTGCTAAACAAGAAAATATATCAGGCAAGACATAGGAAGAGAGCAGCAGCAGCTATCTATGCTCACAGACTCTAGCTCTCCTGCTCTTTGAAGCCCCAGCACTCCCAAAAGAAGGGATTTGGGGATTTATTTTCTGGACTGAGGACAGTGACCCCAGCATTCACATTTTCCAAACCCACAATTGCCACAAATAGACCATCCATCCTTGAGGCACAGTGAGGTTGCTGCCAATCTCAGACTGTCAGATCCAGCAACATTCCCATGCACGTGGTGTGATGTGTCTCCACTCTCTTACTCAGTCCCCTTTTTGGGGTCTACTTCAGGTGTGGCCAACCTGAGCCTGAGAAGGAGCCACAGTTTAGCTATGTCCATTGCAGAAGAGCTACAGTAATTTGTCAGCAGTCTCCATCAGGTGCCTCCTCTCCCATCTCCAGTATCTTTTGCCCACCAGCAGCCCCACCGATCAGCGCCTGCTCTTCCTTCCCCACGCCTCCTGCCCATTGCAATCAGCTTTTTCACGGCACTCAGGAGGCTCTGTGGGGAAGGGAAGGAGTGAGGGTGCAATACGCTTTGAGGAGGTGGAGCCAGGAGTTGAGCACTGGAAAGCTGGCACCTGTAGCGGCAGACCCAGAGTCAGTGCCTGAGCAAGGAGCCACATATTAACTTCAGAAGAGCCACAGGTGGCTCTAGAGCCACAGGTTGGCCACCCCTGGTCTACTTGTTCTGTCCGTTGTCAGCCACCGCTCCCCCGCAATATTTATTGTTCTGAATATCTCATCCCACCACGCTATGTTCAGAGCCTCAGAGATACTTGAGGCAGCCTCTACCAACAGGCAATAGTAGAAGAGACTCTGCATCACAGTAGAAGTAGACTGGCTAATTGCCATTTTCCCTGACAGCACAGCCTCCCCTTCTGGAATGCCTAAACTGGGGTCTCTTTCCTGGTCCCTGCCTGGGACTGGACCCATCCTTTCTGAGCCACACCAGTCTCTGGATGGCACCACCAGTCACTACTGAGAAGCATGAAAACTGGACCCTTTCCTATTCGGTGACCATGCACTCACGTAGCTAATAAGAGTATTAAGTACCCTATGCCAATACCAAAGCACAGAAGATAAGGGCAGGGCTACAAAGTGCTCTGCCGTGGAGTGATTGGCAAAGTGTCCCCTGGATACGCCCGTTTGTACAGTGCTCAGCACCACTTTGCCGGGCAAACTTTGCAGCCAGCCACTGAGCAAGCAGTCATGCATATCCTGCTGCTATTGATAACTATATCCAAAGGAGATGCACACCTTGCATGCAGCATCTGTGCAGTAACAGTCTACATGATACAGGTCAGTACTGTTCATTGACCATCTGCCATTATTGCTTGTGCACTCTCCATGTAAACCAATTGTACTCTATTTCTCCCTCATTCCCTAATCAGCAGATGGCAGTAAATGTGCTCAGCCTAGCAGACTCCCTTGTGCAGGTCCCTTTGCATAGGTATCACTTTCCCAGAGGAGGAGCTTGGTCTGAAATTGCTCCCTGGGCACTCATCTGGAGAGGAGAGCAACAACCCTACCAGGTTGTGCAATCAAGAGGGTAGATTTCCCTCTGATAATTCCTCACATATTCAGAGCATCCAGAAGACAGCACAATGTTCTCCAACACAGCATCCAGCTCAGCACCTTTTAAAATCCCCCAGCATGTTGCTACATCTCATTTATGCTAAGAAGCTCACATTTTACTGCGTTGTGATCAAATGATCTCGCTAAGAGAAATTTTGTCTGATTTTTTTTTAAAAGTCCAACAAAATCAGAGATCCCAATAAACCACCCAAACTTCTTCAAACAAAGAACAAGACGGAAAATTTCTGCCTGACAGGTGAATGTTACTGAGAGTAAAAACAGAACATTAGAATGGAAATGCTTAGGTACCCTTAGCTGTAATACAGTAGAACTCTGCACATTTCTACTACAGTAAAACTCTGATAGTCCGGCATCCAACTGTTCAGCAGTCCTGATACTCCAGCATCAAAATGCCAAGCGCTCCTGACCAGCTGATTAAAAAGTCTAATCTGATGAAGCAAAAGGTTAGGCGGCGGAGTGGGATTGTGTTACAGTATGGAGAAGAGCATTTTGCTTCAGCTAAGGAGAGGGGAGGAGGAGGAGGATCAGGTTACAGCAGGGAGGAGAGAGACAGGAAGAGGAAAGGGGAGGGGAGAAGGAGGGAGATTGTGTCCTGGCCAGCTGTTAAGCCGTACAGCTGTACTGGACCTCCCGATTCTCCGGCAAATCTGATAATCCGGCACCACGTAGGTCCAAAAGGTGCCGGATTATCGGAAGTCTACTGTATTTGTTGACAGGCTATTAACTGCAGACTCCTAAATGTAATGCATGAACATGCAAGCAAACGAATGATAAACTATAATCCCTGTTACTCAATCACAGGCTAGAGGTACTTTGTCATTTTAACTAATATTGCTTAATTTTAATTATGGATGAGCATTATTAGTAAATGTATTGGAGAGAATGGTGCATAGATGTCAACCAAACATGCTACTTTCTTCATGTAATTGTGCAGGTCAGGGAGTTATGCATTTGCTGCTTTCACTCCAAAGCAGATGAACACAAATTCAGAAACAACAAAGACTAGATTTTTCTATTTATAAAATAGTCGGCTTAGTGTCTACAATTTAAAGTATTGAAGATGTATTCAAATCCAATCTCAAGGTAAGCCTGTGTTTTATGAATTAGGTAGGGTAAGGCTGGAGTGATGAGAGAGGAAGAAAATCCTGGATGCAAATTAATTTGACTTTTATTGTTTTAGACTCTGAACCAATGTTGGACTTCTCCTTTAACAAAGCAACTGTAGAACATGGAATGTTAAAATAATCACTACAAAGAGTCACTTTTATTGTTGGCAGAATTTTATAGAAGAAATAATGATAAAAACAAATGCATCTAGAAATTGGCAGGCCTCATTACCACTTCTCTATGCAAGTCTAATTGGAAGTAGGTGAGCTCAACAAGTTGAGGCCTACATTATCTTGTTTGTGGATCAGCAGAAATAATTAACAAGGTTCTGCTACATTATTCTTTATAGCCTTTTTTTCTGGGAAATGCCCTCTTGCCACATTGATGAGCTGGATGAGCAAACATCCCCCCCCCCATGCTGCCTCCAAGGCTCAGAACCTGTCCCCAAAACTAGATCATTCAGTCCCAGTCTCCCAGGCATTTATTGAAATACTGTATCTCACACCCAGCTCCATGCAGATAACAAAAGTCAGTTGCACACACTGCTGAAGCACCTCTAGTCCCACCAGCCTTCTCCAATCTTGCACTTCCCTCCACCCTCAGGCTTGGCCTAGTCCTTGCCTACTTCTGACCTACTGAGCTGGCTCAGGAAGGGGTTGCTCTTTAACATCAAATCCTATGGAACAACAGAAATTAGGCCAATGTTAAAAAGGGCAATCAGCTTCTGGCTTTTTTTCCCCTTGCAAACCACAGATCATGGGAGTTGCTCAGCATGATGAGACTTTCATGCTGTTTGCTGCATTCTTGTAACATAAACAAAAAGCTACCACAGCTGAAAGACACTGAAGCATTTCCCAGGATCCCAGATCAGAAGGTTCCTGCCACAGACCAGCCCACCAGCCTAGGAACCAAGCTGTACCCAGAAGCAGCAACCCCCTGGGCAGACTGGTAGAACCTACAACTGCGGTACGAAGCCCCCGTTTTTTTTTTTTACCCAGCCCAAGTCATGAAGCCTTGATCACAACCCTCCAGCCCTGCCCCAAAGAGCCTGGCAGTGAGGCGAGGCTGGGGAGCACTGATCTCTGCACACGCCCACGGCAACTAAACAGAGCAGCTGCTGTGTTTGGGTCGCCCAAAGGAGCCAAGCCTGGTACCGACCAGAACCTAGACCCGTACCTGGAGTAACAGCATCCCTAGGTTCTAACTCCTGACCCCTCGCCGGGGCTTGCATATGTGGCTCCTCACCCCATCTCTGCAGACTTAGCAGCCAAAACCCCTTCCTCGCCGCTGGGTGCGACTGTCTGAGATTCGCACGGGGTGCCCAGTGCGGAAAACTGGAGGTGTAGAGGGGTTACGGCTGTTACAACAAAGCCCCTGCTATGGAGAAATCTGGCCACCGGCTGGTCGGCGCTAGCAGAGGGGTGGCTGGACCCCCAGCCTAGCGCAACTAACTTGGCTCCTTCCGCCGAAAACGGGATCCCCCCCCAAACAGAGCCACATTCCTCGCCCACTTGGTCCCTGGCCTCCGATTTAGCAGCGAGTCACCAGCGCCCAGCTCTCCCCATCCGCTGTGCGGGCAAGCCGCTCCCTGCCTGCGGCTCTCACCTTGATCCTCTCCATCCCCGCCTCCAGCTTCAGCTGCTCCACCAGCCGCTGCATGCTGCTCAGGCTGTTGTTGGAAGACATGCTGGCGGCGAGCTCGGCACCCAAGCGAGCCCAGCCCCGGGAGACGCACGGCAGCAGGAACTGAGCTCAGAGGGGGAGGAGGCGGCCCCGCGAGTCTCCAAGGAGCGGTCCCTGCCCAGAGCACCATCTAGAGGCCAGCACAGCAAGCAAAGTGCCGCTTGTCCCAGCCCTCAGGGTTGGGTCCATGCAAAGGGAGGGCCCGATCCTGCCATGCGTCCTGCGTGGCAGCCCACTTTCTGCACCGCCGCCTGTCTTCCAAAGGTCGGGACTCGGGATCATGCCATACTGGCTTCTCTTTGAGGAAGGAAAACAAAGCCAATGTGAAGAAAACGGGAGGCGTCCCTTTGTTCCACCTGCCCCACAGGCACAGTCTGAAGCACAATGTCCCAGTTGCTAGCAGCGTTGGAAGATTACTTCATCCATCCATGTGCCGTATAAGGATCCATCCACACATGTGAATCTTATAACTTCCACTGAAAGCTCCTTGAAGTCAATAGGAGTTTTTCAATTAGTTTCAGGGGTTTGGATTAGACTTTTTTGATTGTGTAGAACTGACTTTCACAGATATTTGCTCAAGTGGATCTTTTGGGGACCTGTAAATTTGGGGTAGAACCGTTGTACCAGGGTCACTAGAATTAGCTCAATTCTGCAGATAATAGTTAAACAAAAACAGAAATATTGGTACATAAATATTGTACCCAATGACCACATTTGCAAAGCCTTAATATGAATAAATGTCATACAAAATCCTAGCCGGACAGCAGCTAGAAATTGTAACTTGCAGATAAAACTTGGAAGTTCTCCCAGGTACTAATGTTCAAAAGTTACAAACTATTCTGAGGCTAAATAGACCCAATGTATCAAGAAAAATCAAACCCCTGAGAGGCAGCCAGTTACACCCAGCATATTTTAGGCATGGGTCCACTTGCTCAGATACCAGTGTCTGTTCAGAACCCCATGACAGCAGCGGTGGACAAGTGGTGGCCCGCAGCCTGCATGCAGCATGGAGTTGTCTTTGTGGCCCACAGGACATTTTATTTACTATTGCCCATGGGACAGAGTTGTCAGATTCTGCTAGTAGTTTTTTTCCTAGCTGTATTATTAAAGAAACACATACTTAAAGCCAAGGGCACATGAAGTGAGGTGGGTGCTGACTTCATACAATATTGGTTGTGAAAGACATGCGCTCCCTCTGCATCCAATCAAAGCACTGCTATGGCTCAATCGGCACACCCAGAAAATTCTAGATACACAAAACCTGTGAGGTCGAGATGGAGGGCCACTCATGTAACCTACTCACTAGCCTAGGTTGTCCATCCCTACATTAAAATCAAGTGCAAGGATCTGCCTACTCTGACCCAAATGCAGGATGAGAGTCTTATGGCTGGTTTGCACTAGCAAGTTAGGTCAGCTCATGTGGTAGGCACAAGGAGGCACGTGACCCCAAATTCAAGGGCAGCTGGGGCAAGGCGCCGGCCAGCAGCAGACAGGAGGACTAGTGGAGGAGGTGTGGTCTGGTGCCCACAACAGGGGTCTGTCTCCCTGCACTTATCTGCAATGGTGCAGTAAGTGGTGCAACAGCTCCAGCTGCATCACTTGGCGGCGGGTGGGGGCTGCCTCACACTCACCATCTGAAGACCGCTGTGACTGGGGGCGGGGGGGACAAAGGGGCTGTGTCTAGACTGCATCCCTTTTCCGTAAAAGAGATGCAAATTAGACACATCGCAATTGCAAATGAAGCGGGAATTTAAAAAAAGGAATAAGGGATCTTTAGGAATAGGCTTTATTTTCCAAAAGATCCCCGTCTAGACTGGCGCTTTTTTCTGGCAAAGCCCCGAGCCGGGAAAAAGCGGCAGCCATGTTTATGCAAATGAAGCAAGGGGGGATTTAAATCCCCGCTTCATTTGCAATTGCGATGTGTCTAATTTGCATCCCTTTTACGTAAAAGGGATGCAGTCTAGACACAGCCAGGAAGTTGAAGCTGCTCTGCAAGCTCTGCTTGCTTTGCAGCTGCCAGTGAATGCAGGAGAAAGGGGTGCAGACCCGCCCAGTCAGTGTCATACATTATGCTCCACTAGACCCCCCAGGCCACATCACTCTGAGCAAGGGCTGGGGAGAGGAAGGGTCTAGAGTGTAGGGGAGTTATCCTGGCTGGTGGGGGAACAGAAATAGTGTAGTGTAGAAATAGCCCAAGGTTGTTGACTCCGTACGTCAACAACAGTTTTTCTCTGTGCTTGGAAAACACTTTGTACAATCATCTTGTTAACTCTTAGCATTCAGTTCACCATCACTACAGTATTAGCTGGAGGTATAATTCGAGAGTGGCCCTTACTCTGACTCCTGTCTGCATACACTAGTCTTTAGCTTACATTATAGTGAGGTAGTTGAGTTAGTCTAACAGGAAAAATTTAAAAAACACCAAATAGACTAGTAGCACCTTAAAGACTAACAAAACATGTAGATGGTATCATGAGCTTTCATGGGCACAAATCGCTTCTTCAGATGACTTCAGTATCATCTGAAGAAGTGGGTTGCACCCACAAAAGCTCATGATACCATCTTTAGTCTTTAAGGTGCTACTAGTCTATTTGTTGTTTTTTAAGTTTTAGCTTAAGTTAGTTAATGCTATAAACTCTAGCTAGCAGGCCCAGCTGGAGGTGCAGGGGGAAACTTGACAGCTCAAGTTAATAATGAAGAGGAAATGCAGCTATTCTGTGCAATTGATCAGGTCACTCTATGCAACTCCAGTGTAAGTTTGGTGCTCACCCAAGCTACCAGGATGAGAGCAAACCCTGCACTAGTGAAATAGCATACCATGTACCAGAAAGAATGCAGGTTTGGTGGATGCATTTGGATTTTAGCACAGCTTCTGAAGCTCCTTGTGCACATTTTCTGTGCTAACAAATGGGCAATACCTTTAATAAAACGTAATAAACAGTTCTAGTATAATTCTTCAGGAGGGTGACCACGCCTCGTCCTTTAAATACTTCATGTCTCACACATATCGGCTACGTCGACACTGGCATGATTTTCCGGAAATGCTTTTAACGGAAAAGTTTTCCGTTAAAAGCATTTTCGGAAAAGAGCACCTAGATTGGCACGGATGCTTTTCCGCAAAAGCACTTTTTGCGGAAAAACGTCCATGCCAATCTAGACGCGGTTTTGCGCAAAAAAAGCCCCGATCGCCATTTTAGCCATCGGGGCTTTTTTTGCGCAAAACAGTACTGTGCTGTCTACACTGGCCCTCTTGCGCAAACGATTTGCGCAAGAGGGCTTTTGCCGGACCAGGAGCAGCACAAAAGCAGATGATTTTGCGGAAAAACTTGCCAGTCTAGACACAGCCATCCAATATAAGGGCATTACGAAGCATCTGTTCTGCTAAAAGCCAGTCTTTCCAGGCAGTGATGCTGAAAGGGCTCCCTGCTGCGACAGAAGTGCTTGTGCAGAAGTGTCGTGCAGGACGCTGTCTACCTATCGCCCAGACTTTCTCCTGGCGCTGCCCCTAATTTACCTAGCACAGCGCAGGCTCCCCAGGGGTCCTGAATGTCGCCCGCTGGGCACGTGGCAGAGGTTCTGGCATTCGACTGGGGGGCGGGTCTTGTAGCCGCCTAAATAAGCCACGTTGTGATCCCACAGGCAGCCTGGCTCCTCGATTGGACGCTCCCAGGTTTGGCCAGTCCCCGGGCTCTTCCCCTAGAGCGGCTCCCCTCTGGCTACGTCACTCCGCTAGCCCCGCCCCCGTCTGGCTCCGCCCACCACCTTTGTTCCGTCTCCTTGCGGGTACAATACTGCAGCACCCGTCCGCCCCCTACCCCCAACATGCTCCGCCCCTTTCCCGTCCTGGCTCCTCCCCTCCAGCGCTGGCCCCGCCCCCTGCCTTCGGCCACGTTCGTTGGCTTGGCCCCGCCCCGCGGCTCGCGCGGGCCAGACATGGCGGCGGCGCTGGCGGGCGGCGCGCGGGCCCGGCGCTGGCTGCTGTGGTGGCTGCTGGCGGCGGCGGCGCTGGCCCCGCGGCCGGCGCGGGCGCTGATCGAGGGGCTGTACTGCGGGCGGCAGGTCTGCTACGACGTGCTGGGCGTGAGCCGCGCCGCCGGCAAGGCCGAGATCGCCCGCGCCTACCGCCAGCTGGCCCGCCGCTACCACCCGGACCGGCACCGCGGCGCGCCCGGCGGGGAGACGCTGCAGACGGCGCACGAGAAGTTCCTGCTCATCGCCACCGCCTACGAGACCCTCAAGGTGAGCGAGCGGGACCGCCGCCCCGGCCGGAGCCGCTCCGGTAAGAGACACCGCGGGGGCGGCGCGGCGCCCGGGGAGAGACGCGGAGAGAGGGGGGGGGGCTTGCCCGAGGGGCGGGGAGAGACGCGGAGAGAGGGGGGGGGGCTTGCCCGAGGGGCGGGGAGAGACGCGGAGAGGGGGGGGGGGGCTTGCCCGAGGGGCGGGGAGAGACGCGGAGGGGGGGGGGGGGCTTGCCCGAGGGGCGGGGAGAGACGCGGAGGGGGGGGGGGGGCTTGCCCGAGGGGCGGGGAGAGACGCGGAGGGGGGGGGGGGGCCCGGGGGCGGGGGGGGAGGAGGGGGGGGGGCTTGCCCGAGGGGCGGGGAGAGACGCGGGGGGGGGGGGGGCTTGCCCGAGGGGCGGGGAGAGACGGGAGAGAGAGGGGGGGGGGGGGGGGCTTGCCGGGGGCGGGGAGAGACGCGGGGGAGGGGGGGGGGGGGGGGGGGGGGCTTGCCGGGGGCGGGGAGAGACGCGGAGGGGGGGGGGGGGCTTGCCCGAGGGGCGGGGAGAGACGCGGAGGGGGGGGGGCTTGCCCGAGGGGCGGGGAGAGACGCGGGGGGGGGGGGGGCTTGCCCGAGGGGCGGGGAGAGACGGGGAGAGACGCTGGGGGGGGGGGGGGGCTTGCCCGAGGGGCGGGGAGAGACGCGGAGAGAGGGGGGGGGGCTTGCCCGAGGGGCGGGGAGAGACGCGGAGAGAGGGGGGGGGGCTTGCCCGAGGGGCGGGGAGAGACGCGGAGAGAGGGGGGGGGGGCTTGCCCGAGGGGCGGGGAGAGACGCGGAGAGAGGGGGGGGGGGCTTGCCCGAGGGGCGGGGAGAGACGCGGAGAGGGGGGGGGGGGCTTGCCCGAGGGGCGGGGAGAGACGCGGAGAGAGGGGGGGGGCTTGCCCGAGGGGCGGGGAGAGACGCGGAGAGAGGGGGGGGGCTTGCCCGGGGGCGGGGAGAGACGCGAAGAGGGGGGGGGGCTTGCTCGAGGGGCGGGGAGTCCCGCGCGCGCCAGCTTCCAGCCGAGAGCCATGGGGGGGGGGAGGGGCGCCACTTGCTGGTGGTCCTGAGGGGGGTAAGAATTGGGGTTCCCAGAGCCATGGCGTAGGGGGTTGGGCACAGACTGATGGGGGGGGTGCGGGAGATGGGGTGTGCTCCTGGCGGGAGGGGATGGTCCTAGGCATCATTCCCTGTGAGCTGCCCCCCAGGAGAGAGTCGAATGAGAGACCTAGAATCCAATTTTAAATCTTCCCTGGTTAAACCTCACGGGTCCCCTTTGCGGTGCGTTGCTCTGGCCAGACAGAGCCCGCCACTCCACGCCGCAGGTGGGGGGCTGCTCTGGATGCTGGCTAACGGGTTCCCCCAGTAAGCATGCTGGTAAGGTGAACGCTTGCCAGGTAACTGGTTAACTCTGGATATCCCTAAATCAGATGCCACCCAGCTGATCTGCAGCGCACCCACAGCTACCAGCATGTGTTTGTATTGGTGGTGCACATGCACATATGCCTTGGTGCACGTAGCAAAATGTATTCTGCACGTAATGGAAATATTTAGAGGGAACATTGATCCTAGGTCAGGGGGCCTGAGGAAGTACCTGATACCAGGGCTTGCAATGAGAGGGTGGGGATGGAGATTGGGTGACTTGGGGAGTTGGAGTTGGCTCTCAGCTGAGGTCTGGCCCAGGTTGACCGAGGCTGGGATCCTGTTCCCATCAGCAGGACTGTCTGGCCCTGGGGCAGTAGCAAGGTTCAAAATCCAGTCTCTGTAATTGGCAGTAACTCAGCAAAGAGAGGTTGAGCCACTGTTCTCTAGGGCTGTGTTTACATTGGCGTGATCTTGCGCAAAAGCGGCCGCTTTAGCGCCAATACTTGCTGCCTGTCTACACTGGCCGCAAGTTCTTGCGCAAGAACACTGACATTCTAATGTATGAAATCAATGCTTCTTGCGCAAGAACTCTGATGCTCCCACTCAGGAATAAGCCCTCTTGCGCAACTGTTCTTGTATAAGAGGCCAGTGTAGACTGGCAACATGAATTTCGTGTGCAAGAAAGCTCTGTGGTTAATATGGCCATCAGAGCTTTCTTGTGCAAGAGAGCGTCTACACTGGCATGGATGCTCTTAAGCAAAAGCACATCTCTTGTGCAAAGGCACATGCCAGTGTAGATGCTCTCTTCTGGAAGAGTTTTTGCATAAGAACTCTTCCACAAAAGAGTTCTTGCGCAAAATCATGCCAGTGTAGACGTAGCCTAGCTGTGGGCACAGCAAATCAGAGCTAATAAGCTAGGGGGGACGTGTAGAAGTAGATAGAGCAACTGCCCTGAATTGTGAATAGAAGATTAAGGATCCATTAGAATAAGTTAATGTAAAGAATGGGGTAGGTTCGGAGAAACGTGAGAAGTGTAGGTAAGGTAAAATAAGCGAGGAATCATTTTTTTAGTATTAATCACTGAGGTGTTGTGCACTAGCAAAGGTCACTTCCTTATTAGGAATGTTAAGCATGTCCTTCATTAATTGTGTAGTAAACAAATTTGTAGTCAAAATTTTGTTGACTACCCGATGAATCGATACGGGGTACAGGGCGTCCTCGCTAGAAGTCGTCTCAGTATACATCTGTTCCATACTAAAATCATTGATGCTTGTAGGAATTGATGTGTTAAGTCCTCCCATTCCCCTCTCTTCAGTTGCACAAATCCTCCCACTTTCCCCCCTCCCCCCATATTTGTGCAAAAGAAAGTGCGCCATGGGAAAAAAATTGCTTCTTCCTCTTGCCATGATCCCACAGAATCCCACTCTGCGGTTCCTATTTTGGGTTTTGCAGAGTTTGGGGGATTAGGGAGGGAGTCAGCTGGATTAATTTTGTGTGAAACACTAAGGACAGCCATAGTACAACAAGTCCCTGGAAATATGACTCTTACAGAAGTTATGCTATTCCACTTCCCTGGGCAGGACATTGTCACATAGTGGATGAAAGAGTATGTCTGAAGATTGCATTGTGTATTTTTCTTTTAGGGTGTGATTTGTTCTGCATTTGTCTGGCTCTTATTTGCAGCAGCCTATCAATATAATTTCTTAAAATAGATATTCATCATAATCAGGGCTTCACAAACCCCAGTGAGGGCCACTCGCCAGCCCCACACTGCGCATGCGCCAGACCAGCACTGCGCATGCGCAAAACGCGGGTGAATGGGGCGCACGAAGCGACCGGCTGAAATCTACTCGCCACGGGCAAGTAGATTCAGCGATTTGTCGAGCCCTCATCATAAGTATTTGTACTCTGCTTTCTTAACAAATGATTAATCTGTGCATCTAGGAATGGAGTCGCTCTCCCTTCTCTACCACCTATATCAACACCACACAAATGAACAAATTAAGTACAGGCAGTCCCCGGGTTACGTACAAGATAGGGACTGTAGGTTTGTTCTTAAGTTGAATTTGTATGTAAGTCGGAACTGGTACATATTGTAGGGGAAACTCTAGCCAAACATTTCTCCAGAGCTCAGTTTTATTCTCCCACACCTCACTTCCCTCAGTCCTTTATTCTCAAGCTGAGGTGTCTGCTGAGAAAAGCCGCACTGCGTCTCCCTGGTCTGCTGGGGGGGGCGCTAGCTTCGCGTATCCCTGGTCTGCTGGGGGGAAGCAGCTAGTGCGGGGTTGCCTCACCCCGTTTGTAAGTAGGGATCCGATGTAAGTCGGATCCATGTAACCCGGGGACTGCCTGTACAGTAAAACTCCAATTCTCCAGCATCCAGTGGTCCGGCACTCTTGATAGTCCGGCACCAGCTGGAACCTGGAAGTGCTCCGGCCAGCAAAGACAATTGGAGCTGCTATGAGCCCCATGGGTGCTCATGGCTGGGAAAGGGAAGGGGAGAAGACGGGAAAGGGATTATACCCCTGTGACAGGTCTGCTGGGACCCACACTGTGACCGGCCGAGGGATGGGGGTGGTGGTGGGCGGGAACAGTGCGGCGAGGGACAAACCCTCCGCCGTTTTGCAGGAAGGCGGGGGAAGCCCCGCACTGCGGCTGAGAGTTTCTGGGAGGGAAACGGGCTCCCCACCCCCCAGACTGCAGTAGTTATCGCCAAGCAGGGCAGTGGAGATGGGCGGCCCTGCCAGACCAACCCAGTGGCACCCCAGCTGCTCTGCTCTGCAGCTTCCCCAAGTCTGCTGCTCGTCAGTTTCAGCAGTGGGAGACTTGGGGAAGCGGAGTGGAGCAGAGCAGCTGGGGTGCTGCCGGGTTGGTCCAGCAGCGCTGCCCCTAACCCCCCTGCTCGGCGGTAACTACTGCAGTCTTGGGAGTGGGGTGCCCACTCCCTTCCTGGAAACGCTCGGCGGCGGCACGGGGCTTCCCCTAGCTTCCTGCAAAACAGAGGAGGGTTCGCCCCTCGCAGCACCGTTTCTCACCCACCCCTCGGACACAGTGCAGGTCCCAGCAGACCCGTCACAGTCCCCCGCTGGAGAACCTCCCAATACTCCAGCATATCTGATAATCCGGCACCACCTAGGTCCCAAAGGTGCCGGATTATCGGAAGTCTACTGTAAATTGGATGAACCCCAAGCACTTTGTATAAATGTGGTTGTGATATAGTGGGAAGTGTAACATTTTGTATCTGAAGGCTATAGAATAGTGGTTCTCAAAGTGTGGACAACAGGTGGGCTGCAGGCTCGGAGCTCCCAGCTCCCTCAGTGGGGAGCTTGAGCTGGTGCTCCAGCCCTGTGGTCCCCTGCAAGGTTAGAGTGCCAGCGCCAGCTTCCTGCTGCGGAGGGAGAGGTGAGCCTCACAAACTGGATCTGGCTTGCAGGGGAGGTAGCAGCTCCCCTGCACAGCCGCTTCCTCTCTCCCTGGCTGAGGGAATGGCAATGCAGGAAACAACTCACCTGGAGGCTTTCCCCGATGATGTCCAATGGGGGCAGAAGGGGGTGGTGCCTGGGAGTGGCAGGAGGCACGGAGCCAGGTAAGTGCCCCCATTCCCACATGCACCCTCTTCCTTCCAGACCTCCCCACCCTCAGCCTACTCCTGCACCCTACCTCTCAGCCAGTCCCCTGCACCCCTAGCCCCTTCTGCAGCCATTTTGTCATCATGGGTACTTGGCTGGTGGTCCATGGAAAGGTCTGTAATGAGCAGGGCCAAAAAGTTTGAAAACCACTGCTACAGAAAAAGGTGCAATATACCCATAGCTCATCATGGGGAAGGGTGTATAATATCTGAAATGAGGAATTGTTTGTTGGTAGGGATGTAAAGGGATAGCCAGTTATCTGGTAAACATTGTCTTACTGGGTAACTGGCTAACTGGCACTTGGCACACTGCTGCGGCCTGGTGGGGCACAGTACACCATGAGCAGGGGGCTGTTTTAGCCCACTTCCGCCCACAGCCGAGGGGGAGGCGGCAGTTGCACAGTAAATAAGTTGTTTAACCGGTTAACATTTTAAACAGGATTTTACATCACTGCTACCCAACTGTTTAAGTAATGTTCCATTACTTTTCTTGTTGATTTAAAGGAATGAGTGCAGGATCAGAATGGTAGAAGGAATTTGTAAGGAAAGACTATCATGGTGAACTTGACTAAGCCACAGTTAAGGGATGGGGAATATATTCTACAGATATTTTAAGGGAAAAAGAGGGGAATTCTGCTGGATGGTACAAAAGGTATAACTAAGACTAACTAAATATAATTAAAAGATGAGGTGCTTAGGCTAAATAGTAAGAAAGTGAAGTGAGTGAAGTCCACTATGCTGTATAAATCTCCCAAAGGAAGATTTGCCGTGACACTTGGTGCATTTTTATTAGACTGCCCCCAAAACTAGAAAACATACTCTTAAAATACAGAATTTTATTTCAAAACAAAAAACATCACCTTGCATTGACCGAGATTAATTGGAATCAGTTAATACCATCTGTCTGATTTCTAAGATTGATACTTTGTGCTTAGTATGTGACTGTCACATGGTTAACTACTTCACAATGATATTTCTTTAGGCAAGACCAAGTATGTAGCCCTGACTAAACAATATATATGTGTTTTAGAATAAATCCATTTTGATTATCAGAGTAGAGGAAACAATCTGAAGAATTCTCATAATACCTGAAAAACAGACGCTTAATATTGAATATTAATGATGTAGGTTTCTTTAAAAAGTCTGTCCTCTCTATTCCTTATAGAAATCAGTCCCACACGGATTTTACAACAGTTTCATGGTTAACAGTGTTTTATCACTGAAGTGTAATTTTGGTAACTAAAAATCACTCCACTGCCAAGCCATCTGATGAAATGTACTATGTGACATTGATTAAAAGCTCAAGGATTTGAACCTACAACATTTTGTGTTAACTTTTTTTTGACAGGATGAAGACACACGTAAAGATTATGACTACATGTTGGATCATCCTGAAGAGTATTACAGCCATTATTATCACTACTACCGCAGGAGGTTGGCACCTAAAGTTGATGTCAGGATAGTGATTCTAGTGACTGTATGTGCTATCTCTGTGTTTCAGGTAAAATATATACTGATGCTTGTTGTGACTGTTCTTATATTGAATTTCTAAACTGGAAAATAATAAAATGTGAAGTCTAGATTTCATTACCATTAGTAACGGAAGTGGCTTTTTAATTGTACAATTAGAAGGCTCCCCTATCTGTAAGTGTTGTTTACTATCATTGGTGCTCTAGGCAGATATTCATCTAGTCATATAAATCTATATGCTAGACCCTTTCGTTGATGTTTTTGGTACTATAAATTTAAAGGATAAGAATCTTACACTACTGGAGAAATAATATGGTTCCATGGTCCAAAAAATTAAAGGCTGAACAGTCCATCCCAACTGTAGGGCTAGATTATTTTTCAGTGTTAGACTGAGCCAGTTTCTCATTTTGATATCAGTGTTTTAAGAAGCTAATTTTTAAACTGTTCATGACGGATGTATTTAAAACAATCATAATCCTCCTGATTTCATAGTATATCTTAGAATAAAAATTAGTTTGGATCAGTGAAGTCTTCCTCTTCAAATGAATGATTTTTCTCTGTAGAAACATACATACTATGTATTGAATAAATTAATAACTTTGTATACATTTTCAAGCAATTGTTTAAATAGAATAAATTTATTACCTCTTTTTAATATTTAACATGTATATTGGAGTTACTTGTTGAAGACTTCTCTAAAAGATAAAATGTCCAGTAGTTAATATGCTGTAGCTGAAGAAATCTTGAACCTGGCTATCTAATGGTTCCTGATGTCTCACATGGTGCTTTTCCCAAACAAACCAACTAGGAGCTTTTGATTCTTTAATGCTTATGTGGCATCATTTGCAGATCAGCAGCTGTCGTAGAGTTCTCATTCTCCAAACAGTGTAGACTCGTAGATTCATAAAGTCTTATACAGCCACTTTTCCTCAAGTCTTTGGTTTTGATGGAGAAATTTCACCTGCCTCCCATTCTTTTCCTTGGGTAGAAATGAGGAGATTGGAAAAATTCAGGCAAAAACCAAACTGGAAAATAGTAAAATCTGAAGCCTGGATTTCTTTATCATTAGTCAGTTAATGCTGATTGTAAAGCAAATATAACCTCATGTCTAAATCCAAATTTGCATTTTTTTCTATCTCCTGCCTTTGCTATAGCTCTTGTCTTAATTTAAGAGTTGCACACACTATGAGGTGGTATTGCATTGTTAAGGCCTGTTGATTTTAATAACTATTTGGGTGAATTAGGAAGAGAGAAGGCAGGGTTTTTTTTCCTCATTTTTCTATCCTCGTTTTGTCTGTCTCATCTTAACTCCAACATGAAGCAAGACATGGAAGGGGATTGAGTCTTATAAAGCAAATCCAATCAAGTTATAAGATTGCCCTTGTATAACCTATTTTTAATTAGCCATTTTAAATGGTTAATGTCACTCAATGTCCTGTACTATACTATTCGTTTAGTTGCAAATCCAAGAAAATTAAAAATCTTTAAGAACATTTTTTCCTGTTGCAAAGTGGATATATCAGTGTGACACTTTAAGCTAATACATATAGTGTGCCAATCTAAACAGGGACTCATAGTCCTGTAATGTTATCATATGGATTAGCTTCTGGGGGGAAATTCTCTGATACTGAATTTAGGGCTGTGGATGACTAGTCGCTTCCTCCCCCCTCCCTTGCTGTATCTATAAAGAAGAGGCAGTGGGGTGAGGAAAGGAAGGGGTGCTTCAAAGCAGCAGCGTACTGTGGAGCCAGGGGTCAGCTGGGAACCCTGGGCTCCATACGGTGCTGCCACTTTGAAATGCTGTAGGGAGCACGGAGCCAGCGTTTTCGCCTCTGAAATGTAGCAACATCCTTGAGGCTGTTGCTACACTTCAAAGGTGCAGGCACCCTGTTTGAATAACTGATGCAAATTGTATTGACTATTTGATTAGCCCATTAATCTAAATTTAACATCCCTAGCTAAATTGGAGAATTAAAATTAAAGTCTCAAGTTAATGGATTTCAGTTTGCAAACCATGATTCCATTTGTATCAAACTTTGGCTGATAGTGATGTTTGTATGTGGGAGCAATGATCTCATAATAGAGTTCCACTGTACTTGACAAGTGTAGAATTTCCGTCAAGTGACAAACTCAAAACATGTCCCCTATTGTGCCATTATCCCTTGTTGCAGTATGCAATGAGTAAAGAAACTCTGCATTCTAGTAAAAAAAGTATAAGCAGCTGAGCCACAGTGCTTTAGTATGGAAGAGAAGCACTTTCTTAACTAGTGTCATATTCTGTATCAAGACATGATGCTTCTAGTAAATGAGTTTCTAGAATATGCTGTGCAAACTTCCCCCCATTGTTCTGTAATTTTTTTATATCGCTAAGAATAAATATAGCAGTTGTTAGCATACTTGGTTTCATTAATAATGTGGGGTTAAAAACCTGTCACTAAGACAAAGCAAATCAGCAGGAAAGGTTGCTAATGTAATCCACAGGATAATCCTTCAGTATGAAAATAACTTTCATCTGATAGAATACATGATGATTATGAAAATTAATCCTGCACTGTTTTAGTACTGTTGTAAACGTACTGTATCCATCTCATTAAAAGAGTGAAATTATTATTCTCCTTGTACACTGTAGATTGTGAAATATTTTTCTTTAGCAAAATGAGCACAGGGTTGGAGCCTAACAAGTAGAGTTCTAATCTTGAGTTTAACACTGCTAATACATTGTGGCATTTGTTCTCATCCAGTAGCTGGCCCACAAAAAGGTTCAAGTCTGCTACGGTGTTGATCCAAGGGATCTGGCCCTTTAGCAGGCAGGAAAATCACATGTAAATCTCTTCAGTCCCCATAGAAGACCCTTTAAGCGCAGGGATGTTTTTACATTAGTGTTGCTACTGACTTGTAAGACTTTGAGCAAGTCTTTGATGAAGATACCTGCGCATTTCATATTTATGGAGAGGATCAGGATACAGTGAAAAAGGCAAGAAGTTACCTTGAATTTGCTGAAGATGTCCAGTCATTTCACCCCTCAGCATCTGTAAAATATAAAATTTACTAAATGTGATTATTCTTAATTTTTAACTGAACATCCCAGAGGCAGCATATTTTCCTGTGTTTTTCTTCTGTTTAATGCTACTGCTGGAAATAACAAGCTGTTACTATTTTATATTCTAGTTCTTCAGCTGGTGGAGTAGCTACAATGAGGTCATCAACTACCTTGTCACCGTGCCAAAATATCGTCTACAAGCACTTGAGATTGCTAAGCGACAAGGCCTACTGAACAAAGCTAAAGAAAAAGGCAAAAACAGACGGTCTAAGGAAGAAATCCGTGAGGAAGAGGAAGAAATCATCAAGGACATTATCAAAAATAAAGTAGATATAAAAGGCGGTTATCAGAAGCCTAAAATATATGATATCCTCCTGTTCCAAATCCTGTTAGCTCCTGTTTACTTGTGCAAATATATAGCTTGGTATTGTTGGTGGATTTATTGCTTTCATATTAAAGGGCAAGAATATGGTGAAGAAGAGAAGCTATATATCATACGCAGAAACATGAAAATGTCACAGTCTCAATTTGACAGTCTGGAAGATAATCAGAAAGAGACTTTTCTAGAAAGGCAGCTATGGATAAAAGAGAAGTATGAGGTGAGTACGTGCGGAAAATTGTAATGAAAATGAATGCTAAATGTCCAATTCGCCCAGCTTAAAAACTGGTGTTCTCCTGGGGTATCTATCGTGGTAGTACTGCAAGTAAGACTGTGATTCATTTCTAGATATCACTCATTAAACTGGAGATTTTTGGCAATGAGATTCGGGATTTCTGACCAGAGACTCTTTGTTCATCTGTAGTGGTGCTAGGTATCACAGCAGAATGTGCTGTGCTCCAGAGAATGATTCCATAACCCCTTCAAAGTAACTGTTTATCCAAACCATTTCAGATATTTTTTTTAAATCACTCTACCAATTCATCTAGTTCCTGACTCTGTCCTCTTTGCCCTTCAGTAGTTCCTTCAATTTCTAGTGATCCAGGATCATCTTGCTGGGAAGTGGCTGTTTTATTCAAGTATAGAGCTTGATTGCTCCAGGTCAGAGACTCCACAGAATATACAAGCTCTGTGCCCAGGTCCTGGGGATGTTCCAGAACCTATTACAGTAAAACTCCGATGGTCCGGCATCTGATGGTCCGGTACTCCTGATGGTCCGGCACCATCAGGAACCCAGAAGTGCTCCGGGCAGCCGGACCGTTGGAGCTGCTCTGCCCCAGGTTCCCCGATTCAGCCACTGCTAAAACTGACCAGCGGCTGAATCGGGAACGCCTAGGACAGAGCAGCTGGGGCGCTGCTGGGTTGGTCCCATAGCGCTGCCCCTCGGGGCTGCGGGACCCAACCCGGGCAGCGCCCCAGCTGTCCCCGATTCAGCTGCTGTTGAAACTGACCAGCAGCTGACTCCGGGAAGCCCGAGGCAGAGCTGCTCTGCCCCGGGCTTCCTGGAATCAGCCCCTGATCAGTTTCAGCAGCGGCTGAATCAGGACACCTGGGACAGAGCAACTCTGCCTCTGGCTTCCTGGAGTCAGCCACTGATCAGTATCAGCAGCGGCTGACTTAGGGACGCCTGGGGCAGAGCAGCTGGGGTGCTGCAGGGTTGGTCCAGTAGCGCCGCTCCTCAGCGCTGTGGGACCAACCCGGCAGCACCCCAGCTGCTCTGCCCTAGGCGTCCCCAAGAGCAGCTGGGGTGCTGCCGGGTTGGTCTCACCACGCCAAGGGTCAGCACTACCGGACCAACCCGGCAGCACTCCAGCTGCTCTGCTGCAGGCGTCCCCGATTCAGCCGCTGCTGAAACTGACCAGCAGCGGCTGAATCAGGGACGCCTGGGGCAGAGCGAACTATTGGAAGGGGGGGGCTATGAGGAGTCTGGGGTGGCATCCCCCCCCCACCCCAGACTCCTCATTTCCCCCCCCCCTTCCGATAGTCCGGCAAATCTGATAATCCGGCACCCCCTGGGTCCTAAAGGTGCCGGATTATCGGAAGTTTACTGTACTTTTAAGTACTGACTATGCTTGTTGTTGTACAAGACGCAACTGGAGGATTATCTTTGTACCAAGGAATTGGTAACTGAGAACACATTAGGAGCCTTTATAGTTCTTTAGCACAGTAAATCTATGTTTAACAGTTTTCTGCCTTACTGTGTTGCTGTGGTGATATAAGGATTTTTGACAGCAGTACTTCATGTGGTGTTGTATTATGTCCCCACATAGTGTGTACAGTTAGTGAATTCAAGGTGCAGAGTTTTTCAGATTTCTTGTGCTGAAACACTTCAGTTGCCATTGAGATACCATGCAGTTATCCACTGTTGGAGATCAACACTTTGGACTATATTACTAGAAGTAGGCTAGCTAGTTCAGGAGCAGGTGATAAATACTAGAAACTGAAAGAATCACTGTAGCAGCAGTGCCAAATTCTAAACCTAGATAAACAGACTTGAAAGTGTATGTGAAGTCTTAACTTCCCCGTTATTTACAATAGGTGGCTTCCATATGGCATAGTGAGGTTTTCAAATCTGTAAGGGAAAACTTACAGTTTAGACCCTAGACTTACTGATTCTTTGAAACCTGCGTGGTTAATATTATTATCTCTCTTGAGGAAGTTATTAATATTAGTGTTGTTAAATTTATTACCAATGAAAAAGTATTTAATTTAAAATAATTATAAACTAGAATTAATAATTCTAATGCTTCAAATGTGGGGATAAAAACGTTTGCTTCTGTAGCTAGACAGATTTAAAAAAAACCTGTCAAATTTAACTGCACTCCAAAATTTGTCTAGTTAGTCTTGACTGCAGAAGGAAACACATATGAAAATGGCCAGAAGAAACAGTTACACCAGTGGATCTAACTATTGCCTTGAATATTTCCTATATCAGCATCCTGAGAATGGCCTCTCTGTTTCTGTAGAATAATACTGTCTCCTGCATAAGCATGCAACTTTTAGATGAATATTCTGTGTGTTTTAAAATACATTCTTTTAATTGCTTAATAAATTTGAGATGAGGCCAAATTCTGCTCTTACTGTGGATTTAGAATCTATACTGGTGTAACTCAACTGAAATTATTGGAGCCAATTAATGAGCCAATTCTGCATTCCACCAGCAGTCCCACTGACCTGACTAAAGTCTGCAGTTTGATACATTGTAATAGCAGGACTAGCCCCTTGCCTCTAGTATAAAGCTTACCTTAAGGGCTCACTTTTTCTTGGGCTTTATTTAAAGTCACCTTTTTTTTCTCCTGTTCAGGTCTACAAGCAAGAACAAGAGGAAGAGCTAAAGAAGAAGATGGCCATGGACCCACGATGGAAGAGATACAGGCGGTGGATGAAGAATGAAGGACCTGGAAGATTAACGTTTATTGATGACTGAAGTCTGCTAAACAGTACCTATAAACTTGATTTGCAAGAAAATTTCGTAACTATGAGGGAACACTGCAGATATAATTCCTAAAGATCCAACCTACAGCAACCAGGATGACTGTCAGGGTGGGAAGTGCAGATCCAGAGAGCAGGGTAGATGTGCAGCCTCACAACAGAAGTTTACAGGAGATAGACCATAGGCAGGAAAAGTGAAACGTCTGCCTCTCTTACTCAGGAAGCTCAGAGAGTGGGGAGATAGTAGGAAGAAGCAGCAAACCCTAAAGACCCATGGTGCCTCATCTGATAAATGGGTGTGACTGGAGACAAACAGCAGGAGAGCTGCAGGTGGTTTATAGTCAGGGTCAAGATTGCAATTAAACACCCGTATACTACAGCCAGGACTTACAGGAGTGAGGGAGAGGAGAGGCTGATTTGATTAGAGACTGGTAGCAGGGAAGGGGGTTCTGGGCATAAAAGGAAAATACCAACTTTTACTGAAGTCAATGTAACCTAGATCTGGCCTTGAAATTCAAGAAAGAGCTTGTATTTAAATTACAGCGTGGGAATCAGATTTTTCCCCCTTTGGTCGTAAGTGCACTTGATAACTCAGTTGCAACTGGTACATTTATCAACAGCATCTGCCTTGAAAAGAAACACTCTCCCATGGAATTTTTTGACTGACTAAAAATGTAAAAATATATTTCTTGTAGGTCAAGATGATACATTACAAGATTTTTCAATGCTTTTTAATCATTGGTCTGAGCCAATGCTTACTGAGGTCAGTGGGAGACTTTCCATTAATGACTTTGAGCTTTGGATCAGTTTAAATGTGTAAGTCTGGTAGAAAGCAAAAATACTCAATTGTGCCCCCCCTCCCCCCCCCCCCCCAAAAAAATCACCAACCACCAAAAAACAAAAAATCCTGAGCTGCAAAAAGTATGGCTAAGTCTGCATACAAATATGGACTTGACGCACATGCAGTACTGTTTTAAGAAAACAGCTTTATGATATTACGTTGACCAAACATTGTACCAAAAAGGTCCAGCTATTAAACCCTTTTCTCTGAACTTCCACATATAAAATTATTTCAGTAATTATTCAAATAATAAATAGCTGCAATACGTACACAATTTACAATAAGGACAATGCTAATAGTTCCCTATACCTCCCCTAGATCAAAGGTTTTCAAACTTTTTCGTGGAAGGGAAAAGCGAAATACCTCTACTGGTGATAGTCATCAGATTCCTGACACAGCTATAGCAACTATTTTCCTGAAATATTAAGTATATATTTTGGTTGTCTTAAATAGCTGGAAACAAAGAAGAGTTAGCATACTGTGACTAGCCTGATGTCGAAGGCAGGGATGTTAAATGGTGTTTAATCAGCTAATTGACTAGTTGATGGAATTTCCATTGAATAGTCGATTAATTGATAAGGGAGGGGACTGCAGAGCTGCAGCAGGGTTAGCTCCCGGCTCCAGGAGCTAACTCTGTTGCGGTACTGCCTTTTAAATGTATTAAAAGTTGCCAGGCTGTTAATACATTTAAAAGGCTGAAGTGCAGTGGGGGGGGGGGGGGGACCTGGTGCAAGCCAAGACCTGATTCCCAGCTCACACCCGGACCTCCGCTACTTTCCTGCCTCTCCGTGGAAATGGTGATGGAGGGAACTGGCTTTTAAGCTGCTCCCCCCACCTTGCTGCCTCTCTAATAGAGGCAGCAAGGGGGTGGGGGAGAAGCGACTAGTCAAGTCACTAGTCAGTTATTTGTATAGATACGCATATGCTTATTTATACACAAAAAACTTGTTCAACACTTATCAACTTGGGCTTGAATTAAAATATTGACTTGTTAATGCACAACAAAGGAATTTTCCCCACCTTTGATATTAGCATTTCCACATCAAATGCCATGAATGGGACACATTCAGCCTGACTTAATTAGCTTCATTAACACTGGTCCTACAATTGACAGGTAACTGCTGTTGCTGTTACATATATCCTGGATTCTTTCGCTTCCACTCCAACTCATAGTGTGTTTTACCCACAAAAACCTCATAGAAACTAACATGTTAGATCAAGTGCCACAGGACTGCTGCTTGTTCCTGATTAAGAAGCTTGTTCATTTCATACCGTATGACAGCAAGGACCTTTCTGGGCTGTTCTCTCAATTGTTGATCTCTTTAGGAGTCTGAAACAAGAAATTGATTTTTATTCCTTCATACACTTTCTGAATTCATAGCAATGGAAATTATACTTTAAAATGTGTTATGGTCTTATGAGTCTGATCTACTGGTTGTGTGTAAGTAATGCTACGACTTACACTCATTTCCCATACTGATGATCTGAAGAACATACTTTGTTGATTGAGATTAATATAATGTGCAGAACTGGGAAATGTCTGATTTTTAAATGAAAGAATGTGTTACTCTACTCTTCTCACCTTGTATTGTTACCTGCTGGGCGTTAAGGGGTTAATTGCTGTCATGGAACAGAGCAAGCCATGAACTGACTGGGATGAGGGATGCCAAGCATGCCATGAATGAACAATAAAACCCTTAAAATCACTGGGAAGGGAGGGGTTTATAATTTAGGCAATTCCCTAGACAGATATACTTGTCTGTAGAAGTACCACTTCCTTAAGGGAAATTATGTACACTGGTTTTGACAGGGTTCAAGAAGAGCAGCAAACAGTGAACTAAGAATTTTTATCAAGTCCTACCTGATAGGGCGCACATGGTATCCCACTCACTAGATGCAAGAACTGACATAACACTCTCACCAAGAGAGCCAGACCCTACAGAGAGGTTTTGGAGGATTTTAGCACTTACCAGGGTTTCCAAAGATATTTTCTCTGCAATACTTTTTTTCTTAATAATTACTGTCTTTTAGTGAGGTTTTACAATCCCCCGCCCCGGGCAGGCTATACTTGTCTGTGTTATACACGGGTTTTTTTTACTAAAATTACAGGAAGACAAGACTGACTCTTACTTGATAAAAGCAGCATATTTTAATTTAATAGCGACAGTGATGTTAAAATACATTAAAAGTTAAAACTTTAATGTGAAACTAATAAAAGACTAAATAGATGGTAAAACAGTTTAAAAAAAGCCATCCTCGCATTGTCATAAAAGACATAAGTTTATTCATTCTGCATCACTAGAATCAGTGGTAGCAGCATCCTCCTCAGCATCTGAGTTTTCAAAACTTTCGGCATAATTGCTGTTTTGAAAAACATCTGTAAAATCCATATCCAAGGCTAGGTGAGCTTTGGTGACGGTTGAGGTCTGTGGTGCCGAATCAGCATCGCTGTCGTAGTCAGATTTAGAGCTAGACAAGTCAACGTCGGGAAGAATTTTACGTTTACAGAACCCATTCCGAATAGTAGCTACTTGGCTTTCTTTCCATGGCGTGCTTTTTTTTCCTACGATGTAATTTCGTAAAATCTGCTGCTTCCTTTCTCCACTCCTGAACAGACTTTTCGTTGACAGAATATTTTCTTCCTGCTGCTCGGTTTCCATTATTCTTTGCATATGTCACAACTCACAATTTAAAGTCGGCAGTGTAGGATTTGCGCTTAGGCATGTTTAAAAAGTTTTAAGAAGTTTTAAATACTTTTTTTAAAGTTCATTACAAGTTAAAACTACTAAAGGAATAAATAAATGGTAAAATGGTGTGGTTCAAAGGGGTTATATACCCGCAATAAGGCTTGTAGCATACTTACTGCTCAGCGTCATCAGCTGCAGTTCATTAACACTTCACTACAGGTGCTGTTCATTAACAGTACCTGCCATTTGTTTTCCACAGGCTATACACGTGCACGGGTTATCTAAAACTTTTTTTACACAATCAGGAAAAACCGTGGGTTGTGCATGGGTGCGGGTAATACACGTGCATGGGTTATATATGCTAATTTACGGTACTTTGCTTTGAGAAGGCTGGCTAGATATTGGTAAACCTTGGGAGAGAACAGTAGGGCAAGTGCTGAACTAAAAACAGACTTGCTAAGGTGATAACAATGAGTGTCCAAATCCTTGGTGTAGGAGAGGAACATAGGTTACTGCCCTGAGAGACCTGAGCTCATAAAGGCCTGGGAAACAGTGATAGGGCTGCCAATTTTCCTGACATTATACCATTTGCAGCAATGCACATCAGACCCAGCCAACACATCTGCAATTCCTCCCCACTCCTTTTTCTGTTTTTATAGCTTAGCTCCCTAGGATCTTATCAGTTTTCTCTCCCCTGCTATTTTTTCCAGTCTTCACTATGGATGTAGTAGTGTAGTTGATTAACCAATTAGCAAAAGCTTAAAGGTTAATGCTATAGACTACACAGGTTTCCCTCTTTTCCCCCTCCCTCCGCCAGTAATTTTTTTAGCTGGCTGGCCAGCAGCTTGGCTCAGTCCTGGCTCCTTCCAGGTCCAGGACCTACTGCCCCCTCCTCCCCCTATGGCTCTGCATTTAAAGTGTATTAGGAGCCAGATGGAGTGGCGTGGGGCCGGAGCACACTGGCTGCCAGCCTCACCCCTGGGGACTATAGAATAGTCAAATGACCGAGGTTACTTGACTATTCAGGTAACCAGTATTTAATATCTCTAGTCTCCGTTAGGGAATAAGCACCTCTTCTGCATGCGCTCACCTAATTGACTTCGATAAAAATTCAACCTTGAGGCCTGCTTTCTTTGTGCTTTCACTATCCAGTCACTTAGGCAAACTTTCCTGGCATTTTCTATTTGCTGGTTTGTGTATTTCATTTAATAGTGAAAATGAGGCATCCTTTCATTTCAATGTGCTTTTCTGATTCCTTACAGTTCTGAACTCTCAACTTTTTATAAAGCTTGTGGCATCTGAACAGGGCCCTCCAGCTATCCAAAAATAGTATTGATGTATAATAAAAAAAAATGCCTGATCAGTGAAAATGCCTTCCTCAGCCTCAAAGGATGGTCAGCTCCTTCCAAGCATTAATGTGGTTAACATCCCTTTATCTTCTTGAATTTCTGCTAAATATGTAATGCATGAACTCTTTTGATTTATTTATGACTTTGCCTCACTAATTCCTTTCCACTAATTCACCCCTCCCTTTAAAACATAAAGGCTACGTCTACACTGGCCCCTTTTCCGGAAGGGGCATGTAAATTTCACTAGTCGTCGTAGGGAAATCCGCGGGGGATTTAAATATCCCCCGCGGCATTTAAATAAAAATGTCCGCCGCTTTTTTCCGGCTTTTAAAAAAGCCGGAAAAGAGCGTCTAGACTGGCCCCGATCCTCCGGAAAAAGTGCCCTTTTCCGGAGGCTGTTATTCTTACTTTGAAGTAAGAATATTCTTACTTTGAAGTAAGAATATTCTTACTTTGAAGTAAGAATATTCTTACTTTGAAGTAAGAATATTCTTACTTTGAAGTAAGAATATTCTTACTTTGAAGTAAGAATATTCTTACTTTGAAGTAAGAATAAGAGCCTCCGGAAAAGGGCACTTTTTCCGGAGGATCGGGGCCAGTCTAGACGCTCTTTTCCGGCTTTTTTAAAAGCCGGAAAAAAGCGGCGGACATTTTTATTTAAATGCGGCGGGGGATATTTAAATCCCCCGCGGATTTCCCTACGACGACGAGTGAAATTTACATGCCCCTTCCGGAAAAGGGGCCAGTGTAGACGTAGCCAAAGCCTCTTTAAATTATCCCTACATTTATCATTGTATCCTATATATACCTAGTCTTGTGAGATTTGTAGCCCTTTACAGTCCCAGGTGTATAAGAGCAAAAAGGTTTGCCACCCAGCAAATTTAAACTGGAACAGACTAACCCTTGGTTTTGATACAATAGGCTGGGGCATTTTCTCAAAATCAGACCATTTCCAGTAAACTGGGAACTAGTCACACAATTATCATAAAAATAGCCTCTTTGTTAATTTGAACTGTGATGCTACTGAAATGGCAGTCTTGCCATGTTTTTTTTTTTTTTTTTTTTTTCATTTACATTTATTTCTCTCTACAGGCAGTCCCCGGGTTACGTACAAGATAGGGACTGTAGGTTTGTTCTTAAGTTGAATCTGTATGTAAGTCGGAACTGGCGTCCAGATTCAGCCGCTGCTGAAACTGATCAGTTTCAACAGCGGCTGAATCTGGACGCCAGTTCTGACTTACATACAGATTCAACTTAAGAACCCCAGGCATCCCCAAGTCAGCTGCTGCTGAAACTGATCAGCGGCTGATTCCAGGAAGCCCAGGGCAAGGGCTTCCTGTAGTCAGCCACTGGTCAGTTTCAGCAGCGGCTGACTTGGGGACGCCTGGGGCAGAGCAGCTGGGGTGCTGCTGGGTTGGTCCAGTAGCTCCGCCGCTCCTCGGCGCTACTGGACCAACCCAGCAGCACCCAAGCTGCTCTGCCCCAGGCGTCCTGATTCAGCCGCTGCTGAATCTGACCAGCAGTGGCTGAATCAAGACGCCTGGGGCAGAACAGCTGGGGTGCTGCCCGGTTGGTCCAGTAGCGCCCAGAGCGGCGCTATGGGACCAACTGGCAGCGCCCCAGCTGCTGTACCACAGGTGTCCGGAGCAAAGCCATGGAGCACGGGGGCAGCGGGACAGCCCAGACGCGCCGTGGCTGTCCTGCTGCCCTTGGACTCCGTGGCTTTGCTCGGCTTTGTTCCCCATCCCCCTGGTCTGCAGACCAGGGGGACGGGGAGCAAAGTGGCGGAACACACCGGGGGGGGAGGGGGGGCAAAGCAGAGACAAGCAGAGCCAAGCCGTGGCGCGCGCGGTCAGCTGACAGCCCAGACACGTCTGGGCTGTCCGCTGCCCGCGTGCTCCGCAGCTTTGCTCTGCTTTACCCCCCCGCCCCCCTGGTCTGCAGACCTGGGGGATGGGGGGGGGGGCAAAGCAGAGCCAAGCCGCGGAGGACGCGGCCAGCTGACAGCTATCAGGTGACTGCGCGCTCCGCGGCTTGGCTCTGCTTTGCCCCACCCCACCCCCCGTTCCCCTGGTCTGCAGACGGGGGGGGGAAGGGGGGGCAAAGCAGAGCCAAGCCGCGGAGCGCGCTGCCAGCTGACAGCCCAGACGCGTCTGGGCTGTCAGCTGACCGCGCGCTCCGTGGCTTGGCTCTGCTTTGCCCCCCCCCCCTCCCGTCCCCCTGGTCTGCAGACCAGGGGGACGGGGGGGGGGGCAAAGCAGAGCCAAGCCTCGGAGCGTGTGGGCAGCGGACAGCCCTGTCCGCTGCCCATGTGTTCCGCCACTTTGCTTCCTCTCCCTGGTCTGCTGGAGACCAGGGAGAGGAACGGCCCCGTTCGTAACTGCGGATCCGACATAAGTCGGATCCGCGTAACTCGGGGACTGCCTGTATATTAACTTTTCCTTCTCTTGCTTGTTTGTTCCCATTTTCTTAAATCCTTTTCTTGACATGAACACAACTAGCTCTTGCCAGCCCATTTTTGATAGACCCAACTCTCACCACAGGATGATAACATTTCACTTAAGCAGTTTGTTGCACCTTTTGCTACAAAAATAAAATAGTTCACTGACAGTCTTATTATCCATTTTTTCCAGAACTAGCTTCTTCAATTCTTTATCAGCTTTAGTCAGTTTGTGCAGGAGGAAACACTGTTGGGACTGTGAATTTCACCTAACCTCAGTTTGAACTCCTGTGCTGTAGCCATTCTGACTAGGGCTTGAAGCAGTTTGGTGTCCTGTGTCTTTGTCATCTTCTGGTGACAGCAGGCTAACTGCATGCACCATCACTAACACACGCAATGCTTCCTGGTATGAGATCACTCTCCCCTTCCATCTGGATTCATAGGGTGCATATACATAGTACCCTAAACTCGAAATAAGATATGCAATTTGCACTATGCAAATTTCATAGCTTATTTTGAGTCTATTTTGAAATAAAGCGCTATTTGAGCCATTCCTTACTCCTGGTAGAATGAGGTTTATAGGGATGGTGAAATAGCTTGTCTGCTATTTTTCAAAATAGCGGACATATTCAGAAGACATGGGATAGCTATTTCGGGATACCTCTAGTATCCTGAAATAGCTTTGCAGTGTAGACATACCCATATAGAGCAAACTGCAACTTCTAACACTGGAAACCCTGATTTAAAAAAAAGAGAACAAATAGACAGGTAATGGATCAATGCCAGAATATTTCCAGTCCATTTGTTCTTCAGTCTCTAAGGAAAACGGCTCAACTTTCAAGGATCAGACAAGCTACAGCTATTATAAAAAAGCTGGGCACTGTAGGGTCTTCTGTAAATTATACTATGGAAAGATATGGAGGAAGGGAATGTGTGTACATTCTATATATAAGCAGGGCTCAACAAACTATAGAATCTACTCGCCTGTGGCGAATAGACTTCAGCTGTGTGCCCCGTTTACCAGCGGTGCGCACATCCACAATGCGGCTCTTGCACATGCGCAGTGCAGGGCTGGCGAGCGACTTTCGCCGCTGTTTGTCAAGCCCTGTATATAAGGAAGGGCTAATAGATTTGTTAGGTTTGGGTTTTCCGTTATACAATTCAACCTTATGTTTAAAGTTGCTTAGAATTAACATTTGTCTTTTCTATTAACAGGGTTCGATAATATGTCAGTGAGAATAACCTCATGGCTAAAATAAAGGCTTTAAATATGAAACTTCTATTCTTTCCCAAATGCAGAGGTGTTTTTTTTTAAATATAGGTACCAGGAGGATAGGAGACAGTTGTTCCTTGGTGGATTTTTGTATTATACCTTGATGTTGGTACCCATTGAGAGTTGAAGCACTAGATGAGGATTGTTAATGTCTTTAAAAGAGTATTTGTAAATTAGAAACACTGAGGCTGTGTCTACACCGGCAAGTTATTCCAGAAAATCAGCCGCTTTTCCAGAAAAACTTGCCAGCTGTCTACACTGGCCGCTTGAATTTCCAGAAAAGCACCGATAATCTAATGTAAAATCATCAGTGCTTTTCCGGAAAAACTATGCTGCTCCCCTTTGGGCAAAAGTCTTTTTCCGGAAAACTGTTCCGGAAAAGGGCCAGCGTAGACAGCACAGTGGTGTTTTCCGCAAAAAAGCCCCGATTGCGAAAATGACGATCGGGGCTTTTTTGCGGAAAAGCGCGTCTAGATTGGCCACGGACGCTTTTCTGGAAAAAGTGCTTTTCCGGAAAAGCATCCTGCCAATCTTGACGCACTTTTCCAAAAATGCTTTTAATGGAAAACTTTTCCATTAAAAGCATTTCCGGAAAATCATGCCAGTGTAGACATATCCAGAGAGTGGAGGAGTCTAATGGAAATGCTTTAAATCCATATAGTTTAATCCACTCGTTTGAGCTCTAATTTAGAATAAGGCACACCTATTCTGGAGTATGAGTGTCCACACATGAAAAGTAATCGAATATGGCAGGATGTGAATTTAAAGCTGCTTAACTATTCCCCATTAAGTCCATGTGTGGACACACTAATTCCAGCATAAAAGTGCTGCTAATTCAGAATAAACCACTCTTATTCTGGAATAGGAATATTCATACATAGATACATTTAAAAAACAGCAAATGGTCTGGTAGCACTTTATAGATTAACAAAACATAGAGATGGTTTCATGAGGTTTTGTGGGCACAGCCCACTTCTTCAGATGACTGGAGTTGTGAGCTTAGGATGTGCAGATCCAAACGAAATAGGGGAGAAGGAAAAAAATGGAAGGGTGTGGGAAACAAGGAGCAGAGGGTATGAAAATATAAAAGGGAAAACCAAATAGGTAGAACTGGTAATCTATGAGCACCTAAAGATTGGATAGTTAATCAGGATTAGCTATTAGGGCATAACTTCCCATGTAAAAGTCTAAAGTAGCTTGCAAAGAAAAACTAAGGTAAGGGAACAAAGTCCCTCCTGGAGCAGCTTGAGGGTATGGCCAGGACCCTAGTGGCTGTTGGGAGGACAGATGGGAGGAAGTAGCACCCCTCTGAGGGTGTTTCACACTTCCTCTAAATCTGTGCCTGGTCGGCATTGGCTACAAGTCCCGGGCAACACCTTTCCCAGCTAGAAAATCCTCCAGACTGCTACAAGCAGCTACCACAGATAGGGGGAGAAAGGCAGCGGCGTCGCTGTGCTGCTGACCCGAGCCTCTCCACCACCCCGACCCCCTTGCAAGTGGAGAGAAGTGCCTCGGGAGCCATGGAGGTCAGCCTGGACTCAGGTCAGTGGCCCGGCCTGGGGGCAGGCCGCGTGCGGGGGCAGGGCGAGGGAAGGCGCCCAGGGCCGCTGCGCACATGGAGCGGCCGCGGGGCTAGTGCCTGGCGCCCGTCGGCGAGCGGAGCTCTCGGGGCGGCCGGTGTCTCAGGCGGTGGCGTGGCGGAGGGGAGGGGAAAGCGGCCCGGGCGGGGGGGCTGGGACGATGGCTCAGCTCTTTCTAAATATAAAACTAAAGCGAAGCGAGGGAGGTTG
This sequence comes from Pelodiscus sinensis, assembly GCF_052426305.1. NCBI lineage: Eukaryota > Metazoa > Chordata > Testudines > Trionychidae > Pelodiscus > Pelodiscus sinensis. The sequence goes on from NC_143057.1 coordinate 11,040,344, forward strand.
GCCTGGGGGAGGGCGTGAGAGCCGCGCACCCTCCCCCCTCCGCGGGAGCTGCCGGCGGGCGCGGCGAGCAGGCGGGCGCCCCGGGCCAGGCGGCGGAGGGAGAGAGCCGGGCGAGGAGGGGAGGGACCGGGGCTGGGAGCCACCCTGAGCGAAGGGATCCTCCGGAGCCGCGCGCCCCCGCCCCTCGGCGGCTGGCAACATGGCTGCGGCCGCCTCCGCCGCCCAGGACGAGCTGAGTAAGTGGGGCTGCGCGCGGGGGGGCTCTTGGCCGACAGGACCCCCCCTTCCCCTCCCGCCGCGTGTCCGCGCTGCGGCCGGGCCGGCGCTGCGGCGGGAGCGGGGAAGGGCTGTGAGGGGGGGATGCGGGTTTCCTCGCCCCAGTGTCCGGGCGCTGCGCCCCGGGGCCCCGGCGGGGGGAGCCGCGTTAGGCCGCGGCGGTGCGCAGTCATGGTGCGAAAGGGAAAGCGCGCTCTGAGGGGGCGAGCGCCCGCCCCGCTGTGGGGGGGGGGGGGGGCACGAGCCCCAGCCTGCGGCTCCGGGGGCTGAACAGCCCCGGCACAGGCCGGGCAGCGCCGCAGTGACTCTGCTTTCCTGCCCGCTGGGGCCGGGGAGCGGCCCAGCCGCGGGGCAGGGCGAGGGGAGGGTGGCGCCGGCCTGAGGCTGCGCGCCCCGGCTCTGGAGTGCCCCTCAGCCCGGTGTCCCCGTCCCTGCCAGGGGCCTGGGCCCAGCTTGGGGAGCTGAGAGTTTCTGGGCGTGGGGCCCGCCGCAGGAACTGCTACTGAGGCCGGCTGGGAAATGTAGTCCTCGGTCCCAGGCTGTCAGCTGAGCCTGGCCCAGTGGTTAGAGCAGATCAGCTCTGCCTGCCCTGCTCAGTGATTGCAGGGGGGCGCCAGCTCCTCGCTGGGTGACCTTGGGCAAGCCCCGTCCTGGCCACCTGGACTCCGTTCTCCATCTCTGATCTGTCATTAGTTATTCTCCCTTATCAGGCAATAGCAGTGGTTCTCAAAGTGTGTGTGTGTGGGGGGGGGAAGGCGTGCTCAGGAGCCATTGGGGTATTACCTGGGGGATTGTGAGCTGTCAGGCATCACCCCGAACTCTGCTTTGCCACCAGCATTTATGATAGGGCTAAACATTTTTTTAAAAAGTGTTTTTTAGTTTGTAAGGTCTCAGGGGGTAGCCATGTTAATCACTTTAAAAACAGCAAGTAGTTCTGTAGCAGCTTTAGAGACTAACAAATATATCAGGAGTATTTGTGGGGGAAAAACCCCCGCTTCATCAGATGAGCTCGAGAGGGATAACATAAACCCAGAATTTATAACAGAAGAAAAAGGGGAGGGGAGAGGTAGAACCTGTCAGTTATAGGACCTGGGAAGTCACATTCAGAGGTTTGTTGTGTGAAAGTGGTCAGGAGTACAAAAGTTTGAAAACTGCTGGACTAGAGTATTGTGAAGCTTAATGTTTTGTAGTGTCCTTAGAGATGCATGGATCGGAAGTGCTACAGATGTGTAAAGTATTATAAAGTTCTGGTCACTTATATTCTTCTTCAGATTTCCTGCTGAAAGCACACTGTAGATACAGATAAGCCTTCAGTCACTGTATATTTTTTCATTATAAGGAAAAAATATGAAAACTCTCCCCTTCCAGAGCTTGATATGTTTTGTTTGGATTTAAAGTAGAAACGTAATGTAAGAATAAAATATATTGGAAAACACATTTATCCATTTCAGTCTTCTTTTGTGCAAATGATGTTCCTAATCACGCATTAAGAATTGCATGGCAGACTGTGGGCCCATGCTGTGGGCTCAGTGCTGATGAGGATAGAAGTCAGAATTTGAGTAATGTAGTTGTGTAAGTTTAAAAATACTCATTTGCTGGTCAGAAATCGACACCCAGTTTTGGGTGGTTTTTAACCTTCACATCTACTGGTGACTCTGGTGCAGTAAGTATAAACCTGTCTCTGAAGAAGTATAAAATGTTAAGGGAATGTTTTCTTGTTGCTGCATCTCCTGAGGTATAACTAGTTTTCAGATGATGTATAACCCAGCTGGGGGAACTATGAGCCTGATGTGTGGGCTGGGGAAAATGGTGTTTTGGACTTGACTTGGTTGTGGAATTGAATTACCACCAGAAACTCAGCAGAAGAAAGAAAGCTATTAAGGATTTGCAAGCTGTCATATTTAAACCACACGTTGGTGTTTGCTGTGTAACTTTTCTGTGTCCTCTCTTTGGAGAGTACTCTAGTTTCTATAAACTGTCGGGTGAGGGGTATAGACAATGGAACACTAAAATACTAGTGGAGTCCCTACTGTCAATAATTCTGTTTTTTTGTTTTCAAGTCTGACACAAATGTTAACATGCTTACTCAAATGAGAGTTGGGATGAATCATTGTCATGACCATTTTCTGTAGTCTAGAAAAATTATTCCAACTCTATGGTCCCCCATCAGCCATGAAATTCTTCCTCAACAGTCAATGATACATCACTGTTGTTTCCTTTGCTCTCACACTTTGTGAAATTACTCAGGCCTTCTGACCTGAGGGTAGTGGGTATTTTTTTTTTTTTGAAAAGGGATGCTGGTGGTTTTTCTAATGCTACCTCTTATGAATAAATGGAAAAGTTGTGCAGTCAAAGATGAACTTTAACAAGAAACATAAGTAGTACCGGGAGAGGGGAAAACTGGGCAGACTTCTCAGGAAGAAGGATGTGAGAGACTAAAATTAAAGACATCACATTGTATTTTGTTAGGGATCTGATTGGTAGGATAATGAGCCTCCTGTAAGAGTAACCATGACTTTGTTTTAGACCAGAAATCCAATTTATCCCTGTTTTGTAGATATTTAGCTGTAATAAACTTTGGTCTGTAGAAGCAATCAAATAGATGAGCTGTTACTACCTTTTTTGTTGAGGGGGTGGAAAAAAGTGCTTGCTTAAACTTTTTCCATGAGGATATTCATGATTTGGTAGATGAACAACTTAAACAGTGATTGCTTGAATCCTAATTTAAAATCCATAAATTGGGCCTAGAGCTATGAGTGTTTTGAAACTGGCTCCCCCCCCCCCTCGTGTTGTATCTAGAGACTGGGTAGTAATCTAAAGGGAGACTAAACCTGACACACTGAACATGGAAATCCAAATTTTGACATTTAAGATCTGTATCTAAACTTTTCTCTGATATGGAGGAGTATGATGAAAACATAAAAATACTTCCCAAGAGTGAAAGATCACGCTTTATAAACTTGACTAGTGGTGTGGCCAGGTCCCTAATAGTGCTCTCCTAAAGTAATTCAAGATTGTGGTAGAGCAGTGGTCACCAACCAGCAGATTAGGATCTACTGGTAGATCTTGGAGCCTCTGTCAGGTGATCCTGACTGGTTTGGCCCTGTGGCTATCAAGTGCCCGCACTTCAGCTGTTCCTCTTCCCACTGCTGCACATCTCCTGCCCTTTGCCTTGGAACTGTTTCCCCCAGGAGCCTCCTGCTTGCTGTGCAGGAGAGGGAGAGGAGGGCACTGAAGTAAAGGCGCCCCCGTCTCCCACCTTGTATCCTGTCTCCACAGAGCAGAGTGGGGGCACAACAGGACTAGGGATAGAGCAAGTTTGCTGGCTGCTTTTGGGAGCTGTGCAGAGCTGGGGAAGGGTGAGCCTGCCTTAGCCTCACTACACCAGGAGCCAGCTGAGGTAAGCAGTGCCCAACTGAGGTGCACATCCTGAACCCCAACCCAAGTCATGAACTGCCTCGACCTCAAGCTCCTGCCCTAGCCCTGAGCCCTCATGCATGCGAACACCCTCCCAGAACCTGCAACTTGAACCCTGTCCTACAACCTAACTGCCTGCCCTAAGCTCGGCTGAGAGCCCCTCTCACACTCCAAATTGGGGTTGCCAGATGGCTGAAAGAAAAATATGGACCCCCCCAAAAAAACCCCACCAGAAAAATTTTTGTTGAAGGGGGGAAAAAAAGGAGGGGGGTGGACCAAAGTTGTTGAGCCAAAAAAAAAAAAACCCAAACACTCCGAGAACCTGGATCACTGTTAGCAGTTACCAGGTAATCATATAATATTAAAAAAAACCAACCAAACAAACAAAAAAACCATGCTTCATGGGGGGTGGGGGACCGGCCAGGAAGGGAGTGGTGCTGGCTGGGAAATGGGGGGAGCGTCAACGGGGCTGGCTGGGGGAGATGGGGGGGCCAATGGGAAGCAGGGCTGGTCATTGGGGGGCAGGGTTGGGTGGAACGAGGCTGGCCGTGGGATATCGGGGGAGGGGAGACTGGCCGGAAGTGGGTGGGGCTGGCCGGGAATAAGGGGGGGCGGGAAGCACAGCTGGGGGGGATCGGGGGCCACGAGGCTGGCCGGGAGGAAGGGGGAGCGGGAAGCAGAGCTGGCGGGCACAGGAAGAGGTACAGCGGTGTTGGCCGGAGGAGACAAGGAAGAGGAATGGGCTGGTGGGAAGCAGAGCTGGGGGGCAGTGCAGGGGGGCTGGCTGGGGAAGATCAGGAAGGGAAGTGGGGGAGAACCGGCCGACTGGGGCGTGGGGGGTGAGCAAATTGGCCAGCGGTAGTGGGACTGACCTGGGCACTTTGTGCCTGTCCCGTGCAGGCTCCCGGCGATGCATGAGTGAGGAGGAGGCTTCCCCTCCTCCTCACACTCAACCAGTGGAGGGCTCCCAGCGGCAATCGCGGCCCCGCTTCCCAGCTGGGACTCCCAGCCACTCCCACGCCCATGCCATCCGGTGCGCAGCCGGAAAAATTAGAAAATACCAGACATTGCACGTGTCCGGTATTTTCTGATTTTTTTTTTTTTTACCGGACAGAGCGCAATTATTGAACTGTCTGGTACAATACCGACACCTGGCAACCCTACTCCAAATCCCTTAACCGAAGACCGGAACTTGCACCTAACCCTCTGCCCCAGCCTGGTGAAAGGATCGGGGAGGGAGGATGGATTGAGCAGGGCCGGGGCAGGGCCTCAGATGAAGGTGCGGCAAGGAGCACGAAGGACGCGATGTGAGGCGAGAGTATTTGGGTTTGAGGTAGATCTTGAATTGCACTTCAATTCAAAAAGTGATCTTGTGCTTAAAAAGGTTGGAGACTGCTGTGGTAGAGCCATAAACAATACTTCTGAATCCCAATCTGCTACTTTAATCACTCTATCAGGGTGGCCAACCAGTTAGTGATTAAGAGCCAAAATAGCTGTGGATAGAATGCAGAGAGCCACGTATTATATGTTTGTTTTTATATACCTATAGATTATATATAGTACACAAAATATAGTGATTAAAAATAAAACTACAGGACATTTCAGTTCTGTTGTAGATTATCCAACAGAGAGTTATCTAGTCTGCTGATTGGCTGCTAATGACCAGTTAATGACTTACTGATTGGCTCACATTCAGCACTAGTATACAGATTTAAACATATACAACAGGCAAATGAAAATTAGTAATAGAAGACAAATATTAACAGACCATTTACTAAAAACCAATAAAAAAGTCTCTAGTCACAAAAAATTCACAGCCAGCCCATAGATCTTCAGAGAACTTGACAAGGAACAAACATCAAATTTAAAAAAAAGCCTTTGAAAATACAGTAATATTCTCACACTAAAAATAAGCATTCCCGCCATGTATCTTAAATTTAACACTACTGCCCTATTATGTCCTGTGAGTTTTTTTTAAATTAAATTGAACTGAGAAGTAAATTAGCCCAATCTGAAGTGCCTTTTTCACTCCAGCTTGTTGATCTCTGGTATGGTTTCCTCTCTTTTAAAAGCTATGAAGATTATGGCTTTTTTTATAGTTCTAAAAATTCAGGTCTGTCCCAGACCGCAGATATGAGTGGTTCAAAAACAATAAAGGAGAGACTCATATCTCAGAATAATTGCTTTAGGCTGGCAAACAATATAGCCTTTGAATTTTCTTTAGAGAAACACAGTGTAAACCTGATACATGCTGATTCTTTTTTCACCCTGGAATTTAAATATGACATCTGTGTTGGCTGCCTTATTCTGCATCCATGAAGACTTTTGCTGTGTCTAGACTGCATCCCTTTTCCATAAAAGGGATGCAAATTAGACACATTGCAATTGCAAATGAAGCGGGGATTTAAATCCCCCTCGCTTCATTTGCATAAACATGGCTGCCGCTTTTTTCCAGCTCGGAGCTTTGCCGGAAAAAAGCGCCAGTCTAGACGTGGATCTTTTGGAAAATAAAGCCTTTTCCGAAAGATCCCTGAGGATCAGGAATAAGGGATCTTTCGGAAAAGGCTTTATTTTCCGAAAGATCCGTGTCTAGACTGGCTTTTTTTTCCGGCAAACCTCTGAGCCGGAAAAAAGTGACAGCCATGTTTATGCAAATGAAGCAGGGGGGATTTAAATCCCCGCTTCATTTGCAATTGCGATGTGTCTAATTTGCATCCCTTTTCTGTATAAGGGATGCAGTCTAGACACAGCCTTTAGTTTAAGGTGCTTCAGTCTCCCTGCTCTAACCCAACGCCCTCCCCCAGAGCCAGGCACCTCCAGCCCCCCCTTCTCTAAGCCAATGCACCTCCTCCCACAGAGCCAGGCACCCCCAGTCCATCCTTCCTTCCCTTCCCCCCTCCCCGCCCCAATGTCTGGGTCTCACTGGAACTGCTACAGCCAAGCACTTCTCTTTCTAAGCTCTGGTGTGTGTGCGCAGAGTGGCCGAGAGCCGTCTGGGCATGCAGCTCTGAATGAGCCATAACCCTAAGAGCCACATTTCTTTGAGCAAAGAGCTGCTTAAGAGCCATGGGTTGGCCACCCCTGCTCTAGATGTACCCAAGTCCTGTTACCAGCTTGTTTTTTTCCATTAAAATTGTCAGAGTTGGACTCCCAAATTGGTTATCTTGCTCCTCCAGTCCAGAGTGGAGCAGAATCAGATGTTTAACTTCTGGAGAAATGGAAGCCTCATTTTGCAGTCTTTTCTTTTAGTTTCACCTCAGCCTTTCCTCCTTCTTCTCCCCTTCTCCCCCCCCCCCCCCCCCACCATCCTGGAATGAAGTTGACTTCAATGTTGCTCAGTTAGAAGTAAGCTTTGGGGGGGGGGGGGGGGAGGGCATGTGGCCTTTTGGAGGAAAATTCCAGGACATGTGCACAATATAACTTTTATAAAACTGTCTTAGTTCAGTAACAGCTGTTTTTAAGCAAGTGTACATCCTTTTAGTTGTGCTAACTAGATCAGCTGTGAAGTACATCTGGTTTGACATGTCCTGGCTTTAGTAGTCCCTCATATCTGCCACTTGATATTCTCTCCTTACACAAATACACATCAGAGTTCTGTACAGAGCAGCTGATGTGCTGTTTACAACAGCTATAAATGCACTGGGAGCTAATGCTTTTAGTATAGGAGGAGGGGAGGAGAAACTGGATGCAGAAAAAAATAGCATTTGAACTGAGTGAGAGCTGACTTTTTTTATAAACGGTGAGCTATGCTGCTGAGGTTGAACATTTAGAAGATCTTATTTTGTTGTTTTAATCTAAGTGATAAGAGATGGTTGATAAAGCTGCCTTTTCAGAGGTGCAATACATTAAAAGTTTTTAAAATCTTCCCTGCCCCTCACTTTCCAGTGTTTATGGAAAATGACCATATAACAGAAACAGAAGAAAGGCTCAGTAAATCCTCTGATACCTGCTGGATTTTGCCATTGTCTTCAGCGGCTGAAGGATCCAGCTTTGAGGCCGGAGAGATTCCGGGACCCATAAATATCACAATGTAATGTCTGATTAGAGATGACTGTGGAACATATAGGAGATGAGGTCATAGAATCATAGAGTTAGAAGGGGGACTGTAAGGGATTGTAGTTTAGCAGGATTTGTCTCTAAACCATCCAAGACAGGTGGTTATCCAGCCTCCTTTTGAAAATCTCCAGTGAAGGAGCTTCCATAACTTCCCTAGGCAGTCACTTAAAGTTCACAAAGCAGAGGTTCCGGGCCTTTCCATTAATCTGTCTTTGCTATATACAAATGTCTGTGAATTTTTTTTTTAAAGCTACTACATATGTATAAACCCACAAGTATTATCTGAAATTTGTATTACTATCTCTCACCAGGAGAAAGAACATCTTCATCAGTTCTGCAACCAATGTCCTTTCACATCCTTTTATCGTATAGATTGGAAAAGAACCAGAAGGGGTTAGAAATGACATTAGAAATCCTTTCGTTACCATGGAAATGCTGTTACCTACATGTGAAAAAATTATTACAGCCTCTAAAAATATCATATTGCTTTATACACAGATTGACCATGGTGCTGCTGTAAGCAGTGGTTTAAAGATTGATTTTGCTCTTCTACTTTTTAGTGCAGAATGAGCGAATATGAAAGGACTCCTAACATTTGATCAGTAAAATTAGTTCTAAAATTGTCTGAGTCCCCCACCCGATCTTTGTGGTTTGGGTTTACAAACACATTTTCTTAAAACTCTTCCCCCTGCTACCGAAAGACCCTACAATAGCAGGAAAAAAACAAGTGTCGGTCTTGCAAACACATACACACATCAGTAGCTCCATTGAGTTCTGCATGAGCTCCCACCTGCTCTCCCTGCCTCTATATCAGAGGCAGCAGTGTGTGGGGGCAGGTGGTTTTAAGCCCACTCTCTACGTGCACCAGCTCCTGCATGCTCCTCCACACTGCTGCCTCTGATAGAGAGGCAGCAGCGGGGAGTGACTGCGTGTAACCATGCATGTTAACCAGTGAGCCCAGGCTCCTTGGTTAATTGTGTACACGGTTACACTTTCACATCCCTACTTTCTGTATGGGGGGGGAAGGGTAGAACAGACTATAAAAAGCCATGTCAGTTGCACACGGTATACAAACTGCAGTGAGAGAGAATCGTTTGCACACTTTTTATGGTAATAGTAGGTGGTAAAATCAGCCTAAAAATGTTTTAAAATTAATTTAATGGTTCTGATTTTTACTGCTTCAAACCTGTCATGTTACTGTTTTTGTTGTGTTTTTTCAATATATTCTTTGAGTAGCCAGTTGTTATAACTGGAGCACAGTTGGAAAAAGTAAACCAAGTATCTATCTGGGGGCTAACTCCGGTGAAGTGTGTCTGGTCTGCAGGCCACTTATTGCCTACCCTGCCCTGTTCAGCCAGGAAGGCCTTTGGAAATGCCCCAGGAAGTGGTGTGGGCCAGGAAACTGCTTCCCACAGGTTCTGTTGGCTAGGAATGGCAAATTGTGACCAGTGGGAGCTGTGAGTAGTCGTACCTGTGGACATGCCGGTAAAAAAATGCTGATGGCCTGTCAATGGTTAACTGTGTCTGGCACCAGGGGCTGCTTATTGCTCAGCCCTTGAATGTTTAAAAAATCACTTCAGATCTGCAGGTACAGTGTTTGTACTTTAACATCCGTGATGCCTGTTGACTGATTCCCTCCATTCCTTGTCTATCCATCCAAAACTCCTTGATTTCCATGGGAGCTTTTGGTTCCTAAGGACTACAAGGTTAAACCTCTGTGATAGGAGGGCCTCTCCCTTTCCCAAATCTGAGCAGCCCAAAGTCGTCCTCTTGAAGGGCATAACCAAAGTTCAAACCTTTTCCCTTGTTGGGTGTTTCAAGCAGAAGAGTACATCTTCCTTCTTACTTGACATTGGTCTGTGATAGACCCCTTTTTGCTGCTGCTTCCTCTGATGTGTAGTAGCAGGGCTTGATAGGTTGTCACGACTAACTGCATGGGGACTTTAACTCTTTTTCCTGGTATGGATAGCAGTAACACTCCAACATGGTTATGTCAGTGATAGGACCTTCAAAGTCTTTTGCATTATAATTTGTCAAAATATCATGCCCATTTAATTCCTGTTGTTGGTGACAACCTCACTGGAAAACTGGGTTAACAAACATTAACAAATAATAGCAAATCCAAGTAGTTTGCTCAGCTTCATAAATGTTTTTCTGGGAGACTAAGTGACTCAGTGGATAGGTTCTATGCTCCGTTACCATTCCTTGGCTTGCTGGATCTAATTCATATCTGGTTACATTATAAGCTCTATGTGCCGGGACCATCTGTTTAGGCACTCTGTAGCATAAGATGGTCATGGTTCGTAAGTGTTCCTAGACACTACAGCAATAAAAATAATAATAGACCAAAAGTTGTTGCCATTCTGTGGCTGTTTGGTGGTCTTTTTATGGTTTTTGTCCAGAGTCCAGCAGAAAGATGTCTGTATCTCAGAAATGACAACCACAATTGATACTTTGGTTGGCAGTCAAAACAGCGAGGCCAAAGGGTTGCTAGCTGTAGAGGCTGAAGTATTCAAGGAGATGCCCCATAAGTGAGGCAATGTGTGGTAGCTTGTACAGCTTCTATCCATGCTGAACCTATCTGTGGATATTTGATGGGTCCAGTCTTGAAAGGTGATGGATCGATGGCTTTCAGCAACAGAAACTGCATACCATTTTAAAAATAGCTCATGCTTTGATTGAATATGTTCAATCCTTACCATACTTTCAGCTAACTCCAAATTAACTTTTTTTTTTAACTACAGATCAGCTTGAACGTGTATTCTTACGTCTTGGCCATGCAGAAACAGATGAGCAGTTGCAGAACATTATATCCAAATTCCTACCCCCTGTCCTGCTCAAACTGTCCAGTACGCAGGAAGGAGTGCGTAAAAAGGTAAGGGTGCCATTACCATAGAATTTACAGTTACTGGTCACTGGAGATGTAGTCAACCATGATGTACCTATTGTTTGATGTTACTGGCTGCTTTCCATAAGAGAAAATATTCTAGGAAGTGTTAATGTGATGTGTAGAGTCATTCCTGTTTCCTATTAGGCCTGGAGTCTTTGTTATCATTCACTTAACCGGTTGTATCACACACAGTTCATGGCAACTTCACCTGAATTTTCCCCTGCCCCTGTTCATGGTCCAGAAAGGACACCCTCTCATAGGCTCCTAGCTCTTCAGCTGTCACTTCTCTTGGGCAGAGAACCTGATCTCTCCTGTCCTGACTGGGTTTTTTTCCAGGTTGCACCACACCCTACCTTACACAGGGAGTTCCTCAGCAAGCCAGATGGCCTGCGCCTGCACTTTGCTTTCTCCTTGGAGACTATAAACAGTGTATTTGCCCCCAGTTATACCACACAACTCTTTCAAAGCAAGCATATTCTTCGGATGAAAGCAATACAAAAACCAAAAGAAGCTACACACATGCTAATAAACTTACTGCAAACCACCCCCAACTCCAGCAAGGGCTCTGGCAAGAGAAAGTCCTTCAGACCCCACCATGCAATTTTTCTGTGGTTACAAATTCCTAACCACTTGTAGCTCATAATGGGTTCCCCCCAAAGTATCTATCTGTATAAAATCACTCCTTTCTATGCCTACCATATTTCATTCTTGCCTTACCACATTGAGTATTATAGTCCTTTGATCATCAAGGCCCCCAGTAATAATACACTTTGCATTTCATACAATACACTCCAAAGATACTTAAATTTAATTCAGTAAGATTCCCCCAAAGAGATGGCAGGAAACTTCCACATCATTTACAGGTTATACTAGTAATCTTGGGATAGCAACTGAGGGGTGGGATATTACTGAGATTCAAAAAGTTGGTTTTTCTGTTTTGTTTGTTTTTGTTTTTGGAATCTGCTCCTTCCCTCCTACCCTCACTGTGTTAAATCTTGTACAAGTGAGGAAACTATTGTGCCAATATGGTCAGAGTTTTCTAAAAAGCCTAACAGCTACATTCAGGGCCAGATTTTTAAGAGTTGTGCTCCAACTTAAGCACCAAAATCTGCTCTCCATTGTGAGTGCTGAACATTTGAAAATCTGGTACTAGAAGTATATTGTTGTCAACATGCTGAAGAACAAAGATTTTACATAGTAGGGTGTGTAGTGTCATATAGGAGTACCTGAAATGGGTATAATGGAGAGGAAGAGGGGGAGAGAGAGGGGGAGAGGGGGGCAAGCCAGCCAGCCAGCCAATGAAGTTCCTTAGTGTCTGGGTATGTGAGGTGTTTTCTTCTTTCTGATGAATCTAGTTAATAAATTTCAGTATGAGTTAAAAATATGCATGTCATTTTAAAAGGTTTCTTCATTGTTACATCAGATTGTATGTGGATTTAACATTAAATTTTAAACCAGAATTATTATTCACTTTACTTTCCTGTTTAGACCAAAGTTGGATATTTTCCCTGCAAAAAGATATCATGAACATAACCAATCATTTTCCTGTGCTGTCAAGTGTTTATAAGGTCAGCTCTCTCAAGGGAAATACAGAATCCTGAATTTTGCTCTTGACAGATGAGAAAAGGGAGGGATTGATTCCTCTAGTATTTTGTTTTGAAAATTAATTTAAATCTTGACTTCACGATTATTCTGTTAGCTTTTTAATTATGTTTATGGTTCTAATCTTAAATATATACTACCATTTATTCTAAATTAAATGTTTAACAGTCATCAAAGGTGATTTTAAAAAACCTGATCCCTCATAAACCTCAGCAAAGATCTAATACGTACTATGCATTTGTGCAGAGAACTGTTCAACACAAGCTCTACTTTTGATTCATTATTATCTTAAAACCTTGCTTTTCAATTTGCTGCTCAGTTTAGTTTCACTTCATAACTACCACAAAAGACTGAAAAATATGGCATGTTTTCAGACACTTGACAGCTTTTTAAAATCTGCCTAATGGTCTGTGCTAACATTGGCTCTACTCCAGCGAAGAATATCCCTCCCTGTTTAAGTCTGTCCCTATTTAGCAAAGCGCTTAAATGCACTTGAAGTCAATGAGAACTAAGCACAAGCTTAACTTTAAGCACATACTTAAATGCTTGCTGAATTGTGACCTTAAAGAACAAAGACCAATAAGCGAGATGCGTTATGCTGGCATCTTCCTATTTCTGATTTCATTCCAGTGGCAAAAACCTGCAATGTAGATGTAGTTTTGGATCTATCAGTGCTTGTGGCAGCATAGCCTAGTCTCATTTGGGAATAAGTTCTATCAGCAACATAAGACATATTTTATACTGGGAAAATTGTATCGGTACTAAGACTTTTATTGACATGACATAATGTTAGCCACCCCCCCTAAAAAAAAAGGGGGGGGAGTGGGAAATTGAAGCTGACCGCTTAGCTTGAAACTCTTATATGCCTTCTTAACTAACTTACTCAGAAAATCAAATACCTCCTCATTCCAACCCAGACCCATCTGATTCAGACTGGCTTTCTCAGCTGCAATCCTGAATGGCTTGACCTGGTGTCACAAATGGTCATCGCATATGGAAGTTCTCTTGCCACAATGACAATCTGTTATACTTCGTTCTCCCGCATAATGTGTTTTGGGTGTAATTCCTCCCGCCACCTCTTATTGTGTAATAACAATAAGAGATTGTTGCAGATAAAGTGCCCACAATTAACTGTTTTGAGGCTTCTTACATGTCATCTTTGTTGGGGTGTTTAGTTGACCGGGCAGCAGTTCATGCACTCCTTTATGACACCTCAGTTCCATGTTATTGTTCACCTGTTCATGGAAGCTTTTTATGCAACTGTTGGATCCTTCATTCAGTGAGCTTGGAGAGGGAACTATATTTTGATCCACAAATGAAAAGCTAAGTTACATCAAAATCAACAGCATGAATTGCACCTAGACATAAACTGAAGTGCTAATTGCCCTTCGCTCCAGCTGAAATCTGTCAGTCTTTGGGGATCTCAGCTACCCAGTGCAGTCTCTAGACTCTAGAGCAGGGGAGGCCAACCCGTAGCTCTTGAGCTGCATGCAGTTCTTTGCTTAAAGAAATGCGGCTTTTGCTAGTTCTGAGCTGTGCCCCAGTGCCTACTCACGGCTGGTCACTCTGCGCACGCGCCCCAGTGCCTGGAGGGAGAAGCGCATGGCAGCGGCGGCTTCGGAACCCAGGCATGGGTTAGAGTGGGGGTGCCTGGCTCTGGGGGAGGCAGATGGCATTGGGTTGGAGTGGGGGGCGGAGGGGCTGAAGCACTTAAACTCAAAGTCTTCATGGATGCAGAATAAGGCAGCCAGCACAAATGTCATATTCTTTTTTTGCCCTGGAATTTAAATATCAGCATGTATCAGGTTTACACTGTGTTTCTCTAAAGAATATTCAAAGGCTATATTGTTTGCCAGCTTGAAGCAATTATTCTGAGATATGAGTCTCTCCCTTATTGTTTTTGAACCTCTCACATTTGCAGTCTGGGACAGACCTGCATTTTTAGAACTATAAAAGTCATAATCGTCATAAGTTTAAAAAAAAAAAAAAACAATACCAGAGATTAACAAGCTGGAGTGAAAAAGGCACTTCAGGTTGTGCTAATTTACATCTCAGTTCAGTTTAATTTAAAAAAACTCACAGGACATAATAGGACTGTAGTGTTAAATTTAAAATACATGGTAGGGATGCTTATTTTTAGTGAGAATATTTAGTGAGTATTTTTAAAGGTGTGGGGTTTTTTTTTTTTTTTTTTTTTTTTAAATTTGATGTTTGTTCCTTGTCAAGTTCTCTGAAGATCTATGGACTGGCCGTGAATTTTTTAAGTGACCTAGAGACTCTTATTGTGGTTGTGGGTTGTTTTTTTGTCCAAAATGTCCTGTAATGTCATTTTTATCACTACATTTTGTGTGTGTTTATCTAAAAATAAATATATAATGCGTGGCTCTTTGCACTCTATCCACAGCTATTTTGGCTCTTTGTCTCTAACCCTGTGGTCCCCAACCTGGTGCCCGCGGGCGCCATGGCGCCCGCCGGGCTCTTTACATGCGCCCGCGGAGCAATCTGGGCTGGCAGGTGCCAGCCCCGGGCGCATGGCCGGCCCCGGCCCCGGGGCGCCGCGCGTGCCCTTGCCGGCCCCGGCCCCGGCCCCGCGGCGCTTACGGGGGGAGGGTGCCCCGGGCGCGCGGCGCTTACGGGGGGAGGGTGCCCCGGGCGCGCGGCGCTTGCCGGGGGGCACCAGCCCCGAGCGCGTGGCTATGGGGGGGCCTCGGCCCCAGCCCCGGGCACGTGGCTATGGGGTGGTCCTGCCCCCGGGCATGTGGCTGGGGGGGGCCGCCCCGGGGCGGGCAAGTGTCCCCACCCCCTGGCGCCCGGCGGGCGAACGGCCACGCCCCCTGGCGCCCGCCAACCTGAAAAGGTTGGGGACCACTGATCTAACCGGTCGGCCATCCCTGTTCTAAAGCATAGAGGTACAGGTTGGGCCTCTCTTGTTTGGCATCCTTGGGACCTGACCGGTTCCAAAAGAGGGAATTTGCCAGATCAGGGGAGGTCCCCTCCTACCAGCCCACCTCCCCTCCCTGCTGCTGGACTTTGCACCTTCCCCGCCCCCCGCGGGCTTCTGTAACCCTAGCAGCCTGGGCTGCCATGTCCCTGGCACCGCTACCAGGGCTGACTCATCCCTGGCCCTGACCCCAGCCTTGCTACTGGGGCTGATGCTGCCCCCGGCTGTGCTACCAGAGCGTCGGTTCCAGCCCCAGCAACTCCGAGCCACCAGTCCTCTTGCTACTGGGGCTCCCAGCCAGGACCATGGATGTTGCCGGATGAGGGAGTCCCGGTTTTTGGAGATCCACCCTGTATTAGTATTTCTCATGGAAAGCCTATAGGCAGAGAACTACTTTCTGAAACATCTGTTACATCTTCAGAAGCAGCCTCAAATATAGCATGTTGCAATAATCCCCTTTGTAGTAACAAAGGCCTAGGTAACCAGGCTGAGCACCACATGAAAAACAAAAGCGTTGTAACTTTTTCATGACCATCTAGATGGGAGAAAAAGCATTCGCTGCAGCTCCAGGAACAGCAGAGATTGTAACAAGTTATCCGAGTTGCTAACTGAGGTAACAGAAGATGTCGCCTCTCCTGGCTGAGATGGTAAAGGACAGCTCTGTTTCCAGTTGTTTCCCTCTAGCCTGCCTGTGCTCTCCAGGCTGAGGGTCAGCTAGCATACTCTCATCCAAAGCCCATTCTCAACGAGGCATCAGGAAAGCTGATAGTGCACGGCAGTGTTTCTCAACCAGTAGTACGAGTACCCTTAGGGGTACTTGAGAGAAGTCTGGGGGTACATCAATACAACTGAAATTTGGAGAAAATTACATTTCTGTTTTAAGTTTTACAGCACTTTATTATTTTTGTACTTTTTACACTGGGAATACTTAACTTCTGTTTTAAAAAGGGGTACTTTATAAAAGGTTGAGAAACACTGGTGTATGGTGTGTAGGCTGTGCCCAGCTGCTGCAGCAGCAGAGTTAACTGTGTGCAGTATGGAGTTGTAGACTGTTGGACCCAGAGGAAGCACATGGTATACAAATGTTCTAGCTCAGTTTAATTACTGTCTCATTTAACGTGTACCCTGTGTCTTTTCTCAGACTGATTTAGCACCTGCCACAGGAGCTAGATTATTGGTACTAAAATCGTCCTCTGACCACAGGGTACAGCACTGAGGGCAACATTGCCACCTTCCCCACATCACTCTGCTGGCATTCCTCCATCTTGACCTACAGCAGCCAACTCTATATGGAGAGAAGTTCACTGTCCATAATCACTTCTTCTTTGGCATCTCTGCCAGTGCTGCTAACGAGGGCACCACTTGTGGTAGATGGGGTTGGGATGTGCATGACAGTCCTCCAGAAAATGACTGGAGACCCCCAACATATTTCACCCTGGCCAATGGATAATACAATAATGATGGCAGACATCTTCTCAAAGATTGGGGAACGAAGTCATGCAGAGCTCTTTAGCTGTTCCGTGGTTAACGGGCCATATTTTATTCTGGGAACTTATTGAACCCTAACCTGAAGTTCATAGTTTTTTCTCCCTCTCAGGTTATGGAGCTGCTAGTTCACCTGAACAAACGCATCAAGAGTCGTCCAAAAATCCAACTCCCAGTAGAGACTTTACTAGTCCAATACCAAGATCCTGCTGCAGTTTCCTTTGTCACTGTAAGTACTGTTCTTTCAAGAACATTACCCGATCACTTGTATAAAGATGAGCTCTTTCTATTCTTTAGAGGTTCCTTGTGGTATTTAACTCTATCCGTTCTCTTCAGAAGCATATTATTGTGATAAAAGAGATGCTTTAAAGTGACTTAAAAGAAAAACTGTATGCCATCAGTGTGGTGAAATGAATAGTTTTATGAAACCAACAAATTACTCGATTTCTTCTCCAACTTATACCAGTGCTTGAAATTGACAGATTTATTGTTTGTATTAGTTGCACCTAGAGGCCCCATTGTGCTATGTAGTGAACTAGCACCTACTGAGTGTGTTCCTGCCCTGAAGAAGTTCCAGGTTAGGTCCCTGATCTTACAGTTATATAAACAAGTGATTGTCTTTACACACGAGTAGTATGTGGAAGTTATTTTAGAATCAGGGCCTTAATAGATGAGACACAAAGCAGGAGAAGAAGAATAATTTCCCTATTTTTTTTCAGGGGAGAAACTTTATCAGATTTATTCATTCAGTGTCTTTTTAAAGACCAAACGCTACTAATCACTTTGTAAAACTAGTGAAGACAATTCTTAGCTGAGTTATAGTGTGTGCATTTCAAATATCCATACTAGTTTAACGCAAAAGACTGCAGAAATTATACATTAGAAAGCACAGGAGAAGACCTCATCATTCTGCTGCTAACCTAGGCATATTCTTAATGGAAAATATCACTGTGGGAGCAGAGCTGGAAATGTTTAGACTGTTCTATTGTTGTTAAGTCAAATTCACTTCCACTGGACAGCTGGAAGCAACTGGTTGGCCAAAAGCAAGAGCAACGGGAGAAATTGCATATTAGATTTCTCTGGGAGGAGGCCAAGGATTTACAAGATGTTCATATTCTGTAGAACACTGAAAAACATCTTGTTTGAAGGTAAACTTGAAAAGCAGCTCTGTGTACCACCATTGTTTTTTTTTTTTATGGCAAAAACGTTATAACAGTCCTATACTTAAGTAAAATAATGTGTTCTTCTTCGAGTGATGTCCCCGGGGGTGCTCCACTGTTGGTGTTGGCCTTGTCCCGACACCACCGATTGGAGACTTTGAGAGCAGTGATCGGGCGGGCTGCGCATGTGCTCACCATCCATCTGAATGGGCACTGTTACACAGTCACCAAGTGTGGAGCACCCACAGGAACGTCACTTGAAGAAGAAAGAGAAGTTACTCACTTTGTGCAGTAACTATCGTTTTTTGAGATGTGTCCCCCAGTGGGTCTTTCACGACCCACCCTCCTCCCCCTTCTTGGGGCAATAATAGCAGCCCGCAAGGGAGTCAAAGAAGAAACAGAGGAAAAGTGGGCTATGCGCGCTACTTCAAAGGCAGGAGTGTCCCACCCCACCCGATCTCTGCTCTGAAAGTCTCTGATCTGTGGTGCCGGGATGAGCCCAACTCCAACTGTGGCACACTCACAGGGGGACACATCGTGCAGTAACGATTGTTCTTTGAGAAGTGAGTAACTTCTCTTTTCTCAGAGTGTTGTCAGTTTTGTGATGGTTTAATAAATACCCTGTCTACAAAGAAACCTAATATAGCTTACTTCTGCATTGTGTTGGTCTATTTCACGGTGCTGCTTTCCTTTCTGTTGTGATCACTGCTTATATTTCGTTACTGAAAAATTGCACTAAATACAACAGAAGTCATCTCAGAATAGAATGGACTGTGCACTAACTTCATACAATGGTGTGATATTTAAAAAAAGTCAGTCAGGTCAGTCAGGGTCATGTGTGCATGAGAAGAGCTTTAACCTTTTTAGAAGATGAGAGTAAATGAGGGTCCGTGTTTAACTTAATCCAGCTGGAGTAACATGGGTAGTTAATGGTTGATGCATATAGCAAATCCTTAAAATATTTATCAGACATCTGGACTTAATTTTCAGCCACACTTTGTCTTTAAAAAATTACTTGGATCAATGTATCTTCATAGAGGGCTCAAAATTCCTGCTCGTGCAAACAGAATCCTTATTTAACCATAGTACAGATATATTGTTCCCACATTATCCTGCCATTATGATTAAGTTTTGGCTTTGAGCCACCACCACCTGGTGGCACTAGAGAGTAGTAAAATCTCCTTGGGTCTTTAGTCTGTAGTTGTTGGGTTAAGACTGCAAACTCTAGTGGTAGTTCATGTGATATGAGCACTTAGACACAGGGAATTAGATTGACCCCCTCTTCCCCTTCTTTCAACCAGATCATTGAACCTACAGCAGGTAACCATTCTACATGACTAGAGACCTGAGCTGGATTTGAGCTCTTGAGCAGTGCAAGGGATTCCTCTTCCGTGATCGATCGCTTGTGTTGTCCCATCCCACAGCTCTTATTTTTAACTTTACTTGCAGCTTTTAACAAGGAGGATTTAGAAATGGTTTCAAAGAGTCTCCTGCATAAGTTGCAGAATTCCATGGTTACCAATAGTTCAGGATCTTTCCAGAAAAGGGGACCTGAGAAAGTGAGAAGCATTCTTCTAAGTGCCTGTTATGGGGTGCACTCCCTGCAGCTGGCGCCTCCCCTTGTTTGCTCTGGAGATTAGCTCTAGCTAGGCATTTCGCCAGTGGTGGGCAGTAAGTGGCCTGCTGGCCAGATGCAGTTCCAGTGGTCCACCAGATGCTCTGTTTACCCTGAGTGTCTGCAGGTGTGGCTGCTTGCAGCTTCTGTTGGCTGCGGGTCACAGTTCCCGGACAAGGGGAGCTGTGGGAAGTGGTGGCTCATGCACACTGCTTCCTGTAGTTCCCATTGGCTGGAAACAGTGGATTGCAGCCAATGGGATCTGCAAATACCTAAGCATCCAAAGGTAAGGCCAAGGGAGTGACTGTGCACTACCCTCTGTATTCCTGAATGCAACTCCCTTTACCCAAGAAGTAACTGCAGCCTACTTTCTTGCAACCCCCTTCTGTTGCCAGCTATGTGGCTTTATAGAACACTTCTGTTCCTGTCCAGCTGAGCTTCATGTGTGATTAATCAGTCCCTGCTTCCTTGCTCCTCCTTCAACTTTCATCTATGGGTTAATTGGGCCTAATTTACCCATTCAGTCCCATTGTGGGGAGAGTACGCTCCATCTCGGTGCCTTACTGGGGAATCAGAAGCGCTGACTAGATGCTGAACCTGCCAGTGTAAAACTTTCATTTAATCATCATGAGCCTTAGAAATAATTGCTTGGTCTTTCAGACCCTAAGTTGTTGCATACAATGTCAGAAATGTGCCATATAAGGCTACTTTAACAAAATTGATTTTTCTTTTGCATTGATGCTATGTGTGTACATATTTTTCTTTTATCCTCGCAGAATTTTACTATAATTTATGTAAAGATGGGTTACCCTCGTTTGCCTGTGGAAAAACAATGTGAATTGGCGCCTACCCTCCTCACTGCAATGGAAGGGAAACCTCAACCACAGCAAGACAGGTATCTATGCTTGGAATAAAAGAAGCTTATATCATTAGAATTAAAGGCACTTTTTCTTGGTGATCATTTGATTACCTAGAAAGATTTGCATCTTGGATAACAAATTCAGAAATCCAACTTTACTTCCTGGCCATTAGTTAGCATAAAGGACGCATCCCGGCAGGGATTGTCTTGTGCTGGGCATTATATAAATTCAGCATACACTAGGCCAGTGGTTCTCAAACTTTTCAGCATCACGCCCCCTTTTTGATTTTTGAGATCCTCACGCCTCCCTGCCCCATAGCAGCAAAACTTGTTGAGCAAAAAAAAAAAGGAAGTGACTGGAGCTGAAAAACAAACAGCAGCAAAACTTAGGGGAGGGGAATTAAAGGGGGGGGAAGGGATCTGGGTTCACCTCTCACGCACGCACCCCCTCCCCACCTTGGAATTTTGGCACACCCCTCAGTTTGGGAACCCATGCACTAGGCACTCAGTGTGTGGGATTCCGGGGTGATACTGTAGCTCATGTACATCTGAACTTTCAAAAGCAGCTCATGATTTGGGATGACCAACTTGACACCTTTCAGAGAGTGTTAAGCACTGGCCCCCTGAGGACTAGGCCCTTTTAAAGTGTCTTCAGTTGGGCACCCAAAAACTGAAACATTCAAACTCATGTCACATCTGGAAATATATACCCTAATAAGTAAGATACAATTACAGGCTAGGTGTAGGAGCTGCTGCATGCCAAGCGCATCTGGCAGTGTAAAGGGCCCTAAAATGACCGTAAATGACATCTTCGCTCACTTGGATGATGCCTTTATGCTTCCAGAGTGGAACAAAGTAGTTTAATTTTAAACAAGAATTTGGGTAAAATCTTGGCCTTATTAAATTCAGTGGCAAAACTTCATTTAACTACAGTGGAGACAAGATTTCAGCATAGCATGTGAGCAACGTGTTGGGTGCTGCATCCTTTTGGAAATCTCTGTACGTGTATAGTGAGCAGATCTTGCGTATAGACTGTTCCTAACTCTCTGCCTGACCCCCTGAGCTAATCTTCCTTTACTCTAGTTAATGTCAATGGGACTTTGAGGATGCTCAGCCCTCAAGTTTTGAATGAAAGGTGTAGTGTTCTCAGAGTTGCTCGTTGGTTGCAATTTTTGAAGCTAGATTTCCTGTGTGAATTCACATAAGTTCAACATAACGATGTTTTTTTAAAATGTGGACATGGAAAATTCTTATCCTTGGTTGTGGGTGTTTGGTGGGGTTTTTTTGTTTGTTTAAACACAAACCCTGAAACTTGCTCCTTGTTTCCCATTATTAGGCATGTTGGGTGCCAAATGAAAGCTGCCAGAATAGGAATCTGGTTGTTTTGTTTTGTTGTTTTGTTTTTTAAATGAAAAGACTTTTTGAAATGTAAAGCCCTTGCTTAAATCTCTGCTGTACAGCTTGTATATTTAATGCTAAGAATCAAAAGGTGTTTTTGTAAATAGTTGCAGTGAATGTAATTGTTTTTCAGCCTAATGCATCTTCTAATACCAACCCTTTTTCACATGAAATATCCTGTGGAACCATCAAAAGCAGCTTCTCCATTTAATCTTGCTGAAAAACCAAAGACTGTACAGCTACTCTTGGACTTTATGTTGGATGTGCTCCTTATGCCTTATGGGTAAGTGAGGGCAAGCTGTAGCAAAACCCTATAACACTTGGAATACCTTGTGTATGGTGGATGTTCACAAGTGTGCACAAAGGAGATTTTTTTTTTAATGTGTGCTCCTTCATCTGTTTCCAGTAAAGTTGATGAGACCCTGATTCATGAAAGTAATTAAACAGGCATCTTATTTTAAGTTTGTGAGTAATCTGTCCCTAATCAGCAAAGGGCTTAAGTGCTTTATTGAATCTAAGTCTTACAAATGTCTCATTGATGTTGATTGGGAGATGGATCAAGCCCTTAGAGGGGTAATCTATGATTTTAAATAATTATGCTTCTACAACAAAATAAAAATGGTTTCTTATCTTCCCCGCTTCACTTCCTAATTTCTGTACTTGGTCTGTTGGGGGCCGATCCTCCGAGATTCTGAGCACACACAACCGCTTTAGATAGGAACAGACAATGAGGGCTTGTACCTCATAGGATCTCCTCCCCATAGGGACAAGATTTATGTTGTGACTTTCTTCTCATTAGAGATGTCATAATCTTCATTAACAGCTGGTGTTGGCGTGTGCATCAACTCTCAGAGCATGTTTGTATACATGCATTAGTTTGTGTGCTTTTACTGATCTCACTCTTTTGGTATATGCATATTAAATCAGCACTTTTCAAAAGCCTCCTCCCATTTCACTCTGTTTGTGCCACTTATTTGTGGTATTCAGAAAGCAGTCATTTGGAAAGATGCTGGAAATTATTTTAAATGTAGGAATTTGCCCCTGACACACTTGATTGCAGGTGAATGGTGGGATATTCTGATGTGCGTAAATGACTTAGGAGATGGCCTATTGTATTACAGTGAGACTAGTGCTTTTGTTGCACTTTGAATGGGATTTTCAAAAGCACCAAAGAGCTGCAGCCAAGATTTTTAAAAGTGATCAGTGGTGTTGTGTGTTCCGCTTGAGACATCTTTAAAGAGGCCTCTCACTTTGTATATCCAGCATCACTGGCCATCTTTAAAAATTTTGGCCTTTGTGTGGAAACCATGCATAGCCAGTTGTAACTTTGATTTGCCTCTCTGCATAAAATTGCTCAGTGGAACTTGCTCTGTGATATGCTTCACAGGTCATATTTGGTCCATATGTACTGAAGTCATGAATTTGATAAATGAGTGCTATCTAAATTGACCTTGATTACATTCTGTTGTATTTAGTGGCAAAGCCTGTAGGGGAAAGAATATCTCAGTAGAAGGCTATAGTTGTTGATCAGGCAGTACAAGGTTCTGTATTCCTGGACTATAAGGGCATGTCTAAACTACATCCCTCTTTCGAAAGAGGGATGTAAATTAGGCAAATCAAAATTGCAAATGAAGCTGGGATTTGAATTTCCCATGCTTCATTTGCATAATGGCAGCCGCACATTCTTTTGAAAAAAGGGCTTTTCAAAAGTGAAACCATTGTCTAGACACGGTTCTTTTGAAACCCCTCCACCCCACCCCCCAATTTCGAAAGAACCATAATGCCTGGAAAAAATGAGGTTTACCAGTTCTTTCGAAAAAGGGGTTTTTCCCTGAAAGAGCTGCGTCTAGACGGCCGTTTTATTTTCGAAAAGCCCTTTTTTGAAAGAACGCGCGGCCACCATTTTGCAAATGAAGCGTGGGAAATTCAAATCCAGGCTTCATTTGCAATTTCAATCTGCCTAATTTACATCCCTTTTTTTGAAAGAGGGATGTAGTCTAGACATAGCCTAAGTCATATTTTGTGATAAGCAGCTTCCTTTATTATGTTCTGATCTTGGAGTGAATTACAAGGTCTGATCTCTGTTCCCAGTTGCCTATTGCCCATTTACTGGATTGTTTTGTCGTCATACATTTTAGTGCTAAATGTTTCCTGGAGGCTTCAGTTTACTGTAGGATTTAAAGAAGGGTTTAAAAGCCCAAATCAAACAGTTGTTCAAATTCTGTGCATCAAAGGCTGTTCTCCAGAGCCGGGATGAGCATTCATCGGCCCTGCTAAGATTGTTTTCTACCTCAGTGCCCCTGTACACTGACCACACAGCAGACTGTTTCTTTCAGAGCAATAACAAATTGTTCCCATTGGTCTATGAGCCACAGTTCTCATGTCCTGGTGGGTTTAGCTGGCTCTGCAGCACACATGGGGAGTGACTGTCCCCCTGCATCCTCAAAGTATGTGTGGCTGCTCTCAGAAAGGTTGGCCCAGTCATTGACACTTGAAGCTGGAGGTATTTGTGCTCACCCTGATGGAGCTAGCATGATAAAAACATCCATGCAGTTGTGGCAGCTCAGGTGGTGGGATGAGCTAGCCACACTAATAAGTACCTAGGTCCAGATTGTGATTGTACTTGCCCGACAGCTTCAGTGCTTGTGTTAGCATATCAGCTCCATCCGAGCTAGTGCAGGAGCACTTTCCTGAGCTACTGTCAGTATGCCTACCCATGCTGGAAATGAAACCTCCAACTCCAAGGCCGAGGTAGCCTGCAAAGACCAGTGCCTGAAAATGTGGATTCTGTTGCCTGTCTCCAGTATTAACACTGCAGAAGTGGGTTGTTTCCAAGGACTATTTGGGGCGGGGGCGGAGGCGGGGAGGGGGGAGGTGTGTGGGTGTGGCCACTGCTCTCCCTTCCAGTCACATCTGAGTTGTCCTCTGAGCAGAAACAGGCCTGCTTTGTTGCCTTCTGTGTGTTCTCATGCATCCCAGTCTCCTCTTTGAAATTGAGGGGATCCTATAGGCTCCAGTTAGGCAAAAAAATACTAACACAGCTAAAACTCATTAATTCACTGATCCACAAACCTGCTGACTCTCACCAAAATATCTGTCGTCCCTCTCAACAAACATTTAATACCAAAGCATTATCAGGAAGTCCAGAGTTACTGGGCCTTTGCTCCTTTTGCAGCATTTACGATTGCAGACCTGCTGCTAGGCAGGAAAGTATCCTCTGAAGTACTCGCTCAATAAACAAGCTACATTGTGTAATGCACCTGGTGTTTGCTTACAGGCTAACTTCTGACATGCAGTGGGTCTCTCTATCACTAATGCTACTTGGCAAGGCTCTGCTGTGGTAAAAAATATTTGAGAAGGAGGGAAGAGCGACACTTATTTTGATCACTTAGGGCTTGTAATGAGGAATTGATTTTAGTCAGGTATTTTTAACAGGTCCACTCCAAGTGTTCCTTTCTTCCTTCCAGGTATGTACTGAATGAATCACAGAGTCGCCAAAACGTGCCATCAGCACAGGGCTCTTCTTCATCCAGTAGTGCTGGAAGTTCGGGGATTCCTCAGCCTCCTCCAGGGATGAGCTTTTATGCAGCCAAGCGGGTAATTGGAGATAGCCCATGGACACCTGAACAGCTGGAACAGGTAATGCAAATCACATGGGCTATGCAGGTGTACGAAAGGGAAACTTCAGTGAAATGACTTGGTGGATACAACGGCTGCCACATGCAAGGAATGCATGGTGGGAAGCAAATGTAGCATTCATGCTAAAAAATATGGCTTGTCCAGCTTGACTAGGTCTCTGTATGTGCACATTGCTCTGAAACCTGCACTTGGTAGTGAAACAGAGGTGTAAGGCTGCCACTATTGAGCTGTTGAGTTTTTCCCTCTAACTTTAGAACACCTTTTTAGAACTTGCTAGTGAATACACAGTTGAGCGCTGTCCTCCTTTGTGTGTTCTTCTTAGATCTAAGAGCATTTGTGACCTGTTCTATCAAGTGTGTTAACCCTCCCATGCAAATAGACTCTTTGCCATCTAAAAAGCTTAGCTTCTCCCATGTGGGCATGTTGAAGAGATGGAAAGAGCATGACGTTTTTCTCTTAGCATTACGATATCAGTCTGCTAAAACCTTACATGGATGTAGCGCGTCTTCCGGTCAGTCACTTTTTTACTTTCTCTTCTGTGTTGCTGAACAGTGCAAACTGGGGATAGTAAAGTTCATTGAAGCTGAGCAGGTACCAGAGCTTGAAGCTGTCATACACCTGGTAATCGCCTCCAGCGACACACGGCACAGTGTAGCCACCGCAGCAGACCTGGAACTGAAAAGCAAACAAAGGTAATGGCTTCAGTTTAAAACCTGGGCACTGGCATTTTTAATAATCACTGCAGTTGATGTAGTGATCCCGAAAGATGGCATGCTGAGAAGGGACAACAACATTCTCTCAGAGTAGTTGTGCTACTGATCTCTTAGCTTATTTGTACACAAACTGACTGTTGTTGGAGCTGGATTGACCAGCCTTCTAAATAGGTAGCAGGTTTCAAATAAACAAATCTGCTAATAGGTAGTAGGTTCACACAACTCAGTCAACCTGTGAAACTCCTTGACATGGGATGTTGTAGAGGCCAAGACTACAGCAAAGTACAAAAAGAGCTAGATAAATTCAGAGAGGATAGGTCCATCAATGACTATTCTATCCCTAGCCTGTTTGTCAGAAGCTGGTACTAGATGACTGGGGAAATCACTTGATACTTGTTCTTGTTCATTGTCTCTGGGGCACTTTACTTTGGCCACTGTCAGAAGACCGAATAGTGGGCTAGATGGAACTTTGATCTGACCCAGTATGCCTGTTCTTGTATGTGGGTGAATTCAGTACTCATGTCAGTATGGGGCTAATAGTATTGGCTTGAGCCAAGTATAGCATAAGCAAGTGATGGGAAGTCTTGTCCACATAGCATTACCAATACACTTCAATCAGAGCCAGAGAGGTTTTTTTTTTAATTCATTGGTGTAAGGTGGTTGAGGAAATTACTCCATTCTTTAGTGCCTGTCCATTCTCTTCCCCTTGTGGTGCTGCCGTATGCCCTAAGAAGTGCCTCTGCATGAAACATGTTTGTTGGAACACATTGGCAACGTCTAGACTGGCATGATTTTCGGAAAAGTGTTTCCGTTTAAAAGCATTTGCGGAAATGAGCGTCTAGATTTTCCGCAAAAGCACTTTTTGCGGAAAAGCGTCTGTGCCAATCTAGACGCAGTCTTGCGCAAGAAAGCCCCGATCGCCATTTTTGCTATCGGGGCTTTTTTACAGAAAACAGTTTTTAGCTGTCTACACTGGCCCTCTTGCACAAAAACATTTCTGGAAAAGGGCTTTTGCCCAAACGGGAACGTCAAAGCATTTGTGCAAGAAGCACTGATTTCGGACAGTAGAACATCAGTGCTTTTGCGCAAAATCAAGTGACCAGTGTAGACAGATGGCAAGTTTTTGCGCAAAAGCAGTTGCTTTTGCGGGAAAAACTTGCCAATCTAGACACAGCCCATCGTGTGTTCGATATATGCAGCTGCTAGAGGTCCCATATGTTAACCGCATGTTTAGGGATCAGTCATTGTAGCCAAAAGTATGTTGTACTTGACCTCCCAGGTTTTGGGGGGGGGGGGGGTGTTGGTGTGTTTGTGTTTGTGTTTTTTTGCTCATTTGGTTGTGGACAACATGGGACACTGGGCTGAAAGGTCCACAGTCACTGCTTAGATCCCAGGTCTTACAGTGACAAACTTATTCTGATCAATGGGTTATTATGTGTCCTGTGCTAAACAGGTTTGGACTAAATCTACCTCCTAGCCTACAATGGTACCTATAGCTAAAACCACTGTAGTGATTGTCAACCGAATGTCAATCTCATCAGGGAGGCCAAGGATGAATGAGCCTGGATTTGAAGTATCTTCTCCCTCATAGGAGTGTCCCAGCCAGGTCAGAGACAAAACACGAAAGCAGGAAGTTTGTGGTTCCTGATGCCCAGGCCAGACCAGTGTTGTGGCTAAGAAGTAATGTTTGTTCTCTAGGACAGTCATGATTTTTTTTCACCAACTCTAAATTCACATTTCCCATGTCAGGGGAAGGAATAAAAGGGCACAACAGTGGGTTTTTTATGGCTTATTTGGAAAGCAAAAATCCATCTGTGGAGTACCTGAACACATGGGCTACGTCTACATTGGCAAGATTTTGCGCAAATACTTTTAACGCAAGAGTTTTTGCGTTAAAGTATTTGCGCAAGAGAGCGTCTACACTGGCATGTGCTTCTGCGCAAGAGATGTGCTTTTGCGCAAGAGCATCCATGCCAGTGTAGATGCTCTCTTGCACAAGAAGGCTCTGATGGCCATTTTAATCATAGGGCTTTCTTGCACAAGTAATTCATGTTGCCTGTCTACACTGGCCTTTTGTGCAAGAACAGTTGCGCAAGAGGGCTTATTCCTGAGCGGGAGCATCAGAGTTCATGTGCAAGAAGCACTGATTTCATACATTAGAACGTCAGTGTTCTTGCGCAAGTACTCGCGGCCAGTGTAGACGCAGCCATGGAGTTGCCTGTAACTTTTTATTCTTTACCTGATGGCTGCAAATTATATTTTGCATGGTGAGAAGGTGAAATTAGGCTGCAGTTGAAGCTAATTAGATTTGATTTTTTTTCAAAATCTGTAAAATGTATTATTAAATAAAATTATGATGCCATAATTAACATGTTGCTTTAACACGTCTCTAGCTTAATTGACTGGAATAATCCTACTATCGTCAATAAAATGTACAAAGTGTACCTTGGAGATATACCACTGAAAACTAAAGAGGTAAGATTTTTGTTCCTGCTTTATTCATGCTATTTTTTTGCTAGATAGAGCAATCATTTTGAGTTTGCTCTTTTGATCTTTGTTTTTGCTAAACAGTTGAGTGGGTTTTTTTGGGTTTTTTTTTAAATACAGGCTCCTTAATTAACAATAGTTTAGCAGTTAAGTTAGTAATAGCAACATTCAAATAAATCTCACACCTTGCTCCTGACAGGGAGCTGTTCTTAAGCCAGAACTGAAACGAGATCCAGTCAGCACCCGGGTTAAATTAAAGATTGTTCCTCATCTTCTACGTTCCAGACAAGCTGCAGAAACATTTCCAGCTAATATTCAGGTATCGCCTTAACCTCACAGTAGCTAATCACAACACATTTACTCTTATTGTGCAACTCTTCCAGTGCCTAGAAAAGAATTAAATGTAATCACGGCATGTGATGGCTAGGGAAGGAAGGGAGTGCAAATAATATTCAAAAATTAAACCAATCACTGTATCCAATCTTCTCTTGTTTCCACTAGGTGGTATATGATGGACTCTTTGGTGCAAACACAAACACAAAACTCAGAACTCTGTCTCTGCAGTTTGTACATCATATTTGTATAAGGTAAGCAACTAGTTTACGGTAATAGATGCAAAACTAAAGTAATTTTTAGAGACAACTTTGCATGCTAAATATGTAGCTGTGCTTAAGGCAAAGAATGTTTCTGTTGCAAGTGGGTTTTACAAAAAGATAAAATATTTTTTATGTTAAACTGTAGTACTAGCAGAACAGAGAAGATGACAGGGACTGAAGGAAGTGCATATATTTTAACACATCTTCTTTTAAATTGCAGTTGCCCAGAAAGTAAAATAAAGCCACTAGGCCCAATGCTTTTAAATGGACTTACGAAACTGATTAATGAATACAAAGAGGTGAGTTGAAAGGCTATTTGTTGTAGAGTTACTTTTATTTATTTAGAGACCAGGTGTGTGAGGTAGTATCTTTTTATTGGACCAATTTTTGTTGGTGAAATAAACCAATAGTTTTTGGGCCAATACAAGATACTACCTCTCGTAAGAGTGGCCATTGAGGGTCAGACTAAAGGTCTGTCTAGCCTAGTAACCTGTCTTCTGACAGGCCGATGCCAGATGCTTCCACGGAAATGAACAGAACAGGCAATCGCCAAATGATCCATTCCCAGCTTCTGGCAAACAAAAGTTAGGGACCCATCTTGTGTGCCCAATATCCTGGGGCCAACACAGCTACAGCAGTACTGCAAGGATTTATTTGCTTAGGTTTACAAAGAAAAAATCAAGTGGTCTGATTTGTGCTGTCTCTGTTATACTCTTGCATTATGATGATTTTAAAAGAATGTATAAGGAAATATTTTCATGAGCAGATGTCAGAGGAAAGGTGATCTTGTGGTATTGAACTACGACTTAAACTATATTTCCTGCTCTTCCATAAATTTCCTGTATGAATTTTGGCATGCCATTTAGTTCCCAGTCTTGCATGCAAGTGCTTAAAGTTACTCATGTGAGTAGTCCTATTGATTGCAAGACTTTAATGGGGCTACTCATGTACTTGAAGTTAAGCACATATGTTTTTTTTTTTTCTAGGACTGGGGCTTTTGTAGAAGCACACTTACTGCACATCAGGCTGGTGTGTCACTCTACCATGCACTACCCTGCAGCACACTAACTTTGCTGCTGTGTGCTAAACATTCTGTAATGTGCAGCAGCGGGTCCTTGCCACCAGTTATTTCACAGCAGACTCATTGGAGTTCGACTGACACTCCAGGTTGCCATGTGCAAGTCATTCATTTAGACAAGCCTGCTGGAAGGTGTCTCACTTATTCACCACTTCATGTACCTACCACATCCCAGCAGTTTTTCCTTCTTGAAAGATAAATTCAGCTTTTTTGTCATAATTTTCCATTTTTCTGCTGGAAGAACATAACTGTTATGTTCTTCATTTACAAGGTGCTTTGCTCTGTGACTTTATTTTTATTTTCTGGGGATGTGTGTCCCTGGAATACGTTTAAAACAGTAAGAGACAGGATCTAAAGTAAAGGCATATTTGTGGGGGATGGGGGTGGGGGCGTGCGTGTCCATCTGCTGACTTGGCTCTTTACTGTTTTATATTCAAGGATCCCAAACTGCTGTCAATGGCGTATTCAGCCGTTGGAAAACTTTCCAGGTAACTAAAGTGCATTTTCAGTAATGGGATGTCCGTTATTTTTCTAAAACAATTTGTAACTCAAATGAGTTCTCATCATGCCACATGGCCATTGGCAGCAGAGCACAGTGTGTGGGGTAGCACTGTCTTGTGACAGCTCTACATCTGTAAACTGAGGCACGTGGTGGTGGATGGTTATGCTATGACCGACTAATGATAGTTCATGGAAGTATGCAGAGAAGATGTAAAAATGGCTCTCTTCTCTAGATTGCTGCAGCTTTGTTAGTTCATGGTTTTTAAAAGCACGTGAATCTCTGAGCTGTGTCCAGAAGTTTCGAGCTTGCTATCAAATGAGCTGTCTCACAGAACATCTTGATTTCTGAGCCACACTTAGTGGTGGTGAATTGGAGTAACGGCGTGGTGGTGGGGGCAGATAATTTGGAACATCTTTTTTGTGCTGATTAGATTAGGCTTGGATGTTGAGGTGAGCTGTAGAGAAAAGCGTGACACGAAATGCATTTCACGCTTGTTTGGTGTGTGTGTGTGTGGGTTTTTTTGTTTTTAACCTTCTCAAATGATTCTATTTTCAGCCGAATGCCTCAGCTCTTTACCAAGGACATAGCTCTTGTCCAGCAGTTTTTTGAAGCTTTGTGCAAGGTAGGCGATAATGCAGGTTTGGGGAAAGGTTATTAAATGTTTTGTGGTGGACACATCAGAGAGTAACACATCCTCTTGTTTTCCTATTGCAGGAAGAGCCCGACACCAGACTTGCTATTCAAGAGGCCTTGTCTATGATGGTTGGAGCATATAGTAGTTTGGAAGGAGCACAGCGTACACTCATGGAGGCCCTTGTGGCTTCATACCTAATAAAGGTAGTTTGAGACAAATGTCACTTTTTAAAGAAGAGTTTCTCCACATTGTATCTCCTGTAGCACTAAGAAAATATTTTTGGGGTAATGTAATATAAGTTTTTACCACAAATGCATTTTTCATGGCTCCATTTGTGAGTACAGGAAATTAGTTTTGGCCAGAAGAGCTTTTTGTGGGGTTGGGTTTTTATGTTTTTTTTTTTTTTAAAGAAGTCTTGAAGCGTTTTATTTAGAAGATGTCATAATTTCAAGCTGACATGTAAAACATTTAGTTCAGTGTGTGTATGGTTTTTAATTTCATCTGGGGCCCCCCACTCTCCCAAAAAAACCCTCTGTGTTTGGCTTGAAAGTAACAAAAAAAAAAAAAAAAAACCCCTATCATTCACTTAGCTCAAATCCCCTTCGTTGTCTCCACTCTGTTTTGTTAGAGATGTTCTTTTCTTCCATTTTCCTTGTACTGTTAGATCTATGTGGGGGCTTTCAATGTAAAGAAGTGTAATGCTTAGAAAATGGTCTACTGATTGGAATAAAGATATCAGGGAACCTTTCATTTTTTGTTTAAAAATTTCCCTGGATCCAGGCCTGTCCTTTCAGAATTGTTTGCAGTCGTGCAGCTAATATGCACATGGAGGTACTGCAATTTGTGGCTAGCTGTGCATGCATTTCCTGAGATGTACAGTTACCTGTGCAAAACTAAGTATGTAAATGCATGACAATTTTGCCCATGCAGTTTTAGATATCTGGGCCTGAAGAGAGAACTTAACTTACCTTCTATCTGGACAGTCTATCCAACTTTGTAGAGAGACTGAGTTTAATGAGCCAATAGTTTTTCTTTCCATCTGTTGATACTGTGATTCTATTTATTATCATCTTATTCTGCAAATTCTTGTCTTATAACTGCTTCGATGATTAAGGGCTTGAGATCATGGCCCAGGATTCCCAAAAGGAAATGTGTATACATGTGTACTTACACACTTAATTATCCATTTTGTGCTACTATAAAAACTGGTGCTTTTTCTATTCCTTGCAGCACCAAAAATCTGTTCAGAGAGGTGGCTTTAAATTTTCAAAGTAATAGAGTATTTTACGAAGTAGGAACACTGTTATTAGATATTTTGTAT
Source organism: Pelodiscus sinensis (assembly GCF_052426305.1). Classification (NCBI taxonomy): domain Eukaryota; kingdom Metazoa; phylum Chordata; order Testudines; family Trionychidae; genus Pelodiscus; species Pelodiscus sinensis. The sequence continues at coordinate 11,073,013 of NC_143057.1, forward strand.
ACTGAACATTTGTGTTGAGAGAGATTTTAAATACTGGTTAATTGAGTGCCAGTTAACAGAGCTTTTATTGAAGTAGACACTAAAGAACCAAACAAACATCAATGCCTGCGGTGGAGGTACCATATAGACACGTGTCTAGTTTGCCTAGGTCAGTAACTTGTAGGGCAAAACAATTATTTCCTTCTACTGAAGTATATTTTTTATTGTTGGAACTATTTAGGTTCATCTTAAGGTTTTGTTTTTTTTTCTCATGCAGTTGCCTTTGTCTAAAAGCTTTCAATTGTGTTGACACAAATATAATTTTTTTCAGCCTGAAGTCCAAGTACGTCAGGTGGCTGTGAAATTTGCAAGCACAGTGTTCCCGCCAGATCACATTCCTTCCAGATACTTACTGCTTTTAGCTGCTGGTGATCCGTAAGTATCAGGCGATGTTAACTTTGTATTGTGATTAAAATTTAAAAAAATCAATGCAGATTTTTGGAAACTGGCTGTTGTGTTGTAGCAGTAATGGTGGACATGCAACGACCTGTAGTTCTGCCTTATCTTGACAAACTACAGAGGAGGAAAAGAAATCATAAGTAACCCATGACAGAATCTTTTTATTTATTTATTTTTTTTTTAAATACAGAAAGGTGGGGTGAAAGATAGAAAAGCAACACTCCAACCTAGGTGAGGATAGACTGATGATGTGAAAACTTGAAGTGCTCAAGATTTGATTTACCAAGCTAGCATACAATTGGATAAAGCTAAATAAATCAGTTACAGCTAGCACATCTTGTACTGCATGGGGCTAGTGGGAGCCTGGGGATCTGCAGGTTTGGATGTGTACGTGATGAGAAGGCTTGCAGTGGGTCAGGTAAGGGACAGAGTAATAAAATAGTGAAAAAGAATAAGTAAAGAGAGGAAAATACAACTTCTAGAACAGGGGGATAGGAAGATTGGAAGTGGCTTAGACATCAGCTTGGTAAGATGGGGACAGTGTTGTAGGGATGAGAATAGCGTTCTATGTAAGTCAAGAGGATCTCTTATTGTCCAGTCTCGTTTCTTCCAAAATCAAAAGGCTGTTTATTTTCTGTAATCTGCTGCTAGTTCTCTGCATTGCTTAAAAACAACATTCTTTCCTCAGAGCCCCTCTCCCACAAGAAATTAACTCTCATTTGTTAAATAACATTTGCTCTATGGAAGTAACATTCCTTTCTTATCTTTCTGTTTGAAAGACGGGAGGAGGTGCATGGAGAAGCACAGCGCGTACTGAGAACATTTCCTGGTAAAAACGAAAAGGAAAGTGCCAGTAAACAGATGCCTTCTTTCCCCGAAATGGTCCATTACATTCAAGACAAGGTACAGCCTGGCAGAATGACTGTGGTAGAATTTATACTAGGGTCATCTAGGTCACTCTCCTCCTCTGTCAGTTCCAACTGATGAGTCACCAGCTTGTAGTAGAAATTAGGCTACTATTAAATTTCATCTCATTTCTGTTCTCCACTCTTCAAGGTGTGCCTGTATAACATTCCAATCCACTTCGGTATTGATGCATCACCATTTTGCATCAGCAGCAAATATAATGTAATTGGGGGGAGATAGTGTTAAATCTCTAGCAAAAACTTTTTATCCAAAATCTGAGTCGTTCCAGTTAAATAAGTGTGTGATTTAAAATTCTGGGGCTTTTTAAATGACTGAAAATCCCTTTGTTCACTTTTTTGTTCTCTTGGCTCTTGTGATGTCACTTGAGATTGCAGTCCTTCACCTTAGTAAATTAGTATGACCTGAATTTTTAGTGTCAAAACAAACAGGAGAACCCTCTGTTCTCTCTCCCCTGACCCCTCACCTCCACCATTTGGCAGATCTCTTTTTAATAGAAGCATCGAAGGATATAAAACCAATTTTTCACCTTTTCAGGGACACCTTGAAGTATTTGTTTTCACATGAAAGTGGTAAATAATAAATGTGTGCTGGAGCAGGTCCATATAATGAACACTTTACAGACAAGATCAATGTGCAAAATGACTTCCCTACCTAAATTAACTTAACTCTTCAAAATCTAGGGAACTAAATGTAAAGGAGGAGTAAGATCTAGGCTGTGTATACACTGGCCACATAACCCGTAATAGCTATGGAAATGAGAGAAATCAGAATAGGGAAATGCGCGGGGGATTTAAATATCCCCCGCGGGATTTAAATAAACATGGCCGCCACTTTTTTTCCGGCTTGGGGAAAAGCCGGAAAAGAGCGTCCAGACTGGCGCGATCCTCCGGAATAAAGCCCTATTCCGGAGGATCTCTTATTCCTACTTGCAAGTAGGAATAAGAGATCCTCCGGAATAGGGCTTTATTCCGGAGGATCGCGCCAGTCTGGACGCTCTTTTCCGGCTTTTCCCCAAGCCGGAAAAAAAGCGGCGGCCATGTTTATTTAAATCCCGCAGGGGATATTTAAATCCCCCGCGCATTTCCCTATTCTGACTTCTCTCATTTCCATAGCTATTACGGGTTATGTGGCCAGTGTAGACACAGCCCTAGTGTTTCAAGAAACTGGAGTAATGGGCTCTGATCCAAATTCTTTCACTGATTTGACTTTGGATGCTTGCTTAGGCTGTCTGTGCTTCATTAGGCCCCCAATTCAGCAAAGAATATGAGGACATAACTGTTGAAACCTAGAACTGTGATAAGTTTTACACAGGGAAAGCTCATAAGGATGCCTATATGCACAGTGGTTGCTTCCCCCTCTCCCAAGGTAACATTTATTTACACTGGGCCTGATAATAAACAAAAGTGTCTTTTATTAAGTAATAAAAAGTAGCATTTAAGTGGTTGCAAGTGCAAACAGACAAATCAAAGTAAATTACTGAATGAAAATGAATAGGGAATGTATAGCTAGTTCTAATCTAAGAAACTTGTAAGTAAATTCTTACTCTAAATCAGTGGTCACCAACCAGTAAATCGGGATCTACTGTTAGATCTTGGAGCCTCTTACAGGTGATCTTGACTGGTTTGGCCAAGAGGCTATCAAATGCTGGCACATCAGCTGCCTCTCCCCCCACTTGCTGGGCAGGGAAGGGAGAGGATGGGGTGCTGATATTAGGGTGCCCCCCCCCTGTATCCTATCTCCACAGAACGGATGGGGAGCACAGGGCTTGGGATGGAGGGATTTGCTGGCTGCTTTTGAGAGTGGTGCAGGGCCAGGGCAGGGGTGAACCTGCCTTGGCTCCACTGTACCACCATCCAGAAGCCATCTGAGGTAAGCAGTGTTCAGCTGGAGCCTGCATCCTGAACTGCTGCCCAAGTCATAAACCCCCTCTTGTACCCCAAACCCCTGCCCTAGCCCTGAGCCCCCTAGACCCAAACTCCCTTACAGAGTCTGCATCCTGCATCCCAACTTCCTGCTCCAGGCTTAGCTCAGCCCCTCTTACGCTCCACATCCCTTAACCCAAGACCAGAGCCTGCGCCCCAACCTTTTCCCCCTGCCTGATGAAAGGGAGGAAGGATGGAGTGAACAGGGGCAGGGCCTTAAAGAAGGGGTACAAAGGAGGCAGGGCAAGGGCATTTAGGTTTGAGGTAGTCCCTACAGTGCATTTCAATTAAAAAGTGATCTTGTGCTTAAATAGGTTGGAGACCACTATTCTAAACAGTTCATATTTCAGGTAAAAGCTTCAATCTGAGAATGATCTTTACTCTGTTAGGTCTACAGTCTTTCACAGTTCAAGTTTCTTCTTGGGGGGGGGGGGGGAAGCAGTTTTAAAGGCCAGCTGAAAACAAAAAGTTAATAGCTTCCCATTGCTTAAATAAACTTTTAGTGGAAAAATACCAGGTTCAAAATGGATTTCAGTACCAGGTAGCATGGTCACATGTCTTCCTAGGACAAAATACTGTTGGACTTATAAGACAAGGGAGTTTACAAGTTTGTTGAGTTGATCAAGCCATTAGGCTTCTGGGAGCCATAGCTTTATGGGGTCAGACCAAAGGTCGATCTATCCCAGTATCCTGTCTTCTGATAGTGGCCAATGCCAGGTGCCCCCAGAGGGTATGTCTACACTACCCCGCTAGTTCGAAGTAGCGGGGGTAATGTAGTCATCCGCAGTTGCAAATGAAGCCCGGGATTTGAATTTCCCGGGCTTCGTTTGCATGAAGCTGGCCGGCGCCATTTTTAAATGCCGGCTAGTTCGAACCCCGTGCCGCGCGGCTACACGCGGCACGGAGTAGCTAGTTCGGATTAGGCTTCTAATCTGAACTAGCTGTACTCCTCGTGGAACAGTTTATTGAACCATTTTCATCCTTGCAAAGTCAATGAATGGGGAGGGGGAGATCCCTCCAAAATTCCTGGACCACCTTCTCCCAGAATCAGGTCTTTCTGTGGTGCAGGAAGGTTGTGAGGGGGAGGGGGACCTGGGCCCACCTATAGTCCCAAGACGACAGCCTTTTCACTGGGCTGCTTCCCCAAACGCTCCCTCTATTGTATTTTCTCTGGTACCTGACTGAATCTTTCCCTTCGTAGCTTCTCCAAAAAAACACATTTTCTCCTCTTGGTACATCCCTCTTCTCCTTCTGCCTTCCTTACCTGGGGGGAATCTTTCAAAGCAGCATGCCAGGCTTTAATTGCCTGCAGATGCTTGATTAGCCTGCTCCTTCAGGCCAGCTATTAATTAGCCTCAGGTGTATACCTGCCTTAATTACAGGGTAGCAGACTCTGGAAGTTTATTCAGTGAATAAGAGAACTGTTTATCCAGCACCCTGCATCCCTGCCCTCCATTAGACTGTGGCAGCCAGCTTGTCTGGGTCTGTCACAATACTCATAAGCCAATTCTCATCAGGCGAGGGAAGTGTCACATGAACCATTTACAGTACCGTGTGTACTGCTGCTAAATATGTGTTCTGTTATTTAGGCCTCCCACCGAATGAAAACTCCTGCTAAATACATGACTGGAACTGCCGTCCTGCCATTCAATCCTGCTACATTTGGAGAGGTAATTATGTGTCTCAGTGCAATAGTGAGACATTCTTACATGTGGGTTCAGAAAGAAATTGCCCCCGGGGAAACAATCTCCCCTAAAATGGGAGACTTGAAGCAGCTCAGCTGTTGGTATGTGTCCAGGGATGGTTTTCTGAGGAGGTTTTATTAACCATACCACCGTGAACACACCTGCCATCCTAACCTCGCAAAAGAAGTCACTGATGGTGTCCCCCAGCGGTTGGAAATCAAAAGCTGAAGACTTATCACCCTAAGATACTGCTTAGTTACAGGAGGGTGATCTGATGTCCTCGATGAGTCTCAGACACAACAAACCAAATCCACATGGTATATTACTAACCAAATGGGCTACAGGACACTAATCTGGTGTAACTTGCGTTCTGAGAGAAGATGCAAATAACACTGGTATAGAAGCACTTCTGTATTTGAGTTATGATTTAATCCAGCAGTTTTCAAACTTTTTTGAACTGAGCATCCCCCTTTGAGTTAGTTTTTGGTTGTGCCCAAGGGGCCAGTGGAGCCCCCCAAATATTCCTCCATCCGTCCCTGAGGGACATACCATAACTATAATTAGATGAAGTCAGAGGTTTTCAGTGTGGACTCAGAATTCCTGTTGTAAGTGTTGAGACTGCAGAATGTTTAATGTATTGCAAAAAGTGCAACGTGCATTATGTTTGTAGTGTATTAGAGTATGTCCTGTAATATAGCCAGGCTTTTATTTTGTTAAATGGAGTTGAATCAGAAATTGTATTTTTCTTGAGCGAGTTAAACATAGCACCTTCCTTCCCTGTCTTCTCTGACTTGTATTTCTCTGTGAACTGCCTTCCACCCTGTATCATTCTCTTCTCTTTTTAGATAGTCCTGTACCTGCGAATGTGTCTTGCTCATAGCGCAGGGGTGGTGCCAGCCTCTCAGAGCTTAGCTGACATGCAAGACCATGCTCCAGCAATTGGCCGTTACATCAGAAACCTCCTGGCTGGCAACTTTATATCTTCCTCAAAAAGTGGAGAAACCAACCCAGTGCAGATCTATATTGGCCTCCTTCAGCAGCTGTTGTCCAGTGTCGGAGGTAAGGAGCCACAGGTCACAGTGCTGAGGAAAGAAGAAAAGCTCTTCCTATAACTTGTGAAATGAGCATAGGCTAAGCGTACTCAACACCCTGAACTTAGAGAGGATGCCACAATAGTACCTGGTACTATCAGTGTTTTTTATAGTCTTCGCACACCTGAACATAGGTGCTGACTTCATGGGTGCTCTGAGGCTTAAGGACCTGCTGAAAAAAATAGGGGTGGTGATTAAGCATATACCAGGTTGCATTAATCTTCTGTGGGCCCTAATGACTGGACTGGCTCTGTCCTCTTTCTCTGCCCCTCTTCTCTCCCCCACCCCTTCCCCCGCCTTTCTCCTTCATCCCACTTACATGGAAGGGGAGAGGCAGAAATGAGTGAACATCCACCGGCAAAAACAAAAGTCCGTGCCTGTGCTCTTGTCTGTTGAAACTCCACCCGATATCTGAGGCAATTTCAAGTTTGGTCACAAACTACTCATGTATCTTTAAAACAGTTGACTCGAAATATACGTTTACATACCAACTCTTAGCCTTTCTGGCATCAGGAGAGAGTGCTCAGCAGTAAAGTTATGACTTGGACTTTCTGTAGTCTCTGGGATTTTTAATTTGCATTGATGTTTGATGTGGGCATCATCTGCCTGTTTTTATCGTTTGTTGTAAATAGAAAATAAAATGCAATTTTTTCTATAACTGGACTCTTTAATTATTCTTTAGGTTTGCCTGTCATGTACTGTCTTCTTGAAGTTGTTTCGGTATACCCAGAAAAACTAGCTACCAGATTTGTAGATAAGATAGATTGGATAAAGGTATGTTGCATACATTTGGGGATTTATTTTGTTCATGTTAGCAAAATGTGTCATTTCATCCTATAGGCATTGGATTTTTCTATATAAAGGGCACTTCATTTACAAATCACATTGTCTGATGGTGGCGTGTGTGTTTTTTTTTTTTTAATAAACTTACTGTTATTACAGGTGACATCAGCACAGGGGGAGCAGGGCCCGCCAAACCTTTCAGTCTGGCCCACAGCTCAAGCAGAGCTAGTGCCTGTCTGTCCACTTGTGCTGTGGAGCATGTTCCCAGCTGCAGTGTAGACAATAACCTATGTTCCCTCACCTTGGGAGATTTTAAAAGGAGTAAGTCCATGCTGCAGTTGAACACCTGTGGCTGGCCCATGTCAGCTGACTCTGGGACCCTCCATCCTCATGGTGTCCCAGCCCATAGTCAAACTCGAACCTCTGTACTGCAACAGCACCATTGCATGAAACCCACCGGCCCATGTCAGCTGACATGGGCCAGCTGAGGTGTCTTATTACAATGTAGACATCCCCTGAGAGCCAGGTCTATCAGTCGTATCACAGCAGTTCCCATTCGCCAGTCGTTTATGGGTATTATTTTACCCTGTAGCAATCTACCTGTGCGGGAAGCTGCTCTGGCAGCTCTCTTGAGGTTGGTAGGTAGAGGGCAGGCTAATATACTGATGTAAGCTTTGAATCAAGATATATAACTCCATTGGCAGTATTCTAGTGGTGATAAACTTCTTAGGTTTGTTTTTTTGTTTTTATTTCTGATGATGTCAGGTCACCTGAATCCTTCAAGTGTGCGTACGCACGTGTGTACCCACTCACAAAATTCATACAGGATTCAGATGACCTGAGAGTGTTTTAGTGTATAACACTTTCTGCATTTCCCTCTCTGCAGACACCAGCCCATCCCTCTGTGTGTAGAGTTAATTGCAACAAATAGGGTTATAAATAATTAAAAAAGACAGATCAGGAAACAAATTTACTTTTGTTATGCTAACACTGCCATAATAACTCTCTCATATATTAAAAAGTTTTTTCCTGTGGGACGGCGGAATGATGTTATCTGCAGCCTAATGCTGCCGCCACCGACCACTTCCACTGTTGTCCTCAGCCACTTGCCATGGCCAACCTTGGCGCTGTCCCCTCCAGGCATGGGGTATTCCACCTGTCTCCCGCTTCATGCCCCAGGGGAGAAGCTGCTGGGGTTGGGCCCCTCCTCCACCCCGCTTCCCCTTCACCCCGTCCTCCTCCGGCTGTACCAGGTCTCCACTACCCAGGCCACCCTGTGTCCCTTCTGCTGTCCAAGCTCAACATTCCCCCTTTCTGCCAAGACCCTGCACCCCCAACCTGCTCCCTCCCTCCTGGCCATACACTCTGCCCCCAGAGCGAGGGGGAGTTTGCGAGCGTAGCCCCCTAGTATATTTTTAATATGAATTAATGTTGCTGTGAAAACTGTAACTTCCATTTCTTAACTTCTGTATGTGTGTGACACTACCTTTGCCTTAAGTACACTTTTTCATTTATTAAGTGAAGAGATTAAAAGCTAAAGAAAAGTCTACTCTGGCACTATGGAGCTAAGGAATGTTGTCTTGTACAATTCCACAGGGTTTTGAGCTCTTAATGACTGGGAAACATGGAAGCATTTAAACACCATATGAACTTTAAACATGTGAATAGCCCCCTTATTCATGCTGAAACCTAAGCACGAGTTCTCTGCTGAATTGGATCCTAAGCAAATTACTTAGGCTTTGTCTATATTGCAAGGCTTTTCTGCAAGAGAAAATGCAAACGGAGTGCTCATTTACATATGTCGCACTCGCATTTCCATTTCCTCTTCGGATCCCTTTTGCACAAGGAGGTTTTGTGCTTAAAAAGAGCTGTGTAGACGGCTCCTCTTTGTGCAAAAACCCCCTTTTGCGCATGAGCCGTTCTTCCTAAGTGATGATACTGCAGATTTAAAAAGACTTTAGAGTAAAATATGAAGTCTAATTGAGTACCTCCCTCTGATGTATTGAACTCCATTGAAGATAGAACATCGATGATGTATGTACAGTCTTTGTGGGTTTGTTTTAACTTCTACAGAGTCTGATGAATACAAACAAGGAAGAGATGCGTGAGTTGGCAGCATTGTTGTATTCTGTAGTGTTGTCTACAATGTCTGGAAACGAACTTCAGTCCTCTATACAGCAGCTGATCAAGACAGCAAAAGACAATCATGTAATTACATTCACTTTATCCATTTCTAGTAGGGTTTTTTTTAGTGACATTTTAAATGAAGATGTTAAATTCTGGGCATGCAGTACAATTATGAGACTTAGTGATTTTTCTTTTAAAGGGAAAAGCACCATTGAAGAAATTGGTTTCTTGTTGGAGCTAGGAAAAAAATTTGCTGTAATTGAGCAGAACAGTACTTCTAAGTAAATATTGGACGCTTCTCCTACACAAAGCTAGGACAGTTGGGAACAATTAAGAAGCGGATTATTAAATAGTCCTTATACCATTGCATGATAATGAGTTGCACCAACTACCCCAAGCAGCTATAAGTTTTTATTCATGAGCAATTAAAACTAACCAAAGAATTTAGAAAATAGTTAACTTGTCATTCATTGTCCTTCCCCTGGCTACGCCATAGCTCCCTCCCTTAGCGCAGGGCAATGAAAGCTAGGCCTACCCAGGAGCCTTTGCTAGGTAGGGCTTGATTTTTAAAGACAACAGCCTTTACCTCCTGTAACTTTATCACTACTAGAAGTGTTTTCCTTCTGAGCCTTTCTCTTGCTCTCATTGTCCCTATCTCTGCAGCTTACCTCAGTCCCTTGATAGACTTGTGAACCATGAGGAATTTAAACATCCTCTCTTAAAGAAACTAAGTAAATAACTTTCTTTATGTAACTCATCTGCTGCAATCTAAGGGGTCAGATCCCTCAGCCATGTTTTCCCAAATAACTTATTTGATTTTAATCCCTACATAGATCTCAGTAATCTGTTTTACTAGTGCCTTTGCACCATGTTATCCTGAGAGGTTCTGTGTGTTAAAGCTAAGCTGAGCTATTGGAAATAAAATGGAATCTGTCTTCTCATAAAATAAATACTTTTTGTGATAACATTTCTTCCCTCTTTGAGCTTTTCTAGTCCCATCTAGATCTACTCTTCTCCTTTTCCCCTCAAGATAATATGTTGTGGATCAAATAAAAACATTAAAAAAAATCTGGTGTTTGCACCTTTTAAATCTTGCAGCCTTATTCCTGCTGAGTATCCTTTCCAATGAATCTAGCCAGTAGATAAATATATTAGCAAGACATTTCCAGTTCAAAGATCAACACTGAAATAGTTTTCTTGACATATGTTATAATTGAGTTTCCTATCTTATATCCCACTAGGCAGTTTTTAACCTCATCTAGAATTACTGGACCAGATTGTACTCACTCACGGTAGTGTGACTCTTGAGTAACTCCACTGAATGGAAGGGATTTTATCTGACATATATGAGAGCAGAACTTGACCCCTGTTGTGTGTGCAATGTGGGTAAGACAGTACTGCTGACCTACAGAAGGATACATTTATAAACGAAAGGAGTACAGATGTGCTCTCCCAGTTATGTGGGAGAAGTTTTCAAAAGATCCTAAGCGGTTTAGGAACAGAGTTTGCTGTGACCTCCTACATCCGCTGGCTATTGAAAATCACCCCGGGAAGCTTAAATTCTGTAGTAAATATTGACAATACTAGCCATTTACAGACCGCCCCATAAGCTGTGCTATAGCTCAGAATTTTCATGCTGTGTCCTGGGCCTTACCTATACATCTGTCTTTTCATGGATGCTTTATGTAAAACACGTGATTGTATTTATGTAAACTTCTTGCAATATTATTGTTGTCTGTAGAACCCGGAAATCCAGCATGGGTCTTTGTTGGCTTTGGGATTCACAGTTGGAAGGTACCTAGCCAAAAGGAAAATCAGAGTGGTGGAAATGCATGACATAGAAGAGCCAAATATTGTTGTCATGCCAGAACAAGACCAGCTCATAAAGACTGCAACAGAAACAATAGGTAACTTCACTCTTGGCTATTGTATTGTACCTTGGCACTGATGGTACTTAACATGAGAATCTGTGTAAACATAGTTTCCATTTACACCTGGTTCAGGGTATTTCTCAGGTTGGCTGCATCTACTGACAGTGCACTTCTTGCTGAGTAACACATGTCTGATGGATTTGCCAGACTTTAAAAATGTCTCCATCACTGTTGCCTAATCAGATGTAAACAATGCTCGATACTCCAGTATTAAGAGAGAGGCTCCCGTGTGAGAGATGAGCAGGTGTGTTTTTGTGGCATATTCTTCCCTCACTTGTATTAGTTTTACTCAGTTTTAACTCTGACTTCACTTCTCGTTTTCTCTGTTAGAGAAAAATGTGGCCTCTTGTTTAAAAAAAATTATATATACATACTTTTGATTGCACTTGGATTGTAGGGACGAGAACCAAGTCATCCTGTTTGGTTTTATGTAGGTTCCTTTTTGGATAGCACCTCTCCACTCCTGGCAGTTGCTGCTTGTACAGCACTAGGGGAAATTGGCAGGAACGGCCCCTTGCCAATTCCCAATGAAGGCACCGGGTTTACCAAGCTGCATCTTGTTGAAAGTTTACTGTCCAGAATCCCTTCTGGCAAGGAAACAAATAAGGCAAGATTTGTTTTGTTTAAGTTTTGTTTCTGGTATATTCTCTCTCCGTGTTGATTCTTGTTTGTTTTGGGTTTACAGTGAAGCTAGTGTGATGCCCTATCAAAGTGAGAGATGTCACCCTTACAGCCTTGGTGATGACATTTTCAAAAAGTGCTCAGTCTTGATATAACTACTCTGCTTCCACTGACTGGGAGTTTTACCCCTCACTTCAGTTCAGGAGAACTAGGCTAAAAGCTGTTAGAAAATCCCTTCAATAAATAATAATTTTGTGGGGGGGTTTTATCTTCTTGGTTAGGAGTAATGGGATAAAAATGGGACAGTGAGGCTGGAAAGCAGGAAGAACTTTTCTAGTCCTAGGTGAAAGGGACACGCTCTGGGCAGGAATTCTGATGGCGTGAGGGGAAAAACCCACTGTCTGGGGCATTTTCTAGTGGGTTTCTTGTTCAGATAGTACTGTACTGTAGGGAAACGTTGTCTATTGGCAGGAGGATATACTGAATGAGCTAGTAGGTTTTTTCCATCTCTGATTTCTAAGAGTGTGTGGTTAAACTGAGTGGGATGTGTGACAGCATATGAATAGAGCTCTGGTTTTCACGTTAGGAGTCCTCCTATATAGAAAAAGGGCCTACTGCGTGTATGAATAAAATCTTGTGATTTTATATTTAAGATGAAAGAACGAGCAATACAAACACTGGGTTACTTTCCAGTGGGAGATGGAGACTTTCCACACCAGAAACTGCTCTTGCAAGGACTCATGGATTCTGTGGAGGTAAGGCTCTAATATTTTCCTTTACAACTAACTGAGATGCTCATTGAGATGAGATTACCCTACTGAATACTTTGGGCCACATTTACAAAGGGACATGGAGCGGCTCTTTGAAATGACTCATTCCATTTTTTCAGGTCTGATCTTTCTGTTTGCAAAACAGGCAGGTAGATCGAGAAGAGAAGTTTTGTGCATGGAAAGCCGGTGACCTCAGTTTTAGTTCACTAGTCCTACACACACTTCCATAGGTATTTCCAATAGGGCGGCTTGTGCCTGTAAAGTTAAGCCCAGGCGGAAGTGCTTGTGTTAATGGTTCTTTTAGAGGCCACTTCTGAAAATCTGGTCTTTCAAAATGTAGTAAATGTACACCTTGAATGTGAAAATATCTTGTTCCTGTGACAAATTGTTAACAAATGACAGAAATTGTGTTGGGAAGACTTGGAATGTTATAGCTCTGTTGCATTAAGCATTTTAGAATAAAATCAGCAATAGATTTTTGTTAATCCCAGAACTCTGCTCTGTTGTGGAAATGTATTTTATTTTTCCAAATCTGCACTGTATTTGAGAGTTGCTAATTTACTGAACAAGATGCGGGATAGTGTTCTGCATTTGCAGGTTGGTTTTCCCTTTCTCAGTTGATCATAATCACTTTTTAGCAGATGCAGACATGACTAGTGAGTATCGAATATAACTGCCATGGCCAAACCCTGTAACATGACATGATTGTACAAGCCACGAAAGGGACTCATCCTGATCTGAAGTTGTGGGAAACTAATATTGAAAGACTGTAAGCTAAGGGAATGATTCTGCTTAGACCTGAGAAACTGGTGTGTTAATTGAAGTCAATGGGAACTGTAGGTGCTCAGCACCTCTGGAAATCAGGCCTTAGGACTATATGTAATAGTAAAAAAGTGTGTGTGTATGTGTGTACGTACACACAACTAAACGAGAAGCAAAGTTCGTTGCCTGTTCTGGTCCTGATGCAAATAAAATGAATAGAGAGGAGGAGGAGAAAAGGGACACCGAACCAAACTAAATCTTGCCATGTGTCCCTTGTGAGTGGAAAAGAATTTATTTCCACCTCTTAAAGTTAGAATGTGCTGCTCAGCTTTTCAGTGACCAGATAGAACATTTAATGTCCATTTGTTTCCTGAAGTGGTGGGTGGGGGAATCTTTTTACGTCTGAGTGCAATAAAACCTCCATATGTTACACTGACTGGGAGAGCTGAAAAAAGCGAATAACCCTTTTGGTTTTCAGCCAAGGACACTGCAGCACCAGTCCCGCTTTGTTTACTGATTTGGACAAATGCAGAATGCTTTTAATGACTTACAGTATCACTTCATAACAGGCTGTCAAATATTCCATAAAGCATTTTGTAAAAGCTAAGGACTGAGGTTTCCAAAGTCACACAAGGGATTTGTACATCAGTTTGCCATCAGTTTTGAGCATCCAAATGGTTTAGGGAGCTTTGAAAATCTCTGCAAAATGCAGCACTTTACTCTGAGCAGGGGACTTCGAGCAGGGGTGAGAATTATCTGGATGTTCATTAACAAGGTGATTATTAAGTGAGGTCCTGCTGTGTTTTTCAGGCCAAGCAAATAGAACTTCAGTTCACTGTTGGGGAAGCCATTACCAGTGCTTCAATAGGCACCAGCTCAGTGGCTGCCCGGGATGCTTGGATGGTCACCGAGGAAGAATATACTCCTCCTGCAGGTAGACATTGTTGATTCAGGAGGTTGGGAAGTGGAATGAAGAACCTGAGGGGCCTGTCCTACAAGGAGCAGAGCATCTCTGGGATGCTAATTATAGTCAGTCAGCGTTGATGCTCTCAGCATCTCCCAAGTGGTGCTCAGCACCTTGCAGAATTGGACCCTTCACCAGTCCATTTGCTGGGTGTTTTTCTTCACTACTTTGAAAAATATCAACAGATAATGAGAAGATTTTGAAAACGTGTGTTGTTTCAGTCAGCTTCTTACTAGTATACAATTAACTGCTTTATACCTTGATCATTTATTATGCTCTCCTATGCTTGTCATATCTAAAAATCCTTAAACAGTAAGAGCCAAATTTCCCAAAGCAGACTTTAAAACAGAATCTTTGGTTTTTCTTGTGGGGAGGGTTTGTACCCAAATCGTTGGATTTCTGTGAACAGGCTGTATTTGCATGTGCATGGACTTGGATATCTACTTGATTTTTATGCATCCAAGTGCACATTCTGTTCACTAAACATGAAGAAAGTGAGCATGAAAAATGCTGCCTACAAAATACCATAGATGCAGTCTTGGGCCCCTTTCCTGCAAATGCTGCACACATGCTTTACTTTGTAGGTTTGAGTAGTCTCATTACTCTCAGTTGTGCCTAGTGTTAAGCACGTGTATATGTATTTTCAGGATCAGGTAGAAGCTAGGTTGGTCCCTCTGGGGAATTTGGGTACTAATAAAAACCTGACTCAGTCAAAGTCTGCACCATTCCTTCTAGTCCAAGGAGTGTCATGGGTTTTTCCAGCACCGGATCTTAAGAGTCTTGGCCAAGGATATTTTAAGACTTGGCCAAGAGGGGCCCATTCAGCATTCCTCACTCATGCAGATCTCCCACTGACACCATAATGAAGAGCTACCACTGATCTGATTGAATGGATCCAGTTACAATAAGCATGTGTGTGTTTCAGGGTGAATGTAATCTTCCTCATCTCTTTATTCCATTCATACAGATGTGAAAGTGAACGATGTGGTCCCCTGGGTTTTGGACCTCATTTTGAATAAGCACTTTGTCAGCCCTAACCCCCACATCAGGCAGGCAGCCTGCATCTGGCTTCTGTCACTGGTGAAGAAGCTAAGCACGCACAAAGAAATTAAGGTGAAAATCTGCTTCTGCCTCTTTCTTGCCGCCTTTCTCTCCTCTTGCCCCTGTTGCCTCTTTCCTTCCTTATGGGCTCTCTGAGCACTTCATGTGACAGCTGCATGCCCTCGGATCACAGTGCTCTTAGAGGCCTATTAAGGCTGTAAGATTACAACTTCTGCTGAAGTCACTGTGGGTTTTGTGCCATAAGGGTTGCAGGATATAGCCTCAAAGCCCTGTCCTCTTAGACAAAAGGAGCTGGTGTCTTTGCAATTTTTAAAGAACATTGAATTTCTAAGAATAAATCAGAATTGGAATTTCTAGACTCTTTGGAGCCACAGGTTCAAATCCCAGCAGGGTCAATTCTGCTCTGCAAAGACAGGTAAGCTGATATTGTGTTTAGAATTTTTTTGGATGAGGCCTTAACTAAGGGCCTGTCCACTCTGTATGGCAGTTAAAGATCTGCTGGGTCTCTGCCTAAGCACAGGATTTCAACCCAATGGTTCTGGCCAAAATTTCCACTCCTCGCCCTCTGGTGTAATAGGCAATGATGAGGCAGTCTGTTGCCATCATGTGTTCCAAGGTGGCTAAATTTCAGCAGCAAAGTGTCTGTACGTAGTTATCAAAATGCTTAGGGATGAAAGATGCTACATACGTTTATTACTACATTTCAGACTTACAAAGTTACCCCATGTTGAGTTATGTTTGCAGAGTTCTCCCTCAAAATCAATGGATATTCAAGGAGGCAATGCAATCTTCAGACTAGGACAGGGGCTGGGAGTTTGGAGATGTAGATTCTTGATTTATTCACTTCGTAGCCTTGGACAAGTTACTTGACAACCTCCCTCCCCAGTCTTTTCTTTCCCCATCTGAAAAAAAGGAATAATATTTGTGTTGCTTTGTAAATTGCTTTGAGGTTTGAGGAAAGGTGTTTGATGTTTGGAGATCATGTTTTGCATTTTTTAGGTTGCCTGTTCCTGACTTCTCAGGAAACAAGTGCAGTTCTTGTAACATCTGTTTGAATTACAGTTGTGACGGCAATAAAATAGACTGACTGTATCTGCTAAACCCTATAAGATAAAATTGAAAGGAGACAAAAACACAGAATAAAAAACACATGTTCTTCTTTTATCTTTCAGTCTCATCTCAAGGAGATCCAAAGTGCATTTGTTTCAGTTCTGTCTGATAATGATGGTAGGTAATACCGTATCAATGTGCTTCGTCTTTGAACAGTTTCTTAGCAGAGGGGAGAGGATCTTTGCCGTGCAGTATAGTTACACTGAATCATCTAAACCTTTATTATTCAGCTTTGAAAGATTTTTGTTTTTACTAGAAAATGGACACATTAGCCTGCTGTTTTGTAGAAAAGTCAAATGAAACATTTCTCTCTACCTTGACCTGTCTACATCAGCATTTCCATTGGCAGGCATGCTTCCCCCTATCTTGGGATTATAGTGGAATAGAGACCACTGGGACTCCCCTGTTCGGTTTGTGTATCAGGGCCTGCAGTTGCATACACATGGGCGAGGCTTTGACTGTGCTCCATTTAAATAAATAGGGTGCAGCCCAGGGATCCACCTGCATAGATGCAGTCCAAGGAATTCAAAAGCTAATTCAAAGCGCCCATAAATCAGTATGAGGGAATCTTTCTGTTGGCTTTGGATTAGGCCCCAGCATCTTTTGATGTCAGCAAAAAATATAGAGCTCTAGGAACATTTGCGGCTGCTGCAAAGCAATAGAGAAGATGTGCATGAAATGTGTCCTCCCGAGCCGGTAGCATTTTAATGGGCTTAAAACATGTGATCTGTTGAATCGGGAGTTCGTTTCACACCCAACTGTGACAGTTTAAGATTGTGATTTTGATAGTGTTGGTGTAATTTAATAGATCACATTTTTAGCTCCCATTTTAATTGGGTCTCTTATTCGATATTTTTCTTTCTACTTGCACACCTGGCTTTATTGTATGAAATGTGTTGCAGAACTTAGCCAAGACGTTGCTTCAAAAGGCCTGGGGCTCGTGTATGAACTAGGCAGTGAACAAGATCAACAAGAGCTGGTCACCACACTTGTTGATGCACTTATGACTGGGAAAAGGTACGGTGAGTGCAGAACTTCGTGTGTGTGAGAGGTAGATAGGTATATGGAGAAATGTTTCTTAGGATCAGAGGGGTGGAAGTCAACTTTCACCTACTGCTCATATGTCTGACAGTATGTGATAACTAAGTACCATCAGCTCTAGCTGTTGAGCTGTTCTGAATGGCTGATGTATTACAGAGGCATTTGGGGGTTTGCCTTGTGGGTCAAACGTATCTCATGTTTGTTCAAGTTTTAACAAAGATGTATTTCTTTTTTGTGCCAAGGAGTCCAATGTCCTTTCTGCTTTGGATTATTTACAGTCCCAGCAGCTATTTGCAGGGGACTACTGTTGCTTGCCTGATGCTAGGAGTAATGTCTAGAAATTATTTTTTGCTTTTTTATTTCTAATATTTTTTTAAAAAGTTTGATTCTAGCGAAAGTGATTACATAGCAAGTATTGATGGTTCTGCAGTATAGTGGATAGCTCCTCTGCTGAGAGGAGGAAGCAGTTAAGTTAGACAACAAAGGTTAGAAGAAATCAAAGTGAGTGGTGCTGCTAACTTCAGAGGACCAGAAAGTAGGAGAATGAGACAATATAAGGAAAATTCAGTGGTAGCTGCGGCTAAGAAGCAGATGTAAATTGTATTTTGCCCTTTTGGAATGGAGATAGACACTTTGTCTAAATATGTGCTTGGATCCTATGTCCTAGTGAATGGGACCAGATACTGATGGAAATAAAAAGCAGCTATTTGTATACATTGCATCTTTTAACTTTAGTATTGAACAATAAGATCCTTTCAGAGACTTAAACACATGCATAATGTTATGCATCACTGGAGTCAGAGGGAAGTTAAGCATGTGTGTAGGCCTGCAGGATTATGTCCCAATTAACTGGAATTTACCACGCAGATACAGTGAAATAAATTCACTGGTGTTCAGATGTATATTGTATGAATGATAGATAGTCTGTGTTCATGGATAATGCATAGAAAAGCTAACACTTGTCCTGTTTTATCACCAGAGTCAAGCATGAAGTGACTGGAGAAACAGTGGTGTTCCAGGGATCCCTAGGCAAAACCCCAGATGGGTAGGTTCAGTAATGACTTTCCCTGAGAAGTGTAATTCTACACTGAACTGTAGTTATAGAGCTACAGACTTTTCCAAAGCCTCCCTTCCTGGGTTTTTACATGTCTAGAATGTTGATTGTTACTCTTGTTACCTCTCTAATAGCTATTAAAGCTCTTTCTGCAGTCCTGCTTGGGCATGTTTATCTTTTAGCTAAATTGCTTATAAATTCTGCTCCAGAGCGTGACTTGACTTTGTGGTAGTTACAGGTATTGTGGCGATATCAGTGTCTGAAAAGTGACACTAATTTTTCCTTCCTGCCTTCTTCCCAAGCCAGGGTCTCTCTACCTACAAGGAGCTTTGTTCATTGGCAAGTGACCTCAGTCAGCCAGACCTGGTGTATAAATTCATGAATCTGGCCAATCACCATGCCATGTGGAACTCACGCAAGGTAACTTGATGCAACAATGCAGAAATACCTATGTGAGCTATAAAGAATCCCAATAATTGCATCATTCCTCTTCTAACAATTGAAGGGCAATTTCTGGCCATAAGATACTTTGTGCTAGGGTGAGTCTACCAGCATGTAAAAAGATGGATTACAGATTTCTTCAAATGATTGCAACAAATCCTTAATACTGTTTGCATTGCTTGAATCCACACCCCACATTCCATTCTGTTGTTGTTTGTTTATTATTTGTACTGTGGTAACAAATAGAGGCAGGGGCACAGTGTGGTAGCTGCACTGCAAATATTTAACAAAAAGAGCTTAAAGCCTAAATTTAAGGCAAAAAACCAGGTGCATTTAACAAAAGGCAAGTGGCGCTCAAGATATTGAGATGGTGCTGAGACCACTGCTTATCACAATCATCTATTGAAGTGATCCTCTTAATTTTATTTACCTCAAGATCAAATACTCACGTTTCAGCCACTATAGCCTTTGTCAAAGCCAAACTTGTCATGCTTCTTGAAGTCAAAAAACCATCATTTTTATTCATTCTAATTAATAAAATCTTAATTTAAATAAGCCAAACATAAAACATTTTTAAAAATGTGACCTCCTTTTTCATTAACCCATTTTAAATACAAAATAAGTTGTTTTAATAACTGAACAAGCAGAGCTCCTGTGTGCTTCCAATAACTTATCTGCTGTGCACAAGTGCATCACTTGCTCCCTTGCTGGGATTTGGTTTCATTGGAAACTCCACTGTTAGCAGAACATAAGCCCCTATCTAAGCTTTTTTCCAAAGCATGACTAGTTACAGTGTTTCTTGCAGGACCTCCTTATCTCTGCCCTTTGATTCATATAAGCAGAGGTTCACACCTTTCTCTTATAGTCTGGTGGAGTTAACAAGCTCCAACTTTATACTGGATTCTAATGTCTGCTAGCAGAAGAGATTTCTGTCCTCAGTGGGGTTGTAGATTTTGCCATCCTGTTACAATTGTCTTATGCCACTAGTCTTAGAATCCTGCACCACAGGGGACATTGCTTTTATCTGCCTTGAGGTTTTGTTGGGGGGGGAGGGAGAGGTTAAATTTGTGACACAATATTCTGTCCAAAGCTAAATGGCAGCTCTGCAATACTGACTGTGGCACTGCAAACAACCGGTGCCATGAGCTGGACTCTGTACTCCCTTCCACTGCTAAGCAGTTATTTTGCTGAGTGACGCTGACCACTTCAACATGAGGGTTGACTGCCCCCCTTTCCTACTACAGATCCTAGTCGCATCCCTGATTTGTCATGAAGTAGTGCCATTTGAGTTCATCTGAACCATGATGAATACAAAGCAGTTGTCCCAAGCATTTTCAAGAAATGTAGAGAAGATATGTATTCGTATTCTTTTAACCTTAGATTTTTTTTTAAGAGTGCTGTTTTTATAAATATAACATAGTTTGTGCACAGGGAAAACTCCTACCTGATTCCTTTTGGAAACACTTCTCTTTTTTTTTTTCACCAAAAATCTGCTTTTTATGTAATGCTTACTGCTGCACAGATTTATACCCCTCTCACTCACCATCTCTAGATAGGATTTCCAAGGAAATGCCTCAAAAGGAAAAGGAGCGAGCGAGGAAGAACATGCAATATCTTATTAATCCAGCCTCCCTTCATGGCACATGCATTGTCACCTGTTGGAAACCTTTGTGGCTCAAAGCTGTGGGATTGGTCCTTAAAGTCAATATTTGGCTTCACTTTGTTACCAACCAGATGTAATTAAGCTATGACAAATCAGGGATGCAACTAGGATCTGATCCTACATTGATTATCTTAGCTTTGCTATTGACCTTAGTGGGGCCAACTTTGGGTCCCAAATGAGTAATATAGAAGCACTTGTCTGCTGAAGTGAGATGTATCCATATATACAGATATATCCATTCTTCCTCATTTTAGGGAGCAGCATTTGGTTTCAATGTGATCGCTACCAAGGCTGGAGAGCAGCTGGCTCCATTTCTTCCCCAGCTGGTTCCCCGTCTCTATCGTTACCAGTTTGACCCCAATATGGGCATTCGACAGGCTATGACCAGCATTTGGAACGCGCTTGTCACAGACAAATCTGCAGTGAGTGAGCATGAGTCAGCATGTCCCTTTTGGCTCTGTGGGGTGTTGGAGGGCAAAGCCACATGCTTACATGCCTCTGCAGGATTCTCAGCAGCAAAATAGCTGAGGAGCAACTTTTGAAAGGCATTGATGATCAGTACTGTCTGAGGAGGAGGAAATCTGCTACTGTGTGTAGTCAGTCCTAACATAGACAAGTAGAACTGGGGATGTGACATTCATTGGCAGAAATGGAAGATGCACAGATGCCTGTTATGCCTGGAAGTTCTTTCCATGAGCTCATCCGCGAGGACCACACTCACGTTCTCATTCCCCATAGAGTAGGAGGTTGCAGCATTTCCTGCCTTTGTTGTGAGAAGCCCCTAGGAGCCCCTGTCGCTTGGTGAGGGTGCAGTTCACCCACCAGTGGCTGAGGAGAGCTGTGGGATTGTGGCAGCCAAAGATCAGCTTCCCTGAAGTGGTGAGGCAGTTGCATGGGAAGAGGTCCTGCCAGAAGCTGTTGCTGACTTAGTGGAAGAAGTTGCCCCTAGCTATAGGAGGTAGGAAAACGCAGTGTTAGGTCCTCTCTTCCCTGACTTCCTGAAACTCTAGAATGGATGAATGAGTTTTCTTCTTATAGCTCCAAACTCCTATGAAGCTACATACACAGACTGAGAGATGCTCTCAGGCATGTTTGCTTCTGATTCCAAGCCTTTCCTTAACAAAAGGGCTGGAGGGCTCTAGCTTTTCCCTCCTCCATGTGGCTACTGTGTCTCCCCCCATTTTTGGGATCTGAACCAGAGGAGAGGAAATTTCTTCCAAATGGGAGCAAATGAGCCAGCCAGAGTCAGAACAAGCTCAGGCAAGGTCAACTCTGATCTTTCACAGATGATCAGGATTTGTTCTCCTTTGATTAGTATCTTTGAGGGTGCTGGATCTCCCCCACAAAGCCCTTTCTCAGAAAGGTGGAAAAGCTTAACAGTTGCAAGCAGAAGTCCAGATCTTTGGCTAGCTGTTGCCCCAGGCATGCAGTTAGACCCAAATACATGGATCTGGTTGAGACGAGAGCTTTGGTGGGAAGCTTCAGGCTGCTCCTCGTCTATCATTTTCCCTTTTCTTCCAGGTTGATAAATACATGAAGGAGATTCTGGATGACTTGCTCAGCAACCTGACCACCAACATGTGGAGGATCAGAGAATCCAGGTATAGGTCAAAAGTGACCTCTTCCTCTTCAAACAAAGCTGCCAGCATGTCTCTTTTTTCCAGTACAAAGCCCTATGCGATTTAAAAAGGAAAAGGGGCTGGGGAGGAACCCACCATCGGGATTGAAATGTCCTACCTCAGCATGAACCACAGTGCCTTCTGTTTCAGTGTTTTGACCCCATTCAGCCTGCTGGGATACTGGGCTAAACGCTCTGAAGAAAAGGGTTTTCTCATTGCAAAGTTCTTGGGGATCCTAGAGCCTGAAAAGTTTCTAGGGTGTATCACACTGCAGGCTAAACTCTGCATCAGTGAGTAGCACATCTGGGGTCAGCTGACTTGGGCTTGCAGTGCAGGGTTAAAAAGAGCCATGTTGTTAGGTGCTCAGGCTCTGAAATATGGTGAGTATGGAGGGACCCACAGCCGTGGCTCCAGCCCAAGCAGAAATGTCTATACCGCTTTTTTTTTTTTTTTTAAGCTTTATAGCGTGAGCCTCAGGCAGCTATGACATGAGCTCTGAGACTTGCAGTGCATGTGGCGTGTTTGGTTGAGTTTGGGGGGAGTTGAAGCGTGGAGGTGTTCTATGTTACGGTCAGAGTGTACCGACAGTCCATTTATCTGTGCAGTACAAAGACTTGCTGAGAGGAAGATGCAGCTAGATACAGCTCTGGTAATGAACTGCTGTTAACTACATGTTTTTTGATACAGCTTCTCGACAGACCAGCATAAACATCTGATCTGTGCTCCAAACCTTCTCCATCAAGTGGCTGCATCCCACCTCCCCACCCCGAGTTAGGCTTTTTAGGCTAGAAAACAACCCTAGAGCTGTGTTACAATGGATATGCTTGCAGCAGCTGTACTTAAGGTTGCTTAAACTTTTCCATTATAAACGCTCTTTTTTTGGGGGGGGGGGGTCACTCAGAACTTTCTTCAGTTTTCACTTTTCCTGGCTGAAATTTTCTCGGTCTGGTCTCTGTCAAAGGCTGAATTTTTATTGTTGTTAAAAGTTGGCCCCAAACTAGTTCAGCAGTTCTGGAGAAACACTGGAGTGGGGAGAATAAAATGCTGTCCCCATTCATTAAGGGGAAAAAACCTGTAAATCCTTAATTGAAGAGCTTTTCTGCTTCATTTTGATAGGCAGATGCCTCAGAAGGAGCAGCGCCTCCTGGGTGTGTCTTCACTGTACTGTGATGGGGTGTGCCTGGTCTGGGTCAGCTGATGCAAGCTCACGGGGTTTGGGCTATGCAGCTGTAAAATTGCAATGTAGATATTTGGGCTTGGCATAGAGCATGGACTCTGAGATCCTGCATGGAGGACGAGGTCCAGATTGGCTAACCCAGATTCTGAGACTCATTCCTGTGGAGGTTTTTATTGCCGTGTACGTGTCTTACCGGTGTCTGGGTGAAAACTGGTTTTGATCCAGGTTGTTACAAGGATTGAAAACCAGATTGCATTTGGTAGTTTTTTTTAATTACAGTCTGCGTGTGTCAAAGGGAAGTAGACAGCAGTATGTAGGCTTTTATGTAGCACTTTGGTATATAAACATTTCTTTTAAATATGCAATGAAGCAGATACAGACTGAATGAGGTGGCAGGCTTGTCGGGGAAAGCAGTGAATAGCAATTGACAGGTGTGATTCACCACTCCCTTAATCTAGTTTTATGCCAGTGCCATTCCTCCAGAATCAAATGGAGGAAAGCAGAGGTGAATCAGGGACTGCAAATAGGTAAGGAATCTGTTGAAGGAGGCAGGGCTTCGTAAGATACTGTTTTATTCTGGAACCAGATTCTCTTCTAGAATCATAGAACCATAGAGCTGGAAGAGACCTCAGAAGGTCATCAAGTCCAGCCCCCTGCCCAAGGCAGGACCAATCCCAACTAAATCAACCCGGCCAGGGCTTTGTCAAGCCGAGACTTAAACACCTCTAGGGATGGAGACTCCACTACTTCCCTAGGTAACCCATTCCAGTGCTTCACCACTCTCCTAGTGAAATAGTTTTTCCTAATATCCAGCCTGGACCTCTCCCACCACAACTTGAGACCATTGCTCCTTGTTCTGCCATCTGTCACTACTGAGAACAGCCTGTCTCCATCCTCTTTGGAACCTCCCTTCAGGAAGTTGAAGGCTGCTATCAAATCCCCCCTCACCCTTCTCTTCTGCAGACTAAACAGACCCAACTCCCTCAGCCTCTCCTCATAGGTCATATGCTCCAGCCCCCTAATCATTTTAGTTGCCCTCCACTGGTCCCTCTCCAATGCGTCCACATCCTTTTTGTAGTGGGGGGGGGGGGGGGGGGCCTACACTTCACGTCACTTCACATTTTTCTGGCCACATAAAGGGACTTTTTAGTGGGTATATGTTACACTCTCGTTGCCTTTCAGGACTCTACACTGCCACAATAATGCAAAGTGGCTTTTGTGTAAACAGGGAGTCAGGCCCAGGGGTGTTTCCCGCCAAGGATGGTCTCCCTTTGGAAGTTTTTTTTTTTTTTTTTTTTTTTTTTTTTAAAGATAAATGTAACGTGTTTTGATTTGTAGTATTTTATTCCTGTGTTGTATTTTATCTCTGTTTTGCAGCTGTCTAGCACTGAATGACTTGTTAAGAGGCCGGCCACTGGATGACATTATTGACAAACTTCCAGAAATATGGGAAACCCTGTTCAAAGTACAAGATGATATTAAGGTAATACAGCTTCCTGTTAAGTTCTTGGCTGTTTTCTCAAGTGTACTTATCCTATCTGGAGGGAATATCCTACCTCCCTCAAGTTTAGAAAAGTATCTCTGGGAAGAATCGGTTTCTAGCTAGGAGCTGGTCCTGGTTCACCTCCCACTGCAGCCAATGGAAATCAGAGGTGCTCACTGCTGTTCATGCCCCACTAAGTAAAATGCTTAGGAAATTCGTCATCTGAGTTCTTAAAATGTTGGGATTCCTTCCAAGGCCTTTTTCACTCAGCTTATCCAAAGCACTTTGTACAGTTCTGGCAGTGCAAGTAGGTTTGAGAGTGTATATGCAGCACATACTGTTGTGCACAGTGTTACAGAAGTGCTCAGCAGTCTGACCCTGACCCAGCATGACACTTAAGCATATGCTTAACTTCAGATATCTGAGTAGTCCAGCCAGGAGCGCTTATATATGAAAGTGGTGTCCATGCTTCAGTGGACAGGATCAAGCCGTATGTTGCTTACATTGAACTTTGCCTGTGAGTTCAAGCAGAGCTAAAGCTTCAGTGATTGGAGGTGCAGACGTTAGGCCTTGTCACCTTCACAAACTTAGCTGAAACTGCGTCATTTTTGTGGTGTAGTGAAAGGCAAAAAAACCCCAGCCCTAAATATGATGTGGGTAAAAACTGTATACAACAGATTTCCTCAGCAATGCTTCTGAGAAGAGAACAAAGCATACAGTAGAGATTTCATGCTTCCTTTTGGAAAAGGGCAGATCCTCCAACATTAGTGGATGGAAGAAGCAAAGCAAGGGAAATCCTTTTAATGGAAAAAGAACAGTCAGCTATAAATCAGGATCAAATTGATTTTGATCTAGATCCTATTTTTGGGAATCGGAACAAATTGAGTGATAGGAAGTAGACCATATGCAGAGAGATCTTTTCAAGGTAATCTGCAGGCTATGAATCAGGTTTGTCAGTACTTGTACGGATAGTTCAAGGAGGTCAGTAATGATAAAATAATTTAATTAAAACATTAATGGAATTTTAACTTTTTCTATAGGAGTCTGTACGAAAAGCAGCAGAACTGGCCCTGAAAACGTTAAGTAAGGTAAAATTGACCTGCTTCATTGCAGACTGTGTATGGTGGGGTATAATAGTTCATTTCCACCTGTCTAAGAATGTCGTTTGATTATAGATTATTCTCATGTACACTACCCTGGTACGAAGGTGCAGTGTTGGTACAGCCCGGGGAGAGAAATATAAGTGTAATCATGCATCTCATGCACACTGCTATCCTTGTGACACATTGAAGGAAGACATCTGAAATCTGCTTCCCTATGAACCCTCCTTCTTCTAGATAGATAGGTAGCACACAGTGCACATTTGCAGAGAAATGGGCCTGACTAGACAGGATTTAGCTGCCCTTTCTGGGGTCTGAGACTCACTTAATTTGGAACCTGTTGTTGTGATCATTGATCTTTTAGGCCACTCGAACTGAAGTAACCTGCACTGCAGCTGTATTTCCATCCTGGATGTTACCACCTCCAGTTGTTGAGGGCCAGGGTGGTGCCATGCCTAGGTTTGGAGAGAAGCCTGGTGCCTGTCTTTACATTACTTTTCAGGAGCAAATAGAAGCAGAGCCCTGAGCTGGAATTTGGCCGAGTGATACATTTCTCATTTAAAAAATAATGGTGCTAATCACAGGCCAAATCCAGACCTGATGTAAGGCTCAACTGTTCTGACTTCAGTGGGCTGCATCCACATACACCCAGCCCGAATGGGACCCTCTTGGTTTGCTCTGGTTCATCTTTAACTTTTCCCATCACGTGTGGGAAGGTGCTGGGTTAAATCAGAGGGAAGATTTAGACGTTTGTGGCATGACTCCCTGATTTGTCCGTAGGTGTGTGTGAAAATGTGCGACCTCTCCAAAGGAGCAGTGGGCCAGAGAACTATCGCAGTGTTGCTGCCCTGCCTGCTAGACAAAGGAATGATGAGCACGGTGACTGAAGTTCGAGCTCTGAGGTTTGTTTTACATCCTCTAAATTTGCTTGTAATTGGGCATGTGTGTGTGTTTGTCACAAGGAGATTAAGTTTATTCATCTGAACTGCAAAGAGTCCTTTAATCACGTCCTGTTTTAATCCCTTCTTCCCATCCTCAATAAAAAACAACCTGCTCACTACCTCCTGCTTTCATCCAGTTAAAACAGCAGTTCAGAGAATTCCAGGGGTTTCCTAGAGTGCCATTTCTTTTACTAAACAGAGGGCTGGTGCAATGGTGTAAGTATCGAATTCAGAACATCTCCAGTCTCTGCACTTGAAGAGTTCCTGAAGGCATCTAACAGCCCTTCTCCTAGCCCAGGGCTCAGGTAAGGTATAGGGGCAACAAATGAAAGACTATGTGCAGCTGCACAGATTCAGATCTCAGGAGGAGTCAGTACAGCTTTCCATCCTTCTGCAACAGGTAAACTGAGACCACCTGGCAGTTTTTGTAGTATGTGAGACTCTTCTATAGACCCTCCCAAGCTGGGGATGTCTGCTCTGTGTGTCCCTATTAAAGTGCTCTTGTGTCTCCTTGGCCAGTGTTTCTTAGCTGCTTTTCTCTCACTCTTCCAACATTCTTTGTGCTGAGTTACACACACCCCAGAGGTGGCTGCATTTCAATAGTGCTGAGAGGATACAGTTTAGTTTCCATAGTCCTTTAGGATCCTTTGAGACTGGCACGTATTGCTGTTGATTTATTGTTTTGTAATCCTTCTGCCAGGGGAGTACATGAAGCAGTAATCAAGGTTCTGAAGTTGGCTGTAAGCTAAAAGTGAAGCTCTCTTTTGTAGAAATAATTTGATCCTATTAACATTACCATCAGCAAAATTAAATCACAATAAACTATAACATGTCTCACTTTTTCGGGGGGAGGGAGGAACAACGCGGTCTAGATGCAGTTCTTTCGGGGGGACGGACCCCTTTTTCAAAAGAACCTGTAATCCTCATTTTTTCAGGCATTAGGGTTCTTTCGAAAGGTGTGGTGGTTTTTTTGTTTTATTTTTAAGAACTGCATCTAGACCACATTGGGTTTGTGATTTCCCCCCCCCCCCCCCCCCCGAAAAATCCTTTTTCAAAAAAGCAATGAGAATCCATTATGGAAATGAAATGCAAAATTAACCCAGCGCTTCATTTGCAGTTTCGAAGTCCTTCATTTACATTCCTCTGTCTAAAGACCTAACCTTTGAGAATAACAGATTTATTAGGGCATAAGCTTTTGTAGGTAAAGCCCACTTCATCAGATGAGTTGAAGTGTAAGTTACAGAAAGGGGTGTATATGTAAAGAAGAAGTTGCTTGTGTTAATGAAGCAAGACGTTTCTTGTGTTTAATGAGGCTAATCCAGTCAGGGTGGAAGCGGATTAGTGTTTCTCAATCTTTATTATAAAAAAAAAAAAGTACCCCTTTTCTCTCACACTCTCTTACTTTTTTCCTACCATTGCAACACATGTGTTTAAACAACGTAGCTGGGTGGTCGATGAAATTTTTGGGTGTAAAAAGTACAAAAATAATAAAGCACTGTAAAACTTAAAACAAAAATTCAGTTTTCTCCACATTTCAGTTGTGTTGACATACCCCCCCCCCCCCCAGACTTCTCTCAAGTACCTCTAAGGGTACTCATACTACTGGTTGAGAGACACTGAAGTGGATCATTCACAGAATTTGGTGTGGAGATGTGAATATCCAGAGAGGAGAAATTGCCTTTGTAATGCATTAAATAGTTGAGATCCTTATTCATTCCTAAATTGATGGTGTTGGAGTTGATACAAGCTACAGCTGGGGAAAGGGCTTTTGTAAATTGTTAGAGTGGCAAAGAGATGATGCGATCTTCACTTCTTTTCCAGCATTAACACTCTGGTGAAAATCAGTAAAAGTGCTGGTGTTATGTTGAAACCTCATGCACCAAAGCTCATTCCAGCTTTATTGGAGTCCTTAAGCGTGTTGGAACCACAGGTTCTCAATTATTTAAGTCTGCGGGCTACAGATCAGGAAAAAGTAAGTGTAACAAGCATGGGACAAGTTTTCGAAGTATTTCACAAGGATGTAAATCTTCAAGACATAAATCAGCAACTCTGAGTGAAAAGCATCCCAGATGGTTATGGGAATTAGCTGATATATTTACTGAAAGTTGGGTTGCTTTTATGACACAGAGAACAATGGAGTTACTGGAGGATGTTTTAAAATGTATTGAGTTGCACCCAGTCTTTCATAAAGCGGGGGGGGGAGGGGGAGAACAATCTTGACAGTAAGTGTTAGTAAATCTAACTTCAACCCAGAGTAAAATTATGGTAGTGACAGAGACCTCAGTAAACATGTAGGCTGCATCTACGCTAATAAATCTGGCACCATTTCCCAGAAATGCTATAGCTGCAGCACCATTGGTAATCCTAGTGTAAGGTCCTGTGTAGATCAGATTTGGGGGTATTTTCAGCACCATCGTTAAATTCTGGGCTTTCCTACTGGAGAGGGCTATTAGGCTACTGCTACTTTCCCATATGTGTCTGAAAACAGGCACTAGTCAGAGTTTGGGGAAACCGATTCCATTTGATGCTGAGATTTGGTGGTTTTTCCCAGTGGTGTCAGATTAAGTCTGCTTTGTTTGTTCTGTTTCCTTTAGGCTGCAATGGATAGTGCAAGACTTAGTGCTGCTAAATCATCTCCCATGATGGAAACAATTAATATGGTGGGTATTTTGATTTAAGAAAAGTCCTAAAGTAGACTTGTGGGAGGGTGGATAATGATGGGGAAACTTTTCTTCTGGTTTTTATTGGACAGCCATTCGATTGTCAGAGTTCCTCAGGTATGGGCTCTTGTTCACCTACTTGTTTGGATAATGCTTTCTCTTCCCAGTACCTCATGCAGGGAACTACTGGTCTTCCAGCTCCCATGTGGACACATGGGGAGATCCTTATCTGGTGCCCATTGTCATGGTTCCACTGAGGTGGGTGGAGTTGACAGTAGGCTGAGCAGCTGCCCATGATGTGGTGAAGAGCATAGGAATGCATTGTTCTTAAGGGTGACCTCTAATGCTGTTCCATGGGGGGAGACTCAGCAGTTTAAGAGATGCTGAATGCTAGCATGGAGGGATAACGTTAAGATTCCAATGGCTTCCTCTCCATGGATAGCCTTAATATTCACAATCCTAATTTGTTCCCAGCGAGGGTCTCTGAGAGGAAGTATGAGGGAATTCCTCTAGGACACTGGCTCAAGGTGCTGTTATGTTTCCCTTTCCCCAGTCCTACCAATGGTTTTTTAGTTCTTGAGACCTATAGATCTGGGCCAAGACAGTACTTCAGTGCGAAACCGTGAGGGAAAATCCAGCTGCTGTTGGGAGTGTTGTGGGTTATTCCAACCTCATTTTTCCTGAGCTGAGCCTTCACTTGAGGCATCGCATTAAGTGGTGGGACGCTGTTCCGCTGGAGGGGCTGCCTTCTGAACGAGACAGGCAGCCGTGGCCTCTTCAGTGTGAACTCTGTGGCCACTTTCATAAGGGATGGGGCCGTGTCTGCCACTCTTTACCCAATCTGTCTCATGGAGGCAGATGAGACTATAAACACCAGAGTCGGCGATTGTCCCAGTTGTTCTTGATAAAATCTCCGTTACATGACTGACGGGGCTGAGAGGCTATTCTGAGGGTCAGAGGGGGGCAGGGCAGGGCGGCAGTGGCGTGGTCTCTCTAAAGCACCTCTGGATGAAAGGCTGTAAGTTACTGTGTCTGCAATGGTGTCCTGAAGATTTTAGCCGCTCTCCTCACAGAGGAGAGAGGAAGAATATGTTGCTGCTGGGGCTTTCGCGCCCTTTTGGCCGCAGTGGGACTGAAGAGAATTGAGTTCCCCCCCCGGGGGTGCCCTCTTGTTCTCCCCAAGAGCAGAGACACCCCAGTGCTCGTGGGTATAAGCTCTGCTCACAGTGAAGCCATGTGGTATAAAAGGCAGAAAAGCCGTCTTCTCTTCTGTGCATCTCCTGCTCATGTGGAAATAATTTCATGTGGTTCAGGGGATCAGACACCCTTCTAAATGCCTTTTAAATGTCTATCAGGGATGGTCTAGACAGTATTTGGTCCTGCCATGAGGGCAGGGGACTGGACTCGATGACCTCTCAAGGTCCCTTCCAGTCCTAGTATTCTATGATTCTAAAGGGCAGTAGCAAATTACTCACAGGAAGTATTGGTCTCAGAGGACTGTCTTTGAGACATCAGACCCTAGCTTATGCACCACGCCTTGGGCTCCACCGAATGGCTCAATCTTACCCTTTGCAAAATGTCCTAATAATCTGAGGTATTCGGTACTGCCAGTGTAACTCCATGAGCAATATATCTTGGAGTGGTTTGTTGTGTGTGTGTTTTTTTTTTTTTTTTAAACTGACTTAAATCTAGGAGGAACTGGAGGAAAGTGCTGTGCTTTTGATGTTGCGGTATTAGAGTGACCTGGCCATTTTTTTAGAAGATAAATTTCCTTCCATTTGCTTTTAACATCTTAGATCAGTGTTTCCCCATTTTATTTGGCTACAGAACCCTTTTATAAAAAACCCACTGAGGAAAACTAGTCGACCCCCCCCCCCCCTCAAAAAAAGGGCGGGAACTGGTGACCAAAAAAAAAAAACCCCGCCGGCCCACCCCTAAGATCCTGGCAGCCCCTTGAAATGGTGGCTCCAGGCGACTGCCCAGCTTGCCCGCCCCTAAGACTGGCTTGGGGGGAAGAGTGATCGGGTTCTTGTGGAACCCTTTCACTTTGCGGAACTCCAGGGTTCCACGGAGCACTATTTGGGAAACACTTAGATGAATGACTGAGAGTGGAAATCACTTCAGCATTGTCTGGTTCTGGTGTGTGAGCGCTGCAGTGCGGGGGTTTCACATGACTGCTGGGGAATGATTACATCCCCACGGAAATTTTAAACCCACAGATTTATTCACTTAACAGTTTTATTTTATATCTTCTTAAAAACACAGAGGGGCCTGACTTAGCACTCTGATACGCCAGCTCTACAAGCGGCCAGCAGTTGATTTCAGTAGAATCGCCCCAGTGTATGCTAGGTGTAACTAAGTAGTGAACCAGGCTGCTGTAATCTATGTACAGGGCCTGACGGCACTCCTTTAAAATTAGTGCTTCGTTAACCTTCCGAGTGCCGTGAAATGAAAGCAAACAGCATCTTTTCTGTGTATGGTACAGACCTGACTTCAGCATCTTCTCCAAGGTTTACACTTTCATTCTTCCCTTCCATAGTGCTTGCAGTATCTGGATGTGTCTGTCTTGGGTGAGCTCATTCCTAGGCTTTGTGAGCTGATCAAAAGCGGAGTAGGCCTGGGCACCAAGGTACGTGTGCTTACTAAGACTTGGGCAGTGTGGGAGGCAGAATGCTGCAATGCTAACCTTACTGTAGTGCGTCTCACTCAGAAGCAGCAGCTGTCCTGGATGAAAACTGTTAATTTCCAAGCAGGATTCCCGTCCGCTCACACAACGTATTTTAACCTATTCACTAATCAACTGGCCTTTGTTGTGCAGCTGGTGGATTCTGTAGAACAAGAGAATAATATTGATTTTTCTCTTCAAACCTTTCAGGGAGGCTGTGCTAGCGTAGTTGTGTCACTAACCACGCAGTGTCCCCAGGATTTAACTCCCTACTCAGGTAAGGTTTGCTTTCAGAGGGGCGTGGTTTACATTGCTTTTAGAATGTATTCTGAACAGCATGGTTTTATGGTAGCTATTCCTTATCCCAGAGGGCCCTTTGTGTTCTCTGGACCTCCCCTGGTGCTGCTGCCGGCAGCAAAGGACTGTAGGGTTAAGCCCAAAGAGGTTTGGAGGCAGTGACCTGGAATAGGTCCCTCCAGCCGCTCCTGGCTATGTAAAGCAGACTCTCTCTCCGTGGGTGGGTGGGTGGGTGGGTGTGTGTGTGTGTGTGTGTGTGTGTGTGTGTGTGTGTGTGAACTGCTGGTACAGTGTGACTGGACTGTCTCCCTGACAGAGCTAGAGCATGTTTCCTCCCTGGAATAAGACTTCTCTGGTGTTGCCCAGCCGAGGGAAAACCATGTTAAAGGCAATGGCCGGTTTGAGTTTTCTGCTGCCTTCAAGCTGATGGAACTTCTCTTTCAGCTTGGGCAATAGAGGCTCATGCTCGGAAACCTTTAATTCTTGTGTTTGGTCCCTACTGACAACCTAATGAGGGTCACTGCTGCTGTTGGATTATCCAAGGCTTTATCGTGGTTTGGGCACCCAGGGCAGCTCTAGTCTACATTCAAAAAGGGAAAGTTTTACAGGTTGGGACAATTATGCTGAAATCGGATGCCCTTCTAGATTGGCTCTGGCTGTGTGTGACACACACTGGGCAGAACAGTAGTAGCATCCTCCGGGCTACACTACAGGCACAGCTGCCCTAACAGGTTTCAGTTTTGCCTGTGTACACGGGGCCAGACAGAGTTTTATCATCCTGGTAAAGGATGTTCATGGTGCATGATTAACAAACCTGAGTGAGTGACTGGTGCAGAAACTGAAAAATGTCATAAAATTCAGTCACTGTAGCCCATAACAGTGCAAGTCCAAGTTGGTGTTAGAATCAATCCTGTCTCTTTTCAAATAGGCAAACTCATGAGTGCTTTGCTCAATGGGCTGACTGATCGTAACAGCGTGGTGCAGAAATCTTTTGCATTTGCAATGGGGCATCTAGTTCGGGTGAGCTGGTTTCTTTTAGTTGTATTTATTATATTGTTTTGAGGGGGTAGTTACACACATTTAAATGATTTGAGTCTCTCTCTGACTTTTAAAGACTGCCCGGGATAGTAGCACTGAGAAACTCCTGCAGAAGCTCACTAGCTGGTACATGGAGAAGGAAGGTATGTGGCTTTGGTTGGTATATCTGGTTTGCCCTATGATGCAGGTAATTGGTTCCTGGGGGGTGGAGATGCTGGTGAAGGCATGTTCTACTATTTTTAATTGCTGTTCATGATGCAGTATCCTAATGTGTAAATCTGTGGTTCTCAAGTGGTGGTCCATGATTTTTTCGGTGGCCCACGGGAACCTTGTCCAAAGTCACATGGTGTGAGCAGGCGCCGCCGTTAGGCTGTTTTACGCCATGTTCACAAGCACATGGCACGTCATCCATAGCGTCACTTAGGACTCAACCATGTTGTGTTGCCAGTAACTTCCCTTCTGAGGCTCTGAACGTCAGTGTAGCTGCCGCCGTCGTGCTGAGCAGATGCTTTTTTATCATGTCTCAAAAAGGAGGTGGTCCACAAAAAATTTTTTGATTGGCCTGGTAGTCTGTGGACTGAAACGAGTTGAGAACCACTGGTGTAAATGAACTAGACGAATAACTAGTGGAAAACATGTGCACCCATGTGACTCCCTCTGCCGCTTCCATGGAGTCACTCTGGATACTTGCCAGCGAGGGGGAGAAGTTTCTGGCTCCAAATGACTAAACTTTGTCATTATTTTCTTCCCTTATCCTTCAGAACCAGTCTATAGGATAGGCTGCGCTTTAACTGTTCATGCCATTGGGCGCTACAGCCCAGATGTGTTGAAGAACCATGCCAAACAGGTCTTGCCTGTGGCATTTCTGGGCATGCATGAGGTCCCAGATGAAGAGAAAGGAGAGAAAGATGATTCTAACCTGTGGACTGAAGTATGGCAGGAAAACGTACCAGGTAAGCTGACCTAGAAATTGATAGGGGCTTCCTTATAGCTGGGGCTGCTGGGTATTTAGAGGAAACAGTATCCACAAAATCTATGAAAAAATTAACTTTTAATTGTGCAGAAAACTTTTGAAAAACCAAAGGAGAATCTGTGGTATTATTTTTTTAACCAGTTGAAATCAAAACACATAAAAACTAATATTATCGTATCTTTAGGGAGCAGTTTTTAATAGGACTCGCTGCTCATCCTAACCAGGCTTTTATTATTTTTATCTTGTTTTATTTTATGTTGTTGTTGTTATATAACACAATCTTCCTTTCCTCTAAGAGACCCTGCCCACCTCTCACACTTTCCAGATATCATAGGGAGGGTTGAGTGACAAGGCAGTGGGAGTTGCTAGGTGCCAACACATGTGAAAATCAAGCCACTTATTTAGGTACTTAAATCAGGGGGTAGCCTGCTGCCTTTTGCCAGCTATTTTATCAGAAGGACGACCCAGTAGCTCTGGCTGTAGCCCTGGATTTTGGGGGGAGATGTTCAGTTCCCTGCTCTTCCACACAGGTTGGGCAAGTCGCATGGGCTCTGTGTGCCTCAGTTCCCTGTACGCAAAGTTGGGATAACCCATAATTAGGGCTCCACCAAATATATAGCCATGAAAAATGTGTCCCAGCTCATGAAATCTGCTCTCCCACTGTGAAACCAGTTTTGTGCTTTTAGCCTCCATTAAACAGATTTCATGGGGAGAACCAGTGTTTTTCAAACTGGGTGTCCGAAGCCAAAATGGAGCTGCAGGGGGGTCGGCCAGGTTATTTTAGGGCAGTTATGGTATTGCCACCAATGGGCAGCCAGAAGAGCACCTGCCAGAAGCAGTGCAGAAGTAAGGGTGGCAATTCCATACCCATGCCTCCCTTACTTCCGTGCTGCTGCCTTCAGAGTTGGGGGGTCAGTAAGTGGCAGTTTCTAACACAGGACCTAGTTCTGAAGAAAGCAGTGCAGAAAGAAGGATGAGAATACCATACCATGCAACCTTCCTTCTGCACTGCTGCTGGAGGCAGCTCTGCGTTCAGAGCCGAGCTCTCCACAGTGCTGGTCCAGCAGCAGCGCGCAAGTAAAGGTAGCAGTACTGCAACTTCTGTGACTCCCCTCCCCCCACACTCCTTTTGGGTAAGGACCCATAGACTTGCAACACTGAATTTGTAGCTGAAATCATGACACTTTTTGTTTACAACTCCCAGTTTTAGACATACAGTGAGTCAGCTGGAGGATACTGTGGTGACTCAGCTCACAGCCAGAAGAGGAGAATCCTTTTACTGCTCGAGGATCAGCTTTTTGTTCCTTTGCTGTCATAAAATTACAGCTTTCCTTTGTATTTGATACACAGGCACTTATGGTGGCATTAGATTGTATATGCAGGAGTTGATCGCCATTACCCAAAAGGCTTTGCAGTCCCAGTCTTGGAAGATGAAAGCCCAGGGAGCAGCTGCCATGGCATCTATTGCCAAACAGACTGGTACCCTGGTACCGCCCCATTTGGGAATGGTGCTCGTTGCATTGTTGCAAGGTCTGTCCGGAAGAACGTGGACGGGAAAGGTAAAGAAACAATTTGGGGCCCAGTGCATTGGGACAGGCTCTGGTGTTCAGTCCCTTAGCCCAAAAATGGTACATAGAGAGCCATAAACTTTCCCATTCCTGCAGGGAATGATTCCAAATGCATCTTGCTTTGGTTGATGGACCCATCCGGTCCTGTATGTTCCGGTGAGATGAAGAGGGGCAGTGAGGTGTTGTGGCCAGGACATACTGCTTTGTTCTGGTTTGATTTGGAGCAAGCGGAACTTGTGCATGCTTTTAAACAACACGGCCTGGAACCCCAGTAAACAGAAGATGGTGGAAATGGGGAAACTCTAGCTATGCCCAGTAGGCAATGGGTCTGAATGCATCAAGTAGCATACTTAAGCAGGCGGAGTTAAAATAAATACTTCAGGTAATGAGAATCTGGCTCTTAAGGCTACTTCATGTGCCCTGGTAGTGGGCATTTAGACACTAAGGCCCAGCTATGCTGCCAGAATAGTGAGTGAGAATCAGGCTGTGTAACTTTGGGATGTAGGCATCTCGTGAGCTGGCTCACCACGGAACTGTTCAGCACTGGGGGGGGGGGGGAGGAGATGAAAATCATGCACCTTGAAGTGGAGTGATGGAAACAATGTGCCCCTCATGGAGAAGAGTGGCATTTGGCATGTGTCTGCAGCATCTGCCTGAGCCACAGAGCGGGGAGTACCAGTGAAAGCTGTGCAGTGGGAAAGTGAAGTTGTTCTTTCTTTTGTTTCATGCTCACAGGAAGAGCTGCTGAAAGCTATCGCCAGTGTCGTCACTGCGTGCAGGTAACTGTCTCTCTAGCTAAGGCATCGGCCAAGCAAGGGTTCACTGTGCCTCTTTACACACAGTCACTGCCTTTCCTGTGTTGAAGGGGGAATTCATGGCCACTGCTCTTTCCAGGGAGCAGTATGAAATTGTAGGACTAGGTAGTTAATCGAGTCGTGGGTGCTCCCCTGTAGGTGTATGTGCGCTGCGTGCCTCTAGTCAGAGATTTTTAGTAGCAGTGTGCACAGACCCTGGCATAAGCACTCCCTCCCTCCAGGCTGTCTTGCACTGGGGGGTGGGAAGCCCCTCAGTTCCTTCCCTTTGGCCTCACAGGAGAGAGCACTTGTCCCTTCCTGATCTGCATCATTGCGTAATTGGTTTTGTTTATTTTATTCTCCCTAAAGGTTCGTTTCCCCCTCCCCCCCCCCCTTTTTTTTTAAACTCCCTTGGGATTTAAAAAATAGGACCGAATACAAACTCAAGTTTTCTTTCACTATCTGAGGGCACCCTCGCCCTGTGTTAAGAAGACTTGGTTTTTTTTGCCTGGGCTGCTCACCGTATACAACCACGAGGTTCAGGGCAAACTGTCTTCCTCAGACGTGACCCTTCATGTCACACTTTTGGAGCTGAGTTCTGGCAGGAATGCTTGGACGCACTTCCTGCCTTTCATCAGGAACAGCCACGCGAAGGTCATGATGGACTTAATGCGACTTTTACATAAAACATAGATCACTAACAGGGTGCCCGTTCTCCCTCCCTTCCCCAGAGAAGCACACTCACTTCGGAAATGGTGCATCCCTCACGGTGTGCTCCTTCCAGCACTCTACCTACCGGGGATACAGAACATGACAACCGACAGTCGGTTGGAATTTGTCCCAACCCCGAATGTGAACTGCACTCAGAGGGGCTTTGACGTCTGTTCGCCCTTTGGGGACCCTAACTACAGATCTCTTTGCTATATACCAGAGCAAGAAATGTTCTCGTTACTGCTCCTGGCCTGGCCTGGGGAAACTATGGGGAAGCCCTCATCCTCCCATGGCACTTCTTGTGTGCCTTTTCTCTGTTTCTTCTATCCAAGGCCTGGTTGAAAATTCAGTTAGACTAAGTGATTGTACTTCTTGGCCAAGACAAGTCTGAGTCCCTTTTCTGACACACTTGCCCTCACGTTCCTCCTCGGCTGATTCCTCATCTGATCTCTCAAAACACTGGCCTGTTCCTTTACCCCAACCTACGAGTCCTTCGCCTGCAGCTGTGTCTCCTGAGATCCATGGCTTAGAGGAAGAATGCTCTGATGAGCTAAAAGATGTGTTGCTACACAGCCAAAGTTGACCACTTGACTGGCTTAGCTTCAAAATGGAAATTATTCCAAATTGTTATTAATTTAAACACAGACCTAGTCTCCTCTTCCCTCCCTCTGGCTTTACACTATATTTTGGACCTCAAAACTCTCAGGATGCAGCTACACTGCAGGGCTTAACTAGAAATAAGCTATGCAAATTGAGCTACGTCCATTGCGTATCTTATTTTGAAATAGGGACCATCTACACAGCACTTATTACAAAACCGAGCACTCTTCCTCTGACTTCCCTTACTCCTCATACAGTGAGGGTTGCAGGAGTCCGAGTAAGAAGTCCTCCAGCTTGACAGCATTTTGACAGTATTTCAAAATAACTGCCTGCTGTGTAGACGTGGACTAAGTTATTTCAGAATATCGCTAGTTATTTTGGAATAGTTTTGCAGTGTAGACGTACCCTTGCTGAGCTTGGTTAAGGCACATCTTGCAGTGCAAACATCCTTCCACCACCAGGCAATCACATGCTCAGTGTTTGCTCACCTGCTGATGTGTAGATTCCTTAAGGGTACTGGGAATTTCATCCTGTGTGTGACACCACCCTCTCCAGCCTGGGGTCTGAACCTAGCTCTCAGGACTTTGACTAGACCTCTCTGAGTCCAAGGCAACGTGTTCTCTCACATGTGTCCATGAAGACACGTGTACAAGAGATGGTCAGTTTCTAATTGCCATCTCCTCAGCCAGGCACAGCAGTGATGGCACACCCACCAATCATGGCCTTTTTGAAAGGCAAAGTAACTCTCAGGCCACATCTCCAGCTTCTCTCTATTGAGTCAAATGGAAAAATGCAGAGACAACAGCCTGTTTTTTCCCAAACCCACTTTGTGACAACAGAGAGAGAATTCTGCATATTCCGTGTGTTAGAACACTAGCATTCTGCTTGGAGAGAATGTAAGGACTTGAGGAAATCTAAACGCTTCCTTTCCACAGAAAGATCCCAAATCTCTGTGATGTTGGCTCAAAGACTCTCCAATTCGTGTCTCTGGTTGCATTCATCATTGTTATCAACAGCACAGTGTGCTTCCTGCTTCCATCCAGAATCCCTATGCACGTCCACCAAGGCGGTGTCTATTTTCATCACGTTCCTTTCAGATATTCCTATCTCAGTAAGCTGTAGAGCAGCAACTTGGGCCTCTGCCCCACACACTCTGAAAACGTTGTGATCACCAAAGTTTTGACTCCCCCATG
This sequence comes from Pelodiscus sinensis, assembly GCF_052426305.1. Lineage (NCBI taxonomy): Eukaryota > Metazoa > Chordata > Testudines > Trionychidae > Pelodiscus > Pelodiscus sinensis. Next base: position 11,112,224 of record NC_143057.1, read on the forward strand.
CCGCCATCTTCTACTCCCTAGTACTCTATGTAGTAACAGACTCTACTCCAAAGTTCCAGCCTCCAGTGGTGAGTACTGCTTGGGAGTCCCCTATAGTGGAGTACCCGCAGGAACACTACTCAAAGAGGAAGTTACTCACCTTGTGCAGTAACAATGGTTCTTTGAGATGTGTGTCCCTATGGGTGCTCCACAGTTTGCCCTCCTCCCCTCTCCTTTGGAATTCTTGGTGGGGCTCTGCAGTGGAGAAGGAAGGGCGGGGCTTTCACCCACGCATGCTAGATTCCCTCGTGGTCTGCCTTGAGGCTGGGAGAGCACATGTGGACACTGCTACCAAAAATCTCCAGTTAGAGCGACAGGGGCGCACATACATCTACAGTGGAGCATCCGTAGGGACACGCATCTCAAAGAACCCTTGTTACTGCACAAGGTGAGTTGTCTACAGAAGAGAAGAGTGAGGGAGAATTTGATGCAGCCACCTGAAGGGAGGTTCCAAAGAGGATGGAGAGAGGCTGTTCACAGTAGTGACAGATGGCAGAATGAGGAGCAATGGTCTCAAGTTGCAGTGGGAGAGGTCTAGGCTGGATATTAGGAAAAAACCTATTTTTCTAGGAGGGTGAAGCACTGGAATGGGTAATCTAGGGAGGTGGTAAAATCTCCATCCCTAGAGGTTAAGTCCTGTCCCAAAACCCTCGCTGTGATGATTTAGTTGGGGTTGGCCCTGCTTTCAGCAGGGGGTTGGACTTGGTGCCCTCCAACCCTATGATTCTGTGATTCCTCATACCAATCTCTGACGGGGACAGAGACGTTTTACCTCCCCTCCCCTCCGATGTGAACCAATGTGATAGAATTGGGGCAGGGCTGAGGATTGTTGGGCACAAACCAGAGATGGCAGCAAAGCTCCTTGGTGGATGTTGGGATAGGACAGAAGGAGTGGGACGGTGAATGTCTGAAAGATAGAGGGGTGGGATTAAGAGAGCGGCTAAGGGATGGAAGAGGAAATGACTCGGGGCAAAGGAGGCTGTATTGCCAGAGTGTGAGGAGGCAGGGGAAAAACATAGGAAGTGGGAACAAGGAGAGAAGGGAACAACAGATACTGCAAGGTGGAGGAAGAGCTCCAGTATAGAAATATACTTAGAGAAGGGAGTGAATGAAGGCACAGAGCGTGAAACATTGATCTAGTTGGAACAGGTGCATGTGTGTACACTGACGAATGCTGGGAGAAGGATTTCCCTGCTACTGGTGGGAAATTCTCACACTCTGGAGCTAAGGGGTAACTTTTGCTCCTAGAGATTCTCCTCAATAGCATTCCACCAAGTAACAAGGAATCTCTCTCTCTCTTCTGAGAGAAACTTTCCAGAGGCCAGTGCCCCTAGGAAGCACCTTCCACGCCTGCATCTTCTCCTTGCACATTACTGGGTATTTTGGGGGATGGCCAGAAGATACTGTCTAGAGCACTTCGGAACAGCCAGGCCAGGCCTGGAAAAGGACCCAGCCGAGGTCTGAGCTCTTCACCAGCACCAGCAAGACTCTGTATGTGTTGGAATAACCCATTAAAAAGATGGACAGTCTGTGAATGGTGGCATGGGGATGACTGTCTTCAAGGCTTCTTGCATCACTAATAATTTACTGAGGGAATAACTTGTGTTTGACCTTCCATGTGCTTCTGGTGTTTCAGTGCAGAGCTGCAGAAGCCTGTGCCTAATCAGCCCAGCATCAACGATGTGGTCCAGGCTGTCCTGAAAGAGTGTCGCAAAGAGAACCTCAAGTACAAGATGGTTGCTCTGCGATGCACAGCAGACGTGCTGAAGGTGACGAAGGAAGACCGGTTCCAGGAGCTGGCGGACATAGTCTTTCCAATGATAAAGAAGGTGAAATTTCCACTTTTCGATGTCTTTTTTCTGCAATCCAACTGCGGGTGGGAGACCTGGCCAAGTGAATGCATGTCCGCGTGTTTCTCCCTCCCCCCCCCCCATCCTGTCCCGTCCCCCGATGCTTTGAAAAGCTCTTAGACTGGCCCAGTACAGGTGTGAATGGCTCCCATTTGCAATCCCACAGGGTTTTTCTGCCAATCCCAACTTTTGATTTGTCTAACCTTGACTCCTCGTTCTTTTGGTGAAGCTAAATGCAGTTTTCAGTGTGCAGCGCTTCTCCTGTCAGACGTTAAAATCCAAATCCCTGGCTGCTGTGTAGGAAACTAAAGATCCCGTGACACTGTCTCAAAAGGCAGGGATTTGCCCACTCTGTTTTCACAGCAGTTTTCCTCCAAACCCCCCACTGCACAAAGTTATGTCCACAAGTTGCAGCCCCCTCACCTGAATCCTTTTATAGTGTGATTCTCTTCTCTTCTTCCCGCCTCCCTGGAGTTGGAGTGAATGGAAACTACAAAGGTGGCTGCATCTTTGAAAATTAGGCCCTCTGTTATTAAAGCACTTTGACGTTCTTTTGACTAAAGACCGCATAGAAATTATTAATATTTCTGTAGCTTTTCCTGATGGTAACAAACATCAGTGAATTGAAGTTCTTCAACTATGTAGCGTGTGTGGATTATACAAGGACTAGATACAGGGGCTGGTGGTTTGGGAAGTAAACTGAGCATAATCCCCTGGTCTTGCCTGCTTCCTGGTACCTCTCCAGAATTCTCCAGAGAGCGTGGGAGCTGGTTCACCAAAGAATGACGATGAGGATGAGAACGAAAAAGAAAAAGAACTTCAGATGGAATCTCTGCTCTGTGCCTTTGAGAGCTTGGGCAAGGCCTGGCCTAGGAACGTGGAGACGCAGCGTAAGTTGAATCCAAGATAATGAGCAAAGCTGGCAGCCTGTGGATCAAGTAGCATTGGCTTAAAAAACTCTGCTCAAGCAGAAGGCATGTGGAGGAATATGTAGGGCTTTCAAGTGCCATTTGCTTGAGCAGTGGGGTCAGTCTGCTGGCTATATCCTCAGGGCAGTGATGAACAGCAGCTGGGGAAGATGCTCTGACTTTGCACCCTAAGAAATGCACACTGCATAGCCTGCCTCTCCCCAGGCTTGTCCCGCACTGACAGGTCCTTACAAGTGCACTAAATGCCATGCACCAGGGCGGGGGGTGAGACATGGAGGCCAATGTTTTCTAAATGCTGCAGGACGGCTGAAGCAGACACCTAAATAAGTGGCCTGGGTTTCCCAGGTGCTGAGCATCCACTGATGTGGATAGGAACTTCGGGACTCAGCACCGCTGAATAATCAGGTCTGTTTTTGAGATGGCAGAATGTGGATGTAGTTGCCTGTGATTAGGTCCCAGTGTATGAAGTGGTGCCTTGTCTGGACTAACCGGTTCAGGGCCCTTTGTGGGTGGGAGGATATTTTGATCTTGCAGGGTCTGACGTCTCCTTGGCGCATGAGCATGATGAAGGGAATGTTTGCTTCTGCTGGGTCCTTATTAATGTCATGACACCCTCATTTGTTGTTTTCAGGCTGCTATAGGCAAGAACTGTGCAAAGTAATGTGTGAGCGTCTGAAGCTCAGTACGTGGAAAGTGCAGCTTGGAGTGCTACAGGCCATGAACGCCTATTTTCAAGGGTAATTTTCCTGCTTGTGCTTCACTTTTATTTCATGCTCTCTCAGGCATTTCAATCCTTGTCATGAAATTGTGACAAATGCACAATTATGTTGTCTGTAATGATTCATCAGAGCAAGCCAAGCAGATCCAGAAAATAGCTTGTTTCCTTCAGCACGGGACTCATGCTGCTTTTAAATTTGCTAGGTTAATGCTTTTTGAAGAGGAGCACGCGGACCCTGGAGCTTTGACAGAAATCCTGTTGGAAACCTGCCCATCTGTCACCCACTCTTTAGGTGAATATATTTTGCCAGCAGATTGTGGGTGATGAAAAGTTCATTTAAATGGTTGGCTCCTGGGAGTTGGCTGGGGATGTATTAGAATCTGTCTTTCTGGACATGTTCATTGAAGTGCAGTCTGTAACCTTATAGCCCACAACCTTGAATTCCCCTTAAATATCTCCCTTGGAATGACGGTTGAAGACTCTATTTCCCATGATGCTTCGACCAGAGCAGGAGTGCCCCTTTTTTTCCTCAAATAGTAATTTTTTAAATTTATTTTTATTTTATTTTTGTGATGGGAGATTGGTGTGGGTGCCTCTCGGGGCTGTACTTTCCACACATCCATAACCTCGCCTGTTTAAGTGTTTCCCTTGCAGAAGATAAGTCACAGAGAGAACTGATATTTTAATGAAATATAATTTTACCAGTCTCTTCGTTTAGCCTTTTTTAATAGCTAGGCCAAATTCATACCCAAAACCATAGCCCATATTTATCTCTGGGTACAGTTCTGTCATAGCCACTGGAGTTACACCAGAGACTAGACTGGCCCTACATAGCTGTAGATTGTTGTAATGAGCCAGGCATCCACAGACTATTCCAGCTGGGATTTTTTTGTATCTAGTGAAGTTATGAATTTAAGCTTAAAAATCAAGCACTAAAAATCCTGGCTTCCCTTCTCCTGTCTGTAAGAAAGGAAATTCTTCCCTACAGACCTATGCTCTGTGCTAGGGAGGTTACTGCAGAATCAGCTGTCAGTGTCCTCTGGTTCTTGAGCCAGTAAGACCGAAGGTCGCATCAGCTTGTCCTTGATTCTGTCTTTGAAGGAGGAGGGCAGGGGACTTGCTGCCTCTGGGAAGGATTTAGAGGGAAGGGATTTGCTTTGATGCTCGTCCTCATGAGCTTGCTCAAGCTGAATCTAGTCTGTAACCACGGCCTTTTTATACATGGCTTCAGACTTCTCGGAGGAAAAAAAATGCTGCATTTTTTCCAAATCTCACTCCGATTTGGGTTCTGAAAGCTCTCCTTTCTCAGCTGTGGAGGAGGAGTCTGACTTGTCAGAGGAGTCTCTTCAGGATTATTTTGTACCTTTTCCTCCCCCTTTTTATTCCTTGTGGGCTTTTTTGGTGAGCTTTGTGAGCAGTGGTGGCCGGAGTGCACCCAGACTTGCTGTGTGCAGATCCCGGAGGAATTTCTCCCTGGCAGCGCTTTCCTTCACGGTCCCATGCTTCTCAAGCAGGGGTAGGGTCCTCTTATGAGAGTTGTCTGACTTGTATTGGGGAAGGCTGGATGAAGTCCTCATCAGAGCCTCTCTTCACCCAAAAGAGGGCAGGAGTCCTGATTGGGCCGGGGAGGGGGCTCATGCCAATGCAGGCACTAGGGGTTGGTTGCTTGGAAGTGGCTGGGCACAGTTTTCCCTTTTGTTGCTCCTGGGAAGGATCCCTCATGTACAGTGCACCCTTGGGATCTAGACTTGCACTTGTGTGGCCACTGCACCATGAGGTAAGGGAGCTCAGCAGGAAGGTGTTGCAGTAGAGGCTCTGGTGGCTGTATCTGCACAGACTCCCACCCAGAAAGGTGGAGGGAGGGAGCCTTGAGATCCAGGAGAAATCAGGCCTGATAGAGCCTGAAAAGGGCAGTAAAGGGATGGGAGTAAATGAACCGCCTCTTGACTGCAGTTATGGAGGCAGAAGACCTGGCAGCAAGTGGGAGGAGGGGGTGTGGGCGTGGTCAGCACACACCGATCCAGCTGTGGAGCACCTCTGGGACCTGTACAATGGAGGGGAGCTCCCCAAGCCTCTCAGCTCCGTGAGAAGCTGGGCTGCAGAAAGAAACCATGGATGAGAATCTGCACTGCCCCTTTAAAAGAGACCGTTTGTGCCCTTCCAGTCCTGTTGTACTCCCAGCACAGGCCCCTGCTCCCCACTACTGCTGCCTGCAGAGCCCGTGTTGAGGACACTGTCCCAATGGCAGATACAAGGCTCTTTTTATGCCACTCCAGTCCTTTTAGACCAAAGAGGACCAGTGCATGAGTAAGGATTGGCCTTTGCACCCCACTGGTTGAGGACCAGGGAAGCTGTTGTATAAGATATGGTCATGGGAAAACAACTTGACCTCTGGTAACTTTGGCCATATGCTTGGCAGTGAACACCCAAATAACATAACCTAATATCCTGTTTGTTTAGGAAATACCTGGGTGGTTATTTTAAGCATTGCTGGGCCACAGGTTTGTGGAAAGGAGGTTCCACTATGTAAAGCTGTTTCTCAGGGGCGGTCTGACGGCATAGCAATTTCACTGGCTTTGTTCTTCAACATGCAGAGTGCTTGCCTTGTGGGTACTGTATCATGATGCTTATCTAACATGGTTGGGGAGTCTGTGTATTTGCAAAAGCTTCAGCGGGGTAGCCGAGTTAGTCTGTAACAGGAACAACTTAAAAAACAACACACAGTCCAGAAGCACCTTAGAGACTAACAAAACATGTTGATGGCATGAGCTTTTGTGTGTACAACCCACTTCTTCAGATGACAGATGTGTATTGGCAGACTCTAGGCTGTTAATTCAGTTGATTACCAGTGGGGGATTTCTGGGCTGGCTTGTGAGATGGACAGGTGTTCTGCGCTACAAAATCTGAAGTTGTTGGTGCCAACCAATGGCTAATGCTGCATTTGTGCCAGTGAGGTATAGTCAGCTTTGAATGCATTTTTTTCCTCCACAGAAAATAAAAGCTACACCTCCATCAGAACAGAAGCATTGTCTGTGATAGAACTGCTGCTCACCAGACTTAAAGGTGAGGTTCTTTGTCTGCTTATCACGCAGAAGATCTGAGTCTGAGACTCCAGCTCAGTTTGTGGCCCCAAGGCCTGGAAGAGTGGAGAAGGTGATACCTTTTGTTGCTCTGCATTTATTCTGCAGGGTGACCAGCTGCACATAGTCCTTTTCATCTGGAAGGACAGTGTTGACATGGGGTGGAGGCAGGAAAAGTGGGAGGCAGACATTCTGAGTTATGCTCAGAGAAGCTGTGGATGAATACTAAGGTTAGGAATACATGGTATGCCCCCTTTTTGGTGAGAACCCTTCAAGAAGGAGGGTAGTGGAGCAAGCACAGGCCTGGGAGTTAGGCTATCAAAGTTCTGTCTCCAGCTCTGGCCTGGACTCAAGGTATCAGATTTTTGCATTGTGCTCTGGCCCATCTGTGCTGCTCCCTGGTAGGTACTGGTGCAAATGCTGCCTGCCCCCTGGAGTTTTGCCAATGCAGGAAGTACTTTTCTTCTAACACTTGTGCTGAATGTAGCCCCTCAGTCTCACTTCGGGGTTCCATCCCCTTTAAGACCTGAACAGGGACTGTGTAAGGCAGGCTGAATTTCCCCCATATGGTTGATAATTGTGACCGATCCCCTGCCTGAATTTTGATTTGGGATCAAGCATAGAAATCAAAGCAGTTCCTGTTTCATAACATTCAGGGGCCTAGTTACTTTGGATCATCCTGGTATTCATATGAAAACTGTCTCTCCTTATCCGTGCAGAGTCTAAACAATGGGACAGCCTGCCCCTGGAAAGCAGAGAGCTCCTCATTGGTTCGCTTACTACCATGGTATTGGACAGCAGACCTGAGCTGCAAGAGAAAGCCTCTTTATTGAAGAAAACACTTGAAAACCTTTACTAAATAGTAAAACACCAACAGCAAAGTGCCATGTAAAACAAAAAAGTGCAGTGTGATCTGAAAACCAAGGGGGGAAATGAAGACTAATCTGTAGCATGCATCATTCCTTGGCCAAAATAAAAAAATGCCTTAATTTCTGTTCCCCACTAATTGTATTTTACTGTTTTAAAGCATCTGATTTGTAAACAACTTCGAAGTTGTGGAAAAAATATTTGCATCAGTAAATACCTTTAATGATCTGCCCTAGAAGACTTAGGTATGTGTGACCTAAAAAAGTATTAAGGGCAAGAAGAATCCTATTCTTAAATTAGGCAAAGTATGTAACTTACTCTGGATCCCAAATAAATAATTGCTGAAGGGAGCTGAAGAACCTAGAACCCTGGAAAGTTTAAATGCTTATTTTCATTTCACCATGTCTTGCAGGTGGAGGTTTAATAGTTGATGCCCAAATAGTGAGTAGTCTCTCCGGGAGATCAAGGGTTGAAATCCTGCCTCTATTGAAATCAATGGCAGAACTTCCATTGACTTCATTGAGGTAAGATTTAATCACAGAACACCCATCTTTCTACTAGCCGTCTGGTCCTCCCTGACACAGAGTACTGTTGGCTTATTTCTTCCATTTCTGACTTGAGTGGATTTAGCAAACCCAATCCCCTGCTTCACAGCTAACAGATCTTACCTCCCAAATTTTAAATGACAACTATTTTCTCAAAGTATGCACATGAAAGAGCACTTTAATGGGCTGTCTGGGATTGGTTTGGATCTGTAAGAAAGGACAGGTGCGTAACACTGCTCTTCTCAAAGTTGTTTTGCATGACACTCCTTAACTGCAGCAAAAAAATACCACTCCCCTTTTTCTAGAAAATGTTTTTCCAGAGTGTTCAGTTTGCCATGATGGAAGTTTTTTTATAGTAGTAGGGTTTTTTCCAGTGTTTGTACTACTGTTCTTGCTTTGGAAAGCTGTAACAATTTAAACTTCTCAATGTTTGTAACATTCTGTATCCTATCAGTTGCCAGTCTACATTGGTTTCTAGCAAATACTTTTAATTTGCACTTAAGACCATATCTGCATTAACATGGAGTAAAAATTGTGATTAGATATCCACTACCCTTCCTCTCCCCCACCTCCCCATCATCTTCTTCTCAGAGAAAAGGCATAAACCTGGATGCTGTGACAACAGGCTTTAGAAATGTGAAACAATCACTGTAACCTGAATGTGGATTGGGCATTGCTTTGCTGATTGTGTAATAAAATCATGAGTGTTGGCAATCTTGCAGCCACAGAGTTCAGCAGAGGAAGATTTGTCATTTTCTTACATGCTCCCTCTAATCCCTTTCTGATTTAATCTGTTGGGATGAGAATCTTTCAAATAACTCCACCAGGGATCATTACTCTCTGTTGCTGGCACGTTCAGGATTGGGTCTTCAATACCTACCTTCCATGTGCTAATTTCACATTCAATGCTTTTGCTACTGTATAATCTTAATCTGCTGTACCAAGGGGAAGGGGCAATGTAGGCTATGCCCACCTGATCAGTAAATTTCAGCCAGTGATGGGGCAAGACTTTGATAAGTGCTTCTGTATCTGAAAACCTCAGCCTGCACTAATGCGAGTCATTAGCACACATTAGGCAATTCTTTGGTGCTGAGAGTTGGTGCTAACACATTTGATCTACTACTTAGTGGCAGGGAGCTGCTGTTTGTTTACATTGTTTGGCTAACCAAGCACACTTGTAAATTTTAAGAGCTTACTGGACAAATCACTTAAGATGGTACCATTTAACAAACAACTTACCTTCCATGAAATCTTTTCAGAAGAGCTGATTTTTGTACAAGATGAGAATTCCCCTATGTTGCTTTGCTGTAGTTGTTCATCTAACTTGTTCTTTCATACAGTTCAAAGCAACAGACAGTTACAAGTGCTCCAAGTCTCTGGGATACCTTGATTTCAGCATGGCTGTGTGTATTGAGGCAGTAGCTAAGATTAGAGCCAACTGGCTTAACTGCCATAGCCAATGTTTTTCCACTAGGTCTTTAATACATAGAACATATTCTATAAATTCTATTGACATCTGGACTGACAGCTGTGGTCAGGATTGTGAAGTTGGAGACCGTTACAATCTCAGACTCCTAAAGCAATATGTTTTTAAATGATTAAAAGTGTGGATTCAGAATGCTTTTAAAGCATGTGCCGATCGATACACAGACTCTACCTGCACAGACGTTGCTATGAATTTAAACAAAGGTTTGATTTCCCCCTTTTCATTTGTAAACTTGACAAAACAAATAGATGTGGCCTTCCTAGAGTTTTTCCTCTGAAAGTGATTGCACTATGTAAAACACACTGTATTTTGCCCAACGGGCATTTCTTGTGCTGCTGCAATGCTGCTTTGTATACCAAGAGTGAGGTGTGCAAGTCTGACACTAGCACTCATTCTAATCTGCAAGCTGTTGCTTAACTGGATGTATATTAAGAGTTTTCTAATGTTGCAAGGGTCTCCACTGAATTCATTGCAAGCTGTATGTGGCTGTTGAAGTATGTAAATGGACTGATTGAAGGAACACCCACCCACTTACCAAAAGGTAACATTAAATAAAGGTGCATGACCTGTTCTTGGAAGCAACTTGTAATTTTTTCCCTACAAATGTGTCAGTTTCAACTATCCAGCGCCATGAGCTTCAGCTACCAAAATGCACATTAACCCCTCCCTGAAAATAGCATGCAATGCTGAGCAGCTCCCAGCCAGAGCTTTGGTACAGAAACCATATAGCAAAGCAAGAGTTCACAGTGGCCTTTTTGGCATGGGAGTGTTTTGCTATTGAAAAAGTACATCCCATGCACAACTGCACCCTACATGAATAAGCCATCTCACTAACTGCATGCATGCTGGGTTGTGCAGTGTTGCTGTAAGTTCTAAGTGGCTCTACTACTGGGAAGTATTTTGTTTGGTCTGCCCTAAAGGAGCCAGAATGGATAATAAAGATAGCAACTTCAACAGGAGAGGTTGAGAGCAGTCTGTATCAAATCAGCCCATACTGCTGCTTAGATAAAAGAGCCACCTTTTCCAATACTTTCTTTCCCCTCTGGCAGCCCCAACAAATTCTCCAACTGCTAGGCTCAACAAGGTCAATAGCAGCAGGTAGTGGGTTCCCACTTATGGAACACTAAACAGAGCCAGACAACTTTCTTCAGACCAGATTTATCCAGGGGCAGGATTTAGGTAATGCCCACTATCATTAGCCACATACATGAGCTAACACAGCAGCTCCCTGGTTAGGCTGTTGGCTGCATTCTAAGGCATATCACTGGTCACCATTTCTTCACACACAGACCTTGGGAAATGGGCCAGTCCTTGCCTACAGACAGCTCCCCAACCTGAAGCAAGTATTTACCTGCAGCCACACAACACAGCAGAAAACACCCAGGAAGCTCTCTGCAACAAACCCCATTGCCAATTCTGTGATGGTGTCACTTGTGTAGATATGTTGACAGAACATAGCCACAAGATGATCGGGGCCAACATACCATCAAGTGTCACAATATCCCTCTGCCATGTACATTGGCCAAACCAGTAGGGGAAAACTAATCTCCCTGGGCATTCAGTAATGGATCTGAAAGTAGCTACTAGAACTACCCTTGGCCACAGGTGTTCTAGGTGCTATGGACATGTTATGAGGCTAGAGGCTTTGACAAGGAAGGAACTATCTTCCACTGTGGCTCAGGAAGGGAAAAAACATCAGTAAAATGGTATTATTGGGAAACCAGATTAGCACCTAACTAGAGGTGGACTGTGATTTCAGGAAGAGCAAATGAAAAAACTTAGGAAAAGTTAAACTTGCTGCGGTTAGGTACTGCACTGTGGAAGATGCACTGCATACTGAACACCATGTCCAATTAAAAGGAATCATCGCTGGGATTTGGTACAATGGCACATCTGGTTTTTTAGTTCCATTTCTGATATTGACAAGAATTTGTTCACTGCCAGGGAACAAAGCTACTACTATCCCTTCCAGATCCAGTATCTATATGAAAAAAGCTGAAAGCTCCAGAAACAATTTTAAGAAAGCCACCAGTAGATCCTGTGGCTCCTGGCAGAGCTCCAGGTGAGTTCGGATGGAGGAAACTTCTTTTCAGCAGTAGTTTGTCATCTGAAGAATTTTGACGAAAGTCAGCAAGATACCTGAAACAAAAAACAGGACTATGTAGCACTTTAAAGACTAACAAGATGGTTTAATAGGTGATGAGCTTTCTTGGGCCAGACCCACTTCCTCAGATCAAATAGTGGAAGAAAATTGTCACAACCATATATACCAAAGGATACAATTTAAAAAAAAAAGAACACATGAAAAGGATGCTTAAATTCGACACTTTATACTCAAGTTTGAATAAAGATGCTAATTATCTTACCCATTACAAAGATGCTTCCCCAATTATCACCTCTAATATCAATAGCTCACAGACATTTACCCCCATCCGCCTTCTGTTCTGAAATTTGATTTGTTCTTTTCATGTGTGTTCATTTTTTTAATTGTATCCTTTGGTATATATGGTTGTGACAATTTTCTTCCACTATTTGATCTGAGGAAGTGGGTCTGGCCCACGAAAGCTCATCACCTATTAAACCATCTTGTTAGTCTTTAAAGTGCTACATAGTCCTGTTTTTTGTTTCAGCTACACCAGACTAACACAGCTACATTTCTATCAGCAAGATACCTGAAAGAGTTGATCCAGAATCAAACAATTCTTGCAGAATAACTTTCTCTTTAATTCAACTAATTATTGGTTATTAACTACATAACTGATTAACCCCAGACTAGTCTGAAGCAGGTATTTCAAACTTAATTAATGCCACTCAGTTAAGTGGTTACTTACAAGGTGAGAAAAGAAAAAGTCATAACAGCTTGAGTCATTTATTGAAAATACAAAAAGTTAAATATTAACATGACAATTTTAGCACATGTACCAAAGTCATAGCTTTGGCCAGTAAGACACCTTCTTCCTTTTGCTTTTTAAAAAAAGTCAGCGGTATAAACTAACATTTCATTGTTATGTTGTATTCTTTAGCAAACAACTCTCATAAGTATTTTCAATTGCCTTTTGATAAAAAAAATTTAAGAATTCTTTTAAGCATTTAGTCTGCAGTTCCTATTTGCATGCCTTACTGATATTTCACACATTTACATGATGTCAGAATATAAAAACCTGTTTCTCCTTTTTAAAGAATCATGATAGGAAGAAACAAATTATAATGGAGGAAAACATTAAATTGTGTGTGGGACAAAGAACAAACAAATTAGGGTGAATATGAAAAGGTTAAGCCAATACAAGGACTATGCTTTGTCTGAGAAAAAAGGACAGTTAGAAATTCAAATGTGAAACACAAAAAAGGAAGGTAAGTAGGATAACAGAGGAAATGTCTATAAAACATGGAAAGGCAAAAGTGAGTGCAAATTCAGTCCAGATTTTTCTTTAGAAAACCAAATACAATGATAATTCTAAATATGAATTACAATCAGAATGTATAGAATAAAAACTGGCCAGAGTATTTACCAACTCACTCATGGTCACTTCAGGTTTTTAAGTTGGCAATTTAGTACTGTTTTTACAATGGCCTTTCTAAGTCTCTTCAAAATAAAGACAACACACATAGGACATTCTACCCAACTGCTGCAGATGGAAGTTTGCTCTTCAAGCATCCACATATGGTCTGGGTCTATTCTTTTGTTTTGCTGTGTCAGCTTTTTTCTGTGCAGGTACACTACTTCCATTCTGCGACTGAGTATATCTTGCTACAGTGGATACACCATCTACAAACTTGGTCTTGTAGAGGACATTTGCATTGTTGAACATCCCATCCTTCAAGGATACCACAATGAACTAAAGAAAGAAAAACGTTTCCACAATATAAAAACTATAATCTGAATGCAAAAAGATAATAGAGATTTTTAAAATGAAGATTGATAAGGATTTTATAAAGTAATATCAGGCATGGAGACAGTCTAAAAGCAACAGTTTAGTTTCACTGCTCCATTTAGCCTAACTGGTTATTGTCCATTCCCCTGGGCACTAGTTCTCCAGAAACACTCCCAAATGTGTCACCTGAAACCATATCACCTCCCTTGCCCAAAACACAGACAGGATATGACTCCGGTCTAGGATTGAGATCATGGAACTTCACAGTGATTATTCTGCAAACTAAAGCATTTTTACAGAGTTCTGTTCCAGTCTTTTTTTCTCACCTTCTAGTGTAAAACTCATTACTTTCCCCAGGTTGTTTTCTTAGTAACAAATTGCAGTAGCTGGTACAGAGCTGTTACATATTAGCAAATACGAAGGGTTTTGTCCATGAATTAATCCATCTATTAAGTTCTATACTTAAAGAGATTTGAGGACTCCCGCTCTAAACGTATAACTTAACCTTTACAAATAGTGCCAGGAATCAGTGGAGAGAATCTTCATATCACTCCAATGTTTGTTCATCTGGCGATCACGTGGTATTCATGTACAAGAACTTAAGGGCACTTTTATGGCCCAACCACACAATCTAAAGCAGAATCAACATGGGTTTGACAGACCCCCCTCACCTCATCCCAGCTCCGCAATCTGGTCTTCCTGTTACTGAGACTCATTTGAAAGCTCTGAACATACTTTTACTGGCAATTGTGGTTGGAACACTTGCTGCTGTGAAACAAACAAATGAGACCCACTCATGCAAGTGGGAAAGACTGAAGGAGAACTACCTTCCAGCTGTCAAGGGAGAGTTAAGTGCCCTTCTCAACTATAAGGAAGGAGGCTCACCTCCTATCTGTTAGTTTCAAGTTGTTTGTTCATGGTTTGATCTGAAATGAAGGGTCCTTATTGCCTAGTACACGAGCTTGTTTTTTGGCCTAACCAAAAGTTTTGGGACTTATGAATATAGAAGATCTAAACACTTTACACTTCCCCAGTTGTATACTCACACTCTCTTGAAGAGTAATGAACTACTCAAACCACTACATATTGTTATTTCATTTGCAAGATCATACCTGGGAATGTCTGAAGTGAGTGCGAAGCATCTGTCCAATGTTCTGTGTGTGAGAAAGATCAAGGGCTGCATCTACTTCATCTAAGATGTAAATTGGAGCAGGTTTGAAGAGAAGCATGGCTAAGATCAGGGACAAAGCCACCAAGGACCTAAAAACAGACCAAAGACAGATAATTCTTATAAACTACAGGGGAAAAATATTTCCTCTCCCCTTTGGCTACTCTTCCAAAGCAGCTTTGCTGCATCCAGGACATTCTGTTGAATGTAGACAGATATGAGATGCTCTGGAGCAGTAGTACACACACCATGGTTTGATATACTGAAACTCAGATTTCTGCCCAAAAGTTAAGATATTAAATAGCCTTTAAAGATCTCTCAGGTTGGTTTGTTACTTTGCAACAAAACTCACAATTGGAACTTCATTCTCATGATCTACCATCAAGGGTGGGCAATAATTTTTGCAGGGGGGCCACTCCACCAATTTTGGAAGGGGTAGGGCCTCAGGCGGAAGGAGGTTGTTCCATCTAGGTGAGGTCTGCCCCTGGTAGGGGGAGGAGACTTTCCATGTTCCCCCACCCCCAGGCCAATCAGACTGGCCTGGGGTGGGGGAGCATAATCTTTGCCCCCCACCTCTGCCCTGACAGGGGTGTGTGGTGCCTAGCGAGAACTGCCAGCTGTTTTGAATAGCTGACAGTTCCCTTTAAGCACCGTGTGCCCCTAGTGGGGAGAGGAGACTGTGTGCTCTCGCCGCCTCCACACCTCAATTGGCCTGGGGGCAAGAGAGCGGCAGGGCAGCCTCAGGCTGGATCAAACAACTTGGCAGGCCAAATATGGCTAGTGGACCCCTATCTTGCCCACCCTTGGTCTACACTGTTGCTATGATAGCCAGTAGCTAGTCTGGAAAGGGGGTGGGGTCTGGGAGGGAGTTTGGGTGAAAGAGGCAGTTGTAACCTAGGACAAGGAATTAGGGCAGAGGGAGGTTGGGTCATGACCTGCGGCAGGCAACTGGGGTGCAGGAGGAATGCAGGGGTTTGGGTTGTTACCTTGAGTAGGGGATTGGGATGCAATGGGTCCAGGAGGGGGAAAGAGGGTTTTGCTTTTGTGGGGTAGAAGGCAGGACTGGAGAGGCAGAGGATTGGGGGAAGGAGGGGCTGGGGTGCCAGAGGCAGGCTCTGACTGGGAGACTTTTACCTGGATGACTCCCAGCCAGCAGCCCAGCAGGTTTTTTAGGCAGCTAGCCAGCCTGCTTGTTCCACCCCCGCACAGGCTGCAGGGGCCATGTGCAATGATGAATAAGAGAGACTGAGGGGAGAGAGGAGTGGTGCTTTGCCCACTGCTTGTTTTTCAAACAGGCAGCTCCTATTGGGCAGAAGTCAGCCAATGGGTTATCCCAGGGGCAGGAGCAGCCTGACGGCCAGATCCAGCCCTAGGCTGCATTTTGCCCAGGCCTGTTGTGGGGGATGGAGCAGTGTTCTCAAAGCAGGCTGCAGGGAACCAGCGCCAATGGGCACTACAAGGCTCTGTGGCTGCAGAGTTCTTAGATAAACAAAGTGGAGCAGACGGTTATTAGCTCTCTCAAAGTGGGGCCATAGCCCACTTTGAGAAACACTGGTCTAAAGCATTCAGTGACATGGTGGTGGTACTTCTGAACCAGGGGACCACCACATTGTACTTAGGAATCAGAGTCTACAAACCAAACGTGGGAATCTTCAGTGTTGCCAACTCCTAAATATTATCAAATATTTTTAGAGTTACTGCAACTCTTGTAATTTATTTCACTTATGCCACTTCTCAACAGCACAATTTTGTCTTAATTCCTGTGAAAAGCAGTGTACTCATCAATTATTTAAATTGATCTTTGTTCTTGAATGACTCCATTATGTAGATACATAAAAGTTAGCCCAGCACTTTACATTACAAGCTCTGGATGTTAAAGTGTGAATCGATAAAATACACCTGTATTTTATTTAAGGAAAGCAAAGTGGGAAAAGAAGACCAAATCTGCATGGCATATTATCAGACTACTATACACAAGATGGGAAGGAGAAAACAAAAAGCATTAAAAATATATATATCACACCAACCTTTGACCTCCACTAAGTTCTGTTAAATTTTCCTTCCAGGTGTTTCCTAAGGCAACCTTGAATTCCAGACCATCTAGGACAGTTTGCCCCTCAGGGGCTGCCAGCATAGCATTGGCCCCAGGTAGAAGAGTAGAGAAAATTGAACCAAAATCTTTGTTCACCTAAAAATGAGACCACCACAAATATTTCTAACCATCTTTGAATCATTAACAGTAATTGTTGTATACTTAAACTAAGAGCCTTATAAACAAACACTTCATTTCTGCTCCCTGTCATCACTTTAATTTAATCTGATGGAAATGGATGTCCAACAGAAACTTAGAATGTGCTAGATGACAAGAGACTTTTTGTTCCATAGCTCAAAATGTAAACATGAGATCCCCAAACTCTGGGGCATGAAGAACCAAAGGGGCAGGGTTGGTGTGTATAGCTGGGACCTGGGGTAGATGGCATGTCACCTAGCTCTGTTCCTGGCCTTGTGCCCCCGGGCCCCCTTGCCTCATCTGTGTCCCATCCCATCCCCACCCGCTGAGCCATGGCCACACTCTTAGAAGGTGAAAGCTAGAGCTGAAATAACATACCTTTTGCCAGGCAATATTCAAAGCTTCATTTTTCTTTTGGTCAAGCTCTTCGATAGTAGCAAGAATTTTAGACTTGTCATTCTCTACAATTCTTTTTCTCTTCATTAAGTCATTATACTGGTTCAATTAGGAGAGAAAATTGGTTTCAATTAACTTTGTTCTTAGCATGTTTGGCTCTAATCCCATAAATACTCAGATGCTTAATTTTAAGCACATGAGTAGTTTTACTTACCAGATTAAAACTTATCAAGGCTTTCAGTAATTTATTCTAAACATATTTTGAAATTTGCTATAACCACGGCTCGACAATTAGTGTAATCTACTCGCCCGTGGCAAGTAGATTACAAGCCAGCACAGCCACGCAGTGCGGTCAGCTCATGTGCCTCGTGCTGAACCGCGCAGCTGGCGAGCAAGGCTCGCCGCCCTCTTGGCAAGCCCTGACTATAACAATTAGCAAATGGTAAAACTAAACCCCGAGGGATGCTTCCCTCCATCCTGTAAACAGTGGTTGTCATTTTTACCACTTAATTACCATTTGGCACCAAAGCTATGGAAAATGCACTAAATCTAGCCATCTATTGCTATACTGAAGCTAAAATGTCACTTGGCCAACTGTTCCAACACCATGGGCTCATATTTTTGGCAAGGAGTTCTTTTTTATTTAATACTCAAAACAGTAGTATCATCTGGGTATTTAGATGATATTGCTGTAGACACAGTAATGCCGGTATGATACTCAAAATGCAATTTTAAAAAAGGAAACTCAGCTTTTATCACTAAAAGTCAATCAATTGCTAATGCATAGTCAGTTAAAATGTATTACCATCCAAGTATAACTAAAAATGGTTCATGCCATTGACTTCTGAACAAAACAATGTAAGGCTCAAGCAGAGGAACTGAGTAGTAGTGTGCAGGTGATATAAACCATGTTACCCATAAATAGATATGCCACAAATTGTACCGACTCTTGAGGTTGAAGCAAGAAATGTTTACCCTTTCTTCTGCCTCTGAAAGCATGTTCATAGCTCTCATATTGACATTCCTTCCCAGCTTCTCTTTTTTCTCCTGTAGTTTCTGCAGCCTCTGGCCTGCTTCTTTAGGATTGTTAGTTTTAAAATCATACGCCGTGTTAGGCTGGCCAAAAAGCTGTTTCTCTGAAGCTATCCACTCATAGTCTTTCAGCAGTTTAGCCACCTGGAAACATGTACAAAGTACATATGTTCAGAGCATTTATGTGAAAAAGAACTGGCATCCTAAGTTGTTTTACAACATTAAATCTCAGTATACAAAATACAGATTGAGCATCAAAAGAACATTGACTTAAGGGCTGAAGAAAAAAAAAAGTCAGACAGGTCAAAACATGGAGAAAGTTTTTGAATGGGTGTTTGACCTTCTGATTTAAACTTAGATTTTCCAAATAGCACCACAATGCTCTTAACACTGTCTTCAAGTCAACCTTCTTTAATAGGCTTGTCCAGCAGATATAACAGTATCTGCTTCATTGGTTCTCTCCCAAACAGACATTCTCTGTTGGCCTATGGGACAATGTATGGATAAACACTTGTGACTTTTCTCTCCTCTGAGATATTTCTCAGCATTGAGAATGTACCAGTATAGCAGTGCATAGATTAAAAAAAAGACTTCATTGCCCATGGTCACTGAAAACACCACCTCTGGTTACTGTAGTCAAAGAAGGGAAGAGTTCTCTGAATACCTTGGCAGCAGCATCAGTAGTCTCTCGCTTGTGTTTATTGATGTTATGTTCTAGCTCTTTAACCTTAAGCTGAGATTCATTATTTTGTTCTCTGTATTTTACAGTCTCTGTAGATTTGGCTTTAATTTCTTTATCCTGGGCGGTGATTACTTCCTTTTGCTTGGCCAGTTCCTCCTGAGCTTTCTTTACAGATGCCTGTAAAACAAAAAGGGCATACTCAATTCTCTTTTAACCAATTTGTATGATACATTTATTGTGAAATTCAGTCAAGGATAAAAAGGCTGCAGAAAGGTCCTGTAGACTATCTACATATTGTGTGATGGAAAAAAAATCCACATCAAACTGAATAATCTATAGTATGATGTTTAATAGTCTATATTTCCAGCTACACAGAGATGAAAAACATATTAGAACCAAGTTGTCTTTAGTATTCAAAATACCTCCAGTTTTTCTAGACCTACCTTTGTCTTAGATACTTCAGATGCCATAGCATCAATCTGATCCTGGTAAGATTTGATAGCTTCCTTCACAGCTTCAATCTGTTGTTTATAGGAGGCCTGTTCTCGTGTTAGCTCTTCTAATTCCAGAACTAATGCTTCAACTTCCTAAACAGATGATATGTTGAACATGTATTAAAGACTAGACTTGAATAGAGAACTGTAATATTCAGCTTGCTTCTGACTAAAGACTGCAGAAGGTCAAAAGTCAACAGTTCCACAACCACAGCTGTAACATCATTGTAACCAGACAGCCTCAAAGGAAGGATAGAGTATATGATTCTAGAATAAATCATGTATCATCAATTTCTGTATGTGTCACTGGCTACAAAATATCATCCATGCACTGAAACCAATAAGGCAGTGGTCTCCAATGCGGTGCCCACGGGGAATTTATGTGCACCCGCCGAGTGACATGCCCAAGCCATTCGTGCGCCCCGGACCCCAGCCTTGCGGCGCATGCGCGGCCCCACTGGCAGCCGCACAGCGCTTGTGTAGCCCCGCCCCCAGAAGCCCCAAAAGGTTGGGGACCAGTGCAATAAGGTTTAAGAAAATCATAAGCGCGCACGCACGCATGCACGTACACACTTCTGCTTAATTGTAGAGGCTTTTCAGGATTGTGGAACTTACTACCAACAGTGGAAGATTTACCTGCTGTTTTTCTTTCATTTTTTTGCTGGAAGCATCTGCCTTTTTTTTGGCACCATCTAGCTTCTGTTGGGCATCTTTCAATTCCTTCTCACGCTCCACTTCAGCATTTTTCATTTTGTTCTCCAGCACTTTATATTTTTCTTCTGCCTTTTTCTGGATGTCCTTGGTTTTCTTTAGTGTCTCTTCACTCTCATCTGAATCAAAACGTACAATATTGAACCTGGCAGTTCTTCCAGCCCCTGACTAAACCTCTACAAATATGCCTATAGGTCAGAGTGCCATATCAATTTAACAAGGCTTAGTACAAAAAAAAAAAAAAAACCCCCACCACATTTACTAAGTTGGGTTTTTTTTGTTTTTTTGCTTTTTAACTAAAGTGCTGATCTCATAAATTTCAGCATTCCCTTGTCCATAGATTACTATAAATGTTACCTAAATACTACAGCACACAAAAAATATATGGGAGGATACAGTAAGATTGAAATTCTCTCGTTAAATTAAACAAAAAATAAGCTCGCTCTTTATATGTCAAATAAATACACATTTTACATAACACACTAATTCATTGAATGGTAATCTACCAATCTTTGGTATCCTATCAGTTCCTTCACTCCTAATAGTGTCAGACACTACCACTATATATGCCAATTTTTTTCTCTTGAACCTGTTTGCTTTTATTATTCCTTCTTTCCAGATCTCCTTTATATGAAAACGAGTATTTTTCAAATGATTTCTCAGGATTCAAACTACATACGATGCAAATGCTAAACAAGAAAATCAGCAATCTTAACTGTATACTCATTTGAGTTGGTCCATTGTTATTTTAATTTACAACTTTTTTTGAATTTGTTAAACAAAAATCCCTAAAATTAAGTTTTAATGGAACTTAAAAGGGATTAGATTTATTCAATCCCAAAAGCAAATAAAAGTCTACTCTGAATAACCAAATAATGTTCTTCACATTTTCAGCAACTTGTTCTCTCACCAATTGTTTTCTTAAGGGTGTCCAGCTCCTCTTGCTGTTTGTGATAGGCACTTTGCTGAAGTTTAGTTTGCAATATCTCTGCTTCTTCTGATTTCATCTCCCACTGCTGCTTCAGTTGGCGATACCTTAACAGATCATAGCAGACACAATCAGATGTATTCACATGATAAGTTACAGGCATACCACTACTGTAGGGTACATACCAGTGTTCCCTCTAATATTTCCCACCCCGAGCAGCATAAATTTTTTTATTTGCACCAATATGGAGGTGATGTGTGACATCACCGTCATATTGGCGCACATTAAATTCATGTGGCGGGGGTAGAGCCAAGGGGTTCTGGCTCTTGGATGGGACAAGGGTTGAAGGGTTCAGGACTGGGGCAAAGGGTTGGGGTGCAGACTCAGGGATGGGGCTGGGACAGAGAATGGGATGCGGAGGTATGAGGGGGATTCTGGGGCCAGGCCAGTGTACGGGGCTCTGGTCCAGGCTGCTCCAACCACAGCGAGAGAGAATTGTTCTACCAGGGCCTAGCTATCTGGGCCATGGCAGTGGGAGGCTCCTCTGGGGTCAGGCAACCAGGTTGTGGTGGTGTTTGTGTTCACGCTAGGGGAGAGGCACCTTGTTCAGACTGTGTCCCCCCCCCCCCCCCAGCCACCAGGCTGGAGACTAGGTTGGGGTGACTCTTCTCTGCACCTAGCATGGGTGCCTTGAGTATTAGCACAGGGCTAAGTAGGCAGCTGTGCAGCTTACAGGGAACTTATGTACACAGAGCTTTATATTTTCAGAGGTAAAGAGACAAGCATTAATTTTCCTCACTATAAAATGGTGAATATAAGACTAAGGATCAGTCATGACTTGGAAACTCCAGTATTCAAAACTCATGCCATATCTATTAGGATAATATAGCAAACATTTACATATATGTGCAATGATAAATATTGTATAGTCTCAATTATGAAATTTACAGTACAATTCAGTTTATCTGAATGGCCTGGAGGGCATCCAAAATATTTGGGTAACTGGACATTCAGATAAACGCAAGAGCTATTTTAACATGCGATTTCACCTCAGTAATGCCAGTTCCTGAAGACGGAGAAAAACCCAGGAAGCAAAGGAGGAAGAGAAGAAAAAGAGAAGTCTCTTTGGTGATGCTTGAGTGCTTCCTGGCACTGAGAACCAGTCATAGCCCTTACTATTTGTACTGCTAGTTGTGGAAGTGGGGGACTGAGTGTGCCTGGTGCTGCCTGAACACTTCCGAGGAGGCTTCTGCATCAACTTCCCTGCTCCTCCTTTTCTCTCCTCCAGCCTTGGGGAGCAGCCTAAAACTGTACAGGCAGTCCCCGAGTTACGCGGATCTGACTTGCGTTGGATCCGCAGTAACGAACGGGGATTTTTCTCGCCCTGGAGGACTGGAGCGGCGGGACGCCTGGTCCCGCCGCCCGCCTCCTCTGGGGCGAGAAAAGCTGCTCCCTGTCTCCCTGGTTTGCTGGGGGAGCAAAGCGGCGGAGGACCCGGGGCGGACCCGCGGCCGCTTCCAGATCAGCTGGAAGCGCCGTGGATCCGGCCGGGTCCTCCGCGGCTTTGCTCAGCGTCTCCCTGATCTGGAAGCGGCCGCGGGTCCGGCCCCGGGTCCTCTGCCGCTTTGCTCGGCGTCTCCCTGGTCTGCAGACCAGGGAGATGCTGAACAAAGCCGCGGAGGACCCGGCCAGACCCGCGGCGCTTCCAGCTGATCTGGAAGCGGCCGCGGGTCCGGCCCCGGGTCCTCCGCCGCTTTGCTCGGCGTCTCCCTGGTCTGCAGACCAGGGAGACGCTGAGCAAAGCCGCGGAGGACCCGGGCCGGACCGCGGCGCTGATCTGGAAGCGCCGCGGTCCGACCCGGGTCCTCCGCCGCTTTGCTCCGCGTCTCCCTGGTCTGCTGGGTGGGGACGCAGCTAGTGCCCCCCCCAGCAGACCAGGGAGACATGGAGCAAAGCCCGGGGCCTGTGGTAGAGCAAGTGGGGCGCTGCCGGTTGGTCCCGCAGCACCGCTCCTTGGCGCTACTGGACCAACCCGGCAGCACCCCAGCTGCTCTGCCCCAGAAGTCCTGATTCAGCCGCTGCTGATCAGTTTCAGCAGCGGCTGAATCAGGACGCCTGGGGCAGAGCAGCTGGGGTGCTGCCGGGTTGGTCCAGTAGCGCCGAGGAGCGGCCACGCTACTGGACCAACCCAGCAGCACCCGAGCTGCTCTGCCCCAGGTGTCCCCAAGTTAGCCGCTGCTGAAACTGACCAGCGGCTGACTACAGGAAGCCCGAGGCAGAGTTGCTCTGCCCCGGGGTTCCTGGAATCAGCTGCTGATCAGTTTCAGCAGCAGCTGACTTGGAGACTCCTGGGGTTCTTAAGTTGAGTCTGTATGTAAGACAGAACTGGTGTCCAGATTCAGCTGCTGTTGAAACTGATCAGTTTCAGCAGCGGCTGAATCTGGATGCCAGTTCCGACTTACATACAGATTCAACTTAAGAACAAACCTATAGTCCAGTCCCTATCTTGTACGTAAACCGGGGACTGCCTGTACCTTCAAACAGCATGTTCATCTTCTGCATGCCTGATTGTCCCCAGCATAGCCTTTAGATACACTATGGTTGTGGATAACCAGGACTTTCAGATAAAATGGAAAATGTCTGTTCAAATTAGGCTATTTATCATAACTTAATTAAACTTGTTCATCTTGTGGGCATGCAACAACTGCACTATTTATGAAAAAGCAAATATACAGGAGATGTCTAAATCACAGCTAAACCTTTCAATTGTACATGGTCAGACTCAATATTTTTAACGCTTGTGTCATTTTCATGTAAAGTTTGAAACTGGTTTGCTCCATTTATCTAGGTTTTTGGGGAAAAATCATTTAAATGGTTGAAAGTGTTTGAAAAACAAGTGCAACATGTGCATAGTTTACTTTCTTTTTAAGGACTCTTATTTGCCTAAATATATTGCACAGAAGACATTGAAGATTCCACAATTATTTTTAAATTTAAATTCACAAAAATATTATCTAAGTATAAGATCTGATTTAAATTCCCAAATACCAAATATTTTGGGGGATACTGATGCAATTTCAATGTTCTTATAATTCTCACCTATTCTGATTTTACCCTAGATAGGAGTTACAGAATAGAACTGCAGGAAATTCATTTGGCACTTCAGTGAATAGGAAAAGGTGAAAACTGAATACAGTTTTCAGGAAAGCATCATGCGATTTTCCCCAAGCATAGGAACAATATAAGCTCTCTCATATATTTTACAGGCTGAACCTCTAAAATCTGAGACATTCTGGTCTGGCAACATCTGTGGTCAGACAGGACCATAGATGTTGCTGGACCAAAGAGCTCCAGTGCCTGGGATCAGTAGCTGACCAATAGTCCTGGCCAACCCAGCAGCAGGAGAGGGTCGGGAAGCCACAGCTGGCAGGGGAAGCCACTGGAGTCCAGTGGCTGGGGTGGGGCACAGAGCAGGCAAATGACTTGGAGGAGCCCAGGAGCGATAGCCAATGGAAAGCAGGGGAGCAATGACTTCTCCTGGTTTTGGCAAACTCCCTAGTTTGGGGCTGTTTAGATCCCGAGGGTGCCGCATCAGGGAGGTCCAACCTATAATTTCCTGCTGATGTGGTCCAGAAATCTCCTTGCCTTCCCATTATTTTGTGTAGTTCAGTGGTCATACTACTCTGGCTTTCATACAAAACCTCATCTGACCCTCTGTGCTCTTCTAGTATTATATTATCTTTATCTACTATCTATTTGAGATACATACAAACTATGTCTGCCCATCTGTGAGTCAGTTCTATCAAGAACGCTTCCTAAACAGTAAGAACTAGGACCACTAAATTTGGTATGCAGGTTTCTCTTATTAGAACTCAAAGCAAGGTTGTGCCAGGACAATGGGATGTGTCTGGAATTCAGCTGTTTCTCATAAAATAGAAAGGAAGGGAGGAACAGTTACAGTAGATGTAGAATGACCACAGGGGGGCAGCAAGGGACCAGAGATGGGGACAGGGACATCTATATATTTCAGAGAATGTGTCTTTTTTTCTGTTTCCCCCCCTCCTCCTGCCCCCAACTGGGGGACATGCATCCCTCCCTGGCTGTGCCCACTGTAGTGGCCCATGGACAGGCACTTCTCACTTG
The DNA here is from genome assembly GCF_052426305.1 of Pelodiscus sinensis. Taxonomy (NCBI): domain Eukaryota; kingdom Metazoa; phylum Chordata; order Testudines; family Trionychidae; genus Pelodiscus; species Pelodiscus sinensis. The sequence continues at coordinate 11,137,394 of NC_143057.1, forward strand.
GCCTGAAGCTGCTGTGGTGAGAGAGGGCTGGGGCAGCCTGCATACTGAAGCCCTAATACTCAGCCCCACCAAGTGCAATGATTTAAATGAAGAAAAACAAAAAACTTATTTGAGTTAAGGACCGGGGCAATGCTGAGTAATCTTTTAGTACAGACATACATACAGACATACATACATAGATAGATATAAAAAGAGAAAGAAAAAGATAGAATCTTGTATTTTTTAACCCTTACTTTTCAGCAGTGTTCTTTAAGCTTGCCAGCTCCTTTTCTACTGTCTCTAGCTCAGACTCCTTTGTTTTCAATTTTTCTTGAATATCTTTCATTTCCAGAAGCTTGGACAAAACAGATGCAGACTGTGGACGTGCGCCTGATTAGTGAAAGAACAGAAAGCTGAGGATGACTGATTACCTAGCATTAATTACTTAAATAGAAGGATGTATTTAAAAACTGGGCTACTCACATGGAAGACATGAGAGAACAAAACCAGAGTTGCTTTTAAAGCAAACTTTGAACCTATAATAGTTCTCAATCCAGAATGTTTTCTTACTCTGGCACTAAGGCATGTTTATCCACATCTGTTTTTCCAGATTTCCTGGAACTGAAGTGTTACCGGACTGGAAGCTCTTAATGTTGATCAATCCAAGTTTTTATGCTATTGCTTAACAAATTGGGCAAAAATAGGGTAAGTCTCACTGAACTTGCAAGATTTTGAAGTACCTGTCTCACTGGATTATTTAATTATGTTATTAATACATTTGTGGGTTTAATTGAAATACTTAATGATATTTTCCTCCTTTTAGATAGGCTTCTCTTTCCTGGTTAATGGTAATACCACATATTGTTCTGGTATAAAACAAAAGCATATTTGTTCTTCCTACAAGAGAGTTTCAATCAGATCTCTCTGTTCCATTTATAAATGGATTATCCAGCACATTTGATGTGCACAGGGAACACTCTATAACTGGGATAGGCAATAATTTTTGATGGGGAACCACTCCAAGATTTTGGTAAGTGGTCAAGTCACAGTGGTGTGGGATCTGGGACAGAGGTTTGGTGCAGAAGGATGCTGGGATTTGGGTGCAGGACAGGGTGCAGGGTCTAAGAGAGAGTTTGAGTTAAGAAGGTGGTTATGAAAGGGGATTGGGGTGTGGAATCCCAGGAGGGGGTATGGGTGCAAGATAGGATTCTGACCTGGAGGAGAGTAGGAAGAGATGCAAGGTCTTAGAGTTATGGCCTGGCAAGTGGGTACAGAGGATCTGGGTGGTGACCTGGGGGCGGGGAGTTGGGGGTATGGTAGTTAGGGATGTAAAATCCCATTTTAAGTGATTAAACATGTTGTTTACCCAGTTAACTGATTAAAGGGGGTGGAGCAGGGGACATGGATTGCTCCAGACGACCGGAGCTGCCCCTGTCCATGGCAGGCCCACTTTGCTTTTGGCATGCTGGGAGCTGCTCCAGTCCCCACCAGTTAACTGGTTAAATATTCTCATCCCTAGTGGGAGGGAAGTGCCAAAGTCAGACTCTGGCCAGGAGGCGCTTATCTAGGCAGATCCTGGCCCAGTGGGACCTTAGGCAGGCCCAGACCACTCAAAGTGGCTGGCTGCTCCATGTGCTCCTCTGTGCCACGGAGAAGGGGTCAGGGGGAGCGATTGTGCTTGAGGTGGAGGCAACGGATGCAATCTCACAGCTCCCGTTTCTGGCCTTTGGGAGCTGAGAGACCATGGCAAGGGCAGTGCTTCCCCACATGGCACAGAGAGGCACATGGAGCAGCCAACAACTTTGAGTGGCCTGGAGCTGCTCTGTTCCTGAGGGTCCAAGCAGGACAGGACACGGGCCAAATTCAAAGGATTGGTGGGACAAATTTATCCCTCTTACACAGTCATAACTTTTAATTCAAACAATTTAAATAAGGCAAATAATTTTTTTTCTAGTATTTTCATTTCCATTTTGCATAACTGGGATTTGAATACATCTTCTGTCAAATAGATTTCGAAGTTTTTCAGAGTAAGGTTCTAAATACAGTTTTACTGTTAGCATTTGTCAAAACATTTAAAGCAGTACAACAGTCAGTGGAGAAGATATGGTAGCCAAAAAAAAAAAAAATACCTCCACTCACAGTCCCTTGAGGATCAAAGGTATCTCCTCCAAGAGTGACAGTTCTTTTCATAACATTTTTGTTGAAAGTCACTTTCTTGGCATTATTCATGTTATCACAAACCAGTGTTGTTCCAAAGACATATTCCATTGCCTTCTGTAGTTCAGATTCATACCCAATCAGAGAGAGGGCCAAATGCACATTATCATCACCAACCTAACAATCAAAAGAATATAGTATTAATATTCCAAATGAATTAAAGAGTTTTGAAATCCAATTTCTTGCTCCCATTATAAGGTTTTGTAACATGTTAGAATTCCTCAATAAGTGCTTTTGAACTACATGTCTGTAGGTAAAAACCTTGACTCAATCTCTCTCTTTCTCTAGTCAGACTACCAATGGGCACCTCAGTCAAATATGCTCAGTAATGCATCTCTCTCAGATGTTAATTTTGGTTCACTCCCTTCTTTGCGACTAGCAACACAAAACTTTATTGTTCTGATCAGCTTCTCCTTCCTCTATCTTTACAGTATGTCTACACTACACAGCTTTTAGCAACAGGACTGTGTCATTACAGCCTTATCACTAGAAGTCAGCTTGTATAAATGCTAGAAGTCAGCTGGTATTTTTGCCAACAAAATACTTCTAATTTCTACTAGAGGGTTTTGCTTTGTCAACAGAAGAGTGCTCGTACCAACAAAGCATACTTTCACTTGCCACCCGAAAACTTGGTAGTTCATGGAGGTGGTTTTTTTTAAAGCACCTGTGAACAACAAGGCTACGTCTAGATTGCATCCCTTTTTCCTAAAAGGGATGCAAATTAGACGTATCGCAATTGCTAATGAAGCGAGGATTTAAATCTCCCCCGCTTCATTAGCATAAAAATGGCTGCCGCTTTTTTTCGGCACGGAGCTTTGCCATTCCCACTCAGCCCATCTATTGTGCTTCTGCAGAATATTGTTTCTGGTAATTCACTATTCAGCCAAATTTCAAATTAAGCAAGTCACCCTTTAAAGATACAATTACTTCTATAATTCTTATAAAAATAGCATAGAAATAACTGCCATTATGACATAGGCATGACTGATATTACCCTATTCCCCATTCCAAGTAATCATTGTTGAAAACATGCCCTGTGCATGATGGTTAACAACTAATAAAGCATGCCAATTTTAAGAAAAACTTACACAGCAAAAGAATTTATCTAAAGACATACCAAGTGTTTTGCTGCCATCACTTTTTTTTGCTCAATACACTGTGCTGAAATTTTATTTAGTGGAATTATGGTGTATCGACGCTTCAGTTCACCTTTTTCTAACAGTTTTTTACCAATAACCTAAAATTTAGGGGAAAAAAATTACAGAAAGATACAAAAACACATGTCAAATTGTGAAGACAATTGAAAACATTTCTTATAGGAATAGTATCAGAGGGGTAGCCATGTTATTTTGGATCTGCAAAAGCGACATGGAGACCTGTGGCACCTTATAGACTAACAGACGTATTGGAGCATAAGCTTTCGTGGGCAAAGACCCACTTTGTCAGATGCATGTAGTAGAAATTTCCAGAGGCAGGTATAAATACGCCTCTGGAAATTGTGTCATTTAAATGGACACAAATCAGATATTAGGAATGGCAAAATACAAAAACCTGTAGAAGAACACTTCAATTTCCCTGGACACACAGTAGAAGATTTAAAGGTAGCCATCCTGCAGCAAAAAAACTTCAAGACCAGACTTCAAAGAGAAACTGCTGAGCTACAGTTCATCTGCAAATTTTACATCATCAGTTTAGGATTAAACAAAGACTGTGAATGGCTAGCCAATGATAAAAGCAGTTTCTCCTCTCTTGGTGTTCACACCTCCAGATCAGCTGCTAGAACAAAATACAGGACTATGTAGCAATTTAAAGACTAACAAGATGGTTTATTAGATGATGAGCTTTCGTGGGCCAGACCCACTTCCTCAGGTACACCAGACTAACACGGCTACATTTCTATCACAGCTGCTAGAAGTGAGCCTCACGCTCCCTGATTGAATTTCCCTTGTTATCTCTAGCCTTATTCTGGCCTACATATTTATACTTGCCTCTGGAAATTTCCACTACATGCATCTGACAAAGTGGGTCTTTGTCCACGAAAGCTTATGCTCCAATACATCTGTTAGTCCATAAGGTGCCACAGGACTCCTTGGTGCTCTTATAGGAATGATACACATACTGGAGAATTTAAAGTTTGCCTAAGAAGGCAGGATTCCATTGACCTAAATTAATTCATACTCACTAAAATAAATTCTCTATTTGTTAAGGTATCTGCTTAAGGATACCCTATTGCTGTGGGCGATGATTTTTAGTGACTAGAGATTTAAGGAGGCCTCAAATTTGGGAGTGGGGACCAACTGAAGATAACTTAGAGGGGCCTGATTTTCAGAGTGCAGGTGCGCAACAATTTATGAAAACCTGCATCCCTTTGAAGTGTCTGAAATTGAAATCCCAGAACTAACTAATTGGTTTTGAAAAATCTTGGCCTTAGTGCGCAAAGTTTTAACTACACATCTCCAAGGAGTAGTGACAGAAGTTCATGACTAAAGCACAGGGTTGAATACTGCCAAAGGGATGTACTCAAAAGTTGTGTGTTAAGAAACAATACCTCTGTGTCCACCACAATGTTATAGAGCTTTCCCCCAGCTACCACTTCTAGAGCTGTTGCAGTGGAGATCTCTTTCACAGTGATTAGAGAGGCAACAAGCCCTTTTATATGATTTGGATTCCAATTTTTTTCTGGATCTCTTAAAATAAATTAAAAAAAATTATGTTACTTAAGATGAAAACAGCTTATGACAAACTCCAAACACATTTATATTAATGTAAAAATTCCACAATATACAGATATACAATATTCTGAAGCCACAGACAGCCAAATAATTTTAAAATTTCATAAGTAAGGGTTTCCAAGTAAACTGTCAGCTATGGAATAAATAGAAGAACCCTGACATCAACATTGCCTCGAGTTGTTCATAAAACTTGGCACTACGAATAGTTATGCAAAACTAACTTATTAAAAAGCTAACAAAGTTTGGAAGCATTGCTAATATTTTTAATTGACTGACAGTTTTGGCATTAAAGTTACAAAAATAAATTCTATTAATTAGGTATGAGGTATAAATCTTTCATTAGAGTAGTTTACATAGTTACATGAAAGAGGTTTTCAGAGATTATGAAGTTAATTAACTTCTGACATAAAAAAATAATTTCATGAACTTTTGTTTACGTGTTGTTTTAGATTTGAATGAACTTGTCCAAGGCACAACTTAAAGAGGTGCATACACACAATATATAACAATGGATCATAGCAATTTTTTCCCTGCCACACACATTTAATTATAAAAAGTTTAGACAAAAAGATAAACTTCTTGTAACTGAAAATACTAATGCCTATGAACATTTAAAGAAAACTGCTTTTCTCGATAGTGAAAGTACAAAACGGATCTGTAATTAGCTGCCATAATATTGCTATGGGAAAAGAATAATAGTTTTGATGCGGTATCATAAGAAACGTGCAGCTAACATTTGCAAGCATATAATAAATGCATCTGCTGTTTTGAATTTTACTTGTCCCAGTGAAAGGTACACTGGACTGGGGCTCAGGAGACCTAGTTCTACCTATGGCCGGATGGACATTGGGCAAATCATGTTACTTCATACCTCAATTTCCCCCATCTGTAAAACGGAGTTAATGATATTTACTGCTTTTGTGAAGTGCTTGGACATTGATGGGTAAAAAGAGCTGTGTAAATGCCAGATAATATATTATCCTAAATACCTGGGCAGATTAATCATGCCATAAGTCAGAAATGGAAAAGGAGGCAAACTATTTCTGTATCAATAGCAAAACAATGGCCTCCTGAATTTTCATTCTCCCAAGTTCACGGATGTTTAATGAACATTAGAGTACAATTTTGAGGCCTTACTTGCAGGGACAGATTAAGAAAGCTTAAGGGGCTGCAACCCAAGGCCCTGGGCTAAAGGGGAACCCCAAAGAAATCTCCAGGACACTGGAAGTGTAGGACCTGTTGCAGGCCCCAGGCTGCAGCCACTAAAGCTTTTGTGTTCTGACCCTGCCTGGCAGGGGAAATGAGTGCGACTCCATGCACTACTGTTTCCCCACCTCCACCAAGCTTGAGCTTCAAGTGCCACAAAGTTCTGTCCACATGCTTTCCTTCCTGCAGGCTTCTCCCTCACAGTTCCCATTGGCCATGAATTATGACCAATCAGAGCTGTGGGGGATGGAGCCTTGCAGGCAAGCACAGGGCAGCACACTCAGCTATCTGCCCCTTCTCTCCATGGGTTGTGCCACCAAAGTGAAGCTGCTCCAGATAAGTGCCCAGTACCGCAACCCCCCAACTACCTTCTGTCTGGAGTTCCTGAATGCATGCCAATCTTTCGGCTTAAGCCCCACCCCAGAGCGCCCCACCCCAACCCTAGTTGGAGCCCCTCACTCCCTCTCCCATCCAACCCACCGCCTCAGCCTACAGTCCCTTCCTGTAACTCTAAACCCCTCACTTTTGGCTCCACCCAAGAGCCTAAGGGCCCCCAACAAAATCTAATAGCCCCAGACCTCCAGAAGGAGTTAATCTGATCCTGCTTACTTATATTCAAACCGTAGATTGGGAAACTTGGCCATTACGGTTTCATATGATTCTCTCAACAGACCGACTTCATGAGAAAGTTCTCTCCGTTTTGCTAAAAGAGTTTCTTCTTTTTTGTCTAAAAGAGCCAAACAAACATATCACTAAACTCTTTAGTCACACTCTTTGCATATATAGGTATGAAGTAGTTCAGGGCTTTCTGGGGATGGAGCTCCCCAATCGCTGCAGCCCCACTTCTGCCCTGCCTGGCCGAGGCTTCTCAGGGACAGGGCTCTGCGGCTGCCCTGCTTCTGTCCCGCCCAGGGCTTTCCGGGGACTAAGTTCTGCGGCTTTCCTGCCGCTGCCGTGCCCCATCAGAACTCCTTGGGACAGGGCTTTGCAGCTGCTCCTGCTGCACCGGGATGGAGCTCTACAGAGACCAGGTTTGCCAGTCCCACTGCTACCCCACCCAGCCAGGGCTCCCCAGGGACAGGACTTCATGGCTGACCCGCTGCTGCCATGCCAGGACAAGGCTCCGCAGGGATAGGGCTCGCTGATCTTGTGGTTGTGCTGCCTGTCCAGGGCTCTCCAGGGATGGGACTCACCAGTGTGATGGTGGGGCTCCTCTCAGCTGGACTCCCTGACTGGTTCACATTCCCAGGCACCAGGGTTCTCTGATCCAGCAAAATTCATGATCCTGCCAGACCACGAATGTTGTTGGACCAGAGAGTCTCAGATTTAAGAGATTCAAACTGTACTGTTTTTCTATAATTCTCACTAAAGATTGAAAGATTCCAAGTTTCTGATTTACAGCTATTTGGAATATTTGGGTGCTAATATTTTTGTTTAAATTAAAACTGGAAGAATCTTTGAAGAAGAAAGGACTTCTCATTATGTCTTAGGCTATGTGCTAAGTAGATATACATATTATTTTATGTATATCTCCTCATTTTATAAGGAGTAATGGTTATTTCGAAAGAAGGGATTTTTTTTTAAATAACTGCGTCTAGACAGAGCTTTTTTCAAAATAAGGTATTTTGAAATAGCAGCTGGACACGTTTATGCAAATGAAGCACGGGAAATTCAAATCCGTGCTTCATTTGCAATTTCGTTTGTCTGCATTTGCATTCCTCTCTCAAAAGAGGAATGCAGTGTAGATACATACCCTTAGGTACTTAAAGTAGAGCACTTAAATTAGTTAGATTTTCTGAAATGGCAAGCACTTGCATTTACTGTTAGACTTTGGACTGGATTTTCATTTACATCAGAACCCCTTTACACACTGGCTCTGCATTTGCACTGTGAAGGAGCCTCAAATTGATGATATGTTGTCAGTAGTGCCTTAATGTAAATAAAAGTCATGCCCTTTACTGGGAAGAGGGTGGGAAAGGGGAAAAAGAAGGGCTATCTGGTAACTTTTATGCTGGTGTAAATCTTGGCCCACTAGTGTGTTTTTACTTTCAACAGGCAATCATACAACTCCAAACTACCGTTTGAACTCTTACCTGCTCCAAGTAAAAAAGCTACATATGTTCTTTAATTCTATTGTGCTATCTCCACTATACTGTAACCATTCATTAAAATGGCAGAAATATTAATTTCTTCAGAGTTCTCTTCCTATGTTTTCAGGGTCTTTCTTTCACACCAGGTTCTTCTAGATGAGAGATGGGCAATACGTGTTCGTGGGGGGGGGGGGAAATTTGCAGGGTGTGGGATGGAGGTTGGGCACAGAAGGGCGCACGGGGTAAAGGACTCGGGTACAGGAGATAGTGTGAGGTCTGAGAGGGAGTTTGGGCAAAGGAAGGAGTTGTAACCTGGGTCGAGGATTGGGGTGTAGGGTCTGGGAGGGGGCATGGGTGCAAGAGAGGATTCTCACCTGGGAGAGGGGCACTAGGAAGGGGTGCAAAGTCTGGGAGGGAGCTGTGACCTGGGAGAAGGGGAAAAGGGAGTGCAGACTGCAGAGGGTGTGGGTGGTGACTTGGGACAAGGGAACGGGGTACAGGATCTAGGAGGGTGTTTGGGTGCAAGAGAGGATTCGGGCCTGGGTGAGAGGTATAGGAGGGGGTGCAGAGTCTGGGAGGGAGTTGTGTCCAGGGGTAGGATTTGGATGGTGACCTGGAGGAGCTGAGGTGCAGGAGAGGCTGGGGTGCCAGAGGTAGGCTCTGGCTGGAAGGCACACACCTAAGCCTGCAGCACCCCCAAGGCAGACTGGGCTCCCTGCCTGCTGCAGCCCCATATCACTTAAAACTGCAGACTGCTCCCTCCACCCTCCCAGAAAGAGGGCGGGGGGAGAGAAAAAGAGAGTCTTGCTTCTGCCCCCATCCCCCTGGCCAATCTCTCAGCTCCTATTGGTTGGCTGTTTCCAGGGGACTAAGTTATTTCTGCCCACTATTGGCCAGCTATTTCTGCCCACTAGAAGCTGAGGATTGGGCTGGAGGCAGGGAGATCTCAGGAAGCCTCCCCCCCACCCCCCCACAGAACAGCAAGACACTCTCGGACTGAGCTTTAAACTGTGGCAGTTGCGTGTGCCTGTGTGCCTGAGCCGTGGGCGGGATCTGGTGGCTTGGCAGGTTGGATCCAGGCCCCGGGCTGTATTGCCCAGCCCTGTTCTAGATGATCCTATACTTCCACCCACCCATCCCAAAATTGCTATTCTACCAGTAAGTCTCTTCAACAAACCTTCATAGTTTAGCTTTTTCATTTCATTTTCTAGTTTTTCTTTCAGCTTTTTAACAGCTTCAAATGCTTCTTGATCTTTCTTGTAGCCACTGTCCATCTTTTTTACTTCTGTCTGTTTTGTCTTTAATTCTTGTTGAGCATGTTTCAGCTTCATTTGAGCCTATGGTAAAATACAGGATAAACACAGAACCTGGAGTTTTCAAACAATACATAGCATAAGAGTAGAATTTCTACATTATCTGGATGCTTGGGTTATCATTCAGGATCCTTATCACATACAGTAATGTCAAATAGCATCCTTAGCATCTATAAACATAATTCAATTGTAGATGGCAAACAGAGTTTGGAAATAACACTGATGAGAACAATGCACTCTGTGCTTTTCACACATGAGAAGTTTCAGTGTCAAATGATAAAACCTTTTGAGAACATTATTAATGAGATTGGGACAAAGGAATTAATATGAATGTACCAAATGATGATTAAGGCTACATCTTCATTAGAAGTGCTGCAGCAGTGCCATTATAGCATTTCAATGTAGACACTCAGTACAGTGACAGGAAGAGTTCGATCATCCGTGTAGTTAATCCACCTCCCTGAGAGGGGGTACCTAAATCATCAGCAGAATTTTTCCTTTGCCCTTGCACAGTCTACACTTGGGGGATTAGTTAAATTGACCTATGTCACTTATGGATATGAATTTTTTTTACACCACTAGAGCTACATAATTGGTCAACCTAATCTTTCTGCCTAGATCTGGTGTAAGTTATAACAAATACCAACATACCTTGGCATATATCTGAATTATTTAAAATTAAAATGAACCTTTTCATGACTACCATGACCAAAATCAGGACTTTCAGAGCCCTGCCTCCCCATTAAAAACTTAGTGCTAGCATATGCTATTATGTTTTGCCTCTTACAGAGCATCCCCTATTAAGCATTTTTGGATAAATGGAATGTTCAGAAAGCTTTTCAAGACAAAGTTCATAAAAAATATTAAGGCTTGTCTGGGAGGAACATGATTAGCTTCTTTTCTTACCTGCTTAGCCTCCGTTTCTGCTTTACTAATGTCATTTTTGCATGCCATCATCTGGCCAGCAAGAGTAGCTTCTTCACCATCTTCATTGCTGGACAGACCAGCAGAGACGGCATTAAAATGTTGCTGTGCAGCAGCTAGAGCATTTGTATCTTTATCACTTGCCTCCTGCAGAGCATTTAGCCCATCTTTTATCTTTTTTATTTCCTTCTCCTTTGCCACTAAAGCCTTAGAATCCTTTAGTAAAACAAACCAGATCAATCAAATCCATTGAGAGAATAATATCAACTTGAAATCTAAACAGTATTGAAAAATTAAATACAAATAGTTTTAGATGCCATATTCCAAGGCCCATTGATAACACAATCACATATTGTATTTCAAAAATGTTATCTTACCCTTATTGTTGCATGAGCGAGCCACATAAGCAGGGCAAAAACACAGTGTTGCACAAAATAAATAAGAAAAATTACTGTAACTGATAGAGATTAGAGAAAAAAAAGTTTTCTTAAGTACCAGTAACAGGTTAAAAAAAAAAGACAAATGTGAACTGTGACAATCTCATTTAATCTTCAGAGCATCCATATTCTCATAAGAAACATTTTAAATAGGGCTCACAGTTAATTTGCATGATTAATCACTGTTGAACAATATATCAAGTGGAATTTATTAAATATTCTTTATTTTCTACATTTTCAAATATATTGATTTCTATTACAACACAGTGTACAGTGCTTACTTTATTTCTCCAATTCACCTTAGAAAAGTACAATAAAAGCTCTGTTATCCAGCAGTTAATTAACTGGAATTTCATAGATCTCACAATACAAAAATCTTCACTCTAGTAACGAGGACTAACCCACTGCCCAGCATGTTATGCAATCACACATTCTGCACTCTACTTTTACAAAAAAAAGTGGCAGAAGACAAGCAAGCTGATATCAGAGTTTGATTCAAAAAAAGAAGCTTCCAGGGTGTCTCATAGGGTCATTATAAATTCAGCCCAATCTCCTACACATGCATCTACAATGATAATTGATGTCGATAATTATGACCTTGCGGTACTGCAAGCTCATGAAGTGCCTTCTGAATCAAACATTAAATTAAGTTCAGTATAATTTGAGTGTATTTAGTGATCTGGGTGTATCTCACGTGCTGCTTATGTGATGCAGTGTCATAAGATAACCTATTGTATACAAAACTTTACCTGTATACACCCAAGTGATTCAAAAAACACATCGCAGTGCAGTGTAACTTGTATAATAGTTTAGACTTTATTCATTTTGTTGTATTTTAATTCTTTAAAAACTGGCATTTCATTGGTAAATTATAACTTTCAGTTAACCAGAATATTCGATTAACCGGCATTCCCCAGACCCCAACATGACTGATAACAGAGCTTTTATTGTACTGTGGTGCAATCGCTTTATCGTGAAAGCGTAACTTACAAATAGGGATGCAATAGGGTAGCGGATTAAACTAGAAACTGATGAGGGCTCCCAAAATATTTTAAATGTAGAGACACAGCAGAGGTAGCTGCTGGGACCCGGCACAAGCTGGGACAGAGCTAGTGTGCCTGCCCACCGGCGTCCAAAATACTTTAAATGCAGAGCTGCAGCGGTTAATTGTGTTACCGACAAAAGTTTTGTCAGCTACACAGTTACCAGATTACACACTGCAATCAAACACCAAATAATATAAAACTTGAAAGCCTACGAATCCACTCTATGCTACTTCTTGTTCAGCCAATTCTAAGACTATTTTGTTTACATTTACGGGATATACTGTTGCCTGCTTCTTATGTACAATATCAACTGAAAGCGAGACCAGGCACCCTCACTTTCAAGGAATTGACATGCCAGATATGCTAAACATTCATATTTCATGCTTTGGCCACCATTCCAGAGGACGCGCTTATTAAAATTGTTAAAAAAAATTGTTAAACTTTCTGACAACTTCTAGAGAGAGAACTGTCTCCTGTTCTGTTTTACCAACATTCTACCACATATTTTATGTTATAGCAGTCTTGGATAATGACCCAGCACATGTTAATTTTAAGAACATTTTCAAAGCAGATTTTACAGAATGCAAATAATGTACTGATGTGAGATTTCTAAATATAATAAAGCACTAGACCCAAGATTTAAGACTCTGAAGTTCTCTCCGAAATCTGAGGAGGACAAGGCACGGAGCTTGCTTTCAGAAGTCTTAAAAGAGCAACACTTTGATGCTGAAACTACAGAACCTGAACCACTGAAATAGAAAATCAACTTTCAGTTGGTGGCATCTGGCTCAGATGATGTAAATGAACTTGCATCAATCTGCTCTGCTTTGGATCATTATTGAGAAGAACTCATCATCAGCATGGACACATGTCCTCCGGAATGGTGGTTGAAGCATGAAGGAACATATGAATCTTTAGCACATCTGGCACATAAATATTTTGCGACACTGATTAAAACAGTGCCATGTGAACACACTCGTTCTCACTTTCAGATGACATTGTAAACAAGAAGCAGGAAATGTTATTTCCTGCAAATTTGTAGTCAACCTTATTTGTCTGAGCGATCAGCTAAACAAGTAATAGTACTGATTGGACCTGTAGACTCTATAAAGTTTACTTTTAGTTATTTTTGAATGCTGTTATTTTTTCATTTATAATTTTACATTTGTAAGTTAAACTTTCATGATAAAGAGATTGCACTACAGTATTTGAGGGATGGTCTAGACAGTATTGGGTCCTGCCATGAGGGCAGAGGACTGGACTCGATGACCTCTCGAGGCCCCTTCCAGTCCTAGTATTCCATGATTCTCTGATTTGTATTAGGTGAATTTAAAAATATTTTGTTTCTTTTTCACAGAGCAAATAATTGTAATAAAACATATAAAGAGAGCACTATACACTTTGTATTCTCTGTTGTAATTGTATATCTGAAAATATAGAAAACATTGAAAATATTTAAATAAATGGTATTCTATTAACAACAGCATGATTAATTTTTAATCAAGCAATTAATTGTGATTTTTTAAATCCCTTGACAGCCCTAATTTTAAAGATATTGTGATCTTCCCCAAACTCTATAAAATGAAAATACTAGATGCAGGACCGTATTCTGCTCATGCACACATCTAATTCCTAATGAGAATATATTCTTTATATTAAGAACACAAAAACCATGCTAAAAAAATCCAGTCATAGGTGACACTGAAGGGAGAAAAAAAAAATCAGGTTTTTATTAAAGGGCAAGTTTAGCCTTTTCTCTCTAATACATGATATTATAAAAAGGCAATGCCACTTATTCTGTATCTCTAGCATAGCAATGCCCTTGTATATTTATGCCATACATTTGTCCCAATGTTCTTGTTCCTCTTAGACAAACGTCAGAGGAAAAAAAATATGAGTCAACATACGGGTATTATATATTACTGAAGATGTTTGTAGTATACTAATTAAAGAAATCAGTGAAATTTTAAAAGCAAGAGAGCCTGACTCTTTACCTCCTCCATATTTTTTACTAGTTCTTTACATTTCTTCTCTTCACTTTCTAAGTTTTGTTTCTTGAGGTCAAGAGCACTTTGTGCTTTAGTATCAACTCTCTGAGTTTCTGCAAGAACATCTTCTAGTGAACGAAGTACACCACCAACTTCCTATAATCAAAGGGGAAAAAATAGTAACTCACACTAAAAGAAACCTGTATAATAAGCATAAGATACTGTATATTCTATCCAGCTGCACTTAGGGACACTGTGAGGTTTGGGGGGGGGGGGGGGGGAAAGTGTCCTTACCATTCCCACTTAAAGCAACATTTTAGTTTTAACCCTCATAAATAGGGCCCTATTAACTTCATAGTCCATTTGGATTAATTTCATAGTCATAGGATTTTTAAAATTGTCAATGTCATGATGTAATTATAGGGGTGAGGAACCTACAAGGCTATTGTAGGGAGAGTTGCAGTTTTGCCACCCTTACTTCTGCGCTGCTGCTGTCTCCAGTGCTGGGTTCCCAGCAAGACATCCAAAGACAACCAAACCAAATACATAGATTTTTAGAGCATGTCTGTCCGCAAGTCCATTTGTTCAAGAACTCCTCCTAAATGGTAAGAGCTAGGGCCACCAAATTTGGTATGCAGTTTCTTCTTCTCCTAACTTAAAGCAAGGTCAGGGTTTGGTTGTGCCAAGATAACTGGAAGCCCCAGGAAAAGGACTATTTTCAATAACATGCAAAGGGAGGGGCTGCTGTTCAGAGAGATGCGATATGAACATGGCCCCTGGGGCAGCAAGCCTACAGGAGAGAGCTATACAGGAGAGTGTCAACTGGGGGCAGCCGTACCATCAAGGGAGTGGCCAGCAGGGTGGGGGCTCTGCCATCTTACCTGTCAGCACACAGAGTAAATAGTCCCCCAGCCCCAACCCGCCCCCCCCCCCCGGCCTCAGTGCTGGAGGGGAGGGGAATGCCCCGGTGACTGGAGGTGGGGGGAGTAAAAATGCACCTAGCAGCTAGGAGGCAAGAAAAGACCCGTGGCCAAATTGACCGAGCCCCTCCTCACCTCCACAAACCTCACTGTTGCACCCCCCCCCCACACACACACATCCCCAAGGCCCTGCCCTGGATCCTGGACTCCCCATACCACCTGCCCTTGCTCCGAAGGACCCGGGCAATGTTGGGTACGTCTGCTAGCATTAATATATACATAACATTAACATTTGTGTTCTCACTTACCTGATCTCTCTTCTTTTCCATCTCTGCTATTTCTTTGTTAAGTTCCTTCACCTTGTTTTCATTTTCAGCCATGGTTTCCTGAAGTTTTGCTATGTTAGCTTGCATTTCTTTTAACTCATCAGCAGAACGTACCTTCGTCTCTTCAGCCAAAACAAATTGATATGCAACATAGAGACGGCTTAAATGTTCTATCTCTCGCATTACTTTTTGGTACTCTAAATAGGATGATCGTTCCTGAAACAAAGGGCCCCCAATAAAAATAAGCTATCATTAGAAGTTTTGATATACAATGGATGTATTACAGAAAAGTTCTGTACAATTTTCTGATGAGCATTATTTGTAGCTATATAAGCCAAAATGAGTAATCAAATCTCATATTTCAAAGGACATGTGCCAATTCCCATAGATGGAGGAGAAAGCAATGAAGATTCTTCTTTCCCACATACAATAGTACCCAACGAGCAATATGCATTACACTGTGGTATTCCTCTGAAGCATCAAGCACGTTATACGCACACATGCCTGTTTAGCAAAGCATTAGCAATAGAACACCTCATCTTGCTACGGTCTTAATTTTTACCCTCATAATTTCTTGCAGGTACTGAATTACTATCATAATTAGAAATCTGAAAACAAAATGTGATCTCTTTAAAACACGTTTTCCACATTAAGAAACATATTTGAACTAGAAATCTGTATAAATGTTTTGGAGTCTAGAAGAGCATTTTGTTTAAAAAAAATGAAACCATAAAAGATTGAGTTAGTCATGTTATTTTCTAATACTTTAAGAACTAGCCCCTTCCCCAGTGTAATTTCTCCCAGCATATTACTAATTTTGTTTTAAAGCCAGAAATGTTTCTCTGGTCAGTACCTCTTTCAATTTCTGTAAGGTTGGAGTAATTTCTTCCTCTAAAATCTGAAACACAAAAAACAATATATTTTCAGATATGTAAATCTGAAAACTCTCCCAAATCCTACTACTCAGGCCACAATACAGAGCTTTAGGCAGGGAAAACAAACTTTCCAAAAACCATAACTATTAGGACTCTCAAGCAACTAAAGGAACTAAAAAGGATTAATCACACAATTAATTGAGCTGTTAAACAATAGAACACCATTTAAAAAATATTTTTGAGGTTTTCTACATTTTAAAATATATTTCAATTACAACATGATACAAAGTGTACTGTGCTCACTTTATTTTTTATTAAAAATATTTGGACTGTAAAAAATGAAATAGCATTTTTCAACTCATTTGATGCAAGTATTGTAGTGCAATCTCTAGCATGAAAGTTTAACTTACAAATGTAAAATTATGTATTGAAAAAATAACACAATGTAAAACTTTAGAGGTCCAGTCAGTCCTACTTCTTGTTCAGCCAATCACTCAGACAAACAAGCTTGGTTACAACTTGCAGGAAATAATACAGTCCACTTTTTGTTTACAATGTCACCTGAAAGTGAGAACAGGTATTCGCATGACACTGTTTTAGCAAGTGTTGCAAAATATTTACATGCCAGATGCACTAAAGATTTATATGTCCCTTCATGCTTCAACCACCATTCCAGAGGCCGTATGTCCATGCTGATGATGGGTTCTGCTCATAATGATCATCTCTGCAGTGGATCAATACAAATTCATTTGCATCATCTGAGCCAGAAGTCAGCAGAATGTTGATTTTCTTTTTGCATTGTTTGGGTTCTGTAGTTTCTACAACATCATAGTGTTGCTCTTTTAAAACTTCAGAAAGCATGCTCTGCGCCCTGTCCTTCTCAGATTTTGGATCATACTTCAGAGTCTTAAATCTTCGGTTGGGTGCTTTAGCTATCTTTTGAAATCTCACATTGGTGTGTTCTGTCAAATCTGCTATGAAAATATGTTCTTAAAAATGAAGATGTGCTGGGTCATTATCTGAGACAGCTATACATGAAATATATAGCAAAGTGTCAGTAAAACAGAACAGGAGACATACAATTATCTCCCAAGAAGTTCAGTCAGAAATTTAATTAATGCCTTTTTTTAAAGCATCATAAGCATGGAAGTATGTCCTCAGGAATGGTGGCCAAAGCATAAAAGGACATACAAATATTTAGCATATCTGGCCTGTAAATGCCTTGCAATACCAGCTAGAGAAGTGCCATGTGAATGCCTGTTCTCTTTCAGTTTACACTGTAACAAGACGCAGGCAGCAGTCTTTCCCATAAACATAAACAAAATTGACTTAGAATTGGCTGAACAAACAGCAGCACAGAGTGGACTTGTAGGCTCTCAAATTTTACATTGTTTTGTTTGAGTGAAGTTGTGTAAGAAAAAAATCTACATTTTTAAGTTACACTTTTATGATAAAGAGATTATACTACTAATCTTTTATGAACTGAAAGGAAAAATGCTGTTCCTTGTATTTACCATTTTACAGTGCAAATACTTGTAATAAAATATAAAGTAAGCACTATATACACTGTATTGTGTTGTAATAGACTCAATTAAAATGTAATAAATTTCAATTGGCATTATTTTAACAATACAATTGTGACTGATTTTTTAGTTAATTGCATGAATTAACTGATTGACCATTAGTCCTAATATACAATGAATTGGAAGGTGAGGAAGGAGAGAAGGGAGCCATGGTGCTGCAAATGGGTCAAGTACATCCTCTTCTATTGTGGCAGAAGAGCTTTCATTCTTTCTAAGGCTATTGAACAGTCAACTGAGTCACTCAAGTCAGCAATGTACTGCTACCACTGATGTATTAAAAAGCCACACAATTACAAACACATAGTACCGTGTGAATTTCTTTCAGTTTTGCCTCTTTTTTCTCTATAGTTTTCTGGGCAGCTATTTTCTTGCACTCATACATCCTTGTACCAGCTGCTTCTTCAATCATAGCTAAAATCTGAAGAACAAAAAAACAAAACAAATAAATCCCACGCTTGTGAAATAGCTTCAAAATCAGCAGTTCAAACAAAAATTTTTCCCTCTCCACTTTTTTTTAAAATGTTGCTTCAGTACAGTCAACTCAAAGTCTTACGTGTATAAAGGATATAGAGAAAGAAAGGAAACTCCATTTGTGTTCTCACCTCTGGAGGTTTCATGTTTAGAACCTTCGTGATTCGTCCCTAGAAATACAAAGGCAAGTCAGTACAGCCCATAAACTCAAAATGTCATATGAATTATATGTCACTGTCCTATGAATTATAAGCTTTTATATAGTATATTAAATTCTCAAGCAAAACTATCAGGTAATGTAATATTTTTTAATTATTTTCTGTCTAAAAGAATATACTTGGTTTGGCTTTAGTTATTTCATTCTTGAAAGTTCAGATGCAAATCACAGACAGCTATTAAATATGTGTTTCACTTTGTAACTTTGCTTCAGAGCAACCTGCAATACCCAGTTCAGAGTTTCTCAAAGTGGGCCACAGGCCACTCTGAAAAAGCTGTTAACCAGCTGCTCCAGTTGTTTACTCAACAGCTCCAAAGCCATTAAATAAACAAACTGGAGTGGCCCGTTAGCAGCTCTCTCAAATTGGCCATACTGACCTAGTTACACTAATCAGGCACATTGCTTTCACTCCTAGTTTGGAATCTCTTAGGGTATGACTACACTGCACACTTATTTCAAAATAAGCTACTCTGGAAGAAATACTCCAAAATAGCTTATTTCGGAATAGCACGTCTACACTACAGGGAAGCCTCAAAATTAGTCCGAGGCAGGACTCCCTAATGTGGACGTGCTACCTCAATTTAGAGTCCCAGGAAGCACTGGGGAGTAACTACTTTGAATGGCCCAAGGGAGGAGCTATTTTGAAATAGCAGCAGTGAAGCATCCACACTACTGCTATTGTGAAATAGGTATTATTTCTCGTGGAATGAGGTTTACAGAAGTCAGAATAAGCCGTCCATTACTCTGAAATTATTTAAAAAATAACGGAATTGTTGTGTAGACACTCGCATTGTTATTTCGGAATAACGGCCATTATTCCGATATAACATTGCTGTGTAGATGCACCCTTTCTGTCTGGCTGATTTTGATTACATTCTTTATCACACATTGGTTTTGAGAGATTTAATTGATGCCAATCAACGTATGGAAGCCTCTGTGGTAAAAGAAACAATGTGTAGAGCTAATGAAAAAAAAATTCCCAAATTAAATAACAAAGGAAAGACAGTTTTAGGAAAACACAGGGCTCGCCAAGCGGCGGCGAGACACACTCGCCAGCCATGCAGAAGCCCGCACTGTGCATGCACAGACCGCGCTGCATGGCTCCGCCGCGCTAAAATCTACTCGCCACAGGCGAGTAGATTGCCTAATTTGTCGAGCCCTGGGAATACGTATACAATACCTGCATAATAAGAAAGTGAGGGTTATTGACATTGAGTCCAACAGAACAGAAGAGATCCTGCACTCTTGTGTTGTTTGCATTCACACCATTGATAAGGTACTTATTTCTACCACCAATGACAACCTTGAGAAAAAGAAAAATGGGATACTCACAATGAACTAAAATAAAAATGGCTTTACTATTTAAGAATACAAACTAATAGAAACATTAGATGTAGGAATCGGAGCAAACAACAAATTGTAAACAGTTTCAATGGGCCCAGAAGGAATTAAAATTACAAAATACACAGATCAAAACAAACAACTGTTTGAAGTATAGGTTGAGCCTCTCTAATTCAGCACTGACCTACAGGTCCTGACTCATGCTGAATCAGAGAATTTGCCGAACCACAGGAAAGGTGCAGGGAATATTTTTTTTTATTTCACTGAGGTGAATAAATTGAACAATCCTTGCAATGCTGCTTAATAACACATAACTATAGTGATATACCCTATATAAGCCTATGCCTAGCCAAGGCTTATCTCTCTTCATAACAAAGTGTTAGTGTCGTTAAACAAATGTATTGTACTGGTGCAAGGAAATAAGTAGATAAAGCATTAAAAAAGGCTTATGCTTAGCAGCGTTATCAGCACTTCCACTGCTTACTGGACTCTCGGAAGACACATATGGGGTAATTTAGAGCTAAATAACAGCACAGAACACTGAGCGCCAAGACTGGCGGCTGTAAACAAACTTTATTGGGTTGCGGGAAACTAAGTCACACCCACAATAAACAGACAACTGACTAACTAAAAATCATGTTGGACCACAGACCAGAGAGGTACATCCTGAACCAGTTTCAAAATCCTCTACCTCAAAAGCAAAAACGTGACCAAAACCCCATGGCAAGTACCTCTGACAATTTCCTGGAAGGCAGAAAAAAATTGAGAGACTCAGACCAGAAAACCCGCCCACCACAACTAGCAAACTTGTCAGTTTCAGGCAGGTTATGGTTAATACGGGTCATGGAAATCAGTTACTCTAGAAGTGGTCCTTTTGTTGTCAAGTTACACTGCTTCTGAGGCAGTGTAGGAAAGCTTTACCATATCTTTTCTGTGAAAAAATGAATTCAGTGTCCCAAGAGGACAGGCTAGCATCTGTCAATATTAAGACAGCTACAAACATGAGAAAGGGAAAGGAGAAGCACAGAAAAGGGAAGCACATCATTTTCTGCATAGGACAATACTGCTTGTTCCAGCAATGTTAATATTATTACTAGGGGTGTGTTTCACTTTAAAAGACTTGAGTAATTGTTTATGGCATATTTAATACTACAAAATTTGTAGTATGAATTGTGAAAGGGTAAATAGTTATTGTATTCTAATTTAGTTGTTTAGCTCAAATCTTACATATAGTTTGTTATTGAGTTATTGAAAATGTTACTTTAACAGCACAAATTAATGAAGTTTTCAAAAGAGTAATTAAAAAAAGAGAGTTGGTGCATAATCAAGAAAAAGAAACTCAAGTATTCTTTAGAATCTTACTTGAAGGAATCTGATTGTGCACAATTACTTGAGTCATAGGGGTAAAGGGCATTTAAAAAACCCTACAACATTGAATTCTGTTTTTTTTTTTTTCAACTAGATGATACAATCTACCTTTTATTTTAGCACATTTTCCATTAAGAATGGTGGCTATACCTGTTTGTGGACAAACACAGATGCTAAACACTTACCTGCCTGGTGACTGTGATTTCATCATGAGCCTCGAATCCCAATGGACTCTGTTTCTTATCAAAATTATCAAAGGTGATTGACACAGTTGCTTTAATAATTCCAGCCTGACCATTTTTGTAAACCAAATCTTGCAAATTGGATGCTCGCACCTAAAGATGTAGAAGAGGAATACAGTTATTAACGGAAAGTCATTGCATTGTTTTACACCATGCACTATTAATAATTAGAAGACTTACCCAGCATTGCCCAGGTCTGGGCTAGGGCCGTGCACTCTGGCTGCTGGCTCCTTCCCAGGCTGGCTTAGAGTTTGGGGTGAATGGAAGAAGGCATGCACCCCCCAGCTTCACCCCAGGGGAAGATAGGGCTGCGCAGGGCCACCTTATACTCTGGTGGCCATTTTCACCTTGGGACTGGTGGCCATGCAGCAGCCAGCACCTGCTAACCAGGACAAGCTGGGATGTCAGCTGCGCAAACCAATGTCTTCCTGCTGGGGCACTTGCTCCCCCCCCCCCCCCCCGCCAATCATTCCATAGTTATAACTCCCTTCTACCAGACATCTTTCCACTTTATGATAAGCAACAGAATTCCAGGCATATCCCATTGTCCTGGCTCAACCAAACCTTGACCTTGTTAGGATAAGAGGAAGCTTAAAAACCTGCCCCCTCTCCTGTATGTAAATGTGTAACCACTGTAAATTTCATCAGTTACATGTTTACAAAAATAAATGCATTTTAATATCCCTGACCAGGCCCTGAGGGTACCAGGCTAGAGAAGTTCAGCCTGTTCTTCCTTTTGTTTTAAATTTGCTAGCTATTAATTTCATGTAGCGACTCCTAGGTCTTGTTATGGGAAGAAGTAAAACACTCTTCGTTATTTACTTTTCCCACAACTCTATCATATCCCTGCTTCGTCATTTCTTTTTCAAGATGAATAGGCAGGCTATGTCTACACTGCACGCTTCTTGTGTGAGAACTGTTTTGCGCAAGAGCGCATGTGCTTTTGTGCAAGAGCGTCCATAGCAGGTGTGGACGCTTTCTTGCGCAAGAAAGCTCTGATGGCCATTTTAGCCATAGTGGTTTCTTGCTCAAGCAATCCCTGTTGCCCATCCACACTGCCTTCTTGCACAAAAGCTCTTGTGCAAGAGGGCTTATTTCTCGTGGGAAGAGAAATAACTCTTGCGCAAGAAGCCCTCTATTCTGATGCCTTACTGTAAATTTACTTGTGCAAGAACGAGTGTGCAGTGTAGACGCTCTGCAAGTTTTTATGCAAGAACAGCTGTTCTTGTGCAAGAAGCTTGCAGAGTCGTTGTAGCTGCAGAGTCTTATTAATCTATCCTCTTATGGCAGCTGTTCCAAACCCCAAATCATTTTGTTGCCTTTTTCTAATGCCAAGATACCTTTTTTCGAGATGAGGCACCCACATTTGCATGCGGTAATCAAGATGTGGGTGTACTATGGATTTCTATAGAGGCAGTAAGATATTCTTGGTCTTACTCTCTGTCCCTTTACTTTTTTGACTGCTGCTGCACATCAAGTGGATGTTTTCAGAGAACTACCTACAATGACTCCAAGATCTCACTCGAAAGGTAACAATTTAGTCCCCATCATATTATATGTATAGCTGGGATTATGTTTTCCAAAATGCATTACTTTGCATTTATCAACAAGACTTTTCCTAACTGAAGTCTCTCTTTCCTTTTTACCTGAGATAGGTTGGAAATGCCCAGCAGGAAACAAATAGAGTCCAGGATGTTGGACTTGCCACTGCCATTTAAGCCGGTGATAGCATTGAAAAGTGGGTCAAAGCCGTTGACCTCTGTCCTCTGGGCATAGGATTTGAATCCTTCAAGAACGATTGACTTGATATGCATATTTTCTGGCTCTCTGGAGGACCTGGTCAAATCTTTTTCCAACAGGTATGAAGATACATTTATAATCCTGTGTGTTTAAAAAAAACCAAAAGTAGACTTAGTAAAATCAGAGTGCACTCCTAATATAAACCAAAGTACAAAACAAATGGAAAAGAATATACCACTCTAGCACGGACAATGGTATTTGGTCCCACATGCAGAAATGTGATAAGATTTTTTTGCCACAACAGTAAACCCACAGTCATTTGAATCTCAATTACGCAAGGGAGAGTTTGAGTCCTCCAACAAGTATTACTTACACTGAAGATTCCCTTGATTACATGAACTTATTCAGATTATTTTTAAGTTTTTCAGTACTCAAGCAAAAAACTACAAGATTAATTATGGGGTAGGAGAAAGACAAGACAAACGTATTTTGAAGAAAAGAGAAGGAGAATTGTAAAGGGCAGTGGTGTTGGAACAGTGTGTGTGCTGTTATCTGTATCCAGAGCAAAACGTGACTTTGTGTTAGTCTTAACACTGTATTAACAGACTTGAGAATTTAAGAGCAAAAGAGCAGATAAAGCCAGGCGCGTCTGTATTTACAACTGTTACATTCACACACACACACACAATATCCCACCGCTGGTTGCTATTTGTAGAAATGTGACTTTCAGGCCATCCAGACTGAGACTGGAGCGGCAGGTCTCGGGTTTGGGGACACCTGTCAGTGCTTTGTCTAGAGCCGTTTTCACGGGGGGGGGGGGGGGGGGGTAACTTTACGAAGCTGGGCGTGGCTCCTGTCACCCTGAAGAAGGGAAACCCGAGTGCGGCCGGGCGGTGCCTGGGGCGGGAGTGCAGGCCTGGGGGGGGGGGGGGGGTAACTCAGTGACTAGGTGAAATTGGCCCGTTCCCCCCCCCGGGCCCGTGTGCTGGGAAGGCTTGTGCAGCAGGCGGGCCCCTGGCTCCCAGACCCACCCGCCCCTCTGCAGGCACCAAGGAAGGAGCCTGCCCCAGCCCAGAGCGGGTGAGGGGCCGCGGCTGGTGCCTGTCGCTCAGGGCGGCTCCCTAGCGCGGCCACTGACCCGCTCCCCGCCGGCAAGAACCCGGGTCCGGCCGCCTCTCACCTGCCGAGGCCGGTTGGGTGGTGGGGGCGGGGAAGCCGGGCAGGCGGTTGGCCCCCGGGTTCTAGACTCCTTCCGGCCGCCTCGCGCCCTTCCGCGTACTTGAATTTTGGCGCGCGAGTGCGGACGGGAGCCCTGTGGCTGCCTGATTGACATCGCCGGCGGGGAGCCGATCGCGCAGGCGGCGGGGCCACGGCTCAAGGCGGCGCCATCAACGCCCGTGGCAGGAGATTGTTGTTGGGTTATTTTTGTTTGTTTGATTTTTTTTTAAACGGGGGAACCGATTGATTCCGGCGGCTGCGCTGGACAGACCCGGCGGGGAGAGGACCCGCCCCGCCCCTGTAACCTGATAGGTGGAGAAGGCGGTTGGGGGCCTCCTGCATCGAAGGGTGGCGCGAGCCCAGCCCATGCTCCCGGGGGGCGGGGCAGCAGAACAGCTGGCACCTACAGGGCAGTGGTTTCTGCGGCCCTAGGAGGAGCCGGTTGCTGAGCTGCAGGAGGAACCCACCCTCGTGGGACAAGGCCGGGGGGGCATCAGCCTCGCCCCCTAGCGGCCGTGAGCCCCGTAGAAACCCAGGCCAGGGTCCGCCCTGGGGAAAGCTCAGGCTTCATCCCCTGAGCAGTCTTGTATTTACTGCCCTCCACAATCGGGCGTGCAGAAATAGGGCACACAGTGGGGTGCTCATTTACCCTCATAATATCGCATGGCTTAATGAGATCCATAGGTCTACTCCCTAGGGCAGGGCACAACTTTGGGAGCCACAATGATACAGCACAAGCTGTGGGTCTGTCTTGACCATGAGGGTTAGCCAGCAGCCTCGGGATTAAGGGGTTAACTGTGTCCCTAACCTAACCAGAGGGCAAGCAGACAATAGAAATATAGGTAGAACTTTCAAACTGGGACAAAGGAATTTTGGGGTTTTTCCCTCCTTTGTCCCTGGGTAGTTTTTCTCCAGCTACTGAGGGGGACAGACAAAATGTCTCCCTCCAAGAAAAGTTTCTTCATTATCTGTAAGGGTAAAGTTTAGATAAATCCGTTAGGTTTTATTGTTTTATGGTTTAGGAATGGGAATCTGATGTCTGTGCATTTAAAAATGGGGTTTCCTCTCCTTTGTAACTAAGCTTTTGGCCCATGGGAGAGGTCCCCCCATGACTATATTAATTGGTGACTTTTCCATCCAGTCCTTATGTTTGTAACAGGAGTATTGTGGTAATAATAAAAGTTCTTTTTCTTTTCTTCTTTTTTTTAGGAACCTGGTATTGGTTAATTTTTGTGTGTCCTGATTTTACTTTAGGGGTGAGATTCCCCAAGTGATTTCTTCCCTGGTTTCCTTATCATTACTTGGGTGGTAGTAGCAGATTTTTATCCCCAAAATCTAGGTTTTTAAGTTTTTGGGGGGGAGGGGGAGTTTTATACCAAAGCCTGGAGAGAGAAGGTTTTGGGGTACTTTTGTGGGCCCCCACTTCTGCATTTATCATGCCAGAGTGGGGGAGAAGCCTGACAGGGCCATAACTTATGTGTGATTGCATATATATGCAAATAGCTTCTTTTACACTGATGGGCATGAATACAAAGATTAAGGCAAGAGTACACAACACAAGCCCCATTTAAATCAGTTCTGCTGATATTAATAAAATGCAATACAGTAATTTCTCATTTAATACTATAGATATGTTTCAGAAAATGATCGTGTTAAGTGAAAACGTGTTATGCGGGGTCAATTTTCCCATTGAAAATAATGGAAAAGGTGGGGGTTGCGTTTCAAGCGGTGGTGTCTGTTGGGACCGGGACATAAGGTTGAGGGAGAAAGGAGACTGGGTTATAGCAGGGAGGGGAGGTGTTTGGCTCTGGGGAAGAGAAGGGGAGGAGAAAGGAGGGGGATTGGGTTGGGAGTATGCTCCTGTGACAGGTCTGCCAGGACTCACACTGCGTCCGGTGAGGGGGGGGGGGTCGCCAGGGAACGGCACGGCAAGCAGCAAACCCTCTGCCACTTTTCAGGGAGGCAGGGGAAGCCCCGCGCAGCTGCCGGCAACAGGCCAGCTAGGGAAATTGTGTTATTCCAGGGATGGTCGTGTAATTAAAAAAACTTTCCCTAAAAAAAAAAAAAGTGCCATCGCGAAAACGTGTTAAGCAGGCATGTGTTAAATGAAGAATTACTGTATATACCCAATTTCCACCTACATGACAGCACTTTTAATGAGCAATGACAGTCTGGGAATTTAACTACTAAAACGCGTAGCAACAGAAGACCATTATATTGACTCTTGTTTTGTTTTGGTTCCCATCCGTGGGCCTCATGTTGAGCCCCATGTAAACCCAAACTGCACTGTGGGCTGCAAACAAACGGGCTATATGTGGCCCGCGGGCTGCGTGTTGAGTAGTCCTGTCCTAAGGAAAGCGCCCCTACTAACCTATATATGCTGAGTTTCTATAAAACAACCAACTCCCTACATCCGGGGCTACACACGCTCCCTTTATGTTCTATGGGCTCTTCAAAAATCACCTATGATACCTCCCCCACTCCTTTCCCATCATCTTCCGGAATTTGTATATGTTCTTTATCGGCCATATAAGGGGTTGTAGCTTTTCTCCCTCTCTCCCGTGTGCCTGCAAGGGAGCTCCCAGCTGTAATGCCAGGCGGGGCCCTGTAAGGGGGGTGCTCCCAGCCAGATCCTCACAGACTCAGGAGGCATGGTGGCTCCAGCAGCCCTGGGGGCAGAGAGAGAGAAAGCGGTCCAGAGGAGGTGGAGCTAACGGACCCGGCAGCGCGGCAGGGTGTGGCTACAGCCCTGCGGCTGGCGGGGGTGCGTGATACAAACTGCTAGACCAGGGGTTGGCAGCCTTTCCGAAGTGGCGTGCCAAGAAGTGGGCTGAAGAAGTCACCTGAAGAAGTGGGCTGTGCCCACGAAAGCTCATGATACTATCTACAGTCTTTCCCACCCTCTGTTCCAGTTCACTCAAGGTTAAAACACAGCCATTGAATATTTAATGCAAATAGCTCCTGCTCTGTTTGTGCTAAGAACACCTGTTAGGAGGAGATAAAGAGACAAGAGCCTGTTCTTGCAAGGGGGGGGGGGGGGAGGCAGGTGGTAGAGGGAGGAAAGGTGTCATTTACACTGTCTGCAAAAGGATAAACAAAAGACAGAACTATGCAGCACTTTAAAGACTAATGAGATGGTTTATTAGGTGATGAGCTTTCATGGGCCAGACCCACTTCCTCAGATCAATATGTGGAAGAAAATTGGCATAACCGTATGTACCAAAGTGATACAATCAAAAAAAAGTGAACACATATAAAATTGATTAATCAGATTTAAGAACAGAGTAGGGGTGAGGGGGGAAGGTTAGTGTCTGTGAGGTAATTACATTAGGGGTAATAATTGGGGAAGCTATCTTTGTAATGGATGAGATGCATGCTAATTATCTCACCCATTACAAAGATAGCTTCCCCAATTATCACCCCTAATGTCCTTACCTCACAGACACTAACCTTCCCCCCCTCACTCCTCCTCTGTTCTTAAATCTGATTAGTCAATTTTATACATGTTTATTTTGTTTTGATTGTATCACTTTTGGTGACAAAAAACTTCCACCTCCACACAGGACTTTTGTCTTTCCCTGCCCAACAATTGTGTAGTGTGTACTACAGTACGTTTTTTTTGGTCAAGTGTATTGAACTCCAGCATGTTTACTACAATGCCCAATTAGCCATTCTGGCCAGCAGTGTGAGTATAAATTGCTCTAGTGGTGGTGACGGGGCAGTAGATTGCTGTGTATTGCAGCGGGTTGGGGGCAGTCGGCATCACAGGAAGTTGCTCTGTTGCAGCCAGGGGATAGGATGGAGGAAGTGGCAGCGGCGCGGTGAGACTTGAGGCTGTATTTCAATGAACTGGCTAAGGGAGTGAAAGGTCAGGTCACCAATATGGAATCTATGATATGGTGCGGTCACAGAAGACCAGTTGGGGTTGCTTCCCAGAGTGCTGACAAAGCCACTGACACTCACCTCTTTGCTCTCTGGGGCTTCTCGCCACCATGTCCTGCGGGGCTAGATCTGGTCTCCCCAAGCCAAGGCACAAAGCTGAGATCACCGCCTTCCTCCTCCCTCCCACCCCGAAGAGCAATGCGGACACTGAATTGCTTCAGGTCTGAGGAGAATGCAGTTTCAGGCACAGCTTCCAGGGAACCCACTCCCCAAATGGGATCAGGACCTCAAATAAATCATTCACTGATTGCTCCCCTAAGTAACAATTATTTACATTGGGCATGATAGTAAATAAAGGTGATTTTATTAAGTCTTAACAGTAGGATTTAAGTGGTTGCAAGTGAAAACAGGCAGAGCAAAGTGAACTACAAATTTAAAATAGCAAGAAACGCATAGCTAGTTCTAACACAATTGCTTATGGCAAACTCACCCTAAAACTGTTCTTATTTCAGCCAAACCATCAAGCCAGGGAAGATCTTTTTTCCCTAGTGTCCCTGGTTATCCTCTTGGGTGTGACATGCCAGCCAAAGACCCAGAGCCTGAAAACTTTGCATCTTAAATAGCCTTCCTTTTGGGCAGGAATTCTTTGTCTCTACATTCCACTTTTCCATGGAAAATTACCTGGTCAGACCCTACCAGTTAGGTCACGTCTTCCTAAAACCAACCACTGCTAAGACTTACAGGACAAAAGGGGCTGTTTCCAGATACTGAGGGAAACACCCTTGATGGCTTTAATTTGCACATTTAAAACCATAAACTATTCCATGCGCCATATTTCTAACTTTACATACAAGAATGATACATACACCAAAATAAGAGATACAGACCCCGCCACTTGTAGCATTAAGATTGATAGGTTCTATGAGGTATTTTGTTCAAAGCATCTTTGAGTTGTGTATATTTGTATTCATAAGCCACTTTCATAAAGCATGGGAGAGGGAACCATTACAGAATCTTTATTGTCTTTTGGCCCAAACAAAATGGTGTCCATTAAACAAAATGGAGTCCTGCTAAGACAGAAGTTACGGCAGCAGAACAGGCAAACTAAGTCAGTTCAGGGGCTAAACCAAGTCTCAGCAGTGCCTGAATAAGAGAAGCGCATGCCACCTCCCCTGCCTCTGCAGAAGGCATAGCGCTGCTGTAAGAAATAATTCCTACATAGGTACCCCTGATGATTCTGGACCAGACTCCTCTTTCAAAAGAGAGTCTAGGATTTTCCACTCTGTCTGGCCTTGAGCACTTCAACCGCCCCAGTCTTCAAATGTGTGAATTACTACTTTAATCCAAGGCATTTTAATAGAATTCAATCCAGCATCTGCTGCTTCAGCCCATCCACCTTCAGAGGGGTCTGGAACAATCACTAGGGCTATGTCTACACTCACGGCTTCTTGCGCAAGTATGGCCATTCTTGCGCAAGAATCCGCAGAGCGCAAGAAGATTTACAGCACAGTGTGGTAAGAGAGAGGGCTTCTTGCGCAAGAGCTACGCTCTTTTTTAACAGGTGTAAGCCCTCTTGCGCAGGAGCTCTTGCAAGTTTTCTGTAATATAGGAACTAGCCAAAATAATATCACTGGCTCCAACCCCCAAACCCAGATATGCTGTAGTGTTAACAGGTGTGTTCTGGCTGTCCTTGTGTTCTAGGCCAGGAATGATTTTCCATTTTAAAGAGGAGACAGAAGTCAGGAGACTTTCTTTTAAGAAAGCATTCACTCTAGGAACTCTGCCTTGCGGCCATGCTGCTAGAGAGCTATTAGTTGTCGTGTTACAAGGATACAGCAGGTGGCGTCAGAGAAAGTGCAGATAATTACAGTGGGGTGTGCCCTGCTTCCTGGTGCCAGAAGAGAGGTGAAACAGAACAAAGCAGAACCTAACATCTGTGTCTAAGAAACTGTGTCTTTTAACAGTTGCCCAGGTTAGCAATGGGTGATAGGAATGAATAGCAGGAATGGGACTGAGTTAATGATCATTAAAAGGCATATTTATCTAGGCTAACATATTTGCAAAGTCAATCTAATTCCGTGCCTATCTCAAAACACTTCTGAAAAAGAAACTGCTCAGAGTTGGCCAAAGTCTAAGCTTTGTACTAAACAGTGTTTTCCTGAAATCTAAGAGTAATAGAAATGTTTCCTTAAATTATAAATTACAGTGAAAATGTATTTTAGATAGCTCCCCAGTGTTTGTAAGCCAAACACTGCAATATCAGATCTGTGCAGGAAAACCAGAATGTGAAACCGACTATTAAAAAAAGTGAGGCTAAATATATTTTCCTTGTCTAGACTGAGGAAAGAAATGGGCTACGTCTACACTGGCCCCTTCTCCGGAAGAGGCATGCTAATTTACAACTTTGGAATAGGGAAATCCGCGGGGGATTTAAATATCCCCCGCGGGATTTAAATAAACATGGCCGCCACTTTTTTTCCGGCTTGGGGAAAAGCCGGAAAAGAGCGTCTAGACTGGCGCGATCCTCCGGAATAAAGCCCTTTTCCGGAGGATCTCTTATTCCTACTTCCCTCTCTTACCACGTTGTGCTGTAAAGTAGGAATAAGAGATCCTCCGGAAAAGGGCTTGATTCCGGAGGATCGCGTCAGTCTAGATGCTCTTTTCCGGCTTTTCCCCAAGCCGGAAAAAAAGCGGTGGCCATGTTTATTTAAACCCCGCAGGGGATATTTAAATCCCCCGCGGATTTCCCTATTCCAAAGTTGTAATTAGCATGCCTCTTCCGGAGAAGGGGCCAGTGTAGACGTAGCCATGCTGTAAGAGCCAAAGTCTGACTTTAGTTTCACTAGTGTAAATATATTGAAGTTAATGAAATTTCTCTGGCTATATATTGGTGAAAAAAGAACAGTATAATATGTCCTCAACATTTCAAAAATTCTTTGTTTTATTAATGTAAGAGTGTATTATTATCATACGGATTAGGAATGTAAGCGACTAGTCAACTATCCAATAAGCTTTTGCTTATTGGATAGTTGACTAGTTCCTTGACTAGTCACTTCCCCTTTCCCCACCCCTTTCTGCCTCTATCAGAGGCCTCTGCCTCTTTCTACCTCTTAAAAGCCATTTTCCCCCAGCACTGTGTCTGTGAGGGACAGGGAAAGCAGGGAGTTGTGGGGACCAGGTGCAAGCTGGGAATCAGCTGCACTTCAGCCGTTTAAATGTAGCTAGCTCTTAATACATTTAAAAGGCAGAGCCATAGCAGGGTTAGCTCCCCGGGCTGGGAACTAACCCTGCTGCGGCTCCCCCTAGGGTTGCCAGGTGTTCGGTTTTGAACCAGACAATCCAGGATTTGAGCTTTCTGTTCGGGAAACAAATTGAGAAAATATAAATGTCCGGTATTTTCTAAATAAGATGTAATGTCAAGTGTGTCCAGTATTTTTGTTGAAACCATCTGGCAACCCTACCTCCCCCACTTATCGACTAATCAGTTAGTCAATTAGTTGATTAAACTACATGTAACATCCCTAACACGGATTATGAAATTTGTGGTTTGGTTTGGAGAGGGATGTTTGTTTTAAATTAGGCTTTAACTTAATGTCCTCTTGAATACTAGAAGTTAGATTTTTCTGAAAAAGCAGTCATTTGTTACTAGAATCTAGAACTCCCGAGTAAGGCCTGTAGTAACAAGCAGTGTAGCTATTCCCACGCAGGTTCAGGAACATTTACACTGCTGTTTTCAGCTTCCATAGTGCAAGACCTGTTGAGCCCAACTCAGTTGACCTGGGCTCTGAGACTCACTACTGTGGGGATTTTTGCAGTGAAGATATATCCTAAGATAACATTTTTCACAAACACTCAGCACATTGGGCGCTGTCCATGAAAATCTGACCTTTTAATTTGGGCCTGAGTGGGAGCTGAAGTCTTGAAAAACTGATGTTAAATGAAGTGGTTGGGAAGTGGGGAAAAGAAATCTAGTGGAAAGTGCTTCCCCATCCCAATGCACTCACCCCTGCCTCAGAGCCATCCTCCCTAGTGCCTCCCCATCCCAATGCACTCACCCCTGCTTCAGAGCCAGTCCTTCCTAGCACCCCCCCATCCCAATGCACTCATCCCTACCTCAGAGCCAGGCCCCCCCAGCGTCTCCCCATCCCAGTGCACTCTCCCCTCCCCCTGAGACAGGCATCCCCAGTGTCGGGAGACCCCCGGCCCCCGCAGAGCCAGGCAGCGGACAAATGGGATGGCTGGGTAAGTTAATCTTACTAAAGTGGCTGTTTCTGCTGCCCCTGCTCACAGTGTGTAGGGGGAGGCATCACGTGGCAAGCTCCCTGGTATCTGCTGGTCACGTGGGCCAGTGCAGCATGCCCTCCGCTCCCACCCCAGCCCGGCAGCCCCCATAGCATGGTGCCTGGGAAGTGCCCCTTCCTGTCCCCCTTCACTATGACTCTGCTATACTCCTCACTCCCCCACCCCACGCGGCAGGGGAAAATTGTCCCCGCTGGGCTTCCGTCCCAGGGAAATAGGAAATACCAGACATTTCACATGTCTGGTATTTCCTGTTTTTTTTACCTGATGGAGCCTGCAAATACCAGACTGTCCGGGTGAATACCGGGCACCTGGCAACCCTAAGTGGTCCCATAAAGAGGAAGGAGCAGCAAAAATGGAGAATTCTGTGGCTTGCTGGAAAATACCACATTTCATGACCACAGGTTTAGAGTCCACCACGCCTTGGCTGAGACTAACGGAGCAGTTTAAACCTCTTAGGAATATCGTTTCAGGCTGCCTGTGCATGTTAGCCAGGCATTATTCCCATTCTAAATCAGCTGATGCTTATGGTTTTGAAGTTTCCTCCATGACCAAAAGGACTAGAAATATAATTTTAAACAATTGAAAAAAATAAACATGGTGGTTATGGTCCCCTGACACCTATTGTTTGGGAGGTCACGATCCTCAGAGTGAAAACTGCTGGTCTCGCCTGTCAATCAACAATCCCCTGAAATATTCTGGGCTACAAGATATCTGTGGTCTTACAACTCAGTTTTGTACGTGTCCAGACATTATAGATTTTAATGGGCTTTTCAGTACTGTAGAGTTGCCCACATTTGCAAAATTCATAGGAGGTTTTCAGGTTCTTGCTGGCCTTCTTCACCCTATTGAGTCTAGCTTGTAGGGCTGGGAGAGTATTGAATTTTGACTTTGCAACATCATAATGTTAGGTTGTAGTGCAGTGCTGATACATGATGACTTTGCATTTGCACAGTAACATCCTGTCAGCTTCTCCTAATGGTACTGAAGGAAGTGAGAATGCAGTGTCATTGTCCCATTATGTACTGTAGCATCGTGCTGGTTTAGCTGTTCTGATTTCATGATGCAGTATGAGGAATTTGTCCTGCAAATAATTTTATTACTATTAATACTTGGTTCTTAAACAGCACATTTACCTCCCAGTGCTTTATGAAGGTAGGAAAGCATTATTATCCCCATATTGCCAATGGGGGACATGAATTGCAGATAAGGGCAATTCAGTGGGATTTGTGATTGCTCAAAATATCAGCTCTTACGTGACACAAGCAACTCATTGATGGAGCCAAGAGTAGACCCCATAATGTCTGAGCCTGTTGAGTCCTATGATGTCACTTCCAGATTATAATCTGCCTGGTATTTATGAACTTCCTTGGGGTGGTTTCATTGGTGGGTGCGTCAAAAATGTTAAGAATGGCAGGAGTGTTAAACAATTGCATAGACCAGGTAAGAAAGAGAGAGAGAGAGCAGGATAAGATATTGCTTCCCCAAATCATTTCTCTAGAATTTTAACTCTGCGCATTTACTGACAACACAAAACCACCACTGAACTATTGCATAGTGGATATATTGTGCTTAGGAATAAATATTTTCATTTCAGTCATGCATGTCTGAAAGCCTCTAAGCTGTTTCAGAGAGAATATGAACAAAAACAGACGTACAAACAATACATCCAAATGAACTGAGACTGGCAGCAAAACCAAACCAGAATCCAACTGCAAAATTGCAATAAGTAAATAATGTAGGGAGAAACAATTCTGACAAAGGAATAAAAGAAAGTTGTACTCTAACATGAAACTTAAATCACCTCAGCTGCCTTAAGGCAGAATAACTTCCCAAATGCCTGGAATGTGGGACAATCAAATGTTAATACAATTGACATAAAAGCACTTAACACTTTGCATTATGGTGCAATAAGGCAGCACATTATGTTGAATATTTTCTGTGCATCTCAACCAAAATCAAGGGCATCAAATGCATCTATGAACTGTAGACATGGAGTACAGGCAGTCCCTGGGTTACGTACAAGATAGGGACTGTAGGTTTGTTCTTAAGTTGAATCTGTATGTAAGTCGGAACTGGCGTCCAGATTCAGCCGCTGCTGAAACTGATCAGTTTCAACAGCGGCTGAATCTGGACGCCAGTTCCGACTTACATACAGATTCAGCTTAAGAACCCCAGGCATCCCCAAGTAAGCTGCTGCTGAAACTGATCAGCGGCTGATTCCAGGAAGCCCGGGGCAGGGGCTTCCTGTAGAGCCGCTGGTCAGTTTCAGCAGCGGCTGAGTTGGGGACGCCTGGGGCAGAGCAGCTGGGGTGCTGCCAGGTTGGTCCAGTAGCGCCAAGGAGCGGTGCTGCGGGACCAACCGGCAGCGCCCCACCTACTCTACCACAGGCTCAGGGCTTTGCTCCACATCTCCCTGGTCTGCTGGGGGAGGGGGCGCACTAGCTGCGTCCCCCCCCCAGCAGACCAGGGAGACGCTGAGCAAAGTAGCGGAGGACACGGGCGGGACCGCGGCACTGATCTGGAAGCGCCGCAGTCCCGCCCAGGTCCTCCTCCGCTTTGCTCAGCGTCTCACCCACATATTCTAAAAGAAATTGAAGGTGCCTGTCTATTTGATTATAATCCTCAATTAAGGGTGTTTTCCTTATGCCAAGTTAAATTTACATATTCACGCTGGTTAAGTGGACTCACGCTGAAAGCTCAAATCACAACTACAAAGCCAATTAAAGCCTCTATATTTTAACCTTGCTACTGTGGATAGCCTTTCCCCACACTTCTGCCAATAGGTGGTACAAAACAAATGGAAACACTTGATAAAACACAGATTTTAATAATAAAAAATTATTATTATTATTTCAAACAAAGACACAGGAATTTCTCAAGGTTAGAAATACAGCACATTAAACTGAGAGCACCCTTTGATCATTAGACAGCCCTAGGAAACTTTCCCAGGTGAACCTTAAAAGTGTTTATCACACACACATTCACAACCTCTTTCAGATCCTTAAAATACGGGATGTACCTTTGTACCCGCAAAAAGAAAAGGAGAAAAGTGGATACTTAAGAGATTTGCACTCTGCAGTTCCTGCTGGTAAGGAACCAGGTGGTGTTCTGTTGGCTGCTTTTTGTCAACAGGCTCAGCAGATCAGAGCAGAAGCTTAGTCAGAGACTGGAATAGCCAGCGTGAGAATAGTGAGGTTTCTTCTCTGCACGGTGATCAGTCTTACAGACTCGAACCTTATCTTTCCTTAGGTGGGAATCCAATGTCAAAGACCAGACTTTTTATCCCGTGGATATCAATTTCCCTTGCTCCGCCCCTTAGTGCTTATCTTCAAGTTGTTAGCAAGTCAGATGCAGAAGTGATTAGACTTAGTCCAATTGAGTATCAATTAGTTCATTGGTAGAAAAGATTCCAATTCATCAAACATTAACTCATAAAAGTATCCTCCATGACGCAGCAACTCTAAATATATGAAACATAGACCAGGGAGACACTGAGCAAAGCCGCGGAGGACCCGGGCGGGACCGCGGCGCTGATCTGGAAGCGCCGCGGTCCCGCCCGGGTCCTCCGCCACTTTGCTCCGCGTCTCCCTGGTCTGCTGGCTCCTCCCACCCTCCCCAGCAGACCAGGGAGACGCAGAGCAGCTTTTCTCGCCCCGGAGGATGTGGGCAGCGGGACCGGGCGTCCCGCCGCTCCCGTCGTCCGGGGCTAGAAAATCCCCGTTCGTAACTGCAGATCCGACATAAGTCGGATCCGTGTAACTCGGGGACTGCCTGTACTGTGACTGAACTGTTTTATTCCCATTCTAAAGTGGACATCATAATTTGAACACAGACTTACAGACACACTTAATAAATAAGATTACAGATGAAGTGTTTTAAAAAGAGATTGCATAGCAAATGATCTCTAGGATTGTGAGCTATGTTAAACATATGATTTCTGTGAAGTGCAGGGAGTAAGTCAGGACAAAATTTGACCAATGATGTTTTCATGCTGACTGGTTTTTAAAAAGTCACTAGGTGAAATGAGTCTCATTTCCTCAGACTCTACTTGCACAATGTTTCTTTAAGACATTTTGGAGCAGTTGTGTAGGTCTGTGATTGGTATATTAACAAAATCAGTAAAAGCAAAGAGTGGGTGAGTCAGTTTTTGCTCTTTTATTTGTGTTCAAAGTGTCTATTGTTACAGATAACAATATCATCTGGCTTTTCCTCTAGTTCTGAGCATGCAATATTTTTGATTACAGGGAGCTGCTTTTAAGGTGGCTCTTGTTAGATGGTTAAGGGCTGTATAAAAAAGACAGAACCTGAAATGAAAGTTGTGTTCTTGCTGGGATTTAGGATGGTTTATCTTTGCTGAATTTAAGGGGCTTGTTTCTAGTCCTTGACACAGTGCATGGATGAATATTGCTGATTGTTTTGTTAAACCAGTTAATGCACTT
Source organism: Pelodiscus sinensis (assembly GCF_052426305.1). NCBI lineage: Eukaryota > Metazoa > Chordata > Testudines > Trionychidae > Pelodiscus > Pelodiscus sinensis. The sequence goes on from NC_143057.1 coordinate 11,174,250, forward strand.
GTGCAACACTGACAGTTAATGAATGCCAATTAATGCCTGGGTTTAAGTTTTGTTTGTGTTTTTGTTTTTCTTTGTTTGCTTGTTTCATAGTGGGCCAAAGTAATGTACTTCTGTCTTGGCTTGTTTGTAGTTAGGCCTGGTGCTTTGTGTTGATTCTTCACCTTGTGAAATCCTGCATAGACTTTGAACTTGGTGTGTGTGATTATTATGACAGGAAAGACTGATTGGGCCTCTCAGTGAAGCCCAAGATAGTGAAATCTGTTCAGTGTCCCTCTCATGCCACACAATTCACTACAATGCATTAAGTTGAGGCACTGAAGCTTATTAATATTTAACAGCTTGTTGACTGTTAAGGGAGTCTGGCAGTGCTAGGTGGATAACAAGAAAGACGATTGTTAGAACAAATGACCATATAGATATAGATATATATATATTATCAAAATTTCAAATGAATTAGGAGCCTAAGCCCCATCACGCCAAGATCCTCATTTGGCAGCTAGGCACCAATATACCTTTGTAAATCCAAGCCTCGGGAACCTGTGTTTCATTGAAATTTACTTAGGCTCTTAGATAATTTTGTTGCTGTTGAAAATTTTTACCACTGGGCCCAGAAACAAGAAAGTGTTTAAAGATAAATAAGGTTCCCTCCTTGCCCCCGTTGGTGGTCTTTAAAGTAAACTTTGACCAAAGATTCAGGTTAAAAATAAAAATTACAAAAACAGTCCCTGAGTTCTAAAACAGAGAAGATGTTGAAACTGTTAGGAATACAAGCCTGCTTTGAGAATAGCAAAGAGGTAGTGATAACAGTGTTGTGCGTTGCTTTGCAAATAGTTGGGTGCATTGAGTGCCTGATCTTAGTAGTTTCTTTTTTAACAAGGTTAGTTTTTAACAACTGGATTTCAGTGTAGGACTTTTCATAAAGGCAAATGAGATGATATCTCCTTTGGACTTGTGACCAGAGGACACTATTGCTGTCCCCAAAACAGCGTCTCATCTCAATGGCAGTATATTTTCGGGGGGCTCCTGGATCACCCATCAGAGTGACTTGCAAATGTTTCATATATTTAGAGTTGCTGCGTCATGGAGGATACTTTTATGAGTTAATGTTTGATGAATTGGAATCTTTTCTACCAATGAACTCAATTGGACTAAGTCTAATCACTTCTGCATCTGACTTGCTAACAACTTGAAGATAAGCACTAAGGGGCGGAGCAAGGGAAATTGATATCCACGGGATAAAAAGCCTGGTCTTTGACATTGGCTTCCCACCTAAGGAAAGATAAGGTTCGAGTCTGTAAGACTGATCACCGTGCAGAGAAGAAACCTCACTATTCTCATGCTGGCTATTCCAGTCTCTGACTAAGCGTCTGCTCTGATCTGCTGAGCCTGTTGACAAAAAGCAGCCAACAGAACACCACCTGGTTCCTTACCAGCAGGAACTGCAGAGTGCAAATCTCTTAAGTATCCACTTTTCTCCTTTTCTTTTTGCGGGTGCAAAGGTACATCCAGTTTTTTAAGGGTCTGAAAGAGGTTGTGCATGCGTGTGTGATAAACACTTTTAAGGTTCACCTGGGAAAGTTTGCTAGGGCTGTCTAATGATCAAAGGGTGCTCTCAGTTTAATGTGCTGTATTTCTAACCTTGAGAAATTCCTGTGTCTTTGTTTGAAATAATAATAATAATTTTTTATTATTAAAATCTGTGTTTTATCAAGTGTTTCCATTTGTTTTGTACCACCTATTGGCAGAAGTGTGGGGAAAGGCTATCCACAGTAGCAAGGTTAAAATATAGAGGCTTTAATAGGCTTTGTAGTTGTGATTTGAGCTTTCAGCGTGAGTCCACTTAACCAGCGTGAATATGTAAATTTAACTTGGCATAAGGAAAACACCCTTAATTAAGGATTATAATCAAATAGACAGGCACCTTCAATTTCTTTTAGAATATGTGGGTGAGGTTCTCTGCTGCGTCTTTAAGAGTCGTGGCGCACAATTCACAGTTCAGTGGAGTAGGGACTGAGATCATGTAAGCCACATTTATGTCCTCGCATTCCTGAGCTGCTCCATAGCTAGAAGGGTCCCTGGACTGGAGTGGTAAAAGCTCTCAGGCATCCTTCATGAAGGCAAGGAAAGGTACTTCTAAAAAAAGAAATTTTGGTAAGTGGCAGTATAAAAGACCCGACAAACTATTGACATTTCTTGGGGCCATTGCTTCACCTGAAATGGTTAAGCACAGAGAATGAGATGCTCATATACGGGGGTGCCTGATAACCTCTAATTTTGCAATGGGAGACGGGGTCAAAATGGCTGTGCAGCTGTTTGCATCCCAGCTTTTCATGTTGATTGTTCTGTCGTCTTGTGCAGGTGGGACAGGATGGTGCGAGCCAAGTCTTGGGTGCTGAAAAAGCATTTTGAGGGCTTCCCCAAAGATAGTGACTTTGAGCTGAAAGAGGTAGAGCTGCCAAAGTTAAAGGATGGAGGTAAGGAAAATGTTTGTTTACAGAGATGGTGTTAGGATTCTATTTTGTCTTTTTACTCATAGCGCTGTGTGGAAATTTAAAAGAATACATTTCTGTGAACTGAGTTTTACAAAAGTTCTGTCTGGGTTTTGGCAAAGATGTGCACGTTTGTGTGGTTTGACAAAAAATCCCCTGTCTCATCAGTGCTCACGTGGATGAGCAGATAGCTTGTGTGGGATTTTTGTGAAGTGCTCAGCGCTGACCCATCTCTGGTTCCACTGAAGTCAATCAGTCCCTGACTCTAATGAGAACAGAGTTAGGTCAATGCTGGGCACTTTTGAAGATCCCCATTTTTACCTCAGAGATCTGGGAACAGGCCTACCCAGTTGACTGCAGATAAGTAAGAATGTCTTGTAGGTTGAAGGATGGGGGTGGAGGGTTGGCATGGGCCTTAAAAGGAAGCAGCTCTCTGTGTAGGTGCTTGGACTGCTGAGTTTCTTACAAAGGAAAGGGATCGAGCAGCATGTTAACACAAAAGATTGTTCTTAAATAAAAAGTTCCTTATAGAACAATCTTTAAATTCTCTCCTGCTCCCTCCCCACTCCACACACAGTTTAAACGCACGTCTTCACTGGCTGACCTTTTGTCAGTGTGCAGAAGAGCGCACCAGCAGACGCCTGCCTATGTCCAGCTCCGTGATCTCCGGAAATGTGGGCAAGCCTGCATGTGCCCTCTGACCCCCCTGCACCTATCCCTGCTACTGAGGAAGCACTGCCCCCGCTCACTAACTCCAGGCAGTGTCCACCATGGCCATCCTGGGGGAATTCCGCTGTGATCCAGCAGTGCCAGGAAGCAGCTGCCTCTCCCCTTCCAGGTGGTGGAAAGAGCCTCTTTTCCCCCTTTTCAGCATTCTCTTCTTGGGACCAGCAGAGTCTTTTTGCTTCCTTGGCTCCTGGTACTGGGAGAGCTCCCTCCTCTCCTTCATCTCTTCCCACTTCCTTCACTCTGCATGCTGACAGAGCCACCTCCTCTCAGGCTCTGATTTGGATGGGGCTGGAGTCTAATTGGGTGGGCCATCCAGGTCTGCCCATGATTACATCCATGGTGAGCCAAATAAAATGATCTCATGGGCTACATATAGTCTCTGGGCCCTCATTTGCCCATCCCTGGTGAACAGGAAAGGCAGACAGGCTGAGAAGAAAAGGTGTGTCCCCCCAAACCTTCCTTCCTCAGAAACAAAACACAGAGCTCTGGCCGTTTGCCTTCTCCACTAACAGCGTAGCAGTCATAGGCAAAGCCTAGAAACTTGATTTGAGTTCAGAAGGGAATTCAGATAGGACCAATAGTAAGGAAAAGTATCTTGCACTGACCTAATGTAACTGCTAAACCTTTTTATTGCAGATGTGCTGTTTGAATCTGTATTCCTCAGTGTTGATCCTTACATGAGGTATGCTTTTCTTTCTACCTCTTTAGTTAAATACCGGATTAGGTTACTACTTTGAATTGCTAGCTGAATCCTAAAAGCAGGGTTTATTCAGAGCATCTGGCTATTCACTGTCCTCTCAGGGGCTAACTGCCCTATTAAAAACACCAGCATCCCATCTATGTTTTCACCAATGTCCGTTCTGCATTGTAGCAACTTCCATATTGGTGGATCTAGTTAAAACACAGTATCCTCCCCATGTCCACAAACTGAGGCTAAAGTGCAGTTCAGTCAAGCAGAGTAGACAGGGCGAACTGCGTAGTAATTACATTACAGCCATAAAATGTCTCTGGGTTTTGCTGAATTTTAATAGACAGTTCGGGAACTCCGGTAAAATGCAGTTCTGATCTTCTGTGCTTCAAATCCTAATGATTGTTATTACTGTTTGCATTCCAAGAGAACCTAGTGGCTTCAATTGAGGTCGAGGCCTCATGCTAGGTGCTGTGCCTACACTGAGCAAGAGACACTCCTGTCCTGAAGAATTTAGTCTACATATACAAGGGACAGGAGAATGGAAGTGTTGTCATTTATTTCCATTTTATAGATGGTAAACTGAGGCACCGGGAGATTAAGTTTACAAAAGATGCCTGAGGCAGAGCCAGGAATTAAAAAAAATTTCTGAATCCCTGACCAATGCCTTATCTTGAAGGTAAAAGCTGTGTTCTCTAATTGTACTTGTGACCTTGTAACAGCAGGGGATTAGCATTTTGTAATTAGATATCTCAGCACAGTAGTTGATCAAGGTGGAACTCATGAGTGATCGGCGAGGAATAATATATATATATGTATTTTTAGGGGAATGAGTTGTTAAAATGAGAACATAACTCTTTCTCTCTCCACAGACACCTGGCATGGTCAGCAGCTAGACCCTCAGTGCTCTGTGTTTTTAATCAGAAAATGGAGAATAATTTGTAGTGACTATTTTGCACTTACAGTAAGGCTTTACCTCAATTTTGTGTGTTTCAGACCATACAGTACAAGATCTATGAAGGAGGGGGACACAATGATGGGCACTCAAGTTGCTAGGTAAGTTTCATTTATTTCCTCCCCTTCCCCCAAGTTACCTCCCCATCTTTCCATATGGGAGACTCCAAGCACTAAAGAAAGTACAGTGTTGCTTTAAGAGATGGTTGTATGCAGCTTATACTACTTTCTGTTAGCCAGTTGCAGTATACTACAATGACATATATTATATATATATGAAGAGTTGAGAAGTTATGATAACTGAATGCATTACACTCTCCTCATGACCCTGTTCACCCATGTCAAATATCCCACCACACTTTGCAAAGCCAAATGACATTAGAATAGTAATAAGAGATGTAGCGGTGTTAGGCTGGTCTTGCTGAAACAAAAGACAGCTGTTAGTCTTTAAAGTGCTGCATAGTCCTGTCAAATGACATTGGGAAAGCTGTCAAAGACAAGGTACGTACATGGTGTGTCCTAGCAGAGGCTGGGATGTACCTCTATGTCCAACTTGTTTGGCATGTAGTATCCACAAGAGAGAAAAGAAAAGATGCAGAAAAATAAGTGCAGGATCAGATGGGTCAGATCTTGGATGACATATACAGTGCTTTTTAACTCTTAATCAGTTATGATATAAATGAGTGGGTTTGGGGTATTCGCTGTTGAGGCACACCTTTGAGAGAACACGCTGCAAGAAAAGAATTGCTTCTGGGAAGGAGTGTATGTATTGGAATATAAAAGATTAACCAGTTACTGGTAAGCCTTACCTTTAATGGATGAGGCTTACTGGTTTCGGTTAACCAGTAGAGGCTGGAACAGCTCCCTGTCTGCCCTAATCTTTATACTACAGAGCCTACAGCGCAGGTAACTGCTATGATTTGTAATGGTAACTGGGTTTTTTAACTGCATTTTGACATCCCTAATACGTATGTCTCCTTTTTGCACTCTGCGGTTTGTCCTTAGAAATAAATTTGGCTAAGTTTGGGTATTTAGTGTCTCAAACATTTTTCATTATAAACCACAAATACAGTCAAATAACTAGCTACACCTTTTAGTCAGTATTTCTTGTGTTCTTTGGCAGCTCTTCATGAGTCTGTAACCTGCCACAAAGCATGTACATCCTATGAAGCCATACAGCCTACTACCTAGAGCTTGATTTTAGGCCTCAAGAGACAATCCACACTTGTGTTACTCACATGAGCAACGCAAGTGAAGTGAGTTCTTACAAGACAGACACAAAAAGGCCGATGTTGCATAAGTGGTCATATCTTGAGATGACATCTTGTATACAGTACGTGCTGTGTAATAACTGCTCACCCAGGAACTGTGCAGTCAGTAATTCCAGCTGAGAATACTCTTGTTACTTTTCTCCTTTTTCTGATGAGGGATATGGTCACTTCAGTGTTGTATGGGGAGACACTACAGCATTCCTTGGCGACTTCTTTGTATTCCGGTGTGGGAAACCAGGAATTGGAAGAAAATTTAAGCCCTAATCCTCTGCACGAGAGGTTGAGTACTATCAATAGTTGTAACACTTCCCTTGAAAATTAAGATGATTTGGGAGCAGTTCTCTGGCCTGAGTTATGCAGGAGAGCAAACTAGACGATCACAGGAATGCTTTCTGGCCATAGAATCTATGGATTTTCCAGGAACAATTTACCAAATAAGTTGGGGAATGTGTAGTGTCTGGTGTCAAAAGATGCAAGAGTCTCAAACCAATGTAGTTTTCAAGTTGTCCTTAAAAAGCCCATCCTGTCCTACTATAGGGGCAGCCTTTAGAACAGGGGTGTCCAAACTTTTTTCAAAGAGGGCCAGATTTGAAGAAGTGAACATGTGTGAGGGCCGTCCCCGCACTCTCAGCCCCAAGGCGGAGGGCCCACAGGGTTGGAGACGGGCGGAGAGCGCAGGGCACGCCGGCCTCACGGCGGCCCGGGGGCAGGGCGAACCCGCAGCCGAGTGGGGGAGTGGGGCTGCGGACGTGCCCTACAGGGCAGGCTCTAGGACCGCGGAGGCCATGGGCGGTGGCGGCACGGCCGGAAGCGGCGCGCTGGGCGCGCCAGTTCAAAAGAGCGCCGGGGAGCCAGGAGAGGGGGAGGAAGAGGGGGCCGTATTAAATCGGAACACGGGCCGCAATTGGCCCGCCGGCCGGACTTTGGACATGCCTGCTTTAGAAGGTGAAATGTCTTCAGCCTTTGCAAAGGGACCTGGTTTACTGAATAGGGAACCACCCCTTCTATTCTGCCCGTTATGTACCACTTTTGTAACCTTCCCCTCTCAGGACTTATAAAACACTAGAACTGGAGGGACCTCGAGAGATCATCAAGTCCAGTCCCCTGCCCTCATGGCAGAACCAAGCACCATTTAGATCAGGGGTGGGCAATTAATGTTAATGGGGGGCCACTCCAAGATTGTACTCAATGGCCGCGTTCCTACTGAGAGGGTTTGAGGTCTGGGACAGAGGTTGGAGAAGGGAGCTTGGGATAGGAGACTGGGGTGTAGGGGGGGGTGTGGAGTTGAGAGGGAGTTTGGTTGAAGGAGGGGGTTTGGCAGAGGGATGGGGTGCAGTGTCCAGGAGGGGGTATGGGTGCAGGAGAGGATTCTACCCTGAGGAAGGGGCTCTAGGAGAGGGTGCTGGGTCTAGGAGGCAGTTGTGACCTGGGGGAAAGGATACAGAGAGTTTGGGTGGTGGCCTGAGACAGGTAGTTGGGGGGGGGGGGGGGGGGGGGGAGTGCCAGAGGCAGGCTCTGGCTGGGAGGTGCTTACCTAGGCAGCTCCCAGTCAGCAACCTTGTAGGAACCTTGAAGGCTGCAGTCGAAAACTCTTCCACCTGGCTCTGCTCTGGGCAGGGAGGAAGGAGGCTTCATTGGCTGGCCCTGCCACCAGCAAAATATTTCAGCTGCTATTGGTTAGAGACTGGCCAATGGGAGCTGAGAGATTTTGCTGAGGGGCAGGACAGAGCACAAAGCCTCTCTCCTCGCTCCCAGAATACAGCAGCCACATTTAAAGTGGCTGCTGTGCTGTGCTTTAAGGGTCCCAGAGAGGCAGCCAAGGGCCGGATCCGGTGGCTTGGTAGGCTGGATCCGGCCTGCTGGCAGCCTTTTGCCCACTCCTGATTTAAATTATCCCTGAGTAGATGTCTGTCTAACCTGCTCTTAAATACTTCCAGAGATGGAGATTCCACAACCTCCCTAGGCAATTTATTCCAGTGCTTAACCACCCTGATAATTTTTTCTAGTTTTTCCTACGGTGTGCCTACATTACAGGGTTTAGCTCAATTCATGAAGCTTATTTTGAGTTTTATGTCAATTGTGTAGCTTATTTCAAAATTGGGAGTATCTACACAGCACTTATTTCAAAATAGAGCACTCTGCCTCCAACTTCCCTTATTCCTAGTACAATGAGAATTACAGGAGTCGGAGTAAGAAGTTCTGCAGCTTGACAGTATTTAGATATTATTTTGAAATAACTGCCTGCTACACAGACACAGACTGAATTATTTCAAAATAATGTTGCTGTGTGGACATACCCCTTATGTCCAACCTAAACCTCTCGCTGCAATTTAAGCCCATTGCTCTTTGTCCTATCCTCAGAGGCAAAGGAGAATAATTTACTCCCTTCTCCATGTAACACCCTTTTAGATACTTTAAAACTGCTACCATCTCCTCTCTGTCTGCTCTTTTCTAAACTAAATAAGCTGAATTCTTTCAGTCGTCCCTCCTAGCTCATGTTTTCTAGGTCTTTAATCATTGTTGCTCTTCTCTGGACCTTCTCCAGTTTTTCTACATCTTTCTTGAAATGTGGTGCCCAGAACTGGACATAATACAGGCAGTCCCTGGGTTACGTACAAGATAGGGACTGTAGGTTTGTTCTTAAGTTGAATCTGTATGTAAGTCGGAACTGGCGTCCAGATTCAGCCGCTGCTGAAACTGATCAGTTTCAACAGCGGCTGAATCTGGATGCCAGTTCTGACTTACATACAGATTCAACTTAAGAACCCCAGGTGTCCCCAAGTCAGCTGCTGCTGAAACTGATCAGCGGCTGATTCCAGGGAGCCGGGGGCAGAGCAACTCTGCCTCGGGCTTCCTGTAGTCAGCCGCTGGTCAGTTTCAGCAGCGGCTGACTTGGGGACGCCTGGGGCAGAGCAGCTGGGGTGCTGCTCTGCCCCAGGCGTCCTGGGCAGAAAAGCCTGGTCTGTTGGGGGGGAGAGGGCACTAGCTGCGCCCCCCCCCCCCCTCAGCAGACCAGGGAGACGCAGAGCAAAGCCGCGGCTGTCCCGCTGCAGGCGTCCTCCGAGGCTTTGCTCCCCGTCTCCCTGGTCTGCTGGTCAGAGCAGGGAGATGCGGAGCAAAGCTGCAGAGGATGCCCGCAGCGGGACAGCCCAGACGCGCCTGGGCTGTCCCGCTGCGGGCGGTCTCGGAGGCTTTGTTCCCCGTCTCCCTGGTCTGCTGGTCAGAGCAGGGAGACGCAGAGCAGCTCTTCTCGCCCCGGAGGACGCGGGCGGCGGGACTGCGGCTCATCTGGGCGTCCCGCCGCTCCCGTCCTCCGTGAAAAGCCCCGTTCGTAACTGCGGATCCGACATAAGTTGGATCCGCGTAACTCGGGGACTGCCTGTACTCCAACTGAGGCCTAATTAGCGCAGAGTAGAGCGAAAGAATGTGTCGTCTTGTGTCTTGCTCACAACTCTCCTATTAATGCATCCTAGAATCATGTTTGCTTTTTTTGCAACAGTGTCATGCTGTTGATTCCTGTTTGGCTTTCCTAGACAGTAACTTCCCCTTCTGTATGTGTGAAACTGATTGTTCCTTTCTACATGGAATATTTTGCATTTGTCCTTATTAAACTTCATCCTATTTACCTCAGACCATTTCTCCAGTTTGTCCAGAACATTTCAGACCTGTATGCAGGAATTTCTGTGTGTGTGTAAAGGGGGGGTGGGGAGGGAGATGCTTGCTTGTGTGTGTGTGGTTGGTTTTTTTGTGTGTGTGTGTGTAAATGTGGACCGCAAGAGTATGAATGCATCCACCATAGGCCCCCAAGTAAGCAGGGAAATCAGCCCCAGCCTTCCCCCAGCAAGCCAGAGCATACTTACTTGGGAGACCTTACTTGATACTTACTTGGTGCTTTCCCGCTCCTTGCACGCACTCCCTCCCATGGACAGGCCTGCATTTTGAATTATGACCCTGTCCTCCAAAGCACTTGCAACACCTCCCAGTTTGGTATCATCTGCAAACTTAATAATCGTTTAAGTATCTAAATTGTTGATGAAGATATTGAACAGAACCAGTCCCAAAACAGACCCTTGCAGAACCCCACTTGTTATGCCCTGCCAGCATGATTGTGAACCATTGATAACTACTCTCTGAGAATGGTTATCCAGCCAGTTATGCACCCACCTTATAGTAGCACCATATAAGTTGTAGTTCCCTGGTTTATTGATAAGAAGGTCATGCAAGACTGTGGCTAGGTATAACATGTCCACTACTTCTCCCTTATCCACAAAGCTTGATATCCTGTCAAAGAAAACTATCAGCTTGGTTTTGACATGATTTGGTCTTTACACCTTATTATCTTACTGGTCTGTAGTTTCCTGGGTTGTTCTTATTTCCCTTTTTACCCTTTTTATAGATGGGCACTAGATTTTCCCTTTGCCAGTCTTCTGGTATCTCTCCCGACTTTCATTTTTCAGAGATAACTAAAGGCTTGAATGCCTCCTCTATCAGCTCCTTGCGTATTCTAGGATGTGTTTGTCAGGGGGTTGGCGTGGCATCCCCCCTTAACACCATACTGTATCAAACTTGTGTCCCCAATAGATAATTCTTATGGCCAGTACCTCCAGTTTCAGAAAAACGTCCATTATAGCTAGTTATGCAAGAACCTGCCTAGAGGGAGCATTTCCTCTTAACCTTCACACAATGCTGTGTGTTAGCCCTAGGTAAATATTTCGTAAAGCTAGGGAGAAGGAGCTGTTTGTAATGTGTGGTGGCTTTTGGTTGTCTTCTCAGGGTTGTGGAAAGCAAGAATCCCACCTATCCAGTAGGGACCTATGTCGTGGCTAATTCAGGTTGGAGAACTCACTTCATCTCTGATGGGAAAGATCTACATCTGCTTCCTTTTTGGCCAGAAAAGATCCCCAGATCTTTGGCTCTTGGGACAATTGGCATGCCAGGGTAAGTCACAGGACATGCTAGACCAGTGGTTCTCAAAGTGTGGTCTGCAGACCACTAGCAGTCCATGACCGTCTCATGGGTGGGCCTCGGGCTCATGTCAGCTGAATTCCTCCCTGCCCCCCCTCGCGAGGCTGGCTTCCCACTGCAGGGCGGGAGACCCAAGCCTTGTGGGCTGGATCCAGCTTGCAGGGGGTAGGAAGCAACTCTGCATGCTGCCACTCCTCCTTCCCGCTGGCTGGGAAAATGGCAGCACAGGAAACTGCCCACCTGTAGGCTTTCCCTGATGCTCCCATTTGCTGAAATCCCAACCAGACACCACTCCCCCTCCCCAAGCCCTTTCCTGCCCAGATCCCCAATCCTGCACCCACTTTTTCATCATGGGTGTGTGGAAAGATCTGCATTGAGCAGGGTGAGCCATGGGCTAAAATGTTTGAGAAAGCCTTTGTCTAGCACAGCCTAACTGAACTTCACTGCATTGAGATGCCCAGCTATCTGTGGGAATGCTCTACCAAGCCACACTTGAGCCTAATCAATGCATGCTCTGAGGGGCTCTTTCCACTGAATTCAGAGGGACTGAATTTTGATCTATCTCAGGGTGGGAAGTTTATAGCTCTGTCTCCACTTGGTGCCTCTTTCCCTTACATGGGGACAGTTGCTTCTTGGCCATAGGTGATGGGGACAGAGTACTGTGCTGGAATTGAATAGCAGACCAAGGGTCCACTCCAACAGACAGAGTTGATGGAAGGAGTCCTTTTGATTTCAAAGGTTACTAGACAGGATTCATAATATTGATCTTGCTCTGCTGAGCTCACTTTATGTCCAGAGTTTGTGCAAAGATGGAAATGTATGCAGCTGTAGAACTCTACAAATAGCAGCCTCAAAAGCACATCTGTGACTTGAACAGAGCAACTGTTCATGGTAACCCTGTTCTAACTACAGAAGAAATTCCATTCCACTCGTGCTTTGTGTTGCCTAGTTCCTCCTTCCTTTCTTTTTTTTATCTCTGTCTATAGAAGGACACACCAGGTGGAAAACTTTCAACTTGCTATTTGTGATCTGTGCAGAACAGAAGCTTCTTAACATTTTAAACACAGGCAAAATGTATAGTTTTCCATATTCCACTAGCTTGAATGGATTTTGTACACATTATAAATAATTCCTAGTCCTTCATATAGAACGAGGAAAAGGAATCTCTAATGGGATGAGAGATCCCTTCCCCTGGTCGGCTACATGGAGCATGACCCAACTTTCTGTTTGTAATATCTCCATCAATCACCACTCAATGTTTCTTTTCCCTTTCAGCCTCACTGCCTACTTCGGCCTGTTTGAGATCTGCAAGATCAGAGCGGGAGACACAGTGCTGGTTACTGCAGCAGCAGGGGCTGTGGGTTCAGTGGTGGGGCAGCTTGCTAAAATCGGAGTGAGTGGCTTATTGTTCATATGAACACCATCGATCCCCAGGTGAAGGAGAGGAGGCATCTGAGAGCTTGGGAGTAAAGGGGACAAAGTGTCTCTGAGATGAGATGAAATGGGACTAGCTCCAAGATCAGTGGTTTAACTCTGACGAGACACTTCTAGTAGGAGAATTTAATTAAACTGATGTAGTTGTTTGCAATTATTATTGCTCTTTGGGACTGCTAGCCCCACCCTGCCTCATTGCTCAGTTGAGAAGCCCCATTGACTCCATGTGACCAGAGCTAGACCTGAAAAGAGGACCAAGCAGTCTGCAGTGTGTATGCATACTTGATCTTTTCTCCCTGTCAGTAGTGTCCCTATAATCCCCTAAAGCAGAGAAGCTGACTACAGGAACCAGGACCACAGCAGATGTAGTTAGCTATGCACATGTAGCAACGTGGTAGTGAACAGCCAGATGAGAAACAGAGTATTGCCCTCAGAAAAGAAAGAAAATATGCCACAATCAAATTCCTGCCTGCACTTATCATTCAGCTGGTGCAAACCTTGTAACCAGCACTCTCCTTTGCCAGGGACACAGCATGTGTTTTCCTTTTATATTCTTTGTCAGTTGTCCCAGAGGCCCGAGTTGTCAGCCCGTCCCTACACCAGTGTGTGTAGCTGTAACTATGTTGCCACTACGTCACAAGCCTGTCTTCACTTGTCAGCACCACACAATATATGTAACTTAAAGAAGACTGCAAGTGTGTGGTGAGAGGAGGCGAAAGGGGTGTATGTGCTTTTAGAAACATTTTTCTGTCCCTGCCAATAACACAGAAGAGAAATGGTCTGAAATGTGAATGTTACGTGGGCTGTGTGTCACACATCATAAATTTACCCCTTCAGTGGCAATCTCAGAATTCTATTTGGTATCTTCCTTTTTTGAATCCTTGTTGCTAAAACACTGAAATGTAGGACAGACAACTCCTACAGCATAACTTACTATAGCAGGTCATGTGTCCTAAGTCCCACATGGCCTGCAGAGAGATTTCTGTGCATGGCAAAGAGAAGTAGGTGGAATACAGCTTTCATGGGGCATCTTAAGGCAGTGGGAGGTGGGGAGGAGGGGATCCACAGCTTTCAAAAGCTATGAAGGGCAGAGAAAGTTACAGGTTTTGCTATCTGGTGGCACGTGGCACCTCATTTATCGTTTGTGGTTCATGCTGAAACCTGAGAATTGACATGTATTTTCTTTTTGCCCAGGGCTGTAAAGTGGTTGGCTGTGCTGGCTCAGATAAAAAGGTTGCTTATTTGAAACAGATTGGCTTTGATGAAGCCTTTAACTATAAGACGGTGGGATCCTTGGAAGAAGCCCTGAAGAAAGCCTCACCTGATGGCTACGACTGCTACTTTGATAATGTGAGTTCAAACGGGCTAGCTGGAGTGCAAGCGCCTTGCGAAGGCTCACTTCTTTCTGACGTGCACGTGTGCTGGGAATGTTGGGCATAATACTGAGAGAAATAGCCTCATCAGAGTGTTTATTTTCCAAGTCCTCTTTTGCTACCTAAATTGCTGGCTTGCAATGGGGAAGGAGGAATAGCGATGAAACGGAATCAGCTTTCAGTTGTTCTTGCCTCTCTCTCTATTTGAGAGATGGGGATTGGAAAGTCGTAATTTGAATACATGTAAAATTAATCTAAGGTGGTTCATCAGTGGCAGGTCAGAGGTATTCTGGGGGGGTGGAAGGATGGACATGTGCTTAAGACACTCAACCGTGACTTAGTAGATCAAGTAATTTGCCCACTGTCACTTATATCTCTTTGCATCAACTGGGCAACTGAGGCAAATTGGTGTAGATCAGAGTATAAAATATGGCCCTTCAAGCCACCAGATCCAGCCCTCGGGAGCCTCAGCCAGGCTCCCTTCCTGCCTTGCCCCTGCACACTGCTCTCTGAATACTGTGAGCCTGAGGTGGGGGGAGGTTTTGCGTGCTGACTTTGCTCCCAGCACAATCTTACAATTCCCATTGGCTGGAAACTGGCCAATGGGAGCTGCCTATTTGTGGGACAGGCAGCACACACAATCTCTCTCCCTACCTTCCCCCAGGCTTACAGCATTCAGAGCAGCACACACGGCTTCCTTGAGCAGCACGGGGGTAGGGGGGCATGGACGTCAGGGAGCCTGTCTGAGGAACCTGCTCGCTGGGAGCTGTGCAGTTAAGTGCCTCCTGGCCACAGCCAGCCTCCAACACCCCTGCCCAGATAATCCAAACCCTCTGCACCCCCACTCCTGCACCTCAATCCCCTGCCCCCGATTACAACCCGCTCCCAGACCCTGCATCCCCTCCTACACCTTTCCAAGTTACAATCCTACCCTGCACCCATACATCCTTCCAGACCCTGCACCCCAGTAGTCTTCCCCAGGTATCAGCCCCTTCTTCACCCATACTCCCTCCCGGATCCCGCTCCCTTCTGCACTCTCCATCCCAGCCACCACACTTCCTCTTGATATCATGGAAGAGTGCAGCCCTTGACCACTTACCAAATTCTTGGACTGGTCCCCCATCAAAAATTGTTACCCACCCCTGATGTAGATGAATTCCATTCAATGGTGACCTATTGACTTACATCAGAGGGGTAGCTGTGTTAGTCTGGATCTGCAAAAGCGACGAGAAGTCCTGGGGCACCTTATAGACTAACAGAGTTATAGGAGCATTAGCTTTTTGTGGGCAAAATGCATCTGACGAAGTGGGTCTTTGCCCACGAAAGCTTATGCTCCAATAAATCTGTTAGTCTATAAGGTGCCACAGGACTCCTTGTTGATATTGACTTGCAGCAGAGGACATGCCCACTAAGCAGGGGGGCTCACAGCCATGCTGGGCCCCTTTGCAAGGGAGGGATGTGGACTGTCTCCACGCTCCTGGAAGGAACGAGCCTCAGGCAGAAGGGCCGGGACAGTGAGCACACCAGACCAGCCCCCCACAGCTCTCAGTGCACACAGCACTCCAGCAGCAATTTAAAGGGTCCGGGACTCTGGGTGACTGCTGCAGTAGTGGCAGCTAGGAGCCCCAGGCCCTTTAGAATCACCTGGTCTTGCAGCAATTGCCCTCTTTGTCTCCTGGTGCGATCGAGCCCTTGACACATTGTCTTGGATCTCAGGTCAGAAAACTTTTCATTGATACCATGACTACCTCAGCCATGTTTCAGTTCTAGCATATTCCTGCTGTTTAGCCTCTGCTTGATTAAGATTTAAAGGTGTGGTGTTTGACTGAGGGAGCTACACTGATTTCACTTAGTGAAATAATACCTTTAAAAGTGCAAGTCAAGGCAAGGTTTTGGGGTTCTTTTTAGCAGATCCAAAATAGTTAAGCTAAGCCCTACGCTCCCATCTGACACGATCTCACATCACACCTTTAAATCCCTGTCAACAGAGTCTCAGATGCCCTGCAGATGTTGGGTGAACATTCGGAAAACTAGCCTCCCTAAGGACCTAGTGGTTCAATGTAAGACCATATATGAGGAGAGGGTGATAAGGATAAAGAAAACACAGAAGTAGTTTAGTTTTTGTACTCTCCTAAAATGCTGAGGCACACCCTTTGGAAATAGCTTGGCTATGGATCAGGATTTACAAACTTTTCCCAGAAGTGGGCTGACATCAACTGCAGTTGCACAAAGAAAACAACAACAACAAAAGTTTTCAACTTAGAAACATGGGGAAATTGATTCATATTTTCCAAGGAAAGGGAAAGAGACTGTTGCCACTGAAGCTTTGTCAAGATAAGGAGAGGCTGTAACGAAATACTTCTCATGCAGACTGTGTAGTGCTTTCTGTGATCAAGCTGTGGAACAGTGGCTTGCTATCCTTTTGTCTAACGGTTTAAAGAACAAGCACTGCTGTATCTGGCAGGTCCTTGGAGAAAATCTGATCATCCCAGTGCTTAAATTATAATGGGATATACTGTAAGGCTGTGTCTACACTGGCACCCCTTCCGGAAAAGGGATGCTAATGTAGCACTTTGGAATAGGCAAATCTGCGGGGGATTTAAACATCCCCCGCGGTATTTGCATTAACATGGCTGCCGCTTTTTTCCGGCTTGGAAGTAGGAATAAGAGATCCTCTGGAAAAGGCTTTATTTTCCGGAGAATCACGTCTAGACTGGCGCTTTTCTCCGGCTTATTTCCAAACCGGAAGAAAGTGGCAGCCATGTTAATGGATTTGCCTATTCCAAAGTGCTACATTAGCATCCCTTTTCTGGAAGGGATGCCAGTGTAGACACAGCCTAAATGTAAATACGGTCAGCAGAAATCCTCACTTGGTGTTCTGGTGCTTACATTCTAGATCCCACCCAGTCTACTTCTTAGCACTTAGTCTTTCAAGCCCCCTTCATGCCAACGCTCTGCCAGGTTCGGATACCTCCATTAAAAGCCTTCATATGGTCCACTTCCCTTTTCACATTTTCCCTAGATCAGCTGCTTTTCTCTGTGCCCTTCCTAAAAACTCTCTACTTCTGGCTTGACTTCAACTGCTAACCACCCACCTCTTTCTTCATACCAGCCCTTCTGTACCAGCTCACTTACCTTCCCAGGGTGATATTAAATTAGAGCCAAGGTGTTCATCTTGCTGCTCTCAAATTTAATCTCTTCCCTGTCCTTTTTTTAAATTTATATGAATTCAGGGCAGGCACTAGGTCATTTTATGTGTTTTTAAAATCTGTACAGTTGGTGTTATCTAAACAGCAAATGAATGCCAAGATGACCCTGCCCTCTGTGTTGATAGTATGGGACCGATAATATAGATGGGCCCAGAGCAGTGCTTTTGAATCAGATGCTCCCAAATAAGGGCCCAATAGTACTAGCACTGAAGCATATGAGTAACTTGACTTTGGTGACTAGTTGCCCAGTAGACGTGCACTGCTCAATGGGAGAACTTGCATGAAAAAAGTTAATACGTGCTTAAGTGTTTACAGGATCAGCCTCTGTTTACATGATCCTAGAGGATTTTATTTGTAACTTTTTATTTATGTTCTGACTACCTTAGGTGGGGGGAGAGTTTTCAAGTATTGTTCTTAATCAAATGAAGAGATTTGGGAGGATTGCTGTATGCGGAGCTATCTCTGGGTACAATGACACAGTGCCCCAGAAAGGTATGAGTGTTTTTGTCAGTTACTTTTTTATGGTGGAGAAATAATGAAGAAAGAGAGCCATCTTCTCTTTGAATTCTTTTAATGTTTTTATGTTGCCTAAATGTGAAATTATATATTATATGGAGCAAACGTAACGCAAATGCTGAAGTTTTAGGACAACATTAATTACAATCATTCTGTGCCTCAAAGATGTATTTGCGCCAAATTTAAAAAAATATCCATAGTTCTTTCTCACCAGGTAAAATTTCACAGAAAAACAGCATGGCTCATCGGAGTCAAAGCTGTATGTGAGTAAACAGGAATGAGCGTGGGAGGGGATGGATATGCCCTTCAGCTTGGAGAACCCCCAAAATTGGTAGCTGATCTTTGATATTTATCATTAAACAGTTCCAGATAGTTAAACCTCACTGTCCTGTTGGCCATCTACCATCTCATCAGGAGAGAAGTGGGGGGAATGAATGCTGGTTTAAAACAAATGGAGAGATTAGTGATGGGCAAGAGCCATACAAATAAACTGCCCAATAAGTGTAAATTACTAATTCTCAGGAAAAGAAGTGACTACCCCTCATCTAAAATGCCAGTAATAGCAAGGAAGGGAACCCTTGCAGACTACAACCAGAGAACTCCTCGTAGTAGAGACCTGGTGACAAATGGTGTGTGTGAAATAAAATTTTAGTAGAGTATTTCTTGCGCACCAAGAGAGGGCAGTAAAGAATGATGAACTGGATTCCTCTTGAGCTGCTTTATCATCAAGGATTCCAAATTTTAGCTTTAGGGTAGTATTTACCTGACAAATGTTTTTATGTAAACAAATAGGCTATGTCTACACTGGCGCATTCTCACGCAAAAACTCTTTTGCGGAAGAGTTCTTCTGCAAAAACTCTTCCAGAAGAGAGCGGCTACACTGGAATGTGCTTTTGCGCAAGAGCATCCATGCCAATGTAGACGCTCTAGTGCGCAAGAAAGCTCTGATGGCCATTTTAACCATAGTGCTTTCTTGTGCAAGAAATTCATGTTGCCTGTCTACACTGGCCTCCTCTGGAAGAGCTCTTGCGCAAGAGGGCTTCTTCTTGAGCGGAAGCATCATAGTTCTTGCGCAAGAAGCCCTGATTTCATACATTAGAACATCAGTTTACTTGCGCAAGAACACATGGCCAGTGTAGACAGGCAGCAACCTTTTGCACAAGAGCAGCCGCTGTGGTGCAAGATCACGCCAGTGTAGACACAGCCATACAGTTTATGTAAATAGCAGTGGTTTACTGAGGCATGCAATTTCTGTAGCAAAGCTGATTTCACAGTACCATGGTCTATGGAAAAGTTCTTTCTTCAGGCCTTTAGATGTTTTTAATTTTAATGGACGGATTTGCACTGGAACTGAGCACCATCAACTCAAATGAACTCAAGGGGAGTTGTAGATGACAATCTGTTAGGCCATTCCAGGTTCCATTGTCAAAAAGGGACAGAGGTGTCTAAATCCCACTACTGGCTTTCAGTGAACCCATGACTTTCCATAAAGACATGACTTAGTCTCTTTTCTACATACTGGGGCATTTAAGCCCCTAAGTCATTTAGAACTGAGAATTTTGCACCATCAATATTTTCTCTAAATTAGGCTGATATCTCTATACTAAGGGCTAGATTCACAGGACTGGAGCACTTGGCTCAGGACTACTCGACAGGTGGCCCAATTTGGGTTTACACAGGGCTCAACAGGCAGCCCACAGGTGGGATCCTTTGAACATAGCCCTCCACTGGGAACACGCTCCATAATGGACTGTCATTGCTTATTAAAACTGCTGTCATAGAGGTGGAAATTGGGTAAATATTGCATTTTATTAATATCAGAACTGACTTAAATGGGGCCTGTGTTGTGTAGTTTTGCCTTAATCTTTGTATTCATGCCCGTGTGTGAGAGACGCTATTTGCATATATATTTGTATGTACATGCAACCACTTATGTTGCAGCCCTCGATAGCCCTGACTTTGCTGCTATTTTAGGCACTTAAATCCCTCCCCACTGGGATTTCCAAAATCCTTGTTCTAATCACTGGGCTATGCATATAAAGGGGGAGGGGCCAGCACACATCACCATTTTATGTAGAGCCCTATCTGGTCAAGAAGTGCAAACTTGGGTTGGTAACACACTGATTAGGTTGGCTTTATCAGCATCTCAGTACAGAAGCTTCGCCTTGCTGCATATTGGTTTAGTTTTAAACAAAGTAATATTACCAGTGATTTTTTTTTTAAACCATCTCCAACAGGCCCTTATGTTCAGATTCCAATGCTCTTCAACCAGCTTTCCATGGAAGGATTTATCGTTTCCCGGTGGAATGACAAGCGTGAAGAGGCCCTGAAGAGACTATTAAAATGGGTGGTAGAGGTAAAAAGAAGTGACTGTTTCCCAAGACTACACTACCCGCTGCAACTTCCTTCCTTGCCTACATTACCAAGAGCTAAATCTGCTGCCATACACTACTTTTCCACACCCAACATATCCCTTGAGTGTGTGAGAAGTGGCAGGGGAGAGGGGAGAAAACATTATGCTGAACACAGTACATAAGAATAGGGCATGCATTAACCTAAACTAAAGGGGTACGGCCCCAAACTCAGCTCCCTTCCAGTGTAAAGACAGTTAGCTAACATGCAAGAAGGGGTCCGGGACACCCCTAAATGCAAGTCTTTTAACATGACCCATTTCAAATACTGCCTTTTCCCCCCTTAGCAAACAAGTATTTTACATCCAGGCTTGCTCTTTTTCTTTTCCACTTTAAAACAGTCAATTCTTGTGACTTATCACACCTGTTTGCTGCAGAGAGAAACTTGGAAATGTGATCCCTAAAGATAACACTAAGCTTCAAAGGACCTAGAAGTTGGGGAGGAGGGGGTGTGTCTATTTATGGCTTCTGAACACTTAAGTGTTGGTAACTACATTTACAAGGAGAGGAAGAAAGTTCTAACACTCCATAGCTGAAGATGGAAATGTTAGACCTGTTGCAGTTAGCCTCTGCAGAAATAACTGATGTTCCATAGATAATCTGGGTTCAGCCAGAGGAAGGATGGTAGAGGAACTACTAAAAGCAGAATCTAGGTTTAAATCACTTTTGTTGAGCAGTATGGTGCAGAAGAAAATTGGGTAACACTTTAATTTTTCTTTGTACAGGGGAAAATCAAGTGTGAAGAACATGTTACTGAAGGATTTGAAAAAATGCCAGCCGCTTTCATGGGAATGTTAAAGGGAGAAAACCTTGGAAAAGCAGTAGTAAAAGTGTAAAGAGGATGTGGTTCACTCAACATAAGAAACCTTTCTACAACCTGAAAAGCCATGGCCAAATGCTCAGCTGTAATTTGCCATTTCATTAAAGTAATCTAACATGCTCAAAATAGAGGTCTCCAACTGTTTCCTGAAATAAGAATGCGCCATTCAATGCCACAAGCAGCCAAGCAATTATAATCCAATATTATTACCATAATCAGCCACCATTGCTACTTCTGATTTGAGGCATGTAGGAATACACTCTAATTTAATGGACATTTTGAAAGGCCAGCCAGGCTATTCTGCTGGAGCAGTACACTACTTTATACCAACTGAGGAGCTGACCTTTAAAGGCAAGGAACCTAACTGAGATGTTTAAGAGCTTGATTGATGTGAACTAAGCTCCACACAGAGAGAAGTCAAATGCAGCTAGCTAGTGAAGTCACTGAAATAGGATTTGTACTAGAGCCGTAAGATGTAGATTTTATGCTGTAACTTAGAATAGTCAGAATAATAGCAACAGCTGCCATCCTGGTAGTTTAAGCTGAATTTTTCCTTCTCCCATCTGTGTTACTTCAATTTATTCAGGCTAGTTCCTTATTTTAACACACACTCAAACTTCACATTTATCCCGCTCTAGGAAATTCTGCAGGAATGTAGTGGTGACATGCCTTTGCATTCAGCTCACAGGCGGTAAACTCATGTGTTCTGGAATAGCTAAGTGAGACCTAGATAGACTACTGCTCAGCTAAAAGATACTGAATAGCCTAAAAATGGAGAGTACCTTGAACAGAGCTTTCTGCAGGTGCACATAGAAGCAGTAAACTCTACAACAGGAATATCCGACCCACTACAAACAAACAAGATGTAGGGAGCCTCTGCCTGATGCCTTTCACTCAGTAACTAATTCATGAAGCATGCTCACATCTTCCAAGTGGGGGCTTATATTAGGACCTAGGCTCTCTGTGGCTAACAGATAAAGGAATGCTGAATGGGTTAGGTGCTACAGAAGCCAATGCATCTTAAAATTAGGCAACAGGCTCCCAATGCCAAGACAGACTAGGTTCTGCACGGGCTCCAGGATGCCAAATGAGTCAACATCTTACAGGAAAACCCCCAACCCTGAAGTGTCCTATACCTAATGCTAAAGCAATAATAATCACTGGGTATAAATAGCTTTAGCCTTCCAGTTGTCAGTACAACTGTCTTACCTGCACAAACTGCCTGAAGGTTGGGGATGTGAGTAATCTACTGCCAAGGAACACTGCTTGAGAGGCTAAGAAGTCAGCTAGGAAAAGCAAGATAGCAAGTTGGGCTTGAGTCTGACAGTGGGATTTTATATTCTGCAGCTCTACTCTTCATGGAGATGGAAGCACTTTTGGCCAAAAGTGAGCCCTAGCCCAGTGTCATACTACAGCTTAGCCTTCTGCCTGAAGAATGGGGGACTGGACACTTAATGCCTAAACTCAATCAGCACTGAGAGGTTTTGTAAATTTTACAATATTCAGAACTCTGCTAGGGAGTGTAGCACTAAACTCCATGTTTGATATTCTGAAGAGTTTGTGGATTTATTTGCACGAAAGTCATGCTTTGTGATATCTTATTACAGTAGGTAACAGGTCTGAAACAAGCCCATGTATCACAGGCCAGGTACTTGTAAGATAAAGCAGAGTTAAGCTGTGAGCGAGAGGCAGGCCCTGCTCACAGAAATTGGCAAGAACAAGGCTGGTACTACAGAAATATTCTGAGATACTCTAGAATGTGCTTACAGCCTATGCCTAGTGTATCTTGGTACCACCACTCTCTCCCCCCCCTTCTTCCCAAATTACATTCCAATCTAGGTTCAGGACCAGGTCTAAAAATGACAGCATGATTGTGATCCAACCTCATGTAGAAGGTAATGGTTGCCTCTAGGTAACATGATTGTGTAATTTGTATGTGTACAAGTGTACCCCAGAGGGTTGTCATCAACTGACCATGGAGGCAACACTAGAATCCAGAGTGTTTGGGTGTTAATCCATTGTCACAGCCTACATAGGTATAATGGCACAGTAGCAAGTGTGTTCAGACAATTACTGTACCTCACTTGGCAATGAACCTAGTCAAGAGCTTTCCATCCTTCTGATTTGTGGTCTGAGTCTTGTGTTGATTAACTGTGCATGGTTAATGAGTTAGACAAGGAGCACATGCAGCTGAAAGGTTATCACTGATATCTCAGAGGACCTATTGGGAACCCATTGGGATGACCCTGCCTGATACACCCCTACAGATATAAAATTTTGCATAAACAATCCTGCCACTTAAGTTAACTCAATGCACTATTTACACACTGGAATATGTTGGGTGAAGGGTTTAATTCCCCCCCCCCCCCACCAGAAAAAAGTCATGATTTATGACTAGAGTTCATAAATATTTTCTAACAACTAAAATCAAGTTGCCTATTCAACTCACTTTAAGGACAAGAAAATTTTTACTGTTACAAATCACACTAATTCAAATTAGAGTGTAATGGAAGCCTTATGATTTTGATTCAAATGTACTATGCATGAGAATTATTCAACATGAATAATGTTTGAAGTAAAAAACCTACAAATTTAACTGTTTACTTCCTTTTTATTCATCATTTAATTTCTTGAACTTTCCTATAAGTGCCTAGTCAATAGGGTTTGCCTGCTAGTCAGGTAATAAGTCTCCTAGCCACAAACTCTAGTATTGTACTGTTTGATGATTTAATGCACAAGATGTTGCTCAATATATTCCTAGCTTTGCTGAGTCAGCTGAGCTCAGTCTGACTAATTTTGTCAAGACTGTGCTTGCCCCAGTTTCCCTTTACTTTGCACTGCTACCCATGGGCTGCTAAAGAGTTAACCCTGCTCTCTGACTAGGGAGAGACATGGTGTTAGTAAAACCAAATCACATCACCTGAGAATCAAAGAAACCAGGCAAACCCCAATAACTGAACAATTGACTAACAGCAGAACCCCTCTGGAAGGCAGATGCAAAAACCCACAGTGCATTGTTCCCTAAAGGGGTATAGTACAAGGCCCCTGTATGAGTCAAGCTTGTCTGTATTTACCACAGGGAAAGACAGTACTGTTAGTGGCCCAAGGTCCCGTTTCAGTTGAGAACAAGGGACTACCCCATGGCAATACGGGTCCTTGAGCACTCCAAGGAGTCATTAAAAGGTACAGAATAGATTAGTGGATGTGGTTTTCTGCAGATCATGGAGCAGATTCTTGTGCAGGGCTCTCTCCCCCACCCCCACCTGACTGCCAAGCAGAGGAGGGGCAACTCCCTCCTTCCCCCCAGGGAAAGGGTGCAACAGGTTGCCAAAAATCACCCTATAAGGGCCCCCCACCTAGTAATCACAGACCTGCAGAAGCATATCAGATCAGTTGAGCCTGGTGGATGCTTATCCACATTTGTATCTGTGCAAGGCTGTATAAATGAGACCCTGACTCGTGACAGCACCAGAGTTTAGACTCAAATGAAAAAAGCTTTAATTTTGTCAGACAATGAAGCCATTGTCAGCTGGTGACATCGATCTTGCTAAGGTTGCTTGGACCCCTCATTTCTGATTTTGCTTGACCTAGTCAGAAGGCAAAACATGCTTTTGCATGTTTAATAACTACTTGCAGGGCTCAACAAATGCACTCGCCCACGGTGAGTAGATTTTATCCGCTGGCGAGTGCAGGGGCAGACTGGCCTGGTGGGCAGTTGTGATGGGCTGGCCAAAGCCCGCACTATGGGCGTCGTGGCCCCATCCGATCTGCCGGCTGAGCGGAGGAGCAGAGCGCCACCGGAAAGGGGGAAGCGCAGTGATTCTCAGCACCAGGCTGCCTGTGAGAAGCTCCAGCGCGAGGAGGTGAGGCACAAGCCAGATGCCAGGACACTGGCTTGACATGACCCCACTGATTTTAAAGAGCCACAGCAGCTCAGCTCTTGCTGCGGCACAGCCAGGCCCTGCCCCACTGGCTCCAGTCCTGCCATGGCCCAACCCCCTCACCAGTGAAAGACCACTCCCAGCTAATCACCCAGCTCACTGCACCCTTTGTCTCCGCACCATCCATTCCCCATGCTGCTCCTGCTCTCCAGACCCCCTGCTCTCCCTCTTCCCTGCCACTCAGGCTCTGCACCACCCTTGCACCCTGCTCCCCTCCGATCTCTACCCCCCCCCCAGTCTGTGCTGCCCATTCCCTGCACTGCTCCTAGACCCCCAATCCCTCTGCACTTCCCGTTCCCCGTGCCACCACCGCACCCTGCGTCTCTCTGGCTGTGCCTCCCGTTCCCTGTACTGCCCCCCCCCCATTCCCTGCATCCCTCTGGTTCTGTGCTGTCCCTGCACCCTGTTTCCCCTATGGGTCAGGAGTGATGGGGTGCTTGTTCATAGGGAGGGGCTGGGCAGAGAAAAGGCTGCTGTGATCCAGCAAGTGAAAGGGGGAGTTCATTTGCCTTTATGGAAAAAAAACAAATGAAAGTTATTTGCTATTTATAGGGCTAAAAAATGAAAACCCCATTGCAAAATGCAAACATGTGTAAAAGACTTCAAAAAGTGGGGGGGGGGGGGGGGGAAGTGTTTTGCTTGGGGCAGCAAAAAAAAACCTAGAGCTGGCACTGGGGGAGGGGAAAAATATGGGGAAGGGGCTTGTGCTGAGGGGAGGAGAGGAGGTCAGGAGAAGAAGAAGAAAGGGGAAGGCACCAAGGGATAGGGGAGAAATGCCAGGGGGCCAAGTGCAGACAATGAGGGAAAGGGCAGGAGGGGAGGTGTCAGTGGGAGGGAAGAGAGTAAGGGCACTGGGAGTTAGAGGGGGAGGTGCTGGGAGAAGGCTAGAAAGAAGGGGTGGGCATGAGGAAGGCAAAGATGGAGCAATTCATGTGTGAGGGCACAGGGCTATGAGGGGAACGGGGGCAGAGGGTGGTGAGGGGGTGGGCATCAGGGAAAAAGAGCAAACGGGGCAGGGGCAGTGAGGGAAGGGGGAGGCACCAGGAGGGTGTGGGTGCCAGGGGATTCTGGGGGTGAAGCAGAAGGGAAGGCACCTGCAGGGGAGGGACCAGCACCAGAGGAGAGAGGCAGGGCAGGTGTGTAGAGGGAGGTGTTAGGAGAGGGGATGAGGAGGAGTAGCTCACATGATCAGAGTAGGGCTACTGGAGAGGTGCAGGTCTCAGGAAGGCTAAGGGCAGTGAGTCAGGACAGTTGGGGGGCAGCAGGTACCAAGGGAGATGGAGCAAGGGGAGGAGACATGGCAGCAGAGGGAAAAGGTAGAGGTTTATAAGATTTAATAAATATTACTCAAGTTATTAACAACAACATTAGTAATTACTGTTATTAGGAATTTATGCTATTAAAAACATTTTTGGGGGTGAGGGTGGCGTGTCTTGTCTGGCAAGTAGGGTTTTCCAGAATTTGTTGAGCCCTGCTAATGACAACGGCCATCTAGTTTTAAGGGAATATTTCAGATGGACAGAGGGGATTGACTTTGTAGCTAGTATTTGGTAATGTGTTTCTCTACTGGACCATCTAGTCATCCACTCCCAAGCAGCAATATAGCTGTATCTTATGCAAGCTGCCTAGTTTCACACATTGGGCAGCAGTATCTATAAGTGAAGAATTTACATTTTATTGTACTCATTTACAGTCTGAAGGGACAGAATTTTTGGATACATATTTAGTTAACTTGATTAGTCTCTAAGTAGAAAAAGTTACAGGCCACATATAAACAGTCAACACTAACTGTTCATACTGGTTGATCAGCAGAACGTGGTAATCTTCTCTTCCAGCTTCTCTTTGTTTGCACCAGAGAATTCATGTACCTGTAACAAAAGTTACAAAATGGCCATTGAGAACAGTGATGTTAGCCAATTAAGTTTGCATTTTAGTCCTATGTTTGTAAGTAAAACAATACTTCAAGTTTGCATTCTGCAGTGCCCCATCCCAAAGTATTACCCATCCCTTGGGCCAGACTTTTATTCTTCTCCAAGCACCTCCTACTGATTCCTATCATACAGACGTCAAATTTAACATATTTCATAAGCAGCTATGCATATCCCATGTCAAAGGGTTCTCAAAATATTAAGTTTAATGTTGTACAACTTAAGTTCTTAACAGATATCTTACATGTTATCCACAAAACTGGCTGCAGAGGTCACATAAGCTATGCAGTTAACAGTGTGCAAGACCAGGTCTTCACCTAGTGCACTAAGGTGTTATACTACTTCACATCCACATGAACTAACTTTAGGTAGCACTTTAAAAACCTTCTTCAGCTAAATAGATTTGTGGACAAGGGACAGACTCAGCAGCAATAAGTCTAAGTTAGCCTGTATCTGCATAGACAAGCCTTAAGATGCCACAGGATTCCTTAAGTGGTTTTTACCCAGGAAAGCTTATGCCCAAATAAATCTGTCAGCCTGTAAGGTGCCATAGGACTCCACACTTCAGCAGCAACAGGATAGGTCTAGCTTTAAAGAGAGAAAGTTACTAGAGATTCTAGAATGAATCTAACATCTTGTCCACAATCTCAATCCACTCAACATTTGAGGTATGTTTCTCTGATGGCCAAATTAGGTTTTGAAAGTCACAGCTCCTACCCCAGAAGGCCCTTCCTCACCTGTACAAGCGTTATGAGCAGCGTGTCTGCAAGCCTGATTATACACTAGCAAACATTCAAAGTGACAAATTATGAATGAAGGGCCTGTTCAATATTAGTACAGCCATCCAATTATTTCATACCTAACACAACCAAATAAAGCTACTAAACATCACAAGCTCATCTCTAGGTTGACAGACCGCAAGAGAAGTTTTGGCCCAAGTTCTCTTTACAGCACCTGGAGTTTAGATTGATGTGTCAAAAAATTGACACTAAATTATGGTGTATGGCTGAAGATGAGGTAACAAATTCAATACTTCAAGAATAAACACATTTATGAGAGATTAGTTTGCTTGTTTTGTGAAAAGTTATGAGCGGTTGTATAGTTATAGCTGGGTCACAGAAAGAAAGAAATGCTAATTAAAGTTAAGTCTAGGTGTCTTGCAGCTGGGATGAGTGCATTAGGGCTCACTGAGTTATAACGTCACATTAGGATTCACCTGGAACAAACCTAGAGTGTTGCCTGAATTTATTACATGCAGCTGGATCATTTAGAAGTAGTTTGTTCCAGCATTAGTGACTGACCCATTGCTGAGAGTGGAAGGGGGTCAGAGATATCATCCGGTTCTTGCTTGAGGCTACTTTAAAGCCATTTATGCTCTCAATATGGGAGAGAATAAGTGAACCATGTTGCTCATGAGATCAAGAGATGCAAGCTACTGTAAGACAGTCATACTGTACCTCTTATCCAGAGACTTACTCAGGAAACATCTATTCTGTTTAGGGTCACTGCCCCAGCGTTCCATTTTTCCCCTAGAATAACTTCCAGCAGCTCCATGTTTAAAAAACTAAAACTTTTGAGCCCCTACACATAGTTATTGTAGAACCAATAGTGTTTCGGCATCCAGAATCCCCCTACACCACCCTCATAATCCTATATCACTGAAAAGGTTGAAAGCCTACCTTTTCGCCCCGTTTGTAAAAGTGGAATGTTGGCATGCATTGGACTCCACAGTGTGAAGCAACATCCTAAAAGAAGGATCAGTGGAATGTTTAATTTTTAGCTCAGCAAATTAACAGGAAATGAAACTTGTGCAAGACTACAGAAAATGAAGGCGAACCAAGTAATTACTTGCTAATCTGTAGTTGACATACTATAGTCCTGTTTTAGATTTACAACTAGCAATTGTGTTGTCCTCTTGCAGAATTTGTTAAGACCAACAAGACTGCTTCTGTAGAAAGTAGCATACTACTACAGAAAGCTAACTTTCTTCCATACAATGCATTTCACAGCTGAGGCCAGGCCTAAACTGGTGGAGAAAAAGTGATGCAAAATACGCAACTCTAGCTCTGAAATGTGTAGCTGGAGTCAGTGGACCTGGCACAAGTTTTCTAGGCAGCCCCACATCAGGAGGAGGATAGAAGAAATACTCCCATCAACATGCCTTACTCCTTGCTATTGCAAGGAGTACTGGCGCTGACAGTGGGTCTGGAACCTCAGAGAACTGATCAGAGTGTCAATCCTCTGGCAAGAAGAGACATGGCCTGAATGTCTGCGTTATACAAGCATCTACTAAATCAGGGATGGGCAATAATTTTTTTGGGAGGGCCCACTCCAACATTTTGGAAAGTAGTCAAGAGTCACACTTTCCTGTGGCAGGGGTGTAGGGTCTATGTTGGGTGCAGAAGGGCACACATGGTAAGGGACTGGGGTGCAGGAGACTGTGTGGGGTCTGAGGGTGTTTAGGTGGAGGAGGGGGTTGTGACCTGGGTCAGGGGATTGGGGTGTAAGGCCAGGGAGGGAGTATGGGTTCAGGAGAGGATTCTGGCCTGGAGGAGGGGTGTAGGAGGGAGGTACAGGATCTGGGAGAGAGTGGTCACCTGGGGCAGAGCATTTGGATAGTAACCTGGGGAAGGAAGTTGGGATGTAGGTGTGTTGGGGTGCCAGAGGCAAGCACTGGCTGGGAAGAGTTTACCTAAGTGGCTCCTGGCCAGCAGACAGGGGCTCCCTGACTGCCGCAGCCACGTCCACTTGAAAATACAAACTGCTCCCTCCATGTGGCTCAACTCCAGGTTGGGGGGGGGGGAGGGGGACACCACCTGGCTGTTTCCAGCCAATAGGAGCAGAGAGATTGGCCTGGGGCAGGAGATTGCACAGAAGCCTCCCTCTCCCTGCACAGCAGAGAGCCACAGGGACCGTGTTTTAAACCATGGCAGCTGTGTCTGAGGGTCCCCGCAGGGTGGTCTCCAGGCCAGATCTGGCCCCAGGCCATATTTTGCCCAGCCCTGTACTAAGTTCTTTCACTTGTATGAGGGCCAAGTGGAAGCTGAGTGGTTATCAGAGCTTAATGCAGGGTTGGGCAATAATTTGATGGAGCCACTCCAAGAATTTGGAAAGTGATCAAGGACTACGCTTCTCTATTAATGGAGAGGGTCTGGAGTCTGGGTGTAAAAAGGCACTCCAGATAGGAGACCGGGGTGCAGAGTCTGGGAAGAAGTTGTGAACAAGGATGGGCATGCAGTGGGTTTGGGATGTGACCTGCGGCTGGTGCACAGGAGGGGTTAGGGTGTCTGGTGCAGGCTCTGGCCAGGTGGTGTTTACCCTAAGCAGCTCCTGGCCAGCAGCCCAGCAGGACCCTCAGTCAAGCTTCCTGCCCGTCTCACCCTCTCCTCAAAGAGGACATCATACACTGCCCCTACCCCATCACAATCCCCCTCACCTTCCAGGGGCTGGAAACCAACCAACCAGAGCTGCCTGGGCCATGATTACAGGCCTAGGCAGCTCACAAATCCCACTCCCATGCAGCTACAGCCCTTATCCCACATGGCAACCCTCTGCCCCAACTCCTCACCCCCCCAGTGTGCAGAATTACTTTTAAGTGATACATTAGCTCCATATTGGTGCACATAAAATTCATTCTGCACACTGACACATTTAGAGGGAACACTGCCTAAGACCTTACCATCCAATGTCCCATCTGTAGCAATAGCCACCCCCAATGCTTCACAGGAAGAATAATAAAAACCCAGAATGCAATGGGCTGGGATATTAAGAATTCAATTGACTGCTATAGAGGATCAGCTGAAAACCTGTTGTATGGGCTTTTAGGAACATAAAACATCCCCTGATGATCTGAAAACAAATTTAAGTTTACACTTTAAGAAGACAGGACTCCACCTATTATATAAATCTTACTAACAGATTTTTAAAGACATTCTTGGTATTTGTCTTCCATGCATGAGAATAACAAATTTACAGGAGTTTTAGATCTGAAAGGGTACAGAAGGGCTACTCAACACATGGACCATGGGCTTACACACTGGGCTCACACATCGGGCTCAAAACATGGTCCACAGGTGGGATCCTTTGAACATGGCCTCCACTGGGAACATGCTCCACAATGGGGAGGTGTCTCCCAGGCAGGGCAAGCACTGAAAGACGCAAGTGGAGGGGCTGGCTGGAACAGATGGGTACAGGGTGTCAGTGTTTCTAGCCCCAAGGGAGGAAGTGCTGGAAGCACTGTGTGAAAGAAGCAATTTGCATACATACATACACACACACACACACACACACAGCAACACTTAAGATGCGGTACTTGGTATGTGCTGTGAGTATCATTGTGGCCCTCGGGGCTTCCAAAGTTGAGTAGCCCTGGGCTACAGAATTGAGATATTTTAGCAGGTAGACCAATTTCTTGTCAATTAGAGTTTGTTAGGAATTAGAGTACATGACAATGCTTTAGTATTTCTTGGGGTGGAGGTGGGGAGGAGCGAGATACCCCTTTTAGAAAAACAATCTAATTGCTTGCTCTAAGTCAGGGTTTCCCAACCTATGGGTCAGGACCTAAATATGGGTCACCATTACATTTCAAAAGGATCACCAAGTGTCTCCCCAGGTGGCTCTGCTCTCCTTCCTCCCCCCCATTTTTGAATTGTCTTCAGTCACCAAGTCTTCCTGAATTGTCAAAATGTGTCTCCATCTGGAAATGGTTGGGAACCACTGCTTTAAATCACTGCTGCACACACTGACCATTTTGTGAGCAACTGCCATCAAGTTTAGGAGACATGTTTCCCAGTGTTAGAATGCAGAAGTTGTGTCACAGTATTTTCTGTTGGTGTATTATTTGAACATCTTACCTGAGCATCATCCACATCAACTTCAAGAAATACTACGTCTGGGTACTTCTCACAAAGACTCTAAAGTTTTAAAACAAAAAAGTTAACTTGGTTTTTATTTCATATAAGCTTAGTTTAAGAATGTTTCAGGACAATCTTATTTTGTTTGCCATAGAGAAATGGCATGTCAAGAATTCAGTTAGTCTTAAAATGACTTGTAATGTTAGTGGTACATGTCCTGATAGTAGAATGCCATTTACTAAAAGTTTCAAAGGCCAACTTGCGCCACTAATCAACTTTAAACTAAAACTAGTGAGAGGACCCTCAACCACAAAATCATTGTGACAGATTTGTCTCTAGCATGACTGTATTTGCACATTTGTAAGCCAAAATTTTTCAACATCAAGTTGCAAGTCAGTTGGAGGAAGATTTACAAGTCTGCAGGAAGTTACATGTACTCTTCCTCAAGATAGATCTCAAGATATCATTCCCCTTCTGTTTAATAGCTTTATAGATTGTAGATTCCCCTTTTCAGTGAAGAAAGTTTATAATTTGTGAAAGTTTAAAATTCAAAGTGAAAATTAATTTGTGAAAGTTTAAAGAAAAGTCAGAAGTTTTAATACAGCTGGGACTTGAAAGTATTTAATATGTGACTCGTTAATCAAATGTTTACTCTTGATAAAACAAGTAGAAACAGCAGAACCTCAGAATTATGACTAATACAGCAATAGGTATGTTAAAAAGCAGTTTTGTAAATGTGCAACTGAATTTTTAGCCCTCCCCCCAAGCAGACCAGGCTTTTGTTTTGGACCCTGGGGCAGAGCAGCTGGGGCGCTGCCGATTGGTCCTGCAGCGCCGCTCTGGGCACTACTGGACCAACCCGGAAGCACCCCAGCTGCTCTGCCCCAGGTCCTGATTTCAGCCGCTGCTGAAACTGACCAGCAGCGGCTGAATCAGGACGCCTGGGGCAGAGCAGATGGGGTGCTGCTGGGTTGGTCCAGTAGCACCGAGGAGCGGCGCTATTGGAGCAACCCAGCAGCACCCCAGCTGCTCTGCCCCAGGCGTCCCCAAGTCAGCTTCTGCTGAAACTGACCAGCGCTGACTACAGGAAGCCCGAGGCAGAGTTGCTCTGCCCCGGGCTTCCTGGAATCAGCTGCTGATCAGTTTCAGCAGAAGCTGACTTGGGGACGCCTGGGGTTCTTAAGTTGATTCTGTATGTAAGTCAGAACTGGCGGTCAGTTTCAGCAGCGGCTGAATCTGGATGCCAGTTCCGACTTACATACAGATTCAACTTAAGAACAAACCTACAGTCCCTATCTTGTACGTAACCCGGGGACTGCCTGTACTTCAAAGTGGCAGTGCCACACGGAGCCCAGGGTCCCGTGCAGCACTGCCGCTTTGAAACGCTGCAGTGGCGTTTCAAAGGGGCAGTGCTACACAGCTGATCCCGAGGCTCCATGTGGTGCTGTTCCTCTGAAATGCTGTGGTGTTTCACAAATGCATCAACTATTTGATTAGTGAATTACACAGTACTTATCCTTACTTCAAAGTCATTTGACATAAAACTGTCTTATGGAGCCAGAGAAATGAATTAGTTTGCCTTATCAATTTATGATCCCCACAATAAGTTGTGAGGAATTCACCTTTTCGGGGGAAATGCTTTAAGAGCATGGCAAAGAATTATTTGGACATATTAGGAATACCACATATAGGTCACAACTGAGGTTCTTGCTAGTCTCTCAATGAGTGTTAAGTAATGCAAGACAGTTCAGATATCAAACTAGGTCATTATGGATAGCAATACCATTGACTAATACCATTGCAATAATCAAGTCTCAGCTGTAAAAGCTGGCAGAGTATTGAGTTTGGCATTACTTACATGAAAAAAAGGTTTTATCATTTTGCATGGTCCACACCACGTGGCCGAGAAGTCAACAACTACAAGCTTATCACCAGCACATTTCAATAGGGTCTGAAATTCTTCCTGTAGAAAAGAGATTCAATACCAAGTTTTATTTTTGCAAGTGTGCTCAAGTCAGTCACATCTCTTTATGACCAGCTTCCTTTTGTAATTCATACTGTTTCCAGACTGGATATTCTCATTGCTCAATCCCAATAGCCAGCACTGCATACCAAGACTTTGAAATCCACTGATTCTAACACACACTAGCACAAGTCCAAAAAGATGGTGTCTCAGCAACCCAAAAGCTATTACAGTACTTTTACTTCTGCAGCAAAAGAACAAGTATTTTCATGTAGTAATTTTCTACCCAACAGCAGAAAGTTGTTGTACTGGCTGACACAAAGCCAAAGAAAAGCAATACTACTGACTACATTTTCCTTTTTAGCTTGCATTAAAAGGAACCTGGCATGCAGGTTAGGCAAGAGTTTGTTCAGTTTTAATCAAATTATTGCACTAACTAGTTAGGCAAATGCTGCCAGTGTTCTGGCATGTTTGATACATAAGGATCTCGGATAGCTCTTTAGAATCCTTGTCAGTCTAATCTGCAAGAAACACCCATCCAGCTTCTTATGTCCCCCAAGGTTTGTTTCTAGTCCACTGTTCTTGAAAATGACACTTTAACTTCAGTCAGGTTTGTCCAGTTCCTCCAGCCTACACTGTAGAAGTTTTAAATTAGATGTAAAAGGTTAACCAGTTAGCCTCACTCAACAGGTAAGGCTTACTCATTCTGGTTAGTTAGTAGGGGCTGGAGTAGCTCCTATCCATTGCAGGCCCCCACTGCAGGTTATATACTGGCTCCCTGGGAGTGGGAGCAGCAGGGGCTACCAGCCCCTCTCCAGGAAAGCTGATTGAAGAACCTCCTCCTCAGGAGCAGGGTAAACAGCCCTTGCCAGCCCTGCTCCCAAGGAGGCATCACTGCATGCTCTACAGTATAAAGCTTACATATTATACAGCAGAGCAATATAAAACTGCAGTTACACCATGTAATGGCTAAAAATCATAGCGGTTACTCATGCTGTGGGTTCTGCGTTATACTGCAGAGCCCATATCATGTGTAACTGATATGATTTTTAGCCATTACGTGGTTACATTTAGCCAGTTTTACATTCCTATCTGAAACACCACTGAAGCAATAGGTTTTGTGCCATGAAAACAAGAGGTAGGGCTTCAGTAGTTACAGGTATGCCTGTAACTACTGAAGCCATAACTTTTGTTTTCATGGCACAATAGTGTCTCTCCCATAGTCCAAGAAGCATAGATTGGAATTACATCTCTCATTTCAGCTACATATCCTTTAACAGCATATAATCTAGCCACGCCGCACTGAAGAAACAGTTCTATAATCTTCAGTCTTAAACTGATCATCCTTTGTAATTAAAAAAAAATAAAAAATAAAAAAGGGAAGTTTTCCTGCAAGGTTTAGTGCTTTTATGCAGGACGTGTCAATACTTCCTATGCCACTAACTAAAGAAAAGATCAGAGAGAAGGAAGCAGATGTTCAGACTATAAGATTACATACCTACATTGCAAGCCAAAATTATTGTTTATTACCAAAATATTTAAGACTGTCATGTTTTGTTAGTACCCTCAAATAACTGGAAAAACTTAAACAAATAGTTTAGTAGCATTTTAAAAACTGTCAAGTCAGAAGATTTAGGGAGGAAAACATGTGACCAAACATTTTTGTAAAGACGGGGTTTTTGGGTACCAAATAGACAGAGGGGTGATCTGTAAGGCTTAAAAATTGATCCCCTTCTCCCTTGTCTGTACCCTGCTATCTCCTTTCAAAAAACCAAAAGACAAGGCATTTCTGACATGAAACCTGGATATAACTTCAGGTTCCAAATATTTAAGCCAGGGTGGGGAACTTATGGATTGGGGAGCCACTGACCCACAGAAAAAAAAAATCAGTCAGGGGCTGCACACAAATGAAGCAGCCCCCCCCCCCCCCCACCACCTCCTCAAACCCCTCACTGATCTGGCCCCTAACTAGTCAATTACTTGATATTCAACATCTTTAGTCAAGTAGTTCATGGAATTTTGTATTCTTCCTTTGAAATGTACAAGAGCCCCAGCTCTAAGTGCAGCCCCGGGCCAGCAGAAGTCTTGCTGACTCTGGGCTGCACAGTGGTGTGCCAGCTTTGAAACGTACAGGAGTGCCCTCATTTCCCCAGAACTAGCTGGGGACTCACCAGCTGACCCCGGGCTCCATGCAAATGCCACAGCAGCATTTCAAAGGGGCAGCACCTCATGGATTCTGGGGTCAGCTCCATGCAGTGATGCTTTAAAATGCTGAGGTGGGCTCCATGCAGCACTGCTGCTTTGACATACCTCTCCCTCCCCCCCCCCCCTTTGCTGCCTCTGATAGAGGCAGCCAGGGGGTTGGGGGCGGGGGGGGGGGGGGGAGATAATCATCTAGTTGACTGACTATCCTATAAGGACTAGTCAACTATCGGATAAGCAGATGCTTAACACCCCCTGACTGAGGACAAAGACACTCCCCATATTTCCCTCACACACCGGAGCCTGGGGGGCCAGCCAAATAGACTATGTTCTAGCCCCATGGTGGGGCAGCAGGGATGCTGGAGTGCCAGCATGGACTCCCCAATGCTGGGGGGAATGCCCCCCCCCCCATGAGCCTTGGCAAATTGGTGGCTGATGTGGCCCCTGGGTCTGAGGTTCCCCAACCCTGATTTAAGCTCTATAGTTGAGGAGCACTGTTGACCAGCACTGAAAGGTATCATTGACATCACATAGCTCAAGCTGCCTGCAGGCTCAGGTTTAGTCTTGTAAGCAGAAAGTTAAATCCATTAGTTAGTAGAATAGTAACTAGGGGATCTGATAAATGTACATGGTTCTGTTTATTAGGAACAGAAAGACAGCATAAACTGGTATGAGCAGCAAAGTGGAGTTAAATAGAATTTTCTTATCTTGCCTTTAGCTTCTTGTCAGCCAGCAGTGCCAGTTAAAGTTATAACATCTCATCTGGATATTAAAAATACTCCTGCTTACAATGAAGTATTCTGTCAGCTGTCAGGTGAGAACAAGTTTAGCTAAGACAACAGTACCAAACTAGGGATGTAAGGGACGGGAGGGAGGTCTGGCCCAGAGGAGGCATGTGCTGGCTTCCCTCGGGGGAGTGGTTGGGGGAATCCTGGGAGGAGGCAGATGCAGAGGTCTCTCTGCTGCCACTGGCACCCCGCCCCCAGCTACAGAACTCTGTCCCCACTGGCGCCCTGTTCCCTCTCCCCTGCCCCCAGCTGCAGAGATAATTAAACATGTATAATTATAAATGCCTCATTTTAGACTTAAAGAGCATGAATAAAAACAGACCATTTATTTCATAACTATAAACACGTGATTTTAATTTTATATATCGCATAATTTAAAAACACACTGTTTATCAGAGTGTGTAATTAAGGCCTGGGGATAGTAAGTGATGAACAGGAGGAGAACAGAGGGCAGGGCTTCAAGGAAGGGACAGGGCAGTAAATCTTCCCCTGTTCTGAGATTTAAAAAGTGATCTTGGGTGTAAAAAGGTTGGAGGCCACTGCTCTACTAGAATCTGTAAGAATGGGCATGAGCCTAGCAATGTGAGTTTCTAAACTAAATGTACTGTAATGTGGCTCATTTCCACTGATCAGAAGCTATGATATAGCAAGAGAAAGATTCATACCTGTCTTATGTTAATATCACTCAATCACAGCTTCAAGCTTCAAGTTTCTATCAGTAAATTTAACTCAAGACTGAATCAGAGATCAGCTCTATGTTGCAGTTATTTATTGAGTTAGTCTTGGAAAATTTACCACAAAGGCAAACTTAGGTTTCAGCACTGCTAAGGGAAAGGATTTCTGCTCTCCACCCCAACTATAACAATGTAGAAGACTACCTCACAGTACTAAATGCTGACAAAATTAGAGCACTAACCACATGGTAATTCTAGATTCCAAGCACTGGTTGGATTTTTCAAAGCACCTAGCTTCATGTGACACATATGAAAAGACCAAAATAAAACTGTCTAGATTCCCTACCCTTACTCCAAATCATTGCATCATCTTCATTCCTTTGAGTACCCAAGATGACAATAATGAGAATAGAACAGATAGTTCCCATTGAACAAGTTTTTCATCCTTATGGGAATCTCAAAACATTTTACAAAAGTCAGGTAAATATCCACACTTTTGCAAAGGGGCAAACAAAGTGGAGTGAAGGTCAGTACCCAAACTGGAAACTAGGTGAATCAATGTGTAATCCAACACTTTCCACTAAGAAACACTGTCTTACCTTCCTAGAGCGACACCACACACAGTATATGGCTAAGCTACATTTTAAGAAGTCTACTCCTGGCAAATTATTGCAGGTTTTAATAGCCAAGTCTTCTACAAGCAAAGAATGGATGGAGTCACTTCTATTTAAGCAGCTTACATGTGCAGCAGATAGAGCTGAGAGATGTTTGTAGTGAAACCTACAACACAATCTACATTTGTGAAAGTGTGTCAGTTGAGCCAACACTACTCCATGGATTCTGGGAAACAGATTTATATTTTGTACTAAGGCTGAATGTCACTTCCACAACTTAAGTCTGAGTACCTGACTCACAGGTTATGTCTATACTGCCCCCGCTGGTGCAAAAATATATGCAAATGAGGCAAAGTGTGGAATATCACCACACCTCATTTGCTTAATTAAAGAGGCTTTTGCACAAAAAGGAGACATCTACACAGCTCCTTTTTGCACAAAACCCCCTCTTGCAGAGCAGTTCTTCCTGGAAAAAAAAATGCAGAAGGGGGGCTCTTGCAAGAGGGGGGTTCTGTGTAAAAATGGAGCCTATTATGCAAATGAGGCACAGCAATATTCCATGCTTTGCTTCGTTTGCATTTTTTGCGCAAGAGGGGGCAGTCTAGACATAGCCAAAGGGTATAATTTCCCCACACAAAACATTTAAATGAAGGCAATTAAAAGCCCACTAGGTTTGCTTACCTCTAATTCAAGCCACTTTAAGATATTACTGTGTTCCTTTAACGTTATAATTCAGAAATTTGACCAGATGGAGGATAAAAGCAGTACAACTTGTATACTACAGATGAAACAGAGGCACAACAAACCACATGCCATTTCACTGTGGATAATATTCAGCCAACAAGTAAATTATGTAATCTGCTGTATTGTGGAATTCAAAGATTAGGGATGTAAAATTCCATTTCACCAGTTACCTGCTTAAGTGTTGCCAGGGTGGAGCACCTTCACCTGCCCACTGCAGCTCCAGACCCCACTGGTTAACTATAGCCAGGGTGATGCTTATCCACTAACTTTTCACACTGCTAAGTCAGATTTGTGTGTTGCTACAAAGCCTGGATTTCAAAGTAGCTACCTCAGATAATTTGTAGTGACACTAATCACCAAGGTCTCTGTCTATAATTAAATTGTACAATACGAAACTCCTTTATTTCTGACAACTAGTGGCACATCTTGTACATGGCCGCAAACAATTCCAGGAAGTTAAGGGATCAAAAAAGAGCCAATACAATTTTTGTAAGAACTAGCATTACTTTGAATGATAATCTGGTGACACTCTAGGAGACTGAGCACTAAAACACGGGTTGAGGCATTAGCTTACCTGAGCACCTATAAATACTGTTCCACATGCTATTCCAACATTTTAAAGAAAAATGTCTCTACACTAACAAGTTTTGTTGCAAAAAACCTCCTTTTGGTGACAAAACAGAGCATACATAGTGCAATATGCACTGGTATGCTCACTAGTCAATTTGTTGTGAAAAATGCCCAGTTTTGATGATAAAAAGCTTTCATTTGAGACTTTTCCCAGCCCTTTATTGTGGACAAAAAATGAACAGAATGTCAATGGAACAAACTGCAGAACTGGCTCCCACCAGTATCCCACAATGCCTGTACTCTGGGCTCCACTCAGTATTGAGCTGTGCTATCCTGAAGGCATGCACCTCCCTTTTCACAACTCTGGAAAGGGACTACATATCTTCACTACAAGGTGGATTGATAGGCAGCAATCCATCTAGGAGGTATAAACTAGGGCTATGAACAACTATTACTCCCTCCCTCCCCCCCCCCGCCCCCATTTGCTGCCTCTATCAGAAAAAGGCAACAGAGGATGGGGGGAGAAGAGGGGAAGCTCCAAAGTGGCAGCACTGTGTGGAGCCTGGGGACTCTGAGGCCACTAGGGTTCGGTGTGTGGCCCACAAGACATTGTTTCCTGGGGTGGGGCTGCCAGATTATACTAGTTTCTGCTCACAGTTTTTCCTACTGATATTAGCAGTGTGTGCTGATCACACAACATGGACTCAGAGCCATGGGCTTCCTCTGCATCCAATGAAAGCTCTGCTACTATTCAGTTGTCACACCTCACAAATTCTAAGCTAAGTGCAGTTGGAAAAAAGACCCTCTCCCAGGATAATGATAGAAATGTAGCCTTGTTAGTCTGGTGTAACTGAAACAAAATGCAGGACTATGTAGCACTTTAAAGACTAACAAGATGGTTTATTAGGTGATGAGCTTTCGTGTGCCAGACCCACTTCCTCAGATCAAATAGTGGAAGAAAATATGATTGTCTTAGATACGAAACTCTTACAGCCGAAATGAAGGGCTATCCATGCAGCCCACTCGCTAGCCTAGATTGCCTGTCACCCTTCTGAGTCTTGGCTAAGAAACTTTGGGAGTTTGTAATTATTTAATTTTGAGAGAGAGAGAGAGAGAGAAAAAGAGAGAGAGAGACACACACACACACACACACACACACACACACACACACACAACAGGTGCCATATGAAGAAAGATTAAAAAGACTAGTCTCCTCTTTTCTAAGCTGAAAAGTCCCAAGGTGGGGGATATGACAGAGGTCTATAAACTCATGACAGCTATGGGGAAAGACTAAGGGAAAGTTATTTTACTTTTTCCCATAACATAACTAGGTGTCAAATAAAATAGTAGATTTAAAACAAATAAAAGGACGTTTTTCTTCACACAACACAATCAACTTGTGGAACTCCTTGTCAGAGGATGTTGAGAAGCCCAGG
Source organism: Pelodiscus sinensis (assembly GCF_052426305.1). Taxonomy (NCBI): domain Eukaryota; kingdom Metazoa; phylum Chordata; order Testudines; family Trionychidae; genus Pelodiscus; species Pelodiscus sinensis. The sequence goes on from NC_143057.1 coordinate 11,214,822, forward strand.
ACTTTAACAGAGTCTAAGAAAGGACTAGATACATTCATGGAGGTTAGGTCCATCAAGTCTTATTAGCCAGGATGGGCAGGAATGTTGCCAGTAGGCTCTGTATGTCAGAAGCTGGAAATGGGGGACAGGGCATGGATCACTTGATTACCTGTTCGTTCACTCCTTCTGGAGTATCTGTCATTGGCCGCTATCAGAAGACAGGATACTAAGCTGCATGGACATTGTCTGACCCAGTATGGCCATTCTTATGTTAGTTTCCAGGCTACTGAGCAAAGCTACTAGCACAGATGAACAACAAGAATCCTAGACCTGAGGCCCTCCCCAAAGAAGGGAATCTGCATGCTTCTTGTAATCATTACACTATCACACTAGCAGCAAATCTAATGGAGATGACATGGAACCAGTATCATCAATGAATCATCTGCGCAGTGTAAACAAATTTGTGCTTTCACTTGAAAATGCTCTTGTTGTTAGTGGCAGGTAAGAAGCTATATTTCGACATCAGGCAGAGCTTACACTATGGCTGTGTCTACACTGGCATGAATTTCCGGAACTGCTTAAAACGGAATACTATTCCGTTTTCAGTTTTTCCAGAAAAAGAGCGTCTATATTGGCAGGCTGCTTTTCTAGAAATGCCCTTTTCCCGGAAAAGCATCTGTAGCCAATGTAGACGCGCTTTTCTGGAAAAGAGCCCCGATCGCCATTTTCACGATCGGGGCTTTTTTCCGGGAAAGACTACTGGGCTGTCTACACTGGCCCTTTTCCGGAACAGTGTTCCAGAATAAGGACTTATGCCCGAGTGGGAGCAGAATAGTTTTTCCGGAATAGCGGCTGATTTTGTACAGTAGAGCATCGTTGCTTTTCCGGAAATTCAAGAGCCAGTGTAGACAGCTCGCAGCTTATTCCAGAAAAGCAGCTGATTTTCCGGACTAAGTGGCCCAGTGTCAACACAGCCTATCAGTTTTCGCTTCAGCTTTCTAATTAAACTGCTGCAGACCACAGACGGCTCCCACCCTCGCTGTCGCTACTACAGCTTGCGCCCCAAGCGCAGAATTCGCATGGGAAGAGCCTTGCTCGTGTCCCCGCAGCTGAGCGCCCCTCTAGCCCATGCAACGCCCTGCGGGCTGGGTGGGGGGGGGGGAGAGCAATGGTGCTGTGCACCGTTTGAATCGAGACCCCCCCAGGCAGCTACGTGGGGCCCCGCCACGTGCCGCGCGGGGCCCAGGGAAAGGCGCAGGTGTGAGCTGACAGGTGGACTCCAAGCCGGGCCGTAGCACACGCGCGGCGGACTCGCACCCAAGGCCCAGCGCGGGCTCATCGCTCCGTGGCAGCGGCCGCAGGGCCACACCCAGCAGGTGTGTGTGGAGATAGGGGCAGTGGCGAGCGGAGCGCGCCCCCTTCCCCGCACAGGCCCGGCGCAGCCCCCCCCCCCCCAGCCGTGCACTGGGCAAGGCCCATCCCCAGGGCCTCTCAGACCCGAGAGCACCGCCTCGCGACGGGGCCGCGCGCGCTCCCGCGAGCCAACGGGCTGCCGCAGTTCCAACCGCCGCCCAACCGAACCCGCCCCAGCCCGTAGGCAGCGGGGAGAGCGCGGCGCCCGCGCCGGCGCCATTGGCTACGCACCAGGTTCGCCACGCGCTTCACCATCGTTGCCGCCCTGCCCGCGCTCGTCACACACACAACTCGGCTGTTCCGGCTAGTGCTTGTGGCGGGCTGGGTGCCACCCTCGCGCTTATATAGCAGCCAGCCCCCTTGGCCTTAGTGCGCACGCGCGATTCGCCCGCCCCCTTCCCTTCCCTTCCCAGAAGAGGAGGATGCGCGCTCATCGCTCATGGGGGCCAGTGCGCGCTCCCGCCCGCTCCCCTCGGCGCGTGTGCTGCCCCCTCGCTTCGCTAGGCGGCGAGACTGGGGGAGGGACACCCTGAGAAATCCCCCCCCCCCCAGCAGATCTCTCCCCCTTGGTCTCGAGGGAGGGAGACGCCGCCTGCCCCTGCCTGGGAGGGACACAGGGCAGCGCTGATGCAGCCCAATCCCTGCGCTGGGCGGGGCTGCAGACGGGTTTTTTTTGGGGGGGTGGGCTAATCTGCAAGTGACACCCCCCCCCCCCCCCCGCTCTTCCAAGAAAATTGCCAGGGGCTGGGAGCGAGCCAGTAGCTCAGATTTGCCCTAGCCACCCCTCTTGTGACGGGAACACAGCACATCAGGGCCCAGCGCAAGCGTTTAATACTTGAAGGCTGTGTCTAGATTGGCAAGATTTTCCACAAAAGCAACTGCTTTTGCAGAAAAACTTGCCAGCAGTCTACACTGGCTGCTTGAATTTCTGTAAGAACACTGACTTCCTACTGTCTGAAATTAGTGTTTCTTACGGAAATACTATGCTGCTCCCGTTCCGGCAAAAGTCCCTTTTGCGCAAAGCTTTTGCGTAAAAGGGCCAGTGTAGACAGCTCAGATTTGTTTTGCACAAAAAAATCCCTGATCACAAAAATGGCGATCGGGGCTTTTTTGCGGAAGAGCATGTCTAGATTGGCACAGGCGCTTTTCCGCAAAAAGTGCTTTTGAGGAAAAGCATCCGTGCCAATCTAGACGCTCTTTTCCGCAAATGCTTTTAACGGAAAACTTTTCCGATAAAAGCATTTGTGGAAAATCATGCCAGTTTAGACGTAGCCGAAGAAACAATAAAAGTGTGTGATGTATTGAAAACCAATTCATGGTCTGTTAATTGAAAACCTCCAAATCCACAAAGTGTGCTAAAAAAAGGTGGAGTGAGGATTTCACTGAAAATTTCAGTTTTTTGGTGGGAGTTCAAATACTGAACAATTATTGTTTTCAATTGCAGTATTTTGGTGTAAGGATACATTTTTCAACCAAAATTTGAAATTTTCTGAGGCAAGCAATTTTGATTAATCTCTCTATATATGAAAAGCCAATACACCAGCACCGACTGATAAAAAGCATCAAAGGAATACAAAACACACAAATTAAAAATACACAAATTAGAAACTGTGGTAATGTGTTTTGGTGCCTACTTGGAAAAGTAAACAAGCAAAAAAGATCCCTAAAGTTTGGCCAAAGATGCTTAGCATAATAGCATAAGAAATGTGAAAGCATTTTTTCTTCCAGGAAAATTGAAAACAGATGTTAAGAAATAAAGGATATTTTTCTTTTTTTTAATTACGGAAAATAAAAAATGATTACATGGATGGAAATACATCCTATTTAGCATGTATTTTTGTTTCTCTGGAATTAAATGGGGCCTCTTTAGTGTGACATGGGAGAAAAAGAGAGTGGTAGGTAGAGGAATTTTTGGCATTAAAGAAACTTTTGATCAAATAGTGAGAAATGCATTAATCACAGCCACATGCTAAGGGCGGGCCTACATTTTCTTACATAGCTTATGGCTCTCAGTTCTTGCTAAAAGCTCAGTGACTTTGGAAATATCTGCTGTGTAATGATTACCAGGAAGTATTTCACATGCTTAGGCACCACCCAGAACTCAGATGCTTTCTCTTCTCCTTCCGTCATTCCTTGCCCACAGTGGTTCATTGCTGATTTTGCTGCTTGTGACATATCATTATTTACAATTTATATTACTGGAAAAACTCCAGCCAGTGTGCATTATTTAAGTAGTTTCAGTCAACTCTATATGATTTATGATTTTTTGAGAGTTCACAAGTTGCCATGAAGTTTTCTCTTCTTTTGCTTTCAGAAGGTGCAGTCAGGAAGGTTACTGAGTTCCCAAGTCAGTGTTAGACCACAGACTTCCTACAATTATGAAATCTCAAGTAGTCACTTGTATTGCTTAAATTAAACTAGTCCTGATTGTATATTTGTAATAATAATGATACAGTGAACACCCTTAAAGTTCCACTAGGTTCAGAAATATTTTGCATATTTAAAATGGACAATTTCATTAGAATTCTTTAAACTGTGTGGAACTTTTAAAAGTATATTTTTGTTTTTTGTATATTCTGTGTGTGTGTGTGGTTTTTTTTAAGAGGGGATGTATTTGGGGGCTCATTTAATATGTTTTGGTGTTCGTTGCGTGCCTTAAAATCCTGGGATGAATTTAGTTGAGTGATTGTAAAAAGTGACTCCATAATTATCTTTTGATTCCAAAGAACATGATTATTGGTGCCCCTATAATTGTGGCTGGATTATTGAGATGAATAGATTTTTAGGTTCTTTGCACTGAGGTCAATCACATGAATATTTTGTACTCTATAAAATATATATGTCTTACATGTCTTAGAATTTGGTGGAGACTAAGCCAAAGGGAATAAAAGATGTTAAATTGTTAAATAGGTAAATGTTTGACTAAAGATAAAATATTTTAAACATCTAATAAACGCTTTATCTCTGTTTCCGCATAAGCAGATATCCCCTTTCACCAAGCATTAGGGAAAATCCCTGGTTCTTTATCAACTGGATTCACAGATATTGTGCTAGTTAGTTACAGTCTTTCCGGCAAAAGATGTGTTTATTATTTCATTTCCTTGTGTCTTTAAAGGATTTTCACCATGTGGTAAGCTCTCAGATGATTTATCCTGCCTGGGAGATGATGTGCAGTCTTTACAGTGTACTTTTTGACCTTTTGCTTATTCCTCTCCTTTTGTGAAGAGGATAAATGTCTCTCTCATACATACCATATATAGATACCTGAGGCCACTTTCGTCACTTTGGCAGCATATAGGGTCATAAAACTAGAGGCTTCAGAGAGTGGGTAATTGTGTAAGAGAATTATCTGGGTGGTGCTTAACTGGCATAATGGAGCTATGTACCCCTTCTTAAAGCTTGAGGTACAGGAATGCTAGAAGCATGGCCAGGAAAGAACCACTGCTGTGATCTGCTACTCTCAACTGCCAGAATATACCCTTGTGCTTCATGGACAACTGACTGTAAATTACAGTGGCTATGAGGCTACTCTGATTTATACTGAGAAATAGCAGGGCCCTATCTAGTCCCAAAATACAAAGAAGTACAAAAGTAGCATAAGGCCTCTTTCCACCTTGCTGCATGATAGTTTACCGGGTCTCATGGCCAAACTGCTAGCAAATCAGAGACTGATGCTGAGTAACCTCTGAAACTGAAGATAACTAAGAAGTACTTGGACTTTTAAAAAAAGCCTGTGTATTGCTCCACAATTATAGTAACCTAGTACTTATAAAGTCACTGGGAATTTTGCTGCAGTAAGCACAGAGTAAAAATGGAATAAGGACATCAGGGTTTAGCCCAGAATGAATTTAATCTTCAGATTGTTTTTGTAAATATTATCAAATCCCCACAAGACCTTTTAAAGGTAGATACATTTATGAAACCTATTTAACAGGTAGATGCCTAAAACTAGGCACTTAATTCCATATTTAGGCACCTAACTGAAAGAGGTCTGCTTTTAGGGTTGCCAGGTGTCCAGTTTTGAACCGGACAGTCCAGTATTTGAGCTTTCTGTTCAGGAAACCAATGGAGAAAATATAAATGAGAAAATATAACTATCCGGTGTTTTCTAAATAAGCTGTAATGTAGATTGTGATGTAATGTCAAGTGTTTCCGGTATGTTTGTTGAAACCATTTGGCAACCCTATCTGCTTTCCAGGTGAGGAGGCGTGCAAGCAGTTCCCAGAGACTTCACTGGGAAATTGCCATTGCTTAGCAAAATCAGGACAGTTACACAGCCTCTCCCCGAGTTATGAATGAGTTACGGACCAAACACTTGGCCATAACTCGAAGTGTTCTTAACTCGGAGCCCATTGAGTTACATGGCAACTGCGCTGTTCGTAAGCATGGATTGCGTTCGTAACTCGGGGACCGCATTTACGACCACTTCAGTCATAAATGCGTATGGTCATAACTTGACCGTTCGCAACTCGAGGACCGGCTGTATTACACTGCCTCACTACAAGACACCCAACTTAGAAAATGTTGGCTCTTACCTTTGTCGCTTTTAATTCTCTCATCTATAAAGTGGGAATAATTATACTTACCTATGGGAACTTGGGGGTTAATCCTGCACCATTAAAACCAATGGAAGGTATGCCATTGACTTCAGTGAGAGTAGGATCAAACCTCTGGTGGAGCTAAGAGGATTCATCTTTTTAATGTGCATGAAGGCTTGTGGGTAGAAGGCATTACAGAAGTGCGAAGTATTAATACTACTTGATTCAATGTAGTAATCACGTTGCCACAGCGAAATCAAACTTCCTTCCTTCTTGCCATGTTTTTTCACTACAGAAGAATGAGGAAATCACTCTTCACTAGGTTCTTTTCAGTTTATTGAACCAACTGATGTTCCTAAAGCACCAGTCCTGCTTTGGGACGTGACAGGGGTGCAAGGTATGCACTAATAGATCCCACTGCAGGATCACATTTCCCAGGAAAATGCCTAGGAGTCCATTTCCACATCAGTACACACTCTTTATCAACATTAAAGAATATTAAACAAGAGTAGAATATACCCTCAAAATCTATTGGGCTAATCTTGTAACAGAGGGTTATAAGACACTACGGCTTTGTCTACACTTGCAACCCTTTCTGGCGACAAAACCTGGAGAGTGTTCACACTGCAATGTGACAAAAGTTGCAGCAAATGCAGATTTTTGGTAATAGAAAACTTCCACCTCCGCATGAGACCTCTGTCTCTCCCCTGCCTTTATTGTCGACAATCATTGCAGTGTGTACTGCATTACGTTTTTGTTGAGTTTATTGGCCTCCAGCATGTTTCCTCCAATGCCCGATTACCCACTGTGACCAACACTTTGAACTCTGCATTTAATTTTTTTGTATGGGTAGAGGAGAAGAGGGAAGGGATGACTTCTTAGCTCATTATAATTTTTGAACGATTATTGGCCAAATTCTGGGCCTAATTCCCTTCCCACGTGTGTCAGGACTGGCTCTCTTGAAGTCAGTGAAATTGCAACAATGTCAAACTGGGGTAAATGAGGAAGAGCTAGACCTTGTCTTTAATTACACCAGTGCAATCTCTCTGGTTTCATGACTGTATTAAAGACAACCAGCAGGCAGGCAGGATATGCATCCAAACCGAGCTTGTTAGCTGAATATTCAAATGTGTGGTGCATTCTAAATAGGATTCTAAATAGAATTTTTTTTGGTATTTGCATTGTAAATGCTGGAGCATCTCATGCATTCTGCAATAACCCAGACAGTTGTTGCCACAATAAAACTGCCACAGGTCGTGGTTATAGCAACAGAGATGTCAGATCTGATAAAATGAAGAACAGAGTATTTCTAGTGCTGGAAATGTAATTAAGGATGTTCCTGATAGGTGTATTCTGTATTCAGTTCTTTAATACTGGGAAAGGGGAATTGCATGACTGCTCCTTTTTCTCTGGTCTTCTATATTTTTTATTTGTATAAGACACACATAAAATTGCAATGAATATTTAACAATTGTATTGCTGTGCTTAAAGTTATGCTGGGATGTGTCACAAAGAAAAGTGGATGCTATCTCATAAAATTTTTCCATATGTCACTAGCTAAACATGAACTGCTCATAAGGACCAGCATGGCATCTACAGTAATACTTGGAAAAATGGCGGGGAGGTTAAAAAAGGGAAATGAGTCCCTACCACATTCAAAGCATACAGGCCCTGATTCTCTGCTGCCTTGAGCCTCCTGTGTTTACTTAAACCTGTGCAAAGTGGGTGTAAAACAATGGTGGCCTACCTGTGGCCCACAGTCCACATGTGACCCACTGGGGCATCACCTGTGGCCCGCACACCCCTGTCTGCTTCCCTCTGCCAGGCATCTTCCCCACTTGCTCCCATCTGTTTTGGAGGATCCATGCTGTGTAATGAGTGACCCAGGACCAGGGACTGAGCCAGCATCTTCATGTGCTGGCTCCCCTGTCCCTTCTAATGCAGAGAGATGGGGGGGATGAGACTAGTCGATAGTACTAACTGAATAAGCTCCTGCTTATCAGTTAGTCGACTAGTCATTTATATTCCTAATTCTCACGCCATTCCTTCTCCTCCCCCTCCCTTCCACAACTGGTCCGCTGCAAGTCAGCTGTTTGCAGAAAGTATTTTGCAGCATTCCAGCTCTGGGAGGGAAGGGCAGGTGCAGGGATAGAATATAAATCAGGCAATTATTGTCTGGGATGGAGAAGGAGAAGCAGGTAAGTACAGGCTCCAATGCCCCAATACGCCAGAGGCGAATGGGGGAGAGGAGCAGATAGGGGAGCTGCAGGGCCACAGGTGGAAACCCAGTGGGCTGCGGACTGCTGCAGCCCACTGAGGTGAAGGAGGGCCATTGATGCAACTCACCCACTATTGGCTGCCCATCCCTGGTGTAAAATCTGCCACCTAGTGCAGAGATTCTCAAACGTTTTGGCCCACGGACCACCTTGCTCAGTGCAAACTTTTCTGCAGATCACCAGCCAACCATCCTTGCAGGAGGGAGTGTGGGTGTGAGGTCTGGGGAGGAGGGAGGGTGCAGGAGCAGGCTGAGGGTGCGGGTATGGGTAGGGTTGCCAGATGGTTTCAACAAAAATACTGGACACACTTACCATTACATCACAATCTACATTCCATCTTATTTAGAAAATACCCGACATTTCTATTTGATCAATTATATTTCCTCAATTTGTTTCCTGAACAGAAAGCTCAAATTCTAGACTGTTCAATACAGGACACCTGGCAACCCTAGGTCTGGGTGGTAGGGGATTGCAGGAGCAAGCGGGGGGTGAGGGATCTGGCTGGGAGCTTAAGTGCAGAAGTGGGCTGAGGGTGGGGGGATCCAGCTGGCAGGGAGGGTGCAGGAGCAGGCTAGCGGATCTGGGTAGGATAGCTGTGTGAGAGGGGGTAGGGGTCTGGGCTTGAGGGAGATGAGGAGGTACTTACCTAGCTCTGTGCCCCCTGCCGCTTCTAGGCCCAACCTCCTACTGCTCCCATTGGCTGGTGAATGGTTTCCTGTGATGTCATTCCCCCCCTGCCAGGGGAGGGGGAATGGCAGCGCAAGGAGCTGCTTCCAGCCCCCCATGAGCCGGATCTGGCTTGCAAGACTCAGGACTCTCCCCCAGCAGAGGGAAGCTGGTGCTGGCACTGCATCCTCAGGGGTGGAGGCAAGGCTGGAACGCCAGCACGGGCTATGCGCTTCCGGGTGGGGGAGGGGTGGAGTGTGTGAGCCCCCAGCCCACAGTCTACCTGCAAGATGGATCTGAGACCAGGCCCCTGACTGAGGCTGAAGCCCTTGGGCCTCCATGCCCAGGACACGAGGAGTAACGGTAGTTTGAACTAGGAAGCCTAGTTCGAACTACCTAGTTCGTGCCGCGTGTAGCCGCGCGGCACAGGGTTCGAACGAGCGGGGATTTAAAAATGGCGGAGCCCCGCTTATGCAAATGAAGCCCGGGAAATTCAAATCCCGGGCTTCATTTGCAAGTGCGGTATGCCTACATTACCCCGCTAGTTCGAACTAGCGGGGTAGTGTAGACATACCCTGAGTGAGCATAGACAAAGTGCTTTGTGGAGTTTTGGAAGCAGCACTGTAACAGACAGGGTTTGTCTAGCAGAGATCTAACTATTGCATTGTCTGTACTACATCACATTCAGACCACAGATTGATAAAAAGGAACTATTTTGCCTTTGAATGCCATAAATGATCTTTTTTGGCATGGCTACCTTTTTCCACCACTGTCTCCTTGCACTTTTTCTCTTCCTCTTCCTTTGTTCCATCCTCAGTTTCTCCATGATTTTTCCCCTTTCCCCTCTATTCTCCTTCCCTATTTTGCTTGGAAATTTGTAGAACGCTATACATCAAAATGTGTAAAAAAAGAAGTCTCAGCCACAAATATATGTCCTACCCACAAACGTAAGCTCCATGCCCGAAAACCGTGCAGATTAGTGCACATCTTCATTTGAGCACATCTTTATTGAGCCTGTACATATAAATTACAAACATGCACCGGCCTAAATTATCAAAAGTGACCAGTGATTTTAGGTGCCTGAATGTTCGGGTGCTCAATTTGAGATACCTTAAAAGGGTCTGATTTTTAGAAAGCACTGAGCACCAGCTGCCTGAAAAGCCTTTCAAGTGTTTCATGTTGAGCACCCAAAAACTGCTGATCATGAACCATGTTGAAACATTTAGGCCTGGTATACTATAGTTATCATAACTGTGCAAAACCCTAAAAGAGACACGAAATGAAAGCTTCCAGCACCCAGGGCTAGTTGGCTGCCTAAATAAAGATTTGTATGCATAGTCAGTCACCCAGTTTGCATGCTTGAATGTGATAAATACACAGGCAAATGTAAACATGCAAATGGAGTGCATGATACTCAAGCCTCTTTTTATAAAAAGAAATTTGGCCTTGTTTCTGAGATTAAAAAGGAAGGAAAAGATGTAATTATGATGGAACCTCTTTAACAAATGAAACCGGGATGAATGCTAACTCTAAATAGTGCCTAGCATTGGTACCACCCCACAAGCCTCCTCTTAGGCCATGTCTATACTAAATGGAAGATTGCCACTGCCTCAATCAATCTTCTGGAGTTTGATTTAGTGAGTCTAGTTAAGACTCACTAAATTGAAATCAGAGGCTGCCTGTGCCTGCTGCTGGTACTCCTGCTTCTGGGAGGTGTAAAGGAAGCCAAACATAGCGTTTGCTCTTGTCAACCTTCTGCAGTGGGGACGGCAGGGAAACGCGAAACAAGGGATATTGACTCCAGCTAAGTAGTTAATGTAGCTGGGTTTTTATATCTTGCTTTGACGTTCCCTATGAGTGTAGGCCTAGCCTTACTTTCTTCTCTTCTCTTCTCTTTTCTTTCTTCTCTTCTCCTGCCATGCCCTGCCTTGGAGATGCTGAGTACATTGTCATACTTAACACAATACTACATAATTATTTTCAGGCCTCTCCCCTGCCTTGCTTATTTATTTTATTTTTTAAAATGGAAAAATCAAAGAAAACTTTTGAATACCACTAGCAAAACTGAAAGCAGGCATTTTGGTCTGTAACATCTGTAATCTTTCCTTTAACACATTCCTAAATACAGCTGTACCTACGTTTTACAGAGCTCACACAAGTATGTTTTTACATGACTGATGTCATGTCAATCACATCCATTCATTTGCATGTTTACATAATCTTCCCCTCACCACCAGGCCCATCAAATCCACTACAAGTGATATTAAACATTTAATGGATTTCAGTGGAGTTAGCCACCAGTGTGCTTTAGAAAATCCCACTCGGCATGTATCTGCATCTCTAGGTGCATATATACTTTTAAAAACCCGTCCCTCAGTTCTGCAGTGATAGGGTTAAAATACCACATAGAGTGTTTCTTCATTTTAAAAAAGCATGTTTCCATTTTCATCTAAAAACATCACTGAAGCATTTCTATTGCTCTCAGGTTTTGTAAAATCTTGCTTTTACACACTCAGAATGTCAGATTTTCAGACAAGCATGTAAATGTGCATGCAAAATGTCTTGGCTAGTTTGCACATGCTGTTTACGCAGCTGTAAACATGGATTGGTGACAAGCTGCACTCATGGCTAATTAGGCTCAGCTGTGTGCACAGTCATGTCATACCTTTAACTGTCACTCATGCACAAGACCATAATGCCTTGTAAATTCTGTACATCATTTCTCTGGACAGCCAGGTTAAAGAAATAGTGTCTCCTCCAAAAGATGCAAAAGTGAGTTGGAGGGAATTGGGTAATCATCTACAAGCCGAATTAATATTTACATTCTTTGCACTCACTTCATATAAATTGGAATGGTCAGCTGTTGTTACACAATTTTATACACAGTTTCTCAATGGCCGCTGAAGACTGCCTGAGCTTTAACAGTTATTTGTTTACAGGAGGCTGGAATCGTCTGCTTAGTTTGGAAACTATTCCAGTTCACAAGCAGAGCTAGCTATTGTAAATAGAGAACAGTTTTGTGTGATTGACTGAGTATTACATGCACCTTCTGCAATGCAGAGGTGGTATCATTCCTGTATACATATTTGCCATTGCAAGTTCTACCCTGAGGCCAGTTTTAGTACACTGATATGTGAAGAGGGCATTTTCAACCAGTCAATGGCTGACGGAGAGGGGTGAGAGCTGTTGGCTTTGTGCCTCCCTGAAACATTTCAGTCTGTTGTTACCTGCCATGAAATGTTTGGTCTTCAGGCCATCTTTACAACGATGAACACTGAAAGTATCAAAATATAGAAAAAAGTGAATGACCTTTTAGGTCAGACCAGACTAACAGAAGAGGGATTCAAAGTCTAGATCTGAATCCAAATCAGAGAGCAAGAAATCAAAATCCAGTTGTGAATCCAAAACTTTCTAAATTTCAGCCACTCAAGACAGGCTCAAGCTACAACGTTGAATCTTGCAAAGCATCAACACAGCAACAACTGTGCCACTCCAACTTTTTAGTATCTTGTTAATGTCCATTTCAATATAGCTTCAGAACATATATTTTCACTCCAGGTAGATCACTCACATTTCCACTTGTGCAGTTGCAGATCCGCTAAAAGGATAAATGTTGAACAGCACCATAGCTAAGAATCTATGTTCTCCTTGTAGTTCTGATGAACTAGCAGGTGAAGAGCAACAGGATACAGCAACTGATAAAAACACAAGGATTTATGCTCCCCTTTTCACTGGATTAATAATAAATACATACAGCAACTAAAATAAGACGGTGACAGATCAACCAAAATAGCAGATCCAAAGTCAGCTGTGCAGTTACCTGCTCTGATTTTGGTGCTTTTGATATCCACAATAATTTCAGGGGAAACACAGGATCCTGACCTTATCTGCGTCTTGACAGGGGAGTGAAAGACTACAAATCTCTCAAAGCCTGATCCAAAGCTCATTAAAGGCAATGGAAAACCTCCCTTTTTGGCCAGGAGTCTTTAGTAGTTTGAAAATAAAATAAGACAAGCTATCATTTTGCAATTCACTGCTCAAGATACTACCTTTAACCAGGGAAATTTCACTACATATTTAAAAAAACAAAACAAAACAAAACATGGCATTGAAATCACATATGCATATATCATACAATTTCTTTCTTTTCTGTTTGTGTAGTAGGAGATATGCATGAGGAAGGCATTTTGGGGCTACCACTCATCCGTCCCCTAATTTGTTTGTTTTTAAAATAGTCACTGTGTGGTTGAGTCACACAGGCCATGGAAGATTTCATAAAACCATTTCCGAGACCTGGTATATGGTACAGTCAGTTTTGTAAGTATATGTGTAACCCACACAACTTATTGATGTGGGTTACTGTCCCATGTAGTGGCCACTTACCGAGATAAAGAATGAGCTTCCTCTACAGCAGGGTTTCCCAATTTATGGGTTGGGACCCAAATATGGGTCACCATTACATTTCAAAAGGGTTGCCAAGTGTCTCCCTAGGTGGTTCTGCTCTCCCTCCTCCCCCGTTTTTGAATTGCCTTGGGTCACCAAGTCTTCCTGAATTGTCAAAATGGGTCCTCATCTGGAAAAGTTTGGAAACCGTTGCTCTACAGCCTTAGCTGAAAGGTAGAGGGCTTTTAGCTTGAGTGGTAGAGGCTCATGCACTAAATTCCAGAATTCCTAGGTTCAGTTTTGCCTGTTGGAGTCTTCTGCGCTGGCTCTGCATGCTGAATTTTAAACCTGAAACTTTCTAGGGGGGGGGGAGGGGGGGGAGTGGGGATCCATAATTTGGGATAATCCCAGATTTAAAATTTGATGGACGGGAAATAATTTAGAAAATGAAATCTCTAGCTAAATCTATTAGATTTCTTGTCACCATTCACATTTAGAGAGAAAACAAAGGCAAGACCTCTATTTCAGCAAGAAATGAATGGAAGCTGTTCTCCTCTCTCTCCCTCTAGTAGGTCTGGGCATTGTGGAAGAAAATTTCACAGCTGCCTAGGGGAATGGAGATATTAATTTTAACGGGAAATAAGAAAATTGTAAAGCTTCATTATACTGTGTAGTGTAGACATGGCTTGAGCATGGACTGAAAAGTAGCTGTTCCTGGATGAGCGATGGGGAACAGCCAGAGGAATAGGAAATAAGGGTGTGTGTGTCTGTTTGCAGCTTGCTAACATTGCCTGTCTGAACAACATGCGGACTCACCACTTTTATGTGTAGACTTTTGTCTTGTGCTTCTCCTTGAAAAATCTGGGACCCTCAAAATAGCCCTTCCTGGGAGGTACTTAAGTGTTATTAACCTCACTCTATAGATGAGGAAACTGGGAGATTAAGGATCATATTTTTACAGAAGTGCACAGGTTTTTAAAAGAACTCTATTCCAATTTATAGGCCAGAATAAATAGCTGTGTTTCCAAAGAGCTCAGCATGATGGGTCTCACATCACAATGGGAGCTGCCGTTTCTTTCCTGAGACTTCCTCTTCCACCTGACTGGATTTAAGGCCAGGTTATCAAAAGAGTTCAGCTACCATTTAGGAACCAAAAATTAAATGCCAGATTATTAAGTGGCCAGCACTCAATGTGCTTTTTTGAAAAACCCACTGTCAATTTTGAATGCTGAGCACTTACAAATGAGACCCCAAGCTCTTTAGAAAAACTGGCCCTATGTGACAGGCCCAAGATTACATACAGGGTGGAATCCTGACCCCACTGAACTAAATGGGAACTAGGATTTCACTCAGAAACTGTGTGGTGTTAGAGGGCTTTTCCTTTCACCCTTGCCCTGAGTTCTAGTGATGCAGACAGAAAACAGAAGTCCAAACTGCAAGTCATCTGATGTTTATTGAGATGAGTTTCTAGTAAGTATATTGTAACGGGAAGTGATTCACCATCAGGACGCTGCCTGCTGGTCACTCTGGGAATTAGCTTCATATCCATTGTCACTCTCACTGTCTCCACTGTCTGGATCTTCTCTGGACCCAAGTTGTTTCCAGACCACAGTGTTCTCTTCAGGGCATGGTCCTCCAGATGTGACCCAACTCCATTCGCCCCCCTTCCTGGGGAACCCATGGCTTTGAGCCCTGGCCCAGGGACCTGTTAGCTGACAGCCACTCCTTGTTCCTCCTCCACGCTCTGCTGCCTGTTTCCCTAGGCCACTTCCCTGTAGCTCTAGCACCTTCTCTGCCACTGTATCAGGGCCTTGAATTGACCCTGACCAGCACTGATCTGTCAGGGGTGCTTTCCTCAGCTAGCCAGAGCTCCACCCTTGCCCTCCAGGTAGAGCTTGACCTCTTCTCTGCTGAGCAGCCTTTCTTATGTGGCCAAGCCTGGCCCTGATTGACTGCTTCATCAAGCCTTCCTCCTATTGGTTCCTAATAAGTCCCCCCCTGTTCTGCTTGTGTGGGGCAGTCGCCTCACTGCATATGTATAACTCTGATGCCACAGAGACTTGTTTCCCTGTGACCCATCCTCTCCACCCCGTGGGCATAATTATATCTGAAACACACACCCTGGGTCCTACCCCTTACAATTTATGGTCATGTTCCATTGTGGGGGGTCATGAGTCTGCGGTCTTTGTCCCATCTCTTTTGTATCCCATGGGAGGAGTGAGGTTGTGCAATGGTCAGGAACAAGCATTTCTTTGGCTCTTTAGTATTTTATACCTTCCCTCCTTGCCTCTCCTGAGTGGTTGCTTGACCTTTCTTTGAGATAGGAGCTGAAGGAGTCTTAAAATGTGCACTTATATATCCCACCACGCCCTGTAATACTTTAACTGTTCTTGCCTGTTCACAAAACCCATCTAGCCAGGCAGAAGCCACACACGCCATGTCCATCCTTTGTTAACTCACAGTAGTAAGGATCCCTTTTTTCATACACATTAGCAAGTATTTAAATAAATAAAAATCCCAATGGGCAAACAAGATCCAAATTATATGTGTGGCAAAAATACAGGCAGTCCCCGGGTTACGTACAAGATAGGGACTATAGGTTTGTTCTTAGTAGAATTTGTATGTAAGTCGGAACTGGCTCCAGATTCAGCTGCTGCCACTGAAACTGACCAGGGGCTGACTACAGGAAGCCAGAGGCAGAGTTGCTCTGCCCCCAGCTTCCTGGAATCAGCCTGATCAGTTTCAACAGCTGCTGAATCTGGAGCCTGGGACAGAACAGCTGGGGCGCTGTCCGGTAGGTTCCCACAGGACCAACCCGGCAGCACCCCAGCTGCTCTACCTGAGCCGTCCCGCAACAAAAGCCTGGTCTGCTGGGGGGGGGGGGGGGCGCACTAGCTGCGCCCCCTCCCCCCCAGCAGACCAGGGAGACCAGAGCAAAGCCGCACAGACGGAGGGACCCCGCTGCCTGGGCAGCTTTGCTCCTCTCCCCCTGGTCTGCTGGGGGGGGGGTCCAGCAAAGCCACTGGACCCCCCCAGCAGACCAGGGACACCCGAGCAAAGCCACCGCCTGGGCAAAGGAGCAAAGCCGCCCAGGCAGCAGCTTTGCTCGGGTGTCCCTGGTCTGCTGGGGGGGTCCAGCGGCTTTGCTGGACCCCCCCAGCAGACCAGGGAGACTCACTGCCCGTGAGCTCCAGGGCGAGAAAAGCCCCATTCGTAAGTGCGGATCCAACATAAGTCGGATCCGCGTAAGTCAGGGACTGCCTGTACAAAGCTGAGTCCTATATTGTCTCATTGCCAAGAATGAACCCAGATCTCTTAAGTTCCATTCTCGTACCTTAACTCCTTCATATACAGATCAGAATCTTCATACTTTTGATGTATTAATTCTGAATAACTGGACTGAAAGAAAATGGATACATATGAGCCTACGGAAAGTGAGTTTTACTGGAACACCTCTGTTTTTGTTTTCTGCGGGGACTACATTAGTTCTTCAATCTTTGCTTCCAACTTCTTGGTGTCGGTGCCAGTAATTTCACAAATCTAGTCACAAACCAAGAGATAAGGCAAAACAACAAAAGAGAAGGTTACTTTGCACAAACTTCTGATTGGATAAAGCAGTGAATTGCAATTTAGAAAGTTCCTTTAAAAATGTTTGGGGTAAAGAATAAAACTTCATAAGCTTGGCACACTAAAGCTCTGATTCTGTAAACACTTACACACCTGGATAACCTTACACATGAGGAGATTCATTTTCAGGGATTGTTTCAACACAAGAATAGAGATCCGGTCTCCTCTTTTTCGGTCCTGATTCAGCAATACTTTAAACCTGTGCTTAACTTTAAACGGGTGCTGTAGTTCCATTGACTTTGAGGGAACACGGGCACATGCTTACACACTTGGCTGACTCAGGGCCCTACAAGCAAAACTACTTTGTATTTACTTCTAGGAGGTCTGTCCATTCATCAGTGAGCCTCACTGTGTGCAATCTGTATTTTTTGGTTGTCTGTAAATAAACAGTTATGGAGATATACCTAACTCATAGAGCTGGAAGGGACCTGGAGAGATCATTGAGTTCAGTCCCCTGCCCTCATGGCAGGACCAAGTACCATCCCTGACAGATTTGCCCCAGATCCCTAAATGGCCCCCTCAGGAATTGAACTTACAGCCCTGGGGAGAGAACAGGACAATGCTCAAACCACTGAGCTATCCCTCCCTTCAGTGAGTCTGCTACTTTACCTTTTACAACAGGGGTGGGGAACCTCAGGGCCAGGGGCTGGGGGAGAGTGTTGGGGCCTGGGAGAGGGTCACAGATACAGTCTCCGAGTGGCGCCAATCTCAAGCAACTCCTGGAAGCAGCTGGCCCCTCCCCCTTCCAGCTCCTATGCAGAGGTGAGGCCAGGCAGCTCTGCATCCTGGCCCATCTGCAGGCACCACCACAACTCCCATTGGCTATATTTCCCAGCCAATGGGAACAGCAGAGGGAGCACTGGAGAAGGAGCAGGGTGCAGAGCCCCCTGGCTGCCCTTACATATAGGAAGCAGAGGACAGACATGCCATGTGGAAGCTAGCAGGGAGCCTGCCAGCCCCCCCCCCCTTGTGGCACCATCAACTGGACAATCAACAGTCTGGTCAGTGGCACTGACTAGAGCCTCCAGGCATGGCTGTTCCTCTAGGGGCACGGAGCCTGGGGCAACCTCCCCACCCAGTGCCCAGTCCCACTCTCCCTCTTTCCCAAATCCTGGACCTGCTCCGCCCCTCTCTACCCCTTTCCCTCCCCCTGGCCTGGCATGAGGCAGCAGCACAGACTGGAAGCCTAAGTGGCCTGGCAGCCTGCTCCATGCTGCAGTCTACTGCGCCATCCCTTGGTGAGGCCGGTGCCAGGCCCCCAGTTAATTCCATGGGTTCCATCCATAGGATGGTTGAGGCAGCTGCTATAGGGCCTCCCAAAGCGCAGAGCCTGGTGTGTCCAGCCCAAACTGTCTTATGGACAGGATGGCTGTGCCGCCAAGATTCCTTTTCTACCAAGTGTTTGGTCGAAAGCCAGACAGCTGGGTTATTATAGAACATTGTGCAAATCATAGAATCATAGAATCATAGGACTGGAAGGGATCTCGAGAGGTCATCGAGTCCAGCCCCCCACCCTCAAGGCAGGACCAAGCTCCGTCTACACCATCCCTGACAGATGTCTATCTAACCTGTTCTTAAATATCTCCAGAGAGGGAGATTCCACCACCTCCCTTGGCAATTTATTCCAATATTTGACCACCCTCACAGTTAGGAATTTTTTCCTAATGTCCAATCTAAACCTCCCCTGCTGTACTTTAAGCCCATTACTCCTTGTCCTGTCCTCAGAAACCAAGAGGAACAAATTTTCTCCTTCCTCCTTGTGACACCCTTTTAGATATTTGAAAACCGCTATCATGTCCCCCCTTAATCTTCTTTTTTCCAAACTAAACAAGCCCAGTTCATGAAGCCTGGCTTCATAGGTCATGTTCTCTAAACCTTTAATCATTCTTGACACTCTTCTCTGTACCCTTTCCAATTTCTCCACATCTTTCTTGAAATGTGGCGACCAGAACTGGACACAGTACTCCAGCTGAGGCCTAACTAGTGCAGAGTAGAGCGGCAGAATGACTTCACGAGTTTTGCTTACAACACACCTGTTGATACAACCTAGAATCATATTTGCTTTTTTTGCAACAGCATCACACTGTTGACTCATATTCAACTTGTGGTCCACTATGACCCCTAGATCCTTTTCCGCCATGCTCCTTCCTAGACAGTCGCTTCCCATCTTGTATGTATAGAACTGATTATTCCTTCCTAAGTGGAGCACTTTGCATTTCTCTTTATTAAACCTCATCCTGTTTACCTCTGACCATTTCTCTAACTTGCTAAGGTCATTTTGAATTATGTCCCTATCCTCCAAAGAAGTTGCAACCCCACCCAGTTTGGTATCATCTGCAAACTTAATAAGCGTACTCTCTATCCCAATATCTACATCATTGATGAAGATATTGAACAGTACGGGTCCCAAAACAGACCCTTGAGGAACTCCACTTGTTATCCCTTTCCAGCAGGATTTAGAACCGTTAACAACAACTCTCTGACTACGGTTATCCAGCCAATTATGCACCCACTTTATCGTGGCCCTATCTAAGTTATATTTGCCTAGTTTATCAATAAGAATATCATGCGAGACCGTATCAAATGCCTTACTAAAGTCTAGGTATATGACATCTACCGCTTCTCCCTTATCCACAAGGCTCGTTATCCTATCAAAGAAAGCTATCAGATTAGTTTGGCATGACTTGTTCTTCACAAACCCATGCTGGCTATTCCCTATCACTTTATTACCTTCCAAGTGTTTGCATATGATTTCCTTAATTACCTGCTCCATTATCTTCCCTGGGACAGACGTTAAACTGACCGGTCTGTAGTTTCCTGGGTTGTTCTTATTCCCCTTTTTATAGATGGGCACAATATTTGCCCTTTTCCAGTCTTCTGGAATCTCCCCTGTCTGCCATGATTTTTCAAAGATCATAGCTAAAGGCTCAGATACCTCCTCTATCAGTTCCTTGAGTATCCTGGGATGCATTTCATCAGGACCTGGTGACTTGCTGACATCTAACTTTCCTAAGTGATTTTTAACTTGTTCTTTGTGTATCCTATCTTCTAAACTTACCCTCTCTCTGCTTGTATTCACTACGTTAGGCACACCTCCAGACTTCTCGGTGAAGACCGAAACAAAGAAGTCATTGAGCATCTCCGCCATTTCCAAGTTCCCTGTTACTGCTTCTCCCTCCTCACTAAGCAGTGGGCCTACCCTGTCCTTGGTCTTCCTCTTGCTTTTAATGTATTTATAAAAGGTCTTCTTGTTTCCCTTTATGCCTGTAGCTAGTTTGATCTCATTTTGTGCCTTTGCCTTTCTAATCTTGCCCCTGCATTCCCGTGTTGCTTGCCTATAATGGTCCCAAACAAGTTCCCAGGCACAGTCCATTTCTACTCCTGTGCAAGTAGTCATTAAAACGTAATACATTTCCTCCCTTGATGCCCCGCAGACTGGCATCTCTGCCCTCACTTGGGGTCTCTATCCAACCTCTCTTGTCCTTGTTCCTCTCTTCCCAGCAGCTGTCCCCTCCAGCTGCGCTGCTGGGGAGCATTCTTGCCAGGGATGCCTCCTCACTCCCTCTGCCCCTCTTATGGTTCCTAAGCTCCAGTTCTCCAGTCCTGAAGATGTAAGAGGATATGCTCCTCTGCTGCTCCTCTGACTTCCGTCATCTCCAGCCCTGGCTCTCTGGCTTGGGGATGCTCTTTGCATTCAGCCTTCCCCCAGGGTGTACCTCCTGTTTCCTTCTGGGACCTCATCCAGCTCTTTTGACACAGGGGAGCTGGACCCGCATCAGTCACAGGGACCAGCCACCCTGTGACTGTGACCCACTGGTCTGATCTAGAGGGCGCCAGAGAAAAAAACCCCAAGCCACCTGGTTCTGAAATCTGCAGCTGTTTGGTTCTAGATCCAAATGCTTTAATGGGTTGAATCAAAGCCCCAGAACTCAACAACCTCAAATTTCTGGGAAAATTCAAGCTCCAGACTCCAAGTTTATGGCGCCAATCCTAGAGCTGAGTTTTTTTTCTTTTAAAAAAGGTCTTATTTTTTTCGGCACTCACAAAAGCCTGAAATATTTAGAAAATAGAAGCTCTTTTTCTTAGTGCAACACAGGAAGGAGTTTCAGAGAAATCCCTCTGAATCAAGTTTAGCGGTCATTAAGAAGAAATATAGCCACTTATTAGCCTTTGCTGCCATACAAACAAAACAAAGAGCCAACATTATCATTTAATGTTGCTAGCTAATACCATGGGGTTTAAAGAGCATGATGTCGTCTCTAAATCTTTTTCCTGAGGGCGGGGAAGTGCTGATTGCTCCAGAAGGAAAAAGTGTTGGGGAGTGGAGAGGGAAGGCAGAGAGAGAAGGTAGGAAGTGACAGGGTGTGCGTCTGGAGCTCCAGACAGAAGGGTTGCAGCAAGCAGGCCCTCATAGTGGCCTGGTCTACACTATAGCAGAAGGTCAAATTAAGATATGCAACTTCAGCTACATTAATTATATGGCTGGAGTGAACGTATCTCAAATCGCATTTCCACACCATCCACACAGCGGGAGATCAATGGGAGCAAATGCTCCTGTCGGCTTCCCTTACTCTTGGTGAGGAGCAGGACTGCCAATGCTGATGGGGGCACCCTCCGGGTTCGATTTATTGGGTCTTTACTAGACCCATTAAATCAAACCCTGGAAGATCGAACACAGGCGTGTCGATCTTCCACATAGTGTAGATGTGCTCAGAGTGGATGCAACCCTATTTTACTTGTTCTCCTTTCTCTTTCCCTTGTTTTTCTCCTTTCATCCCTCTAAATAAATATTTACCTTTCCTATAATTCATTATACTCTTCTGGGGTGTGTGTTTTTGCTCTGTGGGAGTTGGAACAGATGCCTTTGAGGGGTGAATGGAACTTTTCCTACTGCATCCCTGCACATGCCTTCTCTTGGCCAGAACTGCCTGCAGAGCAGACTTCATCTTGGACACAAGGTTACATAAATAGTACCTTCTCTGTTTTCTTGTACAACTGGAATGTTGGCATGGCGGCAACTTTACAAGAATTAGCCACATCCTAGGAAAGAGAGAGAAGCTTCGTCAAATCACCTAATGCAATGGTGCTAGAATCATTCATTAAAACCTAAGAGCCTGCTCTCAGGTGAACAGCTATAATAATTAAGAATGAATGAGCCAAGAGAAATACAGGACATTTACCTGTAAGATAAAAAACCAGAAAAAAAGCTATGTGCACAGAACCATTGAGCTATTATATGGCAAGATAAAATCATAGCACACGGCACCCAGAATTATTACTCATGAGAACAACTTACAAAAGCACTCATGTGTGCTTGTCATTCACACTGAATACAATTGAGTGACTTAGTGCTTTTGCAGATTTGTACACGAGGAGTCAAATTCCTGATTCACAGGGTCAGACATAGACACACAATGCTGATGTCTGACAATGCCTATGAATGTAGACAGTTTTCTGGGCCACATTTTCTTTTCTTTGATGGGACGTATCCAGCCCATGAGCTCCCTTGTTACCATACTCCTTGCACAACGTCTGCAACAACTTAATTATTCACAATTTTCTCTCCCCACTTGATAAAGGAACAAGAGCTTGAAGGTGCTGTTGAGATTTTTTTTCTACCTCTTTCACATGCTGATGTGAAAGCGTCTATATATTTCACAGCTGTACACAAAAGCAGACATTGCTACAACATGGTAAATAAAAAATCAGCTCCTTAAATAGAGGCAGTGGACTGTCCATTTAATGTTTGGCTGGAGATCTATGCTCTTTTTAGTAAAATGTTATAGACTTTTGTTTGCTTTGGCTGTTAGCATGACCGGAGGTTTAGATTTTATAGGCGCAGCTCTGATATTTGGGTCCTCTCCCTTTGCCATATCCCAATTTTTTACACTTGGTATCTGATCACCCAATCTGCTGGTATAAAGTGGTGTAACTGAGCTACAAGTGAGGATATAACATTGCACAATGGAGAGCAAATAAAGAGGTGTGCTCTGCTCTTAAGCACAATGGAGAATTAAAAATTCCAGGCCTCTTCTAGGTGAACATTTTTAAAAAGCAGGCAACTCGCAATCTCTTTACTGTCTACATCAGTGTTGGTAATTCACAATAGCTGTATCAGGGACTTGGCCCTGAATCTGGTCTAAATGACACCAGTGTAAATCAGGAGTAATTGCACTGAACCAAAAGTAATTTGAATCTGGTTCCATTTTATTTGAATGATCAACATTTGGACAGTAGGCAGCCATTTCACAGAGATGTTCTCTTCTGGTCCATTTCTAATCTATATCACATCACTAGTTAAAGGGGCTATGTCTATATAGCAGTATTGTTTCTGAACAACTGATGTTATTCCAAAATAACATAGTCCGTGTCTACACTACAATCAGTTATTTTGACATAATGTCGAAATAATGTTGAACTGGAGGACTTCTTACTCTGACTCCTGTAACCCTCATTTTACGAGGAGTAAGGGAAGTCGGAGGAAGAGTATTCTAACTTGGACTTCCTGCTGTGTGGATAGCACCAAAAGCCAAAACACGCTATTTCGACTTAAACTACGCAATTGTCGTAACTTAAGTAAACATAGCTTATTTCAGCTTTAACCCAGCTGTATAGAGGTACCCTAAGATTCCCTGTGGAAATGGGCTTATATCTTTTATAGTCAGTGGGACTGACTTTGTAGGTGAGACGTTACTTATTAAATGCACATGGATTTTTTAAGATTATGGACTAACTTTGTTGAACATTAAAGACATGTTTTGGGATCTACTGATGGTAAAACCCAGATATTTATTTATTATTAATTATTAATTATTATTATTATACATCAGCATGATTTAGGGATGTAAGCGACTAGTCTCTTTCTCTCCCCTTGCTGCCTCTATCAGCTAACCCTGCTGCAGTTCCACAGTTCTCTCCCATCAACTAATCGACTAGTCGATAGAAATTCCATCAACTGGTCGATTGGCTGATTAAACACCATTTAACATCCCTACCGTGATTTCAGTGAACATGGTTTCCATAGCTTACCTCTGCCAGATCGATATCCACACTACAGAACACGACATTGTCATACCGAACAGCCAGGTCCTTTAGGATAAATGTAATAAATATATGTTTGCTGAAGTTTCATTAACAAGCACCACAGTATGTCAACATTACCTCTGCTGTACAAAAGCTACACTATTACATAGCAGGAGTTTTGTATTAACTCTCGGAAGTAGTAAGAGCCCAAGACAGTCTGTGTGATTGTCTCTGGATATGGTATGTTCTGATGGAATGATTATTCTGCTGTGATTGCCCACAATACTTCTACAACTACTGGGTGTCCCTAATTGGTTTTACTTTCCGTTCTGGGCTGAGAATGAACTCTGCTTGTATCCCATAGTCTCCTTCCAGATGGGTCATTGTAGAGGCAAATTGGCAGAACACTGTTGGGAAGCTTCCTTAACTGCTGGACTTGTTACAGGGATAGAGAGCATTTGGGGACCAGGGCTGGCTTCTCACTAGCACTACATTCAAGTCATTAGATTAGTTAGCTTATCCTTTACCCAGAAATTCTGGAAGAATATTGGGAGAGATTTGATGAAATTCAAAACCAAAACCTTGGAGCCAAAGGCTACTGACCTTTGTGGGTTTGCTCCCAGATCTAAATGTCACATTTGGCCACTAATGTTATACTGGAGTTCAGCTCCAAACATCTCCCAGAACTGCTGGTGTTTGGAATCCACCGCCCAGCTCACAGCAGGAGCCTGCCTAGATATGTGCTGTCCAGCAGATTTAACAGGAACAGGACAGGAGCAAGTCCTGGCCCAGCACTCAGCCAGCATCCTGTGCTGGGGAGGACACTAGACTTTTCCCCAAGCTCTGGAATGGCTCTTCACCCATTAGTGCGTTATTATACGGCGCTTGCCTCTGCTGTGCCCCTGCCTTTATTTCATTTGTTGGACTGTCTAGTATGACCATGTAGTCATGGTGCCATTGGTCAGATCATCACCCTTCCCTTAGCTCAGCCCTCTCTTGCCCTAAATCCAACCACACTGCATAGACTTCTGGGATCCTGCCTTTGCCCTATGCAGTGGAACTGGCACAGTGCCACGAAGTCCAGGCAGTGTGAGATGAAACAGTGTTTGCCCCCTCGCACTTGCACAGGGCTTGGCATTTTCTGAGCAGTCTAATCCATGGACTCACCCTCCTCTTCCATTTCTTTCAACATCTGACAGGATGGCAGGCCCTAGCTTCATTCCATTGGCAGCAAGAGTGTGATGATATGGCAGTGCTGAATCAGGCCCACCATTTCTCAGGAAATACCAGAAAGTTCCAGGGAACTGGAATCCCTTCAGGGGCTCTCTCATGTCATTAGCTGCTCATTTTATGCTAATAGCTTGTGGGTCAAGCCTCTCATTAGGCACTGCCTGATTAAAACAGTTGCTGAGCAACAAATGAGCCTAACTGGAACACAGCACTTATCCACAGGGAGCCAAATAGAAAAAAAAGATAAGGGGCGGAGGGGCTTTTTAATTCTCCATCCTGTGCCATTAGCCTGGTGTCCTCCTAGCAGGGATCACTAAGTCAGCCTTCAGCTCTTTTTTGCAGGCAGTGATCCTTCCTGACAGGTCACTGGGAGCAGCTTTCGAGGCAGCGTTCTTCGGTTTTCCACAGGCAAGACACTGAGTGACTGGAACAAGTCCTGACCCTGATTTTAACATAAGCCCATATCACTTGCTCATTCAGTTGTTTGTAATACTGTGATGATGCCTCTTTTGCTTTCCCTTGAATAGAAATCAGGAGCAACATCATTCCCCTGAAGGGATTCCAGCTCCCTGGCACGTTCTAGTATTTCCTGAGAAATGGTGGGCCTGATTCAGCACTGCCATATACGCCAGTATCACACTCTTGCTGCTAATGGAATGAAGCTAGAGTCTGTCATTCCTGTCAGATGTCAAAATAAATGGAAGAGGAGGGTGAGTCCATGGATTAGACTGCTCAGAAAATGTCAAGTCCTGTGCAACTGTGAGGGGAAAAACACTGTGTTTCATCTCACACTGCCTGGACTTTGTGGCACTGTGCTGGTTCCATGACATAGGGCAAAAGCAGGATCCCAGAAGTCTACCAATAAACTAGGCAAATACAACTTAAATGGGACGACTATAAGGTGGGTACATAACTGGCTGGATAACCGTTCTCAGAGAGTAGTTATCAACGGTTCACAATCCTGCTGGAAAGGCATAACAAGTGGGGTTCCACAGTGGTCTGTTTTGGGACCAGTTCTCTTCAATGTCTTCATCAACTATTTAGATATTGGCATAGAGAGTACGCTTATTAAGACTGCAAATGATACAAAGCTGGGAGGGGTTGCAACTGCTTTGGAAAATAGGGTCATAATTCAGAAAGATCTGGACAAACTGGAGAAATGGTCTGAGGTAAATAGGAAGAAGTTTAATAAGGACAAATGCAAAGTACTCCACTTAAGAAGGGACACTCAGTCTCACACCTACAGAATGGGAAGTGACTGTCTAGGGAGGAATACTGCAGAAATGGATCTAGGGGTCATAGTGGACCACAAGCTAAATATGAGTCAACAGTGTGACGCTGTTGCGAAAAAAGCAAACATGATTCTGGGATACATTAACAGGTATGTTGTGAGCAAGACACGAGAAGTCATTCTTCCGCTCTATTTTGCACTGATTAGTCCTCAGTTGGAGTATTGTGTCCAGTTCTGGGCACCACATTTCAAGAAAAAATGTGGAGAAATTGGAGAAGGTCCAGAGAAGAGCAACAAGAATGATTAAAGGTCTAGAGAACATGAGACTGAAAGAATAGGGCTTGTTTAGTTTGGAAAGGAGAAGACAAACAGTGGACATGATAGCGGCTTTCAGGTATCTAAAAGGGTGTCACAAGGAGGAGGAAGAAAAATTGTTCTCCTTGGCCTCTGAGGATAGGCCAAGAAGCAATGGGCTTAAACTGCAGCAAGGGAGGTTTAGGTTGGACATTAGGAAAAAGTTCCTAACTGTCAGGGTGGTGAAACACTGGAATAAGTTGCCTCGGGAGGTTGTGGAATCTCCATCTCTGGAGATATTTAAGAGCAGGTTAGGTAGACATCTGTCAAGGATGGTCTAGATGGTACTGGGTCCTGCCATGAGGGCAGGGGACTGGACTCAATGACTTTTCGAGGTCCTTTCCAGTTCTAGTGTTCTATGATTCTATTCCCTATATGAAAGCGAAAGATGGCAAGATAATCCCTAATCTTTCAAAATACTTTCTGCAGTTATGCTAGTGAGCTCTTGGGAAGCTGGGAAGTCTTTGAACTTGCATGGGAAGTGGAGATCAGGTGTCAGGGATCCTAAATAAAGGGGCAGTTGCACCACTTCAGTATAAACCAGATTTATACTGACGTGGTGCACAGCAACCAGAACACATCAGTGAATCTGTTCCCATATATTTGCTACTGATTTGGGGCCAGAACCCTGAGTCTCATGTTGAGGGGCCCATCTCATCACAAGGAGGCCCCATGAAGCCAATGTGACTATTCGCAGAGTGAGAATAAGGATCAGAATAGACACCTTGGCAATCCAGACTCCATCAACGTTTTAATGCCAAGGGGATGACATGCAATACAGCATTCTCCAAAGAATTCCCTGTTGAAATCTCCAGAGAACGTTGTTCTGTGCTAACAATGGAGTGAAGCCATTTTCTTTAGTATTTGCCAAAATAGTAAATCCTGTACATCTGTACAGACTGAAAAGCAGAACCCAGAACCAAAATCCCGGTCTTTCCTGGGCCAGCCTCAGCCATGGCGACACTAGTGAATTGCTGACGGTTCTCAACAGCGAGTCTCTCGGTAGCAGCCCTGGCATGGATATTTATCCTGAAAAAGACACGTTTTGTTCTTGGCCTCTGTGCAGTGGACTTCAGGAAATAGACAAGACCGGCCACCTAAGAAGTAACTAGTGCACAGTGGGATAGTAGCCAAAAGCCTCTCTCTGTGTCTCCTTTTATGACAGAAAAAGTACCACACGGGCAGTGAAAGCATCCATCTCAGAGACCACTTCTAGGGCTGGAGGGCTGCTCCTGAGGGCATTCTGTGCCCCCATATTAAAAATTCTCACAAAATATTTTAAAATTCTGCCAGTTTTATTTGTTAATGAATAAACGCAGAGACTCCTGCATGGCAGTGGAGAGCACACGTCCCTGGCTCCATGAGGGGAGAGATCACCATGCAGAGCCCCCACTTTCAGGCTGCACCCATCCTTGGCCTCTGGGCCGACCCTGCGACCTTGCCCCCCTGTGACTGGTGCACCATGTGTGGAGCAGGCAGGATCCAAGCGTAAAGGGTCTCAGAGGTGGAGATCCAGGTGTGGGGTGACAGAGTTCTGTGTGGGACAATCTGGGCATTGCAATGGGGCGGGTGTAGATATGGATAGGCATAAAGGCTCATTGGGGGTTACAGGTGCAGGGGCACTGGGACTCTGCAGCGGCTTCCAGTTGAAGATGGCTGGGGCTCAGCAGAGGGGCCTTGGGGTCTCACCGGGGGGCCCTGGATACTGCAGGAGTGAGGCTTGGTGGGGTCAGAGTCTGAGTATAGCTAGCTGGGGGTCAGAGGCATGGGGCAGGTGGGGTCAGAGTGAGGCAGGTGGGTGGGGTTCATCTGCATGGTGGTTTGAGTTCAGGGAGCTCAGCAGGGGGTGGTTTGGATGCAGGGATGGAGGTCCAGAGGCAGGGATCTAAGTGCGGGGGGGGGGGCTCCAGATGCACAGGCGAGGTTCAGTGGGATGGGATTTGGGGATAGAAGATTAGGCATGTACTGGGTGAGGCTTAGCAGGGATGTCTAGGTATGGGAGATTCAGATGCATGGGGTTGGTTGGGTGGGGGGACAAATCCCCTTACAAGGACCCCTCCCCTGTAGCTGAGGAACAATGGGTACAGGAAGCAGGATGCTGAGCGTCATGCAGCTGGGGAAGGTTTCTGCGGGTGGGAACTGCCAGAGCCCCAGTTAATTCTTTCAGGGGAAGAGGAAGCCCTGTCCTCTCCAGCCTTCAGCTCAGCTGGGACTAGCAGCTGAACCCAGCTCAGGTTAAAAGCAACTGGCTGGGATGTCTCCCTGCCCTAAAGTGTCTGCTGCTCTGGGTGCTTGAAGAGACGTACCAGTGCTGCTTAAGAGTAGTGTGTGACTGCTCTTGCAGCTTCACTTTACTTCCTCTTTCAGAAAGTCATTTTTCTGAGGGGAAGCAAAGAAATCTGCAGGGACATGAATTCTGTATACACACACTGACGGAGAATTCCTCCAGGAGTCGAGAGCAGAGCACCGAATCAGAGAAGACGGAGAAGGCCTATTAGATCATCCTGTCCATTTCCCTGACAATGCAAGACTCCCTTATAGGGAGATGTTACAGTATTCTGCAGGAATGCCCAACAGCACACTATGGTGACCATGCTTTGTTTAGAGGGCATTATTAGCAAAAATGAAGTAGTTTTAAAAGAAGAGTTGTTATTGTTCCTTCTAGTGCATAGCCCATTTTTTTGTTGAGATTAGTAGTAAAAGATGAATGTGCCAGGGTTTCTGAAATTTCCCTTGGTGAACACTATTCCACAGTTTGATCGATCTCATTGTACACAGTAATGTTGAGTGCAAAAAAAAAAATGTTGAGTGCAAGTCAGCAGATTCGCAAAATCCATTTAATGCACTGCCACAGTGTTTTCCAGTCACAAGACTCTTGACACACAGCAGCAATGCAGCAGGGTTGAAGGCTGCTTTGTTTGCCTGCTGAGTCCCAACTAATATCACAGCAGCACACTCAGTTGGGGCTCTGGGACAATTTTTGCACAGTGTATGCACACACATGCACACACAAATAAATATCAGAGACCGATCCCTTGGCTGAGGTTTGAACTGTTGGCCTAAGAGCGACTCTTCCTCTGTTTAATTTCATCTTTCAGAGGCAGATGCAAAAGCATGAACGTTTGTGTCTTGGAAGAGTGTATGCTTCTCAGCCCTCAGCCTCATAACTGAGTTTACATCATTGCTTTTTAAACATTAGCACATCTTGCAGCAAAACCACCAATGGGGTGGTTCACTTGAAGAACTTTGCAAAAAACCTCTTGTCTCTAATGGGTTGAAACATTCTCCATCTCGCTGTGGTGCTGATTTCCGGTAATGGTAATTTTCATTGTAGATTATTATAAACCCTCAGGTTCCTGGAGTCCTTAATGCACTTTCCTAGATTCCTTAATGCACTTTCCTGGACTCCTTATTGCATAGTTCAAACCAAGAGAGTGATACACATGAGAGCTTGGGTCCCACAACCAAATCTGTGTGAGTGGGCTCCTGAATCAGTCAGGTGCTTGTTGACTTCTGTGGGGCTCTGCACAGGCATAGGGGCCTGCTCTGTTATCCCTTGGCAGAATCAAGGCATAGGATCAGAACAATTCTATAGCACTGAAATGAAAATGTCATTAGAATAATATTACTACCTAGGACATCACTTTCTGGGTTCTTGGTAAGCTCTGGTTAATTAATCCTCACCGCACCTCAGAAGCATGATTCTCCCTGTTTGCTAAAGGGGACAAGAGAGGTGTCCGTGACTCAGCTGGAAGTAGGACTCAAAGAGTTCATAGATTTTCAGGCCAAAAGGCCCCATAATGATCATCTAGTCCCGTGCTGTCCAATCAGTAACCAGTGGCTACTGCGGTAGCAAACTAGCCACACTCAACCAGCCAAATAGCCACATGTGTTAGACACCACGGGGTTAGTCTGACCTCCTGCATAGCACAAGCCCTACAATTGCTCCCCAGTACAGGCAGTCCCCGGGTTACGCGGATCCGACTTATGTCGGATCCGTACTTACGAATGGGGCTTTTCTCGCCCCAGAGGACGCGGGCAGCGGGACCGCCCAGACGTGCCGCGGTCCCGCCACCCGCGTCCTCCGGGGCAAAAAAGCTGCTCCGCATCTCCCTGGTCTGCTGGCCCCCCCCCCCCCCCCCAGCAGACCAGGGAGATGCGGAGCAAAGTCATGGAGGATGCAGGCGGCGGGATCGCCCAGACGCGCCGCGGTCCCGCCGCCCGGGTCCTCCGCGGCTTTGCTCCGCGTCTGCCTGGTCTGCTGAGGGGGAAGGGGGGCAGATAGTGCACCCCCTCCACCCCCAGCAGACCAGGCTTTTCTCGCGGACGCCTGTGGTAGAGCAGCTGGGGTGCTGCCGTTGGTCCCACAGCGCCGCTCCCAGTGCTACTGGACTAACCCGGCAGCACCCCAGCTGCTCTGCCCCAGGCATCCTGATTCAGCCGCTGCTGGTCAGTTTCAGCAGCAGCTGAATCAGGACGCTTGGGGCAGAGCAGCTGGGGTGCTGCCGGGTTGGTCCCCGCAGCGCCGAGGTACGGCGTTGCGGGGACCTACCTGGCAGCGCCCCAGCTGCTCTGTCCCAGGCATCCAGATTCAGCTGCTGTTAAAACTGATCAGTGGCTGATTCCAGGAAGCCCTGGGCAGAGATACTCTGCCTCAGGCTTCCTGTAGTCAGCCGCTGGTCAGTTTCAGCAGCGGCTGAATCTGGACGCCAGTTCCGACTTATGTACAAATTCAACTTAAGAACAAACCTACAGTCCCTATCTTGTACGTAACCCGGGGACTGCCTGTAATTCCTGCATTAGGTCCATAATTTCCTCTGTGCTCAGATCACTAGTCTGCACTCCCCCCCTCTAACTCATTAAAAGCTGCAAGTTACAGTGTGCAGGAGGACGTGTTCAGAGGTGCCGGACTCCTGAAGGCTACCTAGCACCCCCATGGATGCACACAGCAGTGGTGGCTACTGCTACACTCTTTTCCTGTCTCATGCCACCCCAGGTCTGGTGGTTAGTACAGCATGTAGGAGATCCTACCTTTGTCCCACGATCCCTTATGGGACTTCTAGCACAGCTTTAGGCACCATGGGAACAGAAGGCCAGAGGCTGTACTTTGCCCTTCAGCAGGGGCACGCACACACTCAAGAGGAGTCAGGTTCATTCTGCATTCTTTCCCCATGTGCCACCTACACTGAACAGGCACAGTCAAGCCCTAAGGGTTCGCCAGCAGAGACCTCCCCCGAATTCAGGTGGGAAACAGGTGACGTTGGTCCAAATTCAGAGATGGAGAAGACCAGTGAAGAGGATGAGTGAGGGCAGCAGCAGGTTTCAATGGCCTTGTCACATGGCCCAGGTGGGCCAGGCATGTATTGAAGACACCCCAACCTTTTTATTTCCAGAAATCAAGGCTGACCTTTTTCTCATTATAAAATTACTTGGGTGCGCAGAACATGCATTTCATGTCTAAAGAACAATCCAGGAGTCATCTCCCATGGATGTACACCATATAGCCAGGAAGCCAGGATGATTGCAATGGAGTGCCTAGTGGTTTCCTTTCTAATTGAACACCTGGCCCTTTCTGCAAATAAAAGTATAAGGGGCAATCTATGGCTGAGAGTTTCAGCTACACATGTGTAAAGCTGGAGTAATTCGACTGACTGCAGTAGAGTTGTTCTGGATTTACCAAATTGTGACAAAGATCAGTCTCTGCCCTTGTGGGTATTTATCCATGCATAGTCCATTCCCCCACACCAATGTTCCATCTACATTTTTTTCCATACGTGCATGGAATACATTTTGTTCTGTGCACTGAGGCATGTCAAAATGTGCACCACAAGCAGAAACACATTCTGCCAGCAGTGGGGGTTGTGAGCACTCTGCTAATCAGCAGGGTGGCATTTGAAACTCTCCTGGATGGCTGCCCAACCACTCAGCTTGCAGGGAACACAACATTCTAGAATGGTAATACTGTACTTACATGAATGAAAGGATTCATTGCTTTGCAAGGTCCGCACCATGTTGCCGAAAAGTCAACAACGACAAGTTTGGAGCCTGCGGCCTTCAAAAAATCATCAAATTCACCCTGAAAGGAGTAGATTTGTGTGAAAAGGAAGAGTTGCTGCATAAACAGCGAGTACATATACAACCTGAAGATATTTGCTCTGCTGCAATCTTTTAGTGTTTAATAAGAAAAGTCTACATCAGCCTTGACTAACTTTTATTTGTTAGTTAAACTGCACAGATATATAGCTATGGGAAGCTTCCCACCAACACACTACATCATATGGTTATGTTAATCTTCATAGCAACACCCTTGTTTTCACAACCCATGGCGCAATGATATAAGCTAGGATAATACAGAGTGCAAACCATTATGAAAATTGGATGTTGAAAAGCCTCACTCATAGCAATGACATCACTGTTTCCATAGTAACTAGCAACTCCAAAGAGGAGAAAGCAGAGAGAGGCCGCAAAAGAGGAAAATATGAATGAAATAAAGGCAGATATAGCATAATAATAAGACATGATCGGGGGTGCTGCCTAGGGATGTGAACAACTAGTTGACTAGTCGACTATCCGATAAGCAAATGCTTATTGGAAAATCAATACACTAGTTGACTAGTTGCTTCCCCCCCACCTTGCTGCCCCTATCTGAAGGAGGCAGCAAGGGGGGAGGAGGAGGAAGGGGTGCTTCAAAGCGGCAGCACCGTGTGGAGCCAGGGGCCAGATCCTGGGCTCCACGTGGTGCTGCTGCTTTGAAATGCCATGTGCAGCCTGGCCCCAGCTGACTCCGACCTCCATGCGGCACTGCTGCTGCTAAACACCGCGAGGAACACAGGGCCAGCAGGGGGCTGCTTCAGTCCCACACTGGCCCCATGCTTTTGCCTTTGAAGTGTAGCAACAGCCCTTGGGAAAGGATGCGTGAACAGACCACAAGTGACAGCTATTAGTCACAATAGCTTTCTGGGAGACACTCAATTCCTGTGGATCATAGTATAAGAGCCTGAATAGAATAGAATATCTATGCAGTCAGAGAACAGTCAGTATTTGTCCTTCATGCTATTCAGCCCTGTGCCTTGACCCAGATGTGAAGTTTCCTACCAGGACTGAAGGGTTAGCTCTATCCTTCTCCTCCTGAGATTACTCACCAAGTGGTGGTTTGTATGGGGTGGACACTTGTCCACTAGGAACTGAACCGAACCCACCCAAGATAGTGCCAGTCTAGGGCAAAAATAAATAGCTTGGTTAATAACGGGTATAAACTGGCATAATTTCATTGGCACAATTGGAGCAACACTGATTTACAGCAGTGGAGGATCTGTCCCAAAGTATTTTCAGAAGAAATGCTGCTGGCTATAGCTTTCTACAGCAGTTTGCTTTCCTCTTTAACCCCCTAGCTACTTGCCTGATTTTCTATAGTCTGCAGCATAACGCATGGAAGTGCCTGGGAACTGTTGCAGAAAACAAGCTTCAGGTTCCTGGCATCTTCTCCCCTCTTTCCCCCCCCAGGTTGTGCAGCTCTAGCCATAGTGTTAGGAGGCTTTGTGACATAGTGAAATGTGTCATCTAAGCTGGGAGCAAATTAACTTATTTCTTTTGCCCAGGGGGAGGAGCAGGGATTTTATATTACTTGCTTCATCAGAGAGTGTTGTTTACCTTCTGCCGTGAGGGGAACAGCCTCCCACTTCTCCAAGGCCTGTCCCTCTGTTTCCTTCAGATTCCCCCTTAAAACATTCTGCTGTCAGGAACCCCCCATTCTTACTTGTTCTCCTCACCAGTAACCTCCTCACTCTGCCTTCCTGTTGACCCACATCACTGTCTCATCTCTACTAGACGCCCTTTGGAGCAGAGTGTTTCTTCTGGGTTTGTCTCTGATCTCAAGTGTGCTGGCAAGAAGCGAGAGTAACCTCACCAACCTCAAGACAGTCACCCTGATATAAAATTGGTCAGAGATCAGAATTAGAATCTTAAAGCTCCAATCCTGCAAGCTACTCCACCCAGGCAGCCTTGGGCATTTGCAAAAGATTGGAGGCTGGGTTTTCATCTCAGGCTAGTTTTGCTGTAGAGCAGGGAATGGGAACCTATTTTGGGGGGTAGGGGCTGCTGACCCACAGAAAAATCAGTCACGGGCTTCACACAAGTGAGAAGCAAAACAAAAGCAAACAAAAAGATCCCACCCCAAAACCGAAGACAAAACCCCTCACTGACGTGGCCCTGCAGGGAGGAGGAGAAAGACACACCCCACAGTCCCCTCGCACACCACAGCCTAGATAGGCCCCATGTGCTCCAGCCCCACGGGGGAACAGTGAGGGGGCTGGAGCATCAGTGCGTGCTCCCCTATGCTGAGGGGGAGCCCTAAGCCTCAGGGGGCCAGATTCAGGCAAGCTGTGGCCTGGATGTGGCCCCCGGGCCTTACGTTCCCTACCCTGGCAGCAGGATAACTTCTTTGATTTCACTGCAGTTGCTCTTCCTTTACACCTGTGTAAGTGAGTTCAGAATCAGGCTATGCAGAAATGTAGAGGGAGATTTTATGTGCGCGTGTGAGTACAAATTTGTGAGATTAAGAAACAATATATAAATAATAGCACATGCAGAACATTATCCGTGGCTTTTGTGTTCCATGGAAAGATTATGTCACAGAGTTTCATCCAAACGTGTCATTCAACATGAGCACCAGTAAGAGAGTTTCATGATCTTTGACTATCAAAAGGCTGAAAGGTAGTTGAATCCTTTCACAATCTATTTTGCACCAACTCAATAAATGTATTCAGGAGAAAGTTCACGTTAATTGCATTTTCCACTTTAAATGTATGTTTGTCTTTGTCTTTTGACAAGGCCTCTGGGGTTCAAATCCTGCAGTCTTTATGCAGGGAAAATCCCACTGGGGGGAAGGCAGTGTGGGAAAGTAAGGACTGAATAAAAAGCAGAGTAAAATCTGACACCTGGGATTTAGCCCAGTGAATGGCAACTCAGTGATCTCTCACTTTTGACACAGGTGAGATTTTGATGACCACAATCTCCCAAATCCTCTCACTCCGACAGCGAATACTCATCTCTTTCTCCAGGGCTGCATCTAGACTCGCAAGTTTGTGAGAAAAACTTGCCAGCTGTCTACACTGGCCACTTGAATTTGCGCAAGATCATCTAATGTATGATCGTCAGTGTTCTTGCGCAAATACAATGACTCTCCCGTTCGGGAAAAAGCCCTCTTGCGCAAATGCTTTTGTGCAAGAGGGCTAGTGTAGACAGCTGAGAACCGTTTTGTGCAAAAAAGCCCCGATGGCGAAAATGGTGATCGGAGCTTTCTTGCGCAAAACCACGTCCAGATTGGCACAGACGCTTTTCCGCAAAAAGTGCTTTTGCACAAAAGTGTCCGTACCAATCTAGACGCTTTTTTTCGCAAATGCTTTTAACGGAAAAACTTTTCCGTTAAAAGCATTTGTGGAAAATCATGCCAGTCTAGACGTAGCCCTTGCGTTTGAAGCATCACTCTTTGGTAAGTAACAAGATAAAAAGAAAACATTAGTCTAACATGGAGGTGGGGAAGGGAGCAAAAAAAGTGAAAACAAGTCTTGTGGGTGGCCTCTACTGAGCATAGTATAATCATGGCTCATCTCTGGGCCTTCTCCAAAGGCCATTCAGTCAATGAAAAAACTTCCATTTGCCTTCCTGGAATTTGGATCAGGCTTGTGGGATGCATAAAACTCCCATTACCTTGTGTGCTAGTTACACGTGAGAGGCAAGACCAGGCCCTAAGCTTCTTTTTGATGCTACAGATGCCTTTTACAAGCATTTCCAGAGAAGTAGAAAGGGAACTGAGTCAGTGCCTTAGATAAATTCCAACAATTTCTTCACTAGATAATTGCAATCTTCTAAAAGATCAGCCGACTAGATAACAGCCTATTCAATGCTTGCTTCCAGGCTTCTCCTTTTCCCTGACTGGGCAAACTTTATTTTCATTTAAATCTTTTCTTACTCTCCACCCAAAGGATAGATCGGTATCTCTACATGGAAAATGATGCTAGCTGAAAAAAACGAGCCAGTACTAGTCACAGGGAGAGAACTGTATGGCAGAGATGTGGGGCCAGATCACTCACATTAGTTTCACATGGTCGGAACTCCTCTGGCCTCTGTGGAGTCACTCCTGATTTATTGAAGGCAAAATCAATTCCACATCCATAGATAATGAGAGAGAATGTCATGTGTTTGTTTTCAAAGCTGGGATGCTTTGAACTACAAATATAAAGGGCTACATGAATATAAAGAGCGTACAGTGAGAAAACTCCTGGGCTAATTCTTTTCTTCATGCACTCCCAAGAAATTCAATGATGGATACCCACCAATAGCCATGGCAAGAGTATGATCCTTAGAATTTACACTGGGCGATTCAGATTACTCCACAAAATTTCCTCGCTGCTGATTCACACATCCATCATAAGCCAAATTACCACTTCTCTAACTTCAGCTAATGTAAAATGGAGGAACAGAGACCATCTCTCTCTACAGGAAACTTTAATTAGTACCAGGTGTATTCGGGTGCTAGCCAATCCAATCACCAAATAATTAAGTATTTTCTTTACTTTTCCAGACGGATCTATGTAGAATTTCTGCAAGTTTAATTTTTGGGAGCAGAGAGAGCCCAGACCAGCCTGGGTTTTGGTAGTAAGTCTCTCGGGTCACATTTATTAATTCACATAGGGTATGTCTAAACTACATGGCTCCGTCGACAGATCTGTTATCCCTCGTGAAATGAGGTTTACCGGAGCGGTCAACAAAGGCTTCCCTTATCGACCGCGGCGCGTCCAGATTGCCCCGCTGTGCCGCCAAACAGCTGAGAGGCACAGCACGGTGGCCATTTTGATGTAAATGAAGCAGCCATTTATTTAAATCGCCGCTTCATTTTCCTATGTCTAGTAAACTCATCTACATGGCTCCATCGACGGAGCCATGTAGTCTAGACATACCAATAGTGAAATACACTGGAGATAAGTCTAGTCAGAGATATGGAAATGAGCTTTCTCAAAGTTTGGGGCTGTTCAGATGCAAGGATCAGTTCAGATTTAATCTGTTTATACATGTTTAAACATGAAAAAAAGACTAATATGAGAGCTGGGTCTATGCTGCTTTCCTCCTGCCCAAAAGTTTCCACAAATATTCACTTGAATTTAAAAATGAATTGGTTTCATGTCCTTTTGTATTTAATTTTTCTAAATATTGAGACAGTGGAGTTCTACTCACACAAACTGAAGAGGCCAACAGGAGTTTGAAGAAGTGAAGGCGCTAGTCCCTAGATACAAATTTACTTAACCAGTTCTGATGGGGAGTGATAGACCAGCTATTGCAGTTTACAAAGGTTGTGCCATGATCGGTTTTCTGCCAAAGATCTGGACTTCCTGTAAATGACGTGCAAGCTGAGGGCTGTATTGGAGAAAAGGTTTTAGCTCTTGAAGGCTGTTATTGATTCTGCATTGTATCAAAGAGACTAAAGGGTATTTGAGCAGAGTATTTGTTCAAGGGAACAAAAGAGAATAGAAACCAGAGCAGACTTGGCAGTTTGTGACAGAGTGCAGAAAACCTAAGACATTCTACACCCCAAACATAGAAGAGGTAGAAAAACTAAAAAAACAGCAAAGAGACATGCAGTACCTTAAGGTATGTCTACAATACCCCGCTAGTTCGAACTAGCGGGGTAATGTAGGCATACCGCACTTGCAAATGAAGCCCGGGATTTGAATTTCCCGGGCTTCATTTGCATAAGTGGGGAGCCGCCATTTTTAAAACCCCGCTGGTTCCAACCCCATGTAGCGCAGCTACACGGGACACGAACTAGGTAGTTCGAACTAGGCTTCCTAGTTTGAACTACCGTTACTCCTCGTGAGAGGAGAGAAAGGAATTAAAAAGGGGGGGAAATAAATTGTCAATTAGAGTGTCCATGCTAAACGAAGCTGATAAGAATACTTAGTACCAACCAGAAGTACCCTTTATTTGTTTTTTCATGTCATTAGGATGTGGAATGTAGCGGGCCATCCAGCCAATGTCTTTGTTTAGACTTCTGTTGTAGGAATCAAACTTGTAAATGAAATTAAGTTCTGTAGCTTCTCTGTTGAGCTGGCTTTTGAAATTGATTTGAAATAATATGGTGACTTTGAGATCCATTAATGAGTGCCCAGGAGATGGGACAGTCTGTGATGAACAGAGGAAAGAGGTCAAGAAAAATTCAATGCATGCAGAAGTACCTAGTTGCTTTCAGGGACTCAGGGCAGTGCCAGCAGAAAAAGTCTTCGGAGATTCAACTGGAAAGAAGGAACAGTGATCTCCACAAGACACACATGGGAACGGTGCTCAAGCCAATCCTGGAAAATGTCAACCATGTCTAAAAGGAAACAATAGACTAGCCAAAGAGAGGACAGAGAATCTTCATCAAGTACTTAATACAAAGAATGTACATAACATTCCGCATTGGAGAAAAGGATAGCAAGACTGAGTGCTGTCCCATATCGCTGAAAGAGTGGATGGAATTCTGCAGACTGCAAGGAGGAGTCCATTGCTAACATTAAACTTTGGCACACATGACACGACCTCTGAAGTCTCTTCAGAGAACACCAAAGATTTCAGGGCTCTTTGAAAGCAGCAGAAGGAGTGGAAAGTACAGGTGATTTTCTCAAAGATCTTTTTTATCCCATGAGTCAGAGAAGATAAAGATACTGGAGGAAAGCCAGAGAATGATGTAGAGTGTTTTGGTTTCAGTGAACACTGGGCCATTTTATACAGGGAAAACAGGATGTATGACGTGGGCCCCATCAGTTTCAGTAGTAGAGGAACCAATCTTTGAAGTGAAAGACTTGCTAGAGAAGTCAGAAAGGTTTTAAACTTTTAAATTAGCTAAGGGGGCGAATATATTCAGATGCTCAAACATAAAACTCAGACTGAGGGTAGTTTGAATATAAAAAATCAAGGCATGAAGACAGTGTTTCGGACTGACTTTTGTCTTGTACACCTATATTGAGGTCATGTGCACTAGTTCGGATGTGTTCCCCCATTGCTAAAAATTTTATGAAAGAAAGAATACTAAAACAGCCCTTTCCCAGTCACAAGGAATAAAAAGAATGGTTAAACCAGCACTTGCACTACCTATCTTTGGGTGTGTCTAGACTACAGGGTTTTGTCAACAAAAGTAGACTTTTGTCGACAAAACTAAACCCGCGTCTACACTACCACTGAGTTCTGTTGACATAATGTCGACAGAACTCAGCAGTTTTGTCGACGCTAGTAAACCTCATTTTACGAGGAATAACGCCTTTTGTTGACAGAGTTCTGTTGACAGAAGGCATTATTGCATCTAAACTGTCCTTTGTGTCTACACTGCCATGTCGACAAAGCAGCTTGCTTTGCTGACAGAACTGAATATAGTCTAGACGCTCTTTGTCGACAGAAGCTTTGTCAACCGTATCTGTCGACAAAATTTCTGTCTACAAAAGCCTGTAGTCTAGACATACCCATTATGATGGCTGAACCTAAGTGCCAATGTGCTGTCTTTGTCCCACAATCTGCTTATTGGCCACCCCTGCACTACAAGATTTGCCACCACACACAACATGGGAGGCCTCACAGTCATTCTGAAGAAAGTGGGGACTTCCTAACAAATGAGCGTGTAAATAATGAATTGTGATGGTGGTAGCAGGTACACGAACAATCCCATTTAAATCATTTAACTATAACAAATGAAGTTCAGATCAGATGGCTGAAATGTGGAAGGAAAAGATGGAACTCAACATTGCTAGACTACAGACATTATCAAAGCCCAGGCCAAAAGATATCAGCTGGAAAAAATAAACCTAACCTTGGTGAACGCTTAAATATAAGAATGAATATGAAGTGGAATCAATTGTTATGTCCTTAATAATATCTCTCTGAAAAACTGCCAATTGTCTTAAATTGTTTTTCCTCTGAGGCTTGCTTCCTAAGAGGATCTTATCTACCAACTTCCTGATTTTGCTAACGGCTACCTTGTTGAACTCCGTTGTCTTTTTATTGCTGTATTCCCTCCAGTCATTCCTTAGAATCATAAACTCTGTCATTTCATGATCATTTTCACCCAAGCTGCCTTCCACTTTCAAACTCTCAACTGGTTAGTTCCTTCCTATTTGTCAAAATCAAATGAATTTCTAACAATGATATGGGTCTGATGCTAGGTAAAGATGGCAAAGTTGCCACTCATGGTTTAGAAAAGGCAGCAGTATTCACTACACATGTCTGTTCCATATTTGGAAGGAAGTAGGACTCTCGTACAGTGATAAGGAAATATTTTCTATGCTGGTGGTAACAAGAGAGGATGTTACACAGCAACTATAAAAGTTAAGCAGGGATATATTAAGTCAAAACACTGAGGTGGTATAACCTCTGTGTACAGGAGCAGTAAAGCTAGAACACCGTGTCTAGTTTTGGGACCACACATCAAAAGGGATGTTGAAACATTGTAAAGGCTTCAGTAAAGAGCTGGCATGGAAGTTGAAAATCATAAGGCCCTATGAAGGATGATTTGAGGTATGGAAAACATGAAAAAAAAACCAGACACTTGAGAAACACAATCCATTGAGTTTATCCAAGAGTAGGTTAAACAGCGACTTGATCATACTTTAAGTGTACCTACACCCGTGGAAGAGATTCTTAATACAGATAGAATAAGAAGACACAGTGAAATCCAACAGTTGGAAACTTAAGCTAGACAAATTCAGACTAGAAAAAAAAGTGCAATTTTTTTTTAAGAGTGAGGTTAGTTAACTCTTGAAACGACTTGCCTAGAGATGTGTCGAATGCTCCATCACTCGGAATCTATAATTGAAGAGAGGATATCTTCTGAAAGTTCTGCAGTAGCTCAAGCAGGAGTCATGGGAAATTGGTGAGTGATGTTCTGTGGCCTGTGTCACGCCACAGGTCAGACTAGATGAGTCTGGACTCTGTATCTTTGACTCTATGGACATGCGCACCTATAGGAAGTGTTAAATTCTTACACTGTCCATGGGCCGGGATGCACTGTAGAGAGATACATGGTGAACAAACCCTTTAAAACAGGGCAAAATATGGCCTGTGGGCTGGATCTGGCCCACCAAACATTTCCCTCCAGCCCATCATGACTCTCTGGGCTGCTAAAAGTCCCATAGCACAGTGTGTCACTCAGGCAGGCTGCCTGCTTGCTGCAGCCCTGGCCATGCTACTCCCAGAAGCAACCGGCTGCCCCTAACAAGCATGTCTCTGTGTGCACCTTTGGAGGAAGGGGACGGTGGATGGTGTTTGTGGGCATGGGCAGCAAGTGGAGAACTGTTGTCCCCTCCCCCCCCCCGTCAAGGGGAACGCAAAGACACATTTGCCAGTAGCAGTTGGCCACTTTGAGTGGTGCAGGGCCACCCTGGCATGCAGGTAGCTTGCGTGCTGTACCGCTAGCTGGGAGCCACCTATGATAAGCACCTCTCGACCAGGGCCGGAGCCAACACCTCACACCCCCTTCCACACCTCAACCTTCTGCCCTAGGTTAGAACCTCCTCCTGGACCCAAACTCCCTCCCAGATCCCGCACGCCTCTCTTGCACCCCAATGCTCTGCCTGGAGCTCCCTCCTGCACCCAAACTCCGTCCCAGACCTCACACATCTCCTCCATTAATATAATGGCCTGTGACCACTTACCAAGATCCTTTGAGTGGCCTCCCTGCAAAAATTATCGTCTACCCCTGCTCTAAGCAGACTCCTGGCACAGGGACAATTCAGTGAGCCAGCAACCCATTGTGCCTTTCAAAGCCAGGTCTGCACATGCTTGTGCAATTGCTGTATTAGTGGGTGTGGTAACAGCAACTAAATTACAGAGCAGGAAATACAACTGATGTAGACAGGATGAGACATCGCTGATTAATAGAGCTAGAGGGCAGGGTCCCCATAAGCTCCCCCAGAACGCTGACCCAACAAGGAAGAGATTTATCTCTCAGGTGGTTCTGCCCAAGGCTGTGCCATCTAGTTGCAGAATTGGATGATTGGGGCAGTCTCCAAAGCAGTCACCATTCAGGTCAGCAGTGGAGAGCTGATCTGCAGGCACCTCCCACTGCTGTCAGGCGCCAGTCTCCTCTGGTCTGACCAGCCTCAGGATTAGTCAGGCTGGCCTGGAGATCCCCCCTCCCCTGAAAGGAGGAAATGGCTAACATCTTTCTTGCTTGCTTCTGCATTCAGGAAGGAAGTGATTGGCCCTGTGCTTAGAGATGTCACTCGCATTTATAAAGCAGCCAGTAAAATCATGACAGTTGTATAAACACTTCCTTAATTACCAAATCGGAAAAGAAACAGTGGGCTGAAATTGCAGCAAGGGAGCGTAGGTTGGACATTAGGAAAAACTTCCTGACTGTCAGGGTGGTCAAACACTGGAATAAATTGCCTAGGGAGGTTGTGGAAACTTCATCTCTGGAGATATTTAAGAGCAGGTTGGATAGACATCTGTCAGGGATGATCTAGAGATGGTGCTTGGTCCTGCTGTAAGGGTGGAGACTGGACTTGATGACCTCTTGCGATCCCTTCCAGTTCTAGCATTCTATGATTATGACTTCAGCAATTACACTCAGTACATTAAAAAGGTCGGCACATTGTACATAGATGACTGGAATATCTGAAACTGCACCTTGTTGAGTATGTAAAAGGCAAGGCCACAATTCACAGAGGTGTTGAAGGGAACACAGATACACAGCTTGGAAACTGAGATGCTGTCCCAGATGACAGTAGTAAGCTCTTTGCTGCAATGTCTCTCTCCAGAGCAGATGAAGGCATAGTAATTTAGAAAAATGACCTGTATTCTCAATTAGGTATAGACAGTGAGGCTATTTCAGGATACTGGCAGTATCCCAAAATACCAATTCTGCATCTTTAACTGCACATGTTATTTCAAAATATCTGTTGTGTAGACAGCGCCAAATTTTGAAATAGTTTATTTCAATATAAGGTCAAAATAAGCTACGCAATTTGTGTAGCACAAATTGAGTCACTTATTTCAAGGTCGGAGCGCTGTGTAGATGTACCCTTATAGTCCTCATCCACTGGCCACATTGTGTCTGGCTCTGCTCTACCCTGAACCCTCATTGCACAGCTACAGAATCAGGATTTAATTTAAAGGCCAAAGGACATTTCCAGACCTCGTGGTTGTAGAGAAATGTGATGTCTGCCCTTGTCTGCAAACAAACAGCTCAAAACAATATCGTAGAGAACAGCCCTGCTGGTTGTAATTCTAAAGCTTAATGAGGATGCTCTAAAAGGCAACTTTATGTCACTGCTGATTAATGTTCCCACTATTTTTTTCCATCTGTGGACAGAATACATTTTGCCTGTGCACCCCGGCATGTGTGGACGTGCACCACCAGCACCTGAGTCTCTCCTCAGTGGCTGCCAAAATGCTCAGCCTACAGGGAACACTGCTGCTGATCATGTTAGCTGGTGAGAGGGGGAAAGTGATGGAAGTGA
The DNA here is from genome assembly GCF_052426305.1 of Pelodiscus sinensis. Classification (NCBI taxonomy): domain Eukaryota; kingdom Metazoa; phylum Chordata; order Testudines; family Trionychidae; genus Pelodiscus; species Pelodiscus sinensis. The sequence continues at coordinate 11,259,025 of NC_143057.1, forward strand.
TGCTGACAGGAGGGAGCTGAAAATTGCTACAGAAATGGAAGTACAGTGGGGAGAAAAGGAGGAAAAATACAAAAGCGGGAAAGAGGGAGAAACAGAAAGTCTAGGAAGGGAAGGAAACAAAGGGCAGGAAGAATGATGGGCCTAAATGGAGAGGGCTTTCCCACTGAGGCTATATCTGCACTACGGGTTTTTTTGGGGATACCCCAGAAAAACTCCGCCGTGTCCAGGGAACGTGTCTGTTCTTCTGCTTTTTTTTTTGCGGAAGAGCAGACGCGCTCTTTCAGAAGCCCTGTCTTCCTCCTCCCACAAGGAAGAAGGGCTCTTCTGAAAAAGGAGTCTTAACTGAAATTTGGCTCAGTATAGACTGGTCAAAATTCATAAAAGCCACTTCCGAAAAAAACAATGGAAAAAGGTATGAAAATTGCGGAGCGCAATTTGTGTAACTTTTTCGGATAGACCAGTGTCGTCTAGACAGAGCCTGAGTCACGGTGGATAACAGCCTAAGTGTAGAAATGCTGAGCACCTGCAGGACTTTGGCTGGCGTTGTCCTCAGCACCAGAGAAAAATCAGACTTTTGCAAGTTACATTATTACATAAGCCTTTGTGCAAATCTCCCATTGAAGTCAATGGGAGTTCTGCTCTGGGTTGAGAGGAGTATGAAGCCCTGACAGTACAATTGAATCCACAGTTCATAGTGGAGCAGAAGTTAACCCCTTTCCCAGAATGTATTGGGCAGGGCGTCAAACTCAATCTGTAGAGTCGCAGCATAAAGCCCTCCAGAGAAGGCTGATTTACATGATTAATGCAACACCTTCACCTATGGGAGCTATTGGCATACTGCAATTATTAACACTGATTTAGGAATGGCAGTGCAATGGTTATTTTTAAGTGCAATTTGGCAAGGTGGGAAAGTGAATCAATTTTGGACTTTGGTCAATTCTGGGCAATAAGAAAGTATCGTCATAAAATGTTCCAGAGAAAGCTCCAGGTCTCAGGGGCTAGTAATTATTTTGACAGGTGAGTAATTAGTCATTAGTCTGGGATTATTATCATCATCATCATCATCATCATCAAGGTGAAGAGCACGAGAGTTATTTATGGGGTAAATTTTCCCGGCCATTTCCCCAAGACTGCACTAAAATTACATTGGATTCCATAGGTCATCTACAGCAGACTAGCTTTGCTGTACATCAGCAATGGAGCTGTTCATAGGGAACAGTTCTTGTAAGAATGCTGGGCAGGGAACATTTTCCTGTAAATGCATCCAGAGCATTTTTACGTTCAATATGATGGATACTAATTTAGCTTCAAAAAGATCTCACCAAACTAAAGTGATGAGCAAAAATATGGCAAATGAAATTTAATGTTGATAAATGTAAAGTAATGCACATTGTAAAAAAATAATCCCAACTATATATACAATATGATGGGGACTAATTTGGCTACAACTACTCAAGAGAGAGATCTTGGAGTCATTGTGGATAGTTCATTGAAAACATCCACTCAGTATGCAGCGGCAGTCAAAAAAGCAAATAGAATGTTAGGAATAATTAAAAAGGGGATAGAGAGGTGTACCGGTAGTTCGGATTAGGAATCCTAGTTCGAACTACCTAGTTCGAGCCCCGTGTAGGGTTCGAACCAGCGGGGTTTTAAAAATGGCGGCTCCCCGCTTATGCAAATGAAGCCTGGGAAATTCAAATTCCGGCCTTCATTTGCAAGTGCGGTATGCCTACATTACCCCGCTAGTTCAAACTAGCGGGGTAGTGTAGACATACCCACAGAGACTCTTATTGCCTCTATAACCATGGTATGCCTACATCTTGAATACTGCATACAGTTGTGGTCGCTCATCTCAAAAAAGATATCTTGGTATTGGAAAAAGTTCAGAAAAGGGCAACAAAAATGATTAGGGGTTTGGAACGGGTCCCATGTGAAGAGAGATTAAAAAGACTTGGACTTTTTAGCTTAGAAAAGAGGAGACTAATGGGAGGGGGGATATGATAGAGATCTATAAAATCAAGACTGGTATAGAAAAAGTGAATAAAGAAAAGTTATTATTCCCACAATAAAAGAACTAGGGGTCACCAAATGAAATTAATAGGCAGCAGGTTAAAAACAAATAAAAGGAAGTTTTTCTTCACTCAGCGCACAGTCAACTTGTGGAACTCCTTGCCAGAGGATGCAGTGAAGGCTAGGACTTTAAAAAGGTTAAAAAAAGAGCTAGATAGATTCATGGAGGTTAGGTCCATCAATGTCTATTAGCCAGGATGGGAAGGAATGGTGTCCCTAGCCTCTGTTTCTCTGGAAATGGATGACAGAAGAGGGATCACGTGATGATCACGTGTTGTGTTCCCTCCCTCTGGGGCATCTGCTATTGGCCACTGTCAGCAGACAGGATACTGGGCTAGATAGACCATTGGTCTGACCCAGTAAGGCCGTTCTTATGTTAAGTTCATCATTGTTCCTTACTGATTGACATTTGCCTGTGATGAATTACCGCCCTGGTGAGCTTTCTCCCAGGAGCAGCTTAGAAATGGACCTTGAGGCTTTGGTGGCAGGTGGCCTGTACTTCCTGCACCTCACTTCACAGGGAAGCGCTGTCCTCTCTTTTGCATCCTGGAAATGCAGAGTTCTTTGGGCCCGAGACCTCAGTGCACTGCACAGTGTGGTGGTGTCCTTTGCATCTGTGCCAAATGGGACTCAAATTCTATTCGATGAGAGTGATTGCTTTGCACACTCACTAAGCACATGCATCAATGGCTACCCAAGCACACAATAGGAGAAGGAGGCCTGAGGTTGAACCTATATCATGTGTTCCCTCGGGCACTTATTTACACACATTATTATACTTAATAAACGTACTTGGAGTGTGTCTAACAGTATTATTTATCCCTGGACCTCAAACTACTTCAAAGGCGGATATCTTGGTCTTGGTTTACACAGGTTCAGCTAGATGAAGCATGCTCTCTGATTAATAACTCCTTTGTATTACTGTAGTGCCAAGAAGCTCCATTTGTGCCAGGTGTTGTACAAGCACAAAAGAAATTGGCCAGCGGTGAATAGTGCAAAAACATTGTGTGACTTTCTGGGGTTTTTGAATGACTTTGGTTTGAGGCCGGCACATGCCCCCTTTTCTGGTCACTGCTAAAGGTTCCGGTTTTAGTGCCATGGAGGTTTGCAGAAAGGGAATGTTGGAGTCCTGTGAATGAGTAGCCAGAGGAAATCAAATCTGAAATGCCTGTTCTGCCAGCAGTGCTTGCTCAATCACCCAGTCAGGGCATATAAACAACACTATGTGCTTTATGTGACTCATCACAAGTAAACAACACCAACCTACACCCCACCATCAACCTCAGCCTGGACCATTCTACACGAGAGATCCACTTCCTGGACACCACAGTACAAATCAACAATGGAAAATTAGACACTACTCTCTACAGAAAACCCACCGACTCATACAGTTACCTACATGCTTCCAGCTCCCATCCAGCACACACCATACGATCCATCATCTATAGCCAAGCCCTTTGATACAACTGCATCTGCTCTAATCCCACTGACAGAGACCAGAAACTTCAGGATCTCTACCAAGCATTTATAAACCTCAACTACCCACCCGGAGAAATAAAAAAGCAAATTGAAAGAGCCAGACGAATACCTAGAAACCATCTACTTCAAGATAGACCCAAGAAAACCAACAATAGAACACCACTTGTCATCACCTACAACCCCCAATTTAAACCTGTCCAATACATTATCAATAAACTACAGCCTATACTGGAACAGGATACCAAACTCCAAGAGGCTCTGGGAGACAGACCCATAGTCTCCTATAGACAACCACCTAACCTCAAGATGATTCTTACCAACAACCACAGGACATACCACACTGATACCAACTGTGGTACCTTCCCTTGCTACAAACCCCGTTGCCAGCTTTGTCCACATATTCACTCTGCTGATACCATTATTGGACCTAACCAAGTGAGTTATAAGATCAAGAACACATATTCCTGGGCATCCAGAAATATAATTTATGCTATCATGTGCCGAAAGTGTCCGTCTGCTTTGTACATTGGACAAACGTCTCAGACACTTCGCCAAAGGATCAATGCCCAGAAAACTGATATTAGACAGGATCACAAAGAAAAAACAGTTTCTTGCCATTTCAACCAGAAAGGACACTGTCTCAACGACTTAATTACCTGCATCCTGCTTCAAAGACCTTTTAAGACTGCACTTGAAAGAGAATCGTCTGAACTGTTATTCATGCTAAAATTCGACACTTTACACCTGAGTCTGAACAAAGGAGCTAGTTATCTTACCCATTACAAAGATAGCTTCCCCAATTATCACCTCTAATATCATTAGCTCACAGACATTTACCTTCCCGCCACCCCCATCCCCGTTCTGTTCTGAAATGTGATTTGTCCTTTTCATATGTGTTCATTTTTTTAATTGTATCCTTTGGTATATATGGTTGTGACAGTTTTCTTCCACTATTTGATCTGAGGAAGTGACCCACTCCAGACCGGCCCACGAAATCTCATCATCTAATAAACCATCTTGTTAGTCTTTAAAGTGCTACATAGTCCTGTATTTTGTTTCAGCTTTCCTACCGTATACTCACAGTCAATCATTTACAATCCATTTGCAGGTCCAAAAAATATACAAGAAAAATCCCATCTGAGTATCCCAAAATACAGTTGCCCAACAAGGAAATCTCAATCTGCTCCTGGATATTCTGAGTGGAGAAAAAGCAGCTAAATTCATTAAAAAAAAAATTGTTAGAAACTACGTCATCTGCACCAGAAGTTGTAATAGCAACAACTATATTTAAACATGATTGTTGCTGATAGGTTTCTCCCTGGTCAGTTTATGTTTGGTCCTTTCACTGAACTTTCTCTTTTGTATATTAAGGGTACGGGGCTGAGATTTTCATTTCAGCTAGAAGATTTAGACTAACAATTTCCATTTAAACTATTGGGTTTTGGTTCTTAATGATCATAGCAGCTTTGAAAATAGCAGTAGCTTTCTTTGTCCCTCCTGCAGAGGAAAATTTCCTTCTATTACCACTGATGCAATCCCTGGGGTTTGAGTTCTTCCATGCACGGATCAAGAAGTGCTTCACAAGTGTTCAGCAATTCAATCAGACGGCTTCCCTGATCCTGAGGATCCATTGATCCTGAGGATCTGGGCACAGTGAGACACACACTTGTTGCCTTCCAGCTGAATTAGTGTAAGTGTATTTGAAACTGAACATGCTGCAAAGGCTCCTTGACTCTCCCCCATGTGGGTAAGGCCTCTGTGAGTACATCCCTCCATCTCTCCCCAAGTTACCAGGCAGCTTCTGTTGGCAGTTTAAGGCCTTAGTAGTGTTATTCTTGAAAGCAATTCATGGAGCAAGCCCTGCTACACGAATACCCAAGAGTCACTCTCCAGACCACTGTGACACTTGCTCCTCAGGGACAACGCAGTGCACAAAGCCAAGGGTGAGAGCAGGTATAGCCTAGTGCAATGGGTTGGGCACACTGCGATCGAGAATGCAACAGCCGTTCCAGAGCTATTCTGAGCAATCCACATCTTCATGTTGCTACACCCGCAGTCTGGAATAGTCTATCATTCCCTGCAACCTGGGGCCCAGATACCCTTCCTACTTCCCCCTGTGTTCCTCTCCACTGCGGCTGCCTCCTTACAGGAGTGCTCTGTCGCTCTGCGTAGGTAAGCAGTCACATTCCTTCTAAGCAGCTCTCACTTTCTGCTGGTATTTCCCCCACCTCCAGCCTAATCTCCTGAGGTTTCCTAGCTTCTCAGCCTGGATTCCTGTCTAGTGGCAGGAGTCATATAATGTAATCAGAAGAGGTTATTTAAATACATTAGCAGCAAGAAAAAGCCCCAAACAGGAGAATTAGTATCAGATGACATCAAGAAGGTGAGAGGTGTTTTTTTAATGCCTATTTTGCTTTAGTCATCCCTAGCAAGGTTAATAATGATGACCAGTACTTAACACAATTAAAACAGCAAGGGGGAAGGAACACTCGTCAGACCAGGCAAAGAACAGGTTTAAAAATTCTGGTAAGTTATACAAATTGACAGGACTTAATGAAATTTATACTAGATCATTTAAGGACCTCACTGAAGCAATCTCAGACCAATTAGCAATTATCTTTGAGAACTCATGGAAGACAGGAGAGGTTCCAGAAGACTGGAGAAAGACAAATATAATACCTGTCTTTAAAAAGGAGGACAAAGAACACTCATGGAAGCATAGACCAATCAACTTAACTTTGATACCTGGAAAGATACTGCAACAAATTATTACACAATTAATTAGTAAATATCTGCTGAAACTTTCTAGTCCAGCACCTTCAGAGCCTGAATGGTGCTGAACTAGAGAATTTGCCAGATCACAGGAGGTCAATATTGTTAGTAGTATTACCAACACTTCCACTGCTTATTGGGCTCTTAGAAGACATTTAGGGTAATTTAGAGCTAAATAACAGAATAGAACACTGAGAGCCAGGACTGGTGCCTATAAAAAACTTCATGCCATTGCGGGAAACTTGGCCACACCCATCATAATTGGAGTGGGTATCTAAAATCATGCCAGACCACGGATATTGGTGGACCAAAGAATGCCAGACTAGAGAAATTTAACCCGTAAAAGATAATAGTTCTGTAAGGGAATAGCTAGCATGAATTTGTCAAGAATAAGTCATGCCAAACCTAATTTCCTTCTTTGACTGGATTACTAGATAGGGAGAGGAAGCAGGAAGCAGATTTTAATAAGGCTTTTGACACTCTTCCATATGCCATTCTCATAATCACGGTCTATATGATATAACTATAAGGTGGGTGCACAACTTGTTGAAAGGTTGTACTCAGAGTATTTATCAATGGTTCCTGTCAAACTAGGAGCGTGTAGCTACTGGCATCCCACAAGGGTCAGGCCTTAGGCTGGCGCAAGGTTGTCAACTCTCAAGAACTGGATGCTATGGCATCCGATCCACTGGGTCAGAAGAGTTGGCAGCCTTAGTCAGGTACCATGCAATATTTCATTAATGCCTTGGATAATTCAGTGGAAAGTATGCTGATAAAATCTGTGGATAACACTGAGTAGGGAGGGGTTGGAAACACTTTGGAGGACAGGATTAGAATGAAAAGTGACCTTGACGAATTGGAAAATGGTTTCAGATTGACATGATGAAATGTAAACAAGGCAAGTGCAAAGTACTTCATTTAGAAAGGAAAACGCAAATGCCCAACAACAAAATGGGGAATAACTGGCTAGATGATAGTACCGCTGAAAGGATTAGGGGGAGAGGGAGGGTCTAGACTGGATCACAAATTGAATAGGAGTCAACACTGTGATGCAGTTGTGAAAAACGAAGAGAGGAGTTAATCGTCCCACTCTAGTTGGCACTAGTGAGGCCTCAGTAGGAGGCCCCAGTTGTGTCCAGTTCTGGGCACCGCAGTTTAGGGAAGATGTGGACAAGTTGGAGTGACTGAGAGCAAATTGAAAGCAACAAAAATGATAAAAGACTTAGAAAACCTGACCTATGTGGAAAGGCTGAAAGAATTGGGCATGGTTAGTCTGGAGAAGAGACAACCAAAGGAGAATGTGACAACATCTTCAAATACATTAAAGTCATTATCAGTGACTGCTCTCTACGGCCATCAAAGGTAGACTTGGTAATTGGCTTAGTTTGCAGCAAGGTAGATTTATGATAGTTAGTAGGGAAAATCTTTCCAACTGTATGGCTAGCAGAGCACTGGGAAAGGTTACCAAAGAAGGTGGTGGAAGCTTCATATTCAGAGATTTTTAAGAATAGGTGAGACAAACACCTTCAGGGATGGTCTAGGTAGACTGGAGCTTGTCCCAATGCAGGGGGTGGACTTGCTGTTCTTTTCAGGTCCCTTCTTACAGCCTGACATTATTCTGGGTCTATGAAACTGCACCTTTATGCAAACACATTTCACAAGTGTCTTGAACCGTGTGAAGCCAAAGTGTCCATTTAAGGAATAAGAAAGGGCAGGCAGTGTATTTTTGGAGTGATTAGATATATAGAACGCCTTGGCACAGTGCATGTTCTCTTTTTTTTCTGAAGGTCATCCATGGTCCAAGGAGAAATCTGTTTTGGGTGTGAGTCATCCAAAAGAAACAGTTTCCTTGAATTGTCGGAATGTCACTTGGGCTATGGTTCTAGACAACACTAAATTCATCCACTGGCATGCTAGTGGGAACTCTCATATCCAAGAAACATACAAAAGACTCATTAGATGACTAAGGAGCAATTAAGAAACTACTTTGACAGGGAAAAACTCTTTTAAAATAAAGATTGTTGCTTTTCAATGTAAATAAATAACCCACCCCCATGCACAGAAATGAGTCCAGTTGTGTTCCCATTGAACTTAGTTGTCATCTCCACCCCCCTCCCTCATTGATTCCAACAGGAATAGGATTGCACCCTTCCATCACTACCTTAGTCACCCCTGGTGATCAAGGGTCAGGCAACCACAGCGCCACTATAAAATTGACCGGATGATGTGTACAATATAGTAGAATGGCCAAGGGACATGGGTGAGTCTGGGCCATCTCCCTTCTAGAAGAGAAAGCCACTGGCAGGGCCTGTCTGAGGAGCTGCTTTTCCTACTGGCCTTGGAGATGACCCCCGAGAATGAAACCTGCCTGTCTCCTTTTCTCTGAGAGAGCTACTGGCCTGCTAAAGATGAGTAGGGCTCATCCTGTGAAAAATTCCAAGCCAGTGCCCATTTAGCTCTGGAAATGTCTCTCCTCTGCCAGTCTGTGAGCAGTTCCAGGAACAGATGGCCATCTATTAATATAGCCTCAACAGACAGCCTGGGAGTTGTTCCTGTCGCCTATTGATGTAAATGGCCTGCATTTTCTTAGACCAAACAAATAAACAAAGAAAGGATCAGGGTTGCGAATGCCCTCTCCTCTCTCGGGCATCGACCTAGGATGTAGGGGAGAAAGAGGAAAAAGCTGAAACAGAAAAATATCGCATGAGACTTCTAAAGAGACGTGAGAGAATGTGATGGTGACAGAGCTCAGTCAGAACAACGCTAGAAGAGAGACAATGAAGGAATGTTTGAAAGGCTGGCAAATCAGTGTCCTGCTCTGGAGGGGAAGGAAAAAGCACAGTGGATCTGCAGCAAAATGCTACTTGTACCCAGCCGTAAGAATTAGCCTAGGAGCACCCCTCTTTCCTCCCTCCCCCCACCTATTTTCCGAGGAAAAACCGCCCGTGCTTTGTGTAGTAATAACAATTAGACTGCGGTGAGCCAGGAGCTCTTATCAGTGCTCTCCGACTCAGCCCATTTAGGCTACAGGGAAATGACAGAACAGGATTCTCGGAAGTCAGAAGTCACTAGGCAGTCTGAAGAAAAAGGCCAATTTGGCTAAAGCCCTGGGCCAATTTGGCTAAAGGCCGATTTGGCTAAAGCAAGTTAGCTGTATTGCCTGGCACTGCCCTCATGCCCTGTGAGACTTCTGGCAAGTCTCATTTTGCTTTCTCATCTGTAAACTGAGAGGACTAATATTTCCCCCCCTCTCCATTGTGGAGGTGACGCTCCATGCTATGGATCCCCTCTGAGGGAAGGTGTTCTTGGGGCTTGAGGCGTTGCTGTGATCGATACTTTCCCTTTCTGTTAATAGAAAGGTGTCTGTGCTCAAAGAAGCCAATGTGAGTAGGCAGTGAATTCGGGGAAGTGGGGCAGCTATTCTACGGGGCCTTGGCAGGAGACAGAGTCCCCGGAGGACATGCACACGGAACAACATGAACAGCACACGAAGCAATGCAGTCTGGGATGTCTGAACAGCTCTAGTACACAGTTATGCGGCCGGCTAGTCATGGGACCAGCTTGTTGCTGGCATGTGGATTTCTGGCTTAATTCTTGTTTGTCCAGCTATGAGACCCCGTTGCCGCAGCATTCACTGGTTTTATCGCACACTTTTACACCCCACTGGTCTGCTGCGAAAACAAGGGGGCTGTTGCTCCTTCCTCACAATGGAAGATTTGCAGGCAGGAGGTGGCAGGAATTGGGTCTCGATCCTACTGAGGCAAAATTCACACTGGTTTCAACTGGTGCAGGAGCAGGGCCTCTGAGGAACATTTGGCACAGGACCATGAGAGGGCAGTTTGAAATCTCGCTTCTTGGCAGCCCCAAGAGCAAACCTCGATGGTGGACTGGCTCGGCAGGTGCCTGTGGCTGTTGCCACAGGCTGCCAGGGGAGCGGGGTGTGGAGACAGCTACCATGGAGATTCAGGTTCACAAATTAAACAGGTGACTGACTTCGCCCTAGGGGCTGAAGCAAGAAGCTGTAACTCCAGCAGAGCATCCCCGAGGGGACTTGTTGAAAATAGCAACAGCCCAATAACAAATAATACAATGTCACTGAAATAGGAGAAGGATCCCAGCAGAGACCCTCTGTAATGGGGTGGCACTCAGCTCACACAAACGCTCCCCATCTGGCCACGTGTGGGTTCCTGCACTGCTTCAGTTTGATACCAAAAGCCTCTTTGGCAACTCAGCCCTCTGGCTGAGTCACACCCTGTGTATCGCAACCCCCTTCTGGGGCACACCTCTAACAGGGGCCCAGCCAGGGGCCCTCAGTGGAGTGTCTCTGTCTCTCAGTCTGTTGGCCCAATCCGGATGAGAGAGCTTCCCCTCTTGGAGACAACTCCTTTGCCCTTACCCCAGCCTCAACATATAGTGCACCTTATTCCACACTACGTCTAGATTGCCTTGCTCTTTTGAGATACCAGAAGTATCCTGAAATAGCAACGCTGCATCTTTAAAAGCGCCCGCTATTTCCTGAAATAGCAGGCACACGTTCCATGAGGGTTAAGGGATTTGTCGGAATAGTGCCTTATTCTGAAATTTGGGTGTGGACAGCCCCAACTTTCAAAATAAGCTATTTTGATTTAGACTAGAAATAAACTATGCAATTTGTAGAATAAGGGGGGCTAGGGAGGGGCAAGTGGAAGGAGGTGAGGGAGGAATGGGGCATGAGCCCCCAGTGGGGAAGACTGGGGTGGCTCTGTGGGCTCCTCGGGGTGGAAGCTCTCCTGCCGGGCCTCCTGGATCCTGACAGCCCCCCGATTGACCCCCCCAGATGGCAGCCTGCAGCAAGTGCAGCCGGGCTGATGGCCAAGTGCTGTGATGTGCCGAGTGTGGGCACTCAGGGCACTCCAAGTCAGGACTGCTTTGCTGTCCCTCATCGAGGTAGACAAGCAAGCGGGGAACCCCTGAGAACTGTCTGTCTGGGGTGGGGGTCGAGTCCCTTTAAGCACAGCCCTCAGCTAGCCTGAGGCAGCAGCTCCACGCTCTAAGTCCTAACCTGATGCACTGGTTCCAGCCAGCCTTAACTTCTGTTCAGGGTCCACTCAATGTGGACATGCTATTTCGAATTAGCAAAACGCTAATTCGAATGAGTTTTTAGGTCTAGATGCACTAATTCGAATTAGCTTATTTTGAATTAACTAATTCGAATTAAGTTAGTTCGAATTAGTGCTGTAGTGTAGACATACCCAGAGGCTACGTCTACACTGGCATGATTTTCCGCAAATGCTTTTAATGGAAAAGTTTTCCGTTAAAAGCATTTGCGGAAAAGAGCATCTAGATTGGCACGGACACTTTTCTGCAAAAGCACTTTTTGTGGAAAAGTATCCGTGCCAATCTAGACCCAGTTTTGCACAAGAAAGCCCCGATCGCCATTTTCGCAATTGGGGCTTTTTTCCTCAAAACAATACCGCGTTGTCTACACTGGCCCTCTTGTGCAAAAGCATTTGTGCAAGAGGGCTTTTGCCCGAACAGGAGCAACATAGTATTTCCACAAGAACACTGACAATCTTACATGAGATCGTCAGTGTTCTTGCGGAAATTCAAGCGGCCAGTGTAGACAGCTGGCAAGTTTTTCCGCAAAAGCAATTGCTTTTGTGGAAAAACTTGCCAGTCTAGACACAGCCAGAGTGTTTTGCCATGGGCCTGTCATCAGGATGGTTCCAATGGGTACATTCAGATCCAGAATGAAACCTAAACTTTTCTACAGTTCCTGAAAATTCAGAGCTGACAATTCGGCTGAGCCCTTTATGGATTTTCATAAAGTTTTAAGGCTTGCCTCCACTGAAAATGTTACAGCAGCGTGGCTGCAGCTGTGTTACTGTAGCACATTAGTGTTGTAGACAATTGATAGGAGGGATTCTTCCATCAGAGGAGGTAACTCACCTCTTCCCTCAGAGGTAGTAGCTAGGTTGACAGAAGAATTCCTCCATCTACCTAGTGCTGTCTACTTAGCCTGGGATCTAGGACTGTGTGGCAGGTGGGGATCCCAGAGCTCAGGTTCTAGCCCATACCCATGCCCAGACATCTACGTAGCAATGAAACAACCCTGCTGCCCAAGCCTTCCCACCCCCCCCCCCCTCCAAACCCAGGCCCATGGTAGATTTTTCTTTGCTGTGCAGGCATACCCTAAGGGAGTTGGTCTTGGCCCCACATGGGCCTAATTATCTGCAGGCCCACTGCTGGGTTTGATTGATTTCCTTGATTAGTACTTGCACAACCATAACATCACCAGGGCATAGATAACCTAAACAAAGTGCCCTGTAATTGGACAGGAAGGAAAGAACCCTATTTTTCACAGTTCAGAGCAATGGCATCTGTATTCCCCTCGCTGAGCTAGGATGGGCACCTCCTCTAAACTCCCACCTCTGCATCTGGGCCCTCTCTTGGAGGAGAACCGCATCTCTCAAGGTCCCTTCCAGTCCTAGTATTCTATGATTCTCTTTCCCTCCTGGCTGGCATTTTTCCAGGCTGCACAGTTCCCCAGCAAATCAGCCTCACCAGGCCAGCCGCTCCACTTTGCTTTCTCTTCAGAGGCTAGTACAAACCATAATAGCCCAGGCTTTCAAATTAACACACGGCTTTTCCAAGTCTGTCTACACTACGAAGTTCTATCAACAGTTTGCCTTTTGGCGACAAAACAGTGAGCTTGCACACCCTGCTGCAGTGTGACTATTGTGGGGGGAAATGCCCAGTTTTGGCAACAAAAAACTTCCATTCCTGCAAGAGACTTTTTTCTTTTCCCCCTCCCTTTTTTGTCAACAAAGAGCCAGCATAGACTCTGCTCTTTGTTTTGTCCACAGAAGTGGCTTCTGCCAGTATCCCACAATCCCTGCCCTGATGGCTCTGCTTAGTGTTTTGTGATCTCTGATGCCCTGCAGGCATTCACCCCCCCCCCTCCCCTTTCAAAACATGGAGAGCTCACACTACTACTCAGCATGCTACTCCCAGGAGCTGAGGATAATGTCAGAGAACTCAGAGGGAATCCCAAGATGTGCAGGGATCAGCTCTGCCTTCCCACAACACTGCATAGTGGGATATTTACCTACAGTGCATTGCTCACACTGTCAATGATGGCACCCCCAGTGTGGACATGATCTGTTGACAGAGGAAGCAAATGTGAACACCCTCTGGTGATTTTTGTTTTGTCGACTTTTGGGTGTTGACATAAGTTTTGCAGACAAAACTTGATAGTATAGACATGGCCTTAGTCTTACAGTAAATCCATTACAACGAAAAAAATAAAAGAGCCTAGATGCATCCTCCTATGCTGATAGAGCTCACCTCCTGACGCCAACAAAGACTGGCTGGTGAACAGTCCTTCGAACTCCAGCCAAAAGTGGTCACAATTTCATGACAGGGTCAGCTCAAAATAAGCATATGCATGACACTGTGAGTCATTCCATTAACAGACAATCAGCCAGACAAAAAATGCCCTCAGAAGGCAAAACTTGAAAGGCTGTGGGGGGACGAGGTAGGCGTTTGCAATTCTCTCCTCCCAAATACATCCTTAATTTGTGGACGAGGTGTGACTCAATGTCCACATGCACAAAGCTGGCCTGCAGTTACTGCAGATCACATTGTCAGTCATCTGTTGAAGGTCGCCAACGCGCCTGTTGACAGAGTTGTCAGATGAAAAATGAGGCTTACAGGATCTTTCGAAAAAAGGTTTTATTTTCAAAAGATCCCCCGTCTAAACTGCTGTTTTTCTATCGAAAAGCCCCATGTGGAAAAAAACCGCAGCCACTATTATGCAAATGAAGTGCGGGAAATTTAAATCCCGGCTTCATTTGCTATTTCGAAGTGTCTAATTTACATTCCTTTTTCGAGAAAAGGGATGTAGTCTAGACACACCCCAGGATAGTACAGTCCCATGGGACAGCTGGGAGGCGACCTCCAGCTGCACAGCATGCACCGTGCCATTCAACTGGCTGTTGATCAACTGGCTGTTGATCAACTGCCATTCAACTGGCAGTTGCCTTCCAATGAATACAAATTTGGGCCCCGACGTGAGCTTGCGTAAGTCAGTTTATAGATCAGGACTAAGCCTGTTGATGCCAATAGGGGGATTTTGGGGCAAGGTCACATTCAGGCTTACACAGTTAGTGCAGCTCATTGGTCCTGGTCCCACAGCATGTCCCCCAAAGCCAAAGGGCACCAGCCCATCCAGGATGAACTGAAGGGGCACCTCCTCCACAAGCTGCTTCCTGGTGCCTGAGTTCCTGGGTAATGATCCGCTGAGCCCCCAGAGGGCATCTAGCTGTCTTCCCACTGACCTCCGCCTGACTGGGCACATCATATGCTTCCGGTTAGGACCCATCAGCCTGTGGTTAGACCGACCCTACCCATCGAGAATAGAAGATCGCTTGGGGCAAGGGAAGAAGGTCGGCCTTTGCACCCTGGACCTTGCACCCGGGGCCCAGTCAGCTGGCTGTGCATGTGGCCTCACCTGGGGCTGAACCAGCACTGCACCAGTGTAGAGGTGGGGACTTGGCTTGGTGCAGCTGGTTAGTGGCTTTGTGCTACAGGGGCTCATGTTATTGGAAGCAGTTGTCTATGGGTTTGTACACAGAGGGTGTAATGGGGTGGACTCATTACAAACCTGGGAGAAGGGAGCTGGAAGGGGGAAGCCAGGGAAAGAAGGAGGAGGGGAAGTATCAAACTATGGTAGCCATATCTTCAGTACGGTGTACAGATGTGGTCTCCTCACCCCAGGAAAGATATTTTGGCCTTGGAAAGGGTTCAGAAAAGGGCAACTAAAATGATCAGGGGTTTGGAACAGGTCCCGTATGGAGAGAGGCTAAAGAGATTGGGAGTTTTCAGCTTAGAAAAGGGGGGATATGATAGAGGTCTGTAAAATCATGAGTGGTGTGGAGAGGGTGCATAAAGAAAAGTTCTTCGTTAGTTCCCATAATAGAAGGACTAGAGGACACCAAATGAAATGAATGGGCAGCAGGTTTAAAACTAATAAAATAAACTTCTTCTTTACACAGCACATAGTCAACCTGTGGAACTCCTTGCCACAGGAGGCTGTGAAGGCTAGAACTATAACAGAGTTTAAAGAGAAGTTAGATAAATTCATGGAGGTTGGGTCCATGGAGTGCTATTAGCCAGGGGGTAGGAATGGTGTCCCTGGCCTCTGTTTGTGGAAGGCTGGAGAGGGAAGGCACGAGACAAATTGCTTGGTCATTGTCTTCGGTCCATCCCCTCCGGGGTACCTGGTGTTGGCCGCTGTCGGCAGACAGGCTACTGGGCTAGATGGACCTTTGGTCTGACCCAGTACGGCCATTCTTATGTTCTTATGTTCTAAGCTCAGGGGGTCTCACTGGACCAACTTGATTTTCATGCAAACCTGCTCCTGGGTTCGCATGTGGCCTTTGATGGCCAGGCTGGCAGTTATCCTGCCCTAGATGGCTGCATTCCTGTGCCTAGTGCGGAGGTTGTGGACGTTGGAGGCCCCCCCCAAACCTCAATGAGTTCCACGATCTCCGCACTAGACCAGGTGGGCGCCCGCCTCTTGCAGCACCAGGCAGGCTCCTGGGAGCCACCAGCCTTGTCCTGGGAAGAGGTGGAGGGCTGGGTGGCAGTGGGTGGCTGGCTCATGCCGTGGCAAGTGCAGGGTCTGCTGGCTGGGTGCTGGCAGGCTTGCAACTGGCATGGGCACTGTAGCCAGACCATGCCCCTTTAAGGGCTCTGGGGCCAGGAGGGGGGCAGAAAAGTTTCCCTGGCTAGGCCCAGAGTGGCCACCAGGGCAAGCTAGAAATGGCTAGCCTCCAACTAGTTCGAATTAAGTGGCTACACAGCCCTTAATTCGAACTACTTAATTCGAACTAGGCATTACTCCTCGTAGAATGAGGTTTACCTAGTTCGAATTAAGCGCTCCGCTAGTTGGAATTAAATTCGAACTAGCGGTTTGCATGTGTAGCTGCTATTAAAGTTAATTCGAACTAACGGCTGGTAGTTCAAATTAACTTTGTAATGTAGACATACCCTCTGGCTATGTCTATACTGGAAAATTATTTTGAAATAAATTATTTCAAAACAATAACTCCCAAAATAAATGTTTCAAAATAAGCTATTCCTCTGCACAAGCAGGACTTATTATTTTGAAATAAGGGCTTGGTAGTGTGGATGTTTACCTTAATATTTCAAAATAACTCCCCAGTATAGATATGCCCTAAGGCTGCTCACTTTTTAAACTGTGAGAACTTTCTGATCCAGCTTTGGATCAGAACTGAAGCTTGGGACCAGCACTAATAAACTGAAAATACATTATACATCAACTTCAACGTCCCCTTTTACTTGTATCCCAAACTGTCCATAAATCCCAGTGACTGACTTCCACATGATTGCAGGTGAAGGGAGGCTGTGGCTACTTCTCATCCTCTGCACAAGAACTGCCTTTAAAAAGAGGACACTGCCCCAGGTGATGCCAAAGAAGCCGGTCACAACTCGGGTTTTCCATTTTGCAGGAAATGTTGACAATTCATAATCGGTTCTTGTTTGGATCCAGAATGAAAAAACAGAGACTTCAGCTGTTCTCATGGAATAGAATATCCAACAAACTGTGGTTTTGGAATACGTTTGTTTCAAAATTTTGAAATATTGCTTTTATGTTCTGGGGTTTGTTCATTTTGGTATTACTTTCCCCTTGTGTCATAACATGTCAGTTGTAGCAGTCAATGTTCCCTCTAATTTTTTACATCCATGTGCAAGAATAAATTTTATGTGCACTGAGGCATGTGTAGATGTGCACCACATGCAGAAACACTTGCTGCTGTGGGCGCTCTTCTAATGAGCTGGCTGGCATTTGAATCTCTCCCGGATGGCAGCCCAAGCGCTCTGTTTACAGAGAACATTGGTAGCAGTGCCTACGATGTACCCTTACTACAGACCGGTCATCATATAATGTAATATACTTGCTGGAAGAATCCATTATCTTTAGAATCTATGATCAGGTTAATTTTTCAAACCATTAAGGGTGGCTGTTGGTTGGTACTGTTTAAAACATCATAGTGCCCTCGTTAGATCCTGGTTGTGAGGCCCTGGCCTGGCTTTACAGATTCAGCAGCTGCTACTGGAGAGCACATTTCCCTGCAGGCCTCGGGAGGAGATCATCTGATGCTGCCCTCTGCAGCAAGAACACCTCCAGCCATTCCCCACAGCACGGGCTGAGTGCACGTCCTTCCCATGTCAACTCCAGCATGGCTCCCTTCCTGTAGGGACAAGTCGACCTGGCTGCTTTAGTGTCAGGTCTTCCTCCGCTTCACCTGTTCTGAGGGGTTTTCTTCTTCAGTGGAAGGGTGCAGCAGATCCACACATTGTTCCTTTTCTGGCTCAGAGATGAAAGGCCTCTTGGCTCCTCCTCCCTCTGGCACAACAGGGGCAGCTCTGCCAGGAGCATTCCCATGACTATTGCACCGGGGATGTAAAAAAGTAGCCAAATAGTTGGCTACCTGATACTCCTGGGCTTACTGGGAGTCGAGTCGACTACTCACATTCCCCCCCACCCTTGCTGCCTCTTTATCAGAGACAGCAGGGGGCGAGGAGCAGGAGCTAGTGCTGGGAAGAGATGGCTTAAAAGCAAGTTCCCCCCAGCACTGTCTCTGCAGTGTGTGGGGAGTGGGGAAGGGGAGGCAGAGGCGCAGCAGTGCTACAGCGCTGCCTTTTAAATGTCAGAAGAGCTGGGTGGCTCTTACTACTGTAACCCTTCTGCCAGGTAGCGCCGGCAGCAGCCAGGGCCAGGTTCAGGATCTAGGGGTCCCTCTTCATCCATCTCACACAGAACCAGCTCAGCCCCCACCCAGTACCCTGGGAAATTCACACACCCCTGGGTGCCTCTGGGAGGCAATGCTTCCCCGCTCACAGGCACAGAGTCTGAGCATAGAAAATAAACGTCTAATAAAAGAGGGAGAGAAGTCACATGGCATTAACTTGGGAAAATACCACAACCAGAGTTCATAACCCCCATGAGTAACCATCCCAGCTCAAGCAGATTGAGCAATGTCCTTTGCCTCTCAGGCTCACAAGTCCAGCAATGTAAGTGTCCCACTCACCTACCCAAACGTTCTCCAACTTCAAACGCCGCATTTACAGCTCTGTCCAGTCAGTGCAGACCCAGACACATCACCTTGATGACTCCGTTCATTGAGCCTGAGGCCATGCCACCTTTGTGCTGGTCCTGTGGTCCGCTTGCTTCTGCCAGCCGCCCCGCTGGCTGCCTGCTGTTGCTCCTACTAGCCACCTGCCACTTCTCCTACCGACCCCTCACCAGTCACTGCCACTGGTCACAATGGGTCTGGCTCCAGGCCAAACTACTGACTTCAGCTCTTAGGCTGTGTCTACACTACATGCCTCTGTCGGCAGAGGCATGTAGATTAGGGTTGTAGGCAAAGGTAAATGAAGCCGCAATTTAAATGATCGCGGCTTCATTTACATTTACATGGCTGCCGCGCTGAGCCGACAAACAGCTGATCAGCTGTTTGTCAGCTCGCGGCTAGTCTGGACATTCCCCCTGTCGACATCAAAGCCCTTTGTCGGCAGCCCCGTTATTCCTCATGGAATGAGGTTTACCGGGGCTGCCGACAAAGGGCTTTGATGTCGACAGGGGAACGTCCAGACTAGCGGCGAGCCGACAAACAGCTGATCAGCTGTTTGTCGGCTCAGCGCGGCAGCCATGTAAATGTAAATGAAGCCGCGATCATTTAAATCGCGGCTTCATTTACCTTTGCTGAATAAACAAATCTACATGCCTCTGCTGACAGAGGCATGTAGTGTAGACGTACCCTTAGTGATTCCAGCTCTTAGCCACCACCTAGGCCAGCCAAAAGATTCCAGCTTCCACTAGAATAATAAAGAGACTCCTTATGGAGTCAGTTTTAGATCTATCCTTAGAACAGGGGGGAAGGAGACAGGTTGAACCAATCTTACAGCTCACACCTGGCGGGCATGTAGCTGGCTGGCTCAAGCCCCTTTCCCCCAACTCAGTCCACTTGAATCTGGAAGGGGGAGGCTTGTCCATCTGAGACTCTTTACAATGGCAGTGTATCTCCTGCAAGCACTTGTGTCATATTTCACAATTCCTACATTTAGGGCTAACATGGTTTGTGACCCCACTACAGCCAAATTAGTTACAATACACCACATTCCATTCCAACAACTGACCATCCATTGGGCCTATAGTACTGGCTGAACTGGACCCCGGGCTCCTTCCCCATTCCAGCATGTTTACATTTCAACAGTTAATTATCTTGCAGGGCTATACAACTGAGTGAGCATAACCACCCCCAGGGCTGCTCTCCCCCTTCAGCGGGCTGCATTGAAAGCAGTGCTTCAGACCCTGCTTACCCTACATTTAAAGGCAGAGGTACAGTGGGGGTTAGCTCCCAGGGCACCACACTGCCCCCAGGTGCTAACCCCGTGGTGGCTTTGCAATTTAATGTAATAGGAGCTGTGCTCCCAGCTCCTCCTACATTCAAACTGCAGAGCTGCAATAGGGGTAGCGAGTGCCCCCCTCCCCCCGCATTGACTAATTGATGGCAATTCCATTGACTGCTCAATTAGTTGTTTAATTACAATTTAACATCCCTATACTGCACCCAAACAGTAGGCCCGGAGGCCTTTTCACGACTCATTCAGTCAGGCATGGGACTGACACTGCGCACACTCACCAAGAATGCTCCAGGGAGACAAGATGGCCTCCTTACACTAGCACAGCTTTGGTATCATGGCACTGGCATCTGGAGAGGTAGCAAGAGCAAAAAGTTGTTGAGTCCTTTGCACAGAACATTCCAGCTTCTCCTACAACAGCACAGAAATGACCATAGCACCGATTACCGTTGGAACTGACACTCACCTCAGATTTGACACGCATGTGGACTCGTTTTCATTGCCAAACATTACAGCTCCCTGCCTTACCGTGGGCAGAGAAACTGCCTCCCTCAGCAGGACTGTCTCTATGTAATAGGATTCTCAGCTAGGGGGAATTAGTGGAGCTCCACTAAGTCACTGGAGCTGTGCAGATTTACACCCACTGAGAATCCAGCCCACAGTATGTATTGGTCCAGCTCAGGATTGGTGTTATATAAACCACTCCTGTGCAGCTTGTAGCCAGCAGAACCCCAAGTGTGTGATGCTCCCAGGGAACCTGCAGTGTGGACAATGGGAATCCTTGATTATGGAGCCATTCAGCAGAAAGGAGCCAACAGGAACTGCAGTTTGAAGAAACAGTTAGGTTGTCTGATTTTTGTGTTCACGTTAATGAACAGGTCAGGTGCTCAGAAAACACATGGACGGCAGCAGAGTGAGAACCTAGACCAGTGGTCAGGTCACTAACCAGTAGATCAGGATTGTCCAGAAGATCTTGGAACCTCTGACAGGTGATCTGACTGGTTTGGCCAGGAAGCTATCAAGTGCTGGCACTTCAGTTTCCCCTCCCCCCACTGTCATGCTGCTCCTGCCCTCTGCCTTGTAGCTGCCCATAGGAAGCCTCCTGCTTGCTGTGCAGGGTGTGGGAGGGAGAAAGATGTCAGGGTGATGTCAGGTTGTCCCCTCCTCTCCCCACTCCTGTTCCCTGTCTCCACACAGAGAGAAGGGGATGGAGAGAGTTTGGCAATGCAAATTCTCTCACACACTGTGTGTGTCTCTGTCACTCTCACAAACACACTCTGTCCTTCCCTCTCCTCTCCTGACCCAACAAGTACATGGGGGGTTGTTACTACTTTTACTGCTTGCAAAGTGGGTTAGTTTTGGTTTTTGACTGGTCTGTGCATTTCATAACTTGCATTTCTCCATTATGTCTAAATGTAATTCTTTGAGTAGTGAGTTCTAAAACGCCGAACTTGTCATGTCTGGAGTAATTATCCCTGTGGAAATTGAGCTTCTGGAAGTGGCTGGCTTGTCCCTGCAGCCCCTGAGAGGGGCAGAGCCAGGGGGTCTCCACATGCTGCAGCTTCCATTGATCAATAATGGGGAACCGTGGCCAGTAGAAGCTGTGGGGTCACTGCCTGTAGATGAAGGGCAGCACATGGATCCACTGCTGTACATGCCAGCTGCTGCTTTCAGGAGCGGTGCAGGGCCAGGCAGGAGTAAGCCTGCCTTAACCCCACTGCTCCATCCCTGGGGCAGCTGTCTGGCTACTCCTGGGGAGTGGGATTAAAACCCACCACCTTAGGCCACTTAAGAGCCCAGCCCATGGTCCCTTAGCTTGCCTTCCTAATGCCAGGGCCAGGTCCATCCTTGGGCAGCCTGTGTTGGCTGCCCAGCTGCTGCCTGAGTGGGATCAAGCCCATGATCCTGTGCTCCAGAGGCTGATGCCCTGTCCCAACTCCATACCAAGTCCTTATCCTGCTTTCCAAATGTGGGCGCCAGCTCCATCCCTAAGGCACCCTGTGTTGGCTGTCCTGCTGCTTCCAGGGTGGGTGGGACGTGGACCCTCCATCCTGTGCTCCCTAGCCAAATGGGATTGCTTTTGAAGGGTGAATGTAGGTGGGGTAGGTCTGCCGGTCAGTGCAGATGGCTCCAATAGCACAGGAAAGATGACTAGCCAGATGGGAACAGCAGTATTGGGTGGATGGGTGCATGCAAGAAAAATAAATAACTGCAGGGAGGCTGATTTAAAAAATAAGTTATTTGTTTCTCTTCCTTTATAAATGTTATTGAGTGGTTTTACTGTCAGGTATAGTCCAGGGAAGGACCAGTCCAAAGGGAAGGGTTAATCATCATGGAGGACTGAGTCGAGTATGTGAAATTGTGACCTTTCCCTTTCAGTGTGGAAATGTGATAGAAATGTAGCCGTGTTAGTCTGGGGTAGTTGAAGCAAAATGCAGGACAATGTAGCACTTTAAAGACTAACAAGATGGTTTATTAGATGATGAGCTTTCGTGGGCCAGACCCACTTCCTCAGATCAAATAGTGGAAGAAAGTAGTCACAACCATATATACCAAAGGATACAATTTAAAAAAATGAACAAATATGAAAAGGACAAATCACATTGCAGAACAGAAGGGGGATGCGGGGGGGTGGGAAGGGGGAGGAAGGAAGGTAAGTGTCTGTGAATTGCTGATATTAAAGGTTAATATCAGCAATTCACAGACACTTACCTTCCTTCCTCCCCCTTCCCACCCCCCCGCATCCCCCTTCTGTTCTGCAATGTGATTTGTCCTTTTCATATTTGTTCATTTTTTTAAATTGTATCCTTTGGTATATATGGTTGTGACTACTTTCTTCCACTATTTGATCTGAGGAAGTGGGTCTGGCCCACGAAAGCTCATCATCTAATAAACCATCTTGTTAGTCTTTAAAGTGCTACATTGTCCTGCAGTGTGGAAATGGTCTCTCTCTGGATGCTTCATGCTCCCTTAAGGGATTTGTAGAGAGGCCAACTCTTCCATTTAGTTATGATGAGTCACTCATTGACTCTCTATCCTCTCCAGAGCTCAAACCGCTTCGCAAAAGACAGTTTTCACATCACCCTGGTTTCTGGTTTTCCAGAGGGGTTGCAAAGAGATGAAGGGACTTGCCCCAATCACCCAGTAAGACAACACTGCCTTCTTTAGGTTAACAAGAAAACAAAAAGTTGTTGCAAAAGCAACTATACACCTATGTCTACACTGGCAACTTCTTGCACAAGAACAGCTGTTCTTCCGCAAAAGCTTGCTGGTTGTCTACACTGCACGAGCATGCTTCCAGAAGTAACTTTACAGTACAGTGTTGGAAAACAGGGCTTCTTCTGGAAGAGTTATTCCTCTCCCCACGAGGAATAAGCCCTCTTGCGCAAGAGCTCTTCCAGAAGAGGCCAGTGTAGACAGGCAACATGAATTTCTTGCACAAGAAAGCCCTATAGCTAAAATGGCCATCAGAGTTTTCTTGCGCAAGAGAGCGTCTACACTGCCATGGATTCTCTTGCGCAAAAGCACATCTCTTGAACAAAAGCACATGGCAGTGTAAACGCTCTCTTGTGGAAGAGTTTTTGCACAAGAACTCTTCCACAAAAGAGTTCTTGCACAAGAAGCTGCCAGTGTAGACATAGCCAGGAAATTTATGGCAACGCTTGCTGTTAAAACCTACAAGCAGGACTGGTCTAAAAGGCAGCATAAAATGTAAGAAATGAGTGGGAAAAGAGTTTGCATCGGTATTTAATGCCACTGGGCAAAAATTGGGTCATATGGCCCTATTGCTGGGTGGAGTTTGAGGCAAAAACCTCTCCATCCCCCCCCCAGTAGACTCCAGGGACAAGTGGGAAGAACCACTGGCTGCAACTGCATGAAAACAGATAACCAATGCCACCAAATAAACCAAAAGTATCCATAATCAGACTTGACTTTCAGCAAATTCAGTTCAATTTCTCATGTGACCTGCAACTAGTGGGGGTGGTTTGCTAACTTGTTCTATGCTTTCCTTCTATGGAATAGTAGCAACATTCTATTATAGCATATCTTCCACAATATCCTGGGATTTTCAAGAGAGTTTAAGGGAGTCTGCCTTCCAGTTCCCTTTCAGTAAACTGGATACTTTTCAAAATTGCCTTAAATTCCCCTGAGAAACTCCTTCTCAGTGCATAATGTAGAAAGCCTGGCTTAGCACTTTGGGAGAAATCCAGCTCACCCATAGGTAGCAAAGAGCAGATGTTGACTTTGATGACAATTTTATTTGTTTACACCAGTCCTGAGTTTGGCCCATGCACATTTAATACATCTCCAACTAGAAGAGAGGATTTTTAAAAAAACATTGCTAATTACGCCTTCATTAAAAAAAAAAAGTTTGGACATTCTGGATTAGTCTTTCAGGATGATTATTAGTGATTTAATCATTGCACTTGAGTGGAGATCCACTTCTCTTATCAATCCAAACTCATACATCGTCATGCAGAGCTGGCAGATACAAGAAGCTGTTGTTAGGAATTAAGAATGCAAAGTTATATTTACAGGTACTAAACAGGGTGCAACTTTATTTACAGTGTAAAGTGCATCACACAGAAGTCATTTAACACACACCACAGGCAGTGACATACACGACAATACAGTATTTGCAAAAAGATTGCTCCTCAGAGTACCTTATTGTAAATAGTGAAATACCATTAACTACAATAGCCTTTGTGCCCTGCCAGCAGCTCTGCAAAGGACTTGGTTCTTCTGGACTGGTCTGTGAGTCCTGTTTAACATATGAACTTTCAGTGCCAGAAGCAGGCCATGTGGCTGTGCTGATCCTCATAAGCAATCTCCTATCAGCACAAAGTGCCTCCATATACAACACTGTTCTACTCCAAAGACAGTATCAGGGCAAAACAGAATCCAGGCACCACAAGGAAAGTGCACACACTTTACAAACACAGTAGAAAAGATACAGTTTGGTTTTTGTAAAGAGACAAGAACAATATATATAGATGTATATAAAAAGATTGCTCAGTTTCCTCCCACTCACTCCATTGTCTGTAGTTTCTGGGCAGTGTACTGCAAAACAGGTCATGTGGAACAGAAGGCCCCCAGTAACACTCTGTGTGGGACAGCTAAGGCCTTTTGTTTTCAGTTTTACCTGATTTTTTACTGAAAAATTCTTGGGTCTTAAAAATCAAAAATTCTTGGGTTTTACTGATTTTCACAGAAAGCTTGAACTCTCAAGTCCATGAAAATACTGATTGTGTTAAGCAAACTCAATACATTAGGTAGATGTGTTTGTGTTAACAATAAGTGTGTCTAAATGTAACTATTAGGCTCCCTGTCAAAATAAAGTAATGTAGCAGAAGATACACTGATGTGCAGATGTGTACATATTATTAATGTAAAGTTCATGAAATTGACCACAGGATTAAACCATTTTTACTTTTACTCGTCTCTATTGTTTTTTTCTATTCTCCCATCTCTCCATATTTACCCACACAATTGTGAAGCTAATTTTGTGCACTGACTTTTGTCAGTTTTTAAATTTTTGTAATAAACTCTGCTAAATTCCAAGGAAATTTTAAACAAAATATAAACTGAAAACTAAGAGCTGCAGTGATAGCAAAGAGAAAGGCAAAGGAAATGTGTAGTGATAAATGGTGGTGAGTCACTTCAGAGACCGTCCCCAAAGGCAGAATTCATTTAACACACACATGCTTGCAGCTATTTGACTTTGGAGCGGACTATAGTTTATCACAATTTTATCATATTCTGTAGTAGTGATTACATCAAAATTGTAAAGGAAACCCATTGTAGTGGAGTTGGGTGCTGCAGTATAGCTCCCTGGTACTATTTCAGCTTGATAAGTTCCTTTATTTTTCCAATTGCTTCTGTTCAATTAGAGGATGCTACAATCTTAATGGAAATCTTCATCAATTGATTGCTGTGGTTGCAGGTTGAAGAATGGAATTTAATTTGCATTAGAACTGAGATAGGAAACCATTTTACAAAATTCTCTCCTTTTTTCACCAATCTACCATTTTTTAAAAAAATTGGCAGCTGCTATCATTGCAGGATCCAATTGTCATTTTTCTCTGTCTCTATCTAGCACCACAATCATAGTAAGTTTTCCTTTCACTGGTAGCCATAGCAGTTGCACATACATAATTATTAACTTCTCTTTGTTTTTTACTACATTTCACTGACACATTCATAAGGGAAACCTAAATCTAAAAGAAATGGGAGTGGAATTGGAGTGCACACAAGTGGCGTAAGAGTATGTAAAGTTGCACAAGATAACTTCCTCTTCTTTCCTAATGCTGATACTAATTTTGCATTATTACATGAGCATTCTGAACATGGTGAGCAGAGTGCTTGTAGGAAGTCATGTCAGGTAAGGGTCTTAAGCCAAATTTGTGTTCAGAAACTCCTTTCATATCAGACTTTACTCTCTAATGCTGATACCGCACACACTCCATCCCCTAAGAATTCCTTTCACCCCCTTCCTTTTACTTAGCAATAGGTAAGTATCAGAGATTTGGACCAGTAGTGTATAATACCGAGGGGCATCTCTAACAAGGACACTCATGTGCATGTTTCTTAAGATAGTAATTTCTTAAGATGGTTCAGCAATAGCGTGTCTGAGAGCGTGTGTGACAGATTTTATGTATGGCTTGGAATAACTCACTCCCGTGTGGATTGTGCACTTTGTAGTTCTTACTTGGTGTGGATGGTGTGTGTAAGAGAGAGTATTTTTCTGGCTCACTGATGGTTCTGCACACCACAAATATCACCTGTCAATTTCACCTGTTTCCATGGATATGCCCCTTGGAGCTTTGTTGGTCTGTTTCATTCTGAGCAACACACATTCTCCCACCTAGTCTACACTTTTGACTGTTTCACCAGTAAATCTAAGGTAAATATAACACAAACACCTTCACATTAAACCATTTTCAAAGAAAATTAATACTTTTTGGCAAAAATTATAGGGCTTGATTCTCCTCTTTCATTAACATGACATTGGTATAACTCTATTGTATCAGAGAGCCAGCACGCTGAGATTGGCTTTATGAAAATTAGGAGCAATTTGACCTGCTGTTATGTGAGATCAGGTTCAAAGTACCATGGAATGTTCCACAGCTCAGTTTAGCCTATCTAGACTATTGTCTACTAACTGCTGCATTACAGAATGGCTTTGGAAAATATTACCCAGAATTGCAACATCCTGTTTACTCTTGGTTAGCAGTAAAGTGTATTTTAGTTAACTATTCATATTCAAAGAATGGCAAGGACCAAAATGTATAGAAGCTATTTCCTCAATGGACAGCAGAATTTGTACATTTGTTTGTGTGTAGCAGCATATATTTGTTATAGTTTTGCATATGAAAAATACAGACGGTTTCTTTAAAAAATGGAAAAGTATTGAAAAATATATCACAAAATAAAATACAAAACAAAAACAATCATAAGGGGAAAAAAGCACTGAATTTGATTTACAATGCATTAGGTTTCAAGCCCCAGTGGCTATGCCAAAGAAATATTTCCTTAGTATAAAACAGATCCTTGGTTCTTAAAAGGGATAGAGTCCAGCCTTCCTTTTCCTGCATTAGCAAACACACAAAATGACATTATTAGTGTTCTGTAATATAACGAATGAATCGACTGGGAGAGACACATCAAAATGAAAGCAGAAGTGTCTACAGCCAGGTAGACTGAGGGAGCATATCAGAGTTTGACAGTGAGTACTATATTGCAAATAATTAAGGATGTTAGGGTATGTCTACACTACAGCGCTATTTCGAATTATCTTAATTCAAAATAGTTAATTTGCATTAAGTTAATTCGAAATAACGCATCTACACACAAAAACTATTTCGAAATAGCGTTTTGCTACACTGAGTGGACCCTGAACCGAAGTTAAGGCTGGCTGGAACCAGTGACAGCAGGGCATCAGGATAGGACTTAGTGTGTGGGGCTGTTGCCTGAGGCTAACTGAGCTCTGTGCTTAAAGGGACCCTACCCCCACCCCGGACAGACAGTTCTCAGGGTTCCCCGCTTGCTTGTCTACCTCGATGAGGGACAGCAAAGCAGTCCTGGCTTGGAGTGCCCGCACTTCGGACACCACAGAACTTGGCCACATGGAGCCAGAGCTACCCCTGGGCATGCTGGTGCGTCTCGTGGCGTCATTGCCATCAGCCCAGCTGCACTTGCTGCAGGCTGCCATCCGGAGGGTCCATCGGGGGGCTGTCCATCCAGGAGGCCCTGTGGGAGAGTGTCCACCCCGAGGAGCCCTTGGAACCACTCCGGTCCTCCCCATTGGGGGCTTGTGCCCCATTCCTACCTCATGTCCTTCCACTTACCTCTCCCTAACCCCCCTTCCTGATGTCAAATAAAAGACATGTATATTCAAAAATAGAAACTGGGTTTATTGAACAAAACTGGGGGAGGGGAGATGAACCTCTGGGGAGATTGGGAAAAGAGAGGGTGGGAGGGGGAAACCTGGGAGGAGGGAGCTGGAAGGGGGAAGCAAGGAGAAGAAGTGGGAGGGGAAGCTCAGGGCCCAGGGTTGGGGGTCTCGTCGGACCAACTTGATTTTCATGCAAACCTGCTCCTGGGTCCACATGTGGCCTTTGGTGGCCAGGCTGGCAGCTATCCTGACATAGAGGCCACATTCCTCTGTCTAGTGTGGAGATCATTGACGTTGGGGGCATCCCCCCAAAACCTGAATAAGGTCCACGATCTCCACCCTGGACCAGGAAGGCCCCCGCCTTCTCCAGCTCATTAGACTCCTGGGAGCTGGCAGATTGCTCCTGGGGAGCGGTGGAGGGCTGGCTGCCAGTGGCTTGCTGGCTCATGTTTTGGGGCCACTGGATCAGGGGCCCCGGTGGCCACTGCTGACTCTGAGCTGGCAGGCTTGGAGCTGGCACAGGCATAGTGGCCAGGGTCTACCCCTTTAATGGCTCCGGGGCTGGAGGGGAGGAGAGTAAGTTTTCCTGGTTGTGTCCAGAGGCTCCCTGGGAAAGCTGGAGGCCTCCTATTTTGAATTAAGTGTCTACACAGCACTTAATTCGAAATTGCTATTTCAAATTTGGCGTTACTCCTCGTGGAATGAGGTTTACCAAATTCGAATTAAGTGCTCCGCTATTTCAAATTAATTTTGAAATAGCGGTTTGCATGTATAGACGCTATTAAAGTTAATTCGAAATAACGGCTGTTATTTCGAATTAACTTTGCACTGTAGACATACCCTTAGATAGCATGTAATTGAATAGTTGTGTAACCACATCATTTTTCAGCAGTTACATGCTTATTTGAGTATAATCCCCAGGGGCAGGACTAGCAGCCAGTGCACTCCCAGCCCCACTCCTGCGGAGCCCCCCACCACTCTGCACTACTGCCTCTGACAGAGACGCAGCAGTGTGGGGTAGCAGCAGCCTTGGTCCATGGGGGGGCTGAGCTCCCCACGGATAGAGGCTGCTCCACAGACAAGGGAGCTTTGACCCCCCCATAGACAGGGTTGCTGCTGCGGAATAGTCTCCTTTGTCTCCCCTCCCCCCGCAGCTGCCTCTGATAGGCACCACGGAGCCTGCTCCCCCCCAAGTACAGGCTCTTGCCTGGGCCCCCTCCACTGCTGCCTTTGTAGGAGGCAGCAGTGCAGAGCAGGAGGGCACAGGCAGGTCCGTGGAGCCTGCAATGAGCCGCTTAAAAGCATGTGCAATGAGCCGCTTAAAAGCCATCTTTCCATGCTTACTGGCCTCTGCCCACCCCCCTCGCCCTGCGCACTGCTGCCTCTCTAACAGAGGCCGCAGCGCGAGGTTGGAGGGGGAACCAGCTCCCGCCTTCCAACGGTGGGGGGAGGAGAATGCATGTAGTGAACAATCAGTGCCTAGTATGGGGGTAGTCAATTATTTTTGGGCAAGGTCTAGTCAAGATTGAGATTCCAGAGACAATAAGAATAAAAAATAACAACTACACTGAGTAAATATAAAGATTTAGGCGCTGTGCGAAAGCATCTGGCAGTCTGGATTTGGCCCCCGGTCCACCTATTAGCTAGCACTGGTCTAGTGCCTAGCTATGACTGTGAGAGTTTGTCTATAACTACCTTGCACAGGTAGAGAGCATGCTGCTTACATGCCCCACCTGACTCATGCCAAATGTTTTTCATCTCTACTGGGGCTTCTGACGGGGTCTGCTTTTTATTTAATGTTTCTTTCCATTGTAGCCTGAGACACAACCTGATGTGTGTTCCCCAGCACTTACCTTGTGCAGTCATGTCCAGTCCATGATGAGGGGCAGTGGCACCGATTTGGCCGTATGCATTTCCCACCATTTAAGCAGGGAGACTGGCACACAGCTGCATTCAAATACACACATGTACTCAGTAGGGTTAGAATACTTTTCATCTGGGAGATTACGTTTTGAAAATCCATTTAGCCCTGCATGTGTCATTCTGTTAGTCACAGAATGAGCACAGTAAACCCCACCCTGCTGTACTAAACCCAATAACCTGGCTTAGGCTAAAGTATTTACAGTTGTCAGGAGACTAAACTTTTGTGTGCCACAAGCAGAGAACACGAGGGGCCCAGGTGTTACATTCACTTTTCTCAAAACTTTATCATTAAAATAATCCCAAGCCTGAAAATGTGTTTGCAAGTGACAATTTGCTCTGGAAACAATAAGCTCAGAAGTGGATCTCTGTAAGAAGTGTGAATTGACCCTCTTGATTATTTCTGCTAGCTGCAGTGATATGCATAACAGCATGAAACATTCAATGGAATATTGTATGTTGGCTCTAAAACGTGTTTCTGCTCCAAGCAAGCGAAGTAGAATGCAAATTTAAGCAGGAGGAGGAGTTAATGTAGCACATCAAAGAGATCAATAGGAAAGGCAGCCTCATTTTCAGAGATGAAACGTGGATGTTATTGTTTGCTAGGAATGGGAGAGACAAACAATATCCAGAACTGAGTGTAGAAAAACAGAAACTCAACATAGTCAGAACAGGGGAAATATACAGATGAAAAGGAGAAAGTAGCAGAAGAGACAGTTAAAAACTAGCCTCCGAGGTGGAATAATCCTCAGTAAAGCAGTAGCTGAACATGGAAACAGAGTGGAAGCAAAGAATGACCACAGCCACGACAAGAGTGTAAGTAGGGTTGCCAGATGGTTTCAGAAAAAATACCCAACAACAACAAAACAACACACCAGTAAAATGTTTGTTGAGCAAAAAAAAACCCACCTCCAAAAAACAAAAAAACCCACCATAGCCCCTTTAAAAATTGTGTGGTGAGGCTTTTCGGTCCTAGTAGGCTGCCGGCAGCCACCCGCCATCTTGCCTCCCTGTGCTGGGCCGTACAGTTCCCCTGCGGAACCCGGTAAGCACTAGGCTTACCAGGCTGTCTCTGTATTGAGCTGGACAGTCTGGGATTTTTGCCTGCTGGCTGGGAAAAAATCAGAAAGTACTGGACATTTTATGTGTCTGGTATTTTCTGAATTTTTTACCAAACAGGAAGTGAAAATACCGAACTGTCCGGTTCGATATCGGACACCTGGCAACCCTAAATGTAAGTGAACTACACAGGGCACTTTTAAAGTAAAACATACCAGGCCTGCCGATTTATTTGGCAGAGTAGTGTGGGGACAACACAAAGCAGCTGTGTCAGCCAAATGGACATCAGACAGAGAGAAAAAGACAAAGCCCCACGTCTTCCTGTCAACCTTAACACAAGATGAAGTGTGATATGATTACTAGGACAGACTAGAAGACACATTTAATGAGCTTCATCTAATGGAGGAAGTTATAGCACAGGACAGTTGAAAAATGTAGAGTCTCCTAAGCAGATGATACAGTCTTGGGGAGGAAAAGCAAAACACAGTGAGGAAGACAGCAGCAGTTGACAACACATAGGCACTGACAATGCACTACTGTCTGCAAACTGATTAAAAAATGGAACCAGAGAAGACAGAAAGGAGAGCACCTGGCAGGAATAGGCAAAAAGCAGCTGGAATTACACTGCCCTCATCCATGTAAAGGGAATCCATACAGCACCAAAATTATGGCATGCCATTACAAAAATGGACTGTTCTTTGCATATTAAATATCATGAATTAGGTCACATTGAAAACGATTTTAAATTCTTTAAATAAACCATGCAACTGTTTTAATTCCTTATCCACAGCATAGGTACCGCTAGGCAGCAGTAGTACATACTTCCTTATGCCACCAATGTGTCTCAAAACCCCAAGTTTAACAAACCGACTAAAAAGTGGGAGGTGAGTTCAGTATCTCCATAACCAATCTAATGTTGGCCCTTCTACTGAAAACGCTCATGACAATGCCAGTTCTGATGGTGGATTTTGTGATGGGCAGACCTGTCCCCTAGAAATGACATATGGGTTGGAGAAGGGTGCTAACAATTTTGGGTTATTTTTAATCTGGCATGGAATCAAATGGCTGAAGAGAAATGCTGTGTGTCCTGTCTCCAATCTCCTAAGACATCTGGCACATCAGCAATAATTCCTACAGTACGCTGAAAATCATCAGAGGAAATACTGCTGCATACACCAATATTTCTTTAGAAAACATTACGTTTTCTTACTCTTAGATTTATTTTAAAATTTTTACTTGGGCATCTTCAGTTTCAGAAGAAGGCTTTGGACTGCAGCATATCATGTGGCATCTCCCTCATAGTCACAACATTAATTAATGGCCCAGCAATGATGCCCACTTACATGAGCATAAATTAAGAGTAATCCTATTGAATGTAATTAACTGGTGTACAGGGCTACATGGGGGCAGAATCAGGCCCTATACGCTGGTTAAACTGTACTACACTTAAGCTTCCATTTGAAACCACTTATAAAGGGTTAATTCACAATGAATACATCTTTTATAAAGTGAGTAATAGAGTGTTATCCAATCCAACAGGTTATTTATAAACATCCATGATAAACATCCATAGCACATTCTGCTCTTGTGTGCGATATGTTCATATAAACCGGGCCTGATTCTCCTTTCACTCACACTCCAGGGTAGGTCTGCTGAAGACCGTGCAATTCGATTTAATTTATACCAGTGTGAGGGAAGCGTGAGACCCACAATTCTTCAATGCATTTCCACAGGAGCAGTGCAACTCAGCGAGCCAAAGGCACAGAATTTTTTTCCCGTTTGTTTCAATCGATTTGGAGGTTTGAAAATAGTCCAAGTGTTCCATCCTTTGGGCTGTCTAAATTAGATTCTTCAGGCTGGCATTCCAGTTCCCCCATGGGCACAAAAGTGAGGAGAGAAACTGCAGGCAAATGGTTCCCTCACCAAAACACACAGCACCCACAACGGCAGTACACATGCTCCTTGGATGACAGCACAGAGAAGGGGGAGCCTGCCTTGAGCTGCTGCCCGCTAGAAGTACGCCAGGGGGCAAGTCTGGGGGTAATGCAGTCTGGTCCCTGAACTATTCAAGCACCTCATTAGTGGCACAGGCAAGAGCTGAGGGGAGCTCGTGGTACTTCATTTTAAAGGAACTTGTGCATATGCTCCTCCTGGAAAGACTCTGACCTGGAATGAATAATGAGTGGGGCTGCCTCTTTCCTCTGCCTTCTGAAGACCGAATGCCTCTGGCAACGTTGTGCGGGTGCTGGACCTGTGCAGAGCATCCGTCACTCTCACAGCCAGCACACTGCCTTCAACTTACCTTGACCTACACAGCATGGCTTACCCCGAGAGGTAGGGACAGACGCTCAAGTATTCCAAAGGAATAAACCAACAATGAGCAGGAAGCATGGAAGGTCTGAGGCCGTCAGATAATATATTGCACACAAGGCACAAACTGAATCACTTGAGTTTATATTGTCTAAAGTACTAAGTCATCCAACTCATTTCCCCTGTCTTTCTTCCATGCCATCAGCAAGTGACAAATGAACACTAGGTGACATGAATCTTCAACGGTGAGGGTCTAATTCTGCCCAGAATTATTTGTGCGAGGTTCCGTTTTCCTCACAAATTGATAGTGGGTTAAATCAAAGTGATAAATGCAAATGCAAAGGTTGGGGCTCAGAAAGATGGGGAAAACCTGCAATCCCATTGAAGTCGGTGTGAACTGCAAGTGTTCAGCAACTTTTACATTTGGGCAGTAATTCAGATTCATTCGTTCTGCTCTTTCCGAGGTCGGGTAAGCTTGCTCAACCCCTCCAAGAATATTAAGCAATTATTTTCCCTGAGCCATTCAGTGGTTACCATAGAGCCTCTTGTAAAACGCCTCTGTACGGACATGCTAGGTGTTGATGACAAGAGGAAACATAGGTGAGTAAAATTAGTTTTACCCGTATGACAGCGTGATCCAGTCCATCCTGCCGGGCAGTCACATTGGTATGGGGCCACACAGCGACCTCCATTCAGACAAGGCAGGATGCATATTGCTGAGAAAAAATAAAGGGAGAAGACGGACTTGCATTGTGTACTGTGCATGAGAGGCCCCATACCGTTCACAGAAAATACAGGACTGGAAAGACCTCAGTAGGTCATCTACTCCAGTGCCTGAGGCAGAACTAAGTATTATCTAGACTATCACAGACACCAGGTGTTTGTATAACCCACACTTAAAAACTTCCAATGATAGAGATCCCATAACCTCCCTAGGCAATTTATCCCAGTGCTTAACTGCCGTTACTGTTAGCAGGTTTTACCGAATGCCTAACCTAAATCTCCCTTCTTGTAATTTAAGCCCAATGCTTATTGTCCAGTCCTCAGTGGATACGCTGAACAATTACCACCCTTCTCTTCATGCACCTTTTTCATACTTGAAGATTTTTATGTTCCAGTGCGGAGAAAAGAGAAGGAAGAAAAAGGGAGGAAGAAACAAACAAGGACTAGATGAGAACAACTGTGTGCTTCTTGGTGCTCAAGAAACATGACAGCTGGAGCTAGATACAGGTTGGCCTTCCTTGGTCTGGTACCGTCGGGACCGGACTGGTCCCAAACGAGAGAATTTGTTGCACCAGGGGAGGTCTCCTGCCACCGGCTCCCAAGCAGGCACCCTGCATCCCCCTCACCACTCCCAACCTGGCTGGGCTGCTTGTCCAGCTGCAGCTGGCTTCCTGGGCAGCAGGGTCTCCTGCAATGGGGCTCCAGCCCCACACATGTGGGGGCAGCTGCGGGGCTCCAGCCCCATGCTCCAGGAATTAGTGTCCCTCCACATTTCTCAGGAGGCAGAGCCAGTCATGCTATAAGTTTCCCCCCTACCGCTCTAGAGTGAAATGTACCAGGACATATTCGGTTACTGGATCCTGTCAGAGTTTTGTAACCTCAGCTGAAGCCTGACTGCAAGAGGCTGCTCAGCATGGGCATCTGCTGTGCAGGTGGTACACAGCACCAGTAAGGATGAGATCCTTATGCATTATTTATTGACTCTCTCTGCATGGGAAAACAATGCCACAATGTGAGGTAAGGTCGTTTCAAACCCATTGCATGTGACTCCGCACTCAGTTACTGTTGTCGCATAAACAAGAGAGAGTGCGGTGTATGTATAGGAACGCTAATCTAGCTAGTCAGCTGTCTGTTCCTTTGTGTTGACACGGAGGCTGGGTATGAATTGGAATGGCAGATCAAAATGACCAGGAGCGTAACATTAGTTTTCCAAAGCTGAGAGTAGGGAAGGCATCGTTGTTATCAGGAAGGTAAGGAAATCGGTTATGACGTTTCATCGACTTTGCAAGGGGCTAGGCACGCTCACCTCACCCTGAACCTGGAAGAGGGGGAAGTGTCTGTGCGTGCATGCACATACACAGACTAGCATGGGGAAAAGAAGGGAAATAGAGATGCAAAAAAGAGACTACATTACACATAAAGGCATTATTTATCTGGAAGGCCAAACTACTGGGTTGCCAGATCTTCTCTCCTCATTTTCATAAGCCCATTTCATATAGTGCACCACAGCCCAGGCATAGACTCGGCAGCTGCAGGAAGTAAGTGGATCTGATGAATTGTTTTTAAGTATGGTGTGAGGGCCAGGACAAACAATATTAATACTTTAACTGAATTCACCTTTATTAACTGTAAAGGAATCTGCTGTTCTTTTCCATGGGGTTTCCACTTACCTATAATACTCCTAGGTACACTGACAACGTATTAACTACAGATGGTCCCAAGCAGCATGACTCAGATTGGGATTTCAAAACCTTGAAGTACAGGGGCGCCAGCAGCCTCTGCAGGCTTCTGGGCAAGGTGGGGAGCGGAACGGCTCCATGCTTCCAGAAAGGGCAAGGCCAGGGCAACCAGCCCTGAGTGCCACCCAGAGTATATCGCACTGGCCCCTCGGCAGCCCTCAATGCCGCTGTTCGGAGCATGGCAGCCCCCCGCTTACCTTGGCACTGCCCAGAGAACATAGCATGGCACTCTAGCAGTGGTTTAAAGGGCCCAGGACTCCAGCTGCTGCCAGTGCAGCATCAACGGCCAGGAGCCCCAGACTGCTTTGAATAGCTGGACCCTGGGGCAACTGCCCCCTTTGCACTTCCACTGTCGGCAGGTCTGCTGAAGTCCTAGAGCGTTTGCCCCGGTTCAGGTTCATCTCTGATTACTAACTATAGAAGGAAATATTTGCCTTTCTGTATACCTGAATAGCTATGCAGTGGCACCAGCATGAATGAATGTATCCTCCCAACACCCTCAAAGAGGAAGGGAAGTGCTATTTTACAGACAGAGAATGGAGACAAAGAGCCTAAGGCCAGACCCACAAAGGGGTCAGGTTCATAAGTGCTACTGATTCTAATACCCTTGTGGAGGTGGTGGGCCTAAATGACATTCCCAAGATTACAAACTCAGCCCTAGACCAGTCCCTTGCTCACAGCTTCTTTGTACTACAGGAGGAAATCTGGCATCCGCTCCCATGAGTGCAGAGCACGACAGACTGCAGAAAGTCAGGAGGTGGAGAAGGAATCAGAGTAGTGAGGGGAATCCTAGGCTAGTGAGTGGCCTCCTTCTTCTCAGAGGGCCACAAGATTGACATAATCAAGAAGGTCTCTTGGGATAGGGCAGTTTTGCTAACTACGCTTGGGTACCTAGAATTTGGAGGATGTGCTGACTGAACAAAGTGCTTTGCTTTGATTGGATGCAGAGGGAGCACACGGCTCTCTCAGTGTTGTGTGCAATCAGCACACACCTCACTTCAGGTGCCCCGGCTTTAAGTGTGTATCACTTTTGTAATACTGGTAGGAAAAAAATGACACTGATGAAAACCAGCAGAATCTGGCCATCTGTACATGGGCCACAGTAAACAAAATGTCTTTGGGCCACAGATAAGTAGCTCAATGGGCTGCAGGTTGTCTACCACTGATGCCCGAGGATTTTCACTGTATCTGACCTACACACGTCTAACTATGCAAATTACTTGGTACATTTTGTAAGTATATTAGCAAACAAACGTGCATAATCCAAAGCCTAAATGTCAGTCTTTTACTGCTGTACTTTTGTTCTTCCCACAACACACCCACAACTTCTTGAGTTTACTGCTTTACCATGCTGAGTCATGTTGGGATTAGCCTGTAAACCTCCTGGGGCAATGGTCTGTCTGTTTTGTCTGTAGAGCACAATGCACACACTATGGCCCTGTATAAATGATAATTATGGGCAAAGTCCTGAAATCGCTATGCAGCTTTTACTCAGTGTCTTATTTAGGCAAAACTCTCATGCAACTACTAGGAATTTTGCTTCAGTGGGGGCTAAATAAAGATTTCAGGATGTGGCTTTGTTAGAGTCTTCATGGTCATTGGGTACTTAGGTTCTCTGCTGAGACTGCCAAATCTGACAATGAATGGCAGAGGTCCCAGTTACACAAATCACAAATAGAGATTTCAGCCATTTCCAAGCAATGCTGGAATCAAACCGGGGGCCTCTTAAGATACCCCAAGCTGTCTAATCACCGACATAATATGTATTTAAATCCCTAGGAACTGAAATGTGTTTTTCTTTCAACTATTCAGTTGTCAGACTTCTCCTCCCAGGATGTGGACAAAACCAAGTGTGTTACAGATTTGTATCTACTTCACTTCTGCCAGGCACAGCGTCTATGAATGACTGACCAAAGGAGGACCCAGGCCGTCTTTCTGACAGGAGAGAATATGCCGCACTGCACTTCCTACACAGGGGAGAGACTGGGGAATAACAACATTTCTGAGAACGAGGGCATGCAAACCACATGTGTTTGCAAGCCTAGGCCACGTGGCCAGGATATCCTGTTCAAGCAGAGGAAAGCAAAGATGGGAGATGTTCTTTCTCTCAACTAGCTTTCCTTTGCCTGCTGCAGATATAAATAAAAGACCCAGATCTCTACTGCCTTGCATCTGTGTAACTGGATAAACTCAGATCAAACTGAGTTTTAGCTGCAACCAAATCAGAATGGTAGAATTTTAAATCTATTTTTTCCACAGGTGTGTATGACCAGCTGAAAGATACTGAAGAATTAGGTACAAATTTTCCCCCAATGGCAAGATGAATTATCATAGCCTAAGGATGATCCTGACAGGTGCTGGGCCCTCACAATCATATATATTGTAGCCCAGTGTCGGAGACTCTATAACGCTGTAGTGTTACGAGTCACCTGTGGGGGGCGCCGTTGCCTCGTGCCGTGCCGCTTGGCTGAGTTCTGCGCTGCTCAGCTGGGCCGCCGCAGGGGAGCAAGTGGCACAACTGGCCGTTTGGGCCCCATGGTCCCCATGCAGTACCCCCATGCTGCATGGGGAGCACGGGGCCCAAATGGCCGCTTGATCCCCCGCGGCGGCCCGGCTGAACGGCGCAGAACTCAGCCGAGTGCCATGGCAGGAGGGGAAGGGGGCGGTGACGTACATGGCCAGGGGGTGGGGCCCAGCTGTATACATCACCGCCCCGCCCCCTTTCGCTTCCCGCCATGGTGCTCGGCTGAGTTCTGCACTGCTCAGCTGGGCCACCGCGGGGGAGCCCAAATGGCTGCTTGCTGCGCTTGCTCCCCCACGGCAGCCCGGCTGAGCAGCGCAGAACTCGGCTGAGCGCCACGGCGGGAGGGGAAGGGGGGCGGGGCGGTGATGTACATGGCTCTGCCCCCTGGCTGTGTACGTCACTAGGGTAGGGTAAAAAAAAAAAAGGACACTCTTGATTGGGGGCTGGAGGGGGGAGGGACCGGCCGGGACAGGAGTGGGGCTGGCTGGGAGAATGGGCGTGGGGGCGGGAAGCAGAGCTGGGGGGGGGGGGGTCAGAGGCAGTGTAGCTGGCCAGGGGAGAATGGGGGAGGGGAGGCCAGCAGGAAGTAAAGCTGGTCGGGGGTGGGGGTCGTAGGCCGTGGGGCTGGCCAGCGGGAAGCAAAACTGGTTGGGAGGTAGGAGTCGGGGTCAGCAAGGCTGGCCTTGGGAAATCGGGAGGAGGAACTGGCTGGCGGGGGGTGGAGAGAGGGAATCGGCCAGTGGGGAGCTGGACTCACCCGGGCGTGTGCATCCTTGACAGAGACAGAGGAGAGAGGAGAGAGAATGAGAGGCAGGAGGGGGAGAAGAGAAAGAAAGAGATGGAGAGAGAGGCAGAAGGCTAAGGAGAGCTGAGAGAGAGAGGGGGAGGCAGTAGGAGGAGGAGGAGAGAGAAAGAGAGAGAGAGAGAGAGAGACAGAGAGAGAGATCAGAGGCTCAGGAGAGAAGACCTATGTGGAGGAGAGACCTGAAAATCCCATTTTATGACGGCCTAATTGGCTAGTTTCGTAAGAATAGGCATACTGGGTCAGATCAAAGGTCCATCTAGCCCATTCTGTCTTCTGACAGTGGCCAATGCCAGGTGCTCCAGATGGAATGAACAGAACAGGTAACAATAAAAGTGATCCACTCCCATCTCCCATTCCCAACTTTGGAAGAACAGGCTGGGGACACCATTCCTGCCCATACTGGCTAATAACCATTGATGGACTTAGCCTCCATGAATTTATCTAGTTCTGTTTTGAACCCTGTTAAAGTCTTGGCCTTAACAACATCCTCTGGCAAGGAGTTCCTTTTGTTTGTTTTAAGCCTGCTGCCTATTAATTTCATTTGGTGACCCCTAGTTCTTATATTGTGTGAATAAGTAAATAATTTTTGCTTATTCACTTTCTCAACACCAGTCATGATTTTACAGACCTCCTTAGTTGTCTCTCTTCGAAGATGAAAAATCCCAGTCTTATTAATCTCTCTTCATATGGCAGTTGTTTCATACCCCTAATAATTTTTGTTGCCCTTTCCTAAACTTTGTCCAGTGCCAAGATATCTTTTTTGAAATAAGATGATCACATCTGCCATGGATTTATACAGAGGCAGTAAGATATTCCTGTCTTTTGCTTTTTTCACTGCTGCTGCACATTGAGTGGATGTTCTCAGATAACTATTCATAGTGACTCCAAAATCTCCCTCGTGAGTGGTAACAGCTTATTTTGTCCCCATCATTTTATATGCATAGTTGAGATTCTGTTTTCCAATACTCATTACTTTGTATTTTTCAACATAAAAATTCATCTGTCATTTTGTTGCCTAGTCACCGAATTTTGCAAGATCCTTTGGAAGCTCTTCACAGTCTGCTTTGGACTTAACTGTCTTGAGCAGTTGAGTTTCATCTGCAAATTTTGCCACTTTACTGTTTACCCCTTTCTCTAGTTCATTTGTGAAAATGCTGAAAAGGATGGGTCCCAGTACAGATCCTTGCAAGACCCCACTAGTTATCTCTCTCCATTCTGAAAACTACCATTTATTGCTACCCTTTGTTTCCTGTCTTGTAACCAGTTATCAGTCCATGAGAGGAGCTTTCTTCTTATCCCATGACAACTTACTTTGCTTAAAGGACTTTGGTGAGAGACTTTGTTAAAGGCTTTCTGGAACTCTAAATACACTAGCTAGCTATTCTGTAAAGGGAAATCATGCTTCACCAATCTCCTAAAATTCTTTGA
Organism: Pelodiscus sinensis; assembly: GCF_052426305.1. Lineage (NCBI taxonomy): Eukaryota > Metazoa > Chordata > Testudines > Trionychidae > Pelodiscus > Pelodiscus sinensis. The sequence goes on from NC_143057.1 coordinate 11,299,680, forward strand.
GGGGATTAACAAACATGTGGAGAAGGGGGATCTGGTGGATATAGTATTTATAGTATGTAGGGGATCTAGTGGTATAGTGCATATCTACTGGATCCCTCTTGTCCACATGCTTGTTGCCCTGCTCAAAGCATTCTTGTAGATTGGTGAAACATAATTTTCCTTTACAGAAACCATATTCACTTTCCCCCAACAAATTATATTAATCTACATGTCTGACAATACTGTTCTTTACTATAGTTTCAAACAACTTGCCCAGTACTGATGTTAAACTTACCATCCTATAATTGTCAGGATCACTCCTAGAGCCCTTTTTAAAAATTGGCATCACATTAGCCATCCTCTTGTCATTTAATACAAAAGATCATTTAAAGAATAGGTTACAAACCAGAATAAGTTAGAAGTCCCACAATTTCACATTTGAGTTCCTTCAGAACTCTTGAGTGAATGCCATCTGCTCCAGGGGACTTGTTACCATTTAATTTATCAATTTGTTCCAAAATCTCCTCTAATGACACCTCAGTCTGGGACGGTTCCTCAGATTTGTCACCTATAAAGAATGGCTCAAGGTGTGGGAATCTCCCTCATATCCTCAGCTATGAAGATGGATGCAAAGACTTCATTTAGTTTCTCCACAATCACCTTATCATCCTTGGGTGCTTCTTTAGCATCTAGATTGTCCAGCGGCACCATTGGTTGGTTAGCAGGATCCCTGCTTCGGATTTACTTAACATTTTTTTTGCAATAACTTTTTTTTTTTAACTAGTTGTGCTCCAAGAAGCTGTTCTTCAAAGAGATTTCAAAAGATGCCAGTTGGAGTTGTGGGCACCAGCTATTTTGTTACTACTTTTTGAGTTTTTGACTAACTGTGGGTGCGTGGCTAGCTTTGGGTGCCTGCAGCTATTTTGTTATTAGTATTTGAGTTTTTGGCTAGCTGTTGTTCAAGAAAATTTCCAAAGAAGTCAGTTGGAGTTGTGGATGTCTGCAAATTTGTGTTCTTTTAATGTCAGGGGTGATTTTAAACTCATAGACTCATAGACTTTAAGGTCAGAAGGGACCATTATGATCATCTAGTCTGACCCCCTGCACAGTGCAGGCCACAGAATCTCGCCCACCCTTCTTAGAATAATCCTCTCACCTATGTCTCAGATATTGAAGCCCTCAAATACTTTGAAGGCCCCAACATGCAGAGAGTCCTTCAGCTGTGATCTGTGCCCAATGCTACAGAGGAAGGCGAAAAACCTCCAGGGCCTCTGCCAATCTACCCTGGAGGAAAATTCCTTCCCGACCCCAAATATGGCGATCGGCTAAACCCTGAGCATGTGGGCAAGACTCACCAGCCAGACACCCAGACAGTTCCCTATCAAAACCCCGATACAATGGGAGGACTAAATTCAGTGATTTGATTTGCTGGATTTAATTTAGTTAAACTGCTACAAAAAGTTATATGGACATACCTATTTTGGTTTGGACACTGCAGATTTCCTTTTATTAGGAAAGTTTAAATGAAACTGAAGCAAGTCCTTCTTAAACCCAAACAAGAGACTATTACAGAGGTGTCAAAGGGGCTGGCTGCCCTGCAGTTCTCCCACCCCCAGGCCAATTGAGACCTGGAGACGGGGAAGCACATAAAGTCTCCTCCCCCTGCCAGGGTCACGCGGGACAGGAGGGAACCATGCACCCCTGGCGTGGGGAGGAGAATTCGCAGGCTCTCCCCACCCCCAGGCCAATCAAGGCTTGGGGGAGAGGGAGTGCACGAAGTCTCTTGCTACCCACCCCACCCTGTCAGGAGGGAACCACGCTCCCCTGCTGGGGTGGGGCAGGAGAGCCATAGACTAAGTCCGCTCCCCCACACCTAGGCCCTTCTCAACGGCTGGAAGACATGGCAAGGGCAAGGGAGGGGAGGTGCCTCCCAAACTAAGGGGAGAGCCTCCCTTCAGCCCCCCCTCCTGACGCTGGTGTGTTCTTCCTTGGCAGGGGGGAGTGTGCCTCCTGATTGACCTGGGGGCAGAGGGAGTGCGGGAAGTCTCCTCACACCACTAGGGGCATGCAGCGTCTAGCAGGAACAAAGACTTCACATGCTCCCCCACACCTAGGCCAATCAGGGTCTGTGAGCAGGGGAGCACTCAAAGACTCCTGGCTCCGCCCCTTCCGCCCAAGGCCCTGCAACCACTTTAGAAATTCACGAAGTGGCCTCCTTTCAAAAATTATTGCCCACCCCTGGACCATGCACACAGAGCTTTACATTGGGTCAACTAAACCAGTGCATGTTTATGTGTACACACGACCTCCAGATCAAGATTAATTTAGCACTATGCTGTTTTCTGTTTGGAACACTTTCGTTCCATACAACTGGGCAAGATCATATATGTCCTCTGTTGCAGTCCATATCTCATTTGCCAAACACAACTGATTACAGCCTTTTGACTCAATAAATCTCCCAGCACATCTACTGTGAAATCCCATAACTTCATCTTTCTTATCTACTGTGAATCTTTCAAGCTACATTGTGAGATAATGTACATACGCTCTTCACAGAGACGGCCCATCCAGCCTTCTAGACAGGAGCATGCATTTGGTCGCTCGCAGACTCCACCATTCTGACACGGAAATCGACAAATGGCTGGAAAACAACACCACAATCCAGTCAAAACACAGATCTCTTAATTGTACAAGTGTTGCTCACCAAAAGTGATATGTAAATACAAAATTCATTTGGAGACAGAAGATAAGAGATACCATGGTGATGAGCATGGTACAAGATCCAGAATAGAACAGAAAAGACTGTAACTGTATCTCTCAAACTATGCATTTTAAAGAAGCCCCTTGCTTTAGAGCCAAATGAAGCTCTAAACCACCTATTTTTGGTGTTCCCATGTCTTGGAAATTACTAATATGAGAAATGCTGAAGAGGAAAAACAAAAGATACATAACACTGTTTTTTGCTCAGGAAATTCAACTTATGTCCTTTAAAACAACGTGCATTGTTTTTTTTTTCTTTTTAGATCTCATACTAGCTCTTTTGTCCTGTATTTAGTAGTGGGCAGATTATAGGCTCCATGAATATTGCACTGGCTTCCCAATTGGCAACTTGATTCTGATCTCACTCACATTAGCTTATGGTGGTGTAACTCCACTGAGTTCAGTGGAATTACTCCAGCTTACCCTAAGGAAACTGAGATCGGAGTAGGGCGTGTGATCTGTAACGAGATGCGGTTCAGACAAGTGCAGCTGTGCACTTCAGCACTCCCAATTACTAACACAGCCTGTATTTTTAACGATAATATTCACATTAATTTGTTTAGTTGGGTTAGACATTTCGTGCAGGCTTGGGACATTAATAACTAACCACTGGTGCCAAAAGCTACAAATGCTGTGATTCATTATGCTGGTTGCTTTCATGTTGCTCCTGATGTAGACCACAAAGCCTTAGATACTGTAGGCCTTTTGTTAGGAAAATATTCAGCCTTCTTTATAAAGCAGTTCTAAAAGATCACTTGCACATGTGTATCAGGGAAACATGAGCCTTTTCTCTCACAAACATCTTTGGTCCTTTTTATTCCCCCCCTTTTAAGGAAGGAGGTGGGAATCTATTAACATACTGCATTAATATGTCTAGGGTTACCAGATCTCAGACAGTGCCTTGTGTGTTTGTGCATTAACTCCTTCATCTCCAAGCCACTGGTATTTGGAGAAAGGAGAGAAGGAAAGAGGAAAGGCAGGGGATTGCTGTACAGTTAGCAACAGGGATCCAGATTCATCTGGAGCAGGACTTCTAGGCCGTTTTTTTTTTAACGCCAAAGTGTAAGTGGTTTATATGATACCAGAACCACTCACTTTTATAAGCACAGGGCAGAAAGAGAGCAGAATGATGGAACTAACAAGTTGCGTGTCAGCCAGAACTGCTCAATAGTTTGATATGTTACTACATCCCTTTCAGTGGGACTGAGGCAGCGCTACGCTACTCAGAGGCGACTGCAGAAGTTATTGTACTGGAGCTGTGCCACTGGAGCACAGCAGGGTAGTTGCATTCTACATGAACAAAAGGGGTTTTTCCACTGTTGTAGTCAGCCCACTTCTCCCAGGCTATGTCTAGACTGCAGGCGGATCTTTCGAAAGAGAAATCCGCTTTTTCGAAAGAGAGCACCCAGCAAGTCTGGATGCTCTCTTTCTAAGACGGCCTCTTTACATTGAAGAACGCCTTCTTCGAAAGAGGAACTTTCGAAGGAAGGCGTTCTTCCTCGTGAAACGAGGTTTACCGCCATCAAAAGAAAAGCCGCGTTCTTTCGAAATAATTTCGAAAGAACGCGGCTTGAGTCTGGACGCAGGGGAAGTTTTTTCGGGAAAAGGCTACTTTTCCTGAAAAAAACCCTGAGTCTGGACACGGCCCCAGAGGCCTTTGCCTTCTCTGCCCCTCCCTGTACTCCGGAGGCATTGCTGGGAGGGAACCAGCTTTTAAGGGGCTCCCTCCAGTACTGGATTCTGCTTCTCCCCCTACCCCCACCTCTGATACAGAGGTAGCAAGGGTGTGGGGGAAAGCGAGTAGTTGAACCATTACTCAACTACTGGATAAGCCTAGGCTTACTCGACTAGTCGCTCACATCCATACTAGGAGACTTGCTACCCCAGCTGATTATAACTAATGTGGGAGAGACTTTCTGGAGAGAGAGAGGATCTAGGGTATGGGATATGCAGTCCTCGAGAGAGGAAACTGAGGAGTGAAGCAGAAAGAGCTGAGTTTGTCCTTTATATGCTATGGGTTAAATCTGTGGCTTCAGGAAAGTCAAATGGGAGTTTCTCCCTGTGTGTTTCTATGGGAGGTTAGGAAAACCACCAGTGACTCTTACCTTTGCAGGCAGGCGGTTTTGTCCATGTTCCGTTTTCTAAACACACACTTCTAAGGGACCCTTCCAGCATGAACCCGCTGTAGCATGAGTAGGTGATCATGTCTCCATACTGATAAAATGTACCACGAACCAAGGCATTTTTGATGTGAGCAGGGGGCCCACAAGAAATCTCTAAACAAAAAGAAGAAGAAGCCACAATGAATGGGTGAGTCGCAGCATCTGGAGATTTATTCACATTACAGTACACAATCTCCCTGTTTGTTTAGAGTGCAAGCCTGCAGGATGGAAAACACTGAAAAGGAGAGTGTGGGGAAGAAAGCTCTGCAGACAGAAGCTCCTGCATGGTGCAGAGAAATGGTCCTGCTGTGAGGGCAGGGGAACGGACTTGATGACCTCTCAAGATCCTTTCCAGTTCTAGTGTTCTGGAATTCTATGTACACAGCGTCCAGCAGTGAAAACAGGCCTCTGTCCTAACACCAGACTGAACACTGGAGAGAAGGGGAAAACCGGGCATGGTGGGGAAGGGGAAAGGGGCGACCAGGAGAGAGGGCTTAATTGTAGCACAGCAAATCAGATACTGACTATGTATAATGCATATGGTAGCCATTTTCAAGATGATCGCTTTTACATATTGGTGCTTAGAAGTTGCAAGTAGAAGAGAGTGACATTAGGCCCTGTCATTAGGGTTATCCACAAACAAAGAAATATGCCGGAGGGATATAAGACAACAATGCATCTCCCAGCCAGCTTCCCACAAATTCAGTCTGTATGCTTACTTTCACATTTAGCTCTTGCTGGCGTCCACGTCTCATCAGGGTTACAGGTGATTTCGTCTGGTCCTTTAAGTTGATAACCTTCCCTGCACTTGATAGATACTTTCTGACCGACGTAAAATTCTGTCTCAGACAAGAGGGCATTCTCTGGGATTATGAAAGGCACAGGACAAGGATTTGCTGTACAAGTGGACGGGGAGGAGAGGGGAGAAAAAATAATTGTAAAGCATGTCTGCAAAGTCTTTCCTCTTTTCATTATCAAATTGCAAAGCCAGCAGAATGAAGGGACTGACTGCTCCCAAGTTTAATCTTTAAACAGGTGTAATGTTGTGAGGTTTGGGATCCGAAAATAAAGATAACAAGCCTGATTCCCATTTACACAAATGTTACTTCTAGGGAACATACTGCTAGGGATTCAAACCTGACTCTGCCTGAACCAATGGCAAAACTCCCATTGATTTCACCCTGGCAATGTAGGGATAACATATTAATGTATTAAAAATGTGATTCCCCCAAATGGAAGTGACTCCCTATAATTTGTTCCCCACAACTTAAAGTATTTAGATTTATTATTAATTCTTCTTCTTATTATTATTTGTTAAGATTGTTAAATGTTTAGATTTATTATTATTATTGCCCCTTTAGAATATAATGTATTAGGTCATGTAACTTAGAACTGTTAAGAATATAATCCTATGTAACCAGAAACAGCCCCCCCCCTCTGTGCTCCAGGGCATGCTCAAGTTTGTGCAAGGGGCTGCTTGAAATTGACATTGCAAAGATACATTGTAACAATGCATTGTCAAATCACTAACTCTGCTATGGGAGCCAAGCCCTGTAACTGACTAAGGGCATTGTTACTTAATTGACGCCTGTTCTCTTTAAAACATTGTAACTTTACTCAGCACTCAGAGAATGTTTTAAGCAATACCACCCAGAAACTTTTTGTAACTACAACTCTGATATATGTAAAGTTATTATTATACAAAAATATTGTATGGGAAACATTAATTAGGGAATGTATGTAAGAGAGAGAGTGCTTGGATGATGAGTGAATGGTTCTGAGAGGTGCCAGCCTGAGAATACAGCAACAAAGGGCTGAAGAAGGCGTCAGGTGCCAGTGCAACCAAAAGGTGTCAAGTGGAGAAACTGGAGGTCCACCCGATGAGATCACTGACGAGCACCTGGCAGCCACCCTGGAGACATCAGCATGATGCAGCAATTTCCATAGACTGGCATGGGAAGAAATTCCTATAAGAACTGGACTAAAAAACTATGGAATCAGAGTCCAAGGTTCTGCTGCCAGCCTACCAGGAGCTTCAGATGCGCATCTGATCAGGACTTCGCTCCCCACTACCATCACTTGTGTACAGAGTACCTGGCCAGTATTCTGTCACAAGCAACTTCCAGGCTGGTAACTGTACACAGAACTTGAATGAATGGATGTATGAATGAATGGTTATATATATAAAGTGTATAAGGGTTAAGTAGTGTTAGGAATAAGTAGTTAAACAACGTTGTTTGCTTCTATCTTTTCTTTATTTTTATTATCTTTACAATAAATGTGGCTTTTTGCCTTATCCCCCTCATAAGATCCTGCTTGCTTTTATTTGGTACAACAGCAATAGAAGCAGGTTTTAAAGAGGGTATCAATGTAGTTTACATTGCTTTAAGACCCCTGGGCGTGGCTAGGGCCATTTAAAAAGGCTTTAGTGTAAACCAGAAGCAGATCCTATGGGTTCAGTGGGACTTGAGTCTGGTTAGTGGAACTGGAGCAGTGTAAAGCAGTGGCAGAGAGCCAGGGAATCTGTCCCAAACGGTTTCCACAGTGAAGAGCATTAATATTCAATAGAGTTTACAGGTTACCTATTGTTAGAACCCTGCACAGATACAAAATTTGTATCTGCATCTGCACCTATAGGTGCAAAAATGAGCAGTGGATATCTACACTGTCACCCGTGGGTGCAGATATAAAGAGGATATCCATGGATTTGTGGGGCTCTATCCTATTTTTCCTGCATATTGCACTTTTGGGTTAAACCCTCTTGGACTTCCTCATGGGAGCACTTCCACTGATTTCAATAGGACGAGTTGCATGACAAATGTGGAAAAGATACAGAAGTATATGTACAACAGCAGAAGGGGTGCTTTTCTATTAAACTAGAGACATGGTGGTCTCTTGTTTAAAAAAATGAGATGATCCAGCTAGTGCAACTCAAGACAGATTTAAGATGAGTTACAGTCAAATAAGTTACATGGAAAAATAACGATATTTGAAACCATTGAAAGCTCTTTTCCAAATAAAACCACCAGCTGCTGAACACATAATTCTCTCATTTTCACAAATATTTGCAGGCGCCTGTTATTTTTAATGTGTCTCAATACTATCCAGTTCTTTACTGTGCACGTAGCTGTCTCCCAAAAATACAGCTTTAGCAGAATATTATGTTTCGCTATGTAGGGAAAGTTTCACTTAAGTTACAGAGTTTCACCAAGTGAGGAAAAACGGGGATATACAAATACATTTGATTTGAACTCGACCGATTTCGCTCAGTCACACTAGCATAAAGCTGGGTTAGCAAACACTTACCTTTGCACAGCGGTATGGGGTGACTCCAGGCTCCAGTTCCTGTGCACTCTGCTATGGGTTCCCCTTCCAAGCTGTATCCTCTCTCGCAGTAATACGCTGCTCTGCTGCCAACTGTGTTATTTTCATATACGGCCTTTCCATTCGCCACGGAAACCGGAGCTTCGCATCTTGTCTCTGCAAGGAAATAAATTCATTAATTTAAACGATATTAGGCCCATGTTTTCATTAGAGTAATGCCCTGTTTATAACAGCAACCGCAGAGCAATGACACAAAGTGTTAACAAAAAAATCAGTAGCGCTGGTGGATGAGCTCCTCCTAGTGATGGAGAAAGGGCAAACATCAGGCACGTTTTTCAGAGGATCACAGGGAGTTGGGCCATGAGACTTTGGACACTGGTTAGTTGAAGGGGATTGAGCTTCAGTGGTTCCCTTCTTTCCACTTAGCAAAATCCCAGAGAGCACTGTTCTTTCGCTGCAGCAGCTGGAACTGGCTAGAGCTATCACTGGTCTCATGGGGTGTGACAATTGCTTTTCTCCAAATGGCACAAAGCCAGAAGGAGAAGCAGTCGGGTGAGCTGTGCTGTGCTGCCATCTCTAGTCAAATGACAGGCAGCTCCGTGGCTCTTCTTCCATTTGACTCCCAGCAACCCAAGCAGCCAGATGAGCTGGGGGCCTGGACAAGAGTAAGTGGATGGGACCTGAAACCACATGAGACAGAAGTGATGCCAGCTGACAGGAAGGAGAGAGCATCTGTGGTAGGGCTCATGTTCTGCTTTTCTGTGGACAGTTCAGCCTCCTAGCTATAAACACAAACACGCCTGTACGTTACTCTGGTTTTCAGCCGGAATAACAGGGCATAGTTAAGCAGCCTGAATTGAGTAAAGTGGTATGTGTGTGAGAAAGCGAGTGAGCGCACATGCTAAATTTGCCGTGAGAAGTATCCTGAAGTTCTTAGCACTGGGAGCCAACCAGCTAAAATATAATTAATCATTACAATTGTTTTTCAAATGGATTTTCTGAGCCACTCAGAGAAAAATAATTTGTTTTCATTGTCCACAATCTTTCGTAAACCGGGAAGAGCCCTTAACTCTCACTTAAGTTTATAAAGATATTAAGGGTACCTTGCACATCAAGACCCTCAAGGAATATTGTTTCTGCCTGGGAAGCCTTCTGCTCTTAACAACAACTCTCCACTCTGGGGAATCATTTCCTGTAAAACTTTTAGCTGACTGGGTGCCAGTTATGTAGTAATATAAAAAGAGCTACTGCACTTCATTGCTCCCCAGAAGAATGCTTCCAGAAAGAGGTTTGATTCTCTGGCTGCACAATATACACCCTGGCATGCCAATAAGAATGGTAATGATTGTTTTTCGTAGGTCAATGGGTACCAGGGCATAAAACTTAGCAGTTACCTTCACATGATGGGAGGGGTTTACTCCAGGTCCCATTGGCAAGACACGTGATATTTTGGGGCCCAATAAGATGGTATCCAAAATTGCACACATAGGTTACGTTACTTCTGTATGCGCTTCCAGAGGCCACGGACACTGCATTTTCTATAGAGGGATGTGGCTCGCATGTTATCCCTAGAAGAGAAGTCTTGGAGTTTATCATCTTTACAGAATTTATACAAAGCCTTTTGTTTTCGTTTCTTCTCTTTTGCCCTACTTCACAAAATGAGCTAAAGAAAGTCAAAGGGAAGGAACGGGGGTTGCAAAAGCAGGATATAAGGAGAGGTGGCTCAATATCTCGAGGGACAGAATCTCAGGCAGGTGCGGCAGCCTAAGTAATAGGCACCCACTCCTCACTGTGTACAGAGATGAAGTGGAAAAGGGACCTAGACACCAGCACACGTCACAGCAGCACAATGTGGGAGGCGGGGGTATGAGGTGAATCAGGAAGGGTGGACAGAATTCCTTGGGAAAGGAGATGATACCCCCAGAATGCATTTATGAAATGCCCACAGCAATTATATCTACTTTCCCACCTCCCATTGTTCTGACGGCAAAACTGCCATACTGCAGTGATTTGAGTTCAACACAACAAAACAGATCAATAGCAGCACCCTTTCAACAGATCAATGCAGAGTGCAAGATCCTAGTTCATGACACAATAAAAGTCCGACATTACAGGCAAAACTTTCCCCTCATTTAAACCAGCGCAACTCCAGGCCATGCCATTTTGTGGTGCAACTGGATGGAGAATTTGCTGCAGCATCTTTCAGACCGAACCTGCATCAGGGTCAAAGAGGAAATACAAACTATAACCACTCATTTAGGCCTTGTCCGCACCGGCATGTTTCTGACATGTCCTGCAATGAACTACTGCTGGTGCACTCAACCACCAATGGACTTTTTCCCTTAGTCCATCTAGCACTGCTGCTCTAGAGAGGCATTCATCTCACTCTGATCTGCACTTACTCACGCACGAAGGGGCTGAGGGACTCCATCGCTTGTTAACATGACAGATTCTTCGGCTGGGTCCCTGTAGTTCAAAGCCCTGATTACAGCTGTAGAAAACTTCATCTTCAAATAGGAACTTCTCCCCATGAACGGATCCGTTCTCTATTGATTCTGGTGGTCCACAGGAGATCCCTATATGACAGAAAATATACTGTTTTAGTCAAATGCCTTTAAAAATTGCCTGTTTCGGTCACAACCCGTTTTGAATCTTCTCCTGGAAGCCCAGGAAGAGCAGGTAGATTGGAGGAAATATAATTGTCATATGTGCAGTATGAATGCAAACATTCCCAGACTATTCCATTCACTGGCAAAGAGACCACATAACAACTTGCCCAGAATGCTGTTGGGCCTTGCCAGGTACCCCTGAAAACAAATGCGATGCAGGTTGGCTTTAGCCAAAGGCATTACAAAATCCTTTTATAGCCTCCCTGAATGTCGATAAACTTGAAAAGGAAAACAAAAAGTAAAATCAAGAATCAAGGCAAGTGTCTTAAGCTTGGCTTACATGTAAAAGTTACAACAGTATACCTACATCTGTCAAGGTGTAAAAAAACCATACCTTTTGACTAACTTAGCTATGCCGACAAAACCACCAATGCAGATACTGCTATGACAGTGGAAGAGAGCTTCTGTTAATGTAGCTAACATTCAGGAAGTGTTGCTCCAACACTGCCCGACAAATTCCTTCTGGTGTATGCTGTGTTCTGGTGTATGCTGTGTTTACAATAGGTAACTACTAGAGCTGTCAAATGAACAATTACACTAGATCTGGACTTATAATACGCCTGTCATCTGAAGAAGTGGGTTGCACCCACAAAAGCTCATGAAACCATCTAGATGTTTTGTTAGTCTTTAAGGTGCTGCTAGACTATTTGTTGTTTTTTAAGTTTTTCCTGTTACAGACTAACTCTGTCTGCCTTGCAGGAGGCATAAGGGATCTGTCGAAAAAGGCTTTCTTTCTCAACAGATCCCCCTCTAGAGTTGCCACTTTTTGCTGACAAAGTGCTGAGTCGGCATAATGTGGTGGCCATTTTTATGCAAATTAGGTGCGGGATATTTAAATCCCTGCCTCATTTGCAATGTCGACCTGCCTAATTTGCATCACTCTATCGACAGAAGGATGCAGTCTAGACATACCCCTCAGCTACCCTTCTGAAGCTGTTAAACAGTAACAGTCTAACATGCATTAGAATATTTTGGAATGTTTTCTACATTTTCAAATACAGGTTGTACCTCTATAAACCAGAACTCTCTGGTCCAGCAACATCCATGGTCTGGAAGGGTGCTATGTAGAGGGTGGGGGAGAAGGGGCAATGTGGGGCTCAGCAAGAATGCAAAGAAGGGGGAGCGCAGCAGTGGATATAGGGCAGGGTGAGCGGGGTGGCTGCCCCGGGCCCCGCGCTCCAATAGGCCCCACGCCAGCACCAGAGGCAGACTGACCCAGCGAGATACTGGGAATTTCCCGGTGTGCCGTCCGCTGAAGGACCTGTTGGCGGCTGCTGGAGGAGAAGAGGGATTGTGACAGGGCACTGCAGCCCTGCACTTTAAATTCCCTGGCGCTGGCCAGTACGGGCCATATGGGGCCGAGGGAGCGCATATGCAGCGTGCATGACGTCACAGCCCTGAAACACCACGCAACAGCTGAAAGGGGAGACGCCCAGGCGTGGCATGACGTCACAGCCCAGGACTTGAAAACTGCGTGGCCCAGCGTTGCACCGCTTGGTTCGGCACATGGTCTGGAGCCTGGGCCGGGGTCGCGGCCGCCCTGCAAACTGAAAGGCAGAAGGTGGATGGCAGAGGAAGAAGCTTGTGCTGAGGGGAGGAGGATAGGTCAGGAGAAGAAAGGGGAAGACGCCAAGGGACAGAGTGGAGGAGAGACAAATACCAGGGGTCCAAGAGGAGACAATGAGGAAAAGGACAGGAGGGGAGGTGTCAGTGAGAAGAGGGACAGAGTGATGCTGGGAGAGGAGACGGTAAGACATTGGGGAGGGGGAAGTGCTGGGAGAAGGCTTGAAAGAAGGGGTGGGCAAGAGGAAGGTGAGGACGGAGCAAGGCATATGTGAGGGCACAGCGGCATGAGGGGAATGGGGGCAGAAGGTGGTGAGGGGGAGGGCATCAGGGAAAAAGAGGGCAAAGGGGGCAGGGGCAGTGAGGGAAGGGGGAGGCACCAGGATGGTGCAGGGGTAAGGGAAGGTGCAGGTGCCAGGAGATTCTGGGGGTGAAGCAGAAGGGCAGACACCTGCAGGGGAGGGACCAGCACCAGAGAAGAGAGGCAGGGCAGGTGTGTAGAGAGAAGTGTTAGGAGAGGGGATGAGGAGGGGTAGCTCACATCATCAGAGTGGGGCTACTGGAGGAGTGGGCACAGGAGGGACGCCTTTTTTTCTATTTTTTCTCCTAAGGGGGGCCCCCACAAAATTGTGCTGCACTGGGCCCCGCAAAACTCTCATCCGCCCCTGGAGGAGCAGGAGCTGGCACATAGCTCAGCTGGGCTGTGGGGGGAGTCAGAAAGCCTGGAGGGGAACCCATGGGAGGGCAACACCAGGGGTGCCCAAAATGACCTTCCTTGGTGTGGAAAATCCCTCATGTGAGACTAGTCGTACCGGATCAGGAAGGTCCAACCTATATATTGATTTCAAATACAACATGGAATACCAAGTGTCCAATGCTCATTTTATGTTATTATTTTTATTACAAATATTGTACCGTAAATATAAGAAATCCTATTTTTCAATTCACCTCATACAAGTACAATAGTGCAATATCTATTACAAAAGTGCAACTTAAACATGTAATGGGTTTTTTATATAATTGAACTCATGAATAACACAATGGATATCTTTTCCTTGGAGGTTTAGAAAGAGCCCTATTCCGGTCTCTTTTTTGTAGAAATAAAATAAAGACTTAAAAGTTACCCAAGGCTTTACTCAATTAAACTGCAGAGAGGAGGTGACAGAAAACAACAACCATGTCCTATCACTCAAACAAACCCTTTAAGGTGTCTCAAGTTGTGAACTCAAAATGCTTTGTCTAGCAGAGTTGTTTTCTTGAAAAAAAAAAAAAAGGATGCCTTGTGGTTTATTTAATAACAACATTATCTTCGGATGCTAGCAATTTTGCCAAATGTGTCATAATAGTCACATTACAGTTTTAAGTGTGCAGTGATTGTTTAAGTAACAGACAAAACAAACTGAAGGTTAATACTTACTTGCCATATAAAACATTCCCAAAGCAAACTAGACAGACAAAATTAATTTAGAACTCACTTTTGCATGCTGGTGCTGTTCCGCTCCACAGTTTGTTCCCTTGGCAGATCCGTTCTACATCACCCTATCAGACAAATGGAAAAGACTCACGAAGGGCATAAAATCGTCAGGATTGTGCCCTTACTGCATTGCAGGAGAAGATATTCAAAGCTGTTCTCATTTTTTCATGACCAATTTTGACTTAATTATTCTGCTATCCTGCTACATGCTCCCTTCAATAGAAATCCACGTAGCGAGGGGCGGTGGAATGTTGGAACCAAGCGCCACCAGTTGAACATCAGAGCACAATTCTGTCCTAAAATTGGGTAACACCTGAGACAGATTTTCTAAGTTCAGAATGGGGGAGGGGAGGCTGACTTAAAAATCGTTGTACCTGGCTGCAATTCCTTAGCTGCTCTACATATGCATTAGTCTGTTGTTGTCCTCAACAGGAGGAAATGGGGAAAAACAAATTTGCCAAAGAACATGCCATCCTCAGTCTTGGAGAGAGGAAGTTAGAGAGTTCGCAGATGCTGCATTGATAGCACAAGCAACCACAAACTGGGTAGGAATGCAAGATTTAGGGTCGGATCAAATAGAACTCCCAAGGAAGAAGCAGGTGAATGTCAATGAGAGGCACATCCTGACATGTTAAGGGGGTCAAATTTTAGTAGATGAGAAGGTTCAGCATGCACTCAGATACACAGAATTCTTATTGTCACATCTAATAATCAATTATATATATAAGAGAGAGTTTGTGTGTGTGTGTGTGTGTCTGTTCAAGAACTCCTCCTAAACAGTAAGCGGTAGGAACGCCAAATTTGGTGTGCAGCTTCCTCTTGTAACTTAAAACAAGGTCAGGGTTTTGTTGTGCCAGGACAATGGGATGTGCCTGGAATGGGATTGTTTCTCATCAAACAGAAAGGGAAGGGTCCAATATCAGGCACAGTTACATTCCAGCATGACCACAGGGAGGCAGCAAGTAAGAAGGACACTTATGCTCCAGAATGACCATAGGGGGCAGCAAGCAGGGCAGCCCGAGGGAGCTGCCACCGGCCAGGCAGCACGAGCCCTGCTGCTCCAGGAGAGCCACCACCAGCCAGGTAGCATCACCCGCGCTGGATCTGGGGAGCCCCTCCCCCCCACACCTTTGTGCTCTAAACACAGGGATGGGAATCTAAGATTTTTCTGCATCCTTGCCAGCAGTATCCCACCTGTTTCCAAGATGGTTTAGCTGGGTCCTCATTCCAATTCTCATTTTTCAATTCAGGAAAAATGGCCTAACTTATTCCTTCAAAAGTAGCTGGGCAGAGGTGCGTTCTGCAATTAAATACTAAATTTTTTATCCAGTCCCACTCACACATTCTATGCCTTGTCACTCATCCTCTTGCCTATATATTCTAGTAGAATTACCCACTCTAATTGTTACAAGCAATTTTTCAGGACATGACCTATAAACTGTCTCTTTGGTTATAGGACATTTAGTCTAACCTCTAAGGCTACATCTACACTGCAGTGCTATTTCAGAATACCGGAGGTAACCCGGAATAAGTATTCTGCATCTTTTGAGCACACCCATTATTTAAAAATATAACAGGCTTGCTATTCTAATGTCTCTGTAAACCTCAATCCACGAGGATAAAAGGACATTTCAGAATAGTGATTTATCATATATAAGAACATAAGAACGGCCGTACTGGGTCAGACCAAAGGTCCTTCTAGCCCAGTATCCTGTCTGCCGACAGTGGCCAGCACCAGGTGCCCCAGAGAGGGTGGACCGAAGACAATGATCAAGCGATTTGTCTCCTGCCATCTCTCTCCAGCCTCTGACAAACAGAGACCAAGGACACTATTTTATCCCCTGGCTAATAGCCTTTTATGGACCTAACCTCCATTAAATTATCTAGCTTCTCTTTAAACTCTATTATAGTCCTAGCCTTCACAGCCTCCTCTGGCAAGGAGTTCCACAGGTTGACTACACGCTGTGTGAAGAAGAACTTTCTTTTATTAGTTTTAAACCTGCTACCCATTAATTTCATTTGGTGTCCTCTAGTTCTTCTATTTAGGGAACTAATAAATAACTTTTCTTTATCGGCCCTCTCCACACCACTCATGATTTTATAGACCTCTATCATATCCCCCCTCAGTCTCCTCTTTTCTAAACTGAAAAGTCCCAGTCGCTTTAACCTCTCCTCATATGGGACCCGTTCCAAACCCCTAATCATTTTAGTTGCCCTTTTCTGAACCTTTTCCAAGGCCAAAATATCTTTTTTGAGGTGAGGAGACCACATCTGTACACAGTATTCAAGATGTGGGCATACCATAGTTTTATACAGGGGCAGTAAGATATTCTGGGTCTTATTTTCTATCCCTTTCTTAATAATTCCTAGCAGCCTGTTTGCCTTTTTGACCACTGCTGCACACTGCGTGGAAGTTTTCAGAGAACTGTCCACGATAACTCCAAGATCTCTTTCCTGATTTGTCATAGCCAAATTAGGCCCCATCATACTGTACGTATAGTTGGGGTTATTTTTCCCGATGTGCATTACTTTACACTTATCCACATTAAATTTCATTTGCCATTTTGTTGCCCAATCACTCAGTTTGGTGAGATCTTCTTGGAGTCCCTCACAGTCTGCTTCTGTCTTGACTATCCTAAACAGTTTGGTATCATCTGCAAACTTTACTACCTCACTGCTTACCCCTTTCTCCAGATCATTTATGAATAAGTTGAAAAGGATTGGTCCCAGGACTGACCCTTGGGGGACACCACTAGTTACCCCTCTCCAATCTGAAAATTTACCATTTATTCCTACCCTTTGTTTCCTGTCTTTTAACCAGTTCTCAATCCAAGAAAGGACCTTCCCTCTTATCCCATGGCCATGTAATTTATACAAGAGCCTTTGGTGAGGGACCTTGTCAAAGGCTTTCTGAAAATCCAAGTATACTATATCTACTGGATCCCCCTTGTCCGCATGTTTGTTAACCCCTTCAAAGAACTCTAACAGATTAGTAAGACAGGATTTCCCTTTACAGAAACCATGTTGACTTTTGTCCAACAAATTATGTTCTTCTACGTGCTTCACAATTTTATTCTTCACTATTGTTTCGACTAATTTGCCCGGTACTGAAGTTAGACTTACCGGTCTGTAATTGCCAGATCAGGAGGGGACGTGGGGGAGAACCGGCTGGCCGGGAAGGGTGGGGGTGAGCAAATTGGCTGGCGGGAGCAGGACTGACCTGGACACTTGCTGCCTGTCCCGTGCAGGGTCCCGGTGACGCACGAGCGAGAAGGAGGCTTCCCCTCTTCCTCACACTCAACCGACTGAGGGCTCCCAGCAGCAATTCCGGCCCTGCCTCCCAGCTAAGACTCCCAGCCGCTCTCCCGCCCACGCTAGGCTTCCGTCTGGTGCGCACCCGGAAAAATTGCACATGTCCGGTATTTTCTGATTTTTTTTTACTAGGAGGGGCGGATGAGAGTGCCGCGGGGCCCCGGGCAACACAATTTCGTGGGGCCCCCCCTTTGACACGGCGCATGCGCGGGCTTCTGCAAGTGCAGGGCCCGTGGCAGCTGCCCCGCTCACCCCAAATCCGCTGCTGTTTACCAGACAGAGAACGCAAATACCGTCTGCCCAGTACAATGCCAGACACTGGCAACCCTACCCGCCCCTCCTCCCTCACGGCGCCCTGGCTGAGTGAGCAACACTCAGCCGAGTCGCCACGGAGGGAGGAAAAGGGGGGGCAGGGCGGTGATGTACATGGCCAGGGGGCGGGGCCGTGTATGACACAGCTACCCCCTTCCCCTCCCACTGTGGCACTCAGCTGAGGGCTGCGCCCCTCAGGTGGGCCGCCGCAGGGGAGCCAGCAGCACAAGGAGCCATTTGGGCTCCCCCGTGGCGGGAGGAGAAGGGGGGGGCGAGGCTGTGACATACATGGCCCTGCCCCCTAGCTGTCACTGCCCCACCCCCCTCCCTCGTGGCGGCCTGGCTGAGCAGGCAGCACTCAGCTGAGTGCCACAGTGGGAGAGGAAGGGGAAAGGGGGCGGGGAGAGACGAAGGGGAGAGAGAGGCAGGAGGAGGAGGAGAAGAAAAAGAAAGAGATGGAGAGAGAGGCAGAAGGCGAGAGAGGCAGGAGGTGGAGGAGAGCTGAGACAGAGAGGGGGAGGCAGTAGGAGGAGAGAGAGAGAGAGAGAGAGAGACGGCACGAGAGACCGGAGGCTCAGGAGAGAAGACCAAGGTGGAGGAAAGACCTGAAAATCCCATCTTATGACGGGCTAATTGGCTAGTTTCTAAATAAGTGCTGTATAGACAGCGCCAAATTTCAAAATAAGCTATTTCAAAATTGACTTGAAATAAGTGACGCAATTTGCATAGCTCAAATTGCATAGCTTATTTTCAGCTATGGGTGCAGAGTAGATGCACCCTTAGTGTGAGTCTTATTTCTTTTACAATTTATGGTCACATGAACAGCATCTATCATCAAAGGCAGCTGCTTACTTTAAACTATGCTTGTTCTTAGGTCATTATGCTGTGGCAATGCATTTCAAAGGAGCGTAGGGGACTTCTGTTTAATAGCAGGGATGCAAGACTAACACCGGAGGGTGTAGGTGGAATAATTTCTACAAGCAGCAGTATTATTCATTTGGAAAAATTTTACAGTGAATTTCTTCTGTCTCTGACAGAGAGGTAGCCTCTGTCCCCAAATCAGTCCACTGCTGAAGTTTTATCCAGCCAGCACTACAAAATATGCCGTCAGTATATACAAATGGTGTTATTGCAAGGTTCCTCTTTTTTTTGCTAACCTCAAAATATCTTGAACAGATTCAGAAGAGCAGTCTTGTCTGTCTTCTTCAGACAAATAAAACTATTCACCCCTCCTCCCCGCAACGTACAGTGTGTGCATAAATACTTGTCTAGGGGAAGACCAGAATGTTCAGCATCTTGTAGGATTGAGCTCTGGCAGGCTGACTTAAATTTTGTATTTTTATGTGTATTGCAGTAAAGCCGTTGTCATGGACCATGTAAAAATAGAGAACAACGAAAAGGTCTCTGCCTCAAATAGCTCACAATCTAAGTATCTTCTGTTTCAGAACTATCCCCGGGCTTATCATGGCTCTTTCCCACATTAACCTCGCACACCTCCCCGACTCACGGTGGGATTTGGCAAAGTTAAGAGACCACTTTCATAACTTAGGGAAGAATCAGAAGGATGTAACTTGTTATGGTTATGACTTGCTATTGTTTTCTCTATAATCATTGCTTTGCCAAGAGCGGTTTCACAGAAGTAGCCTCGTTAGTCTGTTTTAGCAAAAACAACAAGGAGTCTGGTGGCACTTTAAAGACTAAGGCATTTATTAGGAGAGTCAGGCATAAGCTCACCTGAGCTACCTTTCACTTCCTCAGATGCTGAAGAGAAAAAGACAGGACAAAAAAAAAAAAAAAAAAAAAAAAAAAAAAAAAAAAAAGAACACGGAGATGGGAGTGTAATAGTGGTGAGAAGATGAGCATATCTGAATGGGAAATTACCTATTGTAATGTGAGAACCTCTCCATATTTTTATCTAGATCAAGGTATTTCTCACCTTCTCACCACTGTTGGAGATTAGCCACATCCATTCAGATTTAATTAGCACTGTCATCACACTCCCATCTCTGTATCCTTTTTTCTTTCTTTCTTTCTTTTTCTCTTCAGCATCTGAGGAAATGAGTTGTAGGTCATGAAAGCTTATGCTCTAATTCCCTCATAAATTTGTTAGTCTAAAATGCCACCGGCACTTGCTGTTTTCAGTAAGAGAGTCTGGATTAATTATAAAAGCATTGGATAGAGCCCAAACCACTGGACTCTGCTCCCTGCTCTGCCCTGGTGTAAATATGAACAAACTGCTGCAACCTCTTTGCCTCAGTTTCTCTATCTGTAAAACACAGATATTATTTATCTACATCCCAGGAATACTGTGAGGCTGGCATCACTAAGTGCTTGTGAAGTGCTCTGAGATAGTCAGGGGGAAGATGCACTAAGTCGGGGAGTTACAGCAAGAGCAGGTTGGGGGCAGGCTGTCTGGCCAGAGGGAAGAAGCAGACTGGGGGAAGAGTGTCTGGCCAAGAGGCACGAGCGGACTGGGGGCAGGGTGTCTGGCTGGGGGGAGAGATGAGTGAGAGGGTGGGAGCGCAGGGTCTGGGCATGAGGAGGAGGGGGGTGTACTTGTTTTTGCGTCGAATCACAGAAGGAAGCCTCCAGGAAGCGTGTCCCAGGGGAAGGAAAAGGGCAGCGTGCATGGAGCCATTTTTGGTTCCACTTGTTACCCGCATATTGGGGGAAGGAAAAGGGCAGCGCACGTTCCCCACTTGTTCCCTGCATGCCAGATCTCGTGGGGCGGCTCAGGGCTTTCTCCCCTGACCCCTCCTGCAGGAAGCCATCTCTGGTGTTTCTAGTAAGGAACAGTCATAATACATTCTACTAAACAAAGAGGTAAGAACAATAAAGATGATAATTCAAGGGTTAATCTTAATAACACTGGACCTTACACTATAGATTCAATGGACTTACCTGTAAATCATAGCCAGCATTGCATATATAAAGAACTGCATCTTGGTAGCTGTAACTAGCACCAAGCACTGCTCCATGTTCTGGGACTTCTGGTTTCCCACAAGACACTGGAATGCAGATATCATCTGAAAATGACGGCACCCAGCTGCCATTGTGCTAAAAAGAGGGGAAAAAAGTCTTTTTAAGGCTTGTTAGCAAATGTAGAAATAATGAAAAGAATGTATCATTTTATATGATTACACGAAGAACTCAGAAAACCTGTGGAAGAGAGATCTCTCAGTACAGAGATTGGCAGTAATTCTCATTCTTTATTTTTTGCACTGATGTAACATTCTGAGGTCCCAACCTGTACCAGGGCTCCATTGTGCTAGACCTGGCATGATCGCATGGAGAAGTATACAGAGAAAGAACAGGAAGGGAACAAGCTCAAGAGAGGTGTGAAGAGAACTACTTAAGGTTGCACAGCAGGTCAGGGACCAAGCCAGGAACAAAACTCAGCTTCCTTAAATCTTAACTCCGTGCCCTAACCCTCTTCTCCAATGTACTCTATACATTGAACACCCACACATCTGTTCAGCAAACACCGGAGAGCAGAATTGTTGTTCTCACCGGTTTACATTTGTATCTTATGTTTTTGTCTATTGTGGGCCAGAAAGCAGGAGCAAACGGACCCCTGCAAATGCAGGCTCAACAGAAAGCCAAAAAATAACACAAACTTGGAGCAGACGGTTTATAAATTCTTCTAGTTTGAACACTGGAAGGCCCTGATCTTGCACATGTCCCTGCTGAACGTGGCTCACATGAGCAGTTTCCCTAATGGGACGACTTACAAACCTGAAGGTGAACAGAAGGATAGATGCTTACAGGATCGGGGCCGCAAGTGTTACTAGCAACCTCGCTGAAGAAGATTGTTGTTTACAAATACCAGGGCTGAGATATTTTAAGATGCCAAGAGGCATGATCCCCATTAATTTCAGTGGGAGTCAAATTGGAATTAAGAGTTAAAATAGAATTCAGAGAGTGAAAAAGAATGTTTAGCCACAGTTATGTAGTTAGAGGCGAGGACTGTTTCCCAAATCTGGAAGCCTGTCTCTTTTCCTTAAGGAAGGAGCAAGGCCTACCATATATTTTACAGTGCATCACAGCTGTATTTTGTACAACCAGGGTCACCCATAGATGAGCACACCCCCTCAACGACAAGATAGAAATCTGCACCTTAAAAAGAAGAAGAAGAAGAAAAAAAGCCGACGCTCTTTACCTGGCATATAGATGTGCTTGCTCCTGACAAAGTATAGCCTTCTGAGCATGACAAAGTAATGCTCTTATTCACAGTAAACTCATCACCAGAAAGAATTACATTGGTTATATTTGCAGGCATGGGGCATTTTCTGAGGCAACAGGAAATACTCTTAGGAGACCATTGTCCATCTTCTTGACAAGTGCAGGTATCCATTTCTGTTTCCATCATGTAGCCGTCCAGACATCTGCAATGCATCACAATCATTGGATGGCTGTGGTACACGTGTGTACGTTGCCTCAAGGTACAAAACCTACTATGTGGCTCAACAGTCAATGTTTATTTCTTATTAGCGGTGACTATAGTCTTCTGTATCACTTCAGGACAATCTGCTGGGACAGGTTGAGGCATTTTTGTTTCATGGCAGGAGTTTGAACATCCTGGTCTGATCTTGAGTCCATCCCTGGATGCGCCACCCTGCCCCAGCAGCACAAAGTGACCAGGATGGATTCATCCCCCTGATGCTGCATTGTGACTGGCAGAACCTCCATGTGATGTAAAGCCACAGTAGCAATTCCTACAGTTTGGGCAGAGAGGGTATTGGCTGGGTGAAAGGGAGGTGGCCAAGGTGTAACATTCTGGGGATCCCCAGATGCTGGAGCTGACCCTGGGGGCAATGCACAGCCTTCAGGATGCTCTTGCTTGCTCCAGAGAATAGCCAAATCCCAATATTGGGAGATTAAAGTACTTTTGCAAAGATGTAGTTGCTTTACCCCACAGAGTCCTGCAATGAGTGCAATGGGGTTGGAGGATTTGGCCCTCCATATGGTTTGTCTGTATGTATATGTGCAACCCTCCCTCCCCCCCAGTTACGGGTGCTTAAGTGAAAACCCATCCAGCCAAACCCTTAAAAGCAGAGTACTGTTCAGGTACCCTCAGGTCCCATCTGCCCAGCCATCCCTCATTTTAGCCACGTGCTCTGACAGAATCCACCCTGCTGCTAATACAGTTACTTCAGCCTCACAGACACAACACTGGAAATTGTAACACAAATTCTTATGCTGTGCATTCCACACACCTTACATGCATGATGCACTGTGTGTTTGTGGGGAAAGTACGAGGCTGGAGTGAGGAGTTGCTTGAGGTGGGGGAATCTCCAGACTGTGTGTTAACCTCCCCCATGAGGTCTGCTCCACAGCCTTTCGTTAACTGAATGTATTTGCTTTAAAGATCCTGTGTTCATTCCTTGGACATTTCAGGGAGATGTAATTACAGCAGCTTCCTTACCTGTATTGGACTCTACTTCCATAGGTGTGGGCCTCTCCCACAGCCATTGCATTAGGAATGGAAGGTGGGGGTCCACAGGACACCAGCTCACAGCGTGGATACGGCTCACTCCAAACACCCTTCTCCGTACAAGTCAGCTCTGGCCCCCCTTGTAGGACAAAGCCAGTTGCACAGTTATATAGTACTGCATTCTCGTCCACAGAGCTGCGTCCAAGGATAAATGCATTGGGGATGGTTGGTGGGGAGCCACATGAAATCCGCCCGCAGTGCGGAAGAGCAGAGCTCCATTTGCCAGCTGCCTCACAGAAGAGTTCAGAAGGCCCTAGTAGTTTAAAGCCCTCCAGGCACTGAAACTGTGCCCTTTTCCCGCAGTGGAAATCATGCCCAATAACAACCCCATTCTGAATCAGCGGCATGGGACATTCACAGGAGAGGCAAGAGGGGAGGTTTCCACCCCAGGAACCATTGGACAAACATTGCCGCAGGGGATTTCCATGTAACTCATAACCAGGGAAGCACAGGTACTGTGTGTATTCCCCATAGCTGAAGCCTGAACTATTCAGGAACCCATGGGAGATATCTTCGGGGGGTCCGCAATTGACTGGCTCGCAGTATGGCGCCTCTGTATCCCAGGTGCCATTAGCCTGACAGGTAAGTATGGATGCGCCATGCAATATGTAGCCTTCATTGCAGCGATAGTGAATGTCTTTCCCACGGCCATATTCTGATCCAGTAATTACTCCATTGGGAAGAGGTAGTGGCACTGTGCACCTGATGGGTTTACAGACTGGAGGGATCCCACTCCAGGTCCCATTTGCAAGGCAGACTCTACTCCCATCCCCATGTAGCTGGAAGCCTTCACTGCAGCGGTTCTCAGTGCGTTTCTGGAATGTGAACTCATCTCCAGTGACTTGGCCATTTTCCAGAACTGGTGGGTGGCCACAAGAAACAGGGATGCAAATGGGCTCATTCCCATCCCACTTTTGGTTATCCTGGCATGTCCTCTTATCCGAGCCATTTAACTGGTACCCAGGATCACATTCGTAGCGGACCACACTCCCGTAAGTGTAGTTTTCTCCTTTTATATTTCCATTCATCAGTTTGTTAGGGGTGCTACACGATACCACTTTGCAATATGGAGCTGCATTACTCCACTGTCGGTTAGGCAAACACAGCCTTGTGTTGGAACCAATTAGCTTATACCCTGGTTTACAGGCATATTGCACTAAGCTACCTAGTGTATTCTCAGTGAAATGTAAATAGCCATTCTCTAGGGGTGAAAGTACGTCACACTCTATTGATATGCAGGCAGGGGCACTACCATTCCACATCCCATCCTCTTGGCAAGCTAGTATGGGGTTTCCTAACAGTTCATAACCAGAGTAGCACGTGTACATAACTCCTGTTCCATATAAAAAGTTAGTCAATTGTACTGCATTAGTTTCCTTCAAAGGATTTTTTATATCTTTCCCATTACTAGCAACTAACGTGTGGGAAAGAGGAGGGCTCTCGGTAAGATGTTCTCTTTCAAAATGTCCTTCTTCACTTCTAATCTGCACATATTCCCCAAAGTCAATATGGGGAGGCAGGCCACAGTCTGTCGGTAGGCACGCTGGAGTAAAGCTAGACCAGCCCACTTCTTCGCAAGTCTGCATGGAATGCCCGGCCAGCTGGAAACCTGGGATGCAGCTATAGATGATCATGGCGCCGTAGCTGTAGTCTGCGCCTTCCACAAAACCATTCTCAATGGGCCGAGGTGGGTCGCAGCTTATGGATTTGCATGAAGGAACAGCTGCATCCCACTCTCCTGTCTCTAAGCAGCTCAGTACCTTTGGCCCTTTGAGTTGGAATCCTCTGTTGCATGAATACTTAACAGTCTGCCCATAGTGAAAGTTTGTGTACGAATATTTGCCATTCTGAATCTCCTTAGGTTTAGGGCATTCAACAGGCTTGCAAACTGGCTTTCTGCCTAGCCAATGACCATCTTCTCCACAGAAAATAGTCGTATTTCCCAACAATTCATAGCCTGGTTTACAAGTGTACAGTGCTGTGCTGAGGTAAGTCAGTCCTTGCACATCTACAATGCCATTCTGAATTTCTTCAGGCTGGGGGCATTCTACAGGAATACACTCTGGCAATGGAAAGCTCCAGGAGCCATCAGCTTGGCATTGAATTTTAGATTCTCCCTTGAGTAAAAACCCGTCCATGCAGGTGTACCTCACGGTGCTACCAAAATGAAGAGAGGATGCCAAAGGTTCACCAAAGGGAACGTATGGAGGCCCACGGCACAATACAACCTTGCAAACTGGAAAGGAATCATTCCACTGTTGCGATGGCAAACATTTCAGCACTGAAGGACCATGCAAGACATAGCCCTCTTTACAGGAAAACTGTACAACACCTACTTGATGAACCATCTCTTTCAAGACTAGCTGATTTTCAATCAGTGGTGGTTCTGGGCATTTTGTTGGCACACACTTTTGGCTTTGCTTTTTGCTCCATTTCCCAGACTTCTGGCATGTCCAAGAAGCATCTCCCATCAGTTCATAGCCCTCATCACAAAAAAACTCAACCTTGGATCCCACATCAAAGTTTTCTCCTTTGACAGATCCATGCTGGATAGGAGGTGGTTTGCCACAACTGAGAGGAACACAAAAAGTTGGTGAATCACTATGCCACTGACGATTTGCTTGGCAGACTGATACTGAGGTTCCAACAAGCTTGTAGCCAGCATTGCATTGGTAGTGCACTTCATTCTCAAAGAAATGGCCAGTCGTGTTCTGTAAAATGGGTGAAAGAAATGGTAAGTAAGATGGAAAAACTCTTGAGCCTGGCAGATGAATTTTGATTTTGTTAGTCTTTTGCTAACCAGACATAAATCAGACTTGAAGATTGATTGCAAAGAAAGAAATGTATGAAATGAAAAATAGGGGGCAAGTTCTGCCTTGACTTGTACCCCCTGAAGTCAACAGAGTTGCAGTAAATAGAACATTCAATAATTTAAAGCTAGAAAATGTTTTCCTTGCCGTAAATGCAAAAAATTACAAACAAACAAACAAACAAACCCATGTACACAAAAAGAGAGAAGAGCAACAGCAGGTTGGAAGAAGGCAGAGGCGACTTCTACAAATGACCTGGCTCTTTAATTTAACCTTTACTCTCCAGGGATAGAACTGAGATTGCAAGTAAAAACTTCAAAGAAAACTTTATAAGCGCAATGCATACTTACCATGGTAGAAACACAATATTAATGACAATACATGATAATAATTGTACTAGGGGAGCAGTTTCCTTTTTTTCAGCTGTGATAGCCACTCCTGTATAACTGGCCTTCACAACAGAAAGAACACAAGTTTATTTTAATAAGAGTTTATTCCCTTAAGTATTTAAAATGGTTCTAGATCGATTATGCACTCTCCACTTTTTCCTAGTGGAACTGTCTCGCTTTTATCAGCCTTGCTCCCTACAATATGTGGGTGGATCGCACAGAATGTTTTTTTTACCTAATTACATGAGGACCACTATGTCACAATCACAGTTGTGGTAAAAGGCACTTTTGGGTTGCGAGATTTCATTCTTGGAATCTTGATTTCTGAGATGTATCCTTCCTCTTCTTCCTATAGTTTGTTCTTGCACCATCATCAATGGAGAGAGAATGTTTGTTCCCCCTCCAGCCTCAAATCTAATTGAAGCTAGATCTTTAAAATAAAAAAAATTTTGCTCTTACATCTATTCTCATAACCCAGGAAGTTTACCATGAAAACACTTCTTCATACATTGGAGTAGAACATGAGGCGAGCAATAAGAGGAAAGCTGCATTCATTACGCCTTTTAGCTCTGATGAGGTTATTGACTTCTAGTTTTTTTAATTTATTTCAAATGAATGTGATAGTTAGGCCAAATTCTGCCCTCAGTGGGAGCTGTGTACACATCCAAAAGGAAGAATTCATCCCAGAGTTATGTGTTTATTTCAAATCAGATGTTTCCGGTAGCAAGCCCCCCAAAAGCAAGGTTTGTGAGTTAGCTGCAGCACCTGGACAGAACTCTAGGGAGCTGTGCGAATTGGCCCACAGACTGGAGAGGATGAATACACAGCAAGACATTAGGAAAATCAACTGGTAGAGTGCTTTATGAATGTTATAGAAACTCTGAATCTCCTGTATCAGACCCATGCTCATACCAGGAAATTCTGTTCATTGGCTTGTGTTTCTGAGAAGCCTAATTCTGATACAAGGCCACCCCCATCATTCCTTTGCTTATCAAACTGGCTTACAGCTTATTTCAACTTCCATGGGCTACCCAGTGGGAATCTTTCAGACACCCCCATTTTGCCAGCGAAGCAAGCAGCTTAGAAAACCATACCTCAATGAATCCGTTTTCGAGCTTGGGTGGTTCTCCACAAGACACTGGATGGCAGGTAGGTATGTTCCCACTCCAGTCTCCTGTGGCTTCACACGTCCTTTTCTTTTCTCCTTTGATATAGAACCCTTTGTTGCAGCTGTAAGCCACCACTGCTCCAAAACTGTAGTTGGCTCCACTTGCATAGCCATTTTTGATACTTGGCGGCTCCCCACAGCGAACCGGGATGCATTGGATAGTCAAAGGAGACGGAATCCACTGGCCCCCTCTGTTGCACTCAACCTTAGCAGACGTGTTTAGGACAAAGCCTTCCATACACTTGAAGCTCACGGCTGAACCAGCAGGAAACTTTATTTTATTAAGTGATTCCAAGATGGCGTACGACACTGTGGGTGGCCTCTCACAAAAGTCGGCAATACAGCGAGGCATCTTCTTGCCAGCAGGGGGCACCCACTTTCCTTGAGCATTGCAAAACAGCTCAGAGTTGTCCTCCAGGCTGTAGCCATCTGAGCAGTAGTAATAAGCTACATCTCTGAACAACCGATGGGCGCTGTGCGAGGAAGCATGTTCTATATAGGGAGGTTCATCACAGGAAACAGCCAGGCATTGCTGGTGGCCCATGCTCCACTTACCACTGGCTAAGCATTCTACGGTGTCAGGGCCCATTAACGTGTAGCTGTGGATCAGGAAAAGATCAACAACATCTGGAGTCAGACTGACAACTGAAGTCACCAGCCACCCCACTTGCCCTTAAAAACTACAAGCAGAGCTTCCTATAACTGGGAGGGGTCCACTGTAGACAATAGCATGCAACTCTAGTGTGACTGTTTACTGCTTAGATACTACATCAATGGATGGTACAGACAGAGCCACCCTGTCTTTGGGATGGTTTGGGGAAGCTGCTCCATCCCCATGCTTGGGCAGCCCCAAAGGGTATTGATTGCTGGGGGGTCTGGTGCTAGCAGCAGGGGTCAGGCCCACGCTTATCGGTGGTGGCAGGAACAATGGGAAGCAGAGCAACTCAGCCCCATCCTGCTCTGTCATCTCCCAGCTGGGGAACCCTACTTCACTGTGACAGTGGTAGGTGGAATGACCCAGTCCCAGCCTGCTGCATGGCGTGATGTGGCTGAGAGCTCGGCTCGGGGGAGTGGAACAGCCTGGGGTCCAGTTGCTCTGCTCCCTGCCACCATGATGAGTGTGGGAGGACCCCAACCTGCCCAGTAATCCCTCTCCAGGAGAGGGAGCTTGGGGGAAGGGGTGCAATGGGAGCAGGAGGGGAGGAGCAGGGGCAGGAAGGGGGGTTGTTCCAGGCCCAACACCACCTAGGGATGGCCCTGGCTATGGATATGCCTGTTATCTATGGAAAAATAGGTTAGATAGTGTGGCTACCTGGACATACAGCAAGACTTTACCCTTTGGTGAAGCTTTTCCACCATAATCAGAACCACATTTACAATAAACATCAATGTTCCCCACCAAATAGAAACAAATCAAAAACTCCTATGCCGCACAGAGCCTCTTACAACTATAGAGGGAAGAAGAGTTTAAGACTATGAAATTCCACAGGGTACTTGCTATGTCAATCTAATTGACCTATGAAATACTCGGATACTATGGAAATAAGTACCAGTACAAAATCCGGCATTAGTTAGCTAAAAATGTTGTTGTTAATGTGTATATTGTCATTTGGTAATAACGGCGCCATAAGAAACCACCCACATATATTAAAAAACACTTTTAAAATTCAGCATGCCATGTAATTTGCTTCTAATCTTTTTAGAAACATGCAATTTTAATATGTAGTTGGTGAGTAATATAATATTTAGTTAATCAGTCTCTGGGACTGGCTCATAAGCAGCACTTCATGCTGCCAATCGTCTCACTTAAACTGCAGCTGTTTAAACACATGTGTTGTCTGAATTTATTTAAAGTCCTGCATTTTCTGTGTTGAGTTCATACAAAATGAGGATGAATAGCAAACTACTGTGAAAGTCTCTAATGAATCTTTGCAGTTGAGTTGGAAACTGTCTATTTAGATTTTGTTGCACACATCTGTGAAAGTACTCTGAATTGTCTGCACAGACACTGTTGGCTGGGATTCCAGGAAAAACAGCACATACAAGGGCCAAATTTTAATATGATCCATCATTTTATTCATTGCCATACAGGTGACATTTGTTTTCTTCAAATGCTTTTTAGCTGATCTGTTTAAGATACTTGTACTGTCAACAACAAAGCATTTTGAGTCTAAATATTAAAAAAAAGAAATCAAAGGATTTAATGCAATTATATAACACACAATGTTGAAGATTTCAGTGTGGAAGGGGAATGATGGTACATTTATTTCATTCCTTTCATCAAGAAGGAGAACAAAATGCTCTACGAACTTCTAAAGACTTAGCATGATGCTTAACTATATACACTGAGTAACTCTACTGAGTTCAACAGGACTACTCAGAGTATGTGATAGTAAGCATGTATGAGAAAGTCTTTGTGGGACTTTGCACCCTATTCTGGGGTGAAATATGGCATATGTTTACAAATGTACAGAAATACTACAGAGACTGAAAGTGAAGGAGGAAACTGCACAGCTGAAACTGCAGAGAGATGATCATGAAGGCAGAATGTAATTTACCCAAATTAGAATTTGGCTGGGACACCAGGGAATGTTGGCAAGGGTGATGCAAGGATAAACACATTAAAAGACTGTGATGAGCTTTTAGATCTACTGCTGAAACATTTTCTATTTATTTTATTATTTCTCTAGTGAAGAGAGCCAGGGAGCCCTGGGTTTTACAGAATGTCTCCTCTGAAACATGGCACTACTGGCACCACACCACGCCGGGCACTGTTTCCACAGCGACTAGGGGGAAAGGGCTTCCAACTGAATCACCAGTATTACTGATGTCAGCAACCAGATTTCCCTGTTGTGCTCCCATTCCAGTATGTATCCCCTCCAACTTGCCCGTGAAACCTGACAAATGGGCTATTTGTGTCATGCACAAACTTCCACGTTCACCAAAACCGCGAAGCCCCTTGCACTTTCATCTAGTTACAACAACGAGCATTTATAGAACAGCCACGTTCCTAAGAGCGTCAAAGAATAGCAGTAGGGCAAAGCCTTAAAAGAAGTAAGCTGCGGTGCGGCATGACAATTTTTACTCATCAGGGGCTTTATTCTAGTGGCACCGATCTACATACCCTTCCTTACACGTATAAGTGACTGTGTTGCCAAAAGTAAAGTTATTCCCTCTGATCTCAGCATCTTTGATGGCAGGAGGGGACCCACAAGAGACAGTTTTGCAGACTGGTGGTGTGCTGTTCCAGTTCGCCGAAGCTTCACACACAAGTACTGGGGGACCCTGCAGGCTAAGAGAATTAGAGTATTATTAATTTGTATCTACAGTTTGTATGGGGGTGAAGACAGAAGTCTCCTTGGAAATAACTTCTAGCCCCAGTGAAATCATGGGAAAGTTTGGCATTAACATCACTGGGGCCATGATTTTGCCCTCTGTTCACAAAATACACGGCTTTGTCCAGAGCTGCAGGAGACCAGAACTATTAGAGGAGAAAGCTGACAAGAGGCTATTCTGGTCTGCAGCACTCAAATTACACACATAAAATGCCCCCTGAAGCAAATGGAAGTTTTGCCCAACTACGGTCTGGAAGATCAGGCCATCAGTATTTGAATTAAGTGATTTATTTATATGCAGTCATCACAATGCCTGTCTGTAGAAACCAAAACTTGATTTACCCAACAGGCTAAAGGAAATGTTGATGTTTAGATTCATTTTTTCAAAAAGTCATTCATTCCCTCTAGGGTAGGGGTGAGGAACCTTTTTTGGGTTGGGCACTGCACACAAGTGAGAAGCAAAAAAACAACAAAAAAACCTAAAAAACCCCGACTGAGAAGCAGGCGGACATTCTCCACATTCCCCTCATGCACCAGAGCCTAGTCTAGTAGATTTTGTGTCCCCCCTGCTCTGGGGCAGGGTCTGCTGGGAAGCAGTTTTAGGGTGTGAGGTCTGGGTGTGAGGGAGGGAGGGTGCAGGAGTGGGTTGGGGGCTGGTAGGCCTGGGGGGGTGGTAGGGTGCAGGAGTGGAGGGAGGGTGTGGGGTCTGGGCAGGAGGGGGAGCCGCAGGGCTGAAGTGGCACCTCCACAATGATGAGGGGAGCCCTGAGTCTTAGGGGCCGGATCCAGGCAAATCGGGAGTCAGATCTGCT
The DNA here is from genome assembly GCF_052426305.1 of Pelodiscus sinensis. NCBI lineage: Eukaryota > Metazoa > Chordata > Testudines > Trionychidae > Pelodiscus > Pelodiscus sinensis. Next base: position 11,331,243 of record NC_143057.1, read on the forward strand.
GTAGGCTGGAATGGTGACTATGAAAAAGGACAGTGGAGTCCCTCTCCCAAACACCCAGGGAACATGTCCACAAAAAGCCCAATCACTTAGGCTTTATGCGGGAATTAAAAAAAAATCATCCATACTATACAAAATACATTGTTGGAACTGGTATTTTTGAAACAACATTAACTGTGGTTTTCATGTAATACATTTCATATATAAAGGGAGCCATGATCTATATGACATATATTGGCTGCTTGGTGTAATTCTGCAGCTGTAGACAAAGCTTCCATTTATGTTAGTAGGAATTATGCTCAAGTTAGGCATGAAAGATTGAGCCTGTACTATAGCTAGAGGGCATGATTCAACCCTGCCTTGTAGTTTATGTTGTAATCTACACCAACAAACTGAGCACAAAACACTGTGTAAAAACACTACCAAATCAGAATCCTCCATTCTCGTACACCAGTGTTATCATTTCACACCTGTTTGCCCTCATTTGGACAGATACAACTAATTGCACAAGGTGAAAGGCATAGGAAAGTTAAGCTCAGAGTATACTCATATGTCAATATAGGTGTGTGTTTACAACAGATATAGATAAGGATTTTTTAATTTGCATGGTAGGTAATATGATTAAGGCTCTCTCTTTTAATATAATGGGGTTTGTGCATTTTAAATTATTATTATATTAATTATTATTATAAAAAAATCAATCCACACATGTAAAAATGAAAGCACATGCTTAAAATAAATCATTATTGTACTGATTTTATTCATTCATTAGAATGGCTGCATAAGCCACTTTAATGTTCAGAAAGTCCTTTTTCTGCTGGCATTTTAAGATCACTGTAAAATAATAAAAATAATCTTGCATGAACATGAAAAGCTAATTAAGCATACTGCTGCCTTTCCAGTGCAAATCAGAACTTTTAAATATGATTCTGATGTTGGGTTAATTTCCATATGTTTGAAATGTGCTTTATGGCTTGGGGATAAAGAGAAATTAAATATTAATAAGATGACTGATGCTCCATGATCTTCCTACAAGTGTTTGCATTTTGTGTGAAACACAAGAAGTACTTCAAAGATGAAAAAAAAATCTTAAATCCACTATTGTGTTCCTCTGACCATCTATACCAGACATGAATTGGCTATTCCGGCAAGTTTTCACAGCACAAAATGTCTGTGACTTGACTCTACAACTTTTACCTGTATCCATTGTTGCATGCATATGATACAGTAGAAAGGTATGTCATGCCACTGAGTGTGTATTTCCCATTGTTTATGTCCTGTGGGCTAGGACATTTTACTATTTCACAGGAAGGAGGTGCATGATTCCAAGCACCACTAGCAAGGCACAATGTTTCCTTTTCACCCATCAGATTGTATCCTTTGTTACATCTGCATTAAAAGAAGAAAAATCACCATAAATTACACATCTCTTGCCTGTACAGAATTCTCCCAAAGCATCCCTTTCCTCCTGCCCAACCACCCACATTACAAAGTGCACAGGATTAGTGTGACTACAAACATTTAGCTTCACTGGTAAACAGCCAAGTTTCCACCAGCTTTATGCAAAAGAGAACAGTTGTGGTTTCAACTTAAATATTCTCAGAGATCTAAAATGGTTTTATAGGCTCAAGATTTTTATAGGCCCCTCCCCCCTGTAGTTAAGGAAACTCTCCCTCATCCACATCCCACTAAATATCTATGTGATTCCCAGGAGGTCAAATTTTCAAAAGTACCCGGATGATTTAGGAGCCTAAGTCCCATTTACAAAAATAACAGACACATAGGCATCGAAGTCCCATGTTCTTCCAATGAGATTTTGGCTCTGAAGTACTCGGCTCATTTTTCAAAATAGGACACGGACTCCTAAATTGCCAAGTCTCTGTTGGAAAATCGATCCTAGATTGGTTAGGTTTTGCAGGCTCACGCCTGAATAGAAAGCAAAGGACAAAAACACAGAGAGACACTGGGTCTCCTACTTTGTGGATGTGTCCTTAAGTTCCTTCACCCTTCTACTGGCCACTGGACATATCCCATATCCCAGGAGACAGCATGGATGGAATAGTATTTGAGCTAATGCTGAATATTTTATTCAGAATTTGTAGGAACACCAAAGAGATTTCACTAAAAAAGCTGTTTCTCTGGGAAAACAGGAAAAATGTACTTGGGCCCAATTTGTCAAAGGTTCACCAGAAATGTAGATTTTGTATCAAATCTGCAAAGCAAAAGGGGACTATGCCATAATAGTATTAGCGTTTATGTGGTTTTTACAGCATGTACAGTGGATACTACTAAAAACACATTTCCTACTCTGCAGCAACTTCTGTGATTTTTTCTATCCTGGCCAGTCAAAGACCCTCTTAAACTTTTCTTTAACATGATGCCTACAAAATACCTGACAAACATCAGCAGCTAGTGTAATAAGACCACAGCCTATCATGCTGGCTGTACTATTGCATTTTTCCTCTTGCTCTCCCATCTGTCTGTCTGCATCCACCTACTGTCTTTTGACTGAGACTATGGGCACTTTGAGACAGGGCCCTATTTTGTGTTTGAAGTCAGGGTCTGTGAGTTAGGGCTCATAGGGTACGTCTAGACTACCGGGTTTTGTCGACAGAAGTTTTGTCGACAGTATCTGTCGACAAAACTTCCGTCGACAAAGAGCGTCCAGACACATTGAGTTCTGTCGACAAAGCAAGCTGCTTTGTTGACAGAACCCTGTAGTCTAGACGCAACCCTACAGGCAATAACAACTTCTGTCGACAGAACTCTGTCGACAGAAGGTGTTATGCCTCGTAAAATGAGGTATACCAGCGTCGACAAAACTGCTGAGTTCTATCGACGTTATGTCCACTTTTGTCGACAAAACTCAGTAGTCTAGACACACCCATAGGCGCTACCTCAATACATACAAAATAATATTACATCACCTCCCCTTCCTCCCTTGTGCAGGTCAGCCATTCTCTTATTAAATACAGTTGGGCTATGTCTATAATCGTGGCTTCTTGCGCGAGCAATATGCAAATAAGGCTAAGCGTGGAATATCGCCGAGCCTCATTTGCATATCGAATGAGCCACCATTTTTTTCAGACGAGGCTCTACACTGCCCCTTCTTGCGCAAGAAAAACCCTCTTGCGCACTATCGTTCTTCCTGAAAAGTAATAGGTGTAACGGCATTGCGCAAGAGGGTTTTTCTTGAGCAAGAAGGGGCAGTGTAGACACTCCTTCTTGCGCAAGAGCCTCTTCTGAAAAAAATGGTGGCTCATTAGGTATGCAAATGAGGCTCGGCGATATTCCACGCTTAGCCTCATTTGCATATTACTCGCGCAAGAAGCCATGAGTGTAGACATAGCCTTGCTGTTTTTCTCATTTCCTTCCAGACTTTTACTACAGTACTACTCCAAACATAATGAATCTCTTACCTGTATAGCACCTTCTTGCTGTAAGTAAAATTCGAGCCCTCAATGGCACCATTTTCTGGAATAATTGGATTGCCACAGGATACAGCTTTAAAGAGAGAACATCAAAAACAGTTCTTCAGACACCACTGATCCAAGATACAGAGAAAAAATTCCATTTTCTGTGGAAATGCCTACTAGGGATGAGTCCCACTGGCCTTACTCACACAAGTATTTGTAATGAGGACAGAGTCAGGACTTGCCGGAGTGAGGGAAGTAGGGTTTTGCTATAGCTTTATTAGTAAATTATTGGAAACATCTTATTTGCTTTCCTGTCATGCTTTCCCCCTAATTCAGGAACAAGAAGCTGAAAGGGCCTCTTGTCTTCCTATAAGAAAATATCATCCAGGCAAGCAAATGCGTCATTGTCTAAAATAGAACCTTGCTCCATGGTACTGTCCAGATTGTCTGCATCAGCACACTAGTGCTTTGTGAAAGCAGGGGTAATGGCCACAGCACAGGCCAATTTTTGTAGTCAGTAGTTCAGGTACCAGGTCAGAAAAGCACTTTGTTTCTGTTAAGCAAAACACTTACACATGTGCTTACCTTCAAATCCATGCTCTGCTGAGTAACGATGGGATTCATAAGCTATGTAAAGTTAATACATTCTTTGTGCTTTGCTGAATTGGGACCTTAATGTTACAAAATGGCTAATCTGGACACATTATTTCTAAGAGGTAAATTGTTTGTGTCAAGGGCACAATCACTCACTGATGCTGCTGCGAAATCAAAGACATTCTACTTTACTTATTTTATTAATATCACCGTCTACTCTAATATAACAGATGATAGAATTGTATCAGAGGGGTAGCCGTGTTAGTCTGAAGATGCATCTGACGAAGTGGGTCTTTGCCCACGATAGCTTATGCTCCAATACGTCTGTTAGTCTATAAGGTGCCAAAGGACTTCTAGTTGTTTAGACAGAATTGTAGACTGTCTACTCTACTTATTATTTATGCTTTTTGCTTTTTATGTGTTTCTCAGCTTGGATAATGAAACCCAATGATGTCAGTTTCACTTTTGCTTTTAGTTAGCTTCATGTGAAGATTTTAAGCGCTGCAATGTTGAGGGGGGATAAAAGAACCACAGAGCAACATTCATTTGAAGACAGCTGTTTCCAATGGATTTTTTATTCTAATTTTTTCATCAAAATTAATTTGATAATGTCCTTTTATATAACATTTCAGAAAAAGTAGCCAGCCTTCTTAGAGACCTGCTTTTAGGTCCAGTTGAAAATGTGACAGCATAGGAGGACTGCTACACAGATGGTTTGCATTGCTTGAGAGAGCCCTTAGATCAGTGGTCTACAACCTTTTTAAGCACTAGATCACTTTTTGAATTTAAGTGCAATTCAAGATCTACCTCAAACCCAAATCCTCTTGCCCCACCTCCTTTGTGCCCCTTTTCCAAGGCTCTGCCCCTGCTCGCTCCCTCCCCCACTTTCACCAGGCTGGGGCAGCGGGTTGGAGTGCAGGCTCTAGTATTGGATTAAGGCAGTGGTCACCAGCCAGTAGATCGGGATCTACTGGTAGATCTTGGAGCCTCTGACAGGTGATCCTGACTGGTTTGGCCAGGAAGCTCTCAAGTGCTGGCGCATCAGTTGCCTCTCCACCCACTGTCTTGCTGCTTCTGCCTTCTGCTTGCTGCGCAGCGTGTTGGAGGGAGAAGAGGGGCGGCTGATGTCAGGGTGTCCCTCCTCCCCCCACTCCTGTACCCCATCTCCACAGAGAGAAGGGGATGGAGGGAGTTTGGCAATGCAAATCTCTGTCACTCACACACACTGTGTGTGTGTCTGTCATTCTCAGAAACACTCACCATCTTTCCCTCTCATCTCCTGACCCAACAAGTAACCCATGGGGGAGAGGGGGAGTTGCTACTTTTACTGCTTGCAAAGTGGGTTAGTTTTAGTTTTTGACTGGTCTGTGCATTTCACAACTTTCATTTCTCTCTTATGCTTAGATTTAATTCTTTAACTACTAAAATGCCTAACCCGTCCTGTCTGGAGGAATTATCCCTATGGCTGGTTCTGCTCCTGGAGCACAATTATGGTTTTGTTTTATCAGTAATAGGGATGCGTCAGTGAGAACTGGCCTCCAGATGACTGAAGGCCTTCTCAGTCACTGCCAGCTGGCACTTTCTGGTCACTTTTTGGCCACCCTGGAGATAAAGTCTCTGCACATAAAGCTCCTTGTTTCCCCTTCCTTTTTTTCCCTTCCCCCCTCTCCTTTATCCCCTATTTATTTTGGGTCTGCACATCCTAAATTCAAAACTCTGGTCATCTGAAGAAGTGGGCTGTGCCCTTGAAAGCTCATGATACCATTCCATGTTTTGTTAGTCTATAAAGTGCTACTAGACCATTTGTTGTTTTTTTCTAGTGAGCCATCCATTTCTATATGGATGAATCATCCCCATTCTTTCTTTTCCTGCACTGTGCTGTCCCACCAATTGTCCAGTTTTCTTTTATGTTGCACACCACAGTTGTCCCCAAGAGCAATACCTTCACAATAGGGTATCAGGTGGCTCCATTCTCCAGACTGCAAACACGTGACTCTAGTTGCTCCGATCAACTGGAAACCTTCTTTGCAGGAGAAAATAACTTCACCACCCACACTGTAATTATTGCCATAAGAATGCCCATGTTCTGGATTTCCTGTTTTTTTGCATTTTACTGGTTCTGTAAAAGCAGACACACCATGGCAGGCAGTGCAGCATCACCAAAGAAAAACAGTTGCAAACAAGGGTAATGACATCTATCTTGACATTTTGCGAAAATCAGATGTAAAAGAAGGGGGAGAGAGAGAAGAGGGGAAGGCCCTGTATGTATATTTTAAGAGTCTCCTCAGCTTTTCTTTGTTCCTGATGTAAACTGGGTCCATTATAAGCTTATGCAAGTGAACTAACTTCAGTGCAGTGGAGCCCTCTTGCATTGGGACTAAACTGGTATCGTTAACCAGCTCCAATCTCACTTTCCCCCTTCATAGGAGGCAGTGTGGTCCCGGAATATAGGGCACTGGACTGGGACTCAGGTGAACTGTTTCCAAATTTAGCATCGTACTGGCATTTGACCCAGCAATTTATTTAGGTCAAAATTTTCAAACTTCAGTGCCTAAAATTAGGGTACCCATCTATATTTAGGCACCTACATTTTATGTATTTCTTTGTGCATTTGAAAGCACAGGTCTAGTCTGAAGAGTCACACTATAAAAATTTCAGAGGGGTAGCCGAGTTAGTCTGAAACAGGAAAAACTTGAAAAACAACAAATAGTCTCGTAGCACTTTAAAGACCAACAAAACATGTAGATAGTATCATGAGAACCGGATTGTACCCACAAAAGCTCATGATACCATCTACATATTTTGTTAGTCTTTAAAGTGCTACCAGACTATAAAAATTGGCAGTTGGATCCAAGTTGACTATCTCATGATTTTAAAGCAAATGTGCTTAGGCTGCAAGAAAAAAGTGTGTTATTTGTTTACCCACCATCCCATACCACAAAGAAGTAGTTAATCGACACAGGGAGATTAACCTTTCACATCCCCAGGTAGTTGAAAATTTTATTTCATTACCTTCACATTTTTTGCCATCACCCGTATGAGGAGGGATGCAAGTACATACATAGGATCCATTTGTATTAAGACAAGAAGCATGCTCATCACAATCTGATCCAACAGCGCATTCATCGACATCTGCAAAAATAAATGTCCTGAAATGTACATCGCTTTCAATTTACATTTCAGAATGTTTGGCAGAATCATTTAAAATGGCATCATTAAAAACCCACCATTATCTCAGTGACCTCTCTGATGCACTATAACAGTAGAAATAAAAATTGCATACATATTATTTATTATTCTAATAGTTAATTTTTTGTAAAATGAAAGATGGCAAACAGGTGGAGAAACTAGAAAGTCTGTTACTCCACACTCGGGCAATACTCCCATCAAATCCAAGAAATGTCCTCTTATGCTAATTACTTTTTTCCAGGAAGGCAAATGAATAGATAATGTAAGTTCATACTGAGAAGGGGGTATTCTCAAGTTATTTGAGCAAACGGCTGGGATAGAAGTGAAGACTATTTTACTCCGTGAATTTAACTTCCAAAATAACTATTTCGAAATAGCACGTCCACACTACAGAGAAGCCTCGAAATTAGTCCAAGCCAGGCTCCCCTACTGTGAACATCCACACTGCTGCTATTTCAAAATAGGCATTATTCCTTGTGAAATGAGGGTTTATTATTCTGGAATAAGAAACCTGTTTCAAAATAATTTCGAAACAGGCTTGCTGTGTGGACGCTCACCTTGTTATTTTGAAATAATGAGAATAATTCACATTACTTTGAAATAACGCTATAGTGTAGAGGTGCCCTCCAAGATCTACTCTACCCCCTCTTCAAGTCTTAAGCGTTCTCATCTGTAAAGTGGAGGACATTACTGCTTAGCCCAGAAGGTAAGCACTTTGACCACAAAACACAGAGGGTGCATCTAGACTGGCAAGATTTTGCGCGTGTGCAAAAACTTGCCAGCTGTCTACACTGTCCGCTTGAATTCGCGCAAGAGCACTGACTTTGTAATGTACAAAATCAGTGCTTCTTGCACAAATACTTTTTCGCTCCCGCTCGGGAAAAAGCCCTCTTGCGCAAGAGGGCCAGTGTAGACAGGGAAGAACTGTTTTGCGCAAAAAAGCCCCGATGGCTAAAATGGAGATCGGGGCTTTCTTGCGCAAAATCACGTCTAGACTGGCCATGGATGCTTTTGCGCAAAAGCACTTTTTGCGCAAAAGCATCCATGCCAATCTAGACGCGCTTTTGCAGAAATACTTTTAACGGAAAAACTTTTCCGCTAAAAGTATTTCTGCAAAATCATGCCAGTCTAGACGTAGCCAGAAAGAATCCTTCCTGTGTTGAATAGACTGTTACCGCATGAGAAGCCTACTAAGATGTTGGAGTTACTGTCTGATATTGGAAAGGTTAAAATGAGATAGACATGTATAATGATTATTAATTATGTAAATGATGATAGTGTCTAAGAATCTCTATCAAAGATCTAGGTCTCCCATAATGCTAGGTACTGTACCAACAATCTAACAAAAGAGACAGGCTCTGTCCCAGTTTGTTTCATTTCATATTATAAGCACTGACTTCCTACCATGGAGTAGCACACTTGGTATGTATACAATGAGTTACATATTGCAGGGGATGGTTCAAAACGATCTTCTTGAAAAATCCGTAGCATCAGGGATTAGTCTTTACATAAACCAGACTGTTTTGGAGCAAGACAATTCTTCATTAAAAAGTACTCGACAGAACAGATGTTACATGGGCTCCATAAATGTAAACACATTGCTGTGATTATTGTGAGCAAAGCATTTATCCAAATCCCTGCAAACAGCACAACAAAACTGGAGTAACTGGGCAACAAATGAACACACCCAAGAAGGGCTGTCTACTCCTGAGGAGTGTGTTCCTATTCTTAACCATTTAACCAAACAATCCAATGCAAACAATAATTCTGTACAGAAAAGGCTTTTCACACTGTTGACGGCGATGAAAAATGTTAAAAGATAAAACACGAGGAGGCTAATTCCCTATTGACTTGCATGAACTGTCACCAGCTTACACCCATTTCAAGAGAGTGCAAAGTGACTATAAAATGCTATGAAATAAGAATGGTTGGGACTGAGCCTCCATTGCTCTCCACTGTGTGCAGTTATTTACACTGCAGCAAAGGGCATGCAAATTGTTACCATTCTGATCTTGTTGCATTTTACATCCACTGTAAACTGGCATTAATGACCGCATAAGGTGCAGGCAGGAGTGGCTCAAGGAGAGCTGTCGGCAACTGGTGCCCTAGGCGGAATGCGCAATCGGCGCCCCGCCTCCATAGCCCTCAATGGCGTGACATCATCATTGGGTGCCGTGTTAAACCATCACCCTAAGCAACTGCCGAGGTTGCCTACATCCACAGGCAGCCCCTGGGTGCAGGGCATGAGGAATCAGGCACACCGTGTTTCCCACTCAAAGCACTCTCAGTTTTTATAGGTGTAAATGACTACACAACATGGTAGGCTGTGGACACTCAGACCCCTGGCATGTAGTGCAAGGTCTTGGTTTTTAAGAGTCTATGACTTCAGCTCCCAGTCCTCCAGAAATTGTGCAGCTTGGTGGGGCCCACATATGGTGAACTTTAGGACCAGTTATAAAATGGACCTGTTTTCACAAGCTTTTTCTGACAGAGAGAGAGAACAGTGAGTGGGTAGAACAACAGAAGGGCTGCGATCAGTTCTGAGGTTATAATGGAGTTTGTTGGAGGCCATGTTATGTTATAAACTTTATAAAGGGAACTTATGCTGGATTGGAAGATCTTTGGCTTTGCTTTTAAAATAGACATCATGTTTTTTTGATGACTTAATGAGCCTAGAGTGTGAGATTAACTTATACAAGTTCAAATACACATAAATCAAATGCAAATCACAGTGTGCCCTATCCAGCAAGTCTTACTCATGTCAAAGTCCCAGTGGAGTCAACTGGAGTTTTGAGAGAGGAAGGGGAGCAGGATTTAGCCTGTAACATCAATAATGCGGCCACGCAAGTGATGTATCTCACCCAGGCAAGATGGAGAGATGCCATTCCAGCTTCCATTGTCAGTGCAGAACATCCTTGAATCTCCCAACAAATAATAGCCATTATTGCACTGGTAAGTAACTGTGCTGCCCGCAAAGAAGTCCTCTGCAGAATAAAAGCCATTTTCTAGAGGTGGAGGCACTCCACAGCTGATTCCTGCACACCATAGGCAAGAAGAGTAAAAACCCATTAGCTGATCAGACACAGTCCGTGAATCACGTCTTGGCACCAGTGCAGTTAAGACAGAAATCCCGAAGAAATCACAGAGCCAAATTCATGTGTGACATAGCACCACTGAGGTAAGAGAAATGGTATCGAAGATGATTTTGGTTCTAGTTTTTACTGTGTCTGTCAGCGAACAGTTAGGATTTTCTAGTGGCGGGCAGTAAATAAGAAATGCGCAGTGAAAACTGCAGTGCAAGACCCTCTGAGGATTAATGTGTGCATGTGTCTAGAACAGTGTTTCTTAAACTTTTTAAGACCGAGGAACACCAAACAATAATTTTTTTTATGAGGAACACCAAGGATTTTTTGTTGAGAAAAAAAGGGGGGGAACGGGGAAAGTTATTGACCAAAGAAAAAAAAAAGGGTCGGGGGGAAAGTTATTGAGAAAAAAAAGGTCACCTGCCCCTTTAAGGGTGGCCAGTTTGAATTCTGTTTTTCTCGGAGGCACACCGGTGTGCCACAGAACACAGTTTAAGAAACACTGGACTAGAATGTTCATACAGGCAAAGGGCTGACAGCCTAGAGATTTAATCTTCTTTGAGTCCACAGGCTTAAATTCAGCACCACCAGCAAAAAGGCACGCTCCTCCACACATCCTTTGTCATCATGCTTCAACTCTGGTGCACAGGGGACATATCTAGAAGTGAAAAGGAATTTCACGCTCTATGCCAGAGGCTGCCAGCAAGGTTGCTTCAGGTATGGGGATGGTTTTTTTTACCTAATTTAATTATCTGCTCTGCCACAGACTGTGAGACCTTGGACAAATCATTTAGTGGCCAGACTGTAATGGGAGTTAAAATATGTTTAAAAGTCTGGCCAATAGTCTGTGACTCAGATCCCCACCTGTAAAATGGCACAAAAGCAAATCCCTACTTCACAAGGATGTTGTGAGGTGCTTAATAGCATGGTAACAGAGGCCATATAACAGACATAGTTAAATAGGATTACTATCAATTTCATGCAGGACAATACCAAAGAGAAATGTCAGGGGTAAAAGGACATTAGCCTTTGACAGCACTAAGGAAGGAACGACTTCCAGTGGATCAAGCTAATAGTAATAACCCAGCTCTCATAGAGCCCGATTCAAAGCTTTTTGACCCTTATGGACTCCAACAACCTTTGGATCAAGCCTATATTGTGCTTTTCATCCAGAGATCTCTACGTGCTTTACAAAAGGAAGGAATATAATTATTCCCATTTTACAGATGGGGTAAATCGAGGTCACACTGCAAGTCAGCGACAGGGCTGGGAAACAAACCCACTCTGCTGAGTGCTAGTCCACACCACCACCTCCACAAATATTATGAAATCAGATGTCAGCAGGAGCAGAGCTTTGTCAAATGGCTGCCTCAGTCTCATCAATACTGGGGAAAAAAGTCAGATATAGTTGATTTTTAAGCTTTTTCTTTCCCTAAAATTTGTGTATGATCTAAGGGGCAAGACCTGGAAGGCTATGAAGTGTTGGATAAATCATCCATTCTCAGAAGTCCTTGTTTTAATTCCATCCAAACAAAAGTCAAGATTTCCTAAACATGGCCTGTGACTGACAGCGTAACAACAATCTGTTTGCTAACACAATCCACTCACTTTCACAGCGGGGAAGAGGGCGAGTCCACTGTCCCAAGTTTAGACAGTGCTGGACAGAGTTCCCCACTATTTGGAAGCCTGGATCACAGGAAAGTCTCACTTTTGACCCTGGCTTTAAATCAGTCGACGAGGCCCGCAGATGAGGTATGGATCTTTCTAAGGACTGGCAATCTGAGGACAAAACACACACACACAGCAGAGTAAGCCTGGAAACATAGCACATGTGTTTGTTATTTAAATATCTGTGATGCTGAGTGTCCTTATCTGGGAGTGAAATCAATGGAAAGTATTTTACGATAAAATGCATATATTGTACTCAAATTCAAAGAGCTTCACTACATCCACATATATGAACTAAAAGATATTTCCAAGCAAAAGGAGGAAACAAAACTGTACCATAATTTACTCAAACAACTGTGAGCGTGAATGAGTGGAAAAATCCTCCCTTTGATCCAAATTCATGATTTATCAGTCTTTCAACATCTCAATAGAGGAAGCCATAAATCTCTATTAAGATTCCAATGAACTTTTGTTACAAAACACTGGAATTTTAGGAATGAATTCTGAATGTTCCAACTATTAAATTATCAAAATAATTTATTCAAGGCTAGTATGACCCGGGCCACATTAGAGTACATTCAACCTTATAAGCAGTATTACTGTGTTATTACGTGGAGCAAAAACACTTCTAGGAGATAAAGTTCTAACCAGCACAAAATATGCTCCCGTAATCTATCTTCACTCTTCCAACAACCCCCGGCAGGAAATCTGGCCAAGCCAATACATTTCCTTTTCGCAGTTCTTCTGGACAGGAGGTAGCCAGGGATTTTACCTAAGGTTCAAAACACATGGTTAGAGAGAATTTGCTGACAGACGGAAAAGAATGCAGACAAAAATTTCCTCTCACATTTGCAGTACTGAATCTAAAATCGGAATCATAGACCATTGAGGTAATGAGAGTCAAGTTAAAATTTGCTGTTGGGACCTGTGCATGCCTGGTAAATGTTGGACAGAGAACTGATTTATTTCTGGCATCTTTTCTTTTTTTAATAAAATTGTAAATACAGTGTCTGAGAGGGGTAACCACATTAGTCTGTAACCAGAGGTGAACGTAAGGGCAGCCTTTGGTGGAGAAAGAACAGGTTAGGAATTATTTAGAAAAGTTAAACACACAAATCCATGGGTCCGGATTTAATGCATCGGAGGGTACTGAGGGAGTTGGCAAGAGTCATTGCAGAGCCATTGGCCATTATCTTTGAAAATTCATGAAGATCGAGAGATCCCGGATGATTGGAAAAAGGCAAATGTAGTGCTCATCTTTAAAAAAGGGAAGAAGGACAATCTAGGGAACTACAGACCAGTCAGCCTTACGTCAGTCCCTGGAAAAATCATGGAGGGGATCCTAAAGGAATTCATTTTAAAGCAGTGGGAAGAGGGGAAAGTGATCAGGAATTGTCAACATGGATTCACCAAGGGCCAGTCATGCCTAACCAATCTGATTAGCTTCTATGTTGAGGTAACTGGCTCTGTGGATATGGGGAAGCCAGTGGATATGATATACCTTGACTTTAGCAAAGCTTTTGATCCGATCTCTCACAATATTCTTCCCAGGAAGTTAAGGAGGTAATAGCAGCCTTCAACTTCCTGAAGGAGGTTCCAAAGAGGATGACGAGAGGCTGTGCTCAGTGACGAATGGCTGAATAAGGAGCAATGGTCTCAAGTTGCAGTGCGGGAGGTCTAGGTTGGATATTAGGAAAAACTATTTCCCTAGGAGGGTGGTGAAGCATTCGAATGGGTTACCTAGGGAGATGGTAGAATCTCCATCCCTAGAGGTTTTTAAGTCCCAGCTTGACAAAGCCCTGGCTGGATTGATTTAGTTGGGATTGGTCCTGCTTTGGGTAGGAGGCTGGACTTGATGACCTCCTGAGGTCTCTTCCAGCTCTATGATTCTATGATTCTAAAGGGGTGCACAGCTCCAAGCAAGAACTGGCTGAGCTAGGGAAAAAGCCAGGAGGGAGCTATTTAAAGCTATTTAAAGATCTGACAGGCACCTGAGTTGCAATAGGACAGACCTGTAAGAAATGTAAGTTCCCATCACCATATCTATAACTTTAAAAACAATGGTCCTAGTGTGCTGACTCCATCATCTTGGAGGAGAGGCTGCTGGTTGTGTTATATACACAGATTTTTAACTCTCTTTAAACTTGAGGGTATTTATGGACTTTCTAAAACAATACATAAAACTGGGGATGATCAGACAATAGAATAAAGAAAGTGGAACGTAAGGTCTCAGAATCAGCCTTGACCAATTTCACTGTGGTTCACAGGAAACAAAATTAAATTAGTTCTTGGAATAACTGCAAAGGCCCTATTCAATATCTTAATGCTCTCCCTTGCTGGCCTAAGACAGAAGCATTGCTGTCAGCCAAGAAGCTGTTTAAATTGATAAATGCCGTACTAGAGACAAATGTGCAGTAAAAGAAGATTAAGGGTTTTCATCCCTCTAATATGCAGGGCAGAAGTACTCCTCTGCAGGAAGATGGTAATTTATTTAAGAAAACATGTTGATATTGGAATTTGTGCATTCCATGACTGTGCTGAAGAGCAACTCTAGTAATTCCCTGATGAAAAAAGGATGGTTTTTATGGCTACAACTAAAGTTGGATTGAAAAATGTGCAGAATAAGGAAGAACAGCCCAAGGAGGAAGGTGTTAATGTGGCTTTAATCCCCTCTCTCATTGTACAGTGATGGACTGGGAGGGGACTGGCCTGGTTAGAAGACGAGACAAGATAGTCTGATGGGCTATTTCCTGCTGGATGGAAAATAAAAAGTGAGTGTGTCCTGTTTCTGAAGGAAAAGTGTCTGCACCACCAACACACATCTCAGCATCTTGTTGGCAGCCTGAGGGAAGAGGGCAGGTATTCACTGATTATGGTGACCAAACTATTCTCACCCCCACCTTTGGTCTGATTTACACTGAAGTATAAAAGATTGAACAACTGCATGGATCTGGTGCAATGAACAGGCATCAGCTGCTGGACCTGTTTTTACTGAAGCACCTTCAAACAATTCCTTCGCTGAAGCAGGAACTGCTGCAGTTGGTCCAGGCTGGGGAGTGAATCTGTTCTGGAACCATTTGGAATTTGAGGGGAAATCATCACCTTAATGCGGATCAAAGATGAGAAGATCTTGAACGGGGAAGGGACGAGTGGAAGGGAACTTTGCACTGACTGATGTACGAGACCTTCATTTTACACTGCTGTCAGGTCAACATCTTGTATGAGCATTAACCTGATCGAAGAACAAACCAAACCAAAAAACCCCAACCCAGGCTCCAGCAAAAATGAAAGAGCTCTGGGTTGGAGCTGAAGAAGATGGACGTGTCAATAGAGTACACATAAAGAAGTATTTAAAAAGTGTTCATTTAGCCTCTCTTTTATTCAATTGGCAACAGATTCCATACAACATTACTCTGTCTTGTTTCATGGAGGCTTGTCGGAAGAAAAGTCTTACCAAATAAGCTCAGAGGGCTAAGGCTCTAGTGTATAAAATAACTCTGAAACAAACAGACAATGAAGATGATTTACTATTTCAAGCTCTAATAACAAAAGAGGTAAAAAGTTTATGGGAAGTTTACTTGGCTAGTTTTCCTGTTGTGGCCTCACATCTGTTTTTTAGCACTAAGACCATGGATTATGGTGCATACCATAATTGAAGGGTAGGATTTTCATAAGCACTTTTCATTGGCTGAACTCTGCCCCTGCTGAAGTCAGTGTGGGGGGCAAGTTTTGCATTCCTGTCACTGGGACTGGAGTCAGGCCAGAGCTGAGAGTACTTTTGGAAATCCCATTTGTATGGCGTAGCAGTGAAGACTTCAAGCACAGGAAATGAGCATTTCTTTGCACTCACATCCACATTACTGCAATGCACCCAAATCCCTGTGATTTGAGATGAGAATGCAACCGTTGGCAGCACACAAAGTGCAAAAAAATTTATGGCAGAACTTGTGGGTAACGCTGAACAAAGGAAAACATTAGAAAGTCACCAGCAGAAATAAACACCCCATCAGAATAGGGACAGTGAGACACTGGAGTAAAAGATTGATTTTTTTTTTTAGCTCCTGTACCTCTTAAAAACTTATTACAGGTTGAACCTCTTTAATATGGCATTCTCTGGTCTGACAATACCCATGATCTGGCATGATTTTAGTTATCCAGATGATCAATTATCATGGGTGTGGCCAAGTTTCCCCGCAGTCCCAAACAGTTTGTTTGCAGCCACCAGTCCTGGCTCTCAGTGTTCTGTGCTGTTATTTAGCTCGAATTTACCTCTCCATGTCTTCTAAGAGCCCAGTAAGCAGTGGAAGTGCTGGTAATGATGCTAGATAATACCGACCTCCTGTTGAGAAAATCTAAAAAATCAAAATCTGACGAAGAGCAGGTGCTTGTTTTCTTCTGAGGGGAAAAACATCCAGAGATGTATTTATACCTGTGGGTCCCAGCTCATATCAAGCATTGATCCTTTGACTGTATCTCCCGATAGCAGGATCAACATTTCTGAACCTCAGGGCTTAAACTCAGGCACCAAAATCCATATTTTTGGTACCTAAATAAAAGTGGCCTGATTGTTAGAGCTCCTGAGCTTTTACAGCTGCCATTCTGCACAGCTTAAGGTTTTCCATAGAGCCTAGCACTGTAGTATCTTAGACTTGGATCATGTGCTGAAGTTAATGGGAGTTTTGTCAATGACATAAGTAGAAGTAGAATCAAGCCCTTAGTGATTCCCATGTAAATGTGACCAACAGAGCACATTCTCTTGAAGATTTCATGGTTTCCTCCCTTCTCTGGTAGAGAGGACTCTACTATGGTTACAATACACTTTGTTTATGCTTTCGCCTTCCCTTTCTCTCTCCTCCACAGTTACTGAAGACCTGCTCTGCTAAAATCTTCAATTTTTAATTGTATACTATATACACTGATATACAGCTATAAAAATATCACCTCAACACAGGGCAAGTTAGATTCCCATTAACTTTAGTGGGTGCTGGATCATGCCCATTAGGCAAAAATGTTTTAAAACTATTTTAAAGTTTTGATTCTTTTGGATTCCAAACTACTAAGTAAATATTCACCTCCTGTGGGGACAGGACTCGTTCCCAGATGTTCAGCTGGCTAAGAGAGCCCACAAAAGATTCTGCTGGATTGAATCCTTCTCCTCTCTGGTCTTGCTCTTGTCCAAGTATTAGGGCTCCACCACCTAAGCACAAAGAAAAATGAAGATGTTACTGCTCTGGCAATCACTGTTATCGACCGTATAGTGGTTGAGGCTAGTAAACACTTTATAGTGAAAACTGTCAAATACCCAAAGAACCCACAAAAATCGGCCACCCAGTAGCAGTGATGTTTAAAGGTTAAACTAACCTCTACTGGAAACTGAGGATACTTTTAAGCAGTTGTTTAAGAAAAACCTTTTCCTCTTAGCGGCTACCCTTAAACTAGGTTTTACTGTGAAGCCTATGGCAGAACAATTAAGGGAATTATGAACTGGCATAACAGATTGCACAGTAACAGCTGGTTAACTGTTGCTTTAAATTATGCCTTATCAGAGTGTCAAAATTATACTAAGCATTAAAATACCACGTAGAAAAAAGGAGCACCTTGATTCCCAACAACAGAACCACATATTAACATTTAATAGCAAAAACTAATGCCCCCCACAAGTTAATTCTGTTATACCTCATCAAATATTAGCACTAATATTGAAGAGCAGTTTGTAGGTAGCACTACATGGGCATGCGAGTGACGACAGAGGTGCCAGATTCCTTCCTTCCTTGTACCCAGGTTTTAGAAACACAGCATAGTTGGGAATAGAGGGAGGAGGCACAGAACCCTAAGGGAGCTTCACTACTTAAAACAGAAGCCATGCTACGTTTCGAAGAAGACTGTTCTAAAATGGAATATTCATTCTGTGGGTGGTGAAGTTAAAAGATGTTAAATGATCAGTGCTTATCGCTGGAAAGCCCGGAGCTGCCACTGCTCTGAATGGGACACACCACAAATACTGTGTGTCATGCAACCTGTTAAGTGTCTCCCATTTTCAAGACGGTAGTTAAGGACTTGATCATCCTCCTCTTGCAATCCTGGGGAGTTTTGCCACTGATATCAGTAGGGAAGGAGTCAGGGCCTAACAATAAACAAATCCTAATTTCTTCCTCAAATCAAAGGAAATAATGAAAGAAGTGGACATAGAACAGTTGTGTCATTCATATTTTAACGCAGTGTTTCTCAACCAGTGGTATGAGAAGTCTGGGGGGTATGTCAACACAACTGAAATTTGGAGAACACTGAATTTTTGTTTTAAGTTTTACAGCACTTTATTATTTTTGTACCTTTCACACACAAAAATTTCACCGCCTGCCCGACTACAATTAAGTTGTTTAAAGAAATGTGTTGCAATGACAGAAAAAAAATTTATGTGTCTGAAAACTATAGGTACTGGGGGTATTTATAATTTTTTTTGTGAAAAAGGGGTACTTTATATAAAAAAAGTTGAGAAACACTGTTCTAGCGAATGTAAAACATGCCACACACCGTTAGTAAAGGTACTACTGAAACTTCAAATAGGGTGAGAAAAAAGTCTCTAAGTACATGCTTCCAAACCAAAATCACTCCTGAGTTTAACACCGGGAGTAATTTTCACTAAAACATTCTCTAATCAGTTTAGCATACATTTCTTCTATAAGTAGGATTCTGCCACGCTTACGCGGCCTGTATTCCCACTGGCTGTATGGATTAAGATACAGTAAACTTCCGATAAGCCGGCACCTTTGGGACCCAGGGGGTGCCGGATTATCAGATATGCCAGAGTATTGGAAGGGGAGGTATGAGGGGTCTGGGCTGGGGTGGGATGCCACCCCAGACCCCTCATAGCCCCCCCTTCCGATAGTCCAGCTCTGCCCCAGGCATCCCCGATTCAGCCGCTGCTCGTCAGTTTCAGCAGCGGCTGAATCGGGGATGCCTGGGGCAGAGCAGCTGGGGTGCTGCCGGGTTGGTCCAGTAGCACCACCCCTCGGCACTGCAAGGCCAACCTGGCAGCACCCCCGCTGCTCTTGGGGACTTCTGGGACAGAGCAGCCGGGGTGCTACCGGGTTGATCCTGTAGCGCCACCCCTTGGTGTTGCGGGACCAACCCGGCAGCACTCCAGCTGCTCTGCCCTAGGCGTCCCCAAGAGCAGCTGGGGTGCTGCCGGGTTGGTCCCGCAGCTCCAACGGGCGCCGCTACAGGACCAACCTGGCAACACCCCAGCTGCTCTGCCCTAGGCGTCCCCAAGAGCAGCTGGGGTGCTGCCGGGTTGGTCCCGCAGCTCCAACGGGCGCCGCTACAGGACCAACCTGGCAACACCCCAGCTGCTCTGCCCTCGGCTTCCTCGATTCAGCTGCTGGTCAGTTTCAGCAGTGGCTGAATCGGAGAAGCCGGGCGCAGAGCAGCTCCAATTGTCCGGCTGCCCGGAGCACTTCCGGGTTCCCAATGGTGCTGGACCATCAGGAGTGCCAGAGCATTGGATGCCGGACCAATGGAGTTTTACTGTACTACCCAGCCTGAAGAAGAATGAACAAATTCGGTTCTATATAAATGCTGAACATGTTAAACATAGAAATAAATAGAGCCTCCAATGCCTCACAAGACCTATACTAATAAGAGAAAAGCACCAACAGAGCACAACAAATGTTAACAAGATATACCAGGGATTTTTGATCCTACAGATAGACCATTGCCTCCATCAGACAACTTCCCATCAATATACACATTCCAGGCTCCATCTGTATATGTCCAGGTGACTGCAATGTGATGCCAGTTGCCATCATTCACAGAGGGACAATCTGTGATCCTCTCTTTCCCATTCACATAAAGAACCCAGCTGCATAAAAAACAGATACCAAGGCACATTCACATTCTGAAGTTTAATAAATGTAACATTCTCTTCCAAGAAAATAACAATTTCTTCCTGCTTGCTACTCCCTACACACAAAAAGTAATTTACTGAAGGAGGTTAAGTTTCTCCAGCTCACACAGGAAGTCCCTACTATCATGTTGGAGCCCAGAGAGAAGATCTGGGAATCATCAGGATCAGACAGGGAAATAAGGGGGAAGTTCCACATGTTAAGCTCTGTAAATACTACCAAACAAATGAGTTTCAGCCATGTTTTTCAGTGGATTCTTAAAATTGAGTTGTTCTTGGTATCCCACAGCCCACTGGCCACAGGGTCACAACAATCAATGTGCCTATCTGTAAACTCCCTTTTATTGTAAATGCATCTTTTTTATTCTGTGTAAAAAAGAAAAGACTAGGAAGAAATATTCTGTCTTCTGAGCATTGCTACTTTGTTGCAGACACCAATGGCAAAAAGTAGGTTTGGAATTACAGGGAGAAATCAGTAAGAAAGAGCAACTCCAGGTACACAGTTTTGATCCAGATTCAGCTATGAACTCTCCCAAAGACAGGACTCATTGGAATTTAGCATTTTAGTTTAGACTCCTCTCTATCAATTAAAACCCAGTTATAATCTAGGAAGAAAGATTATACTATTACTGGTTGATTTACCCATTGTAATCTGTTAGCAGAAATGCATTGTCACTTCCATTCTCCACGGCATAGGAAATTGGAGTCCCATAATTAGTAGCATCAGTTGATTTCATCCAGAATGCACAGGTGATGTCACCGAGTGATGGGAGAATATTGTCAAGCATGACATAGCCATAGATACCAGAAACTTCAAAATCCAGATTAAAACTAGAGGACTGTTCTGCAGAAAACAAGAACATTTTTTCAGATCTACATTCTTGCAAACGTATCAGCAAATTAAATGAAGCTTCATCAACTGCAATAAAATTAAACAGAACCAGGCTAAAATATTTGCTTTCAACTGGACTGAACTAGAAATATTTTATTTCTAGTCTACAAGGTGTTCACGTGGAACCTTCAATATCTAGAAAAGATGCAGGGTTTACGAAGTGTAATAAAAAATCTCTGGTAGGATAATGAACATGAACCTTTCACAACACTGGATTTCATTTTAGCTCTCTGTCAAACAACTAACCTGTCCATATAGCCATCCTATATCCTGACTGGACCTGTTGCTACAATGAGACGAAATAGAGATATAGTTCTTTATTTATGGTGTTAAAATCATATGGAATAGAATTTGTGTCTTTCATGTTGAAGCTACTGCAAAGGGCTTTACAAGGAAGTCAAATGCATACTCTGTGCAAACACAGCACCCATTATGCATTCAATAGCAGTTCTCATAAAGACCTGGACACTAGAAACTGTTCTACTGAGTGAGGGGATGATGCATAGATGACCAGAAATGTTACTGAGCCAAATTTATCTTTGTTGTTGACATTACTGAAGTCAAAGGAATTTCACCAGGTTTGAATTTGAGCAGTTATCTTTAAAACTGTACAGTGGAACCCACATGTCCTTTGGTTACCACAATATCTATGGCTTTCTGATGCAAAGCATCATGAGTAATGTATGAAGTACAATGAGCTAATTAAGTAGGACATGTGAAGGAAGCACAACCTCACAGGCCTACAATGCATGACAAAAAGGGCACTGTGTTTTTAAGCAAAGAAAATCATTATCAAAATATTGTTGCATGCAATAGCTTGCATGATGTCACTTTGTATTTATGGGCTGCATTTGAAATTGTTGTTATTGTTTCTGTTGCTGTAGCATGCAACAGTTTTGCTCAGGATCCAGACCCCCCGCTGTGCTAGCTGTTGTATAGAGAAGCCATGTGGCATTAACTCAGCTAGCATAATTCTTGCCCAGAATCTTTGCCACGCCACCTTTTGCTGACACTCTGGTCCTGTGTACCTGTTTCACACCTGCTGCCTGTAAAGCCAGGGGGACATTTACAAACGTACGAGTTCAAGGCATCCACACAGGTTGCTTGGTTTAAACAGGGATTGGATTCACACTCATTGATGTTCACTTCACAGTGCAGTCCCGTGTACCCTGTCACACACTGACACCTGAGGATGAAAACAAAAACACTCTGCTATTGTATCCGCTTTCAACCCTCACATATCTGTAGACTGGCAGCACTCTGTGTTTCTGCTATAAAACACCAGCACATTTCAGAAACACTCTAATATGATGGAACCTTGAAATTTACAATGGGTCCCTCTCTGTAAAATGGGCCAGAACAGAGAAACACCAGAGAAGTTCTGATCTGCATCCAGAAATAATTTTTTGGTTCACTTCATCTTGATGAAATATAAAAACAGAAGACAGGAAGAGCAGAGGTCTATCAAAACTCGTATCTACTCCAGCCTAGCAATCACAGGAAGCTTGTTCACATGGGATATACAAATTGATAATCATCGCTTAACGCTATAGCAAAAGGTTAAAAATGCCTGCAAGGGTCTCCTGCCCCATGTCTCAGTATGGGGGAAAACTGACTCAGGAAAACAGTACCCTGGAAGTTTCCTCACACTGTAAGTACTGCAACCCTTCTGCAATTTTACTTTTTACCCCTCCTCTGCCACATTCTTCTCAGTATCTACCACACCTTAAACAAAAGCTAAACTAACCCTGTCACATTCTTTTTCTTTTTAAATATCCATCTTCCTCCCACCCTGAGGCGCCTATTGAGACTACTTGGCAGATAAGCTCTAAAGCCCTTGCTAGAATCTTTGGAAACCCAGACACTGCAGCACATCTAGATTTGTATATTATGGGGACTGTCTATGTTTTTCACCTGAAGCTGTTGATACCATCTTTGCAGGTGGCTCCGTTCTTACAGGGTCTGCTGACACACTCATCAATGTTCTTTTCACACAAGATGCCAGTAAACCCAGGAAGGCACTTGCAGCGGAAACTCCTGATCCGATCCTCACAAATGCCCTTGTTTAGACATGGGTTTGAAAGGCATTCATTCACCTCTGTTTCACAGCGAGTGCCTGGGGAGAGAGGGGGAGAGAGAGAGAGAGACCAAATCAAAGCTTTATATTCAATGTAAAGATTCAAAATCTGTTAGGAACAGTCAGGGAGCAATTTCCAGGGTTCCGCGTCTCTGACAAATCTAGAAGATAATTAAAATTACACAGAATTCTTTGGGGAATGGCAAACAACAGATTAACTGAGTAGCTGGCATAAAATAATTGCACTGATAGGATGCAACTGTTAAAGACCCGCAGAAATTAATTTCACCATTAAAGAAATAAGTCCTCATTACACATTGTCAATATTTTTAAAAACTAAAGCTTTTACTGGGAATGTAGAGAAACAAGTGCAATCAACTTGGTTAGTAAGTTGGGCTCTTCAAGTAAGAAGTCTGTCACATCTGTCAGTTTGTAAGTGGTAAAGTCACAATACAGCAATTACTCGTTTAACATGTGCCCTCTTAGCACATTTTCACAATAGCACAATTTTTTTTTTAGGGAATGTTTTTTGAATAACATGACTGTCCCCGAAATAACATGAAAATAATCAAGTGGCAGACTACTTCGTGTGGCGGTATAAGTTGGTGAAAACAGTGATAATACATATGAGCGGATGAATACACGTGGTCACAGCACTCCTCCACTCACATGTTTATGTTTGTGTTTTAACAAACTGTGGCGACTTGTGTTTATAAGTGATGTAATAAACATTTTTTATGAGAATGATTCTGATTGTGAATGGAGCTCAAAACTAGCGAAAAGTTTAGAAAGCGCCATAGCTTGCTACAAGCAACTTTACAACGAAAAACAAAAAGCAGCAAAGCAGCTCTCTATCAAAATGTTTTTTCGTGTTCAATCTACAAAAAATCAGCTAATGAACAACATAGCCCTGTTCCATCTACATCATCTAATGCTGACACCGACGACCTAGCACCAACAAAAAATTGACTGTGCCACCACCACCTGAAACGCAATCTCCACCTTTTCCATTATTTTTAATGGAAAAATTGACTCCTCATAGCACGTTTTCGCTTAGCACGAACATTTTCAGAAATGCATCTCATGTTAAATGTACTGTACTCAGGAGTTAAAGGCTGGATCTTTCATCACCAAAATTCCCATTAACCCATACATTCCCTGGCAGTTGTGTGTGTGAAGAGTACAGGATGGGCCCTAAGGATAGTTTAAAAACACAATCAGAAGTTAAGAGACCATTATGAGCAAATGATGAGCGATATAGGGGAGACAAAATATTGCTACAAAGGACATCAGGTCGGAACCTTTTCATTTTTTAAGTTGACTATCCAGGAGCTTAGTTGCGCATAAAATGCCACGTTGTGAAATATGCAAAATTGCAGAAACTGCGTAAGATTCAAAGTCATAACTCTGTGGCAATTTGGAAACCCAGGAAGAGAACATCATTCTTTTACAAAATACTAAGCAACAGAAAGTTGCATAGCTAAATGGGATAGGAAGCAATTTCTAATAGAGACACGGATGATTTGGTTCATAATTATGCTATATAATAATACATAAACAATAACAATAATATTTGATATTTGTATATCAGAAGTATTTCATCAAGGTGAATGCTCAAGGTCATGCAATGTTGGGAACAGAAACCAGATCATCTGATTTCCAGTCCTGTCCCTGAAGCAACCTGACCACCTCTTCTCATCTAGCTATTACACACGCTCAGATCAATGCATAACTATAGCAAATATATTAAGACATCTTTGAATTACACCATACTCTTTCTAAGGGGGTAGCTATGTTAGTTTGTAACTTCAACTCTTAACACTGTACACTTTAGTGAGCATAAGGTAAAACTTTACTGACTAAAATAAAAACTCAATCAATTGAGAAATATCACTTACCTGTGAATCCTTCCGCACATGTGCAGTGATAACCATTGATGTCATCAACACAAAGTGCTCCATGCACACATGGGTTGGACCTGCATTCATTTATATCTTCCTCACACAGTAAACCTTCAAACAACAATGGTTACAAGTCATGATAGACATAGTATTTTAATATATACATGGTACATATCATCTAGTGATTGGTTTTGAAAGCCATAATGGCAAAATATTTTTTATCAGAGGGGTAGCCGTGTTAGTCTGGATCTGCAAAAGCAACAAGGAGTCCTGTGGCACCTTATAGACTAACAGATGAATTGGAGCATAAGCTTTCGTGGGCAAAGACCCACTTTGTCAGATGCACAAATATTTTTTGTGTCATAAAAGGTTATTGCTCAGGAGATAAAAATCTCTCCAGGATGCGGTCCAGCGTGAACAGTTGCCTATCCATACACACAGTTAGAGAGACTTTGTATGTGGTGGAGCTCAAGGTTTAAAAAAGCATTTAGCGCATGTATAATTTTTATTCATATTGATGTAAAAAGCTCTTTACAGACTAATGTTATCTAGGGGAGGGACTGCTTTGGTAAAAAGTATTAGGTTTTTTTATATCTGTGCATCAGCATAGGAGGATACTTATTTGATAAGTAGCTTTATCATTAAATTGTTGATTAAGACCTCAATTCAGCAAGGTATGAAAGCAGATGCCAGACTTTAAGCATGTGATGTGTGTGTGTGTGTATTTGTGTGTGAAAGAGAGAGAGAGAGTGAGAGACAGAAAGAGAGAGAGAGTGCATTTTCAATAATGTTTCTGTTCTAAGACAAAGAATAAAAATTTAAAAATATATCAATTAGATACCCGTAAGATTACTCACATGCTTGAAGTTAGACATCTGCATTAGAATCTTGCTGAATCAGGGCCATATGATTAGGTTTCATTGCATTTTTCCACAAAAACACTAGTTATCCCTTTTCTTTTTAGAACAGAAGTATTACTAAACACGCACACACACACAGAATGCGTCTTGAATATTAATTCCTTTACTTCACAAAACATTCACCTACACCAAAGGTTTTCTGTCTAACGAGCCAGATTCATCCCTGTTATAATGCCATTGAAGTGAGTGAAGCAATGAGCATAACCCTGAAAGGTCTGTTTTATTTATGCAACAAGGAACTGACACTCTTTTGAAGAGGAGTTATAAAGCAATTACATCACTTCTGTCACCTGTATAGCCTGGCTGACACTGACAAATGAACACCCCAATCCCATCTTTGCAAACTCCATTGTTGAGGCAAGGGGATGACTTGCACTCATCAATCTCCTTTTCACACTTTAAGCCTAAAATGAAAAACAAAGCAGGGTCACAACTGAGAACATAGAAGAAAAGTCTGATTATATCACTGAAACACGGAGGGCATTACAGACCACTATCTTTGCTTGAACACACAGCAATTTACTAGAGACCCATGACAAGTGCTATCAGAAAGGTACAGATCAGGTAATAATAAAATACTAAATGATCAGCTCCAGATCTCCAAACTTACTACATTACTTCCTTTAAAAAATAACCTTTGGCAACTATAACATATCCAGTTGCTTTGGAGCAACTGCAGAGCTCACAATGGCTTCATGCAATGGTGGACCTAATGGGATTAATGGACCGCAGTGTGAGTTTCTCAATCCTTGCAGTTCACGGTTGTGGCCAACAGGTGGGAAATTCAAATGTAGTCGGTCTTGCTCTAACACTGCTCCCATTAAAGTCAATGTGGATGTTGCCATTAACTCCAGGAGTGCAGTGTAGGCCACTGTGAGCCTTTTGAAAATCTCTCTTAGATCTGGTTTACATGAGAGTGAAAGGTCAAATTAAGATTCTCAATGCCAGATACGTTAATTATGTAGCTGGAGTCAGCATATTTTAAATTGCATTTCCATGCCGTTCACACAGCGGGAGGCTGATGGGAGGAAATATTCTTGTCGACTTCCCTTATTCCTCGCAACTGCAAGGAGTACAAGTGCCGGCTGGAGCTGCCCTCAGTGTTCGATTTACAGATCTATACTAGACCCGCTAAATCAAATGCCAGAAGATCGACCTCTGGAAAGCTGATCCACCGGTAAGTATAGATGTAGCCTTAGAGAGCAAACACTGAGATAAACCATATAACAATGAAGGAAACAGTTAATTTTTTTAAATGTGAGGAATAATAAATAACCTGTGTCAGCAGTAGAGATTTTCATTAATTATATTATGTGCTCTTTCTGCTAGTAGTATCATTTTCTTTCATAATTTCTTCTTAGAACAGTACTTTCTGATAACCTCAGTATGAGGAGACTATGTGCCCTCTACATACACACACTTTACCTGTGTATCCAGGTGGGCATATGCAAATGTATCCACTTCCAAGTTGTTTGCATGTGCCATTATTATGGCATGGTTCCAAGAAACACTCATGAAAAACCTGTCACAGATGGGAACAATACAGTAATCAAAGAAGTGGAGATACACCATGGGTATTACATAGAAAAATATCTATTCCAAATCTAAACAGCAAGCTATTTCATTGTACCCTGCAAACCTAACTCATGGTCATAAACTTTTAGCTCTCTTTATATCTGTTACACTAATTCTATCTTTATTCATTGACTTGCTCTCTCTTTGCAGTGTACGTCCATTTTTGTTCTGTAATTGTGTAAAACATTCTCAACTGACAGTTTATGAACAAAAAATATGTAATGTGCTAAATTGTGAGACTTTCTCTGAAGTCAATTTTCCCTTTCTCCATTTTTTGTTCTATGGAGGAAACATGTAAGCAGCTGAAGTTAATGCTTGTAATGGGTGTTTTGGGTGCTCTGTTTACCAGTTACTAGATGTTTGCAGCTCTTCCTCCACAGAAGCTAACACCGTAATAGCATTTGAAAAAAAAATCTTTACACCTCAGTTCTCTAGCATTTCTTTTCCACCCTGTTGTCATCCACAGAGGTTGATAACCTGTCCCTGCCATCAGCCATTTCTAGTTACTGGGAGAGATGAGTGCACTATGAACTGCATTTGGCCATCCCTAATCTAAAGAATACAGAAATAGACACAGGAAGCTAGTGGCATGGAAGGGAGTTTTTCAAATATTTGCATCCTGGTTATTGTTATTTATTTGTACTTTGGTAGCAGAGCCTTAGTTCAACAAAGTACACAAGCATGTACTTAAGTACATGAAAGGTCCTACTGACTTAAATGGGAAACAGCAAGCATGTGAGTTCAGGTCTAACCTATAGCTTACCAACTTTGTTCTTGTAATGTAGCTTCTTACAACTTTGCGAAACAGAGTGGTCTTTTCTGAATTACAAGAATTGGGCCCTTTCATGTAAACCAAAAGCCATAGGAATGGTCTCCATATGAGCAGTCCCATGTATTTCACTAGGGCTAATCACAGGAGAAAGGATTTGCAGAATTGCGTTATACAAGACTTATCTGGCATCTCTTCTTAAATTTGTATGAATCAAAACAAATAAATGCAAATAGTTCATAACCAGAACCTGGAAGCCAGTAGTCTTCTGGAAGACTAATATGAAAGAGAGACCAAATAAAAGAGAAATACACAGATGATTCCAACATAGGCGCTACTAATGAGAGTAGGGGCAGATCTACAAACTGTAAGGAGTTGGGGTTTTTTTTGTTACTTTTTAAATTAAAAGTTTAGAGACTTTTATGTCAGGTTAAGTTTAAATCTAAGACTGTCTCTGATTGGATCAAATCTCCTCCCAAAGGCTGTTCTATTATTGCAGTAGAATGTTGAAATGCAGTATTTTAGTGAATCGTTATTAAGCTCTTCCACTGAATGGTAATTTATTAGAAAATGCACATACAGGTTTTTTTTAATTTCTGTTGCATAAGGCTGTGAATTTGGACTAATATATTTATGTATTAGCCAGCTATGGGGTTATAGTACACAATGTTTGATCACTTTAGTCCACTAACTGAAGTCCACATGGTGATTATAGTTTGCAAAATAAACTCAGTATCACAATTATATGATGGATGGCATTATCCATTTAATATTGGCATCAGATACTCTTTTTCTTCCATTAGAGCAGGGGTCTCCAAACTACGGCCCGGGGGCCGGATGCGGCCCGCGAGGCCCTCTCATCCGGCCCGGGGAGACCTTTTTGGATTCAAAGGCAGAAGAAGTGAGATTGTTTCAAAACCCATTTGAAGCAGATGTGGCCAGTTGCCCAGATGAACTGCAGCTGGAAGTCATTGAGTTGCAAGCAAATGACCTCCTTAGGGACAAGCTCAAAATAGGACTGGTGGGTTTTTACCAGTTTTTGCCCAAGGAAGACTTTCCTAATGTCAAAACTTTTGCATCAAGGTACCTTTCAATCTTTGGAACAACATACCTGTGTGAACAAACATTTTCAAGAATGAAATACGTGAAGAACAATTTGAGAACAAACTTGTCCGATGATAATCTCAGGTCACTGTTGATGTTAGGGACAACAAATCTAAAGCCAGAAATGTCTGCTATTTTGGCATCCAGGAAACAATTTCACCATTCACACTAATACAGGTGTTCATGTGTAGTGTATGAATGTGTTATTAAATAATAACTGAATAAAATAATATTAAATACATAATTAAAAACAACATCCATGTTTTGATTGTTTTTTATTTGGACCTCAAGTGTGTAGTCGGCCCCCGAACTGCTGTTTGATAGTTAATGTGGCCCTCGGGCTGAAAAGTTTGGAGACCCCTGCATTAGAGCTATCACCATTAAAAAAAAAAATCTTGTCCTTGCCTGACTGCTGACTTTGTATTGCTTGCTGATATTTTCTGGAGAGACTGGGACCATTATGCTCTCCTCGGCCGCTGCGAAAGTGGAGCCAAAACCTAAACAGGGTTATTATGAAAGCAGCTGTTAATGCAGCTTGACAAGACCCTAATTGCATTGCATTGATGCATTTAAAAATGTTACGAGAGAAGTGGATTTGTGGGAATAAATACCAAGACTTACAGTAAAACATATCCAATTCCAAAACATGCACATCAATATCAAATGAAGAAAGAGTTCACAGCTGCGAACTCACTCTTTGGACTTATTTCTCTCCAGTCCTGAGTTAGAGCTTAGATCATCACAAAAAATACATTAGTCTGTCTACCTCAGGATAGTTTCTATCAGCCAAAGGCAAAACTCTCATTGTTTTCAACGGGGTTACGATCTAGACACTGATGGGGAACCTGAGTCCATATCGCACAATGATCCACAAATCTGTGTGACTGATAGCTTCTGATAACACAAGAGATAACCCAGGGAAGGAACAGCTGGGGCGCTGCATTGGTAGAAATTATTTTTTGAATATATCCCATTTTCACTAACGGCCACATCCTGCAACCCTCAGTCACATTCTCTGGAGAAAATGAATCAACTTACTTGAACAGTCTGTGATGGATCTGGCACCAATGATCGTAGTTGTCCCATAAAAGGGACAAGATAAGCAGTAGGACTTTCCTGGGTCTGGTTGGTAGTAGTCTCGGGGGCAGGGGTAACAAGGCATTAAACCAGAGCGAGAGAATTCCCCTGCTGGACAAGGTACTGCAAAGGGCATAACAAACTCTCATGAGTGCTGGATCCCAGGGCATAGTCTTTTTCCTACCATCAAAAGGCAGTTTTTGCTGCAGTCCAACAAGACTAGACCAATAATCACGAGACTTTCACATTTAAAGTGTTCTTATTTAAAGGGCTGCTCAGGTTAAAAATGCCCCAAATAAACTCTTTATAAAACCTAAGGCCAGAGAAATGTAACCATGGTTACACTGAAACAGTTTTCAAATTCAACCAGACGCCTCCTGCTGCGGCCCCGGCAATTCATAAACATATTTTCAACAAGGTCAAGACCATGAGACAGATTCTCTTCTTTGTTCCACTCTCACTATAGATTTTTCTCTTCATGAATCTTTGGGGCCTGGGCCAAGACAGAACCCATTAATGGTAGTTTACTTTGAAAGCAGACCCATAAAAGCCTCAGGATTTTAATCCACGGTCTAGTGCCTGGATGCTTGTTACATAACATCTAGTAATGCTTTCTATAAAAAAAGGAAAGATTTTACAGTCACATAACCATCTGGCTATCTAATACAGGGCTTACGCTAGAATTCTGTGTGCATACAGCCCAGCCCTAGCTCTGAAATCCTTCTGAAAAACACGTGTTTGATTTGCAGTAAAAAATCATGGACACTGTTGCTGGGTGACACAACTGCACTGCAGTCAGCCAAGGAGTTTCTGGTGACCTGAGGTCAGATAAGTGGGGCTATAGTGGATGGCTTTTAGTAGCATTTTGTTTTCAGGAACTTCCCTGGCCTTGTCTTCACAAACCTCCGCATGCTGAGATATCCACAGCTCCTCTTTTCACTGTTGACATGTTTTCTGGACAGGAGATGCAGTTTTTAGATCCAAATGCAGGCTGGTATGTGCCAAGAGAACATGATTCGCAGGTCTCGAGACCATTAAAGGAGTACGTTCCCTGCTTGCACTGAGCTAAAAGGCAAAATGATACATACTGATTAAGCATAAGGCTAACATATATCTAACATAATGCACGTTCCCTGTTCCCTAAATATAGAGGCTATGCCTGATAATATATTGAAAGGCAACCCTTGAAAGAAAGAGCTACTAAGACATTTGTAAGCCAAAAGACAGTGCTCTATGCTGTGTTTCACAGTGTACAGACAGAACATAGCATCAATTCCCTCTCCAAATGGATTTATTTCATTCTTAGGGTTGTTAATTTCACTATAAATAGTTCATGAACACATCTAAATCACACTATGCAATTTTGTTATGGCTGATGGGCTGTAAATTACCTCTAGTGCAGGGGTGTCCAAACTTTTTTCAAAGAGGACCAGACTTGATGAAGTGAACATGCCTGAGGGCCGACCATTTTGCCTGACATTCTTTGAACCATTAAAATTAAATGCAAATTAACTATTTTATGCAAAGTTTATTGTAAATGGCATACTTTTCATTTCCTCACATGGATGACAAATCTAAACAGGTGTAAAATCACTCTGCCTTTCATATCTGAAGGCCAGATGAAAAAAAAAATCCAGGAAGCTGAAATATATGTCAGGAACATTGTAAAGTACATTACATATTATTGGTAATAAAGGTTGTCTGTCAACTTTTAAGTTCAAAAAATACGAACAGGAACATAACACCAAGTATACATGTTGTGTCCAAATATATTTATAACTGATTTAGACCAACTGACATTAACTGAGATTTTACAAAAGCGACGAGGAGTCCTGTGGCACCTTATAGACTAACTGAAGTGTAGGAGCATAAGCTTTCGTGGGCAAAGACCCACTTCGTCAGATGCATGCATCTGACGAAGAGGGTCTTTGCCCACGAAAGCTTATGCTCCTACACTTCAGTTAGTCTATAAGGTGCCAGAGGACTCCTCGTCGCTTTTGCAGATTCAGACTAACACGGCTACCCCTCTGATACTTGAGATTTTTCAATGTATTCATCTCAATACATATGGATTCGTTGGGGGCCATAAAAGATAGATATTGCCAAATTACCTGGGGGGCCGTATTAAACCAGAACATGGGCCGCAATTGGCCCGCAGGCCGGACTTTGGACATGCCTGCTCTAGTGTATTTACAAGTCATAAACTCACTGTAGTTTATTTTATTCTAACCTGCTGCTGCACATAGGGGCTACGTCTAGACTGGCATGATTTTCCGGAAATGCTTTTAATGGAAAAGTTTTCCGTTAAAAGCATTTTCAGAACAGAGCGTCTAGATTGGCACGGACGCTTTTCCGCAAAAGCACTTTTTGCGGAAAAGCGTCTGTGCCAATCTAGACGTGCTTTTCCACAAAAAAGCCCCGATTGCCATTTTCGCGATCGGAGCTTTTTGCGGAAAACAAATCTGGACTGTCTACACTGGCCCTTTTTGCGCAAAAGGACTTTTGCCCGAACGGGAACAGCATAGTATTTCCGCAAAAACACTAACAATCTTACATGAGATTGTCAGTGCTTTTGCGGAAATTCAAGCGGCCATTGTAGACAGCTGGCAAGTTTTTCCGGAAAAGAAGCTGATTTTCCTGAAAAACTGGCCAGTCTAGACACAGCCAGGGAGTTAGATAGCATATAATTGAATAGTTGTGTAACCTCATCACATTTTAACAGTTACTTGACTATTTGATAGTCCCGGGAGTGGGACTGGCATTCAATGCACTCCTGGCCCTACTCCGGCCATCTCATGCTGCTGCCTCCAATACAGAGCAGCTCGCCGCAGCTCCTGTCTGTGGGAGGGCCCGAACTCCCTGCAGAAAAAGGCTGCTCCACCATGGAGCAGTCTCTGTCTGTGGCGAGCCTGGGCCTGCCATGGACAAAGGCTGCTCCGCGGCAGCCTCCACTGCCCACCCTGGCTGCTGCCTTTGTGGGAGGCAGCAGCAAGAGGGAGCAGGCGGCTCCTCATGCGTATCGGCTCCCACCTGTCCCACTGTGCTGCTGCCTCTGTATCAGAGGCAGCAGGGGGGAAGTGCATGTAGTTGACAAGATTAACCGATAAACTCAGGCTTATCAGTTAATTGTGTAGTCACCTACACACTGACATTCCTAGCTACACAGATTATTTCTTGTTAGCAATTCAAATTTTGATTAACAAAGCCTATTAAATAACAGTAACTGGGCAAATACCAATATTTCATAAGCCAGCTGCAAAGTGAGAACTTTCTCCTGGGTTTGAGAGGCAGAATGGTGCAAGGTGGCACACAGAAGTGACACTGCCAAGAGATACTTTTCCTGGGAAAAATTAAAATTAACGTGTAGCTGCAGCAGTGCTTTAAAGTGAAAGCGTGGCCATGTCCAAAGTGCTGGGAGAGAGCTCTCTCAGTGCTCTATATGTAAACCACCTCCACAAGGGGAGGCGCTAACAGCCAGGAGCCTGTTTACACTGGTGCTTTAGGGCACAGTAACTTGTTGCATTTGGGAGAGGGAAGGGTTCACACCCCTGAGCCTGAAAGCTGCAGCGCAGTAAAATGGCAGTGTAGAGTTAGCCCAAGTGTACACTTCCCTTTCAGTATTGCAACAGTCACTCTCTCAGCCTGGGATTATTAACTGGGACAAAGAGGTCCCTCATTCATAGCCTGTTGAGCTGTTCTGCCTTTCAGGTGCCAAGTGCTGCTGGCCTCAACAGCCTGTTCCACTTACGCTTATGAGTACAAGTAGTGGCACTGTGGATATCTTCTCAATACCTTGGTATTCTTCCCTCTCAACATGTACCAATACAGGATCTAGTCATGAGCCGTAAATAACACAACAATCCATTCAATTTTCTATGGTGCTATTCTAGTAACATTTTGCAATACTCGACAGTTCCAAACTCTAGAAGTAAACAGTGGCCTTTATTTCTTTAAAAGTGATCATGGTCTGAATGCTGAGCTCGTACCTTTACATTCAGAGATGCTCCTGGAGTGGAGGTATTCGGTGTTGCTCCCAGATGGGCAACTTTTGCATTCCAACTGCCCTTCCTCATCTTGATACGATCCAGTCCAGCAGCTTTCACAAGTGCGATGCTCCAGAGAATAATACGTGCCCAAAGGGCAGTTAACTGGGATTTCAGAGAAGGGAAAATAAAATAAAAACTCAGTTTAGCCATGGAATACTTGACAAATAGACAGACAGTCCTCTTGGTATTTCAAGGCAACTCCATTTAACCTAAGACAGTTTATCAGAATCTTGGCTACGTGGATTCAGCGATATCTGTGCAATCTCATGGATCTGAGTAGGTCTGCCCAGGGGGAACTGACTGGAACATTGTAAATGTTCATGTGCATGATGCATAGGACGGTGTGACAGGGTGCCCTAGTCCTGCACTGAAGCTAAGGGAATGGCCGTGGCCCCGCCCCCACAGCCCTACTGGGCATGGTCCCACTGGAGACAAACTATAAAAGCCTCTGGAGCAGCTCAGTCGAGGCTGACCACCAGAGGGGAAGGAGCTCAGGCCCGCCCAAGCTCCAGAACAGCCTTCGCAGCAGCCCCACTGGCAGCAGCCCCTGCGACAGCCCGGCCAGGGACACCATCCAGAAGGGTCCAACCCACCGAGCGACACCCGAGAGCGGAGCAGAGCACTGGGAAGGGCAGGAAGTGGCCTAGGGCGCGTGCTTGTCCTGGTGCTCAGCGCGCTTCAGCCGGAATCCACGCCGAGCAGGCAGCAGAATCCTCCACTGCCAACGGGGCCTGGGCTGGGACCGGTGGAGCGGGAGGGCCTTGGTCCCCCCACCTCTCCTCCCCATGACAATCCAGCTACCTAGCTGTCTGGGAGGCTTCCCTGTGGACTAGGTCTCAGGGCTGTATATACTGAGAGAAGGAACTGTGCTTTGAACTAGGCCTGTAGGCAGTATTTACTCTGATAGAAGGAAATTTGCTATGAACTGAGCCTACGGGCTGTGTTTGCCCTGAGAAAGGGGGCAGTGAGCCAAACTTTGGGGCCTTCCAGTCCGTCGAGGGCGTGCGCCCCTCAACAGAAGGAACAGATCCAGTTCACTCTGTCTCTCTCAGCTATGCTGGGTTGGCAGAGATAACAATAGTAGAAGGCTGTGGGTAATCATTTTCATCACAAGTGTGAGTCATATATAGAGTAGAGGTTTTAGGCAAGGTGCCTTTTTCACAGAGCCACTTTTTGGAGCAGACCACCCTTCAGAAGTCAGACCGCATACAGCATTATACAACACGTTGCTTCAGCGGGTCTTGGCTACTGTGATTATGGCATGCCTGTGACAATACCCCGCCCCACACAAATATCTCCCCAAGACTTTATTTAAAATCCCCTCCTCCCCACATATATAGGATATAAGGCCGAGGAGCTAGAGAGCTTTTGGCTTACCACACATTCGCCCTCTGAGCACTGAACCTGGTCTGCAGAACAGAAAGGCTCTCTCAGTTTCCAAGGAGTTGCTGTCAGCAACAACCAGTTCAGAGGCAAACTGAAAAGAATACATGGGCTTCTTATTGAGTGTCCTTTTCAGCCTGTTTGTGATAGTTTCTAGAGTTTTAAGAAGTCGCTGCTGGTTTTCTGATTCCACAGTATCATTCCTTTCATCTGGCAATGGCACGCTAGCTGGGATTTAAAAAGAAAACACATGCATACAAAATGTGTTACAGACTTTACTGCCATTCAGGCCGTAGGAGTCTATAAAAATGGACCCCCCCAAAAAAGAAAAAAAAGCTGTGATCATTCTTACTACGGTCAACGGGAAATGACCACACAAACCTAAGTGGGCAATGTATCTAGTGCAGACCCCATTAAAATGCTACCCAAGATATGAGTAGTGAGAAAATGTGGATATAAACTCAGTCAGAAACCTGTGGGCAGCATTTCCTGCCAGCTTCACGAACTGCAGAAAATGCAATATTTTGTTAAGAATACATTTTAATAGGAGGAGGAATGGGAAGTTTTTCCTCACCAGTGATGTTAAATATTAACTTAATTTTGTGATCTGCCATTGGAATGTTGAGTTTTTTGTGCCTCTTGACCCGGGAAGGTGCTGTTTTCGCAGAGCCAGAGAGAGGCGTTTGTAGCTGTCCTTCCTGCACTATGTCAAGGAAGTCATCGTAGGAATAATCCAGACGGTTTGCTGCGCCCCAGCCACCGGGTCCTGCAACAAGAAGCAAAAATGGTAGGAAGGAAGTTCTGTCTCCACACTTATTTTGGATTTCAGCTCATTCCAAGAATGCCAATAAGTGCCACCCTGCAGCGGTTTCTGAGATGTGGGCATCTGTCCAGGAGGACTAGACCCTCACACTTATTTCATGTAGGAGATGAAACTGCTGTGAGATTAACACATTTGACCACTCATGAAGTGGGTCTCACTTATAAATCCTCTGTAGCAAAAGCCTCCGTGTTCAATCCTCTTAGCTATCCAGTACATATTTAGCATATTGGGTCAAATTTATATCTTGCGGACGACACCTAGGCTACGTCTACACTGGCATGATTTTCCGGAAATGCTTTTAACGGAAAAGTTTTCCGTTAAAAGCATTTTCGGAAAAGCGCGTCTAGATTGGCAGGACGCTTTTCCGCAAAAGCACTTTTTTGCGGAAAATCGTCCGTGGCCAATCTAGACGTGCTTTTCCGCAAAAAAGCCCCGATCGACATTTTCGCGATCGGGGCTTTTTTGCGGAAAACACCTCTCTGCTGTCTACACTGGCCCTTTTGTGCAAAAGTTTTTCGGAAAAAGACTTTTGCCCGAACGGGAGCAGCATAGTATTTCCGCAAGAGCACTGACAATCTTACATGAGATCGTCAGTGCTTTTGCGGAAATTCAAGCGGCCAGTGTAGACAGCTGGCAAGTTTTTCCGCAAAAGCAGATGATTTTGCGGAAAAACTTGCCAGTCTAGACACAGCCCCTAGTGTCATAAATTGTACCATGCATTCATTTGGCCTGGGCTGTTTAAAGAAGCGGTTCTGTACATAATGTGTTTTTTTTTATAAAGTCTGGAACTGAAGAACTTTTGCGTGTTCCATTCAGCATCTCTTTTTAGAAAAAAAAAAAGAAAGTATAAATATTTGCCTATAACTGAGCACTGTTATTTAGATTATAAATGATTAATCTAAACTTAACCCCAGAACCTTGAGATATGTTCCAGGACTATTTCAGAATGGATCTTTTAAAACTATTGTTTTTAAAGAATATGAACCAAATTCTGATCTCAGCTACACAGATGTACATTTGGAGATATTCCAGAGAAGTAAATGGAGATTCCATCATGGTTTCTTCCTACCTTCAGCCACTACTAGACCCAAACCACGGCCCTGATCATGAAATTTTAAAGCCCATAGTTATTCTTACTCACTGCTAATATGTAAACTTGTGCACATAAATCAGGCTTGATTTAAACCAGTGACAAAAATGAAAAGACTCCCTCAGTTCCATTAACAATTCCCAAGGTCATCATGTCTCCTTCTCCAATGTTTTGGTTTGAAAATGTACAGTTTTTAAAAACCCTTTCCTTGCAAGGCCAGCTAAACACTTTCATAGTTGTATTGTTCTTGTATACCCTGAGGTACCTTAGTCATCTTTTCCATATATGTGCAGTATAAGAACTAGACAGGCTAGGGTAGTAGCTTCCCAGAACTATTGTTTAACTCTTTAATTTCTCAAGTGCTCTGGTTTTTTCTTAGAATGTTCCACACACTGTAATTAAATTACCAATTGCAAATCCATTTTCATAGTCGTAATTATATTCTAGGCAATGTTTCTGTGGCAAATCCTCCAATCTACAGTCAATATCGTCGACATCATTGCAGAATGATGGGACCTGTAAACAGAAATAAGAAAAGCCATTGAACAAAACAAACAAATTATATAATCTAATCACAGGACAAGGCACCTAGTCCTGCCCTCTCTCTGACATCAGATTTCATCTTGCATAGCTATTATAATCAAACCACATTTATGGGAACTTGTGCATGGGTATATGCACAATAAGGAAAATCATTTGAGAGAATGGCTAGTTTTGTATTAAAGCACAAAATTGGATGTCAGTGCCCTAGGTCTCAGTTCCAGCTTTTTGTGTAGATTGCTTAACTTCTCTGTGCCTCTGTTTTACAAAATAGCGATAACAGTACCTCTCAATGCCACCACAGATGCTTACCTCATTAATGTTTGTAAAGTTTTGTAAGATTCCCAGATGGGAGGCACTGTAAAAGTGCAGAACTCTGTGCTTCTAGCTTAGCCAATTTATTGTTCAAAAGTTTGATTTCCCCACTGTTATATGCTTTAAAATGAAATTCCCTGTTTCACTTATGTGGGTTTATAATGTTATAGACAAAGATCTTACTGAAATCCTGCTGAACATAGTAGATTATGAGAATTCCATGAAAATTTACAGTAATTTGATCTTATGGTGAGCTTTTACTAATCCTAAACAAAACTGTAACCCTTTCCTCAATAAAACTAGACACTAAAAGACGGTGTTACAGTCAGAGTAGTTTGCAACATACCATCATGCTGTACAAAAGAAAATACGCTATACAATTTAAGATGAAAATATTTTCTGCATTACAGATAATTCAGTATATCTGTAGCAGGATAATGGATGGGAGAAGAATGGAAGTGAAGTGAAGTGATGTACTCTCCACAATATGGACCGGCTAAGGGAGAATTGCTCCCTTAGCGAAGGGAGTGGTGACCACGCCAGAGCTGAATGCCGCAGCACCCAAGTTTTTTTTTTGAACCCTGTCTGTTGCTTTTCAGGATCTCCTTGCTGCAGGAAGTGTTTTAAGAAGTGGCTTTGGTTAGTGTTTACTTTCTCCCCCTCTGCTCTCACTTAGAATTCATCCCTGCAGTGTGTCTTTTTGGAAGCTAGTGATATTTTTTCTTATTGGATCACTGCTGTGATTCCAGGAGACTTTGGAAACAGATTGGACACATTTAAATGGACTTGTGGATTTGCTTTTTCCAGCTTATTGCACTTATGCTTATGCTTGGGTAAATCTTCAAGTATTTTGCACCCGTATTCCAAGGTTGTCAATTTAGCTAATATTTGTATTGTACTCTGTACGTTGGGCTCATGAACAGTTGATGAATATGCTGTCAAAGAGGAGGAATGGAAGGAAAGCCAGCCAGGATCTTCTACAGATAGAAAATAGGAGGGAAAGACAAAGTTGTTCTAAATCAGAGAATGACTGAAGTCTTGTTTGTACTGCACCATTCAGAGAGTGGCTCAGGTGACCGCAGCGGTGCAGAAGTTTTGGGGTTTGTGAGCCAAATAAAATGACATGACAGGGAAGGCTGCCGGGCAGGGGTGTTGCTATTGTGTCCATGCAGAGAAGATGCTTTTGTTGTTGTTGCTTTTCCTTCCCCGACCCCTCATTGTCCTCTACCCAAACAGCCCTCAGTTCTGGGGCAGCACAGCTTCAAGAGGCATGGAAGCCACTTCCACGCTCCTCAAAGAGCTGCTTCTTCTGCCCTGAAGCCATGCAATCGACAAGTGGAGGGGGAAGAAACAGGCTGAGGGGCTGCTTTGGGATGATGGATAGGAATGTATAGACCTTGGATAGAGGCAGCCATCACAGAGGGAGAGATAAGGAGCATGCTACCCCTTTGCACTCAGCACACCACTGGGTCCTAGTGAGTTTGCTGCTTTCTTAGATGGAACCGTGCAACTGACTTGCAATCTCTTGTCACCCACTTCAAGA
The DNA here is from genome assembly GCF_052426305.1 of Pelodiscus sinensis. Taxonomy (NCBI): domain Eukaryota; kingdom Metazoa; phylum Chordata; order Testudines; family Trionychidae; genus Pelodiscus; species Pelodiscus sinensis. Next base: position 11,371,145 of record NC_143057.1, read on the forward strand.
CTGTGCCCCAGCGGCTGTCAGCTATCCACTAGTGCACCCGGTCTGCTGACAGAGTGCTCTGTAGTGTGAACAGGTCACCCAGACATTCAGCCACAATCTCAAAGAAAGTTCAGCATCTATGTTTAGGTGGCCAGGCTTTCAAAGCCGCTACCGACAGGGAGCTCTTTACCTATTATAATATCAGCAAGTGGGCGCCGCAGGTTGGAACAGTGGGCTAAAAATTGCCTACATTTGGACCCCAAATTTGAATGTTTGCCATGGTCCCCAAATTTCAAGAAACATGCTATTCCAGGGAGGTTGGTTGGGGGTTGCAAAAGCATCAAATATTATGTCTACCTAGTTCATGGGACAGAGTCCACACAAACACTTAGTGAAGATCAGATTTAAACCCCCACTTGGTAGAAACTACGTAATCAAATAGATCAGCCCTAAGTCACGAGGCACTACTGAAAACCATACTACAACTCCAAGACAAAAAGACTGAGGTTAACTCCCCCATTTGTGGATGCAAAAAATGGTACAATGGGTTGCACAGTAACCATTACAATAATATATCAGTGTTCTTTGCCTACAGTGGAGGCTTTTTTATATTTATATTTTGAAATGAAACAGACTTCAGTTTCAAGTTTCTGAGATATACAGAATAATGAACAATTGAGAAAAAAAGACAACATAGGTAAAAAGAGTTTATGAAAAATGAAAGAGTATTACTAACCTACCATTTTACCAAGTGCACTCTGAAAAGCCTCAGCGAAGCTCTTGAGAAGGTTGTTGTCATCACATCGCGATGCTTTATACAACATCTCAAAGGATTTAAATCCATGATTTGCAAAACGATTTACTGAAAAGAGTTAGAACATAAACATAAGAACATAACGGCCATACTGGGTCAGACCAAAGGTTCATCTAGGTCAGTATCCTGTCTGCCGACAGTGGCCAATACCAGATGTCCCAGAGGGAGGGATCACAACAGGTAATTCTCACGTGATCCCTCCCCATCCTCCCACCTCCAGAGAAACAGAGGCTAGGGACACCATTCCTACCCATCCTTGCTAATAGCCATTGATGGACCTAACCTCCGTGAATCTATCTAGCTCTTTTTTGAACCCTGTTAAAGTCCTAGCCTTCACCGTATCCTCTGGCAAGGAGTTCCACAGGTTGACTGTGCACTGAATGAACAAAAACTTCCTTTTGTTTGTTTTAAACCTGCTGCTTATTAATTTAATTTGGTGACCCCTAGTTCTTATATTGTGGGAATAAATACATAACTTTTCCTTATTCACTGTTTCATACCAGTCCTGATTTTATAGACCTCTATCATATCCCCCCTTAGTCTCCTCTTTTCTAAGCTAAAAAGTCCAAGTCTTTTCAATCTCTCTTCATATGGGACCCATTATAAACTCCTAATAATTTTTGTTGCCTTTTTCTGAACCTTTTCCAATGCCAATATATCTTTTTTGAGACGAGGAGACCACATCTGTATGCAGTATTCAAGATGTGGGTGTACCATGGTTTTACATAGAGGCAATAAGATATTTTCTGTCTTATTTTCTATCCCTTTTTTAATGACTTGTAACATTCTATTTGCTTTTTTCACTGCAGCTGCACACTGAGTGGATGTTTTCAGAGAACTATCCACAATGACTCCAAGATCTTTCTCCTGAGTAGTTGTAGCCAAATTAGTCCCCATCGTATTGTATATATAGTTGGGATTATTTTTTACAATGTGCATTACTTTACATTTATCAACATTAAATTTCATTTGCCATTTTTTTTGCTAATCACTTTAGTTTGGAGAGATCTTTTTAAAGTTCTTCACAGTCTACTTTGGTCTTAACGATCTTGAGCAGTTTGGTATCATTTGCAAATTTTGCCACCTCACTGTTTACCCCTTTTTCCAGATCATTTATAAATAAGTTAAACAGGACGGGTCCCAGGACTGACCCTTGGGGACCCCACTAGTTACCTCTCTCCACTTGGAAAACTTACCATTTATTCCTGCCCTCTGTTTCCTGTCTTTTAACCAGCTATCAGTTCATGAAAGGACTTTCCCTCTTATCCCATGACAACTTACTTTACTTAAGGGCTGTGTCTAGACTGGCAAGTTTTTCCGCAAAATCATATGATTTTGCGGAAAAACTTGCCAGCTGTCTACATTGGCTGCTTGAATTTCCGCAAGAACACCGACGATCTCATGTAAGATCATCAGTATTCTTGCGGAAATACTGTGTTGCTCCCGTTCGGGCAAAAGCCCTCTTGCGCAAATCATTTGCGCAAGAGGGCCGGTGTAAACAGCACAGTACTGTTTTGCGCAAAAAAGCCTCGATGGCTAAAATGGCGATCGGGGCTTTTTTGCGCAAAACCGCGTCTAGATTGGCTACGGACGCTTTTCCGCAAAAAGTGCTTTTGCGGAAAAGCGTCCTGCCAATCTAGATGCGATTTTCCAGAAATGCTTTTAACGGAAAAGTTTTCTGTTAAAAGCATTTCCGGAAAATCATGCCAGTGTAGACGTAGCCAAGAGTTTTGGTGAGGGACCTTGCCAAAGGCTTTCTGGAAATCTAAATAGACTATATCCACTGGATACCCCTTGTCTACATGTTTGTTGACCCCCTCCAAGAACTCTAGCAGATTAGTAAGGCATGATTTCCCTTTATAGAAACCATGTTGACTTTCCCCCAACAAATGATATTCATCCACGTCTGACAATTTTATTCTTTACTGTAGTTTCAACTAATTTGCCTGGAACTGACATTAGAATTACCAATCTGTAATTGCCAGGATCACTTCTAGAGCCTTTTTAAAATATTAGCGTCATGTTAGCTATCTTCCAATCATAAGGTACACAAGCTGATTTAAAGGATAGGTTACAAACCACAGTTAATAGTCCCACATTTTCCCATTTGAGTTCTTTTAGAATTCTTGGGTCAATGCCATCCGGTCCCGGTGACTTGTTACTGTTAAGTTTATCAATTTGTTCCAAAATCTCCTTTAATGACACCTCAATCTGGGACAATTCCTCAGATTTGTCAGCTAAAAAGAATGGCTCAGGTTTAAGAATCTCCCTAACATCCTCAGCTGTGAAGAATGAAGCAAAAAATTCATTTAGCTTCTCCGCTATTACTTTATCATATTTGTGCGCTCCTTTAGCATCTCAGTTGTCCAAGGACCCCACTGGTTGTTTAGCCGGCTTCCTGCTTCTGATATACTTAAAAAACATTTTACTATTACTTTTTGAATTTTTGTCTAGCTGTTCTTCAAACTCCTTTTTGGCTTTTCTTATTATATTTTTATACGTAATTTGACAAAGTTTATGGTCCTATTTACCTCACAAGGATTTGATTTCCACTTTTTAAAAAGACATCTTTTTAGCTGTTACTACTTCTTTTACCTGGTTGTTAAGCCACAGTGGCACTTTTTTTGGTTATCTTACTGTGTTTTTTAATTTGGGATTTACATTTAAGTTGGGCCACTATTAGTTAGGGAAAGAAACTTTTATTGTTTGTGATTTTATAGTAAGAGTTTCAGACAAATACTGTGGACAGGATTATACTAAAATTATCTGAACTCAGTAGGTTATCTTTAACTGAAAATCACAAAAGAGGACTATAAGGATAGAAGAAAAAACTAGTCAACTTGATTGTTCCAATAAAATGTATCCCACTACTTTTAGAAAATAAAGCAGAACATGGCAACAGCTGAACATCCATTGATAAATTTACATTTCCAATACACTCACAGTATTTAACTGCTTACTGTGCTTAATTCCTAGCTATTAAATATCTGTTGGTTACCATAATTCATCAGTTTCTTAATGGAAAATTCTGATTAATATTTCAAGCAACCCAGAACTCTGGGTATTGAGACCCATAATTATAACATCCTCAACCTGCAATCCTGTCTACAGGGCTACTTGTGTAAGAAAGGTCTATTTAGCACACATACAACACATCACAAAGATGGGATTCATTTGAAGTATCTGGACCTATATCCAGATTTGGATTTCAAATGACCCCAGAGTTTGGAACTTTAAATAAAACGAGTAGTCCTGTTGCACCTTAGAGACTAACAAATATATATAAATAGTATCATGAGCTGTCCAAGCTGAGGTTTTGGTTGGACATATTTCAAATTAGGAATGCCTAGCAAACACTGGTTGGATCACAACTGCTTAAGGTCAATGGACTATTTTTTGTAAAGTTATTTTTAAATGCATTTTAATTTGCACTGTTTTACTCAAATTAGATAGGTTTAGAAAGTCTGGTTTGCCATAGATAAAAAACTTTTTGCAAACAGCTTACTAAAGTTTTCTTATCCATTCCTCCAGTTATAACAAGGCTGGTAGTTGAGTCTGTAGACAAATTATTTCAATTTTTTAACATGCTTTATACATTTTGTAAATCCCAAGGATTCAAATGTATTGTTATATTTTATTCAGTTTATAAAACAATACACTATAATCTTAAAGCCCTTTTTGTACAAGACTCTTAAATGTTCACGGGAAGGGTCAATACAAAATTTAATATGTAAAAACAGGTATAATTTCTAATTCCTGAATCACATTCCTCACTAAACACTACAAGCTCATTTTACAGCAGAAAAACAAAGGTTAATAATAAAAACTCACAAGAGCAGTCAGGCCATTCAGTAGAATATGGTGGTTTCCAGATACCATCTTCATAGGCACAATAGTAGTTTTCAGTTGATTCAGCTGTAAAGTTATAACCATCCATACAGCGTAATGTGCAATTAACACCTGCATCATCTTCTGTGCATATAAAAGCCCCATGCACTGGGATAAAGGGAATTTCACAGGGAGAACCTGTGAAAAAGTATATTCAGTTCACATATGGATAGCTTCTAGAGTAATATAAACAAGTACACAGGAAACCCATAAGAACAGAATTTTCAAAGCACTTCATCTAACTGTTTCCACCCAAAGTCAACAGGAGTATTACTACTGACTTCAATGGAAAGAAAATTAGCCAATAATAAGTACTTTTGAAAAACCCATCCTGGGAGTTAAAAATCCAGGAAAGTAACGGTTGAGGAAAAAAAAATCAAGCACTCAAAAGTGCGGAAATGCAAAATTGAAAGCCTTGTATCTCTCTTTAGAGCCTTCTAAATTATTCATCTATTAACATAATGTATAATAACAACTAGAATTTTGTATACAACCATACACACAGTAAGTTACAATACATTACATACAAGACCCAATTCTGATGTCAGTCAGCTTTACACTGATGTAATTCTATTCATTTCAATGGAATACTCTTCATACATGCTGGTGTATAAGTGATCAAAATTAGGCCTATAACCTTCAGATTTGGGCAGATTTTTAAAGCATCAGTAAGATATAATTACCAAGCCAAGAGTGAAGAAAATAGGTTCATGGTAGTTTTAAAATTGTTAGTGTTTGATGGTCAGTGGCCCAGAGTTTGAGATGATATCAAGTTTGAAATATGCAAAAACTTGAAATAAAGCCAAGTCAGAGAACAAGTAAGCCTGATTTTCTAAACCACAATAACTTTTAAACAATTTTAAAATGGAATTAAGTTTCACCTAGAAATCTCTCTTAATATTTAAGGGTATATCTACACTACAGAGTTATTTCAAAATATCTTATTTCGAAATAGTTATTTCAAAATAGCTTATTTCAAAATAACGCATCTACACACAAAATGCATTTTGAAACAGCATTTTGATATTTTGAAATTGCGCGTCCACACTGAGTGGATGCTGAATAGTATTTAAGGCTGGCCGGAACCAGGTCCGGCAGGACATCAGGTAAGGAGTTACTTTGTGTGGCTGCTGCCTGAGACTATCTGAGGCCTGTGCTTAAAGGAACCTCGCCTCCCTCCTCCCCCCCCGTACAGCCGGTTCTCAGGTTTCCCTGCTTGCTTGCCTACCTCGATGAGGGACAGCAAAGCATTTTGTCTCTGCATGCTCTGGTTGCCCTCACTCGGGACACCACAGCATTCTGGAACATGGAGCCAGAGCTGCCCCTGGGCACTCTGGTGTTTCTCTTGGATGCGTTGCTGTGAGCCTGGCTGCACTTTCTGAAGGCTGCCATCCAGGAGGTCCATCGGGGGCTGTCAGTATCCAGGAGGCCCTGCGGGAGAGCTTCTACCATGAGGAGCACTAAGAGCTTCCCTGGGCTGCCCCACTGGGGACTTGTGCCTCATTCCTCCCTCACGTCCTTCCACTTACCCCTCCTTAACCTCCCTTCTTGATGTCAAATAAAATACATGTATTTTCATGAACACAAACTCTCTTTAACAAAACTGGGGGAGGGGGAGGGAATGAAACTCTGGTGAGACTGGAGAAAGGAGGCAGGAGAAGAAAGGGTGAGAGAGGGGAGGGGGAAACCTGGGAGGATGGAGCTGGAAGGGGGAAGCAAGGAGAAGAAGGGGGTGGGGAAGCTCAGGGTTGGGGGTCTGACCGGACCAACTCGATTTTCATGCAAACCTGCTTCTAGGTTCGCATGTGGCATTTGGCGGCCAGGCTGGCAGCTATCCTGCCATAGACAGCCGCGTTCCTCCATCTTGTGCGGAGATCATGGACGTTGGGGGCATCCCCCCAAACCTGAATAAGGTCCATGATCTCCACCCTGGACCAGGAAGGTACCTGCCTTCTCTGGGCCCTGGCAGTCTCCTGGGAGCTGGCAGATTGCTCCTGGGGAGCAGTGGAGGGCTGGCTGCCTGTGGCTTGCTGGCTCATGTTTTGGGGCCACTGGGTCACAGGCAGTGACAACCTTAGACAACCAAATCTGTATTATTCAAACTTGTCTTGTTCTGTAGATCTCATTGAGACTGAAAAATCATGCCAAATGTATGCTCTCCTATAACTTACTCTTTGTAAGGATTTACATAAAATTCCACTTTATACAATGTTAAATACAATATGAATTAAATACTTGTAGAAATGAGACCCCGTTTTAAGGCACAAATAGTAGGAGTCAGAGTTAAAGTTGAATTTTCAACCATAAATTTACATTTGCTAACTTCTGAGTGATAGATTTTTTTCTAACTGATAGTTAGCCTGCTGGTTGGGGCTTTCTTCCCCCCTTTTTGTTTGTGCATAAACACATATCCCCATACTTATATATACATACATACATACATATAGATATAGACACATTTCTAAAGGCTAGAAAGTGTTCCTTTTCCTGATGGGATAGTAACAGTCCATTAAAAAATCTGGCCAGAGAAATCTTCCATTTTGGTGAACAGATAGCAGATCGCATGTTAGGCTATGTTTCTTGTTGGCAAATAATTGGACACATTTCCTGAAGTTTTATTGAACTGCCGAGTAAAACCTTTTGTGGCTTTTATATCTATTTTGAATGTATGCAGGATACTAATTTGTCAGTACAGAGTTTTGATTTTACGGAGGGACCTGTTTTGACTGGAGTTACACTGGTGTAAAAAAAAGTGAGACTGAAATGCAAAAGCACATTGGCTCTGTTATACATAAACTCATTTACAACAAATATTATCTATTGCACACACACTAGTTACTTACCAGTGGTGAGTGACAGGTATAGCTGCATTTTTAATAGTACTAAATACTTGTGTGTCAATGGCTAGAAGACAATCAGAATAACAAACCTTTGATGATAATGTGGATCTCACATGTCCTGTTGTTTCCTGAAGGGTCTGTGGCAGTGTATCGAACTGTTGTCTCACCTCTGAGGAAGAGATCTCCAGGTGAATGACTTTTATGGATAGTCAGTGCAGCTCCTAGAACAGTTTAGAAAAATCAGTGAAAACATTTTTCCGGCCTCGTATATTGCAACTCTCTCTAAAGGCCAACTACACAATGGAAAATTTAGGTTTATTCATTTTCTCAGGAACAAGATGTTCTCAACCACAGAAAGCAACGAGTCAGACCTGTTCAAACTTGCTAAAAATGATAGCCTAATCTCAGAGGTGTCATGTAAGAACTGTATGGACCTATCAACTCTTTGGCTGTTTTGTGTATTTTTGAGGTGCATTATCTTACCTGAGTTGTCCGAGAACTGTGGCTCCTCCCATGTTGCTCTGTACTCATTCTCCAATACCTGCACTGGAGGCGGAGATCTGCATCTATCAATTACAGGGGACTCTACATCTGGAAAAGTTGAAGAGACAGCATGAAATTTGATTACAGAACAAGTTGTGAGTCAAACTCACAGGTGATGTAAAGGGTATTTTAAGTTCTGCATCTGTAAATCTGCATAAGTGGGTGTATATCTGAGTGTAAGTTACTGTAATACATATGTCAAAAGAATAAAAGTTCTGGGTTAGGAAAAGCAAAGTAAATTAGGGAGAGTGGCTTTATTTTAAACTCACCAACTGGTTGTTTTTCCGGCACAGTATCACTCTTTGGCCTCCTTCTTGTGCCACTTACACTATCTTACACCCACTAAATAATGAATACTTTACTGTAACTTTGCAGCTGAGGTTGTTCCTCTGTCAGAAAAATTTACCAATAGTCTCCAAATGACCAACAAGACTTTGGCTCAAGCTATGTAAACAGCCGCTTAAGACTCCTTAAACAATGGTTTTCAAGCTATGGGCCATGGACACACGGAGCTCCACAGACTATGTCTAATATTTCCAAAGAGGCCTGTACCTCCATTTGAACATTTTTAGAGGTCCTCAAATAAAAAAAGTTTGAAAAACCACTGTCCTAAAACAACTGAGCTATCCGTCATAAGACACATATAGCCACCGAATCATAATACTTAATTCACTGAATTTATCTGAGCACTGTCTCTCACTGAGTTTAGTGGTTAAAAATAACAGCAGACACCAAAGTATTCCAGGGTACATTGGACTTGATAAGCAGATGATACTCCATTAGAACTCTGGGCAAAATTCAGGAAGTGACATAAATACCATTTAAATCAGACATAAGATATGTGTTTCAGAGAATCGTGTAAGTGGGAAAGCAGTGCAATTTATGCTGATTTGGCACTGAACAAGTATTCAAAGTGAGTGTAATTCATACGTAGAAGTGGCAGGAGAGCATCAGAAAAATCAACCATCAGGAAGGTGTAATATAAATAGCCACCCTTTTACTGTAGCGTACATTGCAATATTCCCATCACAATGAAGACTAAATTCAGCCTAGGCATAACAGTAAGAGTACCCATTGGTAAATGAGCTACATACAAGTTTGAATCAGGTCTCCAGAATAATAAACTGGCATAACTAACACTTGCTCTGCATACAGCTGAATGTCAAATGCACACATTTGCTAACCAACATGCACTGGATGTTGAACTATTACCTTTATTACTGCTAAATATATCCCATCAAGTTTGAATTGCCTAAATAAACTACTAGCAAAGTGAACAAGAAACACGTCAGTCATACTGTTAGTTGAGTCTATAATTAGAAATACAGTGGCCAGACTCTGCTGTCACATGCTCTTGTGTACTTCAGGAGTAACTCTGCTTGAAATTGGTAGAAAACTGGTGTGAGAGAATTAGGTTCAACAGAAAACAACACTGGCAGGTGCCATCAGACATGCCCCAACGCATATTTATCCATCAAAACCATCTAACGTTGTGTACTTATTTAACAATTTTTTTAAACTCATCAGCCAAGCCAAATTGCAGAAGCTAGAAAGTCGTCTTTCCCTTTATAAACCTAACATAGAGTTTCCAGTCACTGATAACTTCCCAACTAACTTGGCAGAGAAATATACCCCCTTACCTCTTCATAGCAGCATCACTAAAACTAACTGGTTACTGCAAAAAAAAAAAGTATTTGAGAACATCTGCTCACATAAAAAAACTGCACATTGGCATCAACTGTATTCACTATCCATTTGTGTTCTGTAAACTTTTCAAAGGGTGAATGTCTCTAGGACATTGACAGAGAGAGCATGTCTGAAATTCTTGGGCAAACAAATACTTGCATGATTTATTTAATCAGAAATGTGTAGTCTCTCTGTGGGTTTGGGAAACATTCGGTCTGGAATTAAAAACTATGGCAAGTGAGTAAACACGGGATGCATGCCATTTAACTAACCTTAATGTCTGCTTATGTTTTGACAGAACAATGAACTTTATTTACAAAATGCAGAAAAGCCCCAAATTCAGAATGAATCCTTTAGCTGCAGCCAATCCAAACAGAGCATTTGACAATCCAGCATTTGACAGCAATTACAACACATTGTGCAAATGATGGCCTCCATTCAGCAAAGCACTTATGCATGTGAATTCAACATGCTTAAAATCAGGTGCGTGCTTAAATGCAATGGTGAATCTCTGATTTCTGATCAAATGAAACCATGTTATCTTTGTCAGAATCCTTCCCAGGTCCTTCTGAATAGCACTTACCGATAACCTTGACACTGAATGTGCAGCTTGCCTGATTGTCGGACTTGTCCACTGCTATGTAAGTGATCACAACTTCTCCAATGGGGAAGAAAGAAGGTGGAACAAAAGCTGGAGTAACATGAATTGAGACCTGTTAGAGGAACAAATGTTTAAAAACAAACGCAGGTTAGTAATCAGGTATTTTTATTTTACAAAATGTGCATGTAATAGTAATTCTTTAAAATTAAATGTCTGCGTCTTCCGATTAGGTTTGATTTTCATTTATACTAAGAATACTTTACACCCGTTAGCAGATTAGAAGAGCCATAAAATGGGCATAAATTACCTTTACACCATTCTACAGACTTTTTTTAATAGCCAAAGTAATGGTGTAGCCAGACAGGAACCCCCCTGTAACATCCATCTTTGCTTTCCCGGAGCATGCAGGGCACACAAAGCAGTAAAAGCCTTGAACAGAAGGCCTGGGCTCAGCGACCCTGAATGGCTGTAAACAGAGATACGCCAATTGCTGTCCAAGGGGCTGTAGAGGAGTGCCCTTGACTGAAACCCATATTGATACGAACACACAGCCGTCCGCGGGGGGGAGGAATCTCTCGCCCAGTAAAAAAAAAGTCCAGTACTCATAATTTAGTTATCTCTTTTGCAAGTGTAAATTAACTTGAAACTTGCTTGCAAGAACTGGCGTCACAAAAACGGACCAGTACAATTTGGCATCTTAGATAAGAAAGAGGATATGGGCACCTATGGGTATAAAGATGGGTTCAGCAGCACATTTACTCTGAGTGTCAATCTGCCATCTATCTGCTGGTTGGGTTAGGTGTTTGACCTCCTGAGGTTCCACGGGGACGCCCACTTCGTATTCGTCTTTCCTAGGAATTGAGGGACTGACCCTGGTCTGACACGCTGGGACCGAGAGGCACAGAAGGGGGTAAAAATTGTACCTGGATGTGGTCCTTTGTCTTAAGTGTACACATAGATTTAGAGCTCTTTAAAGATTAAGCTGCCACTTGGTACCATTATTTCTATTTTCTATCTTTATTTTCTTTGTAACCATTTTAAGATCTATATTTGCTAGCAGTTAAGAAATAGAGCAAAAGCCACTGTAACCACATGCTTTATAAGCCTTTTTAATAAACCTGTAACTGTTTAAGTTTTAACCTGACTCCTTCAGTTGCTGTAACAGAACCAAGCACAATTTAAAAGAACTTCAGCCGGTCATAAGGGACAGGTATAGGAAGAGCTTGGGCGTTTTGGATCGTCTCACTCCCAGGTGACAGATCCATTGGGGCATCTCTCAGTCTTCCCTAGACTGCCCGCTGAGAAGGGATCTTGTATCCTAGCAGCTGAAATCTGAGATGTAATAAGCTCTTCCTATAAACTTCTGGGGGCGTCTGTCAGCCTGTTGGCTGCCCTCTGCGATGGGACCCCAGTCCTAGCGGTAAAGGCACGGACGTTAAACCTTTTCTTGGAAACACACACACGCGCACACACACACACACTGCCCTGATCGTTGGCTGACAATGGAAGGGACCTTAGTATAAATGAGAATCAGGTCCACACGAATGTAAGTGGCTCAGCTGGGAACCAAAGTTTTCACATACCAGAGTTACAACTTAGAGAATATTACTTCTTACATACCAGTATGGAGAAAAATTCTAAACTAACACATACCTCCCATTGTTGTAATCACTAGGCTACAAATTTAGCCCAATTGCGAGCTTAACTATAAAAGTAGATAAAAATTCATAAGTTGTTACAATAACCCATAACAAATGTTGACAGGAAAATAGATAAAAAGAGAAAGAAGGAAGAATTAGTCCCCACAAAAAGACCTACTGATATAGCTCAAGAGATCACGCTCGGTAAACAAAAAAAAGGTGGCGCCAGATATCAGTGAACCAAAATTTGGGTATCTGAATGTAGACCTAACTAATGAACAAAATAATGATGGATGACCTATTCCACCCACCATTCCCTTGTGGGGGGGGTCCTTAAAAAGCAAGATTTGTGGAGAAAAATGGCTACAGGAGTGAGTTTCATACTCATGACAGCCATCCTCACCACGTCCATGAAGACCTCAGGTATTCCTTAATCTGATCAGACTGGGCCAGAATACATCACCACCTTCGCTGGGTCCAGCTGAATTCCAGATGGGATGAAATGGGCTTAGACTTTAAGAACAACAGCTCCATCCCATCACAACTAATTTCTTCTCCTGTCCCCAAAAAGACAGTTATTACCATCTTTGACGCCATTTAAGACAATGGTTCTCAACCAGGGGTGTATGTACCTTACGGCTACATAGAAGCCCTCCAGGGGGGTACATCAACTCAAATAGAAATTTGCCTAGTTTTATAACAGGCTACATAAAAAGCACTAGTGAAGTCAGTACAAACTAAAATGTATACGATGACTTGTTTATACTGCTCTATATGCTATAAATGGAAATGTCAGTTCAATATTAATACTTCAATTGACGTACAGGCAGTCCCCGGGTTACATGGATCCGACTTACAACGGATCCCTACTTACAAACGGGGTGAGGCAACCCCGCACTAGCTGCTTCCCCCCAGCAGACCAGGGAGACGCGAAGCTAGCGCACCCCCCTCCCAGCAGACCAGGGAGACGCGGAGCGGCTTTTCTCAGCAGACACCTCAACTTGAGAATAAAGGACTGAGGGAAGTGAGGTGTGGGAGAATAAAACTGAGCTCTGGAGAAATGTTTGGCTAGAGTTTCCCCTACAATATGTACCAGTTCCGACTTACATACAAATTCAACTTAAGAACAAACCTACAGTCCCTATCTTGTACGTAACCCAGGGACTGCCTGTACTTAATAATTATATAGTATAATGAGGAAGTATGCGATATTTTGGTAATAGTGTGCTATGACATTTTTGTCTGTTTGTGTCCATTTTTGTAAGTAAGTAGTTTTCAAGGGAGGTGGAATTTGGGGGCACATAAGATAATCTGGACTCCTGAAAGGAGTACAGCAGTCTGGAAAGAAAATAAGAGACTGTCAGACAAAGGGGTTTCTCCTTCTAAAGGGGTTTTTCCTTCTCTCCAGTGAAAGGGATCAAGGGATGTTGTTAAAACAAAAGCTTTGCTCAATACTTTACATTTCAAATGCTTTAGCAGTTTTTCCTTCTTTTCTTTACCTTTAACTAAAAAAATGAGACTGATTTTAATGGTGTGCTTGCCATGGTATCAAGCAGGCTGAAATCTCTGCATACGAGCCTTGGACATTGTTTAACATTGGACATTGACTGGAGTATGTTGGCACCTTTAGCCCATAAATTCAGTGGAAGTTGCTGGCCTGTATTTAAAGCTTGATTGTGTTAAGGAAATGGGACTGTATTTCTTGATGGTGCTGCAGTGAATTTTACTTACTACAGTGGGTTCTTTTTTAGCCTTTGGGTGTTACAGGCTGGCTTACTTCTTCGAGGAAGGACCTGACTGTATGGAAGGCAGATTACTAAACTCCTTCATATTCTGAGAGCTCCCTTTTAAAGAGCCAGTCTGTAATTGATAAACAAGGACCCATTCTTTCTTTTGGCTGCATGAATTATCTGTTCAAAACCGGATGCCTATAAAACACCATGGAGGATATTCAGTAATCTCATAAACCTAACAGAGAAAATGCTGAATTCTGAAGATACTAAGTTTACAACAGATCTCTCAACTTCTTCTCATCAAGAAACAAGATATTTTAGTGGTATAAAGATATTCCAGATCTCTAAAACAGATATCTAAAAAGGGACTGCATCAAAATGAAATGTACATGTTTTAGTTCTACCTCATCTCCAGAGTTATCCTTTGCTACAGGAACCTGCCAGCTAATATTAGCAGAGTTCTGATGTTCCAGAGTCCGGGCCTCAATATTGTCTGGACAGCTGATTTGTGGAGCTTCAATATCTGATAGAGAGAGAGAGAGAAAGAGAAATCAATAATGGTTACTCAGCTGCCTTGCTGCGTGCACTGTTCCAGGTCACTAGTACCATCTCATTATTTCATTTTGCACCTGTTTGTTTCAGTGTGTTAGAACGAGCTGTGCATTTTCTTTTATTTTACATTTGTAATTTGCTTTATCTGTTTTTACTTACAGCCACTTAAATCGTACTGTTTGAACTTAATAAAATGACTGTTATTTACTATCAAGCCCAGTGTAAATAACTGTTACCTGTGGGAGCAATCAATGTGTACATCCTCCTTTAATTGATAAAGGGGACTTTTTGCCTGTGTGTGCTTTCAATGTGTGAAACTTTCACACAGTGAAAGATTCATTTGGGGTTCTGATCCTATTTGGGGGCTGGTTTCCTGGATGCTGTGTCTGCACTGCTCTGGGGGGGGGGAGGGAGCAGTGATCTCAGCTCTGTGCGTTAGCTGGGGGAGACGAGGAGATCTGGCCCAGCAGGACAGGGTGGTGAGAAGCCCCAGAAAGCAAGAAGGTGAGTGTCAGTGGGTTCGTCACACCAGGAAGCAACCCCAAGGGGTTATCTGTGACTGCACCTTGTCACAGTCATTATTAGGGAAGGAGCAGATCAGGGTCTCCCTGAGAAGACATGCTATAGAGCGTGTGTGTGCGTGCATGTGTATAAGTTTGCAAGTGCGCGCATGCAAGAGAGTTGGTGGGATTGCTACTGGAGAACAAAATAATTCAGACTAGCATAAGCCTGAAATTTGCCAAATCTTGGTACGTTTCAGCGTACAGGCTGAAACTCTGTACCGGCAGTCCCCGGGTTACGTACAAGATAGGGACTGTAGGTTTGTTCTTAAGTTGAATCTGTATGTAAGTCGGAACTGGCGTCAGCTGCTGCTGAAACTGATCAGTTTCAACAGCGGCTGACTTACATACAGATTCAACTTAAGAAACCCAGGCGTCCCCAAGTCAGCTGCTGCTGAAACTGATCAGCGGCTGATTCCAGGAAGCCTGGGGCAGAGCAACTCTGCCTCGGGCTTCCTGTAGTCAGCGCTGGTCAGTTTCAGCAGTGGCTGACTTGGGGACGCCTGGGGCAGAGCAGCTGGTGAAACTGACCAGCAGCGGCTGAATCAGGACGCCTGGGGCAGAGCAGCTGGGTGCTGCCGGGTTGGTACAGTAGCGCCGAGGAGCGGCGCTGCGGGACCAACCTGGCAGCGCCCCAGCTGCTCTACCCCAGGCGTAGGCAAGAAAAGCCTGGTCTGCTGGCGGGGGAGGGGGCACTAGCTGCACCCCCCCCAGCAGACCAAGGAGACGCGGGTGGCGGGACCGCCCGCATCCTCCACGGCTTTGCTCCGTCTCCCTGGTCTGCTGACCAGGGAGACAGGGAGCAAAGCCGCGGAGCACACCTGCAGCGTGACAGCCCAGGCACGCCCGGGCTGTCCCACTGCGGGCGTGCTCCGTGTCTCCCTGGTCTGCAGGGAGACGGGGAGCGAAGCCTTGGAGCACGCCCGCAGCGGGACAGCCCAGGCGCGCCCGGGCTGTCCCACTGCGGGCGTGCTCCGTGTCTTTGCTCCGCATCTCCCTGGTCTGTTGGGGGGGCTCCCCCCCTAGCAGACCAGGGAGACGTGGAGCAGCTTTTCTTGCCCCAGAGGACGGGGGCGGCGGGACTGCAGCGCATCTGGGCATCCCGCCGCTCCAGTCCTCTGGGGCGAGAAAAGTCCCGTTCGTAACTGCGGATCCGACATAAGTCAGATCCGCGTAACTCGGGGACTGCCTGTAATCTGGAATTCCCTGGTCCGGCAACATCCCTGGTCTGGTATCCTCGAGTGACCCTGGTGAGAGCACTGTGGGGCCGGGGCCAGGAGTGTTGTCAAACTAAGGGGCCAAATTGGAACCCTGGGGGCAGCAGAGCAGCTGGGAAGAACACAGATTCCCTGGGCGGGGTGTGTTGCTCCCTGTCACAATTGAGGGCAGCAGCGAGGATGCTGGGGGAGGGAGTACAGAAATACTGGAAGGAACGCAGAGACCCCCAACTGGTAGCAGAGCCGCTTGGTGCAGCACGAAGCTCCCAGGCAGAAGCTGGGCCGCTGGGTGCAGTGTGCAGCTCCCCAGGCAGCAGCAAAGCTGCTAGGTGGAGCGCGAAGCCCCAGGTGGCAATAGGGATGCTGGGGGGAGCATAGAGCTACTGGGCACTAGCAGAGCCCCTGGGTGGCAGCAGAGCCGCTGGGGAGAAAGAGGAGGCCTGGCCACCAGCAGGGGCCCAGAGCCCTGGGTGGCGGCAAAGCCACGGGGGAGAGAGTGGAGCTCTGGACGGCAGTGGAGTCCCCAGCCACTGCGGGGAGAGCAGGACCCCAGCATAAGAGTGGAGCCCTGGGTGGCAGCTAAGCTGCAAGTGAAAAGTAGAGCTCCCTTCCCCCGGCCCAGGGGACAGCAGAGCCCTGTGTGGCAGCAGAGCTGACTGAAAAGGGAAAAGCAGAACTCCTGAAGGACATGGGGGGAAACGGACCCCCCCACACACACTGCATTAACCCTCCCTTGACCAGCAAATTCCCTGGTTTGGGACCAGTCAGGTCCTGAGGGTGCCCAAGGAGGGAGGTACAACCTGTACTCAAAGACCCCCATTTAAATCAGATGAATTAAAATGCCCCATAATTAAGTCTCCTTTAAGGGGAAGATAGCCAGAGAGAAGTGGAAAGAACAGGAGAAAGGGTTCATGGTGATGAGGGAGTGAGATGTGAACAGAAATCACATGCTAGTCCAACTATTCACTATAACACCTTTTCACCTGAAAAATTCAAGCCACTTCATTGAAATGGCATCTTATCTTTGTCCCACTGATGTCTAATGCCTAGGTTTCTCTCATCTTCATTCTTTGATCTGTAAGTTCACTCTTCTCCCAAGACAAAGTCACACAGTACTATGAACCCCAGCAGGATATCTGGGATGGGTCTCCATAGGGATGATTAATGGTGAGGTGCATCACAAATGTACCTAAACAATCTTTCAGAGCTGTAAAATTGTAATGAACTAATAAATACTGACTTCTACGGTCAGGCAACAGTAGAAGGAGTACATTTTGGAGATCATTTTAATTAGGTTTTGCCTCGGGTTCAAACATATCTTTATCTGTCTCTGTAATCTCCTTCCCTCTGAAACTACATCTACTTTTAAGTGGAAATTATTGTTCAGATCTATACCTTTACAAACAGCCTTTTGGGCATTTTCACTCCATCTCCCAGAAGAAGTACATCTCAGTTCTTTTTTAACTCCAGACAAAATGAATCCTTGGGCACAGCTCAACTGGCATAGTGTTCCAGATTTTGATGGTTCCTGTCCACAATCTGATGGATACACTGTCACACTCTTAGGTTTCTGGAAGATGGGGCAATACACCTCTACAGGAAGTAAATACACAAATGTCAGCTGACACAGAAAATACACACATCCAAAGTTACCAGCAAACAAGAACCCCATAATATGACGCAGAAGAGCATATAAGAAGATAAGAACATAAGAATGGCCGTACTGGATCAGACCAAAGGTCCATCTAGCCCAGTAGCCTGTCTGCCGACAGTGGCCAGCACCAGGTGCCCCAGAGGGGGTGGACCGAAGACAATGATCAAGCGATTTGTCTCGTGCCATCCATCTCCAGCCTCTGACAAACAGAGGCCAAGGACACCATTTCTATCCCCTGGCTAATAGCCTTTTATGGATCTAACCTCCATGAAATTATCTAGCTTCTCTTTAAACTCTGTTAGGGTATGTCTACACTAGCCCCCTAGTTCGAACTAGGGAGGCTAATGTAGGCATTTGAAGTTGCAAATAAAGCCCAGGATTTAAATATCCCGTGCTTTATTTGCATGTTCCCATCCGGTCACCATTTTTAAATTCCACTAGTCCGAAGTAACTGCCCACGGCTACACGCGGCAGTGAAACGGTAATTCGAACTAAATCCTTAGTTCAAATTAACTGTTACTCCTCATGGAATGAGGAGAGAGGAACTCACAGAGAGGAAACCTATGGGACTTGCTTTCCAAGACAAATAGCAATGGTAGAGTCTTATTCTTTCTTTAAATGGCATTTGGTGGTGTAGAAAAGATTCAGATTCAGAACAGTTAATAGATAAACAAAAAATAATGTTGTCAAGTCCTTGAAAAGCTGGCACTTCTACAAAATGTATTTCAAAGAAAGCATCTAAGTATTATAAACGTTTCCTGTACTTGAAATGCCTGCTTTTGAAAAATAACAATTAACATTTAAATTATTCATAACACTTCCTATCTTATCATTTTGACAATCTGCAGACACCTTGAGTCTTTATACGTTTATTTTAGACAGAATAATTGCACTGAAACTTGAAACGATTACCACTAGTAAAAATGATGTTTGGTTCTGGGCACTTCTTTACGGGAAAGCTGTTGACAAACTGTACGGAGTTCAAACAGAAAAAAAAAATCAGGAAGTAAAAATTCAAGAAGCTAAATTATGAGCTGGTTGGATAAGTGGCAATTTAGGGAAAGGAACATGGTAACGATTTAATGACAGGCACAAACATAAGAGGAGAGGAACTGTGCAGAGTGGTACAAAGGGGACTAGAACTGGGAGTGAAGAAAATGAAAAAGGGAAAGCTTAGATTGAATAGGAAGAAAAGCTGAAGAATCTTCTGGGGGAAATGATGATAGTCCCAGAATTTAGGACATATATCATTGAATCGGACAAAACACTAGCCTGTATAAGAAGCAATCCTGTATTATTGGAGGAACAAGTCTGGATGGCCTATCAGATCTTTTTCCTCTCAGACTCCTACAAATCTACAGGTCCTCTGCTCTCCATTGCCTAGCTCTTCAGCTGATAGAAACTGCCTTAGCACCACTGATCTCCACTGAGCTACAATGATTTACACAGGTTTAGGATCTGACCCAATAAATCTGGATTTTAAAGGGTGCACA
Source organism: Pelodiscus sinensis (assembly GCF_052426305.1). Classification (NCBI taxonomy): domain Eukaryota; kingdom Metazoa; phylum Chordata; order Testudines; family Trionychidae; genus Pelodiscus; species Pelodiscus sinensis. The sequence goes on from NC_143057.1 coordinate 11,390,345, forward strand.
AACAAGTGTAATTGGGTCACATCAGTCTATATATATATAAATATAAAATAATTTAGCACTGGGTGGGACAGAGTTTGATCTCAGTTTCTCGTGCCAATGAAAATGCAGGGTGAAAATTGGGTATATAAGAAAGATCAATCTGTCCCATGTCTGTAAAACACTGCAACACATGAAGTTGACTGAAACCAAGTGAGCAGAGTACACAATTCACAAGACTAACAAATTAATATCAACATAAAGGACAAAGAATAATGCTCAGCCAGATACTAACTGACCTCTGTCTCTTTACCTCCCCTCTTCCTTTTAAACATCAATCTTGAGAAGGCAGACTGGCAAAAATACATTTAAAAAGCGGGCCCACTAATTCTTTCAACACTAGATGGCATGACTGCCCATGGCATTGATGCCAAGTAATTTTGTACTCCTGCAACAATCATGTGCGCTGTACAGAGAATTACAATACAAGGAGATTAACATTTCCTGATGTAAATTAAATCTAAGATAATGGCTCTAAACCATTCTTTATGGAATAGAAGAGGGCAAGAGACAAAAGAGTTCAGTGGTGTGAAAATATTAATTTTATGTGCAAGTTAGAAAGAAAAAGAGAGACGTTTTCATGCCTATAAAATATTTTAATTGTAGATAACAGAACTTAATATAATGCAGTGGTTCTTAAACTTTTTGGCCCGTGGCGCACCTGGCTGAACACAAATCTTTCTGTGGACTACCAGCTGCTAATGGAAACTTGCTGTTAATTATATAATTACACCCGAGCCATTTTGCTAGTGCAGTAGATAGGAAGAACAGTTTAATTTAACCAGTAAGAAAGGAAAGATCAATTGACATTATTAAACAGATTCAGTGCTTTAACTTTTGCATGTTAGTTTACCAAACTTCATTTTAAATTAAGTAAAATATTAATTTATGTCCAACACAAAGGGTTGAAACATGGTCTTTATTTATGGCATGAATGAGAAACCTTTTTTGTGTGGCCACTGACCCACAAAAAGAATCAATTGGGGACCACACAAGTGAAAAGCAAAAAAAAAAAAAAAAACAACCAAAAACAAAAACAAAAAAACACCAAAAAAACCCCCCACCTCTCCAAAACACCCCAATCCTCATTAATGTGGGCCCCAACTGAGACACCTCACTCCCCTGGCACTCCAGACCCATAAGGGGAGGAGGGGACAGGGAAGACTGAGGTTCAAGGCTTCCCATAGGCCAAATTAACTATTCTCGGGTTCCGGGGTTAATTGTTAATGGATATTTTGCTCCCCCTGAGCTCTGGGGGGGGGGGGGGGGGGCAAAAAAAGGAGGGTTCACTGTGTGGGCCAGGGCTACTATTAAGTACACATTATGCACACACACCCCTTTGGGAAAAATACCTATAGTTTGTGGCAAATACAAGTAACTGGGCCCTAACAATCCAAAATAACTGTTGTAACACAGCAAGAACTGGTCCCTGCCATGGGGGCAGGGGACTGGACTCAATGACCTCTCAAGGTCCCTTCCAGTCCTAGTATGCTATGATTCTATGATTAGTGAAGCTACTACTGGAATGCTATGTCCAGTTGTGATATCCACACTTCAAACAATATGTTGAAAAAGTTCAGAAAAGAGCTGTGAATAGGGCCTGACATTTGGAAAACATGATTTATAGTGAGAAACTTAAGGAGTAAAATATTTTTTAGTTTACCAAAAGAAAGTTAACCGATGACCTAATCACAACCCACAAGTACCTACACTGGGAAGTATTTATGCTAGTAAATGCTTCCTTAATCTTACAGAAAACAGCATATTGAGACCCAGTGGTTGGAAGCTGCAGTTTGACAAATTCATACTAGACACGAGCTGCACATTTTTAATAGTGAGAGTAATTTAGAACATCAGTAAGGATAATATTTTAAAATGTGCTATTGGGGAATCTAGTTAGCATTTTTTGACCCTGCAGTCATCCCATCAGTAAAATTCCACATCTGCTTTCCATGCATGGGGAGTCTATCCAAGTGACCTTTGAGTGCAGCCAAGGCAGGAACGAGCCCAGATTTTTCAGCTAACACTTTTTGCAATAGAACAATCAAAAGAAAGCTCGTACTGGATTTTTGGGACCATCAAAAACAGAGCTTTGTCGGGGGTAACTCAGAAATCCAGCAAAACCTTTCATATAAGCTACTTGATTGTGCAAAACGAATCCAACAACATCCTATAGCAAGAGGCAGCCTTTTGTCATACAATTGAACTGAAGTATAAACATTGAAAAATTAAGAAACGACAAAGCCTCTATTGATGAGTACAGTAAATTCTCCAATAATAATTATCCAAGAGCACTGCAGGGCCCAGTCTTGCTCTTTTGAAATTAAATTAAATGTTCCCATTGATTTGGGAGCAAGATCAGGCTCTTAATAGACAGTGTAAATAACCCAAAATGTAGGACTTCATCTTCATGATGTTTTTAAAGCATGTATCTACACGGGGGCTCAATTTCAACCTGGTCCTCACAGGATCCCCATTGCTGTGTTTGTAGTTCCTGAACTGCAAACAATTCTAGGCATAATATAGGCCATTTGGACACAGAATTGGCCAATAACATTGCCCGCACTCACAATTTTCATGCGTATCAAACAAGCCCGACTTCTGAAAAGTCAGGACCTATGCTCGTGATTCCTGTATTGCTTTTTTCCCCACTGGGTTTTAAAAATTATTAACATTGTCCAATGAAGTTAGCAGTCATGAAAAGTGCTGGCATCCAAAGTTCTCTACTTATTGACAGAACAGGTCCCGTGCAGGCCCTAGGCATGGAGGCTTCCCCACAATGCTCTGCCAATGTAATTCAGACACAATGTGCAGCAACCACAGCCTTTTGAACTCCTGGCCTTTGTACTAGGAAGTTCAACAAAGGAGGCAGCAGTAGCTTTAACTCCCTCCATGCTGTCAAAATGCCTCAGGGCTTTAGCTGGAGGGATCTTCTCTGGCTTCCAGAGGGTAACTGAGATTCAGCCATGCTCTCTTCTGCAGGAGAGCCATGGCAACTAGAAACTGGATTGTTTCATACAGGTTACCAAACATCCACAGAAGAGGAGGGACCTATCTGGACTGGATTTCAACCAGCCATCTAGAGGTCAGGTTTTCTTTTCCTTATACCAATCCTCCCCATGGTATGACATAAAACAACAACAAAAAAAACCCCATACCCACGCATGTTGGTTCCTTTCCATCCCACTGAGAGTTTCCTTGACAGGTGAGTTTGGAGTTTCCCTCCACCTCATAGCCCTCATCACAGGTAACAAAACACACGGTCTTGTAGGAGACATCACCCGATGAACAATTAATTCGTCCATTTTCAGGTGTGTGAAGTTTTGGACACGTTCGAACTGCAAATGAGAAAACAAGCATGTTACATTTTTACCATAAACCAAGAGTTAAAACAGGCAATTTCAATGTCACTTCTCAGATGCTTTGTCATTCAAATGGATAAAGTAAAAATAACATTTTGGTGATCTGGGCTTATAAATAGAGCTAAAGTTTCAAAAACAAGTAGTGACTTTGCATGCTCATGTGGAGACACCTTATGGGAGGCCTGATTTTCACAAAGTGGGGGCTTACCCCTTTCTGAAAAATCAGGCCTCTAAGATGTCAGATGGGAAAGCTAGGTGGATATCTAGTGAAAGAAGTTCCTTTGAAGGAACAGTAACTCAGGAAGATTTGTTCAGTTAGCTCTGGCAGGATCTGATGAATGATTCTGCATTGGAAGTGCAGGATTAGCTTTAACTGAGTGTGAAGTTTTGTTTTGTTTTCTTACTTGCGGAAATCATAATGCTGCATCTCAACACCGATTTATTACATAATGAAGATGAACTCCAGAAAAACATGGAATTAAATGTGATCTTGTGCATCCGTCTTGTCTAACAAATTCAGCAGTAGCACCACTGAATAGAAAAAAGGAAAAGAAGCGGCTATTTTGCAATCTACTGTGGTTTTTTTAGAGCTAGATCTTGCTTCCATGACTTCCATTGACTTGGATGAGGGAAGGTGAAGGTTTGAATGACTCATGACTGTAATGGCCTGGGGAACTTCTATATTGTGTTTAAGAATGTTCATTTTACCAAGTGTCCCTCTGCCAATGTAGGAGTCAAACTACTAGCTTTCTGTCCAAACAAGTTCAAAGTTAAGCAAACTTGGCAGCTCTCTTTCCTTTTTCCAGTAGTCTATTGCATATATTGAGGAGAAAACATGTGCATGTAAGTGTACAGACTACATAACTTCCTAAAGATAGTAAGAGAACAAAGTTAATCAGTTATCAATCAAATGAAATCTAGCTGCACAAACAGTCAGGATTACAAACCTCAAGAGATTTAAAAAAAATCAAGTTTCTTTCAGAGAGAGTTTAATATAAACACATCAGAAAAACCTGCATGATTTGTAGCAACTATTAATCAGACTATAATGGGTGACAACCCAGTTAGCTGCCTCACATCTAGGCATTATGGCTGCCTCATATTCACTCAGGTTCAGAATACAGGCAGTCCCCGGGTTACGTACAAGATAGGGACTGTAGGTTTGTTCTTAAGTTGAATTTGTATGTAAGTCGGAACTGGTACATATTGTAGGGGAAACTCTAGCCAAACATTTCTCCAGAGCTCAGTTTTATTCTCCCACACCTCACTTCCCTCAGTCCTTTATTCTCAAGCTGAGGTGTCTGCTGAGAAAAGCCGCTCCGCGTCTCCATGGTCTGCTTGGGGGGGGGGCGCTATCTTCATGTCTCCCTGGTCTGCTGGGGGGAAGCAGCTAGTGCGGGGTTGCCTCACCCTGTTTGTAAGTAGGGATCCGATGTAAGTCGGATCCATGTAACCCGGGGACTGCCTGTACTGCCACTCTTTCCAAATTCATGTGCTATTCTTGCACCGATTTTCAACGGCAGTGTAGATACGACCTTATTCTAGAGTACAGTCACCAGACTCTTAATGAAGTCAAGAAAGCATTGTTCAGTCTAGTTTTATTATTCTTTAGCTTAATTGCAGTAAGTAAACATATTACAATTAGGGATGTTAAATTTAGATTAACTGGCTAATTGAATAGTCGATGCAATTTGCATCGACTGTTTGATTAGTCGATAAGGATGCCTCCATATTCGAAGTGTAGCAATAGTGGGGCTATTGCTACACTTCAAAGGCAAAAGTGCTGTGGGGAGCATGGGGCCAGCAGGGGACTCCTAGAGGCTTTATGCAGGCAACTGGAATAAATCTGGAAGCAATGGAGAAATGGTCACCAAGTGATTAGTGCTATACATCTTGACAGGTGGTAGCATTTGTCTCCTTACCTTTGTTGTCAGATTCTGCTCACCTGGTGGTGTGGAAGGAATGCATGGCCATTGTTTTGTTCCTTTCAGGGTGATGTGGCTACACAAAGCAACGCTACAAACCTTGTGCTACAGAACCAGAAACAGAATCCAGCTCTTCCAAATTGCAGACTAGTGCCTTAACCACAAGACCATCCACTTGGCAGGACTATCAATCTGGCACTTTTCCCAAACACTAAAAATCCCCATAAATGTACATTAAAATATATCCTCTATATTTTGTCACAGTACATTTTTTGTGATTAAATGGTTTTTTTGTAGCTGAGCAGTATTTAGCTTAATTTTATATAGCTGCTGTAAACTGCAGAAGGTGTGCTTGATGGGGCTAAGCATAACTTATCACACTCATGGCACATTTCAGCTACGTAGTGCAAACGTGCCAAAATGTTGAATGTTCAACGTAGAAATCTAAAGCAGTGTGAAGGATTAAAATCCTTTGGTGCCCTTTCATAATTGACGTGATAAAATACTTGATAGGACTAATGAGACAGTCCATAAACTGTGTCTTTGATCTTGCTCTTTTCTAAAGCATGATTTCATGAATGAATGGAGTAGGGCAGACAAAGCATATGCTAGACTTTTTTTTTTTAATTAGAAAATATTCAACATGATGTATTTTGCTAGGGGAAAAAAAGAAAAAAAAGAAACCTTCCACATGCTTCAAGGAAAATTAATGCCACGTGAAGATAACAGCTCAAAGGAAACCTGAAACCTTGCCAAAAAAAAGAAACCACCTGCACCCCAAAATCAGAAGACAGAATAGCTTCTCCCTCAAAAGTGAGCGTACGAGGGGGACTCTCTAAACTTTACATGCTTGAGACTGTTCTTCTCTGTGTGGAGACTACAATACTACAGATGATTAGAGTGAAAATTAATCAGTCCTTTCCTTTCGTATAGGGGCTCTCCAGCTTTTTCATTCTGAGGACTCTTTTGTAAGAGAGAGTCTCATGGGGACCTGGTCTCCCAATACTCCAATCAGTCCACAGCTGGATTTTCAAACTATATCACTCTGTAGCCTGCCTAGTGGAAAGACAGGGCCATACCCAAGGGATCTTGCTTACCTCTCCCAAAGTACTAGAAACCCCTCCCCCCCCCCATTGCAAGTTCTCACCCCTTCCACGGTCACTGTAAGGTGTAGGGGGAGAGTAAGGTCAGCAACAATATTCTGCATCAGACCATGTAGCAATTTGCTATGCAATGTAAGGTGGGATGCCATGAGAGCATATCTCTGGCTCTGTCCATTCCCCTTGTCTTCACCACACATTCTTTACCTGGGGGTACATCTTCACTTGAGCCCTGGTTCGAACTAGGGATGCAAATGTAGCTGACCGAAATTGCTAATGAAGCGGGAATTTAAATATCCTGCATTTCATTAGCATAATCTCGCCCGCGCGCTATTCCACTCATCAGCTGATTCAAATCAAGAAGTGCGCTCTGGGGCACACTGGTTCGAACTAACGTTACTCCTCAAAAAAAATGAGCGATATTTAAATCCCCGCTTCATTAGCAATTTTGGTCAGCTACATTTGCATCCCTAGATTGAACTAGGGAGCAAGTGTAGACGTAACCCATGAGTAACATGACCTGCATACCAGCCACCGAGTGGCTGCAAGCTTTCTTTCTCGGAACAGGATGTAGAAGGTGGAAGAGCAGTCTCAATGCATAAGTGCCTGTAGGAAGTCAGAAAGGAACCTCACATTCTTTGTAGACCTGCATAACTGGCTAAGATGTCCTGCATGTGCATTGGTGGAACAAGAAGATGGATTCCTTCCTCTATTACATCATGTACTAGGCCACAGCCAGCAGCAAGATGTAATTGCGAACTGATCTACTCAAGCAATGTTCAAATAAAGTTACTAGTGCCGCAAGAGGTCCTCTGGGGACACTTTTTCAGCCCCCTCCCTATTCCCAGCATGTCATCCTCATTCATTCCTTCTGATTATCTCCTTTCCGGTTAATATATCTTCACGTTCACTCTCCAGGAAATAGTCATTCTCCAATGAACCACAGTCAAAACTCTTCTGAGATTATACATGTGGCCTGGAACTCTCCATTTTTTCCTTTGACAAAATAAACCCAAGCATCATAAACCAGAAATTTGGAAAGAATATTCATTATTGAAGTTTATGCCCCCAGGTTCCAAAGCCAATGTGCATCTAATCCATCATATGAATCCCTCATGAATATTCTGAAACCCTCATCCTGAAAACTCTTAGGGTATGTCTACACTACCACCCTACTTCGAACTAGGGTGGCAATGTAGGCAACCAGAGTTGCAAATGAAGCCCGGGATTTGAATTTCCCGGGCTTCATTTGTATAAAGCCGGGCGCCGCCATTTTTAAATGTCCGCTAGTGCGGACTCCGTGCCGCGCGGCTACACGCGGCACGGACTAGGTAGTTCGGACTAGACTTCCTAGTCCGAACTACCGTTACTCCTCGTGAAAGGAGGAACTACCTAGTCCGAACTACCTAGTCCGTGCCGCGTGTAGCCGCGCAGCACGGAGTCCACACTAGCGGACATTTAAAAATGGCGGCGCCCGGCTTTATGCAAATGAAGCCCGGGAAATTCAAATCCCGGGCTTCATTTGCAACTCCGGTTGCCTACATTACCAGTCTAGTTCGAACTAGGGTGGTAGTATAGACATATCCTTATTTACTAACCCTAACTTTACTTAAAATCTTAACTTTATTCTTGTAGTTCCATTGGTGTTAGCTGAATAAAGTTAGTCATAAACTGGATAGGTGTGTAAAAAAGGACAATGCAGAATATTTACCAGGGTTTGTATTTCTAGCAGTTTATATCACTCTGCATTTCTTATTGAAGGTTTCTTGTCCCATTTTAGTAAATCGGAAGATGAAATCCACAGCATGGGATTTTTCTTTTGAATATTCCTTCATTTGGAGTTTATAGGCCTGTCAATCAGCAAAACTAACAAACCTCAAACCCTTATTAACAACAACATAACTCGTGTCAAAAGGTTTTTCCACAGGAATGGCTTCCTTACCTCTGCATGTGGACTCTGAACCAGACCAGACACCATTTGGCTGACAAAGCCGTATGCTGCTCCCAACTAGGTCGAATCCTGCTTTACATCGGATTCCACAGGCAGCGTTGAAGTAGTTGTTGCAGATGTTCTGGATAAAGTAGCCATTTTCAGGGGGCTGCAGCTCAGGGCAGTGCACAACTAATCATACAACAACAGGGTTAGCATTGTTTGTGTTATTTCCAACTCGGTTTGTTTATGTCTTTAATGTGGCTTTAAAAAAACCCATTGATAGTATCTATGGTCTGGGAGGCATGAATATGAAACACTGTAATAAACCCCACAGACGCCTGCCCATCTCATTTACAGCAAAACAGTTCAAGAAGGGCTAAGATGTCAATGTGTCCTAATGTGCCTGTCATCTCTACTCATCTTCTCTGTTTGGAAAGACTTACGTTCACAGGCCTGTCCTGCAGCACGATACCCATCCTTGCAGACACAGTCCTTGATGGAGGTGCTTCCAGGGGGAGAGGTGTGGTTGTCGTCAGGACAAGAGATGCAAGTGCTAATTCCACCGGGTGAACCGTCAGGCTTATATGTTCCAGATGGGCAAGCTATCAAATAAAAGATAACTTTTAGAAGAAGAAAAGGGGAGACTCCATCTTTTCTGAAAATTCCCTGGACTAATTTTTTTTGTAAGGATTTTTTAACGCCCATTTCCTTTTTAGGGTATCTTGAGATGTGGAAATTACCACCTTTCATGTTTAATTGCTCTCCCTCCAGCTCGGTTTATGTGTCATTAATTCAAATTTACAACAGAACCTCTGTCTCTCCTGTATGTCTATAAAGTTATTAATGCACAGAGGAGCTGAAGCAAGGCCCACTGAACTCAGCAGAGGTCTTTCCATTTACTTCAGTGAGTTTTGGACCCATAATTTAGCTTCTATATAAGGTGCCTCAATCTGGTTTTACATTTGTGTAACTCCACTGATGTAATGGAGCTATTAATAATTTATACTTGCATAAATGAGATCAGACTAATGCCCAAGGTTTCCAAAACATGACAAAATTAGGATCAGGCTCAATAAATAAAAAATTCTTGGCATGCCAAATTCACAGAATCTGGCATCTGACTTTATTATCTAGGGGCTATGCTATATACATGGTGTGAATCATAGCACATGGAGCAATTCATGTAAACAATTACTCCCCAAAGCCTTTAAAGTAGTTTATATCCTACTCTACAATTTGAACTGTAGGCAAATATGCATGAGAAATATTTAAGAGATATTGTCAACAGAGAATAGACAGACAAATAATATGGACTAACTGAGGTAGAAATAGGAGAGGTAGGATAGTTCAATTCTTAGGGCATTAGATTTAGGAGATCAGGGTTTAATTCCTTAATCTGCCACAGACTACCTGAGTGACCTTGGACAAGTCACTTAATCTCTGTCTCCATTCCCCAATCTGTAAAGTGGGGGTAACAGCACTGTTCTACCTCACAAGGGTGTTCTGGGGATAAATACACTAAAGATTGTGAGGTACCCAAATACTATGGAAATGGGGCAAAAGGTTGCATTGGGTTGGCGTCTCTAGTATATTCCTGTCAGAAGCTGGGAATGAACAACAGAGAATGAATCACTTGATGATTGCCTGTTCTATTCATTCCTTCTGGGGCTCCTGGCACTAGCCACTGTTGAAAGACAGGACACAGAGCTAGATGAACTTTTGATCTGACCAGTATGGCCACTTTTATGTTATTTACATCAGTGCAATGTGGATGCAAAACATACCAGTCTGGTTTACAAGTGTTTTACAGCCTCTTTGCACTGATGTAAACAGTTGCAAATGATACAAAAAAATGGAGAATTCGGCTCTGTAGCTTCAAGAGAACTGTGCTCAACCTTATATGCTTTAAAATATGTCCTTTGTTTCCAGCACCAACTGTCATCTATCTTTTTCAAGTATTAGAGGTCTAATTTCTGAGAGTCTCAGATTGTGCCTATATCTTTCTTTTTTAACAGAAGTGGATCCATTCTGTACTTTGAGTGAATGTAAAGGTAAATACTTAGACATATGTCTTATTAAGACAAATAGTGCGTTCTCTCTCTCTCTCTCTCTCTCTCTCTCTCACACACACACACACACACACACACACAATCAGCACCTAGTCAGCGACATCTGAGGACGAATCCATTGAAAAATATCTAGAACATTTAGAGTTTTATTTTCTTGAACTTGGTTGCTGCTTAAATATATCCCACAGATCATATTTTTTATGTTTCTCTTTGAAAACGTGCAGCTTCAATTCAAACTAGATGATAAAATGACTAGTGGTGCAAAATATGCGTTGTGTAAAGCAGCTTGCTGGGTCTATGTTGTAGAATAGCTCATTATTCCAAATGGAAGCACCTCAATAAGGAAGGAATTAAAGATAAAAATATTTTAAAAGGTCAATTTGCATCTTGCTAAGGAAAGGCCAGGCAAATTTACTCACAACTAGAGCAGGGATTCTTTTTAAAGTGACTTTTGAAAACAACACTTTCAAAAATGCCATTTACTTATATCATGTTTTTGCAGTCAGCTGCTTCTAGTTCCCCTGTGACTTCATTAAAAAAAAGAAAAGATTCTCTTTTATGAGAGCATAAAAATGAACAAGAGTGCACCATCTACTCTATATTCAGGATTTGTACTGACATTACATTGAAATAGTTTTAAGAAACATTACACTTTTTTTTCCCTGACTGCCAATATCTGCCCAGATTAAGCTTTTTAGAAAAATTGAATCTTTATCACTGAAAATGAACAATTTTGTAGTATAGTTATCCACCACTGCTGAAGACACTTCAATTAAATTGCCTTTGCTGCAGTATTCATGGCACTGTCAACCTGCTGTAATGGAAACTGCACTACCTTGTGCAACAACAACAGAAATACAATTCTCTTAATAGGCTTCCTGGCAGATAGAAGTGAATAGCCCAATATCCTGATGATTTTAATACTTTGAAGTTTTCACTGACTCAAATTTTAGCAGAGAGAGAAGTTAACTATTGGAATAGATCAGTGAGAGATGAGGTGGCTTTTTCTTAAGCGGGACTCTCTAAAACAAGATTGGAGGACTTTCTAAAGGCATGCCTTCACTTGCCGTGTCGGAGATCAACGTTCTGGCATTTGATTTAGTGGGTTTAGTATTGACCTGTAAATCGAACGCTGAGGGCAGTCCTGGCCAGCATGTGTACTCCTGGAAATCATGAGAAGTAGGGGAAGCTGAAGGGAGTGTTTGCTCTTGGTGGCATCCTGCAATGGGGACGGTGCCAAGCTTGGCTTAGAATCATAGAATCCCACTGGAAGGGACCTCAAGAGGTCATTGAGTCCAGTCCCCTGCCCTCATGGCAGGACTAAGCATCATCTAGACCGGGGCAATAATTTTTGATGAGGGGCCACTCCCAAGATGTGGGAAAGTGGTCGAGGGCCACACACTTCCATGGTATTAATAGAGGAGGTGCGGAGTGTGGGATGGAGGTTGAGCGCAGAAGGGAGCATGGGGTAAAGGACTAGGGTGCAGGAGGGAGAATGGAGTCTTTGAGGGGGTTTGGGTGAAGGAGGTAGTTGTGACCTAGGGCAGGGAACTGAGGTGCAGGGTTTTGGGATGTGACCTAGGGTAGGAAGAGATTGTTATCTTAGTCAGGAGATTGGGGTGCCAGATCTGGGAAGGAGTATGTGTGCATGTGGAGTAATGGGGCAGGAGTGTACGGCAGAAGGTTGAGGAAGGGAAGGGCTGAGGTGCCAGAGGCAGGTTCTCATCAGGAGACTTACCAGTTTGCCAGCCTGCAGAGCCAAAGGACTGCAGAGCTTAAAATGCTTCTGCCTGCTCGGCCATGTCTTTGAGTGAGTGAGCAGGAGGATTGAGCTTTGTGGCTGCCTGTTATTCAAACAGGCAGCTCCCACTTGCCAGGGTCTGTTCAGAAACAGGCCAATGGGACTGTGCTGAGAGTGGGAGCAGAGTCTGAAACTTTCCCCCTCCCCTCCGGACTCAAAGCGAAAGCGTTCCACAGCCGTGTTTCTGAGAGGCGTGTGGGGCTGCAGACCAAACAGGAGAGCCTGCCTGGGGCTCCCCATTGTCTCTGCAGGCCGGATCCAATGGCCTGATCTAGACCATCCCTGACAGGTGTTTGTCTAACCTGCTCTTAAATATCTCCAGAGGTGGAAATTCCACAACACCCCTAGGAAGTACTCCTTCCTAGACAGTCACTTCCCATTCTGTATGTAGGAAACTGATTGTTCCTTCCTAAGTGGAGTACTTTGCATTTGCCCTTATTAAACTTCATCCTAATTACCTCAGACCATTTCTCTAGTTTGTCCAGATCATTTTGAATTTTGACCCTGTCCTCCAAAACACTTGCAACCCCTCCCAGCTTGGTATTATCTGCAAACTTAATAATTGTACTCTGTCATCATCTAATTCACTGATGAAGATATGGAACAGAACCAGTCCCAAAACAGACCCCTACAGAACCCCACTTGTTATGCCCTTCCAGCAGGACTGTGAACCATTAATAACTACACCCACCTCATAGTAGCCCTATCTAGGTTGTATTTCCCTAGTTTATTGATAAGAAGGTCGTGCAAGATCATGTCAATGCCTTAAAGTCTAGGTATAACACGTCCACCACTTCTCCCTTATCTGCAAAACTTGTTATTCTATCCAAGAAAGCTAAGAGATTGGTTTGATATGACCAAATTTGTTCTTTACAAATCCATGCTGGCTGTAACCTACCACCTTATTTTTTTCCAGATGTTTGCACATAAATTCTTTTAATTACTTGCTCCGTTATCTTTCCTGGCACAGAAGTTAAATGGACTGGTCTGTAGGTTCCTGGGTTGTTCTTATTTCCCATTTTATAGATGGGCACTATATTTGCCCTTTTCCAGTCTTCTGAAATCTCTCCCGACTTCCATGATTTTTCAAAGATGGTAGCTAGAGGCTCAGATACCTCCTCTATCAGCTCCTCAAGCATTCTAAGATGCATTTCATCAGGCCTTGGTGACTTGCAGCCATCTAACTTTTCTAAGTAATTTTTAACTTGTTCTTCTATTTTAACTTCTAAACCTACGCTATATCCACTGGCATTCACTATGTTAGGCATCCCGTCACCATCTATCATCTTGACGAAAACGGAAACAAAGAAGTCATTAAGCACCTCTGCCATTTCCAAGTTTCCTGTTATTGTTTCTCCCTCTTCACTGAGCAATGGGCCTATCCTGTCCTTGGTCTTCCTCCTAATATACTTGTAGAACATCTTTTTGTTAACCTTTATGCCCCTAGCTAGATTTAGCTCATTTTGTGCCAACTCCAGCATATTTTATGTAGCTGGAGTTGCGTACCTTAAGCTGGCCTTCCAGGTCTGGTATAGACCTCGTCCAAGGGATGTGCTTTAGCCTGCTTCCTCCAGATTAGGAATATAAAATCCCAGTTAATCAGTTCACCGGTCAAACTGATGTTAACCTAATGTTTAACTGGTTAACTGACTAGCAGGATCTCACCACTCCAGCCCCATAGCTTGTGGGGCTCCCACTCCCAGCCCTGTGCTGGAGCTGCTCATGGCTCCAAGCTCCCAGCCTCTGCAGTAGGGCTAGAGCAGCTCTGTGGATGGGGGTGGGGAGGGTGCTCCCTGGGGAACCATTTAACCAATAAGGGTGATGACTACCAGGTAACTGGTTAACTGGTTTCCTGTTCACATCCCCACTCCACATCCTGGACTGGACTCCATGCAGGATTCATTGGGTGAGAGTCTGTAGCCTGTGTGCTACAGGAAGTCAGACTCGATGCTCATAATGGCTCTTTCTGGCCTTGAAGCAATAAACAGCATTCCAATCTGCAAAAGGATCCTCCTCTTACAACCTCCAGGCAACCCCCTTTTATGCTCTGGGTGGGGGAGGGGTGCATTGGTCCCTAAGGCCTGAGCAGTTCAGGGGATAGTTTGTTAGCTGGCTTTCCCATCCCATTTGGTTGAATGACTGGCCATTATAACTATATGGACACTGACCTTCAAAGTAATATCCCCTCAAACACTCCCCCTGAGCCCCTTACTCATTCTGTCCATTCCCATTAAGTTGGAGATAAGCTTTGAGAGCATCAGACCATTAGGAAATCTATTGTTCTTCAGATGTCAGTTTTCTGTCAGGATAATTACTGCTACTATTGCTTCACCGTGAGCTTCAAATTGTGTTTTGTGGACTGGTAATATCAGTTCAGCCATTCATGAAACTTTATGTGCATCATCATGCAAACTAATACACAACCAGCAGCTCCTGCTCAGGTGAGTCACAGAGATGTAAAGAAGAAAAAAAAAAAGCTTGCTAGCCAATTATTTTGCAGTGCCTGAACCAAGCTATGTGGAAAAGCTTTTCTAATGTCTGTTCAGGGATGCTAAAGCTACCAGTCTTAGGTTTTCAGGACCCGTAAAAACAGCATCTTAACAAAAATTGTTCACTTGCAAAAAATTCTGACTTTTCTTTTTAAAGGAAATGTGAATGTTCAACCATCTTATGTGAAGAGCTAGTACTTATATCTTAGAAAGAACCATTTCCTCACAAGCTTCAGAGGGGTAGCTGAATTAATCTGTAACAGGGAAAAACTTAAAAAACAACAAATAGTCTAGTAGCACTTTAAAGTCAAAACATATAGATGGTATCATGAGCTTTTGTGGGCACTGATGAAGTGGGTTGTGCCCACGAAAGCTCATGGTACCATCTACATGTTTTGTTAGTCTTTAATGTGCTATTAGACTATTTGTTGTTTTTAAGCATTTCCTCAAAGATAGCTGAGTCAAAGCCATAAGCAAATAGTTTGGTTTGTTTGTTAAGAAATGGCCAGGCAAATGACAATCCTATTTTTAACAGCAGTTTCAAAATAGAAATGTACTCATCATGGATTTTTGACAGCACAGTTTTAAGTGACTACCAGCATTATTAAGGAAAATGCAGAACAATGTAGCACTTTAAAGACTAACAAGATGGTTTATTAGATGATGAGCTTTCGTGGGCCAGACCCACTTCCTCAGATCAAATAGTGGAAGAAAGTAGTCACAACCATATATACCAAAGGATACAATTAAAAAAAATGAACAAATATGAAAAGGACAAATCACATTTCAGAACAGGAGGGGGATGCGGGAGAGGGGGGGGGGGGAGGAAGGAAGGTAAGTGTCTGTGAATTGATGATATTAGAGGTAGGGAGAGTGGGATGTTTGTGAGTTAATGGTATTAGAGGTGATAATTGGGGAAAGTATTTTGTTCCACCAGACAAGAAATCTACTATACACACTTCTATTCCCTACAACAAAGAAAAGACAATAAATTTTCTAACCTGCTCCATACCACTGGCTACAACAGCAACTGCCTCAACCCACCGGATAATATTGTTAACCTCTCCAGCTACAAACTCAATCCAGCAGAAAAGTCTGTCTTGTCCCGGGGTCTCTCTTTCTGCCCCACGTCCCCCACAAACTGGATACAATTTTGTGGTGACCTTGAGGCTTTTTTTCGCCGCCTCCGTCTCCGAGAATATTTCCAAACCACCACTGAACATCAATCTGACCTACCAGATCCCTCCTATCAACACCAAAGGAAAAATAATTCTATATGGACTCCCCCTGACGGTCGGAATTACAATCTGGATTTCTATATACACAGCTTCCGCAACAACGCACAGACTGACATTATTCGCAAACGACAACAAGCGACACACAATCTTAGCCGCGCTGAACACCATGCCATCCAGAGTCTCAAAAACAACCTAGACATTGTAATCAAACCAGCTGACAAAGGGGGTGCTGTGGTCATTATGAATAAGGCCGACTATAACCAGGAGGCAACCAGACAACTCTCGAACACCACATTTTACAAACCTCTCCCCTCTGATCCCACCTTGGAATACCAAAAGAAACTACACTGTCTCCTTAAAAGCCTCCCCACAGCTACTCGGGAACAAATCCACACAGAATCACCTTCTGACCCCCGACCAGGATTGTTCTATCTACTTCCCAAGATCCATAAACCTGGGCACCCCGGACGTCCCATCATCTCTGGTATTGGCACGCTCACTACTGGTCTATCCAGCTATGTAGACACTCTTCTCAAACCCTTCGTAACCAATACCCCCAGCTATCTCCGAGACACTACTGACTTCCTAAGGAAACTACAAAACATCGATAACCTCCCCAATAACACCATCCTTGCCACCATGGATGTAGAAGCTCTATATACCAACATCCCACATGAAGACGGATTACAAGCAATTAGAAACACTATCCCAGAGGACACTACTGCCAACCTGATAGCAGACCTATGTAACTTTGTTCTCACCCACAATTATTTACAGTTTGAGAACAACTTATACCTCCAGATCAGCGGCACAGCCATGGGTACACGCATGGCCCCACAGTATGCTAACATCTTTATGGCTGACCTAGAACAACGTTTCCTCAACTCCTGTCCCCTTTCACCCCTCCTCTACCTACTGTACATCGATGACATCTTTATGATCTGGACGCATGGCCAAGAAACACTGGAGATATTCCACAGAGATTTCAACAACCTACACCCCACCATCAACCTCAGCCTGGACCATTCTACACGAGAGATCCATTTCCTGGACACCACCGTACAAATCAACAATGGAAAATTAGACACCACTCTCTACAGAAAACCCACCGACTCATACAGTTACCTACATGCTTCCAGCTCCCATCCAGAACACACCACACGATCCATCGTCTATAGCCAAGCCCTTCGATACAACCGCATCTGCTCTAATCTCACTGACAGAGACCAGAAGCTTCAGGATCTCTACCAAGCATTTATAAACCTCAACTACCCACCTGGAGAAATAAAAAAGCAAATTGAAAGAGCCAGACGAATACCTAGAAACCATCTACTTCAAGACAGACCCAAGAAAACCAACAATAGAACACCACTTGTCATCACCTACAACCCCCAACTTAAACCTGTCCAACACATTATCAATAAACTACAGCCTATATTGGAACAGGATACCATACTCAAAGAGGCTCTGGGAGACAGACCCATAGTCTCCTATAGACAACCACCTAACCTCAAGATGATTCTTACCAACCACCACAGGACATACCACACTAATACCAACCCTGGTACCTTCCCTTGCAACAAACCCCGTTGCCAGCTTTGTCCACATATTCATTCTGTTGATACCATTATTGGACCTAACCAAGTGAGTTATAAGATCAAGAACACATATTCCTGGGCATCCAGAAATATAATCTATACCATTACCAAGATAGTTTCCCCAATTATCACCTCTAATACCATTAACTCACAAACATCCCACTCTCCCTACCTCTAATATCATCAATTCACAGACACTTACCTTCCTTCCTCCCCCCCCCCCCCCCCGCATCCCCCTCCTGTTCTGCAATGTGATTTGTCCTTTTCATATTTGTTCATTTTTTTAAATTGTATCCTTTGGTATATATGGTTGTGACTACTTTCTTCCACTATTTGATCTGAGGAAGTGGGTCTGGCCCATGAAAGCTCATCATCTAATAAACCATCTTGTTAGTCTTTAAAGTGCTACATTGTCCTGCATTTTGCTTCAGCTACCCCAGACTAACACGGCTACATCTCTATCACTATTCTAGCATTATTAAGGGAGTTTCTCCCCATTGGGAAAGCTATCACCACCAAGTGTTCTATGTCTTCTTTATAACTGAAACATTTGCTACTGCGACAGGACCTATCCCACTCATATCTTGTTCCAGAGGCAGAATTATCACTTAGCAATGTGAGGGCACAAGCCTCAATCTTTATCTGTTTCACCTGTGAAACCGCACACCGAGCACAAACTTCTCTTGGTCTTACATGGCTATCAGTCTCTAGCTGAAATAACTTCACCAGTGTCATTTACACATCCTATACCACCGGCCTGAGCCCAGCTGCAATAGACTACACAAGGCTTTTTAGGCAACCGAGAACAGCCAGTCTGGTGTGGAGTTATGATCGGCCAAGGGTGCTGGCTCCATCACCCACTTATAAATATTCAAACAAGTGCCTTCCTGCTTTTTCCCATGTTGCCCCTCATGCTTGGAAGAAGCTCTGTGTAAACATCCACAAAGCTTGAAGTCACTGTGTAGTGCTTCAAAACCCTCCTTAGAGCTCTCCTTTGCCACAAGGCCTACACAAGACTGGACAACAGGTAAGACTGCTGGGCTACGTCTAGACTGGCCCCTTCTCCGGAAGAGGCATGCAAAGCAGGGCAAGTCAGAATAGGGAAATCCGCGGGGGATTTAAATATCCCCCGTGGGATTTAAATAAACATGGCCGCCGCTTTTTTTACTTGCAAGTAGGAATAAGAGATCCTCCGGAAAAGGGCTTTATTCCGGAGGATCGCGCC
Source organism: Pelodiscus sinensis (assembly GCF_052426305.1). Lineage (NCBI taxonomy): Eukaryota > Metazoa > Chordata > Testudines > Trionychidae > Pelodiscus > Pelodiscus sinensis. Next base: position 11,409,121 of record NC_143057.1, read on the forward strand.
AGTCTAGACGCTCTTTTCCGGCTTTTCCCCAAGCCGGAAAGAAAGCGGCGGCCATGTTTATTTAAATCCCACGGGGGATATTTAAATCCCCCGCGGATTTCCCTATTCTGACTTGCCCTGCTTTGCATGCCTCTTCCGGAGAAGGGGCCAGTCTAGACGTAGCCCCCGTGTGCTGAGGCCATAGCCCACCATGCTGACCAATATCGTCTCACTGTTCCCTTGTACATCTCCATCTGTCTGTATCCACAGGCTGGATTGTAAAGTGTCTGAGGCAGGGACTATCTTTTTGTTCTGTGTTTGCACAGCACCTAGCATAATAGGGTCAAGGTCCTAAGCCAAAACTGGGGCTCTGAGGTGCAACAATAATACAAATAATAAATATCATTTCAGTCACGTAGCCTTTCCTTCAGCTCTGTCTGCAACAAATTCTGTGATGGAGGCTGAGAAGGAAGTCTTAGAGCATAAACTTTGGCCTTACTGGTATTGGCAGTAATTCAATTAAAATCCAGGGCCTGAATCTCATTTACTACTCTGGCAATAAAAAGGAGCCTTCAAGTAAGTATAAGTGGGCTTTAGTATAAATGAGTATCAGCCCCTCATTATTTTTTATGCAATTTGGTGTAATTTTTAAGGCGAAGGCATCCTTTAAACTGTAAATGGCACCTCTAAACTGTAGATGTACTGCTGGACATGGACTCTCCTTATGCTATCACATTACTCAATTCAGTCACTGCCCATGTCAGAGAAAGGACTGGATAACTGAAAGGTCTCTGATGATTATAACTGCACAAGAGCTACAGAAAAAGAGAGAATTTCAGTCATGGGGAAGTAATCTGAATAACCTCTCTCTCTGACAAAAGAAGAAAAAAGATGTTTGCAGCAGAGAATTGAAGGGGACAAGTAAGAGATGATCTTTTTAGAAACCACACCTAAGAGTTCTGCTGTCATCAATTGTTTTTTTCTTTTAAAAACATATTACCTGATAACAGGACATGTATTTTCATTGTTACACAGTACAGTCATTCTGCACAGTGCATACCACTGTAAAAATATGTGCACTTTCTCTGGGTAGGTCATTATGGGCACGTCTACATAGCACCATAACTTGAAATAAGATATGTGTATCTTATTTCCATGGTATTTTGAAATAGCTTATTTTGTCATTTGGTGCTGTCTACACAGCACCAAATTTTGAGATAAAATGTTATTCCAAAATGTTCCTTATGCCTCATGAAATGAGGTTACAGGGACATCAGAAAAGCAAACCCGAAATAACGGGCTTGCTGTGAAGATGCGGGATAGCTATTTTGGGATACTTTGATATCCCCAAATAGCACTGCAGTGTAGACGTACCTAAGGCTTAATTGATAGCAATATTCCTTAAGCTATTAAGATTACCATATTAATTGCCATGGGTAAATCAAATCTTATTGGTCCTGACATCTTCAGGGGCCAACCAGCTGGGCTACTTCCCCCATCTCACTTTGATATGAAAACAGACAGTCAAATAGGTAGCTAATCTCACTTCCCCCTACTTTCTGCTCTATCATTCAGACTGAAAAACTTCAGCTCCTGTTGGTGGTGAGTTGTTCCTTCCTTCCACAGAAGACGAGCAGATGACAGGCACTGGGCCACCACTGGGATTTTTTTTCAAGAAACAACTATAGGGTTTGGATTTAATTCTTCCTAAGAAACCCAGGGAGTGTATACTAGGGAAATGAGTGAGCGTGTCCTCTCTTTCCTCTTCCCATGACTAGGAGGTAGGAAACACTTGTCTAACAAATGTCAGAAAAGCTCTGGTCATGTGCAGGCAAGCAGAGAGTACCAAACAGCGTTCTTCTAGCTCTGTAACAATTGAAGGATTCTGTTAATTCTGCGGTTATAACTAACAGCAACTAGCATAAATGAAGTGATGATCAATACCTGCCAATTTATATGTGTGTGTGCATGTATGTATTTAAACTCATCCTTAGGAATAACCTATTACAATAGCCGTAGCACCACTGCTCTTTAGATAGGCTACATCTACACTACAAGTTTTTTCAGCAGAAAATATGCTAATGAGGGACTCAGTAGCATAAATTGTGACACATTTGCATATTTTCTGCCATTTCTTTTTGCGCAAGGGGTTTTTGTGCAAATAACTCCCACAAAGAAAGTGCCATATGCCTCTTATGTTTGTGAATCCTCTACATCTTGCTTATGATATTCAAGGTCATAAATGAACTGCTTATTTTTACTCTGCATCCATGGGTTTTTTTCCCCTGGAAAAGCAAGCAAGAAAATTTGGCATATGATAGCTAGAAAATCATAACGCCACAACATCTAAGTAGGCAGAAGTATAGGGTAAAAGTCCACCTGAAGCTGAACTAGAAACACAGAAACCTAGTAAGAGCTGCAAAAAATCTAAGGGCAGACTTTAATAGAAACTATTCTGCTCTGGTGGCATGTGGTGATCTGCTATAATTACTAACTTAATATATTAAATCATCCATCTGGAACAATTTAGCACGGTGAAGTGAAAATATAAAACATTAATTTCACAGATTTCATTGAACATTTAAGGCTGCAGTATTGAGTCACTTTTTTAAATATTAAAAATAAAAAGTGACAAATGAAAGCCAGTTTGTAAAAAGTAACATTCCAACACATATCTACATGCACAGGATAGTATGGAAGCTCGTATGGAGAAAATATATATTTCTGTATGTTAGCATCAAAGTCTTTTATTTGAATATATGAATAAAATTGTGGATGAGTAATTTTTCTTTAAATTTTTAAATCCACTAAACGCCAGAGAAAGACAGGTCCTTAATTCCTTCTCAGAAACACCAGTGTAATTCAGCAATTTCAGTGAGTCAGTCTTGATTTACTCCAGTGTGAGAGAGAGAAGAATCAGACTTAGTGATTAAAATATTAATTTAATAGGTTTCACATAGTTTAAAATGCATAATTTGTTCAAACCAAATTACATTTCATAAATAATCCCTTTTGCTAACCGTACTTTCCACATTTAATGCTAATAACGGATCAGATTAAAGGTTTACTTATGAGTGGGTTTCACAGCAATCTGCTTTGCACAATCCTTTAGGAACTGAGGAACTTGCTAATATACCCCCATCTGTCCAAAATGAACCTGAGCCATTTAGATATTGAAATGGGAACGCTCTCCATACATGATGTGGCTCCAACCACCTTTGGTTCTGGACTCCACTGGGCTGAGCTGAGAATCAGTGGGTGATATAAAAACTTGCTTTTGCTCAAAGAACTGCATTAAAGGGATGAAATCATTTTGATCATTGCAATTCTAAATCTGCAACTTTAATTCATTCTGGGTTTCCTTTCTTACATCAGTTTTATGCTTGTGCAATTCTACTCCCTTCAGCTGAATTACTGATGATTTACATCTTAATTAGCGAGAACAGAATCAGGTCTACTGAGGGCAATCTTTCTGTTACAAATACAGGTGAATCTCTGAAATCCCAGACTCTTTGGTCTGGCAACATCTGTGATCTGGCAGACCATGGATATTGCTGGATCAGAGACCCCGACCGGGCAGGGTCTGGATGTAGCCCACGCTGGGCTAGCAGTGAGAAGTGCAGCCTCAGTTGGCCAACAGTAGCAGGGATGGTATGGCAGGAGAGCAGCCTCAGCTGGGACCAGGAACAGGGTGGACAGCCCAGAGGGAAGTCTTCACCTCCTCAGTGCAGCAAACTCCCTGGTTTGAGACCACTCTGATCCCAATGGTGCTAGACCAGGGAGGTCCAATCTGTAGTATCTTGAAACCAATGTGACTAAGAATTACTAGTATTACATTGTGATAGCAAATAACCATAAGAATTGCAAAATCCAGCCTTCTGTGAGTAGTTACTTTGCATTCTCATGCCAAAATTCTCCTAATGCCTTGGCAGTAGCAAATTAAAGGCAAAAATTTCAAGAACAATAAATCTCACAGTCATGCTGTCTGGAGTAGGTCACAAGCATGAATGTGAACTTCAAGGCAGACTGTCAAAAAGCAGGAGAGACAACCTGCATGGGTTGTATGTTCCATAGTTAGATTTCACCAACCCGATAACAAATGTGAACTCCTGAAGCACCATGACAATTTTTTTCCAGAAATGGAAAACAGAAATCTTGATTCCTGTTGTCACCGCTAGACAGCAAAATATTAAACAAAACATTTGTCACTCCAAAGGATTCTGTATGTCACTTTCTTGTTGTGAACAGTCTTAAATACAGGCTGAGATCAGCAAACATGTATTTTTAATTCCATTTGAATACTTTAGTTGCTCACAAAAATCAAAGGTGCATTCCAGCTGTTTTTTAAAAATACACAGTAGGAAGGGGAAAGGAAGCCTCTGAGACCATTAGGAATATCAGTATTTTGATACAGTACAACATTTGGGCACTTGAGTTCAGTAATGCAAGCATGCAACTACCCATTTGGCTCACATTTAAACCAAAAGTGAATAAGGACTGGCACTGAAGAAAGATTCGCCTTATTTAAGGCCTAAACTAATAAATGGGCGCAAAATCCTGACCAGAGAAAATGACAGAACTCCTACTGACCTCAATGGAGCCAGAATGTCACCTTCATGCAGGTCTAATATCAAGGGTTTAAAATGAAGTACACCAAGTCAACCCCTGAGTTGGTGTATATTAAGACAACCTCATTGGCTTTGCTTCAGCAATGTCAATTTCGATTAGCTGAGGATTGGGAGTGTGCCCTTTCCCCTACTCATACAGTAGCCTGATTTCAATAGCTTCTCTTTGTTCCTAATTCCATGGTTACCCACACATTTTTATGGCATGGAAATTGTGCATAGCAAATTCTGGGCTTGCCAAGCAGTCACACCAGGAAATTACATTATTTTGGTGTGTAAAGTCATTGTTTTAGGTAACTTCGGCTGTTCTGCCACATAAAAAGCCTTTTAAAAAACAGGCATTTCTGTTCAAATCCCTGCTTACTGTTTGACCCTGACTCAGTAGCTGTGAACTAAAGCAATGCTGCATTTGCTTCCATACATGTAACTGTTAGAAAAGATTTTTCTGGACATGGGTCTTTACATAATTACACACTTAAGTTCCTTAGTAAATCTTGCATCATCCATGGTATGACAGCATTTGGCACTAAGCACTGTAAATAATCCTGTTTTAAGTGCATTGGATCTGTGGGCGGCTTCCTGGAATTTAAATATATAAACATGCAAAAGGAATGTATCTGTGTCCCCCATGTGCACTCAGTTCCCACTTTACTATTCCTGTAGTAACATTAAATGTTTGCTCTGTTATCCTGTTTGTTTTTTCACAATTTTTGTCCCTTAAACATATTCAATCAATAAACATTTCCCACATATTAACACTCACACAAGCATAGACTGGGACAGGAAATCCAGTTCTTTTCAGGAAAGGTCTAAACTGAGTTGGGAGTAAACTTGTAGGCAGGGAGGGGGAGACAGCTCCAAAGGAGATGCAGACCAGAAACAGAGCAAACACACAGCTCTACATCAAGAAATCTATGAATAAGTACTTTAATAAGGCAGACTGAAAAATAGCTACAAACCTACCAGTGGGACAACTCCATCCTTACAGTAAGTCTTTTGATTCTAAGTGAGTTAAAACAGAGAAAGAAATTCCTAACTGTGGATCAAACTTTGCCTCTGGATGGATAACACACGTCTCCCATTAAAAGCAAACTTTAAAAACAATGAGTAAGTCCTGTGGCACCCGAGAGACTAACAAAATATACATATAGTGTCATGAGTTTACTTGCATTATTTTAGTGAAAGCCACATGAATACATCTGAAGGCAGAATCTGGCCTTTTATTAAACACACAGCCAACCTCCTTCCCCCGCTTCCCCAACCTTCTAACAAACCTGTGGTGAGACTCAGGAAGGGGCAATGAAACATTGGCTCTATAAACAACCCTGATCAGCTATTATCCCACAATCTACAACCGACACTGTAAACAGTATGGTCAACACCATGTAACTCAGACCACCCTACAGAAGCACCCCAGCCTCCTTCACAGCAAAAATAATCTTTGGTGTTAATCTTTAAAATGCGGGGGACGAAAGTTTTACTTCAAGAGAGCAAGACTTGGTTTCCAAAATCTCCATCTGTCCCCACGCTGCCCTTTCTTCACTCTAGAACGCGTTTTGAGATTCTTTTCCCCCCAAGGTAGAGTTGTCAACTTTCTAATTTTTGAAAACACAGGTGATCCCGCTGCTCTGCCTTATCCTCAAGGCCCTGCCCCCTCTTTCTCTGCTCTCCCACCTCCCTCTTGCACATAACTCCAGCCTCCCCCAGCTGGACTCCCTCTGTCCCAGAGCTGACACAGAGCCTGCCTGCCCATGAGATGCAGGTAGGAAGCAGCACTGGCTGATTAAGGGCTGGCATGGGTTAACGACCTACCGCCTTCTCTCTTCCTCGCCCATACTTACCTGTCGTTTGGTGTACAGTCAATACACCCAAAGACTGGACTTTCAACTAAATTTTCCAATTGAAAATTGAACCATTGGCAATGCTATTTAAAAAAAGCAGAATGTATGGTTCAAAGCATTTACCACAAACCCTCCCATTAACCCAAATGAGGAAATTGGCATTGATGGCCGCTCCGCCAAAAGTACAGGTTGAACCTCTGTGGTCCAGGACTCTCTGGTCCAACAACAGTGGTGGTCCAGAAGGGCCACAGATGTTGCAGGACTAGAGAGCCCCAGCAGCAGAGATTGCTGGCAGCTCAGAGCGGAGCCAGAAGGCAGGGCCAGTGGGGTACCAGAACCCATAGCCGGTGGGGCATAGAAGCTGGCAGGGAGTCTACAGCCGGTGGGGTTGCCGGGGCTGCTGTGAGGCCAATGGTACCGATGGGAGTTCTGGGGGGCTGCCACGAGGCTGATGGGGTTGCTGGGAATGCCAAGGCTGCCACTGCTTGTGGGGCCAGGAGGCTGGGGAGAGGAGCCCAGTGGGGAGGCTAGTGGCCTCCTCCCAGACCGTCCCTGGTCCAGAAAACTCCTTTGTCCAGGACCGGTCACGTCTGGGGGGAGCTGGACCAGGGAGGTCCAACCAACACAGAAGATCCACAATAGCTAAGGGACTCCTGATGTTGGGATTTCCTTCTTCTTGCACTGGTATTAATAATTCTGCATGAATAAGGAATTGCAGCCCAGCATTATTCCTTGGGAAATTTTTTTTCTGCATCCTCTGTAAATCCCATGGACAATAACAGAAATTGTGCACCACAGGAAGGGGGGGGGCACTCAGACCCCTGTAGTTCGCAGATCAGAGCAGCTCCAGCTGCTGAATCACAATTTGGGAATGTAGCAACTTAAACGTTTAGCAGGGCAATTAAGTCATTTCTGCCAGACATTCAACAAACTGCCACTCCAAATAAGGCACCAAGTTTACCCTCTCTCCAATGTCCGTTATTTTTGTTTTATCACTTAGGCTATGTCTAGACTGCAAGCCTCTTCCGAAAGAGGTTTTTTTCAAAAGATACTTTCGAAAAGCCAGGCAGTCTGGATGCTCTCTTTTGAAAAAGCACATTTTGCATTACACTGCGCCTTTTTTCGAAAGAGCACAAGGCGTTCTTCCTCGTAAAACAAGGTTTTCCACGGTCAAAAACACTGCCACAGTCTAGACGCAGGGGAAGTTTTTTTGAAAAAAGACCACTTTTTTCGAAAAAAACCCTGTAGTCTAGACACACCCTTAGATATACTTTTTAACAATAATGTTTATAACCCTATTAAGCAATAACTCCACACACCAGAGACCTAGTACATGGCTATGCAGATTGAGAACATATGCCACTATTTCTGTTTATTTACTAAGCAGCCGAAGAGAAGTGTCAAAGTTTTTTGTTAACTCGAAAGTGTTGAGGGATGTGCACTGATTTTAGGCCAGTAACTGTAAAACGGAAGTGGTGCCTTTGCCAGTTGTTTTGCACAATATTGTGAAACTGTTCTGTATCAAGTTTTTCTGAGTATATAGTTCAATAAACTTCTGTTGTCCTGATTGTATAGCCGTCCCTAGCTTTTCTGAATTTTTGCAATCCTCTATTGATTATGTTAAATATATAACATCGTGAGTTTTTAAAATGACCTGAACAACGGAGTTATCAAAAAAAAAAAAAAAAGATTTTGTTTTTTAAAAGGGCCTGCAGGGATCCACTATCCTCTGATCTTAAGTAACAGTGGCTTCGGTTAGAAAATATCTACAAAAGCAACCACCATCTTAGCACCAAAAGAGGTTCTAGCTTCTAGTTTTGTCTGTCGTTGTTGTTTTTTCTTTATTGTCTTTTCTGGGGACTAACATACTTAGCTTGTCACTCTCATTCTTCCTTCTCTGGATTATGGTCTCCCTGGAGTTGCTTTGTATCAGCTGGCTGGCAGGACCTTCTTTCACTGGCTTACTAGCTCCTCCAAGAGCCTCATCTGCTTCTCAGTGATTTTATTCTTCCAGATGCTGTGAGGCTGTCAGTCAGTACCAATAGCAGTTCCTTGTATCCCCTTAATTGCCAGGTCACCTAAACCTAAGTATTCATGCACTCGGGCAGATCCATTTGAAACTCTTCACTATCCGCTTTGGACTTGGCTGTTTCAAGAAATTTTTGTATCATTTGCAAATTTTGCCACCTCACTGTTCACCCCCTTTTCCAGCTCACGTTGACCAGCACAGATCCAAGATAGGATCTTCGGTAGTTTATAGCTTACCAAAATTTGCAAATAATGACGTACATGGTGAGCTTCGCTTGAGTGGAGATTAGGGATGTAAACGACCAATTGGATAGTCGACACACTAGCCAGTTCCCTCCAGCTCCAGCTCCATGGGAGGGGGCAGGGGTGCAGCAGCAGCCAACTTTGAAATGTACAGGAGCCTCCACTGGGGACTATTAATTGAACCTCTTTAGTCCAGCACCCTCGGGACCTGACTGGTGCCAAACCAGAGAATTTGCGGAACCACTAGAGGTTTAGCTGTACTACCAGCCCTTCCACTGCGTACTGGGCTCTTAGAAGACATTTGGGGTAAATTCGAGCTAAATAACAGCACAGAACACGGAGAGCCAGGACTGGTGGCTGTAAACAAACTTATTGGGACTTCAGGAAACTTGGCCACACCCATGATAAGTGGACATCTGACGAACTAAAATCATGACAGACCATGAATGTTACTGGACTAGAGAGGTTCAACCTGTACAAGATTTAATCTCACAGCATTTTAAATTTCCTGAATAGAGAACTCTCATGTGTCCCTTGTTGTGGCTGTGGGCATGGGTGGTTTGAGAAGTCTGGTTATTACACCAGACTTTAACAAAGGGAAGGTTCCAGAGATACATAGGCTTGATGGGATAGACGGAGGCACAGTGGTGGAGAGAGAGCAGAATGACATCATGGCCGGGAGAAGAAAACACAGTAAGTTGTCAGTTATCCTTTCCTGTGGAGCTGAGCACATCTCTGCAGATATTTAAAACAGAAGGTACATACGTGCCTTAAAAAATCATGGCAGTCCTATTAATTTAAATTGCCCACATGCTGTGTGTGTAGGTGTTGCTATCTTCCACCCACAACTGTGAATTTTTCTGCTCTTCTTTTTTATATTACTGTCAAACATTTATTTTAAATCAGCATTTTGTGGCATTAATATCCCTAAATCATGGCAATGATTCAAATAAAGTTAAAAAAAAGTGCTCTACTGCTACTGTCCACACAGACATGACTCTGGGAGGAAATCTGCCGTGTTGCCCTGACAATGCAGATGGAAATGCAATCCCCGCACCTCAAGGCAAGAAGGCTTTTTCTGGTGGGGACAAAAGGATAGTAGCTCCATTGGGAATTGGGAAGGAATGAGAAGCTTTTCTTGAGAGCTGGTGGGGCTCAGGTTAAGTCACTGGTCCCTGTGCACCTAAGAGAGGTTATGTTAACACAACCCCTCCAGCGTGAGACTCTTTTCAGGCCTGTCTTTCTTTCTACATGTCAGGGGCAACATTACGCTGCTTGTAGTTTTGTCCTGACCTTATCCCTCCAACAATTACATATGCAAAAAATCAATGTGAAAAGAGAGTCATCTGCAAAATTAATAGCCAGAATAATGAAGGCAAATCCTTGTTCTTTACCTTCTCACATTGTTGCAGAAGCAAACTGCACACAAAATTTTGCATGGATGTTTACTGTGGCAATTTATCAGGGAACACCCATTTCTTGAACTTTACGGGCCTTATATCCTGTTGGGATTTTTTTTAGGTATTCTCAGTAGGTTTCTTTAGTGCTCATGGAAAAACACAAGAGTTGCAAAACAATGAGCCAAACTCTTAGTTGCTGTAAGTAGGTGCTGCTCCATTTACATGAGTGGAACTGCACCCATTTACCTCAGTTGAAGATTTGGCCTAGTACCTCTAAGATCCATGCATATTAACCAAACACTCTCTCCTTATGTGTAAAGATTTTGCCTTTTGTTTTTAAGATGACAACTTCAAAATTCCAATAAAGTTCTATACAGTTCAACAAAAATATCTATGCATTCTTAACTTTTCCTATTAATGGTACCAAATACTCATTTATTCTTACTACTTACTACAGATCAAATTTTGAGCAAAAATATTCAACATTTAATAAAAGTCATGTTAGGAATGGGTGGAAGAACAGTTCAATTTTGGCCACTAAAGAAGCCAAGTGCTGCAGTGTACATTGAGAAGGATTCGGGATAACCATAGTTTTTCTTGAAGGTGCTACGTTGCTTTGTAATTATTACATATGTGGTACAAGGCATATGTAGCTTGATATATGAGCCTTAGAGAAGGAAAGGGAATGAGTCACTCATTTCAAAGGGACAGATCCAAGACCCATTAGAGTTAACAAGAAAGATTCCCACTGATTTCTATGGGCTTTGAATCAGGCCTAATATCTGTCGCAATATGACTATGGGCAAAATCCTGGTTCATTTGGTAGGGTAAACATAAAGGTAGGGTATAGGATGGGAACCACAGCAGATGGACACAATATCAATTTTCTCTCTTTACAGTGATGCAGGCCAAGTCTTCTGCTGTGATTAAACCATCACATTGACAGTTTATGGTGTTAAATACATTGTTTGGTTCCAGAGGTTGTTATTTCATTGTGCTGAAAGGACTGATTCTGGATACAAGTTCTGTCCTGAAGAGGATGAGATCCCCGTCTCTTTCGCTTTTGCATAGGTCTGTGTGGCCAACCCCACCTCTGAGCTATGGTAATTAGATCACTAATAAAAAACCCAACAACCTTCCATTCATTTTTTCATCTGTACTCATATAAAGCTTTAACTTTACTATACAGGCAGTCCCCGGATTATGTACAAGATAGGGACTGTAGGTTTGTTCTTAAGTTGAATCTGTATGTAAGTCGGAACTGGCGTCAGCTGCTGCTGAAACTGATAAGTTTCAACCGCGGCTGAATCTGGACGCCAGTTCTGACTTACATACAGATTCAACTTAAGAAACCCAGGCGTCCCCAAGTCAGCTGCTACTGAAACTGATCGGCGGCTGATTCCAGGAAGCCTGGGGCAGACCAACTCTGCCTCGGGCTTCCTGTAGTCAGCCGCTGGTCAGTTTCAGCAGCGGCTGACTTGGGGACGCCTGGGGCAGAGCAGCTGGGGGGCTGCTGGGTTGCTCTAGTAGCGCGGCTCCTCGGCGCTACTGGAGCAACCCAGCAGCACCCCAGTTGCTCTGCCCCAGGCGTCCTGATTCAGCCGCTGCTGAAACTGACCAGCAGCGGCTGAATCAGGACGCCTGGGCAGAGCAGCTGGGGTGCTGCTGGGTTGGTCCCGAGCGGCGCTGCGGGACCAACCCGGCAGCCCCCAGCTGCTCTACCCCAGGGGTAGGCAAGAAAAGCCTGGTCTGCTGGGGGGGGGGGCACTAACTGCACCCCCCCCAGGAGACCAGGGAGACGGGGGTGGCGGGATCGCCCAAGTCCTCCACGGCTTTACTCCGTCTCCGTGGTCTGCTGACCTGGCAGACGCGGAGTAAAGCCACAGAGCACGCGGGCAGTGGGACAGTCCAGGCGCGCCGCGGCTGTCCCACTGCTGGCGTGCTCCGAGGCTTTGCTCCCCATCTCCGTGGTCTGCTAGTCAGACCAGGGAGATGGGGAGCAAAGCTGGGGAGCACGCCCGCAGCGGGACAGCCGAAGCGCGCCTGAACTGTCCCGCTGCGGGCGTGCTCAAGGCTTTGCTCCCTGTCTCCCTGTAGACCAGGCGGCGACTTTGCTCGGGTGTTCCTTTTCTGCTGGGGGGGTCCAGTGGCTTTGCTGGACCCCCCCAGCAGACCAGGGAGACAGGGAGAAACTTTTCTCGCCCTGGAGGACACAGGTGGCGACCCGCCGCCCTTGAGCTCCGGGGCGAGAAAAGCCCCGTTTGTAAGTGCGGATCCGACATAAGTCGGATCCGCGTAAGTCGGGGACTGCCTGTAGTGTAGATGTAGTCACACAGTGCCATATGAGCCTCTTTTACTGTGTGTGTAAGACAAAATCAGCTTTTATCCAAAACTCCCAATCTTCATGAAAGAAGTTACTTATGTGTGGCTCATAAGTTACTTCAGTGCCAGGAACCTCTTGTAGTCTAAGCAAAATTATTACGGTAATAGAGTACAAGATTCTGCTCATCTGACTTCATAATTTGAATCAGAGCCATTCCTACCATATCAAAGCATACAGTAATGAAAAATAGAACTAAAGTGCCCACACTGTTCTTTAAACTAGTATTTCCTAGTAAATTATCTGAGATCAAGGATTTACTGGCATATATTTGTTAAAAAAAAGAATATTTTTACTGGCCTGTCCTTTGCTTTCTACTCTGACAAGTAGTGTGACACATTATTAAATCAGTTTCCAAAGGCTTCAGGAAAAGTTGGGTTCATGTGGGTAAATGTTTATTTAAAATAGAAGTAACTTTTGAGTTTTTTAGCATATAAGTCTAAAAAACCCAAATGCTGGATAACCCCCCCCCCCCCAGGGTTTCAGCAGGCAACGGGGGAAGCCCCACGATGTCATGGTTCTGCTGCAGCCACACTGCTCAGGGAGCCTTGGGCGGCTCTGGGCCTGCTAAGGGAGCTCAGGCTAGATCCATGCCTGGGCACGCCATTCCCCAATGGGGGCGATAGGCAGTTTCCCTCCCTGGCAGTGTGATGAGGTGTGGAAGGGGCAATCACTGGGCCTGAAGCCACACGTCACCGCATGAAAGTTAGGGATGGGCTCACTGGATTTGGGGTTGGAAAAGTGTCAGTGAGAGAACTGGGCGGTGACGTACACACCTGGGGGGGGGGCGTGTACGTCACAGCCCCGCCCCCCTTCCCCTCCCGCCGTGGCTCTTGGCTGAGTGCTGCGCCCCTCAGCCGGGCCGTCGCGGGGGAGCCAGTGGCGCAAGCGGCTGTTTGGGCTCCCCCACGGAGGCCTGGTTGAGGGGCCAAGCACTCAGCCGAGCGCCACAGGGGGAGGGGAAGGAGGCGGGGCGGGGCGGTGCGGTGATGTACACGGCCCCGCCGCCTGGCTGTGTACTTCACTGCCCCGCCTCTCCTCCCCATGGCGGCCTGGCTTAGCACACAGCACTCAGCCGAGCCGCCACAGAGGGAGGGGAAAGGGACGGGGCAGGGCAGTGACGTACATGGCCAGGGGCAGGGCCTAGCAATGTACATCACCGCTCCGCCCCCTTGCCTCCCGCCATGGCGCTTGGCTGAGTTCTGCGCTGCTCAGCCGGGCCACCGTGGGGAAGCCCAAACGGCCACTTGCTCCACTTGCTCCCCCGTGGCAGCCCGGCTGAGCGGTGCAGAACTCAGCCAAGCGCCACGGTGGGAGGCGAAGGGGGGGCGGGGCGATGACGTACATGACCTCACCCCCTGGACGCGTACATCACAAGGGTAGGGTAAAAAAAAACCAGATATCCTTGATCGGGGGCCGGAGGGGGGAGGGACCGGCCGGGAGAAGAGCAGGGCTGGCTGGGAGGAGGGGGGTGGGGGCAGGAAGCAGAGCTGGGGGAGGTCAGAGGCAGTGTAGCTGGCCAGGGGAGAAAGGGGGAGCGGCGGCCGGTGGGAAGCAAAGCTGGTCGGGGGTGGGGTCAGCCCTGCAGAAAGCAAAGCTGGTCATGGGTGGGAGTCGGGGGCAGCGAGGCTGGCCGTGGGAAATCGGGAGGAGGAACTGGCTGGTGGGGGGTGAGGAGAGGGAATTGGCCGACAGGGAGCTGGACTCACCCGGGCGTGTGCATCCCTGACGGAGACAGAGGAGAGAGAGAGAGAGGCAGGAGGAGGAGGAAAAGAGAAAGAAAGAGACAGAGAGAGGGGCAGAAGGTGGGGGAGAGCTGAGAGAGAGAGGGGGAGGCAGTAGAAGGAGGAGAGAGAGAGAGAAAGACGGAACGAGAGAGCGGAGGCTCAGGAGAGAAGACCGATGTGGAGGAGAGACCTGAAAATCCCGTCTTACGATGGGCTAATTGGCTAGTGTTCTTAGAACACAACACCATTTATAGCTCCCATGCATTTGATATTTTTTCTAAACAGATGCTCCTTCTTCCATCTACTAACTCCTGGCCTCAGCAGAAATTCTTTTTTATAAGGTCTAAACTAGAGATGACTGAACCATTTGGATAAAACAGGAACCAAATCACACCTTGGCCCAACCAGCAAAATGGCCAACATTTCTCAGAAAATTCACTGAAGTGTCATAGAACCCATCTCTCCATTCTCCACTTTTTTTAAATCTCTTTCCTCACCCTACTTTTACTGGTGGGATCTCAGCCAGCTGATGATGCCTCTCCAGTGTGATTTTCATGATGGTTACAAGGAAAAATGCACAGCATGCCTTGGAAATGCCATACACTCTGGAGCATGACAACCCAGAGCATGAATAATGAACAGTGGCTGGTCCAGCCCACCACTTGCTACTACAGCAAGGAGGAAATTTAGGGAACTTCTTGGCCAGAGAAAGGGCTACCCAGAGGATCAGAATCTTTCCTACAACATAAAATGCCAAAGTAGCTGTCTACCATTCTCTAGACAGCCTACTGGAATCTTGATTAGTATCAAGATTCTTCCTGTTCTATTGAGCAAACAGTTACTAAAAGAACATACACATTAAGTTTTGTAAAAATCACTAGGAGCCCCTCAAAAATAAGTTCTTGTTTTTAATCTTGTTCACACACCACTACCACCCTCCTCCCACAAAGTTTTCCTTTGGATTTCTAAGTTAGAACAACTTGAAAATCTGATAACAAAAAGCTCAGTTGTGTTCACTACATTTGGGTCCAAACCTTGAGAAACCAAGATTTTTGCCCATTGACAGCACAAAGTTGAAAGCAGGGGCAATAGGCCGACTCGGCTGTCGCCTAGGGTGCCACCTTCAATGGGACGCCCGATGATGATGTCATTCCATTGATGGCCGTGCAGGCAGGGGCACCGATCGTGTGTTCCGCCTGGGGTGCCAGCTGCCACAGCCCGCCTCGGGCTGCTCCTGGTTGAAAGTCTGCTCAAGCTCACTCACGCTGGCTCAGATGTGCTCGCAAATCTTTCAATGGACTTGATCTGGGTTTCAAGCTTGTAATGAAGCCAAAATTTCATGGAGTTTCAGATTTCATGGCAAAGGCTTTGCACAGCTTTCATTAACATTGTATTTGCTCACAAAACTGAGCTGTCATATGCTTGGATTATAATTGCTTTGTTGTAGCCCTGTTAAAAACAAGTTTGAAGCGTAGACAGTTTCTTCAATAGTTCAGCCAGATGGCACTATTTAAATTCCTTACTTTTGTATTCATATTCCACTCTCATGCAGCAAATTAAAAAAAACCCTCACATCCTCCAAAACCTTAAAGAAACCATCCTGACTACAGTTAATATGTGCACTTAAATTAATATGGGTATAAATCTTCTATTTACTAATCCATGCTTTGCCAACCACACATCATCTTCATGAACTGCATGTGCTGTAAAAATGAAGTCCATATTTTTCAGTTAAAAACCACTACAGAATATATTTTTCTTATTGACTGTAGACAATTGTCATGTCATGGACAACAGGACAACTTTAAAGGGGCATGATTAAAATTAACTGGTAAAGTGGCCACCTAGGGCACCACATTTTAGGTGGCATCACATCTCTGGGAGGAGATCCAATCCATGAAGAACTCAAGTTGCCAAAGAGTCCTGCTCCTGAGAGCCTAACTCTAAAGAACGTCATTGCCAGTAAAGGAAGGCTGTGAAGATGATACATTCTCTAACCCAGCCACAGAGAGGAGCGGAAGCAGATAAAGAGGCTACATTTTAGCCTTCAGTGCGGCTTTGTAGAGAATAAACTTTAATAGGTTAGCTTAAGAATGATTGGATGGCAGCAACATTTTAGGTCTATTTCTGTACACTGGCAGAGTGAAATGGCAATTTTTTTTCTTGACTGACCGCTGCTGTGTTTTTATCTAAGAGTCTATGTAAGACAGGTGCACCTAAAAGCAGAAGGAGGAAACATAAGATATCTGCTTTGATCATATGGCGATGTTTGTGGGATGTAAATCAAATATTCTTCACTAGGTTTGCACAATACCTAGAGCCATACAATACCCTTGGCCAGCCAAGATATTAGCAGCTTCCTAATGATGTATATCTCCAAGTATAATTTAGCACTGTCACATTTCTCTGTCTCTTTCTCCCACCATTTTGTTGCATATTTTGCCTTCCATGGACTTTCTTTGTCACAGCTGGCATGGAAATCTCTGAATGAGTGTGATTCCTGTCTGGACCATGACTCACTCAACTTCGTTTGTTTGTATAAAGCAGAGAACACTCGGTCTGCCACTCTTTATATGGACTGTCAGCCACAATACTGGAGATGGTGTTGGGCCAATTTCTGCTGTCTGACGCTAAGCACGGAGCTCTATTTTTTAATTATGCACACTCCCCAAAGGACATTTTGGGGTCATTAGAGAAGTAAAGTACTGCTTTCATTGCCTTTACACAATTATTCTGTTGCCCCATATATAATGCTATATAAACCACATGTCTAACCAAGGCATAAATAAAATAATTGTAATAAAAAGCACATTGTGATCCAAAGCATTCCTGCATTTACACCCTGCACACTATTGTAATAATCTTTGTACAAAATAGGTCTTGTGAGGTGCCATGTGAAAACTAACACCTCACTGGCATTAATGAGAAAGGGGAGGAAATGAGAGAAGACAAAGCAAATCAGCAAACACAAGCAGGAAGAAAGATCATAGACACTCCTCCACCATCAGACTCTATGTCATTTCCTTTACCATTTGAATAATCTTTGCCTTGAAGGAGCAATCTTCAGAAGAATCCACTTTCAAGGTACACTGGACTACAAAAGAAAGGGGACAGATAATCCACGTTCTCTCTTTTGCTTGTTCACCTAAGATGATGAATGCCCTGTACCAAAGGGTCTCTGGGAAAGATCCTGACCAAGGAAAGGGTCAGTCCCCTGGATGACTGCAGGTGAGAAAGGCCATGCTGAACAAAAAGCTTCGAACCAAAATCTGTAGATTAAGTTTTAGTGTTTTAGATGCATGTTTTCACTTTTATTTACTTGTAACCATTTCTAACTTTCTCTTACACTTGAACTCAAAGCCTATACTCTTTTGTTAATAAACTTCTTTTATTTTTTAATTTGAACCAAGGGTCTCAAACGCCCAGCCCACAGGCCATCTACGTACCAGAGCATATTCACAACCTGGCCCTAGGAAACCTTATTCCCCAATCCCTGCTACTTTCTTCACTGCACTGCCCTCTCTCCCCGCACGGCATCCTGCAAGGGACCCGGCCTTCAGGATCACTGGGGAGGCTGGTACTGGATGGCAGGCATGTCCTTCATTCTAGCACTCATCTTGCTCATATATCCTGGCCACAGGAAGTGCGCCCTATGCTAGGCCCCACCCAATAATAAAAACATAATATAAGAAGGGCCATACTGGGTCAGACCAAAGGTCCATCTAGGCCAGTATCCTGTGTGCTGACAGTGGCCAATACCAGATGCCCCATAGGGAGGGAACACAACAGGTAATAATCATGTGATCCCTTTCCTGTCATCCATTTCCAGCCTCTGACAAACAGAGGCTAGGCACACCATTCCACCCATCCTGGCTAACCTCCATGAATTTATCTAATTCTTTTTTGGAACCCTGTTAAAGTCCTGGTCTTCACAACATCTTCTGGCAAGGCGTTCCACTGGTTGACTGTGTGCTGCGTGAAGAAAAACCTGCTGCCTATTAATTTCATTTGGTGACTCCTAGTCCTTATATTATGGGAACAAGTACATAACTTTTCCTTATTCACTTTTTCCATACCAGTCATGATTTTATAAACTTCTATCATATCCTCCCTTAGTCTCCTCTTTTCTTAGAAGCTAGAAGATACAACAGCACTGCATTGTGAGGCATCCAAGGTTGCAGGACAGGCAGTGACACAGCCTATATATGAATGAAAGACACACACACACACACACACACACACTTACACTTAGAGGAAGAGAATAATTTCCTATCTTTGAATTAAACATGATTCATAGAGGTATACATAAGTTTAAAATATTGAAAATTAAAGGCAACAAAATGAATCATAGTTCATCATTAACTCCCACCAAAACAAACTTGCCAGCAGCCTTCCCGCGCATTATGCCATGAATACAAATTAGCATTCAGTCTGTAAATTCCTGTGCTTTACAAAACCATACTTATGCTCAGCAGGGAAAAGTTCAATAAAAAATGCTGGAATCTGTTTCAGAAAACAAGGTTTCAAGAAATGTTTTTCTTCTAAGGAACACATGTGCCCTTCTGTCTGACTCTCTTCCTAAGAGGCAACACAACACTTCAGCAGATTAAGTTATATTTACAAGAACAGGCCAATCCTATCCTAAAATACAATTGTGCAACTTTCATTAACTATGCCAGATGATGCATATGCACAGCAGATGGCAGAATTTGGCACTTCACTGGTATTGCATGTCATATAGGACAGCTCATAAAACTTTGATTTAACAGAAGATTGCTGATGTGCTATTGAACTAACACCTTGTTCTGCAGTTGCCAAATGCACATGCATAGAAGTCATGGGTTTATATTATTCTTGTTCAGTGGCACATTCGTACTACAGCAGTCACTTTTTTGCAGAAGAGGAAAAGTGCAGGATCTGGTGGGGATAGTTTTATAATGCCTGGCCAAGTGGAAAATGCATTTGACTTCCACAGTAGTTACTGATTTTATTATTTAACTCTACAGACTACTGAGAGGTAGGTATAAGTGTTGAATGTGTTTGCCCTAGAAATGCAGTGAAAGGTATGCTCCTTCTTGTGAAGCAGAACCAGAAAAGTCTGATTAAAAAAAGTTTAAATTGAGACTATATTTTACTTAAATAACTTTGAAATATTCTTGAAAGCAAAGAAATTTGAAGTGTGACGTGCTCTGTGCAAAAATCAATGAAGTCTCGTCCATTTACACAAACTCACTATCCCGGAGCCGGCTGCATCTCTGGCGCAGAGCATGACGGTGCCGAGATGAACCCTGAAGAGGACGACATCACCGTCGGCTGGGGCACCGGCAAGGTCCACATGGTCGGTGCTAGTGCTTGCAATGGTGCCAAGACGTGCGTCGGTGCTGAAGAGCCCGGTGCCGACGATTGGAGGCACAGTCCCGGAAAGGTACTCTGAGTTGGCGTCGAAGGTGACAGTGCCGCAGACGTTGCCACAAGGCTAGGGTGGTACGGCACCGGTGCAGCCAAACGAGGGGTCGGGAGAGAACCCAACACCGATGGGGGTCGAGCCCATTTGGGTGCCGAGTGAGGCTTAGGAGCCGGCGTCGAGAACTGCATTGATGCCGAGGTAAGCGATACTGGTCCCACCGGGGATGGTCCCGACACATAAGGACCCTGAACCTGCTGGGCATGCCGGTGCAGAGGTGAAGCCCGAGCCAACACAGCCTCTGGCGTAGGCGACCTCAACCCTTCCGCCTCAACCGATGACGATGGGGAGGTGGTGAGATTGATGAGGTCCTGCGCCGCCTCAAAGGTGTCCAGCGTGGACGGGCAGTGTGGGGGCAATTGCCCTGGGCTAGAGGGGCGTTCTGCTTGCTTATGCCGCACCGCAGAGGATGTGTGCACCGGTGAGTCGGCACCATGGTGCAGGGCCAGCGTGGTCTTCCGAGACAGGGACCTCCCACGAGATTTTCTCACCCTCTTCGATGCCGGAGAGTGAGACCGGTGCCAGGTTCTCGACGCCGAGGCCCGGGCCCAAGGCAGGGCATCCTGCGTGGACGCCAGTGCACTGCGCACCGTAGGGTGGCCAGTCGGTGCTGGCTGTAAAGCTGTCTCCATGAGGAGAAGTTTTAGGCGAGAGACTCTCTCCCTTTTAGTGCGCGGCTTGAAAGACTTACAGATCTTACAGGCGTCTGTGAGGTGGCTCTCACCCAGACACTTCAGACAGCTGTCGTGTGGGCCTCCTTTGGGCATGAACTTTGCGCAGACAGCGCACGCCTTGAAGCCTTGCGGCCCTGGCATGCCTCACCCCCAAAGGGGGAGGAATAACAAAGAACGAAGTAGACACTAACTACCTAACTAATTGAATTATTTACAATGCTAAGAGAAACGGGAACCATTAACTAAGCTAAGAGAGAGACACACTCCAATGACCGTCACGGGCGGTAAGAAGGAACTGAGGTGGGGCAGCGCCGGCAGGTGTACTTATGTCCCACCATGGCGGCGCCACTCCAGGGGGCGCCGCGCTATGGGTACCGCTAGGGAAAACGCTCTGGAAGATGCGGTGCACACAGTGCACACACCTAATTCGAATGGACATGAGCAACCACTTGAAGAAGAACCCAAAAAATCCCTTTGCCGCTGGTCAACACCATCAGTCCCATCTTTTTCTCTTGTAATGCCATTCACAGACGTGCAGCCATCCTGCCAACACTCTTATGTGCTCAAAAAGCTACTAATCAACAAATGCAGTACGATTGAGCCTCAACTATCCAGCAGACTCTATTCTTATGGGAATACAGAGACTATGATATCACTGGCACTTTTCACCTGCAGGTCAGATCTCATAAACCTTCCCATCATAGTTCAGATCCCTCACTGTTCTCTGTTATTCCTCTTGATACAGACAAAACATCATGATATGCTTTGCTCATCCATTTCACAGAGATCTGAGAAGAAACCCTTCATCGTTAGGTCCTAGATCTGCCAATGTCTTTTCCCACTTTATTCATTGAGGCTGACAACAATTACAAATTATAATGAGCAACCACAGAACATTAATTTCAAAAAATAAACAAACAGCAGCATGGTCATCTTCTTGTAATTCGCATACTCTGCAGAGCAGGCTAACATTTCATGAGGCAGCTGGTGAAAAATTTGATTACACATGTGAGAGTTGGAGACAATTAAGATTGGTATAAATCAGTATTAACTTTATCGTACATTTATTTTAATTAGTTTATAAACTAAAGAGAAAAAAATTAAGAAGAGTTTTGATAACTGTGACATTCAACTCCCATAAAAGTTAATGAGACTGGACAAAACTTGTATATCCTTTTTTCAAATATATTTCCCACACATTTACTGTAATCATTCCATTTAGTTAAAAAAGCACTTCCTTAGGTGATCTTTTGTTTGAAAGAAAACTTTAAATTGAATTCAATTTTGTTTGTAAAAAGGTATTTCATAGTGACAAAATGGCTACTAGCCATCCAGTCATATTTTTATAATAACTCTTATCAGAGTTGAAAGCCAACTGCACAAAACATCAGTGGAATAATTTTCCTCCTTGTTTCCCTTGAAGCAGTTCAGGATATATATGAAAATAAAGTAATAAATGAATGTCTATTATTATGAAGCTACCTATGGTGCCTATTTCATATTGGTTCCTGGACAATACTATATGGAATCTAGGAATTCAAAAATACCGCATTCACTTTTCTACTATAGGATATAATAAATGTCTCTATCTCAGTTAGAACATTGTTTTTGTAAACAGTCTTTTAGCAATGCTGTTAGAAAAACAGTCACACAAGTGTTATTGAAATGTGATTCATTTCTGCTTAGCAACTGAAACTTTTTTCTTCTCTAGCAAATGAAAGACAATGTGGGAAAATCCAAGACCATTCAGCCTATCATGAGTTTAATGTAAGAACTTCTTGCAATAAGATTAACATACATGGGCCTGATAAAAAAAACCTATAAAGTCAATGGGAGTTTTTCCATTGCTTTGGATCAGGCTCGTAGCTCTGGATCTGAACACAGAAAAGCATATGACATCATGTGATCTGAATTGTATTTACATTTAGGATATATAGACAAATTGAGGAATCTGAAAAATGGAGACTGACCTGTGCATTCATGCTGTAATCCTTTACCGTAGTATCCTTTTTCACAGATACATTCAAACTGGCCTGTGTGAGTGCCACATTTGCAGCTTGCCATGATGTCACAGCAGTTCTCATTTGCCTCACAGAGATATGAACACTGGGCTATATCTTCTTGAATGTAACTGCCAGAGGGCAGATCTGTATAACAAATCAGTCATAAACACCACAAAGTTAAAACTTAGTGAAACACTGCTGAAAGCCTTATAGTTCCAAATCTATGGTCATTTCTGGTGATGACAGAATCAGAAGATTAGGGTTGGAAGAGACCTCAGGGGGACATCCAGTCCAACCCCAACTAAACCATCCCAGACGGGGCTTTGTCAAGCATGGGTTTAAACCTCTAACATGGAGATTCCACTATCTCCCTAGGCAACCCATTCTAGTGCCTCACCACATAGTTTTTCCTAATATCCAACACTGCAATTTGGAACCATTCCTTCATTTTCTGTCATCTGCCACCACTGAGAATAGTTTAGCTCCATCCTCTTTGGGCCCTCTCCCCTTTAGGTAATTGAGGACAGTTATAAAATCTCCCCTCTCTGTTCTATGCAGACTACATAAGTCCAGTTCCCTCAGCCTCTCCCCATAAGACATGTGCACCAGGCCCCGTAATAATTTTCATTGCCCTTTTCTGGACCCTCCAATTTGTCCACATTCTTTCTGTAGTGGGGGAGGGACCAAAAGATAGACATTAAACTTCAGTTCTTTGAAATGTATGGCTTATATCCTTAAATCCTTAAAATGCTCACTGAAAAGTATGAGGAAAAAAATCTTGAAGTCTTTACTCAGCTTCTTTTTAGTCCTTACTTAGGTAAAATTATCATTGATCTCAACACAAGAATTAAAAGGGAAGCAAGGGCCCAAATTAGGTCCCATCGAAATGAATTTAACTTTGATGACTCTAAGAGATCAATTTGTCACTAAACATGTGACTGTTACTAATAGGTACATTCTCTTCCTTCATGCCTCTGCATAAAGTCCCCTCCCCCCATTAAAAAAAAAAGAAAAAAAAAACCACCTTACACCAAAACAATTTGGTCATAGATATGTATCATATTCATGTTAAAGCAGAACGTTTATTTAGATCACAACTACATGAATACTCATGGCTAGATCCTCAGTTGATATGCAACTGCATAGCTCCTTCCAAGCTAGCATAGATACTCTTATTTACTCCAGGTGAAGATCCTCCCTATGTTAACAGCTACTCTAATGCTTTTTTTTTTTTTTTTTTTTTTTTTTGTTCAGTGACAATTCTTCATAAAGGTAAACATCAGAAAGCATTCCACTCCATAGAATTTTTATATCTAAAAAAACCATATAAAGGCTTTTTATTGATACTTAGACAAAACCTGGAATCCTTACTAGGGCATGTCTGCGCCAGGTGCCATCGTAAACTGGCCCTAAGTCCTTATTTAGGCAAAATCTCTACCAGACCAAACGCTGACACTCTTATCCAGTTCTTACTCAGGTAAAATGGAGCCTTGAAACTAGTCTAAAGGGCAATGCACATGCACAACAAAGAGAAGAATCTGACCCAATCTGTTGAGAAATCTACTATTTACCTTAAGTCCTGAAATCTGCTGGCTTCCATTGACTGTAATACAAATAAATGCAAGAAGAATACAGAAGAAAAGAGACCTAAACATTTCACAAGGCCTTTTATTCCAGGCAGACCCTACACTTTCTATGGAACCTGACATGATACTTCTAGGGCAGTAGCCATGTTTAGTAAAATATAGTACCTTCATGAAGAGCTCTGCGAGCTAAAGCCTCAAACTCTGCAAAGCTGTGAAGCAGGTAACAGTGTTCTTCCTTTGGATGGGAAGCCATGTCATTCAGTTCTCGGATGTTGCCCTGCCATATTCCAAATGTGAAGATCTCTACTCCAAATTCTCGTAAAGATGCTGCGATGGGCCTAGGATCACCTCCATTGGAATATCCATCAGTAATAAGAAATATCACCTTGGTAGCATTTCCACGTGAGTGATGCAGTATTTGCTATAACAGAGTATAAAACAGTACAAAGCAAAGGGTTAGAAACAGCTGACTTATACACAGCCCTTTCTTCCATAAGGCACCTCCTTTTTTTTATTGTTTTCTGATTTAATCCAGTTTTGCTAGACCACCCAATATTAGCACAAGAAGATCAACAATCTTTAAGCAGAGATGGTGGTTATCAAGCCAGCTGTTGACTCGTTTTTATATGCGTACACTCCTGGCACGATCCAGATGTGAATTTGTGACCCTGGGCCAATAAGCCACTTTTTACAGTGATAAGTAAAAATCATCTGCTCAGGCAGAGGGCAAAAATAAAAATAAAATTCAAACACACAGTCCTTAATAGAGTGAGAAGTCCTTCATTAGTGTTTCATCAACTCTGATTAGGTAACAAGTAGGATGGCTAGTATACTATAAATGCAACTTAAGACCCATTTGGCCAGATGGTGTAAACCTGGAAAACGGCAACAGATTTACCAGATCCCTTCAACCGCAGGTGGGAGTATAACCAGATGCCATACTGCAAATATGTTTCAAATGGCAGGCAAACATCCTTTGCCATGTGGCTAGTACAAGAGTCACCAATCCTTTGAGGACTTTGAAATAGATACATCACCACACAGAGGTCAGCTGTACACCAACACTGCGGTTGTGTGAAAAATGTCAGAAGCTTTGGTTGCTTACAATGTTAAAACTTGATGTTCTGATACAGACTAGATGCCTTTAGAAGCATAGCTATTTAGCTGGAAATTTCTGCCCCTGCCAGACATCAATGCCAACATAATGGCAGTCTAATGGGCTCTCTCAGGGTATGTCTTCACTGCACGGCAAAAGTCGAAATAAGTTACACAACTTCAGTTGCGTCAATTGTGCAGCTGAAGTTGAAATAGTTTAATTTGGATTTTGGCGCTGTCTACACAGTAGGAAGAACACTTCCTTCGACTTTCCTTACTCCTCATGTAATAAGGGTTACAGGAGTTGGCGTAAGAAGTCCTCCAGCTCGACATTTCCAAATAATGGCTCTCTGTGTAGACGTGCACTGTTATTCTGAAATAACGTCAGGTATTCTGAAATAACACTGCTTTGTAGACGTACCCTAAGTGAATGTGAGCTCAGGAGCACAGACTAGAATCACGGCTCATCAGGAACTAATCAAGAATGATGGACCCCAAATCTGAGCCATTGGTGCTGCTCTACTTCCAGAATCCAAGGAGGCTTGCAGAGCCTTCTCTGTCAGGCCCCATTTCAACCTAACCTCCCTCTAGCGCTCTCTCCCTGGGTGCACATGGAGGAAGTGACATTGTCCCAGGACATGTCCTACTGTAATATGCGGGCACCAGGAGTATCCATCATTAATTGGCATCAAAGCATCACACAAGGATCAGATATCAAATCCCAATGACTCAACATCTGTCATGATGCTAGTACTTCTGTTCAGAGCAAGGCTGTCAAGGTTAACTGAAACCTGTCTAATCTATACCACCCCCACAGCTGGCCAAAACCTCTGAGCTTGTATGCACAGAGCATAGGCACCAAGAGTGGACTCTGTGTGAACAATGACTCAGAAAATAATTAAAGATCCCAAGTCCAGAGTGCAGAGGTAGCATTTTGTGCTGCCATTCAGGGTTCCTAGCCACAAACTGTAACTCTTTGGACCGAGATAAGGATAATGCATTAACATGTGGGGTGTATTACTATGTAGGTAATCATAGAATCGTAGGGCTGGCAGAGACCTCAGGAGTAATCGAGTTCAGCCCCCTGCCCAAAGCAGGACCAACCCCAACTAAATCATCTCAGCCAGGGAATTTGTCCACCCCGTCCCTAGGGAACCCATCCCAGTGCTTCCCCTCCCTCCCAGTGAAATAGTTTTTCCTAATATCCAACCTAGACCTCTCCCACTGCATCTTGAGACCATTGCTCCTTGTTCCGCAATCAGGCACCACAGAGAACAGCCTCTCTGCATCCTCTTTGGAACCTCCCTTCAGGAAGTTGAAGGCTGCTATCAAATCCCCCCTCTTCTCCTCTGTAGATTAAACAAGCCCAACTCCCTCAGCCTCTCCTTTTAGGTCATGTGCTCCAGCCCCCTAATCATTTTGGTTGCCCTCTGCTGGACCCTCTCCAATGCGTCCACATCTTTTCTGTAACGGGCAGCCCAGAATTGGATGCAATACTCCAGATGTGGCCTCATCAGTGCTCAATAAAGGGGAATAATCACTTCTATAGATCTGCTGACAACGCTTCTCCTAATGCACCCTAATATGCCATTAGCCTTCTTGGCTACAAGGGCACCCTGTGTAATCATATCCAGCTTCTCATCCATTGTAATCCCCAGGTCCTTTTCTGCCAAACTGCTACTTAGCCAGTCAGTCCCCAGCCTGTAACAATGCTTTGGATTCTTCCATCCTAAGGGCAGGACTGTGCACTTGTCCTTGTCGAACCTCACCAGATTTCTTTTGGCCCAACCCTCTAATTTCTCTAGGTCACTCTGGACCCTATCTCTGCCCTCCAGCGTATCTACCTCTCCTCCTAGCTTGGTGTCATCTGCGAATTTGCTAAGGGTGCAATTCATCCCCTCATCTAGGTCATTAATAACAAATAATTTAACAAAACCGGCCCTAGAACTGATCCTTGGGGCACTCTGCTAGAAACCGACCGACAACCTGACATCGAGCTGCTGATCATTACCCACTGAACCCGACAATCTAGCCAGCTTTCTGTCCACCTTACAGTCCATGTATCCAATGCATACTTCCTTAACTTGCTGGCAAGAATCATAAAATCATAGAAATCATAGAACACTAGAACTGGAAGAGACCTCAAGAGGGCAACAAGCCCAGTCCTCTGCCCTCCCTGCAGAATCAAGTACCATCTAGATCAGTGTTTCTGAAAGTGCTCTGTGAAAGCACTTTCAGAAACACATTAACTGGTTTCTTTATTTACTGGCGCCGCGGCCACAGAGCCTCGCGGCTCCCATTGGCTCCATTTCGCTATTTGTAGCCAAGCAGAGCCTCAGACAAGATCAAGACCCTACTGTGGTGGTCACTGCACATATACCTAGTGAGAGACAATCCCTGAGAGAAATAGGCAAGGCAGAATTCTTATTCCTGCTCAATAATAATTATTATCTGCCCAGGCCCAGAGACATTCAGAAACCAGTTCAGAAAAGAAAACATGGCTTTGATTATTTTAGCATGTAAGTCCCTACTGAAGTTATTGTGACTGTCCTGAACTGGGACTTTAAGTAACTCAACCAAGGCCATACAGGGAGTCTGTAGCAGAGCTGGCACAGGAATCAAGTTTAATATCCTATCTATCAGGCCAGCTTTCCTTTTGTTTACCACTCATTCATCCTAAGACCTAGAACCCCAGGGCCCTAAGGAAATCATGGCAGTGTTGTGGGTTAACAATAGAATTTTGTGGAATATGCACAACTGCTGAGTCCCCTCCCTCAAATGGCTGCAATTTTTCCAACAACATAGAGGTGGAAACAGGCACCCGCATGTGTGGGTCTTGCTGCCAGCCTGGCTATATAGTGCGTGGCAGCAGCATCATGTCAGAGCACCAGTTCAGCATTGGGTGTGTTGATTTGGCAGCTGGGTGTGTTCCAAGGAGCAGCAACCTTTGGACTAATTTCAAATTTCTACACCATCCCAGGGCACTGAACTTACTAGCCCCAACTCATTACACAGCTCTCTCCTCTCCTGGCATTAACCAGGAGTTATTTGTCTAGGATATTGACAACAACTGGTGCGCTAATTAATACACCGAATCTTTATCTTACTTTCTTCGTGAAAGTGTCAGACAGTTTCATTACAACACAAAGAGGACTCACCCTGATCTAGAACATTAGATATTTAAATCTGTGCTAAGCAGTAGCTGCCCTTGCCAATTTTAATGTATAATAACATATAAAATAAAATTTTAATGTATAATAAAATAATAAAATATAAAAATTAACAGCCCTCTCTTCCAAGGAAAGCCTGCATACGGAACCCCGCAACCCTAACCCCATCCCAGAACAAGGATTTAAATGAAGGAAAACATAGCTTATTTAAGGACCAGAGCAACACTGGATAAATCTAGTTATATGCACATGATAGACCAGGGTTACTCAACTTTGGAAGTCTCAGGGGACACAATGATACTCACAGCACATGCCGAGGGCTGCAACTTAAGTGTGGTTCTGTATATATGCAAATAGCTTATTTCACACAGACAGGCATGAATACAAAGATTAAGGCAAGACTACACAACATGCAGGTCCCATTTAAGGCCGTTCTGCTGATATTAATAAAATACAACATTTACCTCACTTTCACCCATATGACAGCACTTTTACTGAGCAATGACAGTCCAGGAATTTAACTTCTAAAAGCATATCAACAGAAGACCATTATATTGACTACTTTTTCATCTTGGCTTCACAACAGTCCAGGAATTTAACTACTAAAACTCATATCAGCCCAAACTGCACC
Source organism: Pelodiscus sinensis (assembly GCF_052426305.1). NCBI lineage: Eukaryota > Metazoa > Chordata > Testudines > Trionychidae > Pelodiscus > Pelodiscus sinensis. The sequence continues at coordinate 11,437,967 of NC_143057.1, forward strand.
ACAAACAAACGGGCCGTGTGTTGAGTAGCCCTGTGATAGATCCTCCAATTAGTTGCTTTGCTTCTTTTTATGAACATGGCATTAAACACAGGTTACTTAAAGTGTAGATCTATAACTGTTGGATATTTTCTGGAAAATTTTACCCTTCTCTGTGGTCATTGAGAAGGATAAATGGATTATATTTTCCCGCCCCCCCCAAAAAACATTTGTCAGATAATTTTCATCAGTTTTATTTCATAAAAATCTGTAATAGCTTCCTCTCCCAGTAGCCCTCCCAGAAAACTCCTGTAAACATCACTTTTATTCTAAAAATGTTAATCCAACAAATACAATGATTCAAATCCCATCCTTACCCTATAACAAGTAACTTTATTCATGTCTCTAATCCAGGGCTGGCCCTACCATGAGGTGAACTGAGGCGGCCGCCTCAGGTGCCAGACTGTGGGAGGGCGCCAGTAGGACCTAGAGTGTAGAAAATTGTGTCTCCTGCTGCTGCATATGTAGGTAGCAGAGCAGTCCTATGAGAGGAGTAGAAGAGGAAGAAGGCAGAATTGAGACCTTTCAAAGTTTTGGCCTAAGCGAGGGGGCATGGGCGTGTCATTTGAGCTCCTCGCCTCAGGTGCTCCTCCCTGTTAATTCAGCAGCGCTATCCACACACGTAAAGTTAAGGCATGAGTGGTTTTTCTAGATCAGGTCAGTTTTACTGGAGATTTGGATAGGACCTATTTTTCAGAAGCACTGAAAACACACAGTTGCCCTTGACTTTGTACTCAGAATTTCTGAAAATTAGGTCTCAAATGACTTGTTTGAAAATGTGGTCCATACATAATTACAGCAAAGTAATTTTAAAGGGCGAACAAAAATATAATTAAATAGTCAAAATACTGGTTAATTATTGGGCTGGGTCAGTAGTAAGTTTTTCTTCTTTACCCTTCTTTCAGGTTTTAAGCTGTGACTGAAACAATCCAATGCATCCAACAGATGATCCTTTTACTCCTACGACAAAATTCAACATTCTTTTCACATTAGCAAAAAGTTATTACCATCTGCATTGTATTCAGTCTCAGATCAGTGTGTACAAGTATCTGGCCGATGAGCCATCTCCCTTGTGCCAGGAATAGCCCTCAGAATTGTAAAAATGTAGTCTTGTGTAACAAAGCTAGTACACAAAATCCAGCTTTAGAAATTCAGCAGTTAGGACAGATAATTCTTATAAGAATTCCAGGGCTAGCTGACCATATTTTAAATATTAACTTCCAGCTTGTGAAAGGTAAGGGATTGGCAGCATCTGAGACTAAAGACCTCTTATCTACTGAACAGGTACAGAACAGGAACTGCTACTGCTTGCCTTGCCTCTGAAGTGAGAGAGTAGCTCCGTGTGTGTGCCCATTCAATAGCTGGCCTTTGCCAGCTAAAATGCCATTTTTGCTTAAGACACTAGTCTATGAAGAACTGAGATGAGATGGACTAATTCAGCTCAGATAATCCCTGGCATGCTGGGATGGAGTCATACTAGCAGAGTTGTTGCCTTTAGGTTTCAATGTTATCTTAGATGCCAAAATTATGTTACCCCAGGATTTACAGTATTTTCTGCTGCTAACATTTACAGGACACCTTAAAGGTAGTGGAGAGAATGCCTAGAAAATATTGAGCTATCACTATCAATTGTAGAAACTATGAAGTGTTTTTAGAGAGCAATCACCCTGCTTCTTTGCATTTCATTACCAATCCACAGAGTCATTTGTCCTTTCTGTACCAACGCCCTTGTATGTTTACCTCATTTGTAACCTGTGAGCAACAGAAAGATGCATAAAGGTCTAATTTAGAGTAGTCTCAAAATCCCTGTCATGAGGTAATTTGAGATATTAATACATTGCTTTGTGTAGAGAAGTAATCTAATTGCCATGTGACTCTGCTATTTATCTGTCAATTAGGAATCATACCTCATAGAGTGCCTCGCATGACATTTGTTAGAGTGCTCTGAGGCTGCTGGATGGGAGAGGCAATAGAATTTCAAAGTATTATCACCCGATTTCACCCACTTTTTTGTCACTGTTGTTTTGGCTGTTAGAAGATGCATCCTCTTCTTTACAGTTCCTCAATCTTTTTCTTTCTGATGCACCCCCGACCAACAGCTGTAACAACTCCACAGCCCACCTGTACCACAACTGTTTTCTGCACATAAAGCCAGGGCTGGTATTAAGGAGTAACAAGCAGGTCTGTTACCCAAGGCTGCATACCACAGGGCACCCCACAAAGACAAGTTGCTCAGGATTCTACTTCAGCCCTAGGTGGTGGGCTTAGGGCCCTGGATTTCAGACCTACACAGCAGAGCTTAGAGTTTCTGCCCTGAGCCCCAGCAAGTCTATCACTGATCTTGCTTGGAGGACCCCCTTGAACCTGGGCCCCAGACCTCTGGTTGAAAATGATTGCTCTATTTTTTTGAGGCTTTTCTCATTCAAAAGGGGCTTATGTTGATAGCTAGTGGTTCTGACCTCTGCTTGTAATTTTGTTTTAAGACCTCAGACAGACTGCTGCTCTCCACACATTTGGACAGAAACAGTGGAAATAAATGAAGTCAGGCAGGTCTGTTTTATTTGGTGTTCTCAAGATTTTTTCCCTGAATTATCCAGGGAGAGATTTACTCTAATGCACGCCATTCTTGCCCAATACATAATTGCAGGCACACTGCTCCTTTTCCACATTTCCAAAATGAGAGCAGCATGCACAAATTAAGGATGGTACAATGCCTTAAATGAGCATAGATTAGAACATTAGTGCCATAGGAAACAGGCTCTTGCTTCTAGATAAAAGCCCAGCACAACTACTATTTTCAGACAGGGATTGGCTAATTCTGTTGCAATGTTCTATTACAGTGAAGTTATTTCAGTTAAACCAAATCACTTATGTAGTGAATCAATTATTCTGACACCTATTACAGTAATTCTGATTGGTGCATGTACAAGCAAAATGGGTCCCTACACATGCATTTTTCCTTTATTGTCCTTTCATCTTTTTGCTTTCTTCTGAGTCATCTCATCTCCCCCTCTTCATTCAAATCTCTTCTTAAAAAACAGTTCTGCACGGTTTCCAGCTTATACTCATATTTTGGGCTAGGAAGAAATATTGCCCCAGGTAAGATTGGCAGAGACCGTGAAGGATTTTCACCTACCTTTGCAGCGTGGGACACAGGTCACTTGCTGGTTTGAGCTAGGGAGGTTAGCTATCCATTAACTGAATACAGTAATTACTCGTTTAACACATGCCCACTTAACATGTTTTCACAATAGCACGATTTTTTATTAGGGAATGTTTTTTGAATAACACAACCGTCCTCGAAATAACAAGAAAATAATCAAGTGGCGGATTACTTCGCTCGGTGGTATAAGTTGGCAGAAACGGTGGTAATACGCATGAGCGGATGAATAGACATAGTCCTCCTCCGCTCCTCCGCTCACTCACGTGTTTATCTTTGTGTTTTAACAAACTGCGGTGACTTGTGTTGCTAGATATCGAATGCTGACATTGACAACCCAGCATCAACAAAAAATTGACTTTGCCACCACCACCTGAAAAGCAGGCCCCATCTTTTCCCTTATTTTTATTTGGAAATTTGACCCCGGATAGCATGTTTTCACTTAGCACGAACATTTTCAGAAACACATCTAGGCTACGTCTAGACTGGCCCCTTCTCCGGAAGAGGCATGCTAATTTCTAATTTTGGAATAGGGAAATCCGCGGGGGATTTAAATATCCCCCGCGGGATTTAAATAAACATGTCCCCAAGCCGGAAAAAAAGCGGCAGACATGTTTATTTAAATCCCGCGGGGGATATTTAAATCCCCCGCAGATTTCCCTATTCCAAAGTTAGAAATTAGCATGCCTCTTCTGGAGAAGGGGCCAGTCTAGACGTAACCCTACAGTATTACATGAGGAATTACTGTAGTTGAATAACCTCTTGAATTCTTATTAGTTACTTGACTATTCTATAGTCCCCCAGGGTTCTATATCAGAGTGGGGTGTCAGGTAGGAGCTGGTCTGTGAGGGAGCAAGTTCAAAACCGGCTCCCCACCCGGAACTGGTTGCTTGTCACCCTGTGCTGCTGCCTCTGTTACAGAGGCAGCAGCAGGCCCTGTCTGGTGGGGAGCTGAACTCCTGGACCCAGCGTGAGCTGGGACTGAGCCGGGCTGCCTGTCTGCCTCACTCCTAATACATTTTAAATGCAGAGCCACAGTGGGGATAGGTCCTAGACCTGGTATGAGCGAGGCCTGCTAAACATTTACTGAGGGGTGGTGGAATGTGTGTTAATCAATATAGCATTAATCGACGGCATTAATCAATAAGCTTTTGCTTATCGGTTAATCAGTTAATCGACTACACTATTAAATCCCTAGCTTGAACTAGAGAAAATGGTGGAGTCTCCGTAACCTGAAGTTTTGAGATCAAGATCTGAACACTTCAGTAATCTAGCCAGAGATTATGAGTCTGTCACGTGACTAACAGGGTAGAGGAGGTTCTATGGCTTGTGATATGCAAAAGATCAAACTAATGCTCGTGATGGGCCCTTCTGGCCTTAAACTCTATGAGAACGTTACTGGCTTAGCGGATAGACCAAATGGGATGAAACAATCTGGAAAGAGCTTCTGTGCTACACATGACACATGAATGGCAGGCAGCTAGATGGCTAATTTCCAATACCTCCACAAGATGTCTAGTGCATTAAGATCTTTGGCATTATTCAAGAAACTCAAACACACACTGCCATGTGATACTGATTGTAATGATCTCTCGTAGCCAAATGCTAGAAGTGCACATGGTGCTCCTGGTCCTGGCAGTGCAAAACAGGTTGAAATTGGCTTAGCCAAGAAAGCCTGAGCACAAATGTTATTTTTAGCCCTGTAAGTATGAGCCCCCTTGTGACGGATTTTGTCTGGGTGCGAGCCCCCACTTCCTGCCTCGGGAGTGAGGCCCAGTAAGCCCACTGTTTTAAAGCCCACGGGGCCCAGCGGCTAGAGGGGTGCGAGCTCCCAGCTCCCCCCTTTTCGGGTTGAGGAGGGCCCAGCGAGCCCTCCATCCAAGGAACCCCGTGACCCTTGGACCCCACCCTGGGGTCAACCTTCTGTAGTCACGTCCCACTGGGGTGACTGTCCTTCTCGAGGTTCTCAAGTTTACTTTTGCGGTCACTATGCGAGATAATGGGGTGGGGGCTAGGGGGACCTGGGCCCACACTCTCCACCGGGTCCCAGCCTGGGGCCCCATGGGGTTCGGGTACTACCCTTACCTGGCTGACGGGGTCCCACCAAAAGTGCTCTGTCCCAAGCTGCTTCCTAACCTCCCCTGGCCCGAGGGCCTCCAGTCCTGGAACCTCGGGTTTTACCACTCTGGCGTGGGTCCTGGACTCCCCCTCCCGGCTCTCCGGGGTCCAGTGCTCCCGCCTCCAGCATAGAGGGAGGAATCACTTCCCCGCGGTCCTCCCTCCGCTTCCACCTTCTTGGCATCTTTTAAACTGCCCGCCGAAGGCCACGCTGCCCTTCCTCTCCCCTCCCCCGACATCCTGACATGTGGAGCGTTGGGTCTCAGGGGGTGGGGTTACGTCCTGGTGCTCCGGGGTCGGGGGGCAATGTCTCGCCCTGGGCCACCAGCAGGCACTCTTTCCTGGCGCTGATTGGTCCCACTCCGTACGCCCTGCCAGTTTCAGTGCGGGCCTCGGCTGACCCGTCACACCCCTCAATTAATCAGGGGGCTGAAACCTACTGCCATGTGAGGGTTTTTGTTTTGCTGTGCAGATATACTCAGATATTCAACTTGCTTTGTGTGGTCTAGGAGTTTATCTTCACTGCAATCATAGGATGCCACTGCAGCATGCATAAGAACACCGCAGAGAACTTAGTGTAGCTAGTTTGGGCATCAGTAGTATTGAAACCATAACAGTGCAGCCTTCAGTACAGGCTGCTCAAGCTCACCTCACACTCTGGTTACTTACTCTGGCAGCTAGCTGCACTGAAAACAGTGCTGCTATAGCTTCAGTGCTCCTGGTATCCAAGTTATCTAGATTACGCTTATAGTGCCAGAATGGCCAATTAAACCCAGACTGCAGAATAGATTTATCTGGCATGCCTACATTACAGCTAAAAGAAGTAAATTCCAGCTTGAGAAGACATACCCATGCTAGCTTTGATTGAACTACTGTGCTAAAACTAGTACTGTCACCATGGTGGTGTAAATGGCAGGGTAGACTAGCTGCCCTGGGTACAATCCCACCCAGACCCAACATAAGCATTCATGATAGTTAGCACTAAGGATGTTACAGTGTGAGTAACTTGGTAGCCATATAATCACAGAAAATTTCCGTTACACACACCCACAGCGCAAGGCGGCAGCCAGCTTCCCATACGTACCAGCTCCCAGCTGCCACCCCACGCTGCTGTCTCTGATACAAAGGCAGCAGTGCAGGGCAGTAGTCAGCTCCCCATGAGCCAGGCCAGGAGCTGTGTGTAACCAATAAGCCTGAGCTCACGCTTATCGGTTACCCGTTTAAATGGCACCACTCTTGAACACTCCCTAGTTAGCAATTCTCACCACCACAGCCTCATTGATATTTTTATCCGATAGCTCAATCAGAGCTAGCATGAATCAGCCTTTTCTAGCTGGAATTTACATCTTCCGGATCCAGTGTAGACACGCCCTAAGAGAAGATGAGGCAATATAAGTCAAGTACCTATCAGCTTCAAGTTTTGAATATGCAGAAGAAAAGCTTCTGAGCATCTGGCTGGCCCTGCAAGGTATGTGAAGCGTGTGGGAGGGCAATAGCTGAGTTTGCATATTGGTATCATACAAATTTTGGCATTTACAAATGGAACTTTAAAAAAAATGGACATTGTTAAATACCTGATTTTTCTTATTCTGAATCAAATGTTTGTGATGGTTATATCCTATCCTATCAGGGTGCTAATGCACTGATTCCTATTGGATGGGTTGTCTACATTACACAACCTGGCCTCCCAAAGGATGCTGAATAGCTCACTTGTAGACAGTCTCAGCAGGAAGGTCAAAGATCTGAACTGCCAAGGAGCCTGAATTACCCTTTCACTCCTTGAGCTGGCCCCTCTGGGGCAGCTCTTAAGATCATTAACAATAGTATGGAAAGGTATGTGCTGCCTGTCTTGGAGCAGACTCACCACTCTGGCACCTCCAGCTGGTTGCTCTGGGAATTAGCTCGCTGGATGCCTCCCTGTGTTTCTTTGTCCCTGGCATCCTCTTCAGGACACTTCCTTCCGGCAGTGCCCACTGTTTGGGATTGGTGTTTATCTTGCTTGCGCTCCAGGGTCCTCCCTTCCCCAGGGCACCCTGTTCTCCTCTCAGGGAACACCAGTTCCCCCGTACTCACCTTGCCTCATTGACCCACTGCCAGTCTTCAACTAGCCCCTGCCTCAGGCGCAAACTGCAGTCTGTCATGGCCACTCATCACTGGCAAAGGGGTGTGAACCAGTTGCCCCTGCCTACCACGGCTGCCTCTCTACAGCCCTACTAGCCTCGGGCCTTCCTTCAGGCCCTGCTGCCTGGGAACTTGCTTGGCCAGAGCTTCCCAAGCCCTGCCTTCCTTCTCCAGCATTGCTCTACCTCCACGAAGCCTCCTGCTTCCCTGGCAGTCAGGACCCTGCTGCTCTCTGTCCCTAGCTGCAGTTAGGGTTGCCAGGTGTCCGATATTCACCTGACAGTCCAGTATTTTCACCTCCTGTCCAGTAAAAAAAAAAATTCAGAGAAACCTAAAATGTATTTTCTGATTTTTTCCCCAGCCAGGAGGCAAAAATGCCGGGCACCTGGCAACCCTACAAGGGGCAGTAATGCTTCCCTCGGGTCTTAGTGCTCCACTGCTCCCCTGTCCCTCTCCCTGCACTCACTCTTAAAGGGGACATGCTATTTTATTAAAATTTTTTTTTTTTGCTTAATAAGTCTTGGAGTCCTTTTTTTTTTTGCTCAACAACCTTGGTCTCCCCCACCCATCCCTCCCCCCGTTTTTCCCTTCAACAGAATTTGAAGCTAGGGTTGCCAGATGGTTGAAACAAAAATACTGAACACCCTCCCCCCAGTGTTTTTTTTTTTTTGGCAGGGGGGACAGTGTTTGGTATTTTTGTTTCAACCATCTGGCAACCCTAGCTGCAGTCAGTTCTCCCCTCCCTCCAGGGCTACATCTAGACTATGAGCCTCTTTCAAAAGAGAGTGTCTAGACTGCAACCACTTTTGCCCAGGCAATTTGGATGCTCTCTTTCGATAAAGGCCTGTTTGCATTCAAGAGCACTTTCGAAAAAAGGCATTCTTCTTTGTAAAATGAAGTTTACCATGGTCGGAAAAAAAAAGCCGTGTTCTTTTGATTTAATTTTGAAAGAACGTGGAGGCAGTCTAGATGCAGAGGAAGTTTTTTCGAAAAAACCCTGTAGTCTAGACACACCCCAGAAGTCCTCCTTTTTATAGCCCCCAGCTGGGCCCTCATTAGTGAAAACTGCCTCAGTGGGGCTACCCTCTCAGTCCTCATTCAAGGCTGGGGGTTTGGCCCTTAAAGGGCCAGTTCAGGGCAAGGGCCCTGTCACACTGCCACTAACCATGCAGTACTTATTTTGTGAATAAATATCACAGAGAACTTCAGTATCCAGGGCTCTCAATCACAGCACCAAATTAACTTCAACTATGGTTGTACTCTGAAAAGTGACCGTCATAGTTAGGGATGTAAATGATTAACTAGCTAACCGGTAAGCCCCACCCTTTAGTTTTCAGAGCAGAGCTGCATTTTTAAAATACAGCACAAAAAATATCTAAAACTAAATTGGAAAATAATTATCTTTTAAACATGCTGAAATTAAAGTCTGATCAGCAAGGGCAGCCCAATGGATAAGAATAACTCTGTATGTCTATGTTTTGACATCAAGAAGAAACAAAAGCAGCATACACTTATTTAAACAAACACTAAGCATTAAAATTGTTGACACTAATAAATGTGCTTACATTATTTTGTAAACCACTGTTTGCCACATTTGTTAATTGGATAACAACAGAACACTGAATTTGACATACTGGCTTGTTACACACTATCAATATCAGGTTAGAAGAAAACCAGATTTTTTAAAAAAGATCAGGTGTGTCTAGAAAGAGATAGGGTGTAACATATAATTCTGCCAACACTGGCCCAACATTTCTACTTCAGTAAAGCAGATTTACCTCAGCTGAGGATCTGTCCTTTTTTAGTTTAATAATTAGTAGCATAAAATACTTCTAAATAACTCCCTTAAAATACTGACATCTTCATCATACGGATCCATGGGAAGGAGTCCCTTGAGGAATTCCTCAGGGATTTCAACAATTTCCACCTCACTATCAATCTCAGCATGAATCAGTCCACACAAGAGATCCACTTCTTTGACATTACAGTGCAGATAAGTTATGGTCACATAAACACCACCCTATACTGGAAACCTACTGACGACTATTCCTACCTACATGTCTCTAGCTTCCATCCAAGACACATCACATGATCTGTTGTCTACAGAAAAGCCCTAAGATGCAACCGGATTTGCTCCAATCCCACAGACAGAGACGAACACCTACAAGATCTTTATCAGGCATTCTTAAAACTTCAATACCCACCTGGGGAAGTGAAGAAACAGATTGACAGAGCTAGATGAGTACCCAGATGTCTTTATCAGAGGCAGCAGCATCCCCTGTCTGCAGGGGGGCCTGGAGCACCCCAGACAGAAGCTGCTCCGGCATCTCATGGAGCAGCCGCTGTCCACGGTGAGCTGAGGTGCCCCATGGACAGGGTGGCAAGTAGGAGCTGTTTTTTAAACCAGCTCCCTGCACAGATTGACTCCTGCCTGCTGCCCCACGCTGCTGCCCCTCTTACAGAGGCAGCAGCGTGGGGCTTCTGGGAGTGGAGCCAGGAGCGTGGAGTTGCAGGCAGCTCCCTCGCATGCTCTTCATTTAAATCTCAGACCAGCAGGCCGGGGCTGAGATTGAGTCAGCCTGCCAGTCTGAGTTTTAAATGCAGAGCACATGGGCGGGAGAAGGGGGGGTTGTCGCGGTTAACCAGGACTGTTAACCAACAAGCAATTGCTTATAGGTTAAATAGTTATCCATCTAACCACTACAATCCCTAGTTTTATCTTTAGGCTATGTCTAGACTGCATCCCTCTGTCGACAGAGGGATGCAAATCAAGCACATTGAAATTGCTAATGAAGCAGGGATTTAAATATCCCGTGGCTCATTAGCATAAACATGGCCACTGCTTTTTTTCAAAACGGTGCTTTTTTGAAAAAAACCAGCAGTCTAGATGCAGAGCTGTCAAAAAATAAAGCCTTTTTTTGACCAATCCTGTATTCCTCAAAAAATGAAGTTCTCTGTCGACAGCAAGATGTAGTCTAGACACATTCTTAGTGATTAATTGCTGCCACTATTTTCTATGGAGAAACCTTTGCAGGATAACTTCAAGACAAAAAAAAAAATGAATGCAAATCCTTCACTGCTTCACACTGACAACGAGGAAGTAGCTTCCCTGTGTGTCAGTGCTCCTTTCGCTTCCTGCATCTCACTTCCACTCACATTTCTACATATGCACAGTGAGAAGAGAACACATCTCTGATGCGTCTGCTAACTTCTGTTAACATCCTAACATGTCCACTTGCCTGGATTTCAGTCACTTCTCAGACTCAAACCCTTCACATTACCTGGTACCCTGAACACATATGAGCTGTATTTATACATTTTATGTATTTCACATTACAGCTGTATCCTTAAACACTTAAGTCGTCTCCTATGTTACTTTTGCAATGTGACTTAGAAGCATAAGCTGCTCAGTTAGGTGCTTTTGAAAATGTTACCCATGATGTGTACTTCAACATAACAGAAAATTAGACATCTGTGTAAACATGAATATTCCTATGTAGAAATATGTCATTATCAATATCATTTATTTTTGCAGTAATGCCTGTGAACCCCTTATGATCCAGAGCCCCTTACAGAAATGAATACACATGCCTCTAATCAGTAAGTTTATACACACAGACATTCATACATATACCCTAGTTTACACTTCTGAAAACCCCATAGTAGATACTCCTATGTAACATAGTACAGAATTGCTGTCTTTGCGGGTATATATCTTGCCCATGTTCGTTCGTGCACACGGTGAGGGAACTCCTCAACCCAATAAAGTCCATTCACTTAAGTGGGTCAAAGATTTCATCCATAGCATTTGAGACACTTTACAAACATTACACAAATGAGTTGTATTTTATATAAGAATACATCAGTTACATGATTGGTAACACATGAACAGTGTCCAATAAGGAAGAAAATGTGCATGAATGTTAATTGATGGTAGATTTCATACAGTATGTGTCTCTTTCCTAGGTGTGGCTGTGCATAGTGTATTTATGCACTTACAACCACCCTTGAGTTTATATTGAATATACTATTGGCAATGTACACAGGTGCATACACACCACTGAAGATGGGTGTGTCCAGTAGTTATGTGCCCACGTGGGTAAGCATGTTTAGTGTGTGCACCCTGTGAATGCACTGGTGAGCAGGTGTCGGGTGGCTGTGTGCTCAGAGGCCGGTGCCTGATTGGTGACTGTTGTGCCTGGTAGGTGGCTGCCTGCTCAGGGCTAGGTGCCTGGCAGGGATGTATCCAGAGGGGTGCCTACTAGGTGGCAGCCCACCCAGGGGTGGGTGCCTGTCAAGGATGTGCCCAGGGCTGGGTGGGTGCCTTGCAAGAGCATGCCAATGGAGAGGGTGCCCGGCAAGTGGCTGCCCATCCAGGGTGGATGCCCCGCAGGGGTGTGCCCAGGGTGGGGTGCCCAGCAGGAGTGTGCCAATAGGGTGGATGCCCGGCAGGAGTGTGCCCAGTGTGCCAATGGGATGGGTGCCCAGCAGCTGGGTGCCCAGGAGGGGTGTGCCCAGTGTGACTATGGGTGCCTGGCAAGGGTGCACCAAGGGCTGGGTGCCTGGCAGGAGCATGGCCAGGGCTGGGTGGGTGCCCGGCAGGAGTATGATCAGAGCTGAATGGGTGCCCGCCACCCCATGTGCCCCGGACCTTACCGCCGCCTGCTGGAAGGCGCCCTTGGTGTAGGTGCCACCACCGCGGTAGGTGATGGCCGGGATCTCACGGCTGAGCAGCGCGCACTTGTGCTGGCGTGCCCGGCGCTGGGAGATGTAGTCCACACGCGACACCACGTTGCTTTTGGAGGAGAAGGTGACAATAGCCACGCGCGTGGCAGCCGGCACCACGGGAAAGTCAGAGAGCAGCTTCTTGACAAAACGCAGTTCGCTGAGGAAGTTGGCAGGCCCCACGCTTGAGGACTCGTCCACCAGGAAGACCAGCTCCAGCCGCCCGCTGTGCTCTCGCAGCCGCCGCACCTGGCGCTTGAAGGTGCGGCCCAGCCGCTCAACCTTGGCAGCCGTGGTGTCCACTGGTGGCGGTGGCTGAAGCTGCAGAGCCCCCTGCGAAGCGGCGGCCAGGGCCAGGGCGGTAAAGTTGAGGGGGGGCTGCGGCGCACCTGCCCAGCCCATAACCAAACCCCCCCAGCAGCAGCAGAGCACCATCAGGGACCACATGGTCCAGGCAAAGTGGGGCTGCTGGCCCCTCCGCCAGCAGAGGCTGCGTGCTTCCCCACCTCAGGCAGCCAGTGGGGCCGGGGATCAGCTCCCTGCACACTGCCCCATGCACCTCAAGGCACGCTGCACCCCCGCGGCTGCAAAGAGACTGGCCCTGTCAGTGCTTCGCTCGCTGCCTCTCGCCGCCTACTGAGGGGTGGAAGGGAAGGGGGCAGGCGAGATCAGCAGCTCTTCTCCCGGCTCTCCCCTCCCCAGGGCTCCACTTCTTGCTGACGGGATTCCATGGCACCAGAGCCCCCAGCAGCTCAGCCTGTCCGCATTCCCAAAGCAAACACAGCGGCACCGAGAGCCCTGATTGATCCCAGATGTCTGGCGTGGAGCGGCGCTGGGGGGATGAATCCAGGCACCGGGAGTGTGTGTCAGTGCTCCTTTCGCTTCCTGCGTCTGACTTCCACTCGCATTTCTGTGTATGCCCAGGGAGAAGAGAACACATCTCTGACGTGTCTGCTAACTTCTGTTAACATCGTAACATGTCCACTTGCCTGGACTTCTCAGACTCCACCCTTCACAGTACCTAGTGTCCTGAAGTCATCCAAATGCATGAGTTAAAAGTGATATGTACCTTCCAGAAGGTGTAACCCATGCATCTAATAGGGAGCTATCTCTTTAAGAGACCTCTGTTGGGGAGGTAGGAGTGAGTGGAGTGTTACTCCCTCCACTCCCTGAACAAGCAAGCAGACCGCTTTCCCTCACTCTGCAGCAGGTACCGTTGTTGTTAACCCTCTACCAGGGATTACAAGCAATGCTACTTTTAGCAAGGAAAACCTGGGAGGTAAAATATCTTCTTCTGTGTTAATTGTCCACTTTAAATGCTGTTTTGATTTTAGCCAGACTGTTTTAGTTCACTCTCTCAGGCAGTGTGATGCTCCAGCTTCTCTGTAAATGTAGCAATGGGAAAAGAGTCATTTCTATTTTGTTAGTCTCCATTTTTGTATTTTCTTGTAACAGGGTTTTCTTTAAGTCTGTTCACTGGTGAGTTAACTGACTAGCTAATCAGTGAGCTGGCTGCCTAGCAGTGATCCATAGCAGAGGAAGAGCCTGCCTGGACTCCAGCTGAGGATTCCCTACAAGCAAGTTGAGAGATGATTCAGACTCAGCATATGGTGCAGATTTGAAGATCAGAGTCACAAACTGAGACTTTAGTGAACTAAAACTAAGCTTTTGGGATCTCTCGTCTCTTCTTACTGTGTCTGTGGGGACTGAATTGTTCATGTTTACTGTAACTATGGACTTTATCTGTGGGTTATAAAATAGCTGTATTCTGTTTTAAGAATTAGATTGTTTCTTCATAAGATTTTATAACGTTATTTAATTAAATTCATTTCTTTAGTTTCTTTTGGAGCTGGAATGTAGGGAGGCTGACACTGGGCAATTCTTGCTGAAATTCCTCACAGACTGAAATCTGGATCTAGTACTTTCTATGGGAGTGGGGATTTTTAGACACTGGAGAAGGGCAGTGAAGTCTAGCCCACAGAAGGTAACAAAGGCACTAAATACCCTACAGTACCAGACCCTCTATGCTTTGTGTTAATTTATTCTTTACGGTGATAACAATAAATGTAAAATTTTAGGCCAAATTCGGTTCCTGCTGAAATCAACAGGAGTTTTGCCATTAACGTTGACGGTATAAGGCAGGGTTACTCAATTTTGGAAGCCCTGGGGGCCACAATGATACTCACAATGTATGCCGAAGACCACAACTTAAGCATGGTTGCATAGACATGCAAATATCTATGCAAATAGCTTCTTTCACACCGACAGGCATGAATACACAACACACAACCTCCATTTAAGTCAGTTCTACTGATATTAATAAAATGCAATATTTACCCGATATCCACCCATATGACAGCACTTTTAATGAGCAGTGACAGTCCAGGAATTTAACTTCTAAAAAGCATATCAACAGGAGACCATTATATGGACTACTTTTCTGTTTTGGCTCCCACCCGCGGGCTGTGTGTTGAGCCCTGTGTAAACCCAAACCACACCGCAGGCTGCAAACAAACGGGACATGGGCTGCATGTGACCCACAGGTGTAGGCTGCGTGTTGAGTAGCCCCGGTGTCAGGTTTTTGCTATGATGGGACACACAATCTTACCAGAAACCCTCCTATGAACATTCTGATGTGGTGTGTGCTTGTGTGTGCACGCTTATGTATGGGAATGTCTTTCAAATTCCAATACATGTTCTTGCTATAAGCACCACACAAGCATGCATTACACTGGGGCTATGTCTACACTGCAGGCTTCTTGCGCAAGAACTGTTTTGCTCAAGAGTTCTTGCACAAGAGCACATCCACACTGCTCAAAGCACATCGCAAAAGTGAAGTGCTTTTGCATAAGAGAGCATCCACACTGGAGGGATGCTCTTGCACAAAGACCTCCCCCCTGGAACCACTTAGGACAGGGCAAAAGGGCACCAGGACCTTCCAGGGGTGGGGACTGGAGCCTCTCTGAGACACGTACTTAAAGGGTTCTCCCTGGACAGCTGTTTCTCTGCTGCTGCATGCTTTGGGACCTCTGGCAGGGACTCAAAGCTGTAGCAGTGCTTGTTGTGGTTGCCCTCAGCCTCTTTGGACACCACAGCTTGTGCCCTAGTGCCTTTGGGGACTTTTGCCTTCTCCTTGCTGTACTATGGAGCCAGGGATGGCCCTGTGCCTGCTCTGGCTCCACACGGCCATTTTGGAGTGCGTGCAGCTGCTGCTCTATGCTGCCTCGCTACTCCTGCATGAGCTCGACGCTGAGCTGTCTGGACTCCACCTGGATGCGGCAGCTTTGCTGTGGCATCCCTACCCCACTGTGGGGAGGCAATACTGGAGACTTGATGCCAGTTCTGAATGGTGGGACTGGCTGATCCTGGAGCAATGGGACAACCAGCAACGGCTCCAGAACTTTTGGATGCGGAAGCAGACGTTCCTAGACCTGTGTGCCTGGCTTGCCCCTGTGCTTCGCAGATGCAACACCCATCCCGTGTACAAGAGGGTCGCCATCACCCTGTGGAAGCTGGCTGCCCCGGACAGCTACTGCTTGGTGGCACACCAGTTCAGGGTGGGCAGGTCCACAGCGGGTGCCAGCTTGATGCAGGTAAGGCCCTCGGAGAGAAGGGCTGCAGTCCCAGCCCAGGAAAAGGGAAGACTCTAGGCTGGGAGGGTATGGTGTAGGGGAAGCCCTGTCACCCAGAGGATGGTGCCATCCCTCCCTCACATAGCCATGCTGGTGGTGGTGGGGTGCCAGGGCAAGGAGGCCCTTGTGTGTTTGAGGGGAGAGGGCATCAGGGGAGGCAGGCACCCCCAAGGGCTCATGCACCCTCCATGCCCATTCTATGTGTTCCCTGTGTTTCTGTGTGCCCTTCTGCAGGTTGTCAGAGCCATCAACGACATACTGCTCAAGAGGGTCATCTGCCTGCGGGACGTGGATGCAACCGTGGCTGGCTTCCCTGCCCTGGGGGTTCACCAACTGTGGGGGAGCCATGGATGGGACCCACATCCCCATACAGGTACCGGAGCATCGAGCGGCCCACTTTATCAACCGCAAAGTGTACTTCTCGATGATGCTCCAGGCCCTCATGGACCACTGAGGCCGCTTCATAGACACATGTGGGGTGGTCGTGCAGGACACCTGCATCCTCCAAAACTCCAGCCTGTTTCACAGGATGGAGGCGGGCACTTTCTTCCCCCAGCGGGAATTGATGGTTGGGGACATCCGCATGCCACCGTGCATTGTGGGGGACGTAGCCTACACCCTGATGCCATGGCTGATGTGGCCATATACCAGACCAATGGACCTCAGCTGAGAAAGATTCAACCTGCACCTGAGCTGGGCCCACAACCAGGTGGAGCGGCCTTCGGATGGCTGAAGGCGAGATTTCATTGTTTGCTCACCAGTCTCAACATGGGTGAGCAGAACATTGAGGTGGTCGCAGCATGTTGTGTGTTGCACAACATTGTGGAGCAGAAGGGGGAGGCCTTCCTCCCAGGGTGGATGACAGGCAAGGGCCAGGCGTTCGAGCAGCCCCAGACAGCCGCCAGCTGGCAGGCGCACCACAACAGGGTGCGCATCCGAGAGGCCCTCAGGGAGATGTTGTCCCAGGCTCCACACTAGGTCACTTCTGTCTCGCATCCACATCCCCTTCCCATCTCCAAGCCTTCCCTCCCAATAAACACAACTTTGTTTAACCAACAATAAACTATTTATTTACATAGGGATGAAGGGTGGGCAGTGGGAGGGGGCTCTGAACTGGGAGAGGGAGTTACTGCTGGAAGGGGCAGCTCCTCCAGCATGTCCACGGGTGCAGAGGCCTCGGTGCCCTTCAGCCCGGGTTGGGGCAGGCAGAATGGGAAGGTGGGCAGGATGGGGTGCAGTGGGGGGGCAGGGCATGAGTGTGGCAGGAGAGGGCATGGGCACAGGGAGGGCAGCAGGGTGAGGCAAGGCCATGCCATAGTGGATGACATGGCCGATGAGTGACATGAGGGTGGAGATGGTGTCGCACATGCGGTCGCACCGCTGGAGGATCTGGCCCCACACCTGCTGCTGCCATTGTCTGCTTCCCCTGGGCCACTTCCAACCTCCCCCTCAGTCTCTACCTGGCTTTCGGTCCACTGCGGGTTCCAGGGTCCTGGTAATCTGTGTTCTGGGGTAGGGTAAAGAAAGTTTCCTCTTCAGGGCCAGGGCCTGACAGCACGGGCCACTCCTTGACCTCTGCCAGATCCTCAGGGCCCTCCTGGCATGGGAACTCAGGGCAGGCCTTTGCTTCCTCCAGCGGCTGGGTACCTACTGAGCTCCTGGGCTGGACTTTTATGCCTCCTGCCCCACTCCTGGGCCTCTGTGGAATTAGAGAGGCAGGCTCCGTCTCAGCCCACTCGGGCTCAAAGAAGTTCTTCCTCCTCAGGATCAGTGAGCAGCCATCCCTGCTCACTACATACCCCTCCCCCCTTAAGTCCAGCTCCTGGTCCACGGGGCTGGGCACTTGATCTCCTCCCCCCCCCCCCCCCCGGGACAGGCAATCAGCATTGGAATTCACCTTCCCCGGCTTGGTCTTGTACGGTAAAAGTGTACTGCTGCAGGGTGAGATACAGTCGCATTATCCAGGCATTGGCATTTCTCATGTTGTGCAGCCACTTGAGGGGTGCGTGGACTGTAATTAGTATAAACGAGTCCCCTAGGAGGTAATAGCATAAGGCTTCAACCACCCACTTAATGGCCATAACCACCAGAATAGTTTCACTCCCTAGGAAAGAAAGAGTTTGACTAATATAAAGGACAAGGTGTTCCTCCCCATCCACGTCTTATGAGAGTACTGCCCCCAGCCTGATTTCCAAAGTGTCTATTTGTACAATGAAGGGTCAGTCGAAGTCAGTGCTGAAAAGGACCGGTTCTCTACACAACACATCCTTCAGGGTCTGGAAGACTTCCTCACATTCCGAAGACCACAGTACTCGTTGCAGTCTATTTTTGGTCAACGATGCCAGAAGGTTTGAACCACAAAGTGGTGGTAGTAACTAGCCAGCCCAAGGAACTGCCGTACCTTATGCTTCGTGGTAGGAGCAGGGTACTTTTAGACAGCCTCTACTTTTCTCATGAGGGGGGGCACCAATCCCCACCCCAACCGGTACCCCAGTTAGGTAATCTCCTGCCATCCAATATGGCATTTTTTAGAGTTGGCCATGAGGCTGGCATCCTGGAGTGTTTGAAGGACAGCCACCACTTGTAATAAATGTTCATTCAAGTCTTGGCTGTAGTGTAGACTACCACATTGTCTACATAGGCTGCATGGGGGCTTAATAATCAGTCCATCATCCACTGGAAGGTGGCTAGGGCCCCATGAAGGCCAAAAGGCATCCAGACAAAGTGAAACAGGCCAGAGGGCGTGGAGAACACCATTTTCTCCCGGGACTCTTGATCTAAAGGGATCTACCAATATCCTTTGGACAGGTCCAGGGTGATAAGATATTGAGCCATTCCAAGACAGTCTAGCATCTCTTCAGTTCTAGGCATCAGGTACGCATCAAATTTCAATATCACATTGATCTTGCAGAAGTTGATGCAGAATCGACTACCCTCAGGTTTTGGGACAAGAACCAAAGGGCTCCTCCACTCGCCAATCTCTCAATCACCCCTAGGTCTACAATCGTCTGGACTTCACCTTCCACAGTCTCCCTCATCCGTGTTGGTAGGGGGCGGGTCCCTTTTCACACTATTTGGCCAGGAGGAACGGGTTATGACTATCCTCCAGCCAGGGCAGGTGGTAAAGGTGTTCTTTAAAGCTTCTATCAATTTTTGAACCTGCTTCCACTGACTTTCAGTGTGTCACCCAGCTGTGGTCCTTCCTCCTTGGCTAACTCCGGTACCTGGGGTCCCAGTGCCAGCTCCAAGGGATGGGGTTAATAAGTAACCCTTCCAGTGCTTGCCATGGTTTCAGAAGGTTGACATGATTAACTTGCCTCTTCTTTCAATCAGCCTGGTGGACCTTGTACATGATTGAGCTTATCTAATGGGTGACTAAACCTCATTCTATGAGGAATAACGTCTATTCTGAAATCGCTATTTCAAAATAAGGCATGTGTAGATGCTCCACTGTTATTTCGAAATGGCCCCTCACCAGGGCCATTCTAAGTTACTCCTCCCCGGTGCCTCCTGGGGCTCTAAATCGAGGTAGCACGTCTACATTAGGGAAGCCTGCCTTGAACTAATTTTGAGGTTTGCCTGTAGTGTAGACCTGTTATTTCAAAATAAGCTATTTTTTATAATTATTCCAGAATAGCTTATTTTGAAACAAGTGTGCAGTGTTGACATACACTCAGTGAAACTGAGTGTGACTGCTTAATAAAGTGGCATCAAGAAGCTTTTGGATCCTTTCCTTTTCAGCAGCTAAAGGGTATGGGTCTTCAAATGTACCAAACACCTACTAGACAAGAGCTGGTATGATACAGACTCACTCAAAGACTCAGGCCAAAAGGGTCACCTAGTTTGACCTCCTGCATACTACAGGCCTCAGACCCTCATCTACCCACTTCTGTAATAGGCCCCTAAACTCTGGCTGAGTTACTGAAGTCCTCATATAATGATTTTAAAACTTCAGGTTACAGAGAATCCACCATTTATACACTAGTTTAAAGCTGCAAGTGTCTCATGCTCCATACAGCAGAAGAATGGCAAAAATCCTCCAGGATCTCTGCCAATCTGACCTGGGGAGAAAATTCTTCCTGACTCAAAATATGGGAATCGCTTAGACTTGCAGTGGACAACCAGGGCCAATGAGTGGGCTGCATGACTGTCCCTCCTTCATATCAGTGGGCTACAAGATTACCATAACCAATGCAGCATCCTGGGATAGGGTACCTTTGCTAACTGCCTTTGTATACTAAAACTTGTGGGGGGAGCCGATTGAACCACAGCCATACTTTGACGGGATGTAGAGGGTGGGCATGGCTCCCCTCACAGTCAATGTTGTGTGCAGTGAGCACACACCTCACTTGACACGCCCTTGCTTTACAGGTGAGTCGGTTTAGTAATACTGGAAGAGAAAAATCAATATGGATTGAAACTAGCTGAATCTGGAAACCATGCAATGGTAAACAAAATGTCTTGCGGACCATACACAGAACCCCAATGGGCCGTATGTAGCCCATCACCGAGTTAGACCCTGAACATGTGAAAAAGACCCACTAGACAGACATCTGGAAAGTATGGAATAGGATCCAGGAACAGCACTTTAGTGAAAATCACAGCAGCTGTGAATGATGGAGCTAAACTTCTCATAAAAGCTTTCTCTCAGGCCCTCACTCATGGCTCACACTAATTAATGCATGTTTCATATTTCCACATATCAGGAGTCATCTGCTAGGTGTCTAGTAAATGTTTCAGTCATGGTAAACATCCAGGATGACAGCACAGCAGAGACAGCACCTCTGACACAAACATCTTCCAGAGATCCCTCCACAGACAGTGCAAATATTTAAAGAACAGAAGAGAACCCTTTCACTTTTTGAATGCGGAAGGCTCAGCATCTGTTGGAAGCAGCATTACATGACATACCATATATTAGAAGTGTAGCACTCCTTGCACGAGATTCTAAAGCAATGCTTCAGGTACTCTACTTGTGGAGGCAGACAAGTGAAGTTAGTGACAATTACGTCATACCATGGAGACCCTTTCTACATGTGGACCACAAGACATTTTGATTATGGTTGCCTATGTGCAGGGCCGGACAAAGGCATGGGTGAACCGATGGGGGGCACCTGATGGCAGCTGTAAGGGGCACCCGGTGTTCCTTACAGCTGCCATCAGGAGCCACGCACCTGGCTCCAGCAGCGCCGGCCCCGTGGCACCGGACAGCAGTGCCCTTGCCCTCACGGCTGTGGGGCCCTGCATGGCCCGGTGCGTGCGCCAGCAGTGCTGGCCAGGCCGGGCCAGGCAGCACATGTACCGTGTGCCCCAGGGGCAGGCCTGCACATGTGCCCTGGGGTGGTGCTGCACGCTCGGGCCCAAGGCACCAAAAGGGCTTGGGCTGGCCCTGACTATATGCAAGGTTGCCAGATTCCACTGTTTTCCCTTCACATAGGGGTTTTTTTGCTACCAGTATTACTGAAACACACATCAAGCAAGGTCATGAGGTGCATGCAAATTGCACACAACAATGACTGTAAGAGCCATGTGCTCCCTCTGCAGACAATTAGAGCGCTGCTATGGTTCAATCGGCACACCCTGCAAATTCTAGGTACACAAACAATTAACAAAACTACCCTATCCTCGGAGACTGTCTTGGTTATGATAATCTTGTGGCCTACTGAGATGGAGGGCCACTCGTGCGGTGTATTCACTAGCCTGGGTTGCCCATCACTGTTCAAATCTATAGTATTTACAGATAAACCCACACATGACTTGTACTATTTCTGGGAGCCTGGAACAATTTACCTGGGATTCATTAATTATTTCAAGGGCTCTTGGTTTTATTTGTTTAATAAACTCTGCCAATTGGAAAAGAAGATGAGGATGTTGGATTTCATTGTATTACACATATTGGGACAGAAAAAAAAAAGTGGGGCCAACAAGGGGGGGAAAAAAAGACAAAAAAATCATTGCTGTCAGAGAAAGCAGCTAACAATAGAGAACAGGAACATAATAGTTCAGAGGAAGAAAAGAAAGCTGATTATTACATTGATGTGTATTTTCCTAAGTTAACTCAAACAGTGGCATTTTAAACCTAACAAAATCTTTTTTTGGGTTCTTAGAAAAAAGCATATCCCTAGAGTTGTAATTTGTATGAAAGAAGGAAGACAGAACTTAATCTTTTAAACCAAGAGATAGGATGCTGCTAGTTCAGTGAAAATGTAGTATTATCATTCCTTCTCAATACACTGCCATATCATGAAGTGATCATCAAGCCCAATTAAGAAAATGTAGAAGACAGCAATACTATTGTATCCATGGAATACCTTATTTACCTGTGCTTGTACAACTAAATCATCTATGTGTAACAGATTTTCTTTGCTTGTTTTTAAAAATAGATTGTTAGGATTACAGGGGAAGGAAAACTGATTCTCATTTCTATGGAGCTGTAACATACTTAAATTGTATTTATAACACAATTACTTAAGGTTAATTTTTAAACTTTAGAAAATTCTTATGATATTGAGCCTATAGCATAGCTTAATTGCACAACTACAGCATTACCTTGCAGATGTTTTTTTTAAATGTTATTTCCACACACTACTCTAGAGCACACTACAAAGTGAACATTATATACCGTTATCAACTATATGGAGCAAAGAGGAGGAAATACTTGACCCTATCAATGCTGAGCCTCACACTGGCTGGAATCCTTATTGATTTCCTTTCAAAGCAAAATTCCCACTGAACTCAATAAGAATTCTGTTTAAATACGTGACCTATTAGAGAGTTTGTCAAACACCCAGCTGCAGATATTAAGCAGGGATGTGAACCGAGTGTTTAACCAGTTACCCAATTAAAGGGGGGCCCGGGAGCGCACTCCCCTCTCTCCGGCAGCTGCTCGCTGAAGGAGTTGGCGGGCCCCGCGCTCGAGGACTCGTCCACCAGGAACCCGGCTCCCGCAGCCGCCGCACCTGGCGCTTGAAGGCGGCCCAGCCGCTCAACCTTGGCGGCCGTGGTGTGCGCCGGCGGCTGCAGCGCTCTCAGCAAGGCGGCGCCACCTCCCTCCCCCAGCAGCAGCAGCAGCGCGCCAGCAGGGGCCGCATGGTCCAGGCAAAGCGGAGCCGCGCGCTCCCCCGCCTCGGGCAGCCAGCGGGGCCGGGGATCAGCTCCCTGCGCGCTGCCCCATGCCCCTCAAGGCGCGCTGCACCCCCGCGGCTGCAAAGAGACCGGCCCTGTCAGCGCTTCGCTCGCTGCCTACTGAGGGGTGGAAGGGAAGGGGGCAGGCGCGATCCGCGGCTCTTCTCCCGGCTCTCCCCTCCCCAGGGCTCCAGTTCCTGCTGAGGGATCCCCTGGCACCAGAGCCCCCCGCAGCTCAGCCTGTCCGCATTCCCAAAGCAAACACAGCGGCACCGAGAGCCCTGATTGATCCCAGCTGTCTGGCGTGGAGCAGCGCTGGGGGGACGAATCCAGGCACCGGGAGTGCCAGGCTAATTGGAAACACGGTGCGGAGACAACACCCGGCGCTGGGGTGGAGGCGAGAGAGATCAAGTTACAAGCGCCCCCCTCTCGTTACAGGCATGAGCTTGACTGTTGGCACCCCCTCCAGAAAGTGTTTTGTTGTGGAAGATGAGGAGTTTGACACGGGACTTGAACCTAGGCCTCCTGAATCCAGTCCCGGGCTTGGCTGCAGCTATTCTGTCATTTAAACCGGTATGTGACTCAGTTTCCCCAAGGAAAGAAACCATCATTAGTGATTGTGGCCATGCTCAGATGCAAGGGCTGATGGGACTATACAAATAGCTAGACAGAGGTACCTTCAGAACATCGTCCTAATTTGCTAGAGTGAAAAGATTGCCCTGGGATAAGTAGGAAGCCCAGGAGTAAGTAGGTTGCAGGAGTTCGGCAGCTTTTCTATTTTGTGGAGCAGATTGTTAGTGAGAGACTCCCTGATGAACCTGCTCTCGCTGCCATAACTCTGCATACCTTTACTGTACAGATTTCACTCTTGGGATCACCCATGACACAGATTAGTTTTAAAACCACTGATTTAAAGTATTGTCCTTTGCTAGTCCAAAGAGCTAAACTTCCATAGATTGGAACTTTGCATAAATTAACACATACCTTCATTTAATCTCCTTCTGCACTTTCACTTTCCATTAGGTGCAATGACATAGGAACATGTGTCTGCTGCATTTAACACTCAACTCCATGAGGTAAATTTAGTTATGGGATGCAGTATTTTGGTGGCAATGTTGCCCAGGCATCTGGGGCTCTGCTGATGGGAAATCAATGCCACTAGTGCTCTCTTGAGATAAGGTTATCACTTGATTAGGAAAAAAAACTATTTAGAATTCAAGTGGCACATATATGCAAGTATCTGTTACTTTTACATTGACAGTGCTTTACTACCTCAAGTGTTTCACATTGTGTACATAACCCCTTTATCCCTGAAATACAACCATCCCTGGAAAAGCTACCAGACACCATGCTATACATGTTAGAGGCAAATACTTTTGGTAAATAGTGGTTGGTGACTGAGCAGGCGGAGGTCTGCACCTCTTCAAAACCCACAGCCACAATGGACATTAATGCTACGTCTACACTCTCGGCAAAGATTTGCATGAGTCAGACTCATTTGCATATTTTCTGCCAATCCCTTTTTATGCTGGGGTTTTTGTGCAAAATCAAGCAGTGTGGACTTTCTTTTTCCGCAAAAAACCCTTTTTCCACAAGATCCTTGTGCCCCAAAAAAGGAGGTATACTGATCTTGCGGAGAAGGGGTTCTCGCGCAAAATGAAAATGTCTACACTGCTTGTTTTTGCACAAAAATGGATTGGCAGAAAATACTAATAAGATCACAATTTATACTAATTAATCCCTCATTAGCATATTTTCTGAGGGTGAGGGAGGGAGGGGAGGAGAACTGGCAGTGTAGACATAGCCTAAGGGTTTGCCTACCCAGGGTAGTTAATCTGCAGCTTTTTGAGTTAATCCACTTTGAAAAGGCTTATGTAACACCACAATTGTAGTGCAATGGATTCTGCACTGATTGCAATCTCTGGCATTCTCTTTCAAAGTGAACTAACTGCTGCAAAGGGAGTTAGTCTGTTCTATTGTTTATGTGCATGCAGTGTTGCTGCAAACTACTTTGGCAGTCTCACACCACCACCCTCTTCTCCTCCCTCTAATCCACTTTGCAAAAGACTGTTACTGACCTGTTTACCTGTGTGCCCTCCCCTGCTCAGGGGTCAAGCTGATTGTGTCTCCTCCTCCCCTGTTTGTAGGCAGGCACATAGCTAGATTTGGTCAATTATCTCCTGTGTTCCAGTTCATCAAGCATCCCTCTTGGAGCCATGCTGAGATCCTGGATCTTATTGCCATCTGGAGAGAAGCATTAATGCTGGAAGCTAATGGAGTGAACCATGGGAATAAAGGCTTTTGTGGACATTGTGAGGCAGATGTCTGGTAGGAGCCCTGACAGGAATGCTGAGCCATGCTGGATAAACAGCAAACAGCGTAGGAGTACCTACCTTAAAGAAAGGGACAACTGGAAAAATCCCTCAGGGGATACATTACTACATGGCCACCCAACCCCAGGCAGCTTGTGGCTGCCTTCCCCACCCATGGATGAGCAGCAAGATCTATCAAGGAATGAGCAATAGGCGGCCAGTGAAGACATCTTCCTAGAAGGCCAGGATCTCTTTGAGACTGAGGCCCCTGATTATGGTCGGGGAGAAGGCAAGTCTGATCCCTACCCTACAGGTAATCACCACAATTCCCAGACTGGGTCTGAGGAAGCTGATCCTGTAGACTGGGATGGGCAATAATTTTGGATGGGAGGGGGGCACTCCAAGATTTTGGTAAGTGGTCAAGGGCTGCACTTTTCTATGGAGGGGTTGTGGAGTCTGGGACAGAGGTGGGGTGGGGAAGGGAGCTTTGGGTAGGGACTGGGTGCAGGAGAGAGTTTGGGGTCTGAAAGGGAATTTGAGTGAAAGATGGGGTTGACTCCAGTCAGGTGATTAGGGTGCAGGGTCAGGAAGGAGATATAGGTGCAGGAGAGGATTCTGGCCTAGTGGAGGAGTGTCAGAAGCGGTGCAGGGTCTGGGAGGGAGCTGTAACCTGGAGGAAGGGGACTGGAGAGTGCTGTTTCCTAAATAAAGACCCCCCCCCATTATCCTGTTTTATTACATAATAGATTGTTTAAAAATAAAAGGCTTTAAAGGGGTTGTAAGGAGTTAACAGTTAATTTTTTTAATAGAAAATATTTACATGTGCTCTAATTCAGAAGGTTTACAAACACGTATAGGCAAAGCCAAGATGCAGTAGGGACTGCCACTGCACTTCTACCAGGTATTAAACACTGAACAGCACAAAAAGCACCTCCTCCCCTTCCACAGATTAACAGCTGGATGAACAGCTGCCCAGTTTCAGACAGGGGCACTCAGAATGGGCTTCCCTGATAATCTTGCCCCAATTGTTTGCATTGGACGACACCTGGGTTGCTCAAACAGAACAAGTCTCTGCACCTGTCTTCAACCCATTGCTAAGGATCTCGCTCGCAAATATTGTGCCAAACACAGCATGCGGTTATAACCTTTGGGATGTCTTTTTTCTGCTCCTCCCAATCTATTCCACAAATAGATCATCCAATCTAGTCCATCTCTCCTTCAAACAGCCAAATGCACACTCCCTGGTCATTTTGCTGCTATGGAAGCAGTCGTAAGACAGCTTTTTGCTTCTGTTTGAGTACTGCTAATGGCTTAATGTAGAGGGACATTCCTTTCTGTTTATGAGTTCTGAATTCTGGTGTTGGGGAACCAAATAGTAGGCATGAATCCCATTGATTGCCCTGGTACAGGAGGGGAATCTTAAGTACGGAAGGCCATCAATTGCCTCCTGAACATTACCAAACTGTAAAACCCAGCACAACAGTACCTTTTCCACGGCATCCTGTGCCTGCATGTCAATGGCCTGATGGTGGGTCAATCTTATGCCAAATCTGCACTGGTTTCCCCAGCCCAGCATGGCACTGAATGCCATGAAGCTTCTCCAGCAACCAGTCCTCTAATAGTTCCTTGGTTTTTTTTGCTTTTCTTCCCTGTCTGTGTTCTGCTCCCCCCACTAGAAGAACCTCTGTTGCTGCCACATCATCTGTGCAGCAGTGTAGCATACAAAGTCCTAAATCAAAACCATCCAGCTCTCAGAGCTCAAACACAGCCCAAGCAGCCTCAGCACATGCAAGATTGCCAGTATAGCGGTGCTGAATGCTGCTGGGTCCACGTTGTCTGACAGCAATTCAAAAATTGCCTTAGTCCACTCCTAAAGGCTGTACAGCATGGAAACAGGTTATTCTATGATTTTGTAAAAAAGTTGTAGTATCTGGGTTTCTGCTATGTGTCCCCATGATGTCCAAACAGGAAAATCCCAGAATGCACACTGCTCAGCAGCAAACCAAAGGAGAATGGGATGCCCTCTGAGAACACCCCGCTCTCACTTTACAACGGGTGATGCTCAGCAACAGGACATATGGACCCATGTGTGTGCTATTACTGGGGCCTGCCTCATGCTCATTATTGGACGCTCAGCAAAAAGCCATGAATTAACACCTCCCACTCCTCTCAGCTCTAATTCAGAGAAGGAAATTTAAGCACAGTACTTCATTTAAAGTACTTAACTCTCTTAAGTGCTTTGCTGCATAGGGAGGGACATAAGCCACAGGCTTAAAAGTGCTTTCTGAATTGGGGTTTATTGCCAAAATCTTCAAACCAGTCCACAAACTGAATGGCAAAGGAGAGCAAATTTACTTCTGACTCTGAGGTTGGTATTCTGGATGTAGTCCTTTCAGATCAGGACTGAGGCACACCAGAGGGCACGTCTACACTACGGGATAAGGTCAAATTAGCTACATTAATCTTCAACTACATTAATCGCGTAGCTGAAGTCAAAGTACCTTGACTTTTGGTGCTATCTACACTGCAGGAAGTCAAAGGGTCTCTGTAGTGTAGACATGCTCTGGTAGAGCAGTGCACCTGTTCTCTGTGAATGGAGAGGGCTCCACTCCCAATTTCTTTTTAAATAGATACAGTTTGTAACATCTGACAGAATATAAAATGACAATACACCAAATCTGTGAGGGCACGTCTACACAGCAGGGCTAAAGCCGAAATAAGCTACACCACTTCAGCTATGTCAATTGTGTAGCTTAAGTCAAAATAGCTTAACGGGGCTTTTGGTGCTGTCTACACAGCAGGAAGTCCAAGAAAGAGCTCTCTTCCTCCCACGCCCCTTACACCTCATGTAATGAGGGTGTCATGGGGCAGACTCACCACCCTGGTGCCTCCAGCTGGTTACTCTGGGAATTAACTTGTTGACTTGCTGGACACCTCCCTCTAGCTGGTGTCCCCCCCATGTTCACACTCTTCCCTCTAGTCCAGACACGTGTCATTTATGGACCTCAGCATCTTCTTCAGGACACTGCCCTCTGGCAGTGCCCACTCCAGTGTCTGAGCCCCCCTGCCAGGGGCTGGTGTTTACCCTTCTTGCACTCCAGTGTTCTCCCCTCCCCAGGGCACCCCATTCTCCTCCCAGGGAGGACCCAGTTCCCCTGTACTCACCTTGCCTCAGTCACCCACTGCCAGTCTTCATCTAGCCCCTGTCTGAGGGACAAACTGCAGCCTGTCATGGCCACTCACTGGTAAAGGGGTGTGGCCCTGCTGGCCCTGCCTGGCATGGCTGCCCCTTGCAGCCCCAGTAGCTTCAGGCCCTGCAGCCTGGGGGCTTGCTTGGCCAGAGCTTTCCCCGATCTGCCTGGTTTTCCCCAACACTGCTCCTCTGCTAGGAAGCCTCCTGCTTCCCAAGCAGCCAGGTCCCTCCTACTCTCTCACCAGAGCAAGAGTGAGCTTCCTCCACTCCCTCAAGGACCCCTTCTTTATATAGTCCTCAGCTGGGCCCTCATTAGCCAGAACCGCCTCAGCTGGGGCTTTACTCGCAGCCCTCACTCAGGGCTGGGGTTTTTGCCCGTAAAGGGCCAGTGCAGAGCAAGGACCCTGTCACAGAGGGTTACAGAAGTCAGGGTAAAAAATCCTCTAGCTCGACATTATTTCAACATTATGTTGAAATAACTGCTTGTAGTGTAGAGGCGGACTTTGTTATTTCGGAATAACGTCAGGGATTCTGAAATAACAAAGAATGCTGCTGTGTAGACATAACCCAAGGCGCATTTGGGAAAACATTAAATTCACGTAAAAACATATTGTCTCCCTCCTGTAACAAAAGCAAAGTGGAACCCACTAGTCAGTGTTTGTTACAAATCCTCTTCTGTGCTGATCCACAAAGATTTGAGCTGTTATCGACCCCAGTGAGATAGCTCTGAGGCTGTGTCTAGACTGGCGCTATCTTGCGCCAAAGCGGCCGCTCTTGCACAAAAACTTGCCGCCTGTCTACACTGGCCGCGTGTTCTTGCGCAAGTAATTAACGTTCTACTGTATGAAATCAGGGCTTCTTGCACAAGAACTATGATGCTCCCTTTTGCGCAACTGTTCTTGTGCAAGAGACCAGTGTAGACGGGCAACATGAATTTCTTGCACAAGAAAGCCCTATGGTTAAAATGGCCATCAGAGCTTTCTTGCACAAGAGAGCATCTGCACTGGCATGGATGCTCTTGCGCAAAAGCACATGCCAGTGTAGACGCTCTCTTCTGGAAGAGTTTTTGCAGAAGAACTCTTGCGCTAAAGAGTTTTTTGCACAAGATCATGCCAGTGTAGATGTAACCTGACTCTTTAGCTCATGATTTTAGCACTGCAGGTCCCCTGGTCACTTCTCAGCAGCTATGTCTACACTGGCAGAGGTCTCTTTGGTACCTACATGCACAGTGAAAAGCAGACTGCATCCACACTGTGGTGTGTAGTTACAAGCAGGGCTGCTGCCGAAACTTTCCCCACCACAGTAAAAGATTCTGGTAGCAAGAGAAAAGGTCAAGTAGCAGGGAGATGCCAGAGCCTTTTCCTGTAGCCTCAGTCCTTCCTGTGGCAGTGAAAGATTTTGGCTGGTGGCAAGCAGTAATACTCAACAGCCACAGTTTGGCAGTGTAAGGTGCCATGTAGGGTACAAACCCTAGGGCTGTGTCTAAACTACATCCCTTTTCTCGAAAAAGGGATGTAAATTAGATACTTCAAAATTGCAAATGAAGCTGCGATTTAAATTTCCCATGCTTCATTTGCATAATGGCAGCTGCGGGGCTTTTTTTTTTTTTTTTTTTTTTTTTTTAAAGGGGCTTTTCGAAAGAAAAACAGCTGTTTAGACCGGGATTAATAGAAAATAAAACCCTTTTCCGAAAGATCCTTTACTCCTCATTTCTTCATTATTCACAGTGATAGAATTGCAACAATGTAGAGGTGCCCCAGTCCTGGACTTGCACCATTGTATTTGGAGATGTACAAACACAGAACAAAGAGACCATTGTCCTTTGTCTTTGTCCCCACCCTCCCATCACCCTTCCCACATCTTTGCAATTTGACTATTTTCCTCTGTATAAAACCATGTTACACCCACATCTTGAATACTGAGTACAGATGTGGTTGTCTCATCTCAAAAAATATATATTGGCATTGGAAAAAGTTCAGAAAAGGGCAACAAAAATGATTAGAGGTTTGGAATGGGTCCTGCAAGATTAAAAAAAACTTCAACTTCTCAGCTTAGAAAAGAGGAGACTAAGGGAGGAGATGATAGAGGTCAATAAAATCGTGACTGGTGTGGAAAACGTGAATAAGGAAAAGTTATTTACTTATTTCCATACTATAAAAACTAGGGATCACCAAATGAAATCAATAGGCAGCATATTTAAAACAAACAAAAGGAAGTTTTTCTTCACACAGCGCACAGTCAACCTGTGGAACTCCTTGCCAGAGGATATTGTGAGGACTAGGACTTTAACAAGGTTGCAAAAATACCTAAGTAGATTCATGGAGGTTAGGCAGGAATGGTGTCCCTAGCCTCTGTTTCTCTGGAAATGGATGACAGGAGAGGGATTATGTGATGATTACCTGTTGTATTCCCTTGCTCTGGGGCATCTGATATAGGCCACTGTCGGCAGACAGGCTACTGGACTAGATGGACCTTTGGTCTTACCCAGTATGGCCATTCTTATGTTCTTACGTTCTCTCAGGTGCTCAAATTTATTTACAATACACACTTTATATGTAATTATAACAATGCCATTTTTGGACTCCTATGTTAAACCCTGACATCAGTATTAATAATTAGAATTCATGCCCCTATTTTAGAAGCTTGTTGCAGTCAGACAGGTACTAGATGGACATAAAAATCTACAAGTAAGTTCAAAACAGAATGAATCCAAGCTATATTTAATGTATCCCGAGCAACTTTGAATTGAACATGTCTACATAATTTGGTAGGATGGCATAACTGTACAATATTACTTTGATCTGTCTTCTGTTTAACTTTGGGTACAGCTAGACTGCGGGAAGTTTTCAGGATACCAGAGGTATCCTGAAAAAAAAAAAAACCCCTGCTGCGTCCAGGAAACACGATTGCTCTTCTGCTTTGTGGAAGAGCAAACGTGCTCTTTTGGAAGCCCGTGGAAGAAGGGGGCTTTTTTCCCCAAAATTTGGCCCAGTCTAGACAGGCCAAATTTCAGAAAAGCCTCTTTGACAAAAGTATCGGAAGATGATATGCAAAATGCAGAGCGCATTTTGCGTATCTTTTCCTAATAGATCCTCACAGTCTAGCTGTACCCATACAGTGTTACAATAGGACTGTAAAGCAAGAGTAAGTCAATATATTGTGAAAGAATATAACAGGTTTAAAACATTTATCTTTATGAGTGCGAACAAATGTTTATATGCTTTAAACTATTCATCCCAATTAGACCTGTTTATAAAAATAAAAAGTTTTGTATATTTTTCAAGATTTGTTTTGTTTCTTTGAAAAAATTGCTTAACAAGGAACTTTTTTCCCCTTACATTCTGCTACTGTTGCCTCTGTTTGTGGCTGTATGTGCGTGTGCCAGGAGATGAGGGTGTTTTGTCCAATACCATTGATGGCGGAGATGTTCACATAATAGCATTGCCCTGGTGGATTTCAACAGCAGTTATTTACCTTTCCATCTGTAGCCAGGCTGGCTGCCAAATCGAGCACACATTGTGGCTCAGGGAGCTTCTCCAGTTCCCTGTCCCTGCCTTCCCCTCTTCAACAGACTCCACATCATCTCCCTTCAGATCACAGCCCTTCTTGGGCTCTGGGTTTTTCATTATATTAACCAAGTTCCCAAAGCACTCAGACAAGGTCTTCCACCTAGACTTCTGCTGTGCACAGCCCCTCCCTCTCTGAGAACTGTCCCTTCCCCTGGGACCCATGACAGCATCACTCTGCTATCCCTTTCTAGGTCTGACTCCACTGAAGTCCTGCTGGAGCAGCCCCGCCCCCTTAACTGACTATACAGGCAGTCCCCGGGTTACGTACAAGATAGGGACTGTAGGTTTGTTCTTAAGTTGAATCTGTATGTAAGTCGGAACTGGCGTCCAGATTCAGCCGCTGCTGTAACTGATCAGTTTCAACAGCGGCTGAATCTGGACGCCAGTTCTGACTTACATACAGATTCAATTTAAGAACCCCAGGCATCCCCAAGTCAGCTGCTGCTGAAACTGATCAGAGGCTGATTCCAGGAAGCCCGGGACAGGGGCTTCCTGTAGTCAGCCACTGGTCAGTTTCAGCAGCGGCTGACTTGGAGACGCCTGAGGCAGAGCAGCTGGGGTGCTGCTGGGTTGGTCCAGTAGCGCAGCTGCTCCTCGGCGCTACTGGACCAACCCAGCAGCACCCCAGCTGCTCTGCCCCAGGTGTCCTGATTCAGCCACTGCTGAAACTGATCAGCAGCGGCTGAATCAGGACTCCTGGGGCAGAGCAGCTGGGGTGCTGCCGGGTTGCTCCAGTAGTGCCAAGGAGCGGTGCTGCGGGACCAACCGGCAGCGCCCCACCTGCTCTACCACAGGCCCGGGGCTTTGCTCCACGTCTCCCTGGTCTGCTGGGGCGTTGGGCTTTGCTCCATGTCTCCCTGGTCTGCTGGGGAGGGGGGCAGACCAGGGAGACCCCAGCAAAGCCGCCGCCTGGGCGGCTTTGCTCGTTTGCCCTGGAGCAAAGCCGCCCAGGCAGCGGGACTCCCGCCGCCTGGGCAGCTTTGCTCCTGTCCCCCTGGTCTGCTGGGGGGGGGGGTCCAGCAAAGCCGCTGGACCTCCGCAGCAGACCAGGGACACCCGAGCAAAGCCGCCGCCTGGACGGCTTTACGAGCAAAGCCGCCCAGGCGGCGGCTTTGCTCGGGTGTCCCTGGTGTGCTGGGGGGGGTCCAGCGGCTTTGCTGGACTCCCCCCCAGCAGACCAGGGAGACCGGGAGAAGCTTTTCTCGCCCCAGTGGACGACCCGCCACCCGTGAGCCCCGGGGCGAGAAAAGCCCCGTTCGTAAGTGCGGATCCGACATAAGTCGGATCTGCGTAAGTCGGGGACGGCCTGTACTCAGAGCACTTGATCCAGCTGTGGCTCTTATCTGAATAAGAGAAGTGACTTAGTACTTGGCTCTCCAGCCAATACTGCAAGCCACCCTTTTATAACACTGCACTTTTTACCTTGCCTCACTCAGGGACCCATTGTACTAGGCGATGTACTACAGCCCATGCTCCCAATAGCTAACTGTGTAAGAGACATGTGCCCTTTAAAGGACCATTTCACCCACATTCAGCGAATTGCTTGAGCACGTGCTTACCTGTAAGAACGTGCTTAAGTCTCTTTGACTTCACTCGGAAGTGAGTACGAGCCTAGAGTTAAGTACATGCTTAAATATTTTGCTGAATTGGAGCCTGACAGTAGCAGCATTTTGCTCTCAGTCTCTGGCATATCCTTATCTTTACTCGGATGTAAGTCATGTAATGCATCCTCTATTTCCTTGCACAGCTCCAGCTGGGAAGCTCAGGAATCTCTGTTTAACCAAGGAGGTTAAAAATATGTATATCAAATCAGGCACGAGTCACACTGCTAGACCCGTTACTGCAGTGCCTGCAAGTCCTTTCTTAGTAACTGTTTGTCTGCTGGAAAATGTTCATTGCCTGTGCTGCTCTTGGTAGGACAGCAGCCTGTTGTATTTCCATGGGCAAATCCTATTCCCACACTTAAGAGAATTTAACACAACTTCTCTGGGCTTCCTACCCTAAAAGTTGTAGATGATTAGATTTACAACAGTAAGATACTGAAATAAATATGAGGACATAAGCAATGTGTCAAACTGACAGTGTCAGTATTTTCTTCATTAATTTTTGAAGCTTCAGGGGATAGCCAAGTTAGTCTGTACAGGATAAGCTAAAAAGCAACAAATGGTCTGGTAGCACTTTATAGACTAACAAAGCATGTAGATGGTACCACGAGTTTTCGTGGGCACAGCCCACTTCTTCAGATGACCAGTCTATCGTTGTTTTTTAGTTTATTAATTTTTGAATTAGAGACAAACAAAACACTGGGAAGAATTTATCTATAATGTGTGTGTATGCACCCTTCCCATCCCCCCACTTCTTTCTCAAGGAAAGCCCTATTCGGGAGGGATGCTAATGCATATGCTTACATTTAAGCTCTTGTTTAAGTGTTTTCCTGAATCAGGGCCAATTTCAGACACAGCTGAATATATTTATCTTGACTTTTAGAACACAGCACCCCAAGAATGGAACATTTCCTCTCCTACGCAACATTCTGTCCAGCTGAAAAGTGGAGGTTCTAATGGAAACTGCTTTTCAACTTTAATAAAAGTATTAAGCAATACCGCAATGTGCCCTTGGACAAAGTTATGTTTTGATGGTTATTTCATGTAATTTTTTTAAAGTAATGAAAACAGAAAGTTATCAGCTGCAGTCTGTACAAAGTACTGAGCAACAGCCATTTAAAATAAAAAGATTAGCTCAAAATAACAAACATTGGACTATAATGCAAGTTTTATTATTTCTTTCCTCATGTTTATTTTATATTTTCTTTCATTCTTTGGTTTTATTTTTGCCCTCTCTCCATCAGTGGGGAAACTGAAGGCAAGAGAGTGAAAGCAGACTGTGTACCTACTTACAAAGTCAGATCAGTGAACAGCATATTTAGAAGGTTAAAACTTTGTTTTGGAGGGGAGGAAAGATTTCCACATAAGAAGGAGTGAGGAAAACAACTAGAAAAGGAAAACTGATGAGGAACAATGAAAAGAGTAGTTTACAGGGCTATAAGAGTAGAGTTAACTTTTCCTAGGTGTGTGATTAGTTTTACAGTATTTAGCAAAAATCCTTGTGTGGCCCTCAAGCTATAGCCCACTGTAATCAGTAGGCATGTTTACACTGAGTGCCATGGCCTTTGGGTCAGGGCATATGTGAAAAAGAATGTTAAGAATTAGCTGAACTCAATGGACTCCCATTATCCTACACCAGCTGAAAATCTGATGCATTGTGTTTATCACATAAAAGTGCTTTGAAAACAAGTTGCAGCTGGAAGGCTAGCCAATAAAAAGAAATCACCCAAATCTAGACAATAAAATGTGTTGTAAAAAAACATATCTTGCATGAAGGAAATCTTATGGGGGATTTCAATGCTCACAGCTAATTCTGTAGGATATCTTGCATGTGTCTATGGAGCATATAAATCCATTGGGCATTTAGTACATTATTAGGGTCATCTACAATCAAGTGTGTTAATCCACATACTCCTTTCCCCCTATGCAAGCTAAATGTATTCAACTCCAACAGAAGAAATATGCATGGGAAGGTCAAAAGCCAGGTTATACTTCATCATGTTTTAGGCACTAATCTTTTAGAGCCAGATGGGACTTGTTGACAAAGTGTAATTTCATCAAAATATGCTATTTCATATAAACGAAAAAATTGTGTGTGGAGCTGTAACTGTCTGGACGAAGTTTTCATCAGGAAGGGTTTTGCTCTGCAGGGCTCTCTGGTCACTTCTGAGCTGGAAGAATGGAAACCCTGAGTTTTGTGAGCTGAAAACACAATTCCATTTTGTGAACATGCTTGGAAGGTTTTATTTTTGTTCCTCATTGGAATGAAATTAAATGCTGCAACCTCAAAAGTAGCTGCAAAATAGAACTGTCATCCTCCAGCCTGCTCTTTTAGTATTGCTTTCCAATTATATTAACACAATGCCAGGCACAAAAGAGTTTCCATATACCAACTGGACTTTCTCTACTTCTGCAATATACATGTTGAAGTGTAGTTAGACAAAAATACTATATTAGAAGTACTGTATATTATTTAGGTTGCAAAATCAAGTATTTAATATTTGGGAATTGTCTAGTTATGGCTGTTCATGAAACCATAATTCTGCCCTGTGTGTCCATTGTGTACACTGAGTAAGGCAAGTTGCCTCAGTAAAATAAAAAGATGATATGACTAAGTAGAGACTGTATCCAAACACATATGTACAGAGGGGCTGAATTAAATTAGCCCGAACGGATGACATACATGCGCAATATAATTCAAACAGTTGCCACAGCTGGAAATTCTTTTATGGAACAGCTACTATAATTAAGCTTCCCAAACATGTTTGTTGATGGAAATTTACTTGTTTGATGAGTAATTCAGGATCAAGGGGATTACTGGTCTCTTGGCTTCATGGTGTCCTTCTCTGATGTCATGAATACATTTCTTGACAAGTTGTCTTCATTCAAATAATGATTTTGTTTTACGTGGTTGTCCAGAGGACTTTAAAGTAAGCTGAAGCTAAGTGTAAAGTACAGTATTTCACTTAGAAAGTGTCATGGTGTATGTGCCCCTCATCTTGGGTTGCGAGTACCCAAGGGTGTGGATGCCACCTTTCTGGCTGCTGAATTGCCAGCAATCTCTTGCAGTCCATAAAGACAAGCCTCAGTCTAGGCTAGTACATCCTAATGGCTAGAGTCAATAGGGTAGCCCTTATTTCAGGGCAGCACAGCCAAATGGCTCAAGTCTATATAGGTAGTCCTTTAACTCAGGGCAGCCTAACCCAATGGTTAGAGTCAATTGGGGATGGCCCTTAACTCAAGTCAGCACAGCCTAACAGCCAGAGTCAATAGGGGCTAGCTCTTGGTCCAAGGCAGTGTATCTCAACAGTTAGAGTCAATAGGGGACAGCCCTTAACTCAGGGCAGTACAGTCTAATGACTAGTGTCAACAGGGGATGGCACTTAGTTGAGGGCAGCATAATCTAATGGCCAGAGTCAATAAGAGGTCAACAGCTCAAGTTGGGGAATCTGGGCCCACCCTGCTTCACTCAGGGCCCTGTGACTAGCAGACATTTCTACCACTCGCTCAGTGGGAATTCTGACTGAAACACACTGAGCTCACCTGTGTGGGAGATAATACTCTGACACCCTCCCTGGGTCACTTCCTACCAGCATTGGTGCAGGTTTGTTCCATGTGGTCTTTGGATCCTCTGGTTCCCCTGCAGCCACCTCTACCTTGGGCTCCTTCTGCGCTGGTCTCCTGAGTCTTTAGCTTCCACTAGCCGGGTCTCTGGAGCTCCTGCTGGAGGTCCTTCTCCTCCAGTAGCTAGCCCAGAATGAGCTGAGCTAGTCTCTTTTGTACTGCTCCAGCATTTGGAGCATGCCCTGTTGGGGTGAAGGGGCGGGATTTCCTCTACCCACAGGGTTTTCACACAGCTGAGTGCTGGCTCCACTTAAGTCCAAAGGTGTTTTGCTATTTGCTGCAAAGGCATCAGGCTCTGGACTGTAGTAAATAGGGAGCAGAAATTTCTCATGATTTTCTTGTTAATTTGTTTTGATTTCTATATAGTAAAACCATGCCTCTTACACTGAATATGTTCCAACAGGTTCTTCAAATTCAATGAAAAAAATGCAAAGGGGAGAAGATAAAGACAGGGCAGAATACAGTCTCATTTATCACAGTTCCACCAACCCATTAATTTTCTGAGTCAGGCATTGCATAGTAGCATAAACGTAGGGCCAGTATCGGAACTGGCATAACATTTGACACAGCTGCACTGAAGACAAGGGGAGCTATCAACAGCTCCTACTGACTTCAGAAGACCCGTGCCAACATACACCAGCCTGAGACTCTAGCCTGTATGTCACACCTGACTCACTACGTGCTAGTCCCATGTTAAACTGGATCACACACAAAATTGGGATTTTCATAGTGCTACTGTTGCAAGTTATCTGCAGCAGAGATACTGAAGCTTGAAACCAAGGTTACAGAAAAAGTGTTTATGTTAAAAGAAATGAGACCCACATTATTTCAAGCTTCCTGCATTATTATTTTCCTTGATTTCCTCGTTTTCATTTTAGTCTCACACTGTGGCTTACCCATGGATGAGTTCAAAGGTAAAACAATGCCTGTTGACATTGACACAGCTGTTGCAGTGCTTATTTCTCTTATTTTAGTGTCTCTGTGGTGCCTCAGAGGGTCTTTTTTCTGTCAAATGCAGAGAATGTTCCAAGAGTCCCCCCAACTCCAAGAAAGCAACCCAGAACATTGCATGCATCTATTTATTATTGTGGGATAAACAATGAGAAGTCCTGTGGCACCTTATAGACTAACAGATTTATTGGAACATAAACTTTAATGGGCAAAGACCCACTTTGTCAGATATGCATTTTAGCCTCAGTTATGGGGCACTCTTTCCCTATCTCTAGCAGACGGAGGTAGGTTTTCTCTGAGCTGGATGAACTGATGAGCAAGACTCTCTCTCACAAGACGCTTGGCTAGAACACAGGGCAAGAGGAAGGGTTCATAGTCAAATTTAAAAATCCATCAGTTATTTATTAGCAGGACCAATGCTGAATTTCAGAAGCTGAAGAACTTGCAAGCTTGTATAGCATCACTAGCAGGCATAGTACAAACAAAGTGCAGGTATCTTTTAACAGATTGCCCAAACTTGTGAACTGGAGTTAAAGTGAGATTGGTTAGACTACCGATAATTGACATTGCTCTTGAATGGTTGCTGGGGGGAAAAAGAGCTTATTTGTCTACAAAAATGTAAAGCTGAACAACTCAGCCTGATTCCCATCTCTATTGTGCATCATGAGTAACTCCATGGAAGCCAGAACATGATGTGACTAACACAGAAGTGGAAATAAGAAGAGTCAAGCTCTATTAGGCATTATATGTAATGGAGAGTGGCACTTTACAGCTATGTCTACACTGGCGGGTTCTTGCACAAGAACATCCTGTGCAAGGGTTCTTGTGCAAGAACTCTTGTGCAAGAACATGTCCACACTGCCATGTGCTTTTGCACAAGAGCATCCATGGCAGTATGGACGCTCTCTTGTGCAAGAAAGCTCCGATGGCCATTTTAGCCATGGGCTTTCTTGTGCAAGAAACCCCTGCTGCACGTCCACACTGCCCTCTTGCACAAGAACCCTGTCTTGTGCAAGAGGGCTCACACTTGTTAGAAAAGAGCATAGCTCTTGCACAAGAAGCCCTGTCTTCTGACGCTGTACTGTAAATCTTCTTGCACAAGAGCAGGCGGGCAGTGTGGACGCTCTTGCGGGTTCTTGTGCAAGAACCCACCAGAGTAGACATAGCCCCCGGGTACATCTACACAGCAGTGTTATTTCGGAATAACATCAGTTATTATCAGTTATTCCAACATAACACTGAAAGCAGTTACTTCATAATGTCAAAATAATGTCATGCTGGAGGACTTCTTACTCTGATTCCTGTAACCCTCATTTTCCAAGGAATAAGGGAAGTTGGTGGAAGAGTGCTCTACCTTCAACTTCCCGCTGTGTAGATGTAACCCACACATCTAGGCTATGTCTACACTCGCGGCTTCTTGCAAATGAGGGTAAGCGCAGAATATCGCCGAGCCTCATTTGCATACCTAATGAGCCACCATTTTTTTCAGAAGAGGCTCTTGCGCAAGAAGGAGTGTCTACACTGCCCCTTCTTGCGCAAGAAAAACCCTCTTGCGCAATGCTGTTCTTCCTGTCAAGTAATAGGTGTAACGGCATTACACAAGAGGGTTTTTCTTGCGCAAGAAGGGGCAGTGTAGACACTCCTTCTTGCGCAAGAACCTCTTCTGAAAAAAATGGTGGCTCATTAGGTATGCAAATGAGGCTCGACGATATTCTACACTTAGTTTCATTTGCATATTACTTGTGCAAGAAGCCTGGAGTGTAGACATAGCCCTAGTGTGGTTACTGAGCAATGCAAGTGGTACCTAGACCACAGCAAGTTAGGACCAAGTGACCTCTATAGCATGGGCTGGGAGGCAAGCTGGCTTTTAGCTGAGAGGATAGAGGCGCCTATACTCTGTTTCAGAGATCCCAGGTTCAAATCTGCCTGCTGGCAGTTACATAGACAGCACCAAAAGCTAAACTAAACCATTTTGACTTAAGCTGCGCAATTGATGTAGCTTAATTTGGCTTTAGCCCTGCTGTGTAGACGTGCCCTAAGAGTTTTGAGTGACAGAGTGATTATGGGTGACTAACAAACAACAAACTAGTTCCTCACATAAAAATAAACGCTTTAGGCTGCCACAGTTCTATATTTTATTTATGGCAATATTTTTGAGAAAAAGGTGATGGCATCACTTTTACAAAAGCGTTCCAGGGACTTCAAGCAGTTCAGGGCTTTGATGAGTTAGAGGGGTTTTAGTGGCAATTAATTAGGAGGCAGAATGCATGTTGAGAAGTTTAAATCTGCAAAAATAGCAGCCAAACCCAGCTTATGTTAGGGTTTGGAAATAAAGCAATTCATTCTCTGGCAATGTCTGTTTATTTGTTGATTGCCACTATGCAGCTACTTGGTGTGTATGTGTGTGTGTGTTCAGAGATTTATCCAACAGCCTCATGATGGCTTTCTTTCTTTCCATGGCCCTGAGATAACACAGGATTTTGGAGAACTTAACAGAACAGTGGTCCAATTTTTGTCTCAAAGGAAGAAACGATTGCTCCAGCAGGAGCCATTCTGTTATAAGCTTTATCCAGCTGGTCACCATGGGAGTCATGCACTATGTGCAGCCCAGCAGGGTTCACTTACATGGCAGAGTCAGCAAGAAGAGGCAAGAGATGTTGGAGAGCTGTACTTCTGTGTTTCCCAGATGTCCCAGGAAAAGCAGGGCAGAGAGAGACTCTTTCTCAAAAAGGGTTGTTTAAACATTTGCAATTGCCGGAGTGAAACCTGAATTATGGGCAGGCTCAGGGAGAGCACTAGGGAGAAGAACAGTCCAGGAACAATTTACAGCGAGCAGAAGTGATTGAGAGACACTGGATGTAAAAGCTTCAGAAAAAGAAACAGGAATGAACGAACAAACAACCTCCCTTCCCAAATGAAGAAGGGGGAAACAGAAAGAAACCAAACTAAACCAAACCAATCTCTGTATAAGCAAAGTACTGAGCCTGAGTGAAACTTTTGTGTGCAAGTTCCTGGTAATAATTTGAAATAATTGTCAGCCTTGGAATGATATTTCTAGCTCTATTTCCCTCTCCAATTTTAATGAGCTCTGTGTACTTATTTCAAAATTACATAACCGCTCCTTCAAATTATTTAAATGAGTTCCCAGTCAAAAATATTTACCCCCATTGAAAAGTGGATAAAAGTTCCTCCTCCAAGAAATAATTCTTAATGCAGGCTCTGATCCAGCAAAGCCTTTAAGCATATGCTTCATTTTTAGCACATGGATACTCCCGCTGAAGTCAACTGAATAACGCATGGGCTTAAAGTTAAGTGCATGTTTTAATGCCTAGCTGAATGAGAGCTAAGTTTACATGTTTCCTCAAGTTCATCAAAGTACTTAATGTCAGGCAAGCTGAAGAGTTATTTCCCCCACATAGCAATAGCCTGCATGCATGCTGGCCAGGCTTTGTCTCTAAATGCAGCCTCAAATCTTTAGCAAGTCTGAGAATTGGAAAGAGTTTAAACTTTTGTCCATATTCACTCATTACTGCTCTATTCCACAAGGGAAAGTCTAAGACGCTTTGTCTACCATGCGGTCATTTCTTAAGGTACATTCTTTTTGCAACCCAAGGCATGAGGGTGGGAGTGAGGTAATCAGCCCTTCCTTCTGATGCAGCGACATCACATTTCAGCTGTTGGACACAGCTGCATTAGATTATTTATACCCGTTTCCTATCATTTCAAGGTGTTAACGCGAGGACCTTGTTCTACTGAAAGAGGGCACATTATGAATTTAATATCAGGGAGCTCAAGCCAGCTTTCAAAAGCAGATTCCATTGCTACCTCACAGCCTTCTCTTACATACACACACACACACGGGCCGACACCAGTACTCTACTCACCCTTCACAACTGGGATGTGTTTCCCATGTCTTTCTTTTCATACGTTGACAACAGCAGCAACTTTTACTTAGGTGCTCAACAGCAGGTACTCAGGTTTGAAAATCATAGTGTTAAACACTGCATTTTATTAGCACTGTTCTATAGTGCACAACCATACCCATGTTCTATAGTGCACAACCATACCCATATTTTCTTCCACTATTTGATCTGAGGAAGTGGGTCTGGCCCACGAAAGCTCATCATCTAATAAACCATCTTGTTAGTCTTTAAAGTACTACATAGTCCTGCATTTTGCTTCAACCATACCCATAGCACTGCAATACAGGTAAGAGTAGCTAAACAGAGTAGAGTAGCTGGGTGAGAGAAAAACAAAACTTTCTTAGCCCACTTGTCTGTGCTTGTCCCAAGAGCACTCAGCTCAGATAAAGCATTTGGTCCCCACTTAGCATTTTCATTTTACTTAGTTTTACAGCTGGTCTTAAGTGACACATGAAGAGAATCAAATGACTTGCTCCGGGTCTCCATGAATCAGTGGTTTTAACTGGGATGGCCAGCCAGGATCTCCATCCCTTCCACTACTTTTGCGTTAGTCACTAGACCTCTTACATAAATTACTTTCAGCTTTTGAAAATCCCACCCTTCATGTTGGCCTAGCTCAGCTCCTGCTGAGACAGTAGGCAGTTTTAGGCCAATGGAGAGAGCTTTTGGAAACTACATATTTAATATATAAAACATTTTTAACATTATATCAAATGTTTTGAGAAATGAAATTTTAAGAGAAACTGGACTGAGGTATTTCATGTTCGATGGAGCAATGTTAGAGAATCGGGCCCTTAAATCATATCTAGAAAGGCAGAATCAGTATCAGTGGTGTGGGTTTGGTATGTTTTGTTTCATTTAACCGTTGTCAGATCAAAGTACTCAGTTTATCATAACTAAGCTGGTCGTCTCAGAGCCGAAATTAGGAGAGATTGTAAAAAATGGTATCAAGGAGCAGAAACGTTGCTATGCAATGCTGACCACAGGCACTGACTTTGAAAGCTGCTCGGAGGTGCTGGACGGCTGGCTCTGCCCCCACTCCACCCTGTCCCCTCAAGGGCCAATGCCCATCCCTCCTCTTCTTGTCCCCACTTCATCCCACCCAGTTCCATCTCTCTCCTAAGCATGCTGCATCTCGCTCCTCCCCCCCAATCCAGAACGCTGCAAAACCGCTGATCACAGAGGGAGCAGGTGCTGCTCAGATGGAAAGAACTGATGCGGGTGGCTGCCGGTAGGTGCACAACACCCACATATTTTTCCCGTGAGTGCTCTAGCCCCGGAGCACCCACAGGATCAGCACCTAGTACAACAGTGAAAAAATGAATTAAAGAAAAAAACAAATGAACTTCACAAACAGCCCAATGGCTGACTTTTTTTAGACTGTCTAGAATGATTAGGAATGTACAGCTCTGCAAGACTCAATATACCCCAGGCTGGCATGTATGTAAACATATATTTAACTTTGCTCACTTGATTAGCTTCCTTGACTTCAACAGGACATCTTGCATGTGCCCCCTAAATGTTTTCAGGACTGGGAGTCAAGCAGAAAAGTGGACCAGATTCACCAGTCAGGGATGATGGATTTGCTCTGCTAAAAGAATGGGTATTGTGCAGCACTTTGAAAGTGAGGATACAATATAAAAGTGGTCAGAAAGAAACCAGTGAGGGGCTGTGCAGAAGGGGCTGGGCTAGTCAGAAGCTGAATGTTGGGTATTTGGAAGAGCTAGAGAGGTCTGTCTCTCTCTAGCAGACCAGAGAG
The DNA here is from genome assembly GCF_052426305.1 of Pelodiscus sinensis. Classification (NCBI taxonomy): domain Eukaryota; kingdom Metazoa; phylum Chordata; order Testudines; family Trionychidae; genus Pelodiscus; species Pelodiscus sinensis. Next base: position 11,481,819 of record NC_143057.1, read on the forward strand.
AAAACAGACGTCGAGGTAAGATAACCAAGGGATACAGCTGGATTTCTGCCGCGGAATGAGGAGAGAGGAGTAGATTTCAGAAATGATGTCCATGGAGAAGCTGTAAGATTCAGTAAAAGCTTGGATGTGGGGATAGAAGAAAAATGGGATGTGGTGTATCGAGAACTGTGTTGGAATTGCAAGCAATTTAACTGCGGGTGGCCAGATGCCTGGTTATGTTTGCAGGTGAGGGCTCTATAGCAGACTGTGTGATTAGACTCTGTCTGGAGAAAGCCACCAGAATGCCAGATGGGATGACTTAACCCTCACTTCCTCAGGGAACAGCCTTCTCTCTCTGTATATGGGTTATTTGGTGTACTGAAGCCTGAGAAATAAAGTAGTGTTATGTTGCAACCTTCCAGCAAGGGTATTTATGCTTTTTTTATAGACATTTTCTGTTTGTGTGCTGTGAGGCTAACAGAGAAACCCTGACGAGAATGGGACTACAAGAAGACAGATTCAAAAACCTACCTTCCAAGGCAGTGAGGCACAACTCATGTCACCTTGCTTTAAGCCTGCTCTTTCCAGACTGACTCTGGTAATTGCATGCTTTGTCGCAGAACCCACCTGGCCTGCAAGTAGCACCAAAAACTGCACCCTCCTCCGGACACTCTTCAAAGTGACAGCCTGCAGTTCCAACAGTGTCTGCGGGACTCCACAAGGGATATTCCTCTCAAAGATAAAAGCACTAATGATGCAAAGGTAATAAACACTCTGCAGTCAGAGGGGGAATAAAGAAGACTGGGAAATACAGAGATGAGGGGTTCTAAAGCAGAACCAGTGACACACTTGGTGCTGAGGGAAACAGACACACACATTTTCTACCTCCTGCTCTGCCTCACACCCTCTACAAGGCCGCTTGGGGCAAAGGCTAGCACTATCATCTGGGCAAAGGCCCTACTTCCTTTCTCAGTGGCAGAGGGTGAGCAGCAACTTAATAGTCTGAGAATTTCAGGCCCAACAAAATGGTCCCTGAGAATAATGTCTTTACTCTAAACAGGCCTCTCCAGTGTTCTGTATATTGTGTATGTCAGGTTCTTCAGAGAGCATGAGCGTCCCCTGGCCACTTCCTCACCCCTCATCCCTGCCATGGTCTCCAACAGCCTGGGCACGAAGTGAATTTGTGCATGTGTGGTTAACATGGAAATCAAAGCCTGTCTCTGATCTTATGAGTGAATGAACACTGACTAAGCTTTGAAAATCAAATTGTTTCCCTTTCCAAACCCCACTGTCTCCTGTTTCTCTTTATTTTAGCTGCCACTCCTTATATCTGTCTAGCCCTGTCGCCTCCAGCTCTCTTCCCCATCCTCTGCTCCTCTTTGCTTTTCTCACGCCCCGCTCCCTCTCCCAAGAAAACAATCTTCATGAGGATGCTCTTGACTCCTACTCAGCATCAACTTAAGACGGGCTTGTTTTCCACTGAGAACGCATGGGTACGTCTTCGCTGCAGGGTTAGCCTGGGCTAGCCTAATCCGCACTGAGCGTCTCCACTGCAAAGCCCTCCCAGTGCCAGACCTGTGTCCACAGTGATGCTCTAGTAGCTCACATGCTAGAGTGGGGCTCTGGTGGGATAGTCCATGGTTCTTAGCAGTGTATTAAACTGGGTTGCTCTCTGAATTCATTTGCAGGGTGCTCTTGTACTCTCTCCCTCCCCCTTGTCCTAGCATAGTCCGACTGTCTGTGGCAACGACATGAGAACTAGACTTTTTGTAAATATCTCCCAAATGAGGTGCTCATTACTGGGCATATCTATGCTGGAAAAGCCACACAACCAACAAAAACCTTGTGGCAGCAAGTGCTAGAGTCCCTGTGAACTTACTGGGGCTTGCACTACAGAGCTGGAAAGAGCAGAGTAGACATTCCCTTCGGAATGGAGGGGGGAATGGCTGGGGGTGTAGACGGGCTTTGAAATGAAATGAGGGAAGAGGGTCTCAGAGCCTGAACTTTCCCCCCATCCCGGAGACCAAGGATCAGACTGTGGCTTTCGGGAGGGGGCAGCACAGACATGCCCATTAACGCAGACAGCTCTGGAGATGAAAGGGAGCTGCCTTTGGCAGCAAGAACTTTTAATGAGAATGTCATGAAAGAATCCAGTCTGCCAGCCACAGAGTAATTTGTAGCCGGCTGGCTTCTGCCTCGCCATTTCTTTCTTTAAACCCCAAAGGTATCATTTTGGGTGCCTTTCCCCCACATTATGGGTTTTATCATTTTCACGCCACAGCTTTACTGGAAAGCTGGTATCAATTCCTGGCCAACTGGCAAACTGGACACATTTCTGGGGCAAGTATCAGAGGGGTAGCCGTGTTACTCTGAATCTGCAAAAGTGACGAGGAGTCCTGTGGCACCTTATAGACTAACTGAAGTGTAGGGGGCAGCCTCTTTGTCCCACGGCTGTGGAAGTACAGCACTAAGCGCAGAAGGGAGGAGGAAGGCCAGCAATTACGGCTCAGCCGGAATTGTGTGACAAGTCTGAAGGACTAATCGCACCTTGGTGTGATAAGCACGAAGTGAATGCCAAGCTCAGGCGTATACTCGCAACCCTGCTGCTAGCCTGGGGTTAGAAGGTTTTTTGTGTGGACAGGAGGGTAGGGGCAATATCTCTGCTCAACTCTTAGGCTGTGTCCAGACTCCATGCCTCCGTCGACGGAGGCATGTAGATTAGCCAGCTCGGAAGAGGGAAATGAAGCCACGATTAAAATAATCGCGGCTTCATTTAAATTTAAATGGCTGCCCCGATCTGCCGATCAGCTGTTTGTCGGCAGATCGGGAGAGTCTGGACGCGATGCCCCGACAAAGAAGCCTTTCTTCATCGACACAGGTAAGCCTCGTGAAACCAGGTTTACCTGTGCCGACGAAGAAAGGCTTCTTTGTCGGGGCATCGCGTCCAGACTCTCCCGATCTGCCGACAAACAGCTGATCGGCAGATCGGGGCAGCCATTTAAATTTAAATGAAGCCGCGATTATTTTAATCGCGGCTTCATTTCCCTCTTCCGAGCTGGCTAATCTACATGCCTCCGTCGACGGAGGCATGGAGTCTGGACACAGCCTTAGTTTGTTCCTGCTGGCAGTTAGGGGCTCTTCTTCCTCACATAGCCACAGCATCACATAACATATGCTACTCAGTTATTTGTGTCGTTCTCATCCCTGTGCTAATGCCCAGTCATTAACACACATCCATCCTCATCACACTCCTGGGGCAAGGAACTATTTTTGCCCTTTCTTATAGGGGAGGGACTTGGAGCAGACTACGGGTGCACAGGAAGTGTGATAGAACTAGGAATCAAACCCTGATCACACAAGATTCTCCCCCGTTGTCACTGCAAGACCATCTTTCCATTTCTCCTACAGTTGCTTGTCTCCAGTGCTTCCACAGGCAGGCAGTCTCTAAGCTTGAAAAAATCAGCAGCAAAGATGGAGCTAGCACCCTCTGCTCGGTGGACTGCAATTTGAGAACCTGCTGCTGCAAAAGAAACCAACCAAAAGTCACTCTTTGGAGGGGACTCATATTACCAGCTCTGTGGGGAAGAGCTTTGGGGACTCCGTTAGTGTTCTGACTTTGCAGGAATGGCAGAGTAATCAAATTTTCAGAAAGCGTCTGTAGAAAGATCAGAAGAAGTTTCACCACTGATAGCTTTGCCCTCAGTTGGGAAGCAGTGAGACGCCTTTGGTGCTGAAGCAACTCTGACTCAGTATAGAAGGGTCTGCACCTATCACTTTTTGGTTTATGCTGGGATATCTAGAGCTAGGGAGTTGGGAAATTTAGATTCAATTTCCTGCACCTCACAGGTTATCTGTGTAGCCTTTCAGTGCCTTAGTTCCCCCCATCCTTAGATTAGGGATTTAGCACTTCCTTACCTCACAGGAATGTTGTGAGGCTAAATATGTTAAAAATTGTGAGCCATTCCAATATATTTGTGGCCCAGTTACCTCAGTAACTAACTAGACGTGTGTGCACATGTTTATCATGACCATTGCCGCTGAAAAGTGATCTGACTTTCCAGAAAGTTCTTCTACTCTTTCCTGCAGATATATGGCCCTATACTCAGTCTTGGGCCTTGAACAAAGCAAGTACAAAATGGCTATAAAATGCTTCAAAGATGGCAAATATTACCTCCCAGTTTGCACAGATTATAACTTCAAAATACAGTGAAGAATCATACCCATATGTTTCCATCATTTAATTATTAATGCTTTATTACACACAGAAAGTCTAACAGATTAACAACATTTGCTACTGCAAAAATGGTAATACATGCAATCAGGTAGATGATTCAGCTGTCTGACCTCTGAAATGGAGGGCATGCCTCAAATACTAGTTAGATGTTTAAAGAGCTAAAGGTTGTGCTGATAGGGACTGAAAAAAGCTATCCTAACAGGAATTTTGAATGAGTAAAGATTCAAAGGTCATTTAGTGATTCAAGAGACCAACTATCTTTGGTCTAGATAGAAGCATTGCAGTCTCCCCAGGAAAGGGCATCTGAATTGGACCTATCATGTTTAGGCACAATAAAAGCTGCAGCAATTGACTGATGTGAATGAGAACACTGATTCTTGCTTCCCTCCAGTGGTGCTCTTCTATAACTGCAGGAGTTTTCTTTGGAAATGGAACACGTGAAAAAACACATTTTGGGTTCTCAGAAGAAAGCCCAAAATAAGGACAAGCAGCTTCTTTTAAGCAATCTTCAAATACAGACATTGCCTGTGCTGGAAGCACATTTTGCAGTGAGATTTCTCCACTCTGTCTTCTTGATGTTACACTCCATGTCAAGTGAAGAACAGTCATTTTAAGCACACTGCATTCTGGGATTGGTCAAAAGGAAGGTCTGGTTTACACTTGGCTGTGTCTAGACTACATGCCTCTGTCGGCAGAGGCATGTAGATTAGACACATAGGCAAAGTCAAATGAAGCCGCGATTTAAATGATCGCGGTTTCATTTAAATTTACATGGCTGCCGCGCTGAGCCGACAAACAGCTGATCAGCTGTTTGTCCGCTCAGCGCGCTAGTTTGGACGCTCCCCTGTCGACATCAAAGCCCTTTGTCGGTAGCCCCGGTAAACCTCATCGCATGAGGAATAACGGGGCTGCCGACAAAGGGCGTTGATGTCGACAGGTGAGCGTCCAGACTAGGGCGCTGAGCGGACAAACAGCTGATCAGCTGTTTGTCGGCTCAGCGCGGCAGCCATGTAAATTTAAATGAAGCCATGATCATTTAAATCGCGGCTTCATTTGACTTTGCCTATGTGTCTAATCTACATGCCTCTGCCAACAGAGGCATGTAGTCTAGACACAGCCTTAGGTTGAACTTGACTGCATTAGGCTGATTTTCTAAAGAATGAATGCACACCACCAAGCCCATTCTGGCAATGTTAAGGGCTGTTAAAGTTGATTTCAGTACTCCTGCTTTTCACAAGGAGTAATGGTAAATTCGACCTCCACAGAGGCAGCACTGTGAAAACCGACATTCTTGGCTTCCGGTAGGTGTCCCACAATGCCCGGATGTGACATCTCTGGCCAGGACTTTCAACTTTGCTGGGTGAGATCTGTGGCGGTCACTCTGCCTATGCGGGGTGTGGGAACTCCTCGGAACAGCTTGTTAATGTGTCTGGAGATGGACTGGGAATCTTTCCTGCACATCTCCTTCAAGCGCTCATATAGGAACTCTTTCCTCCTCACAAAGTTTCTGGGAAGGTTTGTCTTATTCCGTCCTCCACAGTGGGACACCTTTCCACACCAAGCCAGCAGTAAGTGAAAATGAGAGAAGTCATGGCTGGTTTTAGTAACCTTAGCAGATGTGAGATATTCAAATAGCAACAGTGACTGAGATTTTCAGACTAAGAAACTTTGACAACCAACTCCCATTAAAATTAATGGGGCCTGGGCCTGCAAATCCTATAAGAGGCTTTGAAAAATCTCAGCTGTAAGTGACAGCCTCTGTCTGTCAGCTTGCACCACACAGGTGACAGGAAACCAGTTGTGTGTGTTTATCAGCTCTGGGCGCTTGTTTCCAAAGGGTTGTAAGAGAGGGGTGACAGCACAACTGACACTAAACCCTAAGGGCTTAAGTGCAGTGCTGGTTCCTTGTGCGAAACCCACAAATGAGGGTTCCTCTGTTCTACCTAACCCTGTAATCCCTTGTGGAAACACTTAGGGCTTGTCTTAAAGTATTGCAGCTTCAACTATATCCATGTAGTGAATCCTCTATTGTGGCGAGAGAATAGTGGGTGATATAGTATATTTTACTAGACCAAAAAAAAAAAAAAGATGTTCTCTCATCTTCTCTCTCTGATATTTAACCAACACAGCTACAATAGCACAGTCACACCAGTATCAAAGTGTCCATAGTTATACTGATTGTTAACCGGAATAAGCTGTAACTTTGTCAGGGACAGAAAAAAACAAAAACAAGCTAAAACAACCCCACAGACTCCTAATACAGTTATGCTGTAAAACTTAAGTGTAGACCAGCCCTGAGGCCTTGTCTTCCCTAGGTAGGAAAAAAGCGTTTCTTTAAGTTAGCTAATGTAAGGAAACATCCTAATGAAGATAAAGTAGTTTTCACAAGTGTTAGCATGGTTCCCTATAGTCTTTACTTCAGACTGCATAGTCTTAACTAACTAAAGGCAGAAATCCAAGTCAACTCAAGTTAAGAGCAGACTTCTTCCTCCTAGTAAAGGCTCAGCCTCTGAGATTTAAAAGCATGGGGCCAGATTTTCACTTCATTTGCCCTGGTGTAAATCCAGGAAACCTACATTGATTTGAGTGGACCTATTCTGGATTTACATGGGCCTAACAGAGTTCAGCATCTGACCAGAGGAGTATTAGCTTGACACACAAGCTTCCAAATACCCCATGCTAGTATACTTAAAAACCCAAACCCAAGAACCCTATACTACATAGCGAACACATTGCCATATTAAAATACAGGTTGGCCCTCTCTGGTCTGGCTCCCTCGGGTCCTGACTGGTCCCAGATGAGGGATTTTGCCAGACCAGGGGACGTCATATCTGGCTTCCTTGCTACCGGCTCCCCCCAAGCCCTGGACCAGCCACCAGCCTCCTGGCCGGCTTCCCCTTGCTGCCAGCCTCATTGTGCTGCTGTTCCCCCCACCTCCTTCCATGCTATGCCTGGCAGCCCAACTCCCTGTGTGCCAGACTCCTTGTGCCACTGGGTGGAGCACTAACCTCTTGCCATGGGGCTGAGCTCCTGGCCCCACTGGGCAGCCCCACCGCAGAGTGCTGAACTCCTCGCCCTGCGGGACAGCCCTGCTGTGGGACGCTGAGTTCCTGGCCCTGCCAGGCAATCCCGCTTTGGGGCACTGGGATCCTGGCTCCACCGGGCAGCCCCACTGGGTTGTGCCTGGCTGCCTCATTCCCAGCAGTGGGCATCCCACCCACAAGCCCTCCACCCAGACTTTCTTGTCTTGGAACATCCATGGTCCTGCCGCATGACGGATAGTGCTGGACCAGGGAGTCCCAGGTTACAGAGGTTCAACCTGTACTTCTCCCTAACTTCTCCCACGTTAGCCCATGTGCTATGGGATGCTGCACGCCATGGGTCTAAGAACAGAGAAAAGATTTAATTTCTATGCCCACCCAGAGGGTGTGGTTTTAAGTGAGAAGGTAGCCACATTTCCCTGCAATGTGCAAAAATAATCTGCACTGAGCTTATCTAACGAAAATAAGGGAGTTGGGATCCCAATCCCCATTGGCTTCTTTGGAAATCCCTTCCTGTGCTGTAGGGTAGAGGCTTGATCCAGCAAAGCACTTACCCATGTGCTTAACTGATTCCGATGGGACTCTAAGGCGCTTAAATGGCAGCATCAGTTTGTTGATGTGTTGTGGCCCCAGGAAATGAACTTTTGCCTCGTGTAAGCTTTGTACCACTGAGTGAATCCACTGCTGCAATGAATTTGTTTCCCTCGAGTGTTCTCTGTGTTGATCTCTCTCAGGCTGTAAACCTCACTGTCGTAAGGTATGAGTGGAGTGCAGGCCTGCCCACAGGGGTAGTAGGGTGGGGAGACATGAGGCACCTGCCTGGGGTCCAGTGATTCTAAAGGGCCCAAGGTTCCCAGCCACTGCCCTTGCTGCAACAACAGCAGTGCCACCAGAGTGCTGTGCGGCCACTCTGGGCAGCTCTAAGGACTGGGGAAGAAGGGTGCAGCATGCTCTGGGTGGTGCCAAGGGCTGGTTGCTCTGCCCTGCCCCTTCTCCTGGAGGCCTCGTCCCTTCATGGGATGTGGAGCCAGCCTCCCAACCTTTCCCAGGGGCGCAGCATGGCTATCAGCTCCCCTGTTGCGTATTACGGCATACCTCATTGTGTAGTACGGCATACCTCATTGTGTAGTACGGCATACCTCATTGTGTAGTACGGCATACCTCATTTTGTTCAGATTACAGCTATTGTGCAGTGACAATCACCAGTTCTATTTATTCTTTTCTGAGATGCTGCCTGGCAACCTGGGGCACAGTGAGAGAGGTTTTACATGTGATCACTACAATGGCGATTCAAAGTACTAATGTACAGGCAACGGGAGTGTACCTTCAAAGCATGCGGCATTTGTCGCTGCCTATAACAACAGATAAAATGACCAAGGAGTGCTCTGAGGGGAGTTGGTGAGGGACAGAAGTAGCAGTGTTACTATAATAACGTCACAACATGTTGCATCGCACCTTATGTTAAACACATTTGCACAGAGTGTGTTAATTCCCAAGATGACAACGATGACTTCAGGCCATATTCACAATGACTGGACACAGTGACAAGCCAGTTTTAGTATTGTATGCAGCCACGGATGAAGCAACAAGCTGCGTGGGCCCTAATCCTACTTTCCTTGCACATCTAGGTTATGGTGGGCAAGGAAGGGAGCAAGATTAGTCCCTGTGTTACAATGTTGGTAAGAAGCTGTGCTCTAGACTAGTTAGAAGGCATCTATGGCATGGTTTCTGCAGGAATGATTATTTAGAAATACTAGGGGGCAGAGCCCTCTGCTCGCTACGCTTGCCAACTCTGTTCTCTCTGGGGGTAGGTGTCTGTCCGGGAGGAAGGGGGCAGGAGTGGGCTGGGGACAGGGTGTCTGGCCAGGAGAGGAGGAACAGGCTGGGGGTAGGTGTCTGGATGGAGGTAGGGGGCAGGAGCAGGTTGGGGGGTAGGTGTCTGGCCAGGAGCGGGCTGGGGTTTCAATGGGAGGGGTAAGAGGGCTGGGGGGAGTTGGGTTCAGATAGCAGAAGGGACCCAGGGCAGCCCAGGGGAGAGGGGTTGGACTTGGTTGGCAGAAGGTATCCAGCACAGCATGGGGGGAGGAGTCGGGCTCAGATGGCAGAGGGGACCAGATGGCTGGGGGGAGTGTCGGCCACAGAATACAGCTGAGGATGGAGGCAGAGGCAAACAGTGGCATGAGGACACAGATGACATGATGATGTCACTCTGTTATCCCACAAGAATTTTTTTATATATATAGAGAGAGAAAATACTTGTCCATGTTGGACAAGATTTTCCAACTGTGGGCTGGCATAGGATAGGATACTAGATGACTTAAGCCTTTATCTTATATACTTAGACTTCTGTAAAGCATTTGACTTGGTACCCACCATGTATTGATTAAGAAAAACTAGTATGAAATTGACAGGGCACATTCCAAATTGAGTGACAACTGGCTAACAGATCTCAAAATGAAAATAGGGACTCCTCATCAAGATGATGTGTTTCTAACAGGCCCCGAACAGATTGAATGGTGTAGAGCCAGAACCAATGCTTTTTTAAAAAAAATCAGCGACCTGGAGGAGAATAAGATCATTGATAAAGTTTGTGGATGACACAAAGACTGGGGGAGTGGCAAATAAGGAAGAGGAACAGTCACTACTACAGAGCCACCTGGATTGCTTGGTATGCTGGGTACAAGCCAACAATATGAATTTTAATATCACCAAAAGTAAGTGTGGGAACAATGGATTAGCCTGGGAAGCTGTGATGCTGAAAAAGACTTAGTAGGGTGAAGACTTGTGGTCAAAAGAGCCAATGCAGTTTTGGGTGTGACCGCTGCTGGAAGTGTGTCCATTTCTAGTGCCTACAAGCCTGGGGGGAAGGTGGCTGATACATTGGAGAGGGTTCCAAGAAGAGCCACAAGAATGATTACAGGATTAGCAGGCCTGCCAAGGGCGGGTTAAAGGGATCAGTTGCCCTGAGGCCCAGTGAGTCAAAGGAACCCAGGGCTCCCAGCTGATGTGGCTGCTTCTGCGGTAGTGGTAGACCCAGGCTCTTTACATTTCTCCCAGACCATTACACCACATGTTCTGGAGGGGGCTAAGGGTTGGGGTGTTGGTGTGATGCCAGTGGCATGGAGGTCTGGATGCCTCGGCTCCTTCCACATGAAGCCCTGCCCCTTCTGGGAGCACAGAGTTGCCCCTCCCCATCTTGTCCAGGGGCCTACAGAAACTGTTGGTGCCTCTGAGAAGTAGAAAACAAACGGAGTGACTGAGCTCCTTGAGTCTATCTATCTACCTTAATAGAGAGGAGGTTAAGTGGTGGCTTGATTGTAGTTTGTAATTACTTATATGGAAAACAAAAAATTGATAATGGGGGTTTTAATCCAGCAGACAAAGGTGTAATTCAATGGCTGGAAGTGGAAGCGAGACAAATTCACACTGGAAATAGAGGCGCAAGTTTGTAAACAGTGATTGCAACCAACCCTTGGCGCACTTTACCAAGGGTTGTGGTAAACTTCCCATCACTGGGAATTTTTGGATCAAGATTGGATGTGTTTCTAAAATATATGCTCCAGTGCAGACAGGAAGTAAGTCACGGTGGCGGTGAGGTTTTCAAAATGTGCACTGCAAGTTAGGCACCCAACTTCCAATGTAGGTACCTTAAATAAGTGACCTTTCAAATCCATTAAAGCAGCTCTCACTGAAATCATTGGTTGCTGCTAACTGCGTTAGAAAATCAAATCAGTTTTCAAGCACCTAAATTGGAAGTTTGGAGCCAATACTGTAGCACCCAGTGTGAATATATTTTTTATTATGAACTGAATTGCTTTTAGTGTCCGTTGCTATAGGATTTCTATCCAGATCCTCCTTGCTCTTTAGAGGGCTAGTCTAAAACCTGTGATAGGCTTTAGGTCAGGCCCTAATTTTGTGCTACCTAAAATATTTGAGAGACTTACCTTCATCTTTGCATGAACGTTGTGGTTTCAAACAAAGCAAAGAGAGTAATCTATTGTCGTTCTACTCCATGTCAATAAGATGCTACAGTGAAAGGAGTCACCATAGGCTATGCTACCGAGTTGGAAGAGAGTTCACAATCCCACATGCCCACTTTAGAAGTCTGGAAGGGTCAAATTTTGCAGCATATTCTCCATGCAGTAGTAGCAATCCTCACCCCCCAGTGTTTCTTTACAGCCAGAGCTGTTGACAGCAGCATCTGAAGTTTGCCTACCATCAATTCCACCCCTCAGCACATCTCATCGTCTGCTCCCAATCATCCAGATCAAAAGAGCCCACCCAATGAGGCCTTCTTAGCTGTGGGTGGCCTGAGAGGCCTGCCAAACCCTCCTGGATGTGGGCACTGCTCCACAGCAACTAGACAGGAGTAAGAGCACAGGAGGGGCTGACATAACTCTAAGTGTGTCAAGCTGCAATGTTAGAAATTCAGGGTGTGAACAAAATGATTTTTTCCTCTTCTCTTTTCTGCCAGAGGCCCCTCTGCAAAGCCTACCCTTATCTCTTCTCCACTTGTGTGTTCTTGTCTAACCCTAGGAACCTGTAGCTTCCTTCCTTAACTACTTTTTTTATTCTGCTCCTAACACAACCTGCACCACAGCGCCTGCTGAGAACATCAGCAAGTGTCCTGTGCATCACAGCTACTGAAGATCTGGGCAGGTTGAGCAGTCTTCATCCTCCTTCTCTATGTGATACGTCAGGTTTTGTAGCTACAGACTTTTAGCCTTAGAATGTTTCACTGTAAAAGGCGTGGTTCTGCCCTTTTGGGGCGCATCTTTTCTAGGAAAAAAAGATGCGTGCCTAACTCAAGTTAGCTAAATCAAGGCAAAATCCTCCAGGCAGTTTTTGCATGACTTAGCAGGTGAAATAGCCTTTAATGACATGATTCTGCACATGTCACATCACACAAATTTGTGTAGTGATCTATAGCTCCTCCCCTTTCAATCAACAAAATGTACCTCCTCCCCATAATTCTCATTATAAATGTGTTCCCTACGGGATTCCCTGTTTTCAATTGTTCTGTCCTGCCATAAGCAACGAGTGTAGCTTCCCCCTTCTTTCAGGAGATAATTTCAGTCTAACTGGTACTACTGTCAGGCTAGTAGACAGTAGTACTCTCATCATGTACATTGTTGGGATTCTGCTGGAAGTCCCATAATGTCTGTAGTCTTGTGTAGAGGATTAAAACTAAATATTTTAAAACTAAGGAGGAAAACAAATGAAGAGAGTTGGCAGCTTTTCAAAGGGACCATATTAAGGGCCCAAAAGCAAGCTATTCTTCTGCATAGGAAAGATAGAACATATGGCAAAAGACCGCCTTGGCTTAACCAGGAGATCTTGCATGATCTAAAAATCAAAAAGTAGTCATATAAAAAGTAGAAACTGGGACAAATTACAAAGGATGAATATAAGCGAACAATACAGGTATGCAGGGGCAAGATTAGAAAGACAAAGGCACAAAATGAGCTCAAACTATCTACAGACATAAAGGATAACAAGAAGACTTTCTATAAATATATTAGAAGCAAGAGGAAGACCACAGACAGGGTAGGTCCATTACTCAGTGCGGAGGGAGAAACAGTAACTGCAAATTTAGAAATGGCAGAGATGCTTAATGACTTCTTTGTTTTGGTCTTCACCATGAAGTCTGATGATTAAGGAATGCCTAATATAGTGAATGCTAGTGGGAATGGGGTAGTTTTAGAAGATAAAATAAAAAAAGAACAAGTTAAAAATCACTTAGAAAAGTCGGATGTCTGCAAGTCACCTAGAATATCCTAGAATACTCAAGGAGCTGATAGCGGAGGTATCTGAGTCTTTAGTTACCATATTTGAAAAATCATGGAAGACAGGAGAGATTCCAGAAGACTGGAAAGGGACAAATATAGTGCCCATCTACAAAAAAGGGAAATAAAAACAACCCAGGAAACTACAGATCAGTCAGTTTAACTTCTGTTCCAGGAAAGATAATGGAGCAAGTAATTAAGGAATTCATCTGCAAACACCTGGAAGATAATAGGGTGATAGGTAACAGCCAACATAGATTTGTAAAGAATAGATCATGTCAAACCAGTTTGATAGTTTTCTTTAATAGGATAACAAGTCTTGTAGATAAGGGAGAAGCTGTGGACATGGTATACCCAGACTTTAGTAAGGCATTTGATACGGTCTTGCATGATCTTCTTATCAATAAATTAGGCAAATACCACTTAGATGGGGCTACTATAAGGTGGGTTCATAACTGGCTGGATAGCTGTTCTCAGAGAGTAGTTATTAATGGTTCACAATCCTGCTGGAAGGACAAGTGGGGTTCTGCAGGAGTCTGTTTTGGGACCGATTCTGTTCAATATCTTCATCAACGATTTAGTGATTGGCATAGAGAGTACGCTTATTAAGTTTTCAGATGATACCAAGCTGGAGGGGTTGCAACTGCTTTGGAGGACAGGGTCAAAATTCAAAATGATCTGGACAAACTGGAGAAATGGTCTGAGGTAAATAGGATGAAGTTTAATAAGGACAAATGCAAAGTACTCCACTTAGAAAGGAACAATCTGTTTCACATGTCTTGGTGCCTTCAACTTACTCCCACGTCTGTCAGTGCAGAACAGGAGGAACGCATCTGCCTTTCTCTAGAAAATCAAGTCTCCAGGATTCCTGAGGACTTGGGCCAGAAAGGATAGTTTGATAGAAGTGGCAATGCTGTTCTTATAGCATCCTCTCTGTACGGCCTGTCCATGCAACAATTTTCAGCCTATGTCTAAGTTACGATGCCCCATGGAAAATGGGTCTCTGAATGAGAAACCTAGTTCATTGCAGAGTAATCCAAAGCTGTTTAATTGTATAAGGAACATGCACAGATAGAGCCAACATATTCACTGTGTCAACAACTTTCACACCATTTGGCTGTGTCTACACTGGCAAGTTATTCCGGAAAACCAGCCGCTTTTCCGGAAAAACTTGCCAGCTGTCTACACTGGCCACTTGAATTTCTGGAAAAGCACTGACGATCTAATGTAAAATCATCAGTGCTTTTCCGGAAAAACTATGCTGCTCCCGTTTGGGCAAAAGTCTTTTTCCGGAAAACTGTTCCGGAAAAGGGCCAGTGTAGACAGCACAGTAGTGTTTTCCGCAAAAAAGCCCCGATCGCGAAAATGACGATCGGGGCTTTTTTGCGGAAAAGCGCATCTAGATTGGCCACGGGCGCTTTTCCAGAAAAAGTGCTCTTCCGGAAAAGCGTCCTGCCAATCTAGATGCACTTTTCCGGAAATACTTTTAACGGAAAACTTTTTCTGTTAAAAGCATTTCCAGAAAATCATGCCAGTGTAGACGTAGCCTTTGTGTTTTGGGAGATGTGTTACATAGAGCACCATTTGATTTAGCTCTCAGTCTCTGTCATAAAGTCCTTACTTTCTAGCACCATTGCCTCAGTTTCTCTTTTTTATTCAAGGCCTCCTCCAGTGGAGAGTTTAGTGTTTCTGCTCTTTTGGCCAAAGCAAGAGTTCACCCCCATTGCCCTGCCACAACAAACCCAATTCCCCCAAAACTTAAATAAGGTCCTCCTCTTCCTCCTCCTCCTCTTCCATCCCACTTCTCCCTTGATCTAGAGACATCTGTACTACCACTTTAGGTGGCGCCACAGACTGGGGAGGGGTATGAGCTCTCTCTGTAACAAGCTGTGGACCTGGATCTCTGTTTAGATCCGGGTCTGCCTTGTGGTCTGCCCACAAGCCCCAAACTGCCTTGTTCCTCTGTTTCCTAGGACCAGTTCCTACACTGGCAATTAGTCATGTCTTCTCTGTCAGTGCAGAAACCCCTGATTTCAAAAATATCAAGCATCCATTAGTGTTTATTAGGGTCATTAGGAGCCTCTGAATGCTCAATGCTTTAAAAAAAATAAAGTCACTTTCTCAGCCTCCCAGATCCAAACTCTAGGGGTTCATTTTTGACATTTTAGCCAGATCAAATAATTACATGTAATCATAAATTCCCGCTACACCCACAAACAAGATTTAGTTCCTTTTGGAGTTGTTTTAAAGCTATGTTGTTCCCAGAGTAATTGCTCCATCACATTTGTTCTGTTGGTTAAAATAGCAAGAGAGCAAACAAAATCAATACAAATAAAATAACTGACACCCTATATAGTTTTAGTCTTGAGCTTCATTTTGCTACATGGCACAGACTGTTTTGCGGGCAAGATGTCACTAAATATATTAAATATCTAGGAAGAGCTAAACCTAAATGGAACTACTTTCTTTCTGAAAATGTAGCTTCACTGAAATGGACATGCTTCTTGAAAATAGTCAGTTTCTCAGAAAGTCAGTTTTGGAGACAGAAAAAAAAAAGCCCTGTCAGTGTCACATCCTCCTGTGTTGACATTTACAGAATGAAAAATGTTTCAACTTTACATTTTTAAGTGACTTTTCATTTTGAATTTAAAGTATAATAGAATAAAAAAATGCTGTAAAACACCCAAACTATTAGTGTTTTCCATGTGGGAGAATTCTGAAATTGCCAGATTTTGTTCTAATTTGAAATGAAGTAAAATTTTAAAAATCCCTAACTCTCTTTGCAAAGTGGAATTTCCATCATCTGTCCAGCTCTGCTACTAGCCTTTTTTATAATCTTCTGTGGAAATGCTTTTGTGATATGAACATGCCTTTCTAGAGGGCATGCTTTAGCAAGACAAGTTATTGGGCTCCATACAGAGGTAACTAGTGAAGTTGTGGCCTGTGTTATACAGTTGTTCAGACTAGATTATTTTAAATCAGTAGTTTAGCCAGTACTGGATGGTGGAATGTCAGGCACTGGGTCTCATTGCTACAGGGGAATCAGGTGACCAGTGGGGGTGTGAAGGCATCTTCTTGCCTGTCCTGGCAGCACAGACTGCACTGAACCCCAGAAATTGACAGCAACAGGCCTGGCTCCTATATGGGAGAGAGAGCGCACAGGACTCCGCACACAGGCCCTTGCCCCTAACACTAGCTCCATACTCCCATTGGCTGTGAATCTGATGCTGTCTGCTTCTGGGGCACAGCATGGTCTGTGGTGCCAGGAGAGGCAGGAAGCTGCCTTAGCACTACTGCTGACCAGGAGCCGCTCAAGGTAAGTACCTCCTTCACCAGCCTTGACCCCTCCTCCAAAGCCGAGCCCCCTCCCACGCACCAAAGCTCTCATCCTCAGCCCCACCCTGGAGCCCACACTCCAGTCAAATATGTTGGGTCACGGACATCACCAAATTTCTTCAACTGGGTCATGAGAAAAGTGTGAAAACCACTGCCTTAAACAGCTCCCTCAGGCCTTAAACATCTAAGAATATATTTTGAGCAGTGAATAAAGTACAGGCAGTCCCCGGGTTACATGGATCCGACTTACATCGGATCCCTACTTACAAATGGGGTGAGGCAACCCCGCACTAGCTGCGCTCCCCTCTCCAGCAGACCGCCGAGACGCGCCGCGGTCCCGCCACCCGCATCCTCCGTGGCGAGAAAAGCCGCTCCGCGTCTCCCTGGTCTGCTGGGTTCCCCCCAGCAGACCAGGGAGACATGGAGTGGCTTTTCTCAGCAGACACCTTAGCTTGAGAATAAAGGACGGAGGGAAGTGAGGTGTGGGAGAATAAAACTGAGCTCTGGAGAAATGTTTGGCTAGAGTTTCCCCTACAATATGTACCAGTTCCGACTTACATACAAATTCAATTTAAGAACAAACCTACAGTCCCTATCTTGTACGTAACCCGGGGACTTCCTGTACTTCAAACCAACTAATCTCCTTAACTCAAAGCTCTGGAATAACACAAGACACGAGAAGGCTGAAACAAAACAGTAATAGTTTCTTAGTATTAAAAATTCTGATGTCATCTATCTCTGGGATACCTGCCTTTCTTCATAAAAAAATTCCTTCAGTAAAGTTTCACACGCAACCAGAAGATGTCAGTGTTAACACAAACAACATAATACCAGAGTGTTAAAACTAGAGCAGACGACACCCTGAAGATGACATTTATACTTACCTTAGAAGCCAATACTATGGATGAAATCACATGTGAATACTGTATTACATGACTTAGCAAGAAAAAGTTTGCTGAAGAATTAAAATCCTTCAATGTTGGGTGGGGAATAGAATGAAGGACTCCTGCGTTTGTGTTTTTTTCTTGTGATAATGTGAAACCAATTACTGCTGCTTTTTCTAAATAATTAGTGCAGAGTAAGAATGCTTGAAACTATGGGATGGAAATATTTAAGACAAGACAGAAGACAGACTGGATCTATACTGAGATGTGATGCTTGTCACCTACAGGTTCTGATTTGGCTTAGGTTTTATGATTGAAAGTCATTAGCATTTGACAGCTGTGTGGTGGCCTTCCTGAGTTAGTGGTCTTAGTGTTGTTTCTAAGGGACTGATGTTCCCAGCACAAAAACCAGCTCAACAATTGTCATCCTCTTGAATAGTTTCAGCCAAGGTGTTAGTGGTGATGGAGAACGAACTGTTCTCTTACACCTAGAAATGGCTCCATTGGGTCAGGCATGCTGATGATGGGCCAGCTTGGAAAACTTGCACAGACTATACTCTATTTTTCAGTGTTGCTAACCCAGCAAATCTCACAAGTGAAAGCAGATTTGGTAGTGATCACAAGAAGTTAGGTAGCCAAGGTTTGGTCCTGCTGCTGTTCTAGTCTGTGGGCATCTTCCCATTAACGTGTATGGTTCAGGATCAACCTCATGAAAGATTTTCATACTCCATTCAGTAAGTGCTTATTGTTTAGAAAAAAAGCAGGCGTCCCAGTGGGAGCCAGAGTGAACTCTTTTGAAAGGAAGGCTTCCAAAGGCTTCAGGAATTCTCTAGGGGTGTGTCTAGACTACATGCCTCCTTCGACGGAGGCATGTAGATTAGCCAGATCGGAAGAGGGAAATGAAGCCGCGATTAAAATAATCGCGGCTTCATTTAAATTTAAATGGCTGCCCCGATCTGCCGATCAGCTGTTTGTCGGCAGATCGGGGGAGTCTGGACGCGATGCCCCGACAAAGAAGCCTTTCTTCATCGACACAGGTAAGCCTCGTGAAACCAGGCTTACCTGTGTCGATGAAGAAAGGCTTCTTTGTCGGGGCATCGCGTCCAGACTCCCCCGATCTGCCGACAAACAGCTGATCGGCAGATCGGGGCAGCCATTTAAATTTAAATGAAGCCGCGATTATTTTAATCGCGGCTTCATTTCCCTCTTCCGATCTGGCTAATCTACATGCCTCCGTCGAAGGAGGCATGTAGTCTAGACACACCCTCGGACTCCAAGTGTTTGGAATTCCTTGCTGGTATCTTTATTAATGACAAACTTCCAGTGAGTCTAACCGAGACAGGAAATACAGGATATAGTTTGTGCCCGTTGGTGCATTTAGTAAGGGCTAAATCCAGCCTTTAGGCATATACCTGCAATTCCCAGACAAGTCAGTGGAAATCATATATAGATCTGAGGACAGAATTTGTCTCCTATGTATTTAAGCACATCTACCTGTGTAGTTACTTACATGGCCACCACCACTAGACTATTTGAGCACATAAATGTGAGCGGTCTGAGCGGATTTTCAAATGTGACTCTGGTTTGTTACATTCCAGACATTTGGGAGAAACGTGAAAAGGAAAACTGGATTATATTAAGAAAAAAAAAGACCAACAGCCAGGACACAAATTAATTTCCATCTGGTCATTATGACTCACGGGACTGTGAGACGGTAATATTGCACACACGCACAAAAGTCCACTGAAGTAGTTGTAATTATTTCCATTGCTAATGGTTACTCTGGCTCAACATTTACAGACTTTATTAAGCTGCCATGAAACAAACACCGCAGGGAAATAAACATGACTATTCCAGCAATATAATCAGACCCCACTCTGTTTAGAAAACAAAATGGAGCTTTTCCTGTCTTTGCACATGAGATGTCAGGATATCCAGTCAAGAGAGTCAGAGTTTCTAAGCAAATTGCAAATAATTCTTGTTGCGGTTTGTGCACATTTATTAGTCCAGCAGCACTTAACTGTGATCTGGAACACTGAGTTGCAGTGATGCTCTGCTTTGGCTTAGCTGCCTCTAGCAGCCAGCGGCCCCTCTTTTATGATGGAGGGGTGGCGGGGTCAAACTTGGGCCCCTGTGTGCTATGTACTATAGGATACGCTATTCCCCTTAATACTTTATTTAGAAAAAAAGGCTTACAGTAAACAAATGGGCTTTTTGCATGGATCAGAACAGCAGCTGATGTAAATCAACATAATGCCACTGAAATTAATTATACCAGCTGAGGACGCAGTATTGACTAGTGGTTAGAGTTGGGGACAAGGGGCACTAGGGAGCCTAAAGCACCTATTTTTTTAAAGGATCCAATGCTCAGTATCACTGCTGGTGATACTGCACCTCACTAATGAAGATTTTGTCCTGTGCTTGAGAAGAACATAGTTCCATGAATGCAAATGGATTTTTTTGTGGTTTCAAATGACAGCAGTTATAATATTTCAGAGAGCAAATTAAAACAGGGCATATGCGGAGAGAGAAATTTTCCCAAGAAAAACTGATTTCTGATGAAGTTTTACAATGGTAACAATTAACTGTAACAATTCTGAAACCCATGATTGCAGTAATTCAGCTGTGCAATTATAAACCTTATACTCCACATGTAATTTTTAATCTTGTGGACAACACAAACTAGATTATTAAAATACTATTATAAAACAGCAAACTGATCAATCACAGGGCTTCTAGTTAGGGTATGTCTACTATTTCAAAATAACTAGCGCTATTCTGAAATAACGTAGTCTGCATCTATACAGCAGGTGGTTATTTCGAAATACTGTCAAAATACTGTCAAGCTGGAGGACTTCTTACTCCGACTCCTGTACCGTCCTTGTACTAGGAATAAGGGAAGTCGGAGGCAGAGTGCTCTATTTCAGAATAAGTACTGTGTAGATGCTCCCAATTTCAAAATAAGATACACAAATGATGTAGCTCAATTTGTGTTGCTTATTTCAAGTTAAGCCCTGCAGTGCAGACTCGCTCTAACAAAGCCTACTCACTGCTAAGCAGCCCTTCGCGGCATCACAGGCCGCTCGCTAGGCTAGACTCAAGCCTTCTGCCAACACATTGCTCATATGCTTTTTCCTGTCAAGAGCTCAGCCCTCCACTCCTCTCGGTTCTCAACTGTCCGGACTAAGAGCCGAAAGAAAACAAATTCCACTCTTTGTGGGACTCTTCCTCAGTCAGCCTTTGGTTTACAGCCCCCTTGCTAGACTCCACAATCCTGACAATGGGCTTGTAGGCCCTCGGCCTTGGAGCTGTGGGAGGAACCCAGTTCCACCCTCGGCTCTGGGTTCTGGCCCTGCAGCTTGCTCTGGCTCCTTTACTTTCACTTCATTCCCCCCAATATTCCTACCTCCCTAATATTCCCAGCCCTTGGGTCTGCTGGTAACTTCCCTGGTTATTCAGGGCTTCTCCTAGGCCACACTGGCTAGAGAAATGTCCCACCTGCTGATTCCATCTTCTTCCCAGCTGGGCTCTCTCTCCACGCTAGCCTGGCTCTCTCTGGGGAAGTACCTGACTCCCCTCAGGTGGGGCTCATTCCACCCAAGGCTCTGCAGTCCATGGGGAAAACTGCTCTGTGGCGTGGCTAGAGGGCGACATTACAATCTGCTCTCTGTAAAGAGCAAAATGTAGCCACACTGCTGTAGGAGCAGAGCAGAGAATAAAATGTATCTCAGAGGGTCACAATTAAATTCCCTGGTCCTGCTTGGTTCAAGGTGAAAAGTCATGTGATACTGGTCTGTACCAGTAGCAGGTAATGGCCCCTCCAAACTAACTCTGCTGTGCTGGCCATGGTAGCGAGAGTGAGCTAGGGGAATTGAAGAATCCAGGCTCTCCCCATTATCTTCCCATTCTCTGCTCTTCTTTATAGGGGGCTGGACGAACCCCACCTCAGCAGCTGCTTTCCCCCTTGGCAGGCTTGTGATCATGGCAATTAACTTGAGTATTGTCCTTAGCTCGAATCCTGCCCACACAAAGCCCATTAACTCAAGCGTGGTGGTTCTTTGCTCACACTGACTGGCCTGACAGGAAGTGTAGGCTACAGCTTGAGTTAGTACGACGACTCTGTTGCTAACGCAGCCACTCTGCAGCACAGATACTGGCTAACTCCACTTGAATGCTACTCATCCTCCAATGCCTTCTCCCCTGCCCTCATGTTCCCAGAAAGGACAGGCAAGGTCTCCCACAATTCACGGAGAGACATATGGACACGCAGCTCAGTGCAGGGCAATGAACCATGAGCTCGGCCCCAGACATGTGAGTGTCAGACAGGTATGAGTGCGGTGTGGACAATGCAGCTTGATTTCATTTCACAGTGTGGCTGCTCTCACTCAAGATAACCTGATGTAACTCTACCTTGAAGACAGACCCTGTGCTGTGACCAAGTGTTGCTATCCCATACAGAGAGCACCTCTGCGGTGCTGCACTGTATGCCTAGGTCACAATCCTGACTCTAATCATAATCTTTATAGATACAGAGAAAGGGGGTGTTTACATCATTTCCTTCTAAGGCACTTGTGCAAGAGTCACCTCAGGCTGACTCTCGTTGTAATTCTTTCGACATACACCCAGCTAGAAGCACCACAAACACAGAGCTCTGCAAAAATTAACATGGCTGTAACGTGGTAGGATCTGCTGAGATCTTGGAGAAAACGAGACCAAAAATATTTGAATGCTGCCTTAAGAAGGAAAAGGACGAGCTCGTCATTCTAAGAGTTTTGCCAAAGGTGAAGTGAGCACAATTGCACCCAGGGTGGCTCCTCTCTTGTGGGACCCAGCTCTTTGCTCCGTGCACTGAGACCTGGTACAAGGGGCGGCAGTGCCACTCAAGTTTGGCCCAGCCACCTCTATCATGATAGAGCCGTGGCTGGGCCAAACCAGAGCTGTGACCCTGCCTGCCAGGTCACAATGGCTGCAGCTGAGCTGAGCCCACACCTAGGGGACTGGAGTTGCCACTGCAGAGTGAGTTCATGTCTAGCTTGCTCTGCAGTCCCCCTGATTGTGGAGGCCTCCCCCACCACAGGGGCTTGGTACACAGGCTGCAGGTGGTTGGTGGCCGCTTGGCAGGGGGAGACAGCAGAAGCAAAATGCACCCATTGGATCAGGAGGCTACATCCATCACTGGGTTAAAGATGTGGCCTGCAGAGCCAGCTCCAATTGTTCTCCCTGTGCAGAGCCTTCAGACAGAGCTGCTCCTGTGACTGGGAGTTAGTCTGTTTTTATAGGTCTTTATTTTAGAGTGCCTCTGTCTGTCTGCACTCTGGTCAAGAACTCCTCCTAAACGGGAAGAGCGAGGGGCCACCAAATTTGGTTTGCAGCTTCCTAACTGAAAGCCAGCCTGGGGTTTGGTTGTGCCAGGATAACTGGAAGCCCTGGGAAAAGGACAGTTTTCCATAACATGCAAAGGGAAAACAATATGTTCAGCGGGACACAATAGGAGGGTGTCCACTGAGGGCAGCAAGTCTGCAGGGGAGAGCTATAAGAACATAAGAACGGCCATACTGGGTCAGACCAAAGGTCCATCTAGCCCAGTAGCCTGACAGTGGCCAGCACCAGGTGCCCCAGAGGGGGTGGACCGAAGACAATGATCAAGTGATTTGTCTCCTGCCATCCTTCTCCAGCCTCTGACAAACAGAGGCCAGGGACACCATTTCTATCCCCTGGCTAATAGCCTTTTATGGACCTAACCTCCATGAAATTATCTAACTTCTCTTTAAACTCTGTTATAGTCCTAGCCTTCACAGCCTCCTCTGGCAAGGAGTTCCACAGGTTGACTACACGCTGTGTGAAGAAGAACTTTCTTTTATTAGTTTTAAACCTGCTACCCATTAATTTCATTTGGGTACTCTAGTTCTTCTATTATGGGAACTAATGAATAACTTTTCTTTATTCACCTTCTCCCCACCACTCATGATTTTATAGACCTTTATCATATCCCCCCTCAGTCTCCTCTTTTCTAAACTGAAAAGCCCCAGTCTTTTCATATGGGACCCTTTCCAAACCCCTAATCATTTTAGTTGCCCTTTTCTGAACCCTTTCTAAGGCCAAAATATCTTTTTTGAGGTGAGAAGACCACATCTGTACATAGTACTCAAGATCCTGCTGAGCATCCACTGGGGTCAACTGTACCACCAAGGGAGTTCCACAGGGAGAGAGCCTAATCCAAACTACCTACTCCGTGCCGCGTGTAGCCGCGGGCACGGAGTCCGAACTAACAGGGATTTAAAAATGGTGGCGCCCGGCAAGATGCAAATGAAGCCCGGGATATTTAAATCCCAGGCTCCATTTGTAACTTCGGTTGCCTACATTAACCACCCTAGTTCGAACTAGGGTGGTAGTGTAGACATACCCGAAGAGACTAAGGGGGGATAAGATAGAGGTCAATAAAATCATGACTGGTACGAACGGTCTCAAATTACAGTGGGGGAGGTCTAGATTGGATATTAGGAAAAACTATTTCACTATGAGGGTGGTGAAGTCTTGGAATGGGTTACCTATGGAGGTGGCAGAATGTCCATCTCTAGAGGTTTTTAAGTTTTGGCTTGACAAAGCCCTGGCTGGGTTGATTTAGTTGGTCCTGCTTTGGGCAGGAGGATGGGCTTGATGACCTTCCGAGGTCTCTTCCAGCCGTATGATTTTATGATTCTATGAAAAAGTGAATAAGGAAAAGTTATTTACTTATTTAAAATATAAGAACTAGGGGACACCAAATGAAATTAATGGGCAGAAGGTTTAAAACAAACAAAAGGAAGTTTTCTTCACTCAGCACACAATCAACCCGTGGAACTCCTTGCCAGAGGATGTGGCAAAGACTAGGACTTTAACAGGGTTCAGAAAAAAGCTAGCTAGATTAATGGCTATTATGTAGAATGGATAGGAATGAGTACATTATGGGGTTCCTGGACGCGGCAGAGTTTTTCCAGGATGGTATCCCAGAGAAACCCTATAATGTAGACATAGCCAAATAGTGCTCCTGGTAGCTTTTAACACCAGACTTGAAAGAGAATCCTCTGAACTGTCACTCATACTTAAATTCAACACTTTTCACCTAGGTCTAAACAAAGACATTAATTATCTTACCCATTATAAAGATAGCTTCCCAAATTATCACATCTAATATCATTAGCTCACAGACATTTACCTCCCCCCATCCCTCTTCTATTCTGAAATTTGATTTGTCCTTTTCATATGTGTTCATTTTTTTAATTATATCCTTTGGTATATATGGTTGTGCCAATTTTCTTCCACTATTTGATCTAAGGAAGTGGGTCTGGCCCACGAAAGTTCAGCACCTAATAAACCATCTTGTTAGTCTTTAAAATGCTACATAGTCCTGTTTTTTGCTTTAGCTACACCAGACTAACACGGCTACATTTCTATCACTGGTCTCTGCTAGAGTGAGTGAGGACATGCCCCAAGATGTCAGACACCAGGAAAGGAAAGATAATTACTCTAATCGCTGTATTGCAACCAAAGGACACTTCATGGAAAAGTAGTTAAAACTAGCCTTTCTAGCAATGTGTTGTCTTGTGAAAGAGTGATGTTTTGAAACTAAAAACACTTTTGGAAATGTGTTCATTAAGGAATTTCATCTGTTGGGGATGACTCAGGCTTTTTTTTGGGAGAAGTGGTTGTTTTTGGAATGTAAAAACTGCACTAAAATAAGAACTGCATGAAACATTAGGAAAGAAGAAATTCCTGAATTAAGCACTGGCACCAGTCCTAAAAAACTAATCCAGAAACTGAAATAATGTTTTTGAGCATTCTTGGTCAAAATGTATGGTTAACCACAGTATTGCCAAACCCCAAAAATTCAAACATTGCAAACCAGGCCTCGGAGAAAATACAGTAAATTGATGTCTTTTTATTTTCCTTCTGGTGCCTTTAGGGTCACATTTCCAAGCTTTTCTCAACAACGATAAGAGATAAGAAATTTACTTAATTGTATTTTAAGTGCAGCGGAGATGCTGTCCTAATCACATGACTCTAGGAGCTCAGGCATTAAACAAAACACCAAATACCACAAAGCTCATGATGAAATCACAAGAACTGACAACACTGTGGTTAAATCAAATAAGTCCTATTGATACATTTGGTCACTGATCCTGTAATCCTCATTTGCATGAGTCATTCATATTCATCTTGGTCCCATTAAAAATTAATTTCAGTGGAAGTACTTGCATGATTAATTGTTGCAGGACAGAGATATTAGATGGTGGATTCCCTTAATTACCTACCAATAGCTTGTCAGGTCCAATGAGTGAGTGGAACAACTTCCATTGAATTTAATGGGAGTTTACTATAACTACAATGAAAAAGTTAACCCAAACCTAACGGACAGATCTTTCAATGGGACTTGTGCTCCTAAATCTCTTAGGCACATCTTTCCTTTCAGATATTCATGTTGGGATATTTATGTGTGAGGTGACATTCAGATTGTCATGTGTATGTATGAAAACAACTTGGTTTTTAAAGTAACAAAAATCATTACATAGATTAGAGATGGGAAAGTTGTCCGGTTTCTGATGCTGCCACTAATAGTTACAGCCACTAGCACTGTCCCGGGTGTGGATTTGAGCTACTATCACTGCCAGCTAATGCACTGAGGTCTTTTGGCTGCTCTTTGATTTAACTTTCAGATCTACTTCTCTAACCCCAGTGCTGGGCCTAAGATGGCTCCTGGAAACTGCAGAATCTCCTCACCAGACTGAAGAGAAGATTGGGATGAGTTTCTAGCCTTTGAGGAAGTCACCTCCTCTCTAAATTATCCAGTCTGAGACAAGCTTTCATCACTGTGACTTATGCGCAGACTTCTAATGAGTTTTGCCTTTGGGAAGCACTGGAGTGCACCAAGAGTCATGTCCTCCCTGTGTACTTTTCCGGGGAGGGATAAATATGCATGATCCATAAATATGCATGGGTTTGTTTAGTCTGCATAAGCAAAGAGTGAGGGGGGATTTGATAGCAGCCTTCAACTTCCTGAAGGGAGGTTCCAAAGAGGATGGAGAAAGGCTGTTCTCAGTAGTGACAGATGGCAGAACAAGGAGCTATGGTTTCAAGTTGTGGTGGGAGAGGTCCAGGTTGGATATTAGGAAAAACTATTTCTCTAGGAGGGTAGTGAAGCACTGGAATGGGTTACCTAGGGAGGTAGTGGAGTCTCCATCCCTAGAGGTGTTTAAGTCTCAGCTTGACAAAGCTCTGGCCGGGTTGATTTAGTTGGGATTGATCCTGCCTAGAGCAGGGGGCTGGACTTGATGACCTTCTGAGGTCTCTTCCAGCTCTATGGTTCTATGATTCTACTTTTTTGTGTGGAAAAGCAAACATGCTGTTTTGGAAACCCTGTCTTCCTCTTCCCATGAGGAAGAAGGGCTCTTTCAAAAGAGGAGGCTTTTCCAAAATTTGGCCCAGTGTAGAGGGGCTAAATTTCGGAAAAGCCTCTTCTAAAAAAGCTATCGGAAAAAGGTACTCAAATTGCGGGCCGATAGATCAGTGTAGTGTAGATATAGCCTTTGGCAAAGACACTGCTAGGAAGTGTGCTTGCTGAAGATGTGTGGGAGAGGAGATCTTGCAGGGGATCATAGAATCATAGAACCATAGAGCTGGATGAGCAGGAAATATAATTTATGCTATCATGTGCTGAAAGTGTCCGTCTGCTATGTACATTGGACAAACGTCTCAGACACTTTGCCAAAGAATCAATGCCCACAAAACAGATATTAGACAGGATCACAAAGAAAAAACAGTTTCTTGCCATTTCAGCCAGAAAGGGCATTGTCTCAACGACTTGATTACCTGCATTCTGCTTCAAAGAGCTTTTAACACCAGACTTGAAAGAGAATCCTCTGAACTGTCATTCATATTTAAATTCAACACTTTTCACCTAGGTCTAAACAAAGACATTAATTATCTTACCCATTACAAAGATAGCTTCCCCAATTATCACCTCTAATATCATTAGCTCACAGACATTTACCTCCCCCTCTCATCCCTCTTCTGTTCTGAAATTTGATTTGTCCTTTTCATATGTGTTCATTTTTTTTATTGTATCCTTTGGTATATATGGTTGTGCCAATTTTCTTCCACTGTTTGATCTGAGGAAGTGGGTCTGGCCCACAAAAGCTCATCACCTAATAAACCATCTTGTTAGTCTTTAAAGTGCTACATAGTCCTGTTTTTTCTACTAGCAGAGACTGTTCTTCTGGCATTTGATTTAGTCAGCCTAGTTATGACCTGCATGACCTGAGGGCAGCTCCACCCAGAGCATGTACTCCTGGCAGTCGTGAGGAGTAAGGGAAGTCAACAGGAACTCAACTTATGATAAGCCAACTCCACCTATGAATTTTATGTAGCTGAAGTTGCGTGCCTTAACCCGACCTTCCAGGTCTAATGTAGATGTGGTCATAGGTATAACTGGTGGAGGTAATAAAGTGGGAACATATCATTCCCTATTTCCCCTCCTCACACATAACAATTTTCTAGCCTAATGACTGGGAATGAAAGAAATCCTTTTTTCCCCATCAGCATAACAATGTCCTACTGAAGGATCTCCATTCTATAGCCCCATGCAATGAACCATTGTCTCCCCTAGTCTTGATGCTCCATGCAGGGAGGAGCCTTGAAATGTATATAAGAAGTTTTATAGTTTTGTTCCATTGCTCTTGATCCAGGATAGATCTAATATTTTGTTTCCAGCATTCCTTGGCTGCTAGGTATTCAGAAATACTGACTGATTAGATTTCCAACTATCTGCATCTGGTTCCTTTTTTTCCCTATAACAACATTTAAGGAGTTTGGAAGAAATATATTGCTGTCATAGAAGCATACAATCATACAATACAAATACAAAAACTAGAAGAGACTTTGAGGAGTCATCAAGTTCATTCCCCTCCCCTCATGGCAGGATCAAGCACCATCTAGATCAGTGGCCACCAACCTTTTTCAGCCGAAGGTCATTTTTTGAATTTACGTGCAACCCAAGATCTACTCCTTAGACAATGTCGTAGAATAAATAGTCTATTTTTAATTTTAATTCATGCTGTATAAACCTAAAGTCAAGTATTTATAATTATACATTACACATCTTCTTCACAATGACTCTCATCACTCTATCCAACTCTGAGCAGCCAACATTTTGTATTCACTTTACTATTTGCCTTCTAAGCTCTCCCCTCCTTTATTTCTAAAGATCCTTAATTATCTACCTGTCTCTTCTTGCATAAAGTTCAAATTCCTTGTATGATTGCTAGGATAAAAATGTTGCAAATTGTTTACCCAAATAAGTTGGGGATTTGGGGCTGCATATGGGATTTGTGCATATGATTGTTGTTATTGCACAAGCATGCACAAAGAAATCATGAAAGCAAGAGGTCAAAAACAGGCAAATGTACACTTCTCTCTGCCAGTCAGTATAAGGTCTGCTGGAACTGGAACCCAGCAGGGACAGGCTCACCACACCCTGGCTCCAGCCAGAGCAAAGGGGGGCAGCCGCCTGCTACCACGTGGCCTGACCAGAACCCATCAAGCCACCTCTACTACCACTCACCTTTTGTTCCAGCAGGAAAGCAAATGTTGGTGAGTGCTGCTGCACGGCTCTGCAAATGAGCAGGGTGGATCTAAAACTTCTTGTGCACAGCTGCGCAGTTCAGAGGGAACCCAGAGATTGCCTGATGGAGACACCGCAACTGCCCCGTCAATCGCAATCAATGGGTTTGAGATCACTGCTCTAGAACATCCCTGACAGGTGTCTAACCTGCTCTTAAATACCACCTAGTATGGAGATTCCACAGCCTCCCCAGGCAATTTACTCCAGTGCTTAACCACCCTGGGTATGTCTACACTACCCTCCTAATTCGAACTAGGAGGGTAATGTAGGCATACCGCACTTGCAAATGAAGCCCGGGATTTAAATTTCCCGGGCTTCATTTGCATCTTGCCGGGTGCCGCCATTTTTAAATCCCGGCTGGTTCGAACCCTGTGCCGCGCAGCTACACGCGGCACGGACTAGGTAGTTCGGACTAGGCTTCCTAGTTCGAACTACAGTTACTCCTCGTGGAATGAGGAGTAACGGTAGTTCGGACTAGGAAGCCTAGTCCGAACTACCTAGTCCGTGCCGCGTGTAGCTGCGCAGCACGGGGCTCGAACCAGCCGGGATTTAAAAATGGCGGCGCCCGGCTTATGCAAATGAAGCCCAGGAAATTCAAATCCCGGGCTTCATTTGCAAGTGCGGTATGCCTACATTATCCTCCTAGTTCGAATTAGGAGGGTGGTGTAGACATACCCCCTGATAGGTGGGGAGTTTTTTTTTAATAGACAACTTAAATCCCCCTTGCTGCAATTTAAGCCCATTGCTTCTTGTCCTGTCTTCAGAGGTAATTTTTTGTTATCCACAACACTTACTCATGTCACGCTGTGATAGCAGCTCTGCCATTAAAGTGGTATCCCTAAGACCTATACACTAGGGATGTAAAGGACTAGTCGACTAGTCAAGTATCCAATAAGAAAATGCTTATCAGATAGTAGACAGGATAGTCGACTAGTTGTTCCCCCTGTCTCCTTTTCTGCCTCTATCAGAGAGGATCAGATAGAAAATCTGATCAATCTCATCGTCACTTTTCCAAACCCACATGCCATCATAGCTGACTTGGTCGCATGTTCCCTAGAAGGATTCTCTCAAAGATGGAGCCCCATGATTCCAGATAACAGATAGAGGCAGGAAAGGGTGGGGAGAAGAGGGAGGTACCTAAAAGCGGCAGCGGCGCATGGAGTCTGGGATCAGCTGGGGTGTAGCTGATCCCAGACTCCAAGCGACGCTGCCTCTTTGAAATGCCTTGTGGAACCTGGGGAGTTCATCCTGGGCTCCACCCGGCATTTCAAAGCAGCAGCGTGCACTGAACCTGGGGTCAGCTGAGGAATCCCCAGTTGACCCCGGGCTCCACATGGCATTTCAAAGCAGCTTGGAGCCCAGGAGTGCCAGCTTTGTAAAGTACAAGAGTCCCCAATAGGGGCTCTTGTGCATTTCAAAGCAGAAGTGCCCATGTGGAGCCCCGAGTCAGCTGGACTTCCTGCTGGCCCTGGGCTCCATGAAGCGTTCCAACTTTTAAATGCACAAGAGCCCCCACTGGGCTGGAAATTCCATCGACTATTCGACCAGTAAATTAATTGTGTGTTAACAACCTTACTATATACTTCGTTCCTATGCTGATGATTTTACAAACTGGTAGGATTCCTCAGTGCTCATGCAGAAAATCTGATCAATCTCATCATCACTTTTCCAAACCGACATGTCATCATAGCTGACTTGGTCGCATGTTCCCTAGAAGGATTCTCTCAAAGATGGAGCCCCATGATTCCAGATAACAGATGGCGAGCCAGGGACTTGTGAACTGTTTGACAGAAGTGGCCTATGCACCAGAGGACATATAAATTATCAATCTGCCACTGGGAAGTCCTCTTCTGCTACACAGACATGCACGCCACGCACCACTCTCTGCAGCTGGAGCATATTAAAAGCTGGAGAGGGAAAAATC
The DNA here is from genome assembly GCF_052426305.1 of Pelodiscus sinensis. NCBI lineage: Eukaryota > Metazoa > Chordata > Testudines > Trionychidae > Pelodiscus > Pelodiscus sinensis. The sequence continues at coordinate 11,512,659 of NC_143057.1, forward strand.
AGCCCTCATGTAATTCCACTGGAATCTGTGCAATTACACCAGGGATGAATGAGGCCCAATGCTTTTGTATTTGCCAAGACACTGCAAAGATCTCTCAGAAGAGACAAATATTATGACAAATCCTCTGTTGAAGGCTTGCAGCAGGAGAATCACTTAGCAGCACAGTTTACTATGATTTCATATTAAACTATTTTGGGAAATGAAGCCCAGCATTACTCACCCATCATGTGCCTGTTGGGACAGGGTGCTGCCGCCCTTGTCATCACAAAGCTACAGGAGTTGTTACGTGTCTCCTCAAGAAGGTTCATTTTGCTTAAAGATGTTTGATGGTTCTTGGGGTTCCCAGGGCTGTAAGTCACCTTGTTACTCCCTGCCTCCAGCTTGAGGGGATTTTGTTTGTGGTAATTAGGTGTTAGCGCCTTTACACAACCATCTACCCAAGCATTCTCCTCTGGCTTGTGACAGCTCTGCCTTCACCTTGTTAAGAATACGTGCACCTCGGTCCCTGATTCCATTTGAAGTGTTGCTGTAGAAGAGAGAAATATCAGTTAGCCATGTGGGTGATGTTAGAAAAAAACTGCCCCCCCAGTAAAAAGTTTGGCCAGGCTGCTCTTGCTATAGTGGGCTGCAGTACTCCTTGGGTGAAACTGGCCGCACCCTTCCTGCATACCATTGCCTTTAGAAAAAGGGAAGGTGTGAAAAGGGGAAAATAACTTTAGATTCTCCCACCCGTCACCTTGGCGTGAGAACTGGAGGGCTTACCTGGTTGCATGAAACCTGCTCAGTTTCTGCCCAACCCCTGGGACACAGACCCCCCACTTGGTGACCGTTGGCCCATATATAGCAATATGCAAGCGCGGGAAAGCGATGTGCAGATTTGGGGATGAATACCCATCGCACAGTTCGCTCGAGGAGGTCTTCGCAACACACGTACCACCATGCGTGTGCCTTCTCGTATGCTTCAAAGCGCTGCCGGCCTGATCAACCGATCAGCCACCTCCCCCGACTCTTGGAAGTAACCAAGGCCTTCGCAATCGAACCGATATCTTTGAAATGTTCCGTGTGCTGTGTAAGTTGGTATGTATGATTTGATTTTCTTTGTTGTATAAGCTTAGTGTTGTAGTTGTTTTGGGTAGTACATAGAGTTTGTAGTTATCACTGTTATTTAATCAGTATAGCTGGATATCTTTAGAATAGAGACTATTCCCCTTGCCATTCCATTCTTATATTTCTGACACGTTTAACTAGAAATCATAGAATAAATATAATAAATACTGTAAATTCATTATTAACACGGTCTATTAAAAATCTTAGAATAAATGCTATAAATTCATCACTGTCATAAATAAATATATTTTATTTGCTAAAACGGTCCACCTGGTTCTGTCCTTCCCCCCTTGGCTATGCATCATCAGACCTGTGGTTCTCGCGACAGGTGAGTCTAGAAGTCCATCAACACTTACCACATTGTACAAGAAGGACTCCTACAAAGAGAGCTCTTTTTTTTTTAACTCACAGCAATGCTTTCATATTTGTATTTCTCTCTTTCTGTTATTAAGAGTGCAGTGTTACTTCTCCATCTCCAAGCATAAACATAATTGAGACAATAAAAATATCTTGGGTGCTCCCTGAAAAACACCATTGTAACACATGAGCAGCGGAGCTGTGCAAATCCTGGTTGTTCTGTGCCATTTTTCCCCCTCTGGTTTTGTTCAGCCAGGATTCACATCACCTCTGTTTGCGTTTGAGTTACAAATAACTCAAAATCTCAAGGTGAAACATAGTGAAAGTGAGAGGGCGTCACTGCAAGAAACTGCCCATTTCACAAGATTTTGAGGCACCCCCAGAAATCAGCCCATGTTCTCCCAAAACTGTTCACAAGCTTCTTCTAAAAGGCCAAATATAAAAGCTATTTGCCTCCTAAAGATGCAGATAGATGCTAAAGGGAGTTTACAAAAAAGTGCATAGGTGCCTAGCTCTCATTGTGGGAGGTCGGCATTTGAGAAAATCCCACTACAACTATTTGTATCTTTAGACACCAAAATACATTTTAAAAACTGGCCATGTGCGTGTTAGGTAGCTTTTTGAAAAGCCTAGTCTGGATTTATAGGTTATAACAAACCCTAAAAGCTGTGACTTGTCTGAGCTTCCATGCTGATCTGTAAATATTTTGCATGACTCTGATTGACACCTTTATAGTGTGAAGAACAGCAAATAGGGTTGCCAGATGGTTGAAACAAAAATACCGAACATCTTCCCCCCCCCCCAAAAAAAAACTGGGAAAAATTCTGCTGAAGGGGGAGGGGGGGGAGAAAAAGTGGGGGGGGGGACCAAAGTTGATGAAAAAAAAATAAAGGATTCCAAGTAAGCCAAAAAAAAATTAAAATAAAGCAGCATTAAAACAGCATGTCCCCTTTAAGAGTTAGTGCAGGGTTAGGATCAGGGGTGCGGTTGAGCTCTAAGACCCAGGGGAAGCACTAAGACCCGGGGGGCATGGTGGGGAGGCCGGGCACTGAGTGTTTGTAGGGTTGCCAGGTGCCCGGCAATTTTGCCTCTTGGCTGGGGAAAAATTCAGAAAATACCGGACATCTCAGGTGTTTCAGACATCTCTGAATTTTTTTTACCAAACAGGAGCTGAAAATACCAGACTGTCCGGGTGAATACCGGACACCTGGCAACCCTACCAGGGAGTGCAAAGCAACAGGGAAAAATTTGATCCATTGAGGTCAGTTTTATTTTCCTGTGCTGGAGGTAAATTTGAGATGGAAAACAGTATAGTAAGTGCTAAGGTGCAATATTTGTTTTTATTATACAGTTGACTGTGGCTAGTTGAAAATTCTCCATCAAAATGTTTTAATTAAACTAAAATGTTTGTGAAAGGTGTCAGCTTTCAACAGAAAATTTTGAGCCTTTTTGCCCAACCTTTTCTCCCCCCCCAACCTGAAAAACGAAACATTTCAATTAGTAAATGCTGATGCTGTGTCTCATGGGAGTTGTAGTTCAGTTGCCTCTTGACTACATTCTCTTCCATGGGCTTGGCGCCTCTGACGTACTACAACTACCATGATGCACGTGGCCAGGGACTCTCATGATGAACTGCCTCCCCCTTCCAAGAGGAGAGATTATGGAGCCTCATGAGACATTAGGCATTTGAATTACAACTCCCTGAGGCACCACAGCAGCTTTTCTGAATCAAAATATTTTTGCTGTTTGGCCAGAATATTTTGGCTTGCAGTTGAGGGTTTTTTTTTTTCTATATGCACTTTTTACTAAACAGATGTTTTCCATGGACAATTTGGAGAAAATGCTATTTATTTCATTGTGGTCAAAAACTTTCCATGAAAAAGCCTGTTTTCCAACCAGTTCTTTGAATACATCACACAAGCATCCACAATGCCTTTAACATCACTATCCTACTCCCTCTGCAGAACCCCCATGGGGTGGAATAGGGTTATGCACTCACTCACTTTCTGACCATCCATCCTGGGGCAGCTGGTCACCCAGGCTACATCTAGACTACAAAGAAAAGTCGGAAAAAACTGTCGTTCGCAATTTGCTTCTCTTTTTCTGCTTTTCTTTCAAAAGAGGCATCAAATTTTGGGAAAACTTCCTCTTTTGACACATCCTTTATGCCTCGTAGAATGAGGTTTACAGGGGTGGCAAAAGAGCATGCTGGTTTTTCCGTTTTTTTTTTTTGAAAAGTGGATGCGCTCCTTGGATGCGGTATTGTTTTCCTGGGATACCTCTGGTATCCCAGAAAAGTGCTGCAGTCTAGTCATAGCCCCAGGAACAGAATGCCAGCCTTTGGCTGAGTTCCTCCTTCGAGGGTATGAGGAAAGAAGGAAAAGAGCAAAGGTGCTAAGAAAAAAGAAAAGGAAACAAATAGCCAGTCCCAGAAAACAAGTCACTGGCCTCTCTTATTTCACAGGCCAAGCCACAGTACAGCCCAGTGTTCACAAAGAGCCTACTACCTTCATTTCGGGATGCTTGGACCATCCACAGGAAAGGCATGTACTGCTGTCTATCCCCATGTGTCCCCCCCTCAGCCTGCCCAGGCACCAGGAACTATCCTACTGGCCGCTCCCCTTTTGAACTTTTCATCTGCTCCTGACATAATGTGCAGGGGCAGCTGCAACTTCATAACCCCTTCCTCTCTGGTGTGAGGTTGGTACCCCCACCACACATAAAGATCAGGACTATGACACTCTCCCAAGACAATGGACCTTGCAGGGACAGAAAATTGACTTAGCTTAGTGCGGCTTAATTGCATTAATATGAATGAAGTCATATTGGTTTACCACAGCCAGGCTCCAAGGGCCTTATGCAAAACCGACTGCAGTTAGAAAGGCTCCTATAGACATAACTGGGATTTAGATCATGTCCTACATGCTGTAGGGGAAGGAAGGAAATGCAATTGGCAGGTGTATGGAAAGGGGATGCACAGGGATAACTTGGAACATCTGTTTTAATACAAATATCAGCCCTGGTAATGATTTTTAAAAATGGCTGCACATATCCCCAAAGTACTGCACTGTTACTCCTGTTGAAAATGAATGACCTCACCAGAGAGTAGGTACCTTAAGGAAATAAACAAGTGCTGAGTGGGAAAGCCAGGGCAAAGCTTATGAATATGGGTCAGGAGTGCACAATGTTTTATTCACAGTGCAAAATCTTGCATGTGAGTCAAAGTATTTTCCTTTGCAAGGTTATTGCCAAAAAGCCACAGTCAAGTGCATTGTATAAAGCCTCGACGCAGGACAAGAGGCAGAATGCCCCAAATACAGGATATCATTAAAACAGGGGTCTCGCAGACCTCCTCCTAACTCACGGTTTCCTGTCCTCAGGTGCTGTTCTTCCACCACTTACTGAAAAATTGAGATAATCTGTGAATACCAAAAGTGTTATTGCACCAGAGCTACTGCAATTGTGCAAAGGTGGCTTCCAAATCACAGAACTGTGAGTATCACTGTGTTAGACACACAAGCATTCTACTTTACAATGAGAGACTTTATGCGAATTTTCAGTCTTCAGGTTTTAATACATGGTTTTCTTGTTATGCCTTGGAGTCACATGTATCAGATTGCATCTTCTAGTCTGTTTAAGATTCCATATAATAAAATCCATTCTACTTCAGTTAGTAATGGGCCACGTAGCTCCATTTCCATACAAGGGTTTATTTTGCCAAATGGGAATGCACTGGGATGTTCCCCTGCCCCACCAGAAGTGTAAGAAGTTGGGTAAACTTGCCTGACTTCCATGCGGGCCCTCCAAAATATTTCTAAATGTGTCTCAAATTTCTCACTCATTGAGCCGTTGCACCATGTGACAGAGTGAAGGTTTCATAAATCAATGGGCATAGTGACCCAGGAGTTTACAATCCTCTTATTACATTTAAAGTCAGAGGAGCTGAAACTAGAGAAGAGTGAACAACAAGACTTTATGCACCTGCTTGGGGTGTCACTCTGTAGAGAAATCAAGACCACCACCAGCTGCTCAGAAACACAGCTATGGCTGCCTGTGGCACTGTCGCTGGGGATAACCAGGCTGTAAGATTTTCAGCAGTGCAAGGTTAACTCCTGGCAAGCTGGTACTTCACTGAAAAGAAATGGGAAGTCTCCCAGTTGAAGGCGACCCATGCATAGTAAAGGGTTATTCTATAGTGATCTGCCAGGGAACAAAGAGAGACTCTTATTTTAGTTATGTGCTTTATAGGAACAGGGCACTGACAGCTATACTCAAATGCAGCATGTGAATCTTCTTCCCTCAGGCTACGTCTACACTACAGGGTTTTTGTGCAAATACCCTCAGAACATCCACACCTCAAGCACGTTTTTGCGCAAGAAAATGTACAGGAGAATGGCAGAAAAGAGGGCTTTTTGTGGTGTAGGTACACCTCTTTCTGCAAGGAATAACTCCTTTTTGCGCAAGAGTTCTAGCTCAAAAAGGTGTGTGTGGATGCTCAACAGGGGTTTCTTGCACAAAAAGAGCCTATCAGAAAAAGCACAGGTGCTCTGATGGCCATTCTGTGAATGATAATCAGAACTTTCTTGCGCAAGAGCGTCTATGCAGTGTGGACACTGTCTTGTGCAAAAGCACATCGTTTTTGCAATGCGCTTCTGCAAAAAGCTTCTGCCGCGTGTAGCTGCGGGCACGGAGTTCAGACTAAGGGGGAATTAAAAATGGTGGCACCTGGGAACATGCAAATGAAGTCTGGGATATTTAAATCCAGGGCTTCATTTGCAACTCCGGTTGCCCTCATTTGCCTACCTAGCTCGAACTAACAAGCTAGTGTAGACATACCCATAGATAGATAGATAGATATAAATATATATTAGAGTGTATCAGTTTGTCTGTCTGCAAGACTGTTTGTTCAAGAACTCCTCCTAAACGGTGAGAGCAAGGGCCACCGAATTTGGTATGCAGCTTCCTCTTCTCCTAATGTAAAGCAAGGTCAGGACAAATGGAAGCCCTGGAAAAGGGACAGTTTCCCATAACCTACAGAGGAAGGGTCTGCTTTCAGAAGGACGTGATATAAGAATGTCTATTGGGGGCAGTGAGACCACAGGGCAGAGCTGTCCTGCAGTGTGTCCTCTGGGGGCAGTCGTATCACCATGGGAGTGACCCTCAGGGCAGGGGCTCCGCCATCCTGCCTGCCAACACACCAGTAAGTAGCCCTCCTGGGGTGTGTTCTGGGGGTGGGGCGAGAACAAGTCCTTGCGTCTTGTGGAGGTGTCCTAAGGGGGAAAGAACAGGCCCTGGGCAGGCTGGGGAGGTGGCATGGGGTTAAGGAGAACAGGCCTTGGGAGAGTAGGGAAACTGGGGGGAGAAAACATGCTTTTAACCCCCCCTCCGGCCTCCTGTCCCCCTCCACATACCCAAGGCTGTGCCCTGAAAGACCCGGGCAATGCTGAATAAGTCTGCTAACATACAATAAAATTGGGTGCATGTGTAGGTGTTGGATTGAGGCCCCCTTGAAAATGTGTCTTGTTTTTCAATAGAGACTTGGACAATAATAAGAAATCACTGAGATAATCATGCCTAGATTTAACATGTACAGTTCATAAAATGACTAGATCAACTGTTGCCTGAATTTACCACGCTCTTGCTGAGATTACAGTGAAATACACTTGATCCTCCAGAGAAGAAATTGAGCAACATTCCCGATCACTGTTAATCTTTCATTTTGCCAGCGCTTGTATGGGTTCAAGAGTCTATTTGCAGGACATGATGCTGCTTTCTCAGTCTGCTGCAACAAATCTGAAAAATTGACAGTCTCCTTGATAAACAAGACCAGATTTCAGTTCCCAGAGTCAGACATCTTGTGCTCTGGCAGATGTATCTACTAAGCAAAAGCAAAGCACAATCAGCAGTGGAACAGGTGGTATATTTCAGCTATTCATCAGGGATTATGACAAGCAAGAGACAAAGAGAGAAGGGAAAAAAGAAAGGACCAAGTTGAAAGAAAATACATGTCAATGACAAACATGAGTTCTACTAGTGTTTTTACCTTGGTCTGGGATAAAGGCCTGACAATTTGCACTCTGTTCAGTCTGGTTATTGTTTTGGAAAGGCATTCGGCCATTGTAGTCCATGATCTTTGCTCAAAAGGAATTCTAAAGGGATTCACTTTCTCTTGTTTCATGAGCCCCATGTTATCGTACTGACTTAAGTGGATGCATACCAGCTGGCCACGTCCATCACTGTAGCCACGTCCGAGAATTCCTGATTATACTTAGATCCCATACACTCCATAGCAGAGTCCATTAGCTGGGGCACTTTGTAACAAACTTTGTATGGTTTAAAATGAAACTGGCAGGGAACTCAGTGCATTTACCTAAAGGAGCTGCATATGATTCTGGATTAACCATGAAAGACTTATTACACATTCCACTTGTACATATCTTCACCCTGGTGGCCTTCAGCGTGGCTGAAAAACTTCCAAAAGGTTTGTTTAAACAGCCTTCATCTTCTCTTCATATTTGTCACTGATTAAGGAATTTTTATAAGGACAATTTAGAATTTTAAGTTGCATCCTTTATGTCTTTGGTAAAAATGGTATTAATTTGACTATTTACTAAGCTGGTCATTTGTTGTCTTTAGCAGCTAATGATGAAATAATCCTGCATATCTATCTAAGATTGTTTGTTTACAAATAGCACTTAATGTCACTATAATAGACAAGGAAGTTCTTTGAGTCCAGTTTGTGTGGGATGGGTGTTTGTCATATCAAATCAAGCTACTAAGGCTTAGCTACTAACTTGCATACTTTTGTTAGGGTCAAAAGTTTTATGATACACGTGTGTGTGTATCACATATGTATTCATAATGTGTTCATATTAATATATAACTGCACATATAAATATATACAAACACATATACTTTATGTATATTATTTACATATCATTGGTATTATATACACACACACACACACACACACACAACTCATAATTAGTTCCCCATATGAAAGTCTAAAAAATCTGTTCAGAAGATTCTGAGAGATGCAACTTTATGTAATGGAAACCGAAGATTTACCATATGAGAACCAAACTATCAGCTAAATGAAGGCTTTCTTCTTCTCATATTGGTTATTAGAACTGAATTAAAATATACCATGAACTCTTGGGAAAGGGAATATGGACCAAGAAGAAGCTGTTAGTCAGTGTTATGCCAGTAGCTTTGCCCAAGTCAAGATGAATACATACAGTCAGTGATCAGACTGTTTCACTTGCTTTCCAAATTTATTGACATGGAAATTGAACCCAAGGTATTGTGTTAAGGCAGCAACAGTAAATGAGGCTTGGGAGGTGCATGGTAGATAGTAGCAAGACTAGAGAAACAAGTAAACAAAGAGAGATAGAAGTGATTTTTCCGATACCTACCCTTTCATGAAACATCTGCACAAGATTTTCTTTTTAAGAAAGCTAAATGTCATGTTCATGTTCATGAAGGCAACCAAGTGTGCTGATAAGACCACAAAGTCATATGGTTTTTGCAGCAAAGCTGGACCAGTAATGGTCAGAGATATGCACAAGAGTAGTTCATAGTTAGAGATGTTTCACTATTTCTAAGAGTCTACACAGCTGGAATGGGCGTAAATTTTATTTTTCTGTTTACTTTGTTGGTTTAAAAACGTTTAGATTAAAAGTAAACCCCCTCTCCACAATCCAGTACACTCTGATGGACTGAACTTAGAACACTAAGGATACGTCTACATAGCACTGTTATTTCGGAGCAAATAACGTTATTTTGAAATAACAAAGTTCAGGTCTACACACAATGTCCAATTGGAGGACTTCTTACTCCAATTCCTGTAACCCTCTTTTTACAAGGATTAAGGGAAGTTGGAGGAAGAGTGCTCTATTTCGAAATAAGTTCTGTGAAGACGTGCCTAAATTTAAAATAAGCGATTTTGATTTAAGCTACGCAATTGTGTAGCTCAAGTTGCGTAGCTTATTTTGAGTTTAGCCCTGCTGTGTAGATGTACCCTCAGTAATGAACACTAGCAACATTTAATATTGACCTTGAATCCTTTTGCTACTTCCTGAACTTACAGTTGATGTCCAGGAAAATGCCACCTGAATGGCCTTAATGATGGAGAGGTTACATGTCTTGTGATTCTATTTAAAATCATAATGATACCTAAACATGTCACAGGCATTATCCTGATCTATTTTCTCCAGCACACTCAAGTCTTGGCAGTTTCTCAAACTTTGGCGCGATGAACTGTGCGTCTTTCTCAACCGATTTAAAAATTGGCAATATGGGCCAGTGTGAGTTTTCGGGCTGAGAAAGCACTGGTTCTTATCAACATTAGAACTTTTTTTATGTCAATGTCTAAATAAGCACCAGTCACTGCCATTTTAGGGAGCTCTCTTTAGCAGAAACAAAATGGTGGCACAGCCCACAAATCGTACTCCAATTGTATCAGTTGCTACCATTGTAGAAGAGAGACTTCTTATCCTGTACTAAACACCCTGCATCCTTTAAAGCAGTGCTTCTAAATGATAACCTGATGCTACTCTCTCATTTATTTTTGTTCCAGAACTATGATTTGTTCTTCACATATATGTAATTACTGACTACTATGAGTAGTGTGTGTGCAGTTATCCTGAACAGAAATTTTATTAGCATGCGCTTGTCTTAGTAGCAGTTTTGAAACGTGCTGTACAATACTGTGAACCTGAGAGGTAACATTAGTATGAAGCATCTGATTCTTCTCGTTGTTATCCCAATTTTACTCCAACTGAACTGCATCCATAACTCCAACAGAATGTTATTGTACACCCAGGTAAATGAGAAAAGAGTCAGGCACAAATTCTATACTATACCATATCAATTTTCTGTCTCGTTTATACGGGAGTGTCTCACATCACCAGATGGCTTGGGTGTATTGTAATGCTCAGGAATATTTAATACAGATTGGATTGGCTAGAGAAGAAGACGACATAGTTCAGGCAAGATTTTTCCATGAAGAGACATCAACATGTACCAGACATCTCTGCAGTAAACAGAGTCTGTCTATTTAGTAATTTATGTATAGGCAGGGTCATTTTCTTTGCGGTGTTTAAAGGTTCCTGGGATTTTTCTTGCCACTCCTTCAAGTTCACTGCAGTATTTCACAGCAGAGCATCCACGGTCAGTGAAATCCCGTGTACCTAGTACAGAATGTATGTCTCTGCCAGACATACATTGAGAGGAACTGATTATGCATCTTCCGTTCCTGTGATCACCAAGCGGAGGGGAAAATAATTGAGAGGTCCTCTTTGATCTCTAACAACTATGCTCCGGCTTTTACCAACTGGCATGGAAAATGCCCTTCCAAAGATAGAGGTATTTCATTTGATGATGAGTACTTGACAATAAATGTAAATGCCAGAAATTGTATTCCATGTTTGTTAAAACCAAGAAATACAGTGGAACTGAATCAGTCTGTATTAATGACAAGGACTCCTGTATCTTGCTTTTTTGGGGGTATAAGTGGCAAGTCACCTTACACACTCAGACAGGCAAGTCAAGGAGTCCCCTTATTCCCATATATAGACCCAGCATTGCTAGTCCACACAAAGATGAGCAACGGCTGCAGAGGCCACTTGTCCCCCTTGTATAGATAGGTAGCGGGCAGAGCCTGGGATCTGATCCCCCTCCCAAAGAGTCCAGTTCAGCCTCTGCTTCTCTCTCCCTGTGCAGCTAAGTGGGCATGGAGGGAGAAGCAGAGGCTGAACTGGACTCTTTGAATCAGACCATGCTGGGATAACTTCATGATCTAACCCTTTGAGAGTTAGGAAAAACATGATCAAGAAATTGGAAAATGCCCATGGGCCCCTCACTTCAGCTGTGCTGGTGCAGGAAGCCCCGTGTGCATTGGAGGAAAATGCCGACTCACCAGTGTAGGGGTGCAGAGAATTGCCAGCCGCTGGTCAGTTATAAATGGCCTAGTTCCATGTCAGAGAATTACTGAACGCAAGGGAAGGGGTCAGGAGATGACCCTGCTGGGAATGTGGCGCCACATACGTTGCACAGCAGAACAGTCTCATTGGTTTGTGCCTGTGAATTCACCAGGCAGTTTGATGATTTAGCAGAAGAAACCCAAGAGTGAAGTGGCATGTTTTCTCCCCTTCCTTCTGTAGCTCCGCTTATCCACACTCCCCTGGAAACCGTGGATGCCTTAGTAGAAGAGGTCGCCAAGTTCATGTGTGTGGTGGACTCCTACCCTGAGCCAGAAATTACCTGGACACGTAACAACATTCCCATCAGGTAAGAAGGCAAACCCGAGGAAGTGCCACACATGGGCATCCTTGTACATAAGGTAGATATTACAGTGGGTCAGGAATTTTTGATCAAAACGTTTCTTCAGTGGAAAATGCAGATTCTGAAACCAAGCTCCAAATCCATTTATATGTTTTGCTATTTGGTCAGGTTGTGCTGAATTGAAACTCTTCCACTTTTAAAGCCAAATTGAAACATTTCATTTTGTGCCATTTTGAGCTGCTGAGATGCCTCATGTAAACTGTAGTTTAGATGCTTCATGCCCTGGTTTACACATAATGTGCCATGTCACTTCAAGTCAAGAGAGGAGACCATGCTGTAGACCACCGGATCAGGTTGATGAGGTTTGAGTCTTTCTTCAGACAACTGAGAGAAGCTTTCAGATCATAGGCCCTGGTTCTCATGGGGGACTTTAATCATCCTGACATCTGTTGGGAGACCAATACAGCAGAACACAGAAAATCCAGGAAGTTTTTGGAGAATGCTGGGGATAACTTCTTGGTACAAGTGCTGAAGGAACCGACCAGGGGCCATGCACAGCTTGACCTGATGCTTACAAACAGGGAGGAACTAGTAGGGGAAGTAGAGGTGGGTGACAACCTGGGAAGCGGTGATCATGAGATGGTAGATTTCAGGTTCCTGACCAAAGGAAGAAAGGAGAGTAGCAAAATACACATCCTGAACTTCAGAAGAGCAGACTTTGACTTCCTCAGAGAACTGATGGGCAGGATTCCCTGGGATGCTTACATGAAGGGGAAAGGAGTCCAGGAGAGCTGGCAGTATTTTAAAGAAGCCTTATTAAAGGCACAGGAAGAAACCATCCTGATGCACAACAAGAAAAGCAAATATGGTAGGCGACCAGATTGGCTTACTGGGGAAATCCTGGGTGAGCTTAAACACAAAAATGAAGCTTACAAGAAGTGGAAACTTGGACAGATAACTAGGGAAGAGCATAAATATATTGCTCGAGAATGCAGGGGAGTTATCAGGAAGGTGAAAGCACAACTGGAATTGCAGCTAGCAAGGGATGTGAAGGATAACAAGAAAGGTTTCTATAGGCATGTTAGCAAGAAGTGGGTGATCAGAGAGGCTGCGGGGCCCTTACTGGATGAAGGAGGTAACCTAGTGACAGGTGATGTGGGAAAAGCTGAAGTACTTAATGCTTTCTTTGCCCCTGTCTTCACGGAGAAGGTCAGTTTCCAGACTAATGTACTAGGCAACGCAGTATGGGTGGACAGCCCATGGTGGGGAAAGAACAAGTTAGGAACTTTAGAAAAGCTAAACATACACAAATCCATGGGCCCGGATTTAATGCATCCAAGGGTACTGAGGAACTTGGCAAATGTCATTGTGGAGCCTTTGGCCATTATCTTTGAAAACTCATGGAGTTTGGGAGAGATCCCGGATGATTGGAAAAAGGCAAATGTAGTGCCCATCTTTAAAAAAGGGAAGGAGGACAATCCAGGGAACTACAGTCCAGTCAGCCTTACCTCAGTCCCTGGAAAAATCATGGAGGGGATCCTCCAGGAATCCATTTTGAAGCACTTGGAAGAGAGGAAAGTGATCAGGAATAGTCAACATGGATTCACGAAGGGCAAGTCGTGCCTGACCAATCTGATTAGCTTCTATGATGAGGTAACTGGCTCTGTGGATATGGGAAAGTCAGTGGATGTGATATACCTTGACTTTAGCAAGGCTTTTGATACGGTCTCCCACAATATTCTTGCCAGCCAGTTAAGGGAATACGGATTGGATAAATGGACTATAAAATGGATAGAAAGCTGGCTAGGCTGATGGGCCCAATGGGTAGTGATCAACAGCTCAATGTCATGTTGGTGGTTGGTTTCTAGCGGAGTGCCCCAAGGATTGGTTCTTGGTCCGGTTTTGTTCAATATCTTTATCAATGACCTGGATGAGGGGATAGATTGCACCCTCAGAAAGTGTGCAGATGACACTAAGGGTACGTCTAGACTACATGCCTCTGTCACCAGAGGCATGTAGATTAGGCTACCCAACATAGTAAAATGAAGCGGAGATTTAAATAATTGCAACTTCATTTAAATTTACATGGCTGCCACACTGAGCCGACAAACAGCTGATCAGCTGTTTGTCGGCTCAGCACGATAGTCTGGACGCGCGGGTGTCGACATCAAAGGTATTTGTCAACCACCCAGGTAAGCCTCCTGGGGTGAGGTTTACCTGGGTGGTCGACAAATACCTTTGGTGTCGACACCTGCGCATCCAGACTATCGCGCTGAGGCATGCTGAGGTGACAGAGGCATATAGTCTAGACGTCCCCTAAGCTAGGGGGAGAGGTAGATACGCTGGAGGGCAGGGATAGGGTCCAAAGTGACCTAGACAGATTAGAGGATTGGGCCAAAAGAAATCTGATGAGGTTCAACAAGGACAAGAGTAGAGACCTGCACTTGGGACGGAAGACTCCCAAGCATTGTTTCAAGCATTGCTAAGTAGCAGTTCAGCAGAAAAGGACCTGGGATTCCAGTGGATGAGAAGCTGGATATGAGTCAACAGTGTGCCCTTGGAGCCAGGAAGGCTAATGGCATATTAGGGTGCATTAGGAGGAGCATTGCCAGCAGATCCAGAGAAGTGATTATTCCCCTTTATTCGGCTCTGGTGAGGCCACATCTGGACTATTGTGTCCAGTTCTGGGCCCCCCACTATAGAAAGGATGTGGACGCATTGGAGAGGGTCCAGCAGAGGGCAACCAAAATGATTAGGGGGCTGGAGCGTATGACCTATGAGGAGAGACTGAGGGATTTGGGTTTGTTTAGTCTGCAGAAGAGAAGAGTGAGGGGGGATTTGATAGCACCCAACATATTCAATGAAGCGGGGATTTAAATATCCCCAGCTTCATTAAAATAAAAATGGCCACTGCGCTGTGCCGGCTCAGCTGATTGTCGGCACAGTGCGGCAGTCAAGATGCGGATCAGTTGACAGGGAAAGCCTTTGTCGACCACTCCCTTATGACTCGTGATGATGGTGCTAGAAACCCCAAAAGGTACATGGCAGAAATGAGATCATTGTTCTGCTCCTTTCCATGTTGGCCAACAGGAGAGGTCGACAAAGGCTTCCCCTGTCGACTGATCTGCGTGTTGACTGCTGCGCTGTGCCAACAATCAGCTGAGCCGGCACAGCGCAGTGGCCATTTTTATTTTAATGAAGCTAAGGATATTTAAATCCCCGCTTTATTGACTATGTTGGGTAGCCTATTTTACATGCCTCTGTTGTCAGAGGCATATAGTCTAGACATACCCAAGGGGATGCAGATTAATGTAGAATCAAACCAAAACTCAGCGTCAATTCAGTTCAACCATTCAAACTGAAACATTTTGATTCTAGAATGTCACAACATTTCATTTGGTAGGGAGTGTTGAAACAAAATGTTTTGAATCAAAATTTCTAGGCTATTTCCATAGCATGAAAGGTGTGGCTTTTTTGACTTCTTACCTCAAGTTGGGATTAAAACAAATTTTGTAATACAAGAATTTTCTGCAGGATGGAAATTCTGATTTCCTACCAGCTCTGCTAAAATGTAACACTGAGGAACACAGCAGGGTGTAAAATGTGGAGGGTTGAGTTGAAAACTATAGATGAAAAGTACTAGCAGAGAGTCAAGTATGTTCCCCTTTAGCATGTCCTTGATAGAACAGCAGTGTCACAAGATGTGATCCTGTAAGCGGGAAATAAATGATGTTACCTGTTGTGATTCTAAACAAAATATTGGATCAGATTGTTTGGCAGGAGAATCATGTGTTTGCCCACGAAACAAGAGGTTTGTGATAGCAGAAAGAAACTGCCTTAGTGCATTTTGGTGAAAGTCTCTCACGGGGAGAGATGTGAACAGAAACACATGTGCAGGGGTTCTGTATGTTAGAAATCAGCACAGATGGGATGTATTAGCGGGTGTTTTTAAGGCAGTCACAGAATGCTCCGTGCATGGTAGCTGAGTACGCTATTCCACTTTGTGGAACAGATGGGGCAAATAAAGGTATTTATATATGCTTCGTAGGGTTGTTATCCAGGTTCCTGGAGCCATATCTCCATTAAATATCTTTGCAGACATCTACCTGCACCAGTGCTTGCCAGATTTTGTGCACAAATCAGGGTGGCTTTTAGCCTCTACACCCTGGGGGAAAACTAGCTCAGTGATTTGAGCATTAGCCTGCTAAATCCAGGATTGTGAGTTCAATCCTTGAGGGGGCTAGTTAGGGACCTGGGGCAAATCTCTCAGGGATGGTACTTGGTCCTGCCATGAGGGTGCAGGACTGGACTTGATGCTCTCTCAAGTTCCCTTCTGGTTTTATGAGATAGGTATATTTCCATGTAGATTTTGAGAAGTCAGGCTTTTTCAGGGGAAAACAATTGCTTGAGCAGCATCACCCAATGGGTGAGCACTGGGCTGCTGTCTGTCGTGGGGGAGGAGGATGTCTCTCTAAGGCCTGCTCAGAGCCTAAGACTACGCTCCTTTACGTAGTGCAGCCTACTCTCCTCAGCTCATCAGTCCTGCTCTTTGAGCCTGTGCAGGTCCTTTTGGGGCATCATGAAGTCACTGCACTGCACAAGCCATGTAGGGAAGGGGAGTCCTTACAGTCTCTCCAACTCTGTACACTCACAGCAGGGTTAGGATGAGGCACTTACTTAGGCCCAGGGATTGTTACAATATTGATTTCTGTGGGAAAACTAATCTGCACTAGACCCAGTGTTGACTGGTAACTTTGTGGACTAGCAAATGCTGGTGGTGGAGCAACCTGGCCATGTGTCAGGTTTTGGGGCTCGGCACAAGATCCTAAAAGTTAGAAAAACAGCTGCACTTCATTGGCGTGAGATAGTTAAGGAGAGGACAAGACGGTGACTGTTTGGTTTTATGTAGGGATTATTATTTGTTATTGAGAACTCACAGTGCATTTGGGATTGTATAGCACACAGAACATGCCAAGAGTGCTGTGCTACAGTGCCAGACGCTGATGCTCAATAGTGGTGGAAGAGATGTCAGACAGGGAGTCAGGGAATCTGTGGTTTGTGCCCAGCTCTGCTGTGAGCTTCTTGCCTGAGCGTATTCTTAGCCAAATATTGGAGTTATTTTCAATGTGGTTGCAGAGGGAAGGAGGGGCAGGGGCATATCAGAGGAGAATTTGATCCTTGTTATTCTTTGCATCTCATTTCTGTATATTTTAGAGCTAATTTTCAAATATGGCCCCACACATTTGAATATGAAGGGGACAGTCACATGACCTGGAGTCTATTGCTGCCACCACAGATTTCTTGTGTAACCGCCAATGAAGACAGTTAGCTCTGTTCCTCAGTTTACCAATAACCATATCAGCGATGACATGTCTCAGATGGAAAGGAGTGCTGCAGGACTTAATTTATGTTTTGTGAAGTATTTTGTGAATCCTGCATAGAAAATGTTAAGTAATCATAAAGTATTATTATTCTTGCCTTGTAAAGATAATAATAGATAAAAAATGGTTGCTTTGAATTGTACATTTTCACACATTATTCACTACCTACCAAAACATCATCTAAAGAGGAAATGATGTGCTGTGATTTGGAAACTGTTTGTTACTCTTGTTGTGGTTATATTTTGCAGATAATCTCTTGTAAAGGTAAAAAGTAGTTCATTCATGTTTAACCTTTTATCAGGTAAATTCCTTTGCATTCCCTGTCTCACATTCTTTATTCTCCCTTGCCTCTCTTTCAGTGACGGGAAATTCATTTAGTTTAAAAAAAGTACTCAAGGACTGTTTTAGGATAACTTTTTTTTTTTGGTGGGCTTGTGAGAAACACTCAGGAGATTCCAGACTGGCTATAACTGCAGGCAGAACTGACTGGTAATTAAATGATTTTAGAATATATCTAACCTGTAAATTTGTTTAAAACTTTGCATATATAGCCACACAAAAGATTTTAGAATTCATGCTCCAGTGACTGCAGGAGAACTGTCCTCTTTAGCCCAAAATCCAATCCTGCAAGAGCTGTAATAAAGTCCTCCCTCCCCACCAAAAAAATCTTTGTGCTAAACAGCTTCCAGATTGAGGGCCTAAATCTTGATGGATGGAATCTCCAGATTAAACCACCTGTCTTCTCCAATGATAAACCTAGTACTGAAAGGAGAAACAGCATGGTGGATGCAATTTATACATCAGGACTGGGGTCACGTGACCTTCCCAAACACTTAAAGGTACATACACCTTGTGTGAGTATACAAGTCCACTAAGTGGTACAGTATCCCTCTCTCCAATAGCTGAAATCATCTTCCCAAAGGTGTTTCACTATGATATTAATATTAGCTCCCTATTAGACAGAGCATGTCTGTTTATATCACTGGCAAAAAAAATTCCTAAAAACCTATTTTTTGTGGGACCAAACACTTCAGTTTGCTTTGTTCATCTCTTGGTATTTCTGTCGCAAAAACAAAATAGCTTTTCCCACTTATAGCTGGTACTGGTGGGCACCAACACAGGGCTTTATGTAAACTGAAACTCTTCCAACTACGTTCCAAACACAGGGAGGGAGAAAGAGTTGCTAAACAGAAAAGAACCAAAACAATGGCCTTTATAAAAATCAGATATCATTGAGGCTAATTATTATGATCAATAAATATTAATTATTTTATTTTGGAAATCTTCCTTTGCCAAGGTTCAGGGACACGGGACAGACAGCTAACTTCAAAACAAAACAATATGTAAACAACTGAATTCAATGGGAATGATGCCAGAATAAGGATTTATGAGATTAGATTGCATGCAGTTCTTTATGAATTCCTTGCTTCCTATGGTCACTGACTTTGTGGCATATATTGTAGAGTTTTCTACCTCTGCCTGCTGGTCAGTTAACTCCAGGTGGCTAATTCGTTTTCAAAGCATAGTCTAAACCTGCAAATGTTTGCTGGAGGAACAGCAGTATGAACTTCAACCATGCAGACATCGGTTGGGGTCTCATCTCCAAGAGGAAACCTGACAGATGATGTCATAGGTTATAATTGTGAATAACAGGAATCCAGTGTAATTGTTTAATCTGCTTGAGTGTGGAATGCTCCCATTCTGATGTATAGCATTTTCCTGCTTCCTTGCACATGTCACCAGTGCTACACGGTGCAAGGCAGTAAAGAGCCATGCCTTGTGCTTTCATAGCACTTTTGCTCCAAGAATTACGAAGTGCTTTATGAACGGCACTGAATTAAATCTCACAGCAATCCCGTGAGGCACAGACGTGTCATTATTTCTCTTCTATACACAAGGAAAGTGAAGCACTAGGGGATAAGTCAACATTTTTGAAAGACATTGCTTTAATTCAGGGCTACTCAACGCTCAGCCCGTGGGCTGCACGTGGCCCGCAGCCCATTTGTTTGCAGCTCGCGGTGCGGTTTGGGTTTACACACAGGGCTCAACACACGGACCACGGGTGGGATCCTTTGAACATGGCCTCCACTGGGAACACAATGGCGAGGTGTCTCTCAGGTGGGGTGAGCATTGAAAGATGCAAGCGCACAGGCCGGCTGGAACAGACAGGTACAGGGTGTCAGCGTTTCTAGCCCTCAGAGAGTAGGTGCTGGGAGTGCCAGGGCATTGTGGGAGGTGCTGGCTGCTTAGCCTTGTGGGGAGACCCTGAGAGGTGCTGACTGGCTCACACTGGCCACTTTTGGGTCTGATGATGCGGCTTAAGGCTTAATATTTGTATTCATGCCCATCACTGTGAAAGAAGCTACTTGTATATATTTGCATATATATTTTCATGTATATGCAACCACACTTAAGTTGCAGCCCCCGGCATGTGCTCTGAGTATCATTGTGGCCCCCAAGGCTTCCAAAGTTGAGTAGCCCTGCTTTAATTATCGGGGTCCCACTCTCCAGCACCTCGGGCCTGATTATCAGAGGAACAGTTGAGCACTCAATGGAGTTGTGGCTATTCAACACCTCTAAAAATCATGTCTTTGAAAATTAGAGAATAAAGCCACCATCCTCAAAGGCATTTAGGTGCTTTCAATTGATTTCAAATGGAAGATAGGTGCCTAATGATCTTTGAGGATCTAGGTCTACATGACTTGCTTGAAGTCACCTAGGAAATCAGCGTCAGGCAGACAGAAACAGAGCTCCTGACTCTTATTTCTGCACTTTAGCCATTAAACTGTCCTTCCTGGGCATTTGTATCTTTCACTTTACTTTGTAAACGCCTACGTTTTCCTGGGGAGAAAGAGAAAAGGCAGCTAATTGGGAACCTGAAACCATTTATTGGCAGTTATGAGCATGGCAACGTGTGCTACAATGGTTTATTTAAATAAAATAAAAACTTTCCAGAAAACCATAAAAAGTTTCCATTTTCTCACCTCCTGCTCCATTGTCCAACCTAAACAGTAGTGTGGAAGCTTTCCTAGTACTCAGACAGCCAAGATAGTTTTATAACTCTGGCAAGGCAGTTCTGGTAACATGTCTAATTCTCAGTAAACCCACTGAAGTGTAGCTATTCATGACATGTATTTGGCCAGCATATAGATCATACTGCAAAACTTAGTTTGAGGAAATTGCTCTCCCTGAAAAGTACTGCTTTAGCCTCACAACATCTTCCACTACGGCGGGTGCAGTCTCCAAAACAAATACACCAAATCACACACCTATTCTACAATGCATCTGGGCTGATTGTATCAGGCTATGTGCTGTTTCAGCTATGTATTAGGGATTCGTTGATTAACCGATAAGCAAACATTTATAGGTTAATGCTACAGACTACATGCATTTCCCCCCCCCCCCCCACTCCCTTGCCAGTAAATGTTTTAGTAGACTGGAAGGCAGTCCAGCTCAGTCCTGGCTCACGCCGGGTCTGGGATCTACCCCCACTGTGTCTCTGTATTTAAAGTGCATTAGGAGCCAGGCAGGCAGGCAGCCCAGCTCAGTTCTGGTATCAGAGGCAGCAGTGCGGGACAACAGGCAGCCAGCCTGCAAGGTGAGCTGTTTTTCAAACTGGCTCCCCTCACAGATCAGCTCCTACCTGGCGCCCTGCGCTGCTGCCTCTGATACAGAGGTAGCAGCACGGAGTGGCAGGGGACTCCTCACTGGCTGCCAGCCCCACCCACAGAGACTATAGACTAGTCGAGTAACCACTAAAAATCCATGAGGTTACTCAACTATTCAGTTAACCTATATTTAACATCCTTACTTTGTATTTCCTGTCCCATATGGGAGCAGCTTTTGCCTGCTGATTTTAAGCTCCCAGAATAAGGGTTTGATTATTTGCTCAACATAGCTCTCCTGCCATACTGCTCTTCTGTTGAGCTGTGAATCAATGGCACTGTATGAGCAATTATTATTTTTATTTAAGTACAAAAATCTGTGATGTACCAGTTGCCTTGGATAGCCATAGGGAAAGCAGTACATGAAGGAAAATATTATAAAAAAATCAATGATTATCATATCAAATATCATATCATACCAATGACAGCCATCCCAAATATATCTCCTGAATGCTATTGCTAAACTGGGTTTTTATTTTGCTCTCATTTAGAAATAAATGGCAGTGCTTAGGCTGACATCAGTAAATACAGAATCAGGGTCTTACACAACATGAAGTATCAAACCTTGATCCCTTTGAAATCTATAGTAAATTTCCTATTGGCTACATTGGGGGTCCAGATTTCACTCACTTCCTTCACTTCAATGGAGTTACACAGCATAGGGAGATCTCCCAATGCTTTAGGTAAACCACCTCCATGAGGGGAGTAGCTTACAGCATTGGGAGCCTGTTTACACTGGCGCTTTCCAGTACTTTAACTTGCTGGGCTCACGGTGGGAGGATTTTTTCACACCCCGGTGTGAGAAAGTTACAGTATAGTAACTTGCCATTGTAGACAAACCTACAGGAGCAATTGAGAGCAGATATGGCTCCTTTTGCTGAAAGGTGTGTTTAGAGGTATCTAACTTCACTTTGGAAAGTTGAGCCTATAGAATCTTAAATGAGGAATTTAGACTTATAGTGCAAAATGTTTTATTACTAAAAAACAGCAAATAAGTCTTTTGGAGGGTTGAATGTTCAAGGAAGACTCATCCCTCATTTCAGTAACATTTGTCAGAGCTTAAGGCTACTTTCATGAGTGCAGTTGTAAACAGTCACAAAAAGATGTAACACTCAGAATCTGATGGAGATATGATATTTGACGCAAGCAGGAAAAATCTTGCACCATGAAACGGACTCCAAAAATTGTTTTATTTTTCAGATTTGCAAAAGTGGCCCTTCTTCTCCCCTAAGAATTTTTCATTGTTACACAATTCAGCAATACCTAGAGTAGCAGGCTACTTTCCCCTTCCAGGACACAAAACTCTTCACAGCTTTGTGGAGCCCTGAGGAATTTTATTTCCTTCTCTATGGCAGGTGGGCCAGAGCTGGATGGTACATTTTTTCTCATGACAAATTACATTCTCCCCCCTCCCCCAATTTTTCTCTGTTTCAAAACAAAACAAAAACTGTTTTGGATGCCAAAATCTTAAAATGGCTTGACTTTTTCTTGATCAATACCCATTGGTTTTTTTTTAACAAAACAAACATGTTTTCACAAAAATTTCCTCAACCCCCCCACACCTCTAGCCTCCTGCCCTGAGTCCCCCACATCCCCAAGTCCTGCCCTGACTACTGCACCCCCACACTGCCAGCTCCCTGCCCTGAAGGACCCTGGCAACACTGGGTAAGTCTTCTAGTTTTAAATAAGAAGCAGGCAGCAGTACCACCCATCAATGTAAACAAACTTCTTTGTCTTAGCAAGTGGCTGAACAAGAAGTAAAACTGAATGAAGTTGTAGGCTTTGGTTTTACATTGTTTTGGTTTTGAGTGCAGTTATGGAACAACAAAAATTATTAAGTTAAATTTTCACGATAAAAGGATTGCAGCACAGTATTTGTTCGAGGTGAACTGAAAAATACTATTTCTTGTCTATTATTTCTACAGTGCAAACATTAGTAATAATAATATAAAAGGAGCACATTACTGTTTGTATTCTGTGTTGTAATAGAAATCAATATATTTGAAAATGGAGAAAATTATTCAAAATTAATAAATTTCAATTGGTGCTCTATTGTTTAACTGTGCAATTAATTTTTTAAACTAATCATGTGAGTTAACTGCAGTTAAATCGACTGCCCGAATAAATACCACAGATTAGATAGAAAGAAGACTGTTCAGAACTGCTACTAAAACTGGTGTCACTAAACACTGAAACGTGTCACCAATTGAGAAATGATGAGAAAAAAGCAAAACTTGTAATGAGTCCTGATTTACACTGTGCACCTCATGCTCTTGTTACCATGTCACTGTATCCTGCAGGCTGTTTGATATGCGGTATAGCATACAAGAAAACGGGCAGCTCCTGACCATTCTTAGCGTAGAGGACAAAGATGATGGAGTGTACTGCTGCTCTGCTGACAATGGAGTTGGAGTGCCTGCAAAAAGCTGTGGGGCTTTACAGGTGAAAATGAGTAAGTGTGTGTGTGGGGGGGGGGGGGGGGGAGGGGTATCACTGAGTGGACAATAAAAGCTTGTCTCACTTTGTGAATTAATCTAGCAGGCACTTAGGTCTCCATTCTGCTGCTATTTGGGAACATGGTCCACTTTTGCACAATAAGGGCAATTTAAAGTATACTGGATGTACGTTTTTGTATGTCTGTATGAACACATCTGGTTTTGCATAGCGTTTCTACATCTGGCAAATGCAGTCAGTGTTTCATGCATGGAAGGGACCATATTTGGGTCTTTGTTTATGCAAATTTGTTGACCATGTTCTTGTTCTGACTATTCAATCCTTAATACATCCCCCCAGCTATATACAGAAAATACTAGAAATCTTTACAGTACCTGAATGGGAATGCGAGAGAAAAACAATTAGCTATTCAAGCTTTATGCACCAAATTTAATTATAATGCTACGTTCCTTGTGACTCTCAAAACCGTAAGGTAGGGCAGGTTTATCTTTCCTGATGGACATCTGTGTAAGACTCTTATAATACTTCACCGACCAAAAAGGCTATTCTCCCGTCCTCCTTCCAGCTGACATTTTTCGCTATGGAGATTAATAATCCTCAGCAACTCCCTAATCTTAAAATCCATCCCCAGTGGAGGGAAGGATGCCTCTACTATTTGGGTGAAGCTCCCCAGCTCAACAGCAATGTGATGACAATCTTTCCACCCACTGCAGATGGCCACAGGAGTGGCCATATTCCCCTCTGAATGGCATAACTCACCATTCTGAAGCCCCTACAATGGCAGGTTCAATTTTTTTTAAAAACTGACCGCAAAGAAATCTGAGCACCTGCATCCACTTTAACAACCTTTGTGTGAATCAGATGGCTGGGTCTTGTTTATCATTTCAGGTCACACTGGTATGTGAATACACATGTAGCCAGATCCCCCTGACTAAAAATCTGAAGAAGCTTATTACAGTAAATACCTGAAATATATTGTGCTCATGGAAATATTATGCCTGCAATGTTCTAAACTGAAAAGACAATGTCATATTTAAAAAAAAGTCATGGATCAAACCTTAGCTAGTGTGAAGAGGAAAGCAGAGAGGGATGGAGAGGAAGAGTCTGTTTAATAGTATATTTGAAATGTGTTTATTGTCTGTTGTTCAGATTTAATTTTGGCTTTTTTTTTTAGAACCTAAAATAACTCGTCCTCCTGTAAATGTAAAAGTAATAGAAGGATTAAAGGCTGTTCTCCCTTGCACTACAATGGGGAATCCCAAACCTTCTGTCTCATGGATCAAGGGAGAAACTGTTCTAAGAGTGAGTACAGAATGACATGAATATATAGCATAGATGCTAAAAATACATCATCAATCCAAGCACTTGTCAGTTCTACTCGATAAACATATAGAGAAATACAGACGTCATGTAAATGACAAAAGGTTTTGGTTAGGGATAATTTTACTTACAGAGAGAAATTCTCAAAAAAAATGCTATATCTCATTTTCAAATTACTAGTAGATCTGGCCTAATACAAGTTGAACCCCTCTAGTCTGGCATCAAACCAGAGAACTTGACAAATCAAGGGAGGTTAATATTGTCTAGCAGCATTACGAACACTTCCACTGCTTACTGGTCTCTCTAATTAGGTAAATTAGAGCTAAATAACAGCACAGAACACCGAGAGTCAGGACTAGTGGCTATAAACAAATCTTATTGGACCTCTGGAAACTTGGCCACCCATGATAAGTAGACATCTAGCTAATTAAAATCATGCTGGACCATGGATGTTGCTGGACCAGAGAGTATCAGGCTAGGGAGATTCAATGTGTACAGCCAAAAAGAGTTTGTGAATCTAATTGTGAATAAAACAAACTGATCTTCTATGCAAATATTTATTCACAAGCTTTTTTAAATTATTCACTTATTTGCAAAAATGTGGCTAAGTGAATAGCTTGAACAGTACAAACTAAACTTACTGGCCTAGAGGACCAACTCCAGTTCTTAATTCATAGGACTGTACAAATAATTCTTATACAAAGGAAGCATTACTTCTAGCACTTCTAGTTTCTGTAGGACAGTCCATGTAGTAAATGAAAGCTTCTATTTGTTTGACCTAACAAGTTACAAGTATATTAATTTTTTCCTTTCCCAACTCCCCCCTTGCCATCCATGGAAGGACAATGCTCGAATTGCTGTTCTGGAGTCAGGGAGTTTAAGGATCCATAACGTTCAAAGAGAAGATGCGGGGCATTATCGCTGTGTTGCAAAGAACAGCCTGGGCACAGCCTACTCGAAACCTATCACAATGGATGTGGAAGGTAAGTGACTCTCATACCCAGACTATCAGCATTTAAAGGTCTCAGAGGGATAGCCGTGTCAGGCTGTAACTAAAAATTTTTCAGACGCGCACAACCCAATTTCAAGTTAAATAAATGGGACCTAAATAGTGTCATTCAAAAGTATACGTTAAAGGGGGTGCAAAAGGCTAGAGAAGGGCAAGCAAAACAAAACAAACACCCTCATGTTGAGAATATTGGCTCTGAGCCCATGAGGGAAAGAAAAGCAAAGGAAACAAACCAGCAAGTGCATTTATTTTTTTGTTGCTTGCTGATAGTGAAAGTGATGATTTGTGGAGGTTTCTGCAGATCCTTTGCCATCATGGGAACTTTGGCTATGTAAAGACTACAGTCTTTGCCCTACAGAGAAATAAGTACTTGGTGTATCTCCCTGTTCTTTGTCAAGGCATGTAGTGGTTTGTAAAATTTCACCCGTGTTCTAACCTCTATGTTTCTAGCTTGACCACACTGGGGAATGCTGGCACCCCAGAGAGATTCCAAGTGTCTGCTGCATGCTCACTCAGGCTATGTCTAGACTTCAGGCTTCTTGTGCAAGAAGCTTTTATCAGGAGAGATCTTCCGCAAAAACTTCTTGCTCACACTTGCGCGTCCACATTGCAAAAGCGCATCGGAAAAGCGATGTGCTTTCACAAAAGAGAGCATCCAGACTGCATGGATGCTCTCTCGAAAGTAAGCTCTGATTGCTATGCACAGAATAGCCCCCAGGGCACCTGTGCTTTTTCCTCTGTCCTCTTTTTGCACAAAACCCCCTTTTCCTCGTCCATACACAACTTTTTGAGACAGAGCTCACACCTTTTTGTGGAAAACCCCTCTCTGTTCTTTCGATTTTTGGGGGCAAAAATGTGCTTGAGGTGTGGACACTCTGCAATTTTTTTGGAAAAACAGCCATTTTCCTGAAAAAACCCTGTAGTATAGACATAGCCTCAGAGTTCTCCCCAGCTCAGAATGGTGCAGCGCTGGTTCTGAGCTTACTACAAAAGACTGTAGCTTTATTATTATTATGGTCACCTCCCTCTTTCTCTCCTGTTTTTTATTTAAATGGGTTGAGTCTTCAGCAAAACAGGTCAGATCTCTTGAAGGAACCTCTTTTTTTCCTCCTGCCAAATTGGACACTGATTTAATTGTGTTTGTGACTCGTGTACAGGGTGTTTGATCTCTGGTGTATATACAGCACTGTGAAACTGGTGATAGAGAGAAATAGGTGGCTTCAGAGATAAACTGAAAGAGCTAAAAGGGTGTTACAAGGAGGAGGGAGAAAATTTGTTCTCCTTGGCTTCTGATGATAGGAGAAGAAGCAATGGGCTTAAATTGAAGCAAGGGACGTTTCAGTTGGACATTAGGAAAAACTTCCTGTCATGGGAATAAATTGTGTAGGGAAGTTGTGGAATCTCTTATCACTGGAGATATTTAAGATCAGGTTGGATAGACAACTATTGAGGATGGTCTACTCTAGACAGTCCTGCCATGAGGGCAGGGGACTGGACTTGATGCTCTCTCGAGGTCCCTTCCAGTTCTAGTGTTCTATGACTTTATGAAATACATTCTGAGTTCTTGGATACTGTTAGGTCAAGCAGTGCTTTATGGTAGTCAGTGGTGGAGAAAGAGTTAATCCCATGTCTGAGCTAATCTGCATGTCCTATGCTCATTGGAACCCCATCCTGCAAAGGAGCTGTCTATTTTCCCAGTAACTTTTTGGGGCTGCATGGTTTTGAACAGCAAGCTATATTTAGCATTATGATGACATTTTTCCATAGAGGATGCAATTCAGCTCCCCAAATGCCCCACTGACTTCACTGGGAGCAGGATATGGCCCATTGTACTATGACAAGTGATTGGAGGACTGGTGTTTTCTGTCCATTTAATATTTCACTGGGCAAGTTTCTTGTACACCAGATACAGTGTACTTCAGTGTATCAGAAAGTATTAGAGATACAGTGTTTTGTTATAACTGGAGATCCAGACTTATCTAGGGTTCATATCTGGGGTTTTGGTCTGAACCATCACAGACATGCAGTCACCCAACACTTTTGGATCTGGGTCTAAATTTCTCTTCCACTGTTGAGATAAAATCCATAAGGTCCTATAAAGAATTAATTGATTACAAGAACTCATTGCTGTTCAGTGGCATTTCCTCTAAAGGGCAGGTGAGCCTATTTTAAATCTTAAAGCTCTAGGACTGTACGAGTCAGCTGCAAAGTCTGAATCTAGAATTGCATCAAAATTTGGGGGCTTTGCATTAGTATTTTGTTTTGTGCCTGTTAATTCAACCAGAGGAGAATTAATCAGCAAAATCACATTGCAAAGAACTCTGCATGCATCCATTCTCTAAAACAAGAAAAAATAATGCTTAATTAATTAATGAAAGCTTATCAGTAAACTCTTCCTTCACATTCCATTCATGTATGTTATATTAACAAAGAAATACTGTTCACTAGTCTTGCTTTCCTTTTTTGGATTAAAGGTACCATAATAATATACCTCATTTCAGGTTTCAGTTTGGTTTTATTTTTTAGCTTCCAAAATCCAAAGGTACAAATCCTGCAGGGCATAAGAGTCTGTTTCTCCTTCCAGTGTTTGGGTGTAACTCCAGCATACATTAACAAGGGTTGTGTGTGCTCACACTACTCACCCTCAAGCATTCAGGAGACTAATTTATGGCCTGGCACACACATACTAGTTGTCACTATTTTTAGTATTTTCCCGTAGGTCACAATTTAAAAATATCTCCAGGTAAATAGTAATCTAAAATGGTATGTTGCAGGCAATCAGTCCTCAGCTAGGTCAGCTCGATGTATTTACTACAGTGCATTAGGGTTCAGGTAGAAAAGTAATGAAAATACTTTTTCTATATTACCTTTCCTTAAAAGAAATAAAATATTATTTTCAGCTGATATATTTATACTGCCACTCACTGAAACTACTTGGACTGTGTATTATTCATTGCTATTAAAATGTAGTTACTGGGAATGATTGGAATACTATTAACATTTAATCCCAGAGCAAATGCACATTCCGAAAGTAGTACTAATATGTTTTAATACCATGCTAAATATAGATCATGTAGATCCTGATTTTGAAAAAAGGCTCCTCTTGAGCTTCTAATTTCATGGGTTGAGTCACAATTCACAATTCACAATTTCAGGCACAATTCACAACATATACATTTCTAATTGCTTGAGGGATTAATCTAATGCCTATTGAATTCAATGGGGCTATTTAGGTGCTTAAAGGTAGGCAATCCTAAAGTACCCTGGGAATCAGCACCAGGCAACTTCAGGTTCTCGGAGTTGCAGAAAGTAGTACTAATATGTTTTAATATCATGCTAAATATAGATCATGTAGATCCTGATTTTGAAAAAAGGCTCCTCTTGAGCTTCTAATTTCATGGGTTGAGTCACAATTCACAATTCACAATTTCAGGCACAATTCACAACATATACATTTCTAATTGCTTGAGGGATTAATCTAATGCCTATTGAATTCAATGGGGCTATTTAGGTGCTTAAAGGTAGGCAATCCTAAAGTACCCTGGGAATCAGCACCAGGCAACTTCAGGTTCTCGGAGTTGCAGAAAACTAGTGCTATGTCTACACTGCCTCTTTTTTGCGGAAGACGCAATGCAAATGAAGTGCTCATTAGCAACTTCTCACGCTTCATTTGCATATTCTCTTCCAATCCTTTTTGCAGAAGTGGTTTTTGTGCAAAAAAAAAAAAAAAAAAAAAGCAGTGTAGACAAGTCCATTTTGCGCAAAAGCCCTTTTTTGTGCAAGAACCCTTATTCCTAAAAAAATGTGGTTTACAGGTTCTTGCGCAAAAGAATTTTTTTGCACAAAATGGACCCGTCTTCACTGATTTTTTGTGTGTGTGAAAAAATCTCTTCCACAAAAAGCATCAGAAGAGAATATGCAACTGAAGCACAACCAGTTGCTTATGAGCACTTCTTTTGCATTGCCTCTTCTGCAAAAAAGAGGTTGTGTAGACGAGCCCCTAGTGCTGGATGGCGAAAGAATTAGAGTTAACTGAAAACAGTGTGTTCTTTGCACATCCACATTGGGGGAGCCAAATTGATGTGAATGAAGAGCCTGATTCTGCCTCTGTTGGAATGAAAGGCAGAATCTCATTGATGACAGTAGTTCAGGATAGAGTTGGCAGGGCTGACCCACATTTTGGCACCTGAGGCGGGGAGCTCAAATGACGCCCCCATTCCCCTTCGCTTGGGCCAAAACTTTGAAAGGTCTCAATTCTGCCTTCTTCCTGTTCTACTCCTCTCATGATACTGCTCTGCTACCTACATATGCACCAGCGGCAGGCATGATTTTCTACACTCTGGATCCTACTGGCGCCCCCCCGCACAGTCTGGCACCTGAGGCGGCCGCCTTAGTTCGCCTTATGGTAGGGCCAGCCCTGAGAGTTGGTCAATCAACACCACCACGGAAAGGTAATTTCTCCCCCTCAACATTATTTTTCTAAATAATCTATGGGAATTTCTCCATTTCTTGAGACAAACGGGAACTTCACCCTTCCCCTATTTTGGTTTTTAGTTTTTTGTTGACCTTCCAACTCCAAAATAATGATCACCTCCCAAAAAACATTTCAGCCAAAAAGGTTGATGAGCTCTAGAGTAGGATAAAGGCCTAAATGAGGTGACGAGGGTTCCTATGGAGCCCTTCCTCATTCTGCATGGGCCTGACTGCATACTCTATCAGTGTTCGGTGCCACCAACTTTTATTTTGCAGGTGAAATACTTCCCTCTCGAAGTCCATATCAGTTTTGTCATTAATTTCAATTTGGCCAGCATTTCACCCATATATTTTATAAAAAGGACTAAAATCCACAGACCACTTGCACTGTGCTTATGTAACACCAACAGACCCTCGGCGTCAGGCAGCAGGATCAAACCTGGGGCCTCTAGAGCTTAGTGTATGAGTCTCTGCTACATGAGCTAAAAGGCATGTTGACTTTAGTGAGTCTATTCCACAGCCTTAGCTAATTTCTCTCTAAGTATGTGTCTAGACTATATCCCTCTTTTGACAGAGGGATGTAAATTAGACACTTTGAAATTGCAAATGAAGTGGGGATTTAAATATCCCGTGCTTCATTTGCATAATTGCATAATTGCATAATGGCACTCTTTCAAAAAAGCACCATTTCGAAAGTAAAACCACGGTCTAGACTACAGGATCTTTCGAAAAAGCCTGCCATTTTTTAAAGAACCGCATCTGGACCATGGTTTTACTTTCGAAATGGTGCTTTTTTGAAAGAGTGCTATTACACGATTATGCAAATTAAGCGTGGGACATTTAAATCCCCATTTCATTTGCAATTTCGAAGTGTCTGATTTACATCCCTCTGTCGAAAGAGGGATGTAGTCTAGACACAGCCTAAGTCATCTCAGTGCTACTAGAGGCAACCACATCCAGGAGGTATGTGAGTTACACTTGCAAGCACTCGCCACCCAAAAATCAAAGGGAAGTCCAAACCAATTTTCATCAAATACAACTTTTCCTTGCTCAGGACTAGCTTGCTGCCAAACCTCAGCTTTCTTCTCCCAGCCATTTCAGCACTAGACATATTCAAAACATGTTTGAAGAATTTTTTTTAACAAGACAAAAAGTCTTTATAAAAGTTTCCATTTTCAAAACTGGCTGAACAGTTTTCACACAAACTTTTGAAAATAATCCACTGAATCTGAGCCCCCAAGGATCAAACTTTCAGAAGGTCATTGAACCACTAAATACAGAGCCTTAGAACAGAAATATATATGAAAGGTTAACAATAGCTTTTGTTAATGCTCTGACTAAATGTATTTTGATATATAATGACTGCATTGTTCTCAGTAACAGAATAAGTTAATATATGTATACTACAATTCTTTGCACGTAGCTTGAAGACAGTGATTCAGGCACTGATTACACTTTATTTTGTTGGGCCAGATTCTGCAGCCATTTACACTAGCATAAATCCTAACTAGGTCCATTGCAATAAATTAAGATATTCCAGATTTAGACTTTTGCAACTGAGAGCAGAATGAGACTTAGGGTATGTCTACACTTGCCCCCTAGTTCGAACTAGGGAGGCAAATGAAGCATACCGAAGTTGCTAATGAAGCGTGATATTTAAATATCCTGCACTTGATTAGCATATTTGCGTCCGGTCTCCATTTAAAAAAGCCGGTAGCCCGAATTAACTCATCGCGTGGGGAGTAACAATTAATTCAAGGGAAGGGTTTTGGATCAGACTACCGCATCTCCACGTGGCAAGTTAATTCAGGCTACCAGATTTTTAAAATGGAGACCGGATGCAAATATGCTAATCAAGCGCAAGATATTTAAATCCCGTGCTTCATTAGCAACTTTGGTATGCTTCATTTGCCTCCCTAGTTCGAATTAGGGGGCAAGTGTAGACA
The DNA here is from genome assembly GCF_052426305.1 of Pelodiscus sinensis. NCBI lineage: Eukaryota > Metazoa > Chordata > Testudines > Trionychidae > Pelodiscus > Pelodiscus sinensis. Next base: position 11,544,655 of record NC_143057.1, read on the forward strand.
TACCCTTACTGAATAAGGATAAGGGAAAAAAAATAATTTGGCTCACTGACTTGAGATGAATGAGAAAAAAAAAGAACTGGGTGAATAAGAGAGAAGAATGTTAACTGAATAATTTGTTTGAAAAACACCATGAAATTTACCAAAAAAGCAATTCCAGAAATGTAATTCTACTGCCTCCAATATTGATTCTGTGGCTGTTGTGCCATCAAAATTAATATGCAGCCATACATCTGGTTCATCATAACATTTCAACTATTTTTATAATAGTTGCAGATAGACAAATGATTCCATGGAATTGAATGGTACATCCGCAAGAACACAGAGGATTTTAATCATGAATCATTCTGAGACGATGAATCATCACGTAGAGATCAAAAGGCTGCAGCTGGAATGCTCAGTACAGGCACACAAATCAGTTCACTAAAGTAAGGTTTGAAGAATTCAACCTGCCCCTCCCCATTTGAAGGAAAACTCCTGAGTGTATCAAAAACTGCATGGGTAGGTTTGAATTAATCATTATGGAGGTGGTAGAAAGGAACACAAGTGGCAAAGCATTTGTTAGGAGAGTGTTGAAAGTAACAAAGTTAGGTAAGCTGAAACAGTAACTAAGGATAAAAGGGCACAAACTATTTTTACGATTCGGGCATGGCCAGTAGTAAATTACACTGCAAGGAGACTGGAATGCAGGTGTCACTCTCTTTGTAGACATCACGGCACGCTGGAGCTTATTTTTACTGTTTCATTCCAGGGACAGTACAGATGGTCCCAAAGTAGAAGCCTTTCACACAGCCCAGGATGTTGGGGGAGGGACTCTACCTGCACATGTAGGCAGCGTGTCCTTGCACGCATGGCTTCCCATTTACATCAGTGCAGAATGAGGCAGGGTATGGCCTTGGCTTGTATCAAGAATACAATCCTTCGCCTTTTCCTGATAATGGGATAAATGGGGAGCATGCATAGGCCAAAAATTAGCAACATTTTCATTTGTGGTGCAGCCCTGGATGTGACAAATGCAACAGAAGTATTTCCAGACTGTGTGTGATGTATTTTCAGTGAGTACACTATTAATGATATTTGCAGTGATACTTTTCCAGGCATCAGTTCTGTTACGCTGATGCTGCTAACAGGGTTGATCCAGAAAATACTGTGTTGGTAGAGCTCTCTGCAGGTGCACATTGTTACATACAGTTGAAAACCTCACCCACCCACACCCCTTCTGCAGCCCAAAGGGCTGATCTTGTGAGCATATATTTTGCATCGTTTCACAGAGGGCATGTTCTTAAGAAGGTGATTATAACAATGATATTCTCCATAGCTGGGATGTGTCAGAATTATTAGATGCACAGGATCAGCTAAAAGACATGGGCCAAATTCGTGCCTGGTGCAAACCAACTGAAAACAATGGGGATGAGATGGTTAAGGTCAGCATCCTGACAAAGGAAGACAGGAGAGCAGCAGAACATGGACCCTAGGCTACAGAAAAGTAGACTTTGTATCCCACAGGGAACTGACGGGCAAAATCCCCTAGGAGGCTAATATGAGGAGGAAAGGAGTCCAGGAGAGCTGGCTGTATTTTAAAGATGCCTTATTGAGGGCTCAGGAACAACCTATCCTGATGTACAGAAAGAAAAGTAAATGTGGCAGGTGACCAGCTTGGCTTAACATAGAAATCTTTGCTGAGCTTAAACATAAAAAAGAAGCTCCCAAAAAGTGGAAACTTGGACAAATGACTAGGGAGGAGTATAAAAATGCTCAGTTATGCAAGGGTGTAATCAGGAAGTACAAAGCACAATTGGAGTGCAGCTAGCAAGGGATATGAAGGGTAACAAGAAGGGTTTTTACAGGCATGCTAACAACAAGAAGCAACTGAAGGAGAGGAAGGTGATCAGGAACTATCAATGTGGATTCACTTAGGGCAAGTCAGACTTGAGCAACCTAATTACCTTCTATGATGAATTTACACAATAAATAATAGAAGACATGGCAACACCAAAATGTAGCTATGCAGTAACTTTGGTGAATTCAGGCCAAGGCCAGCTGATCAAATGATCTGGGCCTCTGTATGTACAGACCCTTCTACTCCTAAATTATTGGCATCTTCTGATTTCTGTAGATGAGAGGATCGACTGCTACTCACAGCCATGCTCTCTGCTCTGTCTCTCTCACAGAGACCTTTCATCATTGGTTCTCAGCCCAAAAGACCCAGGGTCACACTGGCCTCTGATGAGACTGTTTTGCTCTACTCTGGTGCCACAAAGAAACCTTAACGCTGACAATACAGCACAGCACAGAAGAGCTCCAACTGGTGTAGAGTGGCATAGTCATTCTACATACATTAGAGTATGCTAAAATTCAACAACTCCTGGTTCATCTAATGGTCCCCAGAGATTGCAACAAGCCAGCATACATTTGGGTAGCCCCAAAGCAGCTTTAATTTATACCAGAAACCATGTAAGGAGAGGTAGACAGAAAGAGCCAGAGGAACCTTCTTTATATTTTTGTAAGGATGTTTCAGGCCAGGCTATTTGAATTGATCCAGGTCTAATTTAGGCTGAATCCATCCCTGGCTGTAAAGCCATGTTAGTCCCATATTTTTTGAATTAATGGTGGACTCAGATGTTCAAGTAAATTCAACAAATTAAAGAAAAAGCTTGGTCATTTTGATCTTTAAAAACAAACAGTCATTCATATATCTGCAGCATTTGAACTTAATACACTTCTGAAGTAACCTTGTATGATAAATATAGCCCTTGAGGTAGTGCATCTGCTAATTACACAATCATAACAGCCATACTTGAATTTGGCATATGGCTGCCATCGCATTTTTTGAGTATCACTTTCTGTACAGATTCAAAACCCTCTAGGGAAAAGGAGGTCCTCTTTGGACACATGGAGAAAGGGATAAAGAGAAGATGGTTCAAGAATGCTCCCCTTGTGCTGTATATCTCGCACTCTTAAAAAAATAATAGCATAAAAAAAACCTCCTAAGGACTTAATATAGCTATGAAGTAAACATTTAGAGACTGTTTATTTGAAAGCAAATTAATGTGTAAAATCCCTGAATGACATTTCTGTCTCCTGGAAAAAGAAGAGCCCATGCTTCATCAAAACTGTCTACCCAGAGGAGCCAACAGCTTGTCAGAATCTGCTGCCACTGAGAGCCATGCCACCTGTTCTGTCTGATCTGACTGCCTCTGGTGGCAGTTTTAAGGGCCCAGGGCCCTTTGAACCACTGGACCCTCTGTCTCTCCCATCTGGGCAGCGGGCCTGTGCCTCCCATATCTTCTCAACTGCTGAATGCCCTACCTGTCTCCCACCCATCTGTCAAAACCTCCAGCAGTCTCCTTTCACATTAAGCCTAGCTATGTCATTTCAGTGCAACACATTGAATATTAAAAATATAGAGAAAGGCCACCTAAACAGGAGTTTAATATCAAATGAAATTGCTAAAGGAGCAGGGTGCCAATTCTGTTAGGGTATGTCTACACTACCACCCTAGTTTAAACTAGGGTGGTTAATGTAGGCAACTGAAGTTGCAAATGAAGCCCGGGATTTAAATTTCCCGGGCTTCATTTGCATCTTGCCGGGTGCCGCCATTTTTAAATCCCCGTTAGTTCGGACTCCGTGCCCGCAGCTACACGCGGCACGGAGTAGGTAGTTCGGATTAGGCTTCCTATTCCAAACTACCAGTACACCTCATTCCACGAGGAGTAACGGTAGTTCGGAGTAGGAAGCCTAATCCGAACTACCTACTCCGTGCCGCGTGTAGCCGCGGGCATGGAGTCCGAACTAACGGGGATTTAAAAATGGCGGCACCCGGCAAGATGCAAATGAAGCCCGGGAAATTTAAATCCCGGGCTTCATTTGCAACTTCGGTTGCCTACATTAACCACCCTAGTTCGAACTAGGGTGGTAGTGTAGACATACCCTTATTTACATTTGAATTCAAGTCAATAAAAGCTGCCATTTTATCAGACAATCTCCAATCTGGGAGGAGGGAGGGGAGCAACAGTCCTGCAGAATCAGGGGCCTTTGCTACAGAATTATTTCAATGTTGCCATAGAACAGGTGGGGCTTTGCTTATAGTTCTAGAGTTGTTCATATGATGGCAGGTGATAGAGGGCTTGTCTGTATAAATCAGGGCTTGTCTACCTTTATAAAATGCTACAGCAGCGCCCTGAAGCACTAAAAATGCTACCTACATAGACAAGAAGTCTTCTCCCATCGGAGTAGTTACTCCACTACCCTTAAAGGCAGTTGCTGGGTTGACAGGAGAATTCTCTTCTTGGCCTAGAAGAATTGTCTACACCGAGGGTTAGGTTGAACAATCTACACTGAGTGGCTATGGAGGATGGATTTTTCATCAGGCTCTAGCTCTGTACCTGAGTTTCTTTGATCAGGATCTAACCCTGACCCTGAATTTCTTTTTCTGAATATCTTTGATCAAGAAGGACTGAATTGAAAATCTCATGAGAACAAGCTATTTCCAGTCAGGCTGAACATGTTTCGTTCTGAAGGATGGGCAAAAGTTCAGGTCCTCAAAGACATTATCCACGCAGATTCATTCATCCCTAATTCAAATTATTCCAAATCCACTTGTTCTGCTGCTATTTGACATGACAAAAGACAAACAAATCAACAAGAGGAGGAGCAATATGCCTCATGCTCTGTTACTTGGAGCAAATTTGTTTTAAAGTTCCATCCCTTGTAGACTGAAGCCCTTTCCTGCCTGCAGGTAACTGCTTTTTTATAACTACTAAAATAGTGCCACAGTCCACAGAAATGTTCTCCCACAAGTCACTTATGAAACCTGCATTGCCCTTAAAAATAGGAAGGGCTTGATAGGGGGACCACTCCTCCAGGGGGAATGACCTTTAAGAAGCTGAAATAGAGGTTATTTAAAAAAATACACTATTTCAATATCTGCAGAGAATATCCCTGTGACTGGGTGGACTAGGCTGCGATGGAGGCTGGAGGCCTTCCTGCACCCCACCCCAGCCATGGGAGCTCCTCCAAGCAGGATAGAATGGCAGCCTCTGGCCTGGCAGTTCTTTCTATATTGGCCTGCTGTGCCCTGATTGGCCACCGCAGAGGCCACCACTCTAACCTGCTTGGAGGACCTCTCTTCTGCTCCTATGGTTGGGGCAAGGTGCAGCAAGACCTCCAGCTTCACTGGGGCCTAGTCCACCCGGTCACAATCCCCCTTCCTGTACATTAACCTGGATGCTAAGGAAGCTGAGAACTTGCACATACAGTCACTTTTCTATTTGACAGACAGGTTGAGGACATTATATTGTAATAACGTTACATTCCTTCCATTACTTTCTGGTCTCAGAAAAGCTGATAGTCTTGTATTTTTCACAAATTTGTATTTGTTACACCAGAAACAACTGTCAAAAACAAATCTGTAAAAGATGCATGTTGGGAATGCAGATTCTTGTGTGTGTGCAGTATGTGTTTGGGGAAGCAGAATGCATGACAGGATTTTCAGATGGGAGCAGTTCAGTGCAAATCTGTATTGGGGGTATACAGTGCAGCCCATAACTCTCTTCCTTTGCCCAGTTTCTGCATGATTACTGCACTCTCTTCTCTTCAGGGGACCATAGTGACTAGGAGGAAGAATTTTCTACTATAGGTGGGGCTTCTCTTGGGGGTTCTATAATCTATATCAGAGCAAGGAAGTAACAGAAGTCTCCCATGTCCCAGTCTAGTGCCCTATTCTCTGTGTTATCCTTTTCTGGATGCTTAGAAGCTTTGTTCAGCTTTGTTGCCTGTGCCAAAAAGGTACATTCTCCACCCAGTGCTCCTAGAATTATAGAATCCTAGGGCTGGAAGAGACCTCAAGAGGTCCAGCCCCCTGCCCAAAGCAGGACCAACCCGAACTAAATCATCCCAGCCAGGGCTTTGTCAAGCTGAGACTTAAAAACTTCTAGGGATGGCGATTCCACCACCTCGCTAGGTAACCCATTCCAGTGCTTCACCACACTCCTAGTGAAATAGTTTTTCCTAATCTCCAACCTAGACCTCCCCCACTGTAATTTGAGACCATTGCTTCTTGATCTGCCATCCGTCACCACTGAGAACAGCCTTTCTCCATCCTCTTTGGAACCTCCCTTGAAGGCTGCTATCTAATTTACAGTTCATCTTCAAGTTTGACACAATCAACTCCGGATTAAACAAAGACTGTGAATGGCTTGCTAACTACAAAAGCAGCTTCTGCTCTCTTGGAATTCACACCTCCAGATCAGCTGCTATAAGTAGGCCTCATCCTCCTTGATTGGATCCACCTCGTCATCTCCAGCCTGATCCTGGCCTGCATATTTATACCTGCCTCTGGAAATTTCCACTACATGCATCTGACGAAGTGGGTCTTTGCCCACGGAAGCTTATGCTCCTACACTTCAGTTAGTCTATAAGGTGCCACAGGACTCCTCGTCGCTAATCATTTTGGTTGCCCTCCGCTGGACCCTCTCCAATGTGTCCACATCCTTTCTGTAGTGGGGGGCCCAGAACTGGACACAATATTCCAGATGTGGCCTCACCAGAGCTGAATAAAGGGGAATAAGCACTTCACTAGATCTGCTGGCAATGCTCCTCCTGATGCACCCTATTATGTCATTAGCCTTCTTGGCTACAAAGGCACACCGTTGAATTTTCATCCCTGCTGGCTGACACACAAAACTGTGAACCAAACATCATCATAATGAATGACCAATAGTTGCAAGTCACTATAAGGCAACAACTGAAATACATTTCAGTTGAAAAAGCTGTCTTTCCCCAGAGCACAGCTATTCCCCAGACAAGCCCTATGCATGAAGTTTAAACCAGGAAACAAAAAGGATAAGAGGGTCCCTTCAATCCCGAACCCACTCCAGGCCCTCTCTCAGTGTTATATGACAATGCTATTAATTTAAATAGGAAACAAATGAGTATCAGGATGAGCCAGGTATGGCATGTTCAGCTACACACATGGGGCGTGTCTAGACTACATGGCTCTGTTGATGGAGCCATGTAAATTAATGTATTCAGCATAGTCAAAGAAGCTGGGATTTAAATAATCCCCGCTTCATTAAAATAAACATGGCCACCGCGCTGTGCCGACAATCAGCTGATCTGGCACAGTGCGGCAGTCTAGATGCGGATCTGTCAGCTGGGGAAGCCTTTGCCGACCAATCCCTTATGCCTTGTGAAATAAGGCTTACAGGATTGGTCGGCAAAGGCTTCCCCAGCCGACAGATCCACGTCTAGACTGCCATGCTGTGCCAGATCAGCTGATCGTCGGCACAGCATGGCGGCCATGTTTATTTTAATGAAGTGGGGATTTAAATAATTCTGCCGAAGTGACTCTGCCGAATACACTAATTTACATGGCTCTGTCGATGGAGCTATGTAGTCTAGATACACCCTTAGTGCACATCTTATAAACATAGCTGGTACATGTCACAACCATTAACTAGATAAACCCTGACAGGAGTAGCCCAAGGCAGTTTCTAAAGGATAAGGACTTAGATAAAGGCCCAGTTGTTGCTCTGGATCTTGTTTCACTCCATTAATATCATCTGTTTATGAATTCCCCACAAACTGCGATGGGCCAAGCTCAGAATTGCCTTTATAGTTTCTTCAGAGAAATACTAAACTTTCAGGGCTATCCACTGGCTCTGGGTGTGCACATATGGCTCCCACTAAAGCCAATACAGAGCTGCACATTCACTTCCAAAACCAGACTATGCATCTCAATATGTTTCTCATGTTGCTGTTATTTTTTCAGAGTGCCATTGGGACTATGCTCGAATGGTATTTCTGCTGATCTGGTGCTTTACAGCTCATTTCATACCCAAGCAATGAATTAATAGCATCCCATTAAACAGCACCAATTACAAACATCTGTTCATTTCTTTGTGCCTTTTATTTTCCCGTAGTTGGCAAAGTGCTTCCAGCCAGGAAAAAAGGCAAAGTTCAGGAATTATCCACTTATCAAAGGAGACATGGTGTCAAGAAGAAGACATTGTTGTAAATCAGGCAGACAGATAACGTTGACCGGAATGTATTGTGCTAAATAAACTGATCAAGCCAGCACAAATACTACTTGTATCTTGCACAGATTCACTTTTTAATGTTGCTGAAAAGAAAAAGAACTACCTGAATTCCAAAGGGACATTCAATGAGAGAGCAGACCCCAAAAGTAGTGCAAGAAGTGATTTCACACAAAACAATAATCTTATTTCACTTCCTTTATCCTATTTCTTTGGCCAAAAGCACTGGAGAAGTTAGGAAAGACTTAAAGCCCTGCATTGTGTTTTTCCTCCTTGGAGGATGGTTATAAACACACAATTCAGCTTCTCTTATGACATTTCATTATTATTTTTATTTATTTGTGTTGCACTAGTGGTGATAGGCACTGCACCACTGTACTAGACATTGTATGTCTCAGTTTCAGGGTAATTGCATCTGTATTCCCCCACTGTGATCCCTTAAGGGCATCTACTTAAGATTTCAGGCTCCTCAAGCTCTCTTGTATGGAGACCTATGGTTCTCTCCTTCCTGACAGGATTTAAGGCTGCACAGGTCCTTGCCTTACACTCCGATATCCCCAGAAAGCCAGTCTGCCTGCATGCCAACAGGTGCAATTTGCTTTCTCTCTGAGGGCCATAGCCAGTGTATTGCCAGAAGTGACAAGTTACCACACAGCTCTTTCTTAGCAAGTACATGGATTCTTAAGGTAAAAGCATTAGAAAGAAAACATTAAAAATAAGAACAGACACTACGCACATGCTTCAAAGCTTACCAGAAAAGACTCCAGCTCCGGCTGAGGACTCTGGTATGTGTTAGTCTTTCAGATCTCACAACTAAGTTTCCCTCTTGGTTACCAGTTCATGTCAATTTTTAGATCAGGAACCAGAACCCTGACTGGACAGTTTACCTCTTTCTTGATACAGTTTGGACCTTTTATCTCCAGTTTTTAATCACCAGTCAATGCCTCTCTCTCCTCAGCCCTAGATACAAAAGAGACTGTGCTTCTGTATAATTTGAGTTGTGAAATTTGGATAAACTATTGTGACGGACCGGGCCGTGTCTGGGCACAGCTTAGGGCGTCTGCTCAGGGCGAATTGCTCAAATCCGGGGCTCTTTACAGTCCCCCTGACTGGCGACCTCTCCAAACAGGCCACAAACCAGTCTCACAGAGCGCTTCAGCTGTCTGCCTGAAGCCTCCCGAGCAAAACCCCTCCGACACCCCAGCAATATCCGTGCCCCAGATGGCCCCGGGCCTATACACGGGTGGGGGGTCCTAGCACCCAATCCCACCTACCCCGAACAAGTTCTGTCCAGTTCCAAGAAACCAGCCACAGATCCCTGGTCAATTTACCCTCTGGATCTTACCCACAAATCACGCTGGGCCAATCCTTTAGAATCTATATCTAAAGGTTTATTATTACAAGAAAGAAAAGCCTGAGAGTAAGGTTATTAAAGTACAGTACGTTACATGCACCGAATCTCCCAGTTCTCGATGCAGGCTCTAGCAGAGATGTTGCAGCTGCTGGTTAAAAGTTCTTATTGCGCATCCTAGGATCAGGATGGGTCCACAGGTCTTCCAGGCTCTTCAATCCCTGCAGTGCTGCCTCTGGGATGAAGTGCTGAGCTGAGAACCAAAATGGCATCGACCACATGGCCTCTTTATACTCCTTCCTGGCCTCTTCTTGTATGCAGCAAGTCACCTGGTCAGAGGCCAATCTCTATGTTTCCTGCTGGCTGCCCTCAGGTGACAAATCCCATTCTTTGGGTGTGTCCATAGCCCATTGAGAGCCATTGTTCCACAGGGCTTTGCTACTCAGCCTGTCCATAGCCATGCTTAACCACATTCACAGAAATATTCAGCTTCCACACAGATTACAGATTCCTACCTACACACATAGACATTATACACTCACATAAATAGCGTACATAAGATCAACAAACAATAATCTCCCATTCAATACCCCACATGGCTCCCCCCACACCAATTTCTGGGGCCAACACCCCCACCTAGGGGTGCAGCAGCGATCTGGCTGCTTCCCTCCAATTCAGCAACGTGACACCCCCAACGCAAAATTGATGCAGGAAGTGATGCCAGTAACATCACTGAGGGCATCACAGGCCTCCCCCAACAAAATGGTGGTGTGCCTCAGTTTCCCTTCTTACACAGGACCTTCTGGCTGGAACCCTTTTTGTCCTGTAAGAAGTTCCAAGACCAGTTACAAGTGTTAACCATGAAATAGCAACATCACAATGTCCCCTTACATACCGTCTGTCGTTTGGTACATCTCCAGACAGATTACATGGTATTTTCATAAGCTCATGCACACTGTATACCGTTACAATTCTCTGCAACAATAATACATTGGTTACAAGAATTAACATCAGTAACAAGAACAATCCTATACCAGGTGTATACTGAAATTCTCTGTCAGGCCCCTTCTCTGGCCCCACACCATTGCAGTTTTGGCCCTTCAGGTTTAAACTGCAAATCTTCTTGGCCAAAGCAAGTCCTGCCCCTCCCCCTTGTCCTCTGGGCTCCAGGCCTGAAACCTCTGGCCTGAGCAAGACAAAGGGCTGGCTGGGCGTGACTCCCTGGCTCACAATGGCCCTGGAATTCTCCCCCTTTCCCCACTCAGTGGGGTAACAGCAGTAAGCTGTAGACTCCCAAGTCTCTCCTCTGTCCCTCTCCAACCTCTGTTTCCACATGGAACCAGATATCAACTTCCCTGATTGAGTATGAGTGTCCACCGTGTCCAGAGATGGGAGCTTAATTGCCATCTCCTGCATCCTAGGGAGAGTGACCACACAGCTGTTCTGCTCTGCATACTCAGCTACACAGCCCTTCTCCTGAATCTGAGACACTAACTTCCCACTCTCCTCATTCACCTGGGAACAATCCTGTTCCACACACACTGACTTCCCAGCAAGCTGGTCACCCACAGTTACTGGGTTAGCAGCCTGCTCCAGTTCTCTGGATGTTCCTGCCTCATCTGGAACAACCCTCAGTCCCTCTGAGACTTCCCCACAACCCTCCACACTGGATTTGCCTATATCCGAGTCAGTGGAGTCACTGCTAATGGACACATTCTGTCCCTCAGGCACTACAACAAGTGCCTTACACAAGAAGCTGCTGCCTTTTACAGGCAGAGCTTTCTCCTGGATGCCTTCTCTGAGCCAGGCATCGTCACCTCTCTCAGTCACAGCAAACTGCCTGCTACAAGCACTGCCAGGACTCTCCTCCCTATGAGCTTCCTTAAGCAGCAGTTCACCCTTCCCTGGCTCTGCAGCAGCCTTGCCCTGCTGAGCCACAACCAACTCCTCCTGCAATTCCCTTACTCCCTGAGTCATCTCTGGCCCCTCTGGTGGATTCACAGACAATCCCCTCTCAGGCACACAGACAGACTCACAAGAGACAGGGTCAGAAGCACCTTCACTCCCTGTGCAGCTCTCTAGATGGCTGTAAACGTCCACACCATCATTAGGCACCAGAGTTAACACACCCTCATTCTCTCCTTGTGCCGGGGCCAAGGGGTCTCCCTGCTCCCACAGAGTCGCTCCCCCCTCTGCCAGCAACACAGCAGCATCAGGCACAATATCAGGGTCACCACTGTCTGGTCTCTGGGGTTCTGGTAAAACACTGACTGACTCTACCTGAGTCACCTTATCCCTCTCCCCAGCAGACACAAACCTTGGGCCACCCCCTTCCTGGGCCTTAGCCCTATCCAGACCCAACCCTGGGACAACCACACTGCTCTCAGCCTTCACAGGCTGTGGGGCACCTTCCTCAGACAAAGGAAGAAACTCTTCCCCACACACAGCCAGACCACCAGAGACAGCTTCTCCCTTGTCCCAACACCCCTGGCTAATCTCAGGCATACAGCTAGCCACTGGGACAGCTTCCTTTACTGCCCCACTGCTACTTCCACCAGCCAAATTGCCAGCTTGCACACACTGTGTTTCTTCACACACATCAATTTCAGCTTGTGCAGGTTCAATTCCACAAACCTCACCAGCCACCAACTCCTCAACTAAAACTTCACTCTGGCCAGCCACTCCAGGCTGCCCCAGAGAAACATTTCCCTGACTTCTGGGCTCTTCTTGCCCTGGTTCTGATTCCAGCCTCACCTCTGAGGCATCAGACGGGCCCTCACCCACAGGCTCACATGTAGAGACACTTTCCCCTTGGTTACAGGGAGACTGACCAGCTCCAGGAAACTTTTCATACCCACATGCACCCCCTTCCCAGACCTCCCTGTTAGCTACAGGTAACACAAAAGGTTTGCATTCACACATGCTTTGGGGTTGGGTCATCACATCAGCTGGGCAAAATACGTCTGCCATATCATAAGCACACCGCATACCCACAGAGTTATACATTGAACCTTCAGGAGAATACAGTCTCTCTTGTTCTTTTAGTCTCTTAAGCTGGAGGTCAAGTCTAGCATTTTCCTCCTTGGCTAGGGCCATCTTCTCTGCATGCTCCGCCATTTCCTTAAGCTGACGTCTGGCCCTCTCTGCCCTTCTCTCCGCATACTCTGCCATTCTCTCTGCATGTTCTGCTTTTCTCATCTCAAGTTCCCGATCCATCTCCTGCTTTCTCTTAGCAATTTCTTCATCTGCCTTCCGCCTTCTTTCAGCAGCCTCCTTGGCTTGCTTCTGCTCCTTTTCATCCACATCTCTGGTCAATAACAGCACTACCAGATCTAGTTTAGAGGCCCTTTTCCTAAAGGCAATGCCTCTCCCCAAGCACAAATCCTTCAGAGCACTTTTGCTCAGACTCTCATATAATTCCGGGATCATCGCAGCGGCTCTTTAATCAACCAAACTCTCAACACCAAAAATCAAATTTAGACAGCGTGGGGTCCTGATCCCAAAGCTCAATTGACCAAGATCTGTGTATCCTGCCGACTACGCCACTGTGACGGACCGGGCCGTGTCTGGGCACAGCTTAGGGCGTCTGCTCAGGGCGAATTGCTCAAATCCCGGGCTCTTTACAGTCCCCCTGACTGGCGACCTCTCCAAACAGGCCACAAACCAGTCTCACAGAGCGCTTCAGCTGTCTGCCTGAAGCCTCCCGAGCAAAACCCCTCCGACACCCCAGCAATATCCGTGCCCCAGATGGCCCCGGGCCTATACACGGGTGGGGGGTCCTAGCACCCAATCCCACCTACTCCGAACAAGTTCTGTCCAGTTCCAAGAAACCAGCCACAGATCCCTGGTCAATTTACCCTCTGGATCTTACCCACAAATCACGCTGGGCCAATCCTTTAGAATCTATATCTAAAGGTTTATTATTACAAGAAAGAAAAGCCTGAGAGTAAGGTTATTAAAGTACAGTACGTTACATGCACCGAATCTCCCAGTTCTCGATGCAGGCTCTAGCAGAGATGTTGCAGCTGCTGGTTAAAAGTTCTTATTGCGCATCCTAGGATCAGGATGGGTCCACAAGTCTTCCAGGCTCTTCAATCCCTGCAGTGCTGCCTCTGGGATGAAGTGCTGAGCTGAGAACCAAAATGGCATCGACCACATGGCCTCTTTATACTCCTTCCTGGCCTCTTCTTGTATGCAGCAAGTCACCTGGTCAGAGGCCAATCTCTATGTTTCCTGCTGGCTGCCCTCAGGTGACAAATCCCATTCTTTGGGTGTGTCCATAGCCCATTGAGAGCCATTGTTCCACAGGGCTTTGCTACTCAGCCTGTCCATAGCCATGCTTAACCACATTCACAGAAATATTCAGCTTCCACACAGATTACAGATTCCTACCTACACACATAGACATTATACACTCACATAAATAGCGTACATAAGATCAACAAACAATAATCTCCCATTCAATACCCCACATGGCTCCCCTCACACCAATTTCTGGGGCCAACACCCCCACCTAGGGGTGCAGCAGCGATCTGGCTGCTTCCCTCCAATTCAGCAACGTGACAACTATACCTCAGGGATTCCCTCCCTCAAATACTTATTGTCCAGAAATTGCATATCTCTCTGACACATTTCCAAATAGCCTTTTGAACATCTTACACTTCCCAGGACTCAGATCTGCCACACTATACAAATACATAGTAAGAAATAATCGATGTCCGGAAAGATCTCACTGTGTAAATAGAGGAGATTCATAGACTTTTAGGGCCAGAAGGAACCATTGAGATCATCTAGGTTGTCATCTTGTACGATACAGGTTAGAGAACCTCATCCAATAATTTCTGCTTCCAACCCATAAATTACGTTTAAGCAAGGTTATTTTTTTAAAGAAAACAAGCAAGACTGAGAAAGGATGGGGAAAAGTATCAATATCTCCATTGTACAGATGGGGCTCAGAGGCAGGGAGAGAATAAATGATTTGCTTATGATCATGTGTGAAGTCTGTGGGAACTGAACCCAGGGTATGTCTACACTACAGCGCTAATTCGAACTAAGCTAATTCGAACTAACGCATCCAGACTAAAAAACTAGTTCGAATTAGCATTTTGCTAATTCGAACTAGCATGTCCACATTAAGTGGACCCTGAACTGAGGTTAAGGATGGCCGGAAGCAGTGCCAGCAGGCCATCAGATGAGGACTTAGAGTGTGGAGCTGCTGCCTCAGGCTAGCCGAGGGCTGTGCTTAAAGGGACCCGCCCCCCGCCCCGGACAGACAGTTCTCAGGGGTGCCCCACTTGCAAAGCAGTCCTGGCTTGGATTGCCCGGACTACCCACACTGGGCATATCACACCACTCAGCCATCAGCCCGGCTGCACTTGCCGCAGGCTGCCATCTGGGGAGAGGGGGCAATTGGGGGGCTGCAGGAGAGCTTCCACCCCCAGAAGCCCGCAGAGCCAGCCCAGTCCTCCCCATCGGGGGCTCATGCCCCATTCCTCCCTCACCTCCTTCCACTTACCCTTCCCTAGCCCCCCCTTCCTGATGTACAAAATAAAGAAAACGTGTGGTCAAAAATAGAATCTCTCTTTATTGAACAGAACTCGGGGAGACTGGGAAAAGGAGGTGGGAGAGGGGAAGAGAGAGGGGAGGGCAATTACAATGATCAGAGGTTTGGAAGAGGTCCCAATTGAAGAGAGGCTAAAGAGACTGGGACTTTTCAGTTTAGAAAAGAGGAGACTGAGGGGGGATAGGATAGAGGTCTCTAAAAGCATGAGTGGGGTGGAGAGGGTGCATACAGAAAAGTTCTTCATGAGTTCCCATAAAGAAGGACTAGAGGACACCAAAGGAAAGGAATGGGTAGCAGGCTTCAAACTAGTAACAGAAAGTTGTTCTTCACAAAGCAAAGAGTCAGCCTGTGGAACTCCTTGCTGCAGGAGGCTGTGAAGGCTACAACTAGAACAGAGTTTAAAGAGAAGTGAGATCAAGTGATGGAGGTTGGGTCCATGGAGTGGTATTAGCCAAGGGGTAGGAGTGGTGTCCCTGCCCAAAGTTTGTGGAAGGCTGGAGAGGGATGGCACGAGACAAATGGCTTGGTCACTGTCTTCGGTCCATCCCCTCCAGGGTCCCTAGGGTTGGCCGCTGTCGGCAGACAGGCTACTGGGCTAGATGGACCTTTGGTCTGACCCAGTACGGCCATTGTAAGCTCAGGGGTCAGGGTTGGGGTTCTCAGTGGACCACCTTGATTTTCATGCACACCTGCTCCTGGGTGGCCAGGCTGGCAGCTCTCCTGCCCTAGATGGCCACTTTCCTGTGCCTAGTGCGGAGGTCGTGGACGAGGTCCGCACTAGACCAGGCGGGTGCCCGCCTCTTGCGGCCCTGGGCAAGCTCCCGGGAGCCGCCAGCCTGGTCCCGGGAAGAGGGGGAGGGCTGGGGGGCATCGGGTGGCTGGCTCGAGCCGTGCCAGGTGCAGGGTCTGCTAGCTGGGTGCTGGCAGGCTTGCACCTGGCACGGGCATCGTAGCCAGCCCCTTTAAGGGGTCCGGGGCCGGGAGGGGGGCAATAGTTTCCCTGGTGTTGGCCAGAGTGGCCACCAGGGAAACCTGGGGAGGGCTAGCCTGCCACTAGTTCGAATTAAGGGGCTACACACCCCTTAATTCGAACTAGTAAGTTCGAACTAGGCTTAGTCCTCGTACAATGAGGTTTACCTAGTTCGACCTAAGCGCTCCGCTAGTTCGAATTAAGTTCGAACTAGCGGAGCGCTAGTGTAGCGCCTATCAAAGTTAATTCGAACTAACGTCTGCACTCATATCTTGTAGTGTAGACATACATCCAGATCTCATATTTTCCACCAGTCTTTTAATAACCTATGTGAGATAATTGTCTCCTTTCCTCTGAGCATTTTTCCAGCGTTTAATTTTGTTTGTTAATCTTTACAAATAACTTGTGCTTGCCACACAAGATGCTTCATAAAAGCATACAAATGTTGTGCAAAGTCTGTCGCTTTCCTTGCCAATAAGAAGTACAATCCTCTAGCTTCCGATCTATCACATTCAATAATGCTTTCTGAGGAATTTAAACTGAGAAGCGTTAAAAAGACAACAAGACTTGGAGTTAGATTTTTCTTCAAAGGTCAGCTATGTAAACTATGGCATTCTTACCCTCTGACATTTCCAATTAATCTGCATGAAATCCCAATAATTCTCCAAATACCATGTCTGAAAAAACATCATACATTATGCTACACTGACATGCATCACCACAGCTGCCATGGAAAAAAATGCATGTAGTCATCAATCTCATGCCAGTCCCAAAACTAGTCAAGTGAGGCACAGTCTTCACAGTTCACATGAGCAGAGTCGATCCCCTTGACAATCCAAACTGATTCTTTGGTAAAGCATGATCAGTGACTTACAGCAGCAGAAGAGGACTCTGGTTAAACATGGATCATATGTATTCCATATGGAATCTGCTTGATCTTTCTCTCTCACAAATACACACGCAACCACCACACGTGGAATGCAGTGGAAATGCCTAGAGGTTCATATGCATCGAGATAGGTGAGAAATATAGTAGAAATAAATGGACATGTCTGACTTTAGCTTGGATTGTGATATTTTGCTACTGCTACAGCAAAATAAATAAATAAATACACAGAATTGGTAAGAAGTATTCACAGGTACAAAGCTGCAGTGATGGTTTTCAATTAATTTATATTACACCAAATTTATATGGGGGTGGATATATATATATCCACCAAATTTATATATATATATCCACCCCCATTTAAATTTGGTGTAATATAAATTAATTGAAAACCATCACTGCAGCTTTGTACCTGTGAATACTTCTTACCAATTCTGTGTATTTATTTATTTATTTTGCTGTAGCAGTAGCAAAATATCACAATCCAAGCTAAAGTCAGACATGTCCATTTATTTCTACTATATTTCTCACCTATCTCGATGCATATGAACCTCTAGGCATTTCCACTGCCTTCCTCATCTATTTCTTCATATGCATCTCTCTGGAAATGTGCTGACTGCAGGATAACTGCATACACACGTATGTAATCTGCATACACACATCCAATCAAAAGGATGTGTAATAGCCAATCAGAATAGAATGATGCGTATAATCATTGTATCATTATTAAGAAATTGGTATTCAGTGATTATGCCAATCCCAGCATTCTGAATGGCTACTGTCATGCAGCCAGTTAGAGTACAAGCGTTTTATTTCATGTGAAGTTATTAGGCAGTAATGCCACTGTTGCCAGCTCTCACAATTTTATCATGCGTCTTGCAATATTTGGTGTTTCCATTAAAGCCTGAGCTCCTGGAGAAAAGTGCCTGTGTGAAAAGAGGCGAGAATGTCAGCTTTCATTTCTTTAAAAACTAAGTTTCTTACTTTACCCTGCCTGTGAAGAAAAGCTTGAAAATATGACAAGTGCACCTCAAAGGCCCAGAAATCAAACAGCAAATAAAAAGCATCCAAATGTATTATTTTTGTTAAAATCGCATGCTTTTAAACATTGCTCTCATGATTTTTTGGCTCCTGACTTATGAATATTGAGAGTTGGCAGTACTGTTAACTGTATTATCATTAAGCAAATTATACCCTCTTAGTCAATCTGTCATTATGCACATTAACCCCCCTGAGTCAATCAGGATGTGCAGGAAGAGCAGACAATTCCATTTCTGTGTAGGAAGAACATATAAAACCACAGCATGCTCATTCAGAGCAATAGGCCTTCCACTTGTAAGCTCCAGTGTTTAATATCAAAGTATGTTTTTTCTTAGCAAGGTAATAGCTTTCCAAAATAACCGTATTCTAGGGCGTGTGCCAAGATTTATGGATAGTAGGACAAACTGCATCGGTGGAAGGTCTGGCTGCATGTTAAATGCTCCAGCTTGCAAAGAAACGTCTCCAATGTGAAAGATGACAGGTGGGAGCGAATCTTCCTATTCGGGTAGCTAAACTTGGACACACCAGGCTCAAGTTAGTGCACTAATAGCAGCAATCTGGATATTCCTGCTCAGTATCCCACACAAGTACCTAGCTTGAGTGTCCATGCTGCAGCCTGAGCCAGAACATCCCCATTGCTATTTTTAGCATGCTAGCCTGAACCCTACAAACACTAGCTCAAGCCCCTCTAGAATGAATCTGTCTACCCAGATTCGATGGCTAACTTGCCATCGCAGTGTAGACATACCCTTGTTGGTCCATGACAAGGGGAGTGCCTAAGTCGGACAACCTCTTGGGGTATGTCTACTCTAGCCACCCTAGTTCGCACTAGGGTGGTTAATGTAGTCATACGGAGTTGCAAATGAAGCCCGGGATTTGAATTTCCTGGGCTTCATTTGCATGATCCCGGCCGGCGCCATTTTTATATGCCGGCTAGTTCGGACTGCGTGCTGCGCGGCTACACGCGACACGAACTAGCTAGTTCGGACTAGGCTTCTAATCCGAACTAGCTGTACATCTCGTTCCATGAGGCGTACAGCTAGTTCGGATTAGGAAGCCTAATCCGAACTAGCTAGTCCGTGCCGCGTGTAGCTGCGCGGCACAGAGTCCGAACTAGCCGGCATTTAAAAATGGCGCCGGCGGGATCATGCAAATGAAGCCCGGGAAATTCAAATCCCGGGCTTCATTTGCAACTCCGTATGATTACATTACCCTTGCTAACATCTGCTTGGAGGAGAAGGGACAATGAAGAGGCAAAGTCTTGGCCTCATCTTCCTGCTTTCATGATGGTTAAAAGATCTGGCTCTCAGTCCCCCCATAGGACTGTGCCATTGGGAGGGCTGGCTCCAAATTTTCCTGAATTCTGCTGAGAGCAGGGGAGCTCTCTTCTAGCCCTTAATGCAACCCAGAGCACAACTGCCAATATCAAGACCTTAGATAATTTTCAAACATTATGAATTCAGTGTTCTGTGTCCGTTAACCCTATCTCGACAGCGGCAGAGCTGGCAAGGCCTGTAAGCACAGCTGGCATGTGTTGGATTCCCCACAAGTTCTGTGCTGGTCTCTTCCTCTGCAGAGCTCAGCAGGGATTCACTGAAGTGCAGACAGCGCTGTGAATACCTGGAATATCCAGAGCTATTACAGTAAATACTGTTTAAAAATAAACGAGAGGTTGGGAACAACTGTAAACCCTCATGCTTCAGGGCATAAGTCAGACTATGGAAATTTCAGAGGACACTAAATGAAATTAATGAGTAGCAGGTTTAAAACTAATAAAAAAAAGTTCTTCTTCACACAGCGTATAGTCAACCTGTGGAACTCCTTGCCAGAGGAGGCTGTGAAGGCTAGGACTATAATAGAGTTTAAAGAGAAGCTAGATAATTTCACGGAGGTTAGGTCCATAAAAGGCTATTAGCCAGGGGATAGAAATGGTGTCCCTGGCCTCTGTTTGTCAGAGGCTGGAGAAGGATGGCACAAGACAAATCACTTGATTGTTGTCTTCAGTCCACCCCGTCTGGGGCAGCTGGTGCTGGCCACTGTCGGCAGACAGGCTACTGGGCTAGATGGACCTTTGGTCTGACCCAGTACGGCCGTTCTTATGTTCTTATGTGACTCTCACTCTTAGGGGCTAAGAGAAAAATTTAGCTGAGGGCAAGTTATCCCTGAATTGCCTACTATGGGGTTTCTGGCACTTTACTCTGGCCATTGTCGGTAGCAAGGCTATTGAAGTCGATGGTCTGAGCTGGTCTGATAATCCCATATGCCAGGGCTCCCAGATTCTAAAATACCTCCCGGTTCAATCCCAGGGTGCGTCATTTTGTGCAGCTTCATCTGTTGACATCCCTTCATGGTGGGAAACTGTCACTGTTTTTTTCCCTCTCTGGGCTCTTCAGTCAGTGGTAGCAGCTGGAGGAAGCAGGAACCTATTCCAGCTCACCTCAAAGCAACGGGATCTGCGGGGAATTAGTGGCCTCATAACAACTCCTTCCATAATGACACTGGGAACCTAGTGGAAATCAAGCTACTGAAAGGAGCCAGGGGCTGTTGGGATGTGTGTGTGGGCAGACAGTCTGGAAGAAGAATTGCTGGGGAAGGGGGAGGAGAGAACTTGGGGTGCTCAGGGGTAGGAGAAGGAAACACTTGCAGGAGGTGGGAGTATATATGGTTGTTGGGGAACATTCCCTCATTTTGCCCTTTCTCCCCAATAACCCCCCCCCCCCCAATAACTGTGTCCTACATCGTTTGTTTCCTTCTGCCCTAGGAGTACCCAGGGATGTGAGGTACTCACCACCACCAGCCTCTGGCAGCATAAACACTGCCTTCCGGGCCTCCACAGGCCTTGCTCCTTCTGTACAGGTCACAAGTCCTCAGAGGGTTCTCTGCAGTGCTTGGCCCCTTCTCCAACAAACACTCTCAGAACTGCCAAGTTGGCTGTTCCCAAAAAGAACAGGACACAGCAACATGTACAATTCAGCTCTGGGCCAGCACTTTGCTTACCACCGCAGCACTGGGATATGTTTACAGTGAAAACATAAATACGTTTATGATCAAAGATTAGAGATTCAGGAGACTGAGAATGAGGGCAATGAAAACAAATGGTTAAATATAAAACAAAATCATAACACGCTGTGAAGAGACTAAACTTAATCTGAAGTCTCCTGACTAAAGAAATGTCTCTCACCCAGAGCAGGCCAAGACCCCACTTCCATGAATACCAGTTCACTGTCTGATTACAGTACTTCCTTGTTGCTGAATGCCCATGTGCTCTTTTCTTTTTAGAAAAGAGCCGCCAAAGGTCATTTTCTGTATTGTTAGACATGACAACTCCTATGGCTTGGTTTTTTTTTCCTGTGACCTCCTTCCTCTTGAGTTCATATCTCTCTATTAACATTTGACTTTGTATGTAAATGCTGTGCTAAATTACAGTGCTTCATTTACATCCTGATGGAGGTGCCAAGTACAATTCTACCTGAACTTTAATGAAAGGCCTTTCCCCTACACCTTGTTAATGGTATGCATGACTGGTTTCTGCTGTCCCCTTAGGCGACAGCTTAAAATAGGTTTCACTATTTGTAGACCAGAGATCAGGTTATGTTGCATAGCAACATAGCTTGCTGTGCATTTATTGTAAATCGCTCCACATCAATGGGTTTATCCCAGTACATCAAACTCTCTGCTCTCCACATTCTTGCACATGGCCTCTCCTCTGCAGTCTACTGGAGCTGGCAACATTTGGCTAGAACTGTGTAGTATTGTGTAGTTGGTGAGATTACAATCTTGGGGTAAGAAGGTCTCTTATCCACTGGTGAATCTACTTATTCATTTTTATTCATTATAGGACTTGGACTGCCGCCTCTACCAAGATTTACGGCAGAGGAAACATCCTCATGTTGGAAAAGTTTCTAAGCTTCAGCTTTAAATAGTCACTTAACTATTACCTTTCTTTTGTCAACAGTTTTTGCCAGAATCCTGAAAGCTCCTGAATCCCACAATGTCACCTTTGGGTCTGTGGTGACTCTGCGGTGCACAGCGACTGGCATTCCCATTCCCACTATCACATGGCTTGAAAATGGAAAAGCTGTAAGTGCCCCTTTTATACCTATGACTAATGAGGGCTGGCATCAGGGGATGCATGATTTAATGGATCACACACAGAACTGGGAGCCAGGAAGTCGGGTTCTATTCCTGTCTGAAATGACACGGCGGGCCACCTTGGACAAATCATTTAACTGCTGCGTCTCATTTTCCCCATCTGTAAACTGTGGAGAATTATACAGTGTTTATCTGCTTCATGGGGCTGGTGCATCATGTGACCTGTTAATGATCACAAAGTGCTTATTAATCCTTAGAGACAGGGCATTATAGAAGGGTACGACTAAACTACATGGCTCCGTCATGGAGCCATGTAGATTTGTTTTTTTGGCAAAGGGAAATGAAGCCACGATTTAAATAATCGCGGCTTCATTTAAATTTACATGGCTGCCGCGCTGAGCCGACAAACAGCTGATCAGCTGTTTGTCGGCTCAGCGCGCTAGTTTGGACATTCCCCTGCCGACATGAAAGCCTTTTATTGACATCCCCTGTAAACCTCATCCTATGAGGCATAAGGGGGATGTCGATAAAAGGCTTTCAGGTTGGCGCGGAGCGTCCAGACTAGCGCGCTGAGCTGACAAACAGCTGATCAGCTGTTTGTCGGCTCAGCGCGGCAGCCATATAAATTTAAATGAAGCCGCGATTATTTAAATCGCGGCTTCATTTCCCTTTGCCTATCTGTCTAATCTACATGCCTCCATCGACGGAGGCATGTAGTCTAGACACGCCCGAAGAGTGCAATACAGCTGTTATTAGTGATGTTCTGCATAAATAGGTCTGCATATTTGATTTTATGGGTCTTTTCTCACCATCTTGTCTGGCTTTCCTTTTAATGACCCCTTTGATAGGCAGCCAAATAGGTCAATAATATTAGGGCAAAAAGATTCATGAAAAGAGGACAGAGACTCATGGCATGGCACTGCTGGGAGATGTCAGTACCGGGCTGATATTCTTGTAAACATGGACTGGGGTGAATGGTATGTGCCAGGATGCATTAGGAAAAAAATGTCCTTAAAACAATCTGCCCACACAGATTAGTTATAGGTTCATTATAGGGATGTAAAAAAGTAGTTGATTAGTCGATGAGCTGATAGGGCCTAGGCTCATTAGGTAGTTGAGTCAACTACTCATGTTTCCCTCCACCCCTGCTGCTTCTGTATCAAAGGCAGCAAGGGGGGAAGCCAGAGCTGCAGCAGGGTTTGATCCCGGCACGAGCCAGGACTGAGCCGGCAGCCTTCCCCTATCGACTTATCGAGGAGTCAATAAAAATTCTATCGACTACTTGATTAGTAAAATAATCTCATTTTAACATCCCTACTTCATTGATTTCCAAGGCCAGAAAGAACCATTGGATCATATCATCTGACCTCATGTATAACACGGAGCCTTAAATTTCACCTAGTTGCCACCTATCATAAACCCAATAGCTTGTGTTTGGCTAATGCCTGGCTTCCAGAAATGCACCCAATTGTGATCTGAAAACGTTCAGAATTGGGGACTCCATGCTTCCCTTGGTGATGTAGTCCAATCTCCCTCAATGTTAAACAAGCATGCCTTTCTCTATAGGAATTTGTCTGGTTTTAAAGTCTATCCTTTATGCTTGTTCTGCCTTTGTACTACATTCATTGGAGAGCCTTTTGTTACCTGGTGTTTGCTGCCTGTGAAGGTAGTTATGCACTGTAATTAAGTCCAGCTCTGGATGTTCTTTCTGCTGAACTAAACATTTTGAGCTCTTTTAAGGGCTGGTCTCCAATCTGCTGGGGATTGATGCTGCAGCAATCGATCCACCAGCAGTCAATTTATTACATCTGCTTAGATGCAATAAATTGATCTCTGAGCACTCTCCTGTCGATGTCGAAACTCCACCAGGACGAGGAGAGTAGCCGGCACTGAAGGGAGAGCAGCCTTACCACACACAAGACGCTGCTATAGTATCCCCAGAAGGTGGATATTTTTTACTGCAATTTGTTAATTTTACACTGTATGCCACAGCCCGTGAACACAGGTGATCACAAGCAGAATGCAAGGCAAGCTCCTCTTTCAGGACTAGTAGCTCAAATGCCACACCCTGATTACTAGGAAGAAAATTTGCCTCAGGGATTGACATTGCTACAGGGATTAAGGCGGGGCCACATGCAAAGGAAAAGATGTCGTAAACCATGTGTAACGGCACTAATGGATGACTCCTACATTATCTTTCTAGTTGTGGCAGCTTTGGGACATACATAATCCTCCCATGCATTTGCCTTGTGATCCGTGCTTTCAGCATAAATCACGTGCAGTCCCCATCCTGCATAGTCATGCTCCAGATTTCTGTGTTGTGTTCTCTGGGGCACTGGGCTATGTGTGTTCTTATATTTTTTCACAGCCGCACTCTGCCGCTCTTCGGTCTGAGATCAAGCTCCCATGGAGGAACTGCAGAGCAGCTGAGAAAATAACAGAACGACAGAATTCTCTGCCTTTTTTTGCAGGAGTCATATGAATAGCAAGCTCTGCCCCACTATTAAATAGGCCTCACTCTAAGAAAGGAGCTCTCAGCACAGGATCCCAAATGCCTTTTGTCTGTAGTGGCTAGGGTTGCCAGATGGTTTCAACAAAAATACCAGACACACTTGACATTCCATCACAATCTACATTACATCTTATTTAGAAAATACCGGATATTTCTATTTTCTCATTTTTATTTCCTCAGTTTGTTTCCTGAACAGAAAGCTCAAATACTGGACTGTCCAGTTCAAAACCGGACACTTAGCAACCCTAGTAGCGGTAGCGTATTCTCTCTCCTCAATTTCCTGATCCTTTGCCCCAGCTGGTGATTTGCTAGTACCTTCCCTCTGTGTAGATCCAGTCAATACAAACTTGTCCCAGAGAAAGGAGGGTCTAACCAATACACCTGGCCTACTCAATCCATTTCTTAACTGGGTATTGTTGGGCTAGGGTCAGATCTGCTCCAGTCTCTATGCCTGCAAGGCAAAATCAGTCCCAAGAGGAATGCCTTTCTGACCACATGGCTTTAAATATGGTAAGGAGACCTTTCTTTAATGAGTGCCTGCCTTTAGTCAAGTTAAACGGGGAAACAGGTGGAATTGAGCACATGTATTTAAAGACCGACTTGCTAGCATGCACCAGCGAGTAATTTGAGGATGTGCTCCCTGCAGCCTCTCTGTTGTTGTAGTCTCTGAACACTAATCTGTAATTGTCCTGAAGTTAAAAGAGGATGAAAACTTTGGAGTCATTAAACTGCCCCGGAGCAGAAAGATGAAAGTTCCTCTAAACAGCAGTTGTCTTTTCTATCCAATTTAAAAAAAACCCAAACTAACAGAACTACAGGTCCAATTCTGTTTCCCCTTGTTAGTGATTGTAAGACATCATGGGACTGAACTATAGCTCTCTGTTTTACTGCAAGGGGGAATTAAGATAAATATAAAGATATGGCAAGACCTCTTCTTTCATATGTTCCAAAATGGATTTTGAAAAAGTTTTAGAAAATCCTATGTGAGGAGGAGGGGATTTTTTTAAACAAAGAAAATCAATCCATTTAATTAGGACACTCTCAAGTTCCAAGAAGAAAAATTAAACAGCAAGTTTGTAAGGTATAAAAATACAATTACTTGACGTTTTCAAGAGCTACATCAGAGAAAGAAGATGGACAAGTCAGGGTTCCCTCTAAGATTTTCCATCCATGAGCGGAGAGAGTTTTTCTTGTTCACCAATATTGACGTCATGTGCGCTTGTTCAGATGTGTGCCGCTGTGGCACCTTCCAGTTACAATATGTATATAGTAAGTGCGCACGTGCGCGCGCACATGCACGCACACACACACACACACACACACACACACTTTAAATGGTTATGGAAGCAAAAATACTAAATCAAGGGTTTATTAACAAGGTGCATGACCCTGCACACACTCCTTCCCCCCCCACACACACAACCACCCAGCTTGGCACCCAGTCTCACTCCCATTCACCCTTTCTCCCACTGTTCCTGCATCACGGGCTCCCCAACCCCTGCACCTCCATCCTGTGCACCCTTTGCCACTAACCCTGCATTATGCTTCTTTTGCCCCTGTATTCTGCACAATGCCCCCTTCATCCCAACTCCGCCCTTTCTTCCCAGCCCAATCTAGTCCAAAAAGTGTAGTACAGTAAAACTCCAATAGTCCGGCATCCAATAGTCCGGCACTCCTGATAGTCCGGCATCAAAATGGCAAGAGCCTAGTGAGTGAGCTTCGGCAGAAAATGAGTCACAAGGTAACAGCGGCAGCAGCTGAACTGAGCAAAAAGGGTAAAAAAGGCTTAAAAAAACTAAAACATAACAGTATACCGTATACAGTATGTACAATAAAAAGGGCTACGAACACTTTATATACAGTATATAATGCATACAGTATATATATAACCAGTTTATAGTACCTCCTGATAGTCCGGCATATCTGATAATCCGGCACCACTTAGGTCCCATAGGTTCCGGATTATCAGAAGTCTACTGTAATTTGTAGAGCACAACAAATGCTCCCCATTGACTCCAAAGCTCATTCTGCAGTTACAAGTTAATGAATTTAGGAATATCAACCAGAAAATTTCATCCAGCTCTTTTTCTTCAGTTCACATTATTACACTGTATATAGGACACAATGTAGTTATTGATTATATTTCTTATAGTATCTGCATGATTTAGACCCCAGTGAATCATAGAAAAGTCCCTTTCATATGTCATCATGAACTTCATATTGATTTAGCATCTATACAAAATAATCGATATTCATTAACAAATTTTTAGTTGCCTCTACACACAGAGGGTGCATCTACATTTCCCCGTTTTTCCAGAATAACGGCCATTATTCTGGTAAAACAATGCCAGTGTCCACACAGCAATTGCGTTATTTTGAAAGAAAATCGAAATAACAAAGCGCTTTTTCTGACATTGATAAACCTCATTCCTTGAGGAATAACACCTCTTCCGAAAACGCTTTTTTTGGAAGCGCGTGTGTGTGTGGACGCTCCACTGCTGCTGTCAAAATAGTTCCTCACCAGGGCCATTCTAAAGTTATTCCTCCCCAGTGCCTCCTGGGACTTTAAGTCTAGATAGTATGTCCACATTAGGGGAGCCTGCCTCGGACTTTCCTGTAGTGTGGATGCTCTATTTCGAAATAAGCTTTTCCAGAAGATACCTTCTGGAAAAGCTTATTCCAAAAGAAGCTTGCAGTGTAGATGTACCCAAAGCGTGCACATGCGCGCATGCACATGTGTGTGTGTGTGTGTGAGAGAGAGAAATAACTTCCATTTTAGGGAGAAAAATAGTCATTGGGACAATCAACACTATTGACATGACTGATGCCTTCAGAAGTGGCAAGAATATAGAGGGTCAGTGTGGTTCCAGCTCTTAAATAAATATGAACAGGGAGCAGAACATTTCTCTAGTCACCTGCCATCTATTTTAACCTTCAGATAACTGCAGGTTGGGACCTTTTGAGATTCCAAGGCTGAGCCCTTTAGTGAAGCTGGACCTAGGGCACCCCATTACACAGCCCCAGCTCTGGCCCTCTGGCCCTGGCTGCTAGAGCAGACACCAGAGTGGGGCCCCCCCATGCAGCTCTGGCCCTGGCTGGGGACACTGGACAGGTGCTGCCACCGCATGAGGCTTGGCTGCAGCTCTGGCCTGGCCAGGGCCACTGAAGCCAGCTGCCACACGACCCATGGCTCCAACCCTCGGGAAGACTGAAGCTACGGCCAGGACTGCAGGGGGGCTGCCCTGCTGCTCCTGGAACAAGTCACCCCTCCCACCTCGCCCTGCCTTGGAAAAGCTGAGCAACCATTGCATGACTCTGCTCAGGAGGTGGGTGGGCCTGAAATTCTTGGTGTGTTCCCGCTCAGGTCTACACTTTACAGGGAACACTGGGGCAAGGTGGCATCTTTTTTGGATGAACTTTTGTTGGTGAGAGACACAAGTGTTCAAGATTACACAGAGCCCTTCTTTACATCTGGGCCAAAAACTTCGGTCCACTAAAAGATATCTGGCACCCCTAAATTGAAGCACCCCAAATCACCAGTCATACGAAAATCCAGGCTATCAAAACTTGCTTTGTTAAGAAGGTGCCATTTATATTCAGTCGGTTCTCTGACCATGCTGTACTTAAACTCACTGCCACTTCAGTCCACCGGATTCAGCTCTGTTGGTTCATTATTTTTAAAACTGTCTTAATACAAGCCCCCCCCCAACCAGACCTTCACCCATTGTTCTATTCTCTAACCTTTTAGGTTTCCGCAGGCTCTATAGCAGAAACCGTGAAAGACAGAGTGATCGACTCCCGACTGCAAGCATATGTCACCAGGCCAGGCTTGTTCACTTGCATTGCCACCAACAAGCACAGCAAAACCTTTGGCACAGCAAAAGCTGCAGCAACAATCAGTGTGTCAGGTATGCTGAAGAGAAAAGGCTTTTAATAAGTAACTTGCCACCAATCATTAGCATTCTTCTTTCAGGAGGAAATAGTAGGAGAAGGAGCTTTGGAGGATGTGAAGGGCTGCACTTAATAATAATTTACAGTGGGTTAAATTTGACCACAACGTCAACCCCCTGCTGGGTTATTTCCTGATATATCATTATACTTCAAAGACTGGCCCAGCTGTCGTTTCCTGCTTACTTGCTGTTGTCTTGCAAGGTCTGTGTAAGGGTTTGTCTACACTGCCACCCTAGTTCGAACTAGGGTGGCTAATGTGGTCATTCAAACTTGCAAATGAAGCCCGGGATTTAAATATCCCAGGCTTCATTTGCATGTTCCCGGGCGCCGCCATTTTTAAATGCACAGTAGTTTGAATTACCTGCCTGCGGCTACACGCGGCATAGGCTAGATAGTTCGAATTAAAGCTCCTAATTCGAACTACCATTACTCCTCCTGCAATGAGTTTGAACTAGGGTGGCAGTGTAGACATACCCTAAGCTAGTCCATGTGGAACAAAGTCACAATATTAATATCACCAAACAGCAAAGTGAAAATAGCCTTAATGGGCCACTAGCATCTTATGTTTTATACACACTCTCTAAACTGTACCCTTGTGAGGAGACCTCCTGTGTGGTGAACTGGGAAATGTGGAGTGTAATAAAGCAGGAGGAACTACTGAACATTGGAGGATAATCTGAGGGCCCAGTTCATTCCTGCACTGGCACGATCAGGGTTTGTTTCCACTTACGCTGAGATAGACACTCTGGAGATCAATCTTCCAGGGTTTGATTTATTAGGTCTAGTAAGGACCCACTAAATCGACCACTGATGGTGCCCCTGCTGACTTTGGTGCTCCACTGAGTTGTGAGAAGGAAGGGAAGTCTTTGGGAGAGTTTCTCCTGTTGGTCTCCCACAGTGCAGTAATTCAACCTAAGAAGTGTTGACTCCAGCTATACTATTCTCGTAAAGGATGTTGCGTATCTTAGGTCGACTTTTCCCCCAGTATAGACTTGGCATCAGGAACCAAAAACCACAGTTTGCTGGGCCCTTCCCCTATTCAGGAGTTGCTAGGATAATGGGAAAACAAAGCAAGACTTAGAGCTGCTTGCAAGAAAACACTTCAGTCTTGATGGCAGTTACCATAAGCCCTGAATAAGGGGCTGTGTGTAGCTGTAGTGCCCACGGAACAAGCCAATCATAATTCAGGCTAGGTCTATACTAGACTCAGAAGGTCAGCTTAAGGAACACAACTCCAGCTATATAAACAACATAGCTGGTATTGACACACCATAACCCGAGCTTGGTGCCATCTTCATAGTGGGAGCAAATGTTCCCGTCAGCTTCCCTTGCTCCTCATGAGTTGACAAGTAGTGTCACCGACCAGAGGTAACCTCAGCATTTGATTTAGCTGGTCTTTACTAGACCTGCTAAATCAAATGCAAGAAAATTAATTTCCAGGATGGTAAATATAAACCTGGCCTCAATCTAGGGTTCCCTCTTGCTCCAGGAGAGAAATGATCTGTAACAGCCCCTGATTGGGAGCATATTACTTCTCTCTTTGTGTTAGCTCAGTTGTGTACACTAGCTTATTGTGGAAGATAAAAGTAGAGCTCCGTTCATTCTCAATCCCCACCTGTAAACTCTGCCCAACTGTGGGTGCTCTTTCCCACATGCAGTGCTGATGTCCAACACAAGCATACAGGGTAAGTCACAATTTAATCTTTATGGCATTACACTGTGTGGACACCAACTGCTGATTTTGTATGACCTACCACCCACACCTACCGCTAGAGTCAGTGCCATTGGTACTTGGATCACCATGATCCATTTCAGCCATAATCTCTCGGAAAAAAAGCCTTCCTGTTCCTAATGTACTCTCCTTCCTGTCTTCTCCAAATACATCCAGGAAAGAAGGTCTTGGCCTCCCTTTCCTTTAGAACAGAGAAATCACTGACAGAAGAGGGTGACAGAACATTTTCTAGATGAATTGTAAGTTTTTTTGTTCAAGAGAAATGGGTAAAAGGCCACTAACAAATTTTTTCCCTTTTCTTTCCTAAACCTGACCCCTGTCGTGGCTGAATCATGCGCCATTCCAATAGAATGGAGGTAAGACTGTGTTTTCTTGTCTGTTGAGGGTTTGGGCTAGGAAGGCAATGAGAAGAGACGAATTATGAACAAAGAAGAGGTTTATTATATATTACCTAAACTAAGGATAAAATGTATTGAAGCAAGAACAGCATCTTGAAGAGGTTCTCAAATGTGTAACCATATTGATGTTGCACAGATTGATACTGGGAATTGGCTTCTAAATGAATTAAAACTGTTTCTAATTGAGCCAATATACTTAATTCTGTTCTTGGTTTAACACTTGAAACTTTATTGAATTCTTTCTGTTGTAGGTACGAATTATACCAGCAGCAGAATATGGCCTCATGTATATATACTGAACAAATTATTTTTAATATAATCACTAGTCCTGCAAACTTCTATTAATAGAAGATTTAGAAAATTGTTCAGAGCAATATTAGGAATGGGCAAACACGTTTGGATAAAATAAGAAGTAACTTGGATCTCTGCCTAATGGTTTCATTCTTTTTGTAAGCATTGGCTAGCTCTGTTTTTAAAAACATTAAACACACTTCTGCATGGCCTGCTTTCAAATAGGACTGGAAGCAAAACTCCAGGATTAACGGGAAATATAAAACAAGATCTAGTAGTCCACAGAACTGTAACCCATTAAACTGGGAGCCTGCCACTGTCTTATTTAGGGTACGTTTACACTGCACACTCCTTACGGCAACATGAAGCATACATCCATTGCATGCCCCCCTCTAGCATAAATATAAACTGCAGTGTAGACAGTGGGGCATTGATTACTTGAATAAAGATACACCTGACAACTCTCTAGATGCCCAAGCAGTGCCACCTCTGTCTACATTACAATTTTAGTATCCTGCTGAGCTGATGGAGTCTTTCCCTGGCACAGGGGAAGGCTTTGGCTGGGCGGAACAGTGGGGAACGCTCTAATAATTTCCCCACTGCCGGAAAAGACTCCAGAAAGTGAAGGAGGTGTCCCTGGTAGGGGAAGGCCTTTGGAAAAGGCTCTGGCATCAGTGCCACTGCCCGAGCCTTTCCCCATTAACTGCTGTGCCTGGCCTTTCTCTGCAGTGTGGACACAGCTTGCTTTATACCGCAGTGGTGTGCAGCTACATGTATCTTACATGCTGCCACCACCAGTGGTGTACAGTGTCGGCAGCTCCTTAATGATCTTGAGCAAGACGCCCCGTCTGTAAAATGGGGATGGTAAGCTATAGTTAGGAATAACGTACGGGCCACTTGTGCTCTCACACAATTCTTTTACCATTTATTATATATCCAGCCATTAAAACATCTATCAATCTTTATCAAACCTCTGTAAGCTAATCATAAATGGAACCTGAATTGAAAGTGACTAAAATTATTGTGGTATACTCATCCAGTTGAAACCAAGGGCTACGTCTAGACTACATCCTTTTTTTGTAAAAGGGATGTAAATTAGACGTATCGCAATTGCTAATGAAGCGGGGATTTAAATCTCCCCCGCTTCATTAGCATAAAAATGGCTGCCGCTTTTTTCCGGCACGGAGCTTTGCTGGGAAAAAGTGCCAGTCTAGACGCAGATCTTGCGGGGGAAAAAAGCCTTTTCTGAAAAATCCCTTATCCCTTATTTCAAAGAGGGATAAGGGATCTTTCAGAAAAGGCTTTATTTTCCGCAAGACCCGCGTCTAGACTGGCACTTTTTTCTGGCAAAGCTCCGTGTCGAATAAAAGCGGCAGCCATTTTTATGCTAATGAAGCGGGGGAGATTTAAATCCCCGCTTCATTAGCAATCGCGATACGTCTAATTTACATCCCTTTTACGAAAAAGGGATGTAGTCTAGACGTAGCCAAGGAGTATTAGAAAATAATATGGGAATCTAATTTGAGATTTCCCCTCTGATTTCCAGAATGAAAATATCATGGATATATTTGGTTGAGCCTTTTCAAATTCCTTCCTCATAGAATTGGACATTTACTCCATGAATTCGGCCCTTGTTGTCTCTTCACAATTAATCCATGAGAAGAGTTCAATTTTCAGCATTTGGGATTCCATTCTACTGGACACAGATTTTAGATGTACATCTTTCAATCTGCATCTCCACACAAATTCTTTGCAGCAACCGTTCCTTTCGGCAGTTGCAGTTCAGAATCCACATTTTGTGCTACATGAGGAGGCACCAAATGAACATATTATTGTTTCTGCTCTGTGGTTAGATGTCTGTCTGTGGCTCTTAACTTAGTTTTAAGATAACCACGCATACACATTCTTCTGAGGTCTCTGAACACAAGGGAAATGTCATACTTACACTGATTGTTGCTATCAAGCTATGCCTGTGGGCCGCCTGCCATAACAGTAGCTGGTTTCACAGCTGACCAATGGAATCCTATGTGTGCACTTACCCCTTCCAACTTTCTCTCGCTAAGGGTGTGGAGGAAGTTCCGCACCCATTAATCACAAAAACAGCAAAATAGTAACATTTTATAAGAAAATAATATGACTGTTCAAAGAAGGCAGTGACCCTGCCATGTTTCACACTCTAACAAGCATTGCTTCAGTGTACCCGCTGACACATAGTGCTGATTTGGAAACTTACCCTCCATCATATTTTCTTGGAGGGGCAACAGCATACTAGCAGAAGGCATATTCAGGCAGAGGCTGACTGATGCAAGCAGAAGTATCCTGGTCACCCCTCTGAGCATGCACAGAAAGTTGTGGTGGCAATATTCAAATTACTGCCATCATCAGTGAGTTACCATTTTTTCAGCAAATGTTAAACAAACTCCAAAAAGGCTTGAGATTGTCCCCAAAGCCATGCAATTAAGAAATGGAGCATAGCCAGAAAATGTCATCAGATTGCTATGAAAATTGTTTCTGAAAACCATTGAAATCAGGATTGGAAAAGGTTCATCCATTTGACTTATTTATTCCCTTGTCACTACTGTTTCAGTTTTCTCAAGGGAGGAAAAATCATACTGGCAATGGGTAATTTGTGGAGGGGGGAACAAATAAAAGGAAAATATACAGACAGCTCCACTGGCTTTTCCAAATAGTTAGCATGTTGCAAACTGAACCCCACTGACCTCTGTTAAACTGACTGAAAGAACAACAAGGACAGCTGTCGCCAAGCCTCATCCCTCTGCAGTTTGAAAGCTCTCTGGTTAAAGTCAAGGCAAAATGTGCCCAGGTGCATGCTCAGACACTCCTACTCTCTAACTGCTAGTGGCTGGATGACTCATAGGGGTGTGGATATCTTCACATGAAAACAAAACTCCACATGTTTGCATTCCTTGACAGCAATCCCAGCCTATCTGACAGCTACTCAATTAGCTCCTTTAAGTAAAGCTGATTGATACAGGCAATTCTTGAATTTACGATGTTTGGCGTACAACGAACAGCAGTTACGATGGTTCTGAACTGACACCCTGCTCTGACTTACGATATTGGTTTCGACTTTACAATGCTCAGTCCTGCAATGGAGTGGATTGCGGTTCTGAGTTACGACATTTTGACTTAAAACTCAATTTTCAGGAACTAATTGTGCCAAAAGGCCTGTAATTATAAACCTTATACATTGTCATGCTTTCTTATTACACTTACACTGAACTAGGCCAGAGCCTTCTGCTTCTAGTCTACACGGGAGACCAGAACTGCATCAGTGAGGGAAAATACGTTTTTCCAGATCTAAGAAAATATTGGAGTAGAGGGGGTTTGGTTTGAATGTTGGGCTGTGTTTGAAATTGATTGCCTATGCTGAATTACAACTGCTGTCCTAGGGCTTCCATGCACAGATGTCTCCTGCAGTGCCATACGCTCATGCTCCTGGCAGAGTGGAAATCTTGTGTGGTTCCATGTTTGGATTCCACTTGATTATTCTAATAGCATATTTGTGCTGCTGCTTTGTCACTGTCTAATTAGCCTTATGAATACTGTCTTACGTTTACTTTTATGTACCTTCCCTCCCCTCTTCTCCTGCAGCAAACTGTACAAGGGCGATACAGGCTACTGCAGCACATACAGAGGTGAGGTGTGTAGTGCTATCTTGGCGAAGGATGCTCTTGTTTTCTTCAACTCCTCCTATGCTGACCCAGAGGAGACCCAAGAGCTGCTTGTTCAAACTGCCTGGACTGAACTGAAAACGGTGAGTTCATTCTGCCACCCAGCTGCTGAGTCTCTGCTGTGTAACTACATCTTCCAGGAGTGCAATCCCTCAGGAGTTGGACCGGCTCCAAAGCCCGTGTGCAGGTAAAAAACACTCACCAGCTGGGCATATTTCAGAGAGGGTGGGTGGTGCCGGTGGTGGGGGAGGTTTGTCAGGACGAGAAGTGGGGATGGAAAGGAAGAGCAAGAAAATGTCCTTTTGAATGGTTAAATGGTGTATGGGATTTTTCTTTGCCCCAGTTTTAGCTTTGTTCATCTGCTCATGGTGATTCCGAACTGCCCCACTGCACACAGATGTCAAGTTTACTCTAACTGCAGTGAGCTCTTTGTAATAAGGAGAATGCTGGGAAGGCATCAGTATTAAAGAGCAAAAGCACTTTCAAAAATATCCTACTGGGTTTCTCTCTGACAAGCAAAAGAGGTTTAACTAATGAATGAGTTAATGCCCATAAAACGGTCTGAAAAAGAATCCTACTTACAGTACTATGTAAACGCAGTGGCTGTGTCTAGACTGGCATGATTTTCCGGAAATGCTTTTAACGGAAAAGTTTTCCGTTAAAAGCATTTTCAGAAAAGAGCGTCTAGATTGGCACGGACGCTTTTCCGCAAAAGCACTTTTTGCAGAAAAGCGTCCGTGCCAATCTAGACGCGCTTTTCCACAAAAAAAAGCCCCGATCACCATTTTCGTGATCGGAGCTTTATTGCGGAAAACAAATCTGAGTTGTCTACACTGGCCCTTTTGCGCAAAAGTTTTGTGGAAAAGGACTTTTGCCTGAACGGGAGCAGCATAGTATTTCCGCAAGAAACACCGATTTCTTATAGTAGGAAGTCAGTGCTTTTGTGGAAATTCAAGCGGCCAGTGTAGACAGCTGGCAAGATTTTCCAGAAAAGCGGCTGATTTTCCGGAAAAATTGGCCAGTCTAGACACAACCTAAATATTTTATTTGTAAGGGGCCACATCATAAGGTTGTTATTCAAAGTAAGGTCAGAGCATGGGCTGCAAGATTTGGCTATCCCAGTAAAACACACATAATATTTAATGATTTTAACTATTGTAGCAAAGTTCTGGCTGTGCTCTAGGGGTTCTGCACTCCTTAGGTGGTTATTCTAGGCCTCAGAGGCTCGCTGTGACCCTAGTCGCTGCCTCTTGTGTCTTTCTAGAGGTCTGGGTTACAGCTTACTGAGTCATTTTCATCACTGGCAAAGTCAATGAATGGGGAGAGGGAGATCCCTCCATAATTCCTGGACCACCTTCTCTCAGAATCAGGTCTTTCTGTGGTGCAGGGAAGTTGGGAGGAATGTGGGTTCGCCCACTACTCTGGGATTTGGCCCAGCAACCCTAGGCAGTGGCAACTGTTCAGGTTTTTCCTATAGTCCCAAGACAGCAGCCTTTTTCAGTTGGCTACTTCCCCAAACGCTCCCTCTATTGTCTTTTCTCTGGTACCTGACTGAATCTTTCCCTTCTCTGCAAACACACTTCTTCCTCTTGGTCCATCCCTCTTCTCCTTCCCCCTTCCTTACCTGGGGGGAACCTTTCAAAGGAGCACACCAGGCTTTAATTGGCTGCAGGTGCTTGATTAACAGCTGGCCTAAAGGAGCAGGCTAATTAGCCTCAGGTGTCTACCTGCCTTAATTACAGGGCAGCAGTCTCTGGGAGCTTATTCAGGGAATAGAGAACTATTTATCCAGCACCCCGTATACTTACATTCCATCAAACGGCGACAGCCAGCTTGTCTGGGTCTGTCAAACTATGTTCAGGAAAAATGTCAAATTAACATTTATCAGATCAGCAGTCACACTCCTGAAATCTTTGTTCAGCCAAATCTCTCTCTGGCAGGAATGGTAAATAGTGGCTTAAGCCACTTAAGCCAAACAGTCAAATGATCTCTAATTACCGTTACCTCTATTGTTACATAGGGAGCAGCTATCCCTGTCAATGATACATCTACCCAAAATATTCACCTCTTTCAGTGCAACTCCCTCAGCATCTCTAGAACCAAGTCATTTAGGGAAATCCCTGTATGAAATATGATAATGAAGTGTGCATTATAATTGGTGAATATATTATAGGATTCGCTAATCCACACAGCAATTGATGTAACAAGAAAGTACATACTTATAGTGATAAGTAGGTTTCAAGTTTAAACCAAACAAAGGGAAGTTTTTCTTCACGCAGCATACAGTCAACCCATGGAACTCCTTGCCAGAGGATGTTGTGAAGACCAGGACTTTAGCAGGGTTCAAAAAAGAACTAGATACATTCATGGAGGTTAGGTCCATCAATACTTATTAGCCAGAATGGGTAGGAGTGGTGTCCTTACCCTCCATTTATCAGGGGCTGGAAATGGATGACAGGAGAGGGATCACTTGATGATTGCCCATTCTATTCACTCCTTCTGGGGTATCTGGTATTGGCCACTGTTGGAAGACAGAATACTAGGCTAGGTGGACTTTTGGTCTGACCTGGTATGGCTGTTCTCATAGAATCATAGAATCATAGAATAATAGGATGGAAGGGACCTCGAGAGGTCATCGAGTCCAGCCCCCCGCCCTCAAGGCCAAGCTCCGTCTACACCATCCCTGACAGATGTCTATCTAACCTGTTCTTAAATATCTCATGTTTTTATGATACACACTAACCATGTAGCAGCCCAGTCCTGAGAATGCAATACCCCTCAGCCTATTGTCAGTCTATGCAACAATATTTATATTTAAATCAGTCTCAGTGAATTTGCCAGATACGGTTTTCTGAGTTGCTGTATTAAATATTACACCTACTACATTCCATTCCCCTCATCTACAAGTGGCCCTCTATGGACTGAGCTCTAAAGCCTCAAGGGAAGTTCTGTGCCTACAGCACATGAAAAATTATGGACCAAAGACTAAGCTACTGTACAAGAATCTCGATCCTGCACCAGCTGAGGCTCTGTCTTGGTGGGCCTAAGGGTTTGCAAGAGAATTCACAATTAATAGATTAGTCTGGAATGATCCATGTCAAAATCCCAGCTGTTCTTTGCCAATGGTTTCATTACCACTCTGCAGATGCACAGAGAATTAAATATTTATATATACTTGTTCCATTATTTTAATATGGATTGAGGTCAGAGATGTCATGCAACTACGCCCTCTTCCTGTTTTAAGGTATCAAAAAGCCGCACCACAATAGTCTTCTCCAGAACTGCAATACTGGTACATCTTGTGTGATCTTTGATTTCTGAAATGTAATTGTCAATGGTTCTGAGCCCTTGGCTGCATTTTATGCAGTCCTCTTGAGTTGTATATATTAATTTGTCCAATTATGCTGTCTGCTCTTTATCAACAGCCATACCACTGGCCAGACCTCACCACTTTTCAAATCTTGTCAAATTCCATTTTTAAATAAGAAATTGTGACATCAGAAATAAATCAGCCAATAATTGTATGCTTCATAGGTGGGCATTAGCAGGCTTGCTTACATTCTGAATATATCAGAAGCACTGCACATTTATGGAAATAATAAATATGTAGCATAAATCAGGGTGAAACAGAAGGAAATGTGTGTTCTGTTCCACTTCAGTTAGATTACGATGTAGTTTCAGGACCTATCCAAAACTGCTTATACCTTTGCAAGAACAGTTGGTGATACATAGCCACTAAAGAATGGGAATGCAATTCTGCCAATCACTGAATAGGGCATTTGAGTGTTGTAGGTACCTGTTTTCTATCTTTCAACTAAGTTTTCTCTGAAAAATTCCCAATAATTATATGCTTCGTAGCTGGGCATTAGCAGGCAAGTAGGAGGCGTAACAGAGAAAATCAATGAGACCAAACCCCCCAGTGATAAGTGTGCAACTCCTGTTAACTTCAGTAAGAATCACACCCAGGTAAATGAGGACAGAATTGAAATCTTCACCTGAGATTCTCAAAGCCCAACCACCATTCTCTTTCAATGAGATGGGGGTGCCTGACTCATTTAGACTTATTGGAAAATCTCACCCTTTCTATTCTGGTCATCGTCTTTGTCATGAATATTGGCAGTTTTCATGCTTCTGTGTGTAAAGCCAACAAACCCAGGTTGTCAGCAGGTGGGACCGAACCTGCAACTTTACAGGCTAAAGCCATGAGCCTCTATTCCTGAAACAACTGAAAAATATTAAGCATTTTTTAAAATTCAATAATTCATTTACCTATCACTTTCAAAGAATAACCTAGGATGCCAAGCATCGGAGAGTCTGCTTTTTATCTATTATTACTTATTATTCATAATATTATTATTAACACTTCTATTGACTTCGTACTAGCGATCTCATCCATGTGGGAGTTGCATTGTACTACAGGTGCTCTGTATAGGTCTATACAGGTGCTCTGTATAGGTCTCTGTCCTAAAGAGATTACAATGAAAAAGACAAGACATAGCAGGTGGAGGAGACAATTGAAGAGACCAGAGCAGGGAGATGAGATAAAAAATAGGATGTGCACAATTCTCAGACAATTGGGTGCAGTAATGGCAGCTGACCACCTGTTATCAGATTGCAGTTTTCTGCATGCATAACAGCAGAAAGGTGACTTTTGAGGCAGGACAAGAGGTGAAAGAGACCCACAGACACAACGCATTGTCATTTGATGGTTGCAATAAACGTCTGGGGGAAAGCTGGTGTGAACCCATGCTACGAGTGGTACTTGGAACCGAGGGCAGCTTCACAAAAATGTAGCTTCAAGGATTTCCCTAGAGCACATGTTTTATGCAATGTCTCCATTACAATTTATGGGGCAGATTCATAGCTTGTGTAAATCAGCATGGCCCCAGGGAAATCAATGGAGCCTTGCTGATTTTCCCCAGCTAAGGATCTGTTTGCATAACTTCTGTGTGTGCACCATTGTGAATGCAGTGTTTGTCAGCAAGCTATTGACCGTCTATTTCACTGTTCTTTGTAAAATAATGTAGAGAGCATTGTCTTGCGGTAAAGGATCTCTACTGCTTTAAGGAATGGCTCTCAATGGAGGAAAATGCCCAGAAAGGAATTTACAAACCAGGACTAATGCTGCTCACTCTGCCTGAATGCAATAGACTTCCCAGCCTGCACCAGGATCCCAAGGCCTGCACCAGGACTCCGTATTTTGGTAACTGCAACTGCTACTGTCCATTTGCATAGACCGTGTCCTAAATGGAGTCATGACTGGGGAGGAGGGGAAGGCCTGGAGCCAGTGAGGGAATCAGGACTAAAGTGTGATCCAGATTACGCCCTAAGAATGTGGTGACTCCTCCTCCCCAAAGAGGGATTATGAGCCAGCACCATACCAATACTGCTCCCTGTCCTTGGACTCTTATCTGTGGTGGATTCATCAGAGTTTTGGGGGTCAGGTATCAGTCTATATAGCTGGAAGGGGCTTTGGCCACAAATTGTAGCCGTGCATCATCTTTCATTCTCCTGTAGCCTGTGTGTGAAATGTCATATTCTGTGCAGTACAGAACGAATGCCACAACCGTTGTTTGTTTATTTGGTCTGATTCCAATGTCCAACCCACCCAAAACCCAGCAGCCCTATTTTAGAACACTGGTCCCAAAAAACAAACTTGTTGCTCAAACCAATTTTGTTAATGATAGTGTTGCCACTTTGAAGAACTGGCATATGTACTGAGAAACTAGTCTTTAGCGCGCTTCTGGGAAAGAATGTTTTCCCGCAACACGCGAGAGAACTGATAGTAGCTGTGCCATTGAACCACGATTTCAGTTAGAATATCTGTTGCTTACTTCTTGTTGTTTTGTGTTTTTTTATTTTTCAGATTTTAACACAGAAAATACAACCAGTAAGTAGATTCCCTTCAGGTTTAGAACTGGAGTCCTTGAACTGGTCTAGTTGTTTAAAAACCTATGCTGCCTACTCTCATATCATCTGTGGTGGGGAAGATTTCTTCAGCCCCAAATACCTATTGGAATTAAGTTATTACCTACAAATCCCAGCTTTCATTTAAAACAAGTAGCTTTCAAACTTAGGGAAAAAATGTGATCCCCAAACTTACCAACACCAGGAGGCAAATAACAAGAGCCAATAGTTGATTCATTTTTAAATCTTGTGATTTTTTTTTAAAGCCAATCTTATTATTTTGGAGGGCCTTGACTCATGGATTTTGAACACGCGGGGAGTGATAAATTCAAAGATGTTGCATGTTTTGAATATTTGCAATATACTTTTTCATCATGATGTGTCAAGATTTTTGCAACATGAGGACTCTTTGGCTGTTCATACCTCCTGTGGAGCTTTCGATTTGATAAACTGTGACGATTTAGCCTTTGTATGGGTTGAAATGTGTGTATGCAACTCCTTGGTGTGATGCCAAAAGCTCTTCATAAAAACTGAGTTAAACTCAGTGTCTTGAATGTGTAGCTTGCCCACAGATAAACTAAACAGAACAAAAAGGAAGAAAGAATGTGGAAGGGCAAAGGAAAGGAAGGGAGAAGTGGTAGAAGTGTGCAGAGAAAAGAAATGAACCCCCAGAAGCCT
Source organism: Pelodiscus sinensis (assembly GCF_052426305.1). Classification (NCBI taxonomy): domain Eukaryota; kingdom Metazoa; phylum Chordata; order Testudines; family Trionychidae; genus Pelodiscus; species Pelodiscus sinensis. Next base: position 11,585,754 of record NC_143057.1, read on the forward strand.
AATCTCCTGTACTTTTGTTTCCACCCTTGGGAGTGCTCAAATTGAGAGGCACCCAATGCAAACAGAGGAAAAACTGGGAGGCAAACATAGGTTTTTCCGCATAATACTCTCTCTCTCCCTACAGCTACGGTTTGGGTTCCAGAATCAGCCATACAAATCCCTCAAGCACTTCCCTATTATAATGTGCTGTGAACAATAGCTTGATTCATTACAGCTGCTCTAAATCCTGCTGTTTTGATACAAATCTTTGCATAAGGCATACAGCTGTAGTCTTTCCCCTGCTCAGAGAGGAAGGTGTGTGTGTGTGTGTGTGTGAGGGAGAGAGAGAGAGAGGCATGTGTGTGTATATATGAGAGAGAGCAATTAACTTTCCCTCGTTACTTTTGGGTCAGGGTTTTAAATGCTGTGGTAGGTCAGAAGAGAGACTGTGAAAATGTGCTACTTTTCTGTGTAGTGTTGCTGGCATTTCACAAAGGACATCATCTTATTCAGCTGATTTCCCCTTCTTTCCTTGTACATTTCAGTCACATCTGCTGGCTTTTAGGACAAAAGTAGGATTTAGGTGCCTTTTTTTATAGTATCATTGCCAATCCATACAACTATGGGAGAATGAGCTGGATTGTATTCCAATGCATACATCATCAGTGGAGTTACTATTAACTAAATTCCAAATACAAAATCTCTGTTTCTCCTTGCTTTTTCCTATGGGCTGTTAGCTGTGTAAGAGGCATCCTTGTTTCCTAGTTTCTCATCACTCTTAAAGAGAAAGCAGGGGCTACTTTTTTTTAGTAATTGGTTCCAACTCCAAAAGGTCACTAGAAAGTGTCTCACAAACATTACATGGATATTTATTTCAGATGTGGTGAGAGTCCCAAATGGGAGGGCCTGGGTCACTTACTTTTGTCAAGAAACAGGCTAATGCTTTTGCAGCATCTGGGTACCAGATCAATAGTTAAATAAGTTTCAGATATTATTCACTGTGCCCTTGAAAAGAAAACTCCTAAAATATTTATTCTGTGCTGCTAGGATATTGTCATTGTAGGGTGTGACAAGTGGTTTCTTTTCTCTGCCCAGTGTGTAATGTAGAGAGCCCTGCAAGAGCTGTACTGAGACTACAGAAAATAAAACTATTGCAATACAGGCAGTCCCCGGGTTACGTACAAGATAGGGACTGTAGGTTTGTTCTTAAGTTGAATCTGTATGTAAGTCGGAACTGGCGTCCAGATTAAAGACACTGCTGAAACTGACCGCCAGTTCTGACTTACATACAGAATCAACTTAAGAACCCCAGGCGTCCCCAAGTCAGCTGCTGCTGAAACTGATCAGCAGCTGATTCCAGGAAGCCCGGGGCAGAGCAACTCTGCCTCGGGCTTCCTGTAGTCAGCGCTGGTCAGTTTCAGCAGAAGCTGACTTGGGGACGCCTGGGGCAGAGCAGCTGGGGTGCTACTGGACCAACCCAGCAGCACCCCATCTGCTCTGCCCCAGACGTCCTGATTCAGCCGCTGCTGAAACTGACCAGCAGCGGCTGAATCAGGACCTGGGGCAGAGCAGCTGGGGTGCTGCCGGGTTGGTCCAGTAGTGCCCACGGGCGCTGCAGGACCAATCGGCAGCACCCCAGCTGCTCTGCCCCAGAGTCCAAAACAAAAGCCTGGTCTGCTGGGGGGGGGGGGGCACACTAGCTGCGCCCCCCCCCCCCCCAGCAGACCAGGGACACGGGGAGCAGAGCCGCAGCGGCAGCGGGGTGCCGCGCCTCTGAGGCTTTGCTCTGGCAAAGCCTCAGAGGCGAGGGACCCCGCCACGGCTGCGGCTTCAGTCTGGGTGCCTGTGGTCTGCTGGGGACGGTCCCCAGCAGACCACAGGCACCCTGACTGAAGCTGCAGCCGCGGGGGGTCCCGCGCCTCTGAGGCTTTGCGCGGGGAACTGCCGCTGCTGCCGCTCCAGTCTGGGTGCCTGTGGTCTGCTGGGGACGGTCCCCAGCAGACCACAGGCCCCCGGACTGAAGCCGCAGCCGTGGGGGGGTCCCGCGCCTCTGAGGCTTTGCCAGAGCAAAGCCTCAGAGGCGCGGGGAACCGCCGCTGCTGCCGCTTTGACTGAACCCCCGCGGCTGCGGCTTCAGTCAGGGTGCCTGTGGTCTGCTGGGGACCATCCCCAGCAGACCACAGGCACCCAGACTGGAGCGGCAGCAGCGGCGGTTCCCGCCCTTCTGAGGCTTTGCTCTGGCAAAGCTCAGAAGCGCGGGAACCCACCCGGTGCCCCTGGTCTGCTGGAGACGGTCTCCAGCAGACCAGGGGCACCGGAGCAGCTTACGAACGGGGCTTTCTCGCCCCGACTTCCGGGGCGAGAAAGCTCCGTTCGTAAGTGCGGATCCGACGTAAGTCGGATCCGCGTAAGTCGGGGACTGCCTGTAATTGGGGCTTGAAATGCAAGAGATTAAGGAATACATGATCATTGATGATGCATTTGATTTACTGGGTTCTTTTGAACTTGTATTATAAATGTCCAGTTTAAATATTTATACCTGAAACCATATTCTGCATGTATCCTACAGATGAAGAATGGGTAAAACCTGCTTAGATAAAATAGGAGGCCAAATCTTTCACTCCAAACACAGACTGAATGTCAAACAAATCTTCCCTGAAATTCAACATGTTAGTGTCACTTTTCACGCTATTCCCAAATGTCCCTTCTCTCCACTTCTGGGCTACGTCTACACTGGCCCCTCTTCCGTAAGGGGCATGTAAATTTCAGCAGTCGTCGTAGGGAAATCCGCGGGGGATTTAAATAAAAAGTAAGAATAAGACCCTCCGGAAAAGGGCGCTTTTTCCGGAGGATCGGGGCCAGTCTAGACGCTCTTTTCCGGCTTTTTTAAAAGCCGGAAAAAAGCGGCGGCCATGTTTATTTAAATGCCGCGGAGGATATTTAAATCCCCCGCGGATTTCCCTACGACGACTGCTGAAATTTACATGCCCCTTACGGAAGAGGGGCCAGTGTAGACGTAGCCCTGGTGTCTGACTAGGGATGGAAGAAAGGGTGCTGAAGTAGAATAAAAGAATATTAGAAATGGAAGGACCTCAAGAGATCATTGAAGATTCCCCTACCCTCACGAGAAGTCATTCTTCTGCTCTACTCTGTGCTAATTAGGCCTCAGTTGGAGTATTGTGTCCAGTTCTGGGCACCACATGTCAAAAAAAAGATGAGAAATTGGAGAGGGTCTAAAGAAGAGCAAAAAAGAATGATTAAAAGTCTAGAGAACATGAGTTACGAGGGAAGACTGAAAGAATTGGGCTTGTTTAGTTTAGAAAGGAGAAGTCTGAGAAGGGACATGATAGCTGTTTTCTGGTATCTAAAAGGGTGTCAGAAGGAGGAGGGGAAAAAATTGTTCTCCTTGGTCTCTGAGGACAGGACAAAAAGCAATGGGCTTAAATTGCAGCAAGGGAGGTTTAGGTTGGACATTAGGAAAAGCTTCCTGCCTGTCCGGGTGGTTAAACACTGGAATAAGTTGCCTAGGGAGGTTGTGGAATCTCCATCTCTGGAGATACTTAAGAGCAGGTTAGATAGACATCTATCAGGGATGGTTTACATGGTACTTAAATAGTGCAAGAGAAGTGCCTTATGGCACTTCCAACCCTCCCAGAAGCAGCTAGTTTAAAAAACCTTGCACTTCAGCCTATTCTCACAAGATTTCCTGCTCACTTTTTCTCCAGTGTGAATAAGATTTGATGACCTACCTGAACGGTATCCATTCTTTATTATTCTCTGTATCACTGTGTGCAGATACCACCTCATGTTTAAGCACTGCATACATACACTCTGCCCCGAGGAGCTTACACTTCCATCACACAAGCACCACATGTAGGTGGGAGAAGAGGGACATGGTTTCAGAGCCTGATTCACCCCTCTGAAGGCAGAGGATAGTATGTCACCCTTCCACACCAGGGGCTTATAGGGACTTCAGTTGCTAGTCCTGAGGAGAGAAGACTGCCTGTGGAGATGCCAGTCTAAGTGGGTAGGAGGCTGATTCATAGGAGTGCCATGTCAGGGCCACTGATAGGTAGGACCTGGCTCTGGAATTCACAATAGTCCCAGTCACTCTTAGGGGGTTTGCTCTCTTATGTGTTTCGGAAAAATCTTCTTTTTGTTTCTTCGAAAACCCTCCTTCCAATCAGGTCAGCAAACCTTTTGATGTGCAGGATGGTATTTAATTGTACAGTTCTAAGAGCTGCCCTTTTAATACCAAATTTTACAGGAAACAAGGAATAATTAATTTTATATTCTGTGCAGCTTTAGTTATTATATATGCCCATGAAACAACTAGAAAGGTACTCCCAGGCTGTTGTGTGCTGCATTTGCTGCACTGTGGAGGAGGAGTGAATTGGATGGATGGAATTGCTACACTGGAATCTGAACCCACATCACAGTGGTGTAAACATGGACTAACTCAACTGAGCTCAAAAATCTATTCCAAGGTGCAAATATAGTCAACTAGCTGTCTAGCCACCTTAGTTTCCAAGAAGTTTTTTCCCCCGTCTAAATCAACAATTGAGGTCATTTACTCCTAGTTTATGAAATAGTTTTTACATTTTTATTCACTATACTTCAGCCCGTTGTCTTACTTCACTTGTTGAAATGGCTTTTCCCCCACAGCAACGTGCTATAAAGGCAATGGCAGGTTCTACCAGGGCTCTATCAACATCACAACCTCAGGAATTCCTTGCCAGAAGTGGAGTGAGCAGGTGGGCATCAGTTTATTCAGATCTACAGTCCGGGTTGGATCTACAGTCTAATGCTGGGATAGCCAAAGAGTGTTACAGAAACTCAGTGGAAGTTGGGCCCCTGCTCTAGACACCTCTGAAAATCCCAGCCCAAGTATGTGATCTTGGGTATACGAATCCACGGGGCAAAGGAGGCAAAGGTGACATTGGAGGGGCCAGAAGTGTGCTAGGCATCTGCCCTCGCATCAGAGCAACCTGAAAACTAGCTTAAATAAGCCACATGCCCAATAACCCCAAATGGGAACTATGGCAGCTGCAGATCAGCGGAGCATAAAAAGTCCCCTTCCTCTGTCCCTCTATCAACAACAAGAAAGGGGTGGTGGTGGCATAGGAGCTGCTGTTTCTAAAACCATAAGGAGCTAGTGCACTCTAGGAACACTAAATGCAATTTATTCATTAACCCCAGGTACCTCATTTGCACAGAAGGACCCCTCAGGTTTTCCCAGAGCTATCAAATGCAGAGAACGCATGTCGTAATCCAGGAGGGGAAAATGAGCGTCCCTGGTGTTACACAAAGGATCATTCTATAAGCTGGGAATACTGCAATGTGCCTCTCTGTGGAGACGGTAAGGGACAGCAGCTAACCACTTCTCACGGAAGTAGCTAGTTTTAGAACATCATTAAACACTGAACCACAAAACTATTCAGGATCATCATATCCCAGTAGTCACCATGATTGCTCTGACAAGTGTGCCATTTTCTTTGGACTTCAGTGGGAACAGGATTTGGGCCCTTAATGTTTCTAAACTAACACGTCCTGATTGGCAGAGGAGAGAAGTGAAGATAGAGAAGAAGCCAAGTGACTTCTTCTCTATGGCCCTGGGAAATCCAGGTCAGAGGCACGATCAGAATTTAGGGGTTCCTGCCTCTAAGCTTGGTGCCAGGCATGCATTTGTCTTCTTCATAGATATCAAGATTTTAAATGACCATCTCAGAAATACAATTCAAACAGCGTCCAAATATGCTCAGCAAAGGCTCTTTTCACCACTTCCTCTTAGCATAGACCAGAAGCATTGAAAGACTCTAGTGATCCAAAGCTGTGATCTGACTTAGCTTCCCTTTTATAGGTTTGGCCATCATGTGTACCAACCATCATGTTAGCATGGCTCTGAAAAAGCGAAACCAATACTTATATGTAGATTCAGGGTAATTTTTTGAAAAATATAATTAAACTAAAAGTTTAAATACATTTGAATCTATCAGATGTGTATTCCTTTGATGCTTAAAGTTACTGGCATGAAACAGGGGTTTCTTCCTTCTCAGTCACCCCCTCCTGTATGATCCTGTTCTGAAGTCATATGGCTGAATTTGTGACATCACAATAATTTCCATGACAGTGGGTAATGTTAGAAACGACCCCCAACAAAAAGTTCTGGAGAATTTAAGAGGGATGGAATCACTGGTTTTGTTTTCATTACAGTATCCCTAGCACCAGGCACCAAAAAACCAAGTGCAGAGACTCCCAGTCTTCCTTCGTCTTCTTTCTCCCCTACATACTCCATGACTGTCATCATTTCCATCATCTCCAGCTTTGCACTGATAGTGATCTTCATGATCATTGCTCTTGTGTGCTGCCGGAGGCGAAAACAATGGAAAAACAAAAAGAGGTAAGACCTTGAGATCTATAGATAAAGCCAGGTAGGATTTGTTCCAGCAAAGAGAGCTTTGACGAGGGGCTTAGCATGGTAATTCCAGTACTCACTACATTCAGATTCAATGGGGGAACTTTAGATGACTTCGCAGAGGTCAGGTTCTTAATTATATGGGCAGAAAAGATTGAAGTCAGAAATTTCTTCTTGACTGACAGCTTGTGTCTGTTCATTATCTGGTACCCTGGGACTCTGATCCTAAATGGAACCTCTGTGTGCTACTGCAGAACAAACAACACATTAAAAGCAGCTAATAATGCAGGCCAAAAATGTTCATGGTCTTCCATGAAACCTTGAAACCATGGAAGATATTGGTGCTTGTCCAGTGCTTCAGCTTTCCTTCACATTTCCAGCTGAGGACAGCAGCGTTTCATTCTGAATTCTCGTCACAGAAAGCCAAGGAACTGCTGACTTATATACTGTAGGTCAAAGAGAGTCACATGAACAGTAGCAAATCCCTAACGACATAGGACCTCAAGCAGGGATCACTTGACAAAGGCATCTGAAAACATGTGTATAAGATTAAGCAGGTCGGTCGCTTTCCTTCTGAACAGCAAATAACTGTGCTGGTTTTTCAGGCAAGTAACAGTTTGGAGAATGAGTTCAAGTTTAGCTTTGAATGTAAGGACCTACTGTTCCGGACAATCGAGATGTAGGTACCTTTCCTCCTTGGGGAGATTAGATGAGAAGTAATCGGAAGATATTTAGACATTGTTAAGGGAATTAAAAAGGGCAACACCAGCCCACCGGCTACAAGTAAAACAAAAACAGAAGGAGACTCTTAATGGAATTTCTTCTGTTCCCAAGCATTACCCTACAAACTCTTAATGGCGAGACTTTAGAGACTATATAAGATTTTATCTGGACTTGAATGAGGTTGAAAATAATATTTGTGGGTTTTCTCTCTCCTCAAAACCCTCACGCACTTGAAGCAAATTCCTTAGCTTCAACTTTACTCTTGGTGGTTAACAGTCTGCACTGTTTGTGGAACAGGACAGAAGAGAATTTTTCCAGCCATTAGATTTAATTTATTGTCAAAAATGTAAAGGACACTGGTTTTTGAAAAATGTAAGTTTGCAGAGTGCTCGAGGGGCGAGAATATTGTTTCCAGGGTATCATTACGTTTTGCTGTATGTTCTCACCCGTTAGGTTTCCTTTTGCTATATTGCGGCCCCAAATTACTGAGGACATGGTCCCGCAAACTCTAGATCAAATGAGTAATCCTGTCTAATGTGAGTAGTTCTGTTGCAACTGTTCACAGAAGTTCAATTCCCATCCCCAATGACCTGCTGGATTGGCTGCTGACCTGGCAGACCAACAGTCATTCTAGATCCCTAGAAACAACAAGCACACTGTAAGCATCCCAGAAACAACGCTACAATGTCATGAGACACATGGCAGTGCACAATGGGTAAGAAGGGGGGGCAGACAGCAAAGTGCCTGGGCAGTGACACTGGACACTTGGCAGGCACATATCCCCATATGTGGCATATGGGGCTGTAAATGAGGACATTGGCATGGTGGGAGCAAAGGTGAAAAAACATAAATATAGGGCAGGCTATGGCCTGGCAGCCATTTTCATGTATAATCTCTACACAGCGCGAAGAGGCCCTGTGAACAGTCTTTCTGCTCCTCCATTTTCCAGCCTTGTTCTCTCCTGACACAGTACCCTACGTGCTCTCCCCTACTGATCATTTCCTTATCCATCATTTCAGGGAGTCACAAGCACCAGCACTTACCACTCTTCCATCAGAGCTCCTCCTGGACAGACTTCATCCTAACCCCATGTACCAGCGCATGCCCCTCCTCCTGAATCCTAAATTACTCAGCCTGGAATATCCAAGAAACAATATTGAATATGTGAGAGATATTGGAGAAGGAGCATTTGGAAGGGTCTTTCAAGCAAGGTAAATGTCCTGCTAGCAAGTGCCCTTTAATATTATTAACTGGAAGACATTAACCTCTGGCTAGAGTTCTGGAAGCAGGAAGACATCTGTTTATTCCAACTTGTTGTGGAGAAATTAATTGTTCTAAACAGAATGAAATGTGTGAAAGTGTGACAAAACTAATTTTAAAACTGGACTTATTTACTCCTGTTTCCCACTTTCAATTGTTATTTGGTAAAACATTGTCACAAACGTCCATAATCATCTTCTGTATATTAGACATAGTGGGTCAATTATTCCTGGGAATTCAGTTGAATGTGGTAGCTAAGCTTATGATGCATTCAGGATGGTAAGAATTTTGCTTGTTTATATTGTGACTAGTCCATTGTCGAATTTTCATATCTTCCCAGGATGTCACATTTGTTTTAGAAGTGGGTACATGCCAGCCAGCATTAAAAAGTCATCATTTGCTGGTGGTTACTCCCCACTGCTATACTAGCTGTGATCTAACAGTTAGGCCCCAATCCTGGAAAAATCCCTTTATTTGCATAGTGGGTCCTTATTCCTGAAACTGACAACAGTTTTTTCCTATTTGTCAGGAGACTGGGTTGTTGGCAATCAGGCCTAGTTGTCAGAGTCCGAATGCCTAACACAGTCAGGGATCAGAGCTGAGGGTCAGAACCAAAATCAGAGTCTGAATGCCGAGCCATGGATCAAGAGTGTCCTGGAAACAGGATTCAGAGTCGAGGCTTGGAAACTAGTTACCATGAGTCAGGCCCAGCAGGAGCAGAGTTGGTTCAGAGGCAGAAGCAAGGCTGGGAGAGAATGGGAACAAAGTTGAATGCAGGGTAGGATCTGGGCAAGGAGGAACAAAGGATAGAAATAGACTCCCAGTGCTAGTTCATATGAATATTAATTGAACTGTTTTCCAGTCTTGGTTTCTCTATGGCTGTGTCTACACTGGCCACTTATTCCGGAAAATCAGCCACTTTTCCGGAATAACTTGCCAGCTGTCTACACTGGCCACTTGCTTTTCCGGAAAAGCACTGACGATCTACTGTAAAATCATCAGTGCTTTTCCGGAAAAACTATGCTGCTCCCGTTTGGGCAAAAGTCCTTTTCCAGAAAACTGTTCTGGAAAAGGGCCAGTGTAGACAGCACAGATTTCTTTTCCGCAAAAAAGCCCCAATCGCGAAAATGACCATCGGGGCTTTTTTGCGGAAAAGCGCGTCTATATTGGCACAGACGCTTTTCCGGAAAAAGTGCTTTTCTGGAAAAGCATCCTGCCAATGTAGATGCGCTTTTTCCAGAAATACTTATAACGGAAAACTGTTCCGCTTTAAGCATTTCTGGAAAAGGGTACACGTGTAGACGTAGCCTACATGTTTTCAACAAGTCACAGACAGAATTTTCAAAAGAACTCAGAATTTGCTCAGTTCAACTTCCATTGGCTCTAACAGAGTCTGTGTTACACTCCCATTGCCACCAGAGAGAGCAAATTAATCCAATGATGAGCTCTTTTGAAAATCCCACCCCAGAATTATTGAAAGAAGGTGGAGAGGTTGCAATAGGTATTTATTTTGGCCCCCTTTTTTCTTTTCCCAGTTAATTTCAGTGATATGTTTGCTACTTGGGATGCCTCTGTGGGATGGAACACGACTGGCAAAGCGGTTGGTTCTATGTGGAACTGTATGAGAGAGAGAGACAAAAATGAACATCACAATGTACATATTGCTCAACATGGACATGGGCCCCCAACCGTACTAGTGGGACTTGCCTCATTGATTGCCAAGTCAAAGGACTCCTTTTGCAAGTTGTGGTTGCAAGAGCAGACATTTTGAACTTAATAGTATGATAAAGGTCTGCGCTGCCATGGTCACCGTTATCATTGACAACTTTAATCAGGAAATGAATTATGCAGTAGGTTAAATTTGTTAGAGCAAGGAAATACTTCAATGGATGTCAGAGACTGTTGTCTCCCCGAAGGGATGTGGAGGAAGTGCACATTTATTTATACAGACTGTGTTAAAAATAACAGTTTAAAGGGCAAGCTGCAGCAAAATCACAGATGCTTAGCTTATGATTGACTGTTCGCATTGATGGCTAAACTAGATGAGCTGAGTTTGAAGCGACAACAAAGCATATGGGACCAGATTCATAACTGTGCTGCGGATGCCACTTGCCACTCCCATGAGGTAAAGCAGCCCTATACCCAGCATATCTGCCTAGCTAAACCAGGCATCTGGAACACCCTGGTGAATGCAGCCCATCATTTTATTTCATATGGGGTATAATTCACCTATATGCAGAGAGGCAGCACAAGGACTGTACCCCACTTACATCAACTTGGGCTATCCCCTGTGCATAGAAGTGAAGGTTCACTAAAACAGAACAGTACCAATACAAGGCAATTCAAACCCTCGTTAAGCAGATTGCTTAGTGAGCCTTAAATAGCTCCTCAGGTAGGACCTCTTGTCATGGGTGAATTCTATCCATGGCACATTTCTTCAGAATAATCCTTACCACTCCAGATTCCCAAATGTAACTTTCATTGCATTTTGCAATTCTTTTAAATAAGTTTTTAAGTGATATTTTTAGAAGAGAGGGCAATGTGTATGAACACAAAACAGACATATTCTGTGCTTTGGGAACTACTTTTGGCCTTGGCTTGAAGATGGAGAGTCCACCATACTGATTCTTGAAAAGATTTCCTCTGCATTGTTGGTGTTATCCTCTCACCTTGCAGCTTCATCAAGGATGTCTGAGAAATGGAGCTTTTACTGGCAAAAGTTTGCAGTTGGCACTGCTACACAGGGTTGGTGGATGAAAAACGATGGCTCGGTTAGCTTCCAGAACTGCCAGGTCCACACCTGGATAGAACACTAAAGCTACTGCATGAAAAAGGACCATTTTTTCTGTTCTCAGAAAGAAAATTATATATACTGGTCCTATGTATGTTAATGGATGCCTCAGACTAAATTTAGCAAGCCTCTTGTTTCTCCTCGTGTAATATTTCATCCCTGTAAACATAATTCTACACTCAGTGCCAATAATCTCTTTGCCAGTTGGCTTACTTAAAATTCTGATTCACTGTTTACTTATTCTTGGGTGAAGCAGCATGTCAGGACAGGAAGTGACTGGCTGTTATTTACTGGATCCTTCTGAAAGGCTGCCATTTGTATTAAGAACTGTCTCCTGCAGTGGGAATTGAGGATGTAACAAATTACCTTCACAACTGTCCTAGAATGAGATCAGTAGCCAGGCTCAAGTAAATCGCACAAAGCTGGGCCATCTGAGGACCTTCTGATAAAAGTAGTGATGAGCCCTACCTTATGCACTGTGGATATTACTCCTCTTACAGCTCTCAGACCACATGCAGCCTCCTTCAGTTTGGCTCGGCGGCTATGGCTCAGCAGATCTAAAAGACTGTCCAAAATTCTGGGATTAAAACCATGATCAACAACTGCACTCCTCAAGCACAAAAGTCCTTCCCACCCTAAATGCAGATATAGCTCAAGTCTGCCTGGGGTAACTCTGCCCTGCTTTGTGTTGGTTGTCACCTAAGAGCCACATTCTTCACCTAAGAATCGCACCTTTTCCTATTCTGCACAGGTGCCCGAAGGCGTAGACCGCTTCTGCGACCCCAAACACCATAATGTGTGGGCAGCGTAGCATTTAATCCAAGCACCAGAGAGAGAGACTAGCCAAACATCAGATGGTGCAACCTGGTCCCTGGAAGGAATAATCTGTTGAGGAGGAAGCCCCCAATTTTCAGCCCTGGAAACTGAGCTCTTTTGTTTATTGGCAAATACTGCCCTGGAAAGAGAACTCTGTGGATTAGGGATCTCTGTCTCTGTTTAAAACAAGCAAAAGGAAGTTTTCCTTCACTCTGTGCACATTCAACCTGTGGAACTCCTTGCCAGATGATGTTGTGAAGACTAGGACTTTAATAGTGTTAAAAAAAGAGCTAGATAGATTCATAGAGGTTAGATCCATCAATGGTTATTAGCCAGGATGGGTAGAAATGCTGTCCCTGGCCTCTGTCTAGATGTGGGTGACAGGAGAGGGATCACATGAGGATTACCTGTTCTGTTCCCTCCTTCTGGGGCATCTGGTATTGGCCACTGCCAGCAGACAGGATACTGTGCTAGATGGACCTTTGGTCTGACCCAGTATGGCCGTTCTTATGCTCTCTGCTAAAATTGTTACTAAAGGCAGCAATTGGTTCCAAATCATGGGGGTATTTGCAATATAGATCTGCTAAGAAATGGACCAAAGAAACCACAGAGTCAACTCACTCACTGCAAAGCTAATGCATTGCTTAAGCCCGATTTAATTTACACTTTCATGATTCAAGAGGTGCATAGGTTTATTGCTGGCCTTTGCACAGGGGTGAATTTCTCACTCAAAAGAACGCCATGTGAAACCTATATGTGCTGCCTCTTATTTCTGTTCCCTGTAAATACTTCTTGACTTTTGATCAGCTGTAATGAAGCCCTGATGCTAATCAGAAGAGGTGAGCCCCCTTATCTTTCAAACTCTTGCATTATCCATCAGTAACTACAGATCACTTACATATTTCAGTGACTGAGAAAAGGAGGGTAACACTGACTGATGTATTAAAAGGGTATTGTCCCTAACAGCACAGTGGAAGATCTGATACCCACCAGAAGGTGAAAACAGCACTTTGCTTTAAAGAAGGCAACTGTGGGCAAAAGCAAGAATTGATTTTATTGCTCCTAGGTGCTGGATCTCAACAGAGAAAGCTTTTTAGCTGTAATAACTGGCTGCCTGAGGCGATTTCTCTTTAGATGGGCATTTTGCCATTCTCTGACATTTGACAATGATGTGACATTTACAGTAGCCAAGTGCATCTGTTGCGATGCCATCTGTTTGCAGAAGGTGACAAGGTAACTGGAAGTTTGCTTTGGAAACGAGAACCTCTCATTGGCTACTGAACCGCAAAATAACCTGACACTTCAGCAGTGGCAGATCAGCAAGCCAGGTGTAGAAATATAATTCACAAATGGATGCTGCCTTTTATAGGCATTGGATGGCTACATCCAGGCACTGTGTTACAATGCTGAGGGCAAGGCTTCCATATCTCCAGGGGTAGGGAACAGGGCTGGCCTTACCATGAGGTGAACTGAGGCGGCTGCTTCAGGTGCCAGACTGTGGGAGGGTGCCACTAGGACCCAGAATGTAGAAAATTGTGTCTGTTGCTGGTGCATATGTATTCTTTCTGCAGTACCATGAGAGGAGTAGAACAGGAAGAAGGCAGACTTGAGACCTTTCAAAGTTTCGGCCCAAGCGAAGGGGCATGGGGGCAACATTTGAGCTCCCCATCTCAGGTGCCAGCCCTGGTAGGGAAACACACACTATTCCCCTAGGTTTGGCCATCCTTTAAAGAATGGAAAGTTATTGTCCTTTGGAATTAGAGATCCACCCGCTCTAATGAAGTATTAAGGGAAGCATGCCCCACAGATTATCATTTATGTCCCAGTGGTGGTGAGAGGCTCCAGTTGAGAAGGCTGCCTCAATGGAGGCACTGCAGCCTTGAGCATTGGCCTGGGACAGAAGACAGGGGTCCCAGGTTTCCAGGCTCCACCATTAGTCTCCAGACAAAGCCTCACAGTCAGAGTTCAAAAAAAGAGCAGGATAAATTCATGGAGGCCAGGTCCAACAATGGCTCTTAGCCAGAACGGGTAGGGATGGTGTCTCTGGCCTCTGCTTCTCAGGGGTGAGAATGGGTAACACATGATAATTACCTGTTCACCTGGTATTGGCCACTCTCAGAAGACAGGCTGCTGGGCTAGATGGACCTTTGGTTTGACCCAGCATGGCCGTTCTTATATTCACATCACCTCCACATCTGTGAAATGGGGTTAACAACACTGGCCTGCTTGGTACAGTGTTTGTGATCTAAAGATGGGACCAGGCACTGTGGCTACACTCAGCCGACAAGACAGAGATTTCCCCTTAGTGCCAAAGCAGATCAGAAACAGAACCGGCAACAGAATCTAACTCTCCTGAGGCCCTGCCTCATGCTCCATCTACCCAGCCATGTTTACAGTTTACGGCATGTTACAAGAGCTGCTCTCGGGCAAGCTTGTAAGCCTGAAAAGCTCAGCAAATGAGATTGCCCTCTCACAAGGGACAGCTGGTGAAATGTGCAGGACTGAGTACGCAGGGGTGAAGCTAGACACTGCTCAGACACCACAAGGGCAGCAGCAGCGCCACCTCTCCCACATGCTGGCCATGCGTCTTACACCCCTGCCCAGGAGACACCCCCTTTCGGTCCTTGCTGTCTCCTGAGACTGCTGAAGGCTGCAAAATGGTTTCCAGTTGTGGGCATGTCTTTGAGACCTCTCCCACTGTCCACGCTTGGTTTGGTCCATGAATTCTTTCTGGAAATGAGGCTAACGGGGTGTGCCTGTGCAATATCTCCAGTCCTATGCAGAGATTTTCTTTCTGTTTCTCGAAGGGCTCCTGGATTGCTTCCGTACGAGCCATTCACAATGGTGGCAGTGAAAATGCTCAAGGAGGAAGCTTCGGCAGACATGCAGGCTGATTTCCAGAGGGAGGCGGCACTCATGGCGGAATTTGATAACCCGAATATCGTCAAGCTGTTAGGTACAAAACCAAAATTCTCTGCCCTTAGGGTGTGGTCTTCCATGGAATTTGTCTGTCGTCGTGTTGGGTCTAAAATTTCAAAAGCGCAATGAACTTGGGTGGCATGCACAGAGGTTTGCAGTGACAGGCGCTCCCCGGGTTACAAACCTCTGACTTACAAACATCCGCACATGCAAACAAAAGCTCACCCGCAGCCTCAGACGGGCAGACGAGAAGCACAGGTGCTGGCCAGAGGACTCTGGAGGATCAGGGGGCAGTCACAGGCTGGAGAAAAGCAACATGTTTGAAGGGGAATTGCTGCTTCTTTCCAGCCATTGGCTGCATGGCTGCCCCATCTCTTCTGGAGTCCTCCGTCAGCATTCACTCCATTGGCTGTCCCCTGATGAGCAGGATCTGGGTGCAGCTTGTGGGATGGATGAAGGGAGGGGCTGGATGGGGGATGGGTGTTGCCAGAGCCGGTGCTGAGTGGAGGGGTGTGTGTGTGTGGCCAGAGGATGGCCAGAAGTCCCCTTCAGAATCTCCACCTATCTCCTCTAATTCAACTTGCCTTTCCTAAAGAACTAGTTATTTTTCATTGCACATATACAGTATTTCAGATACACTATGGATTAAATGGGCTTTTGTGGGCTAGCCTGGGAATCTAGCTATTATTTATAACATTGTTTCTATCGGAACATGCATTCCGAGTTCCAAACAGCCAACTTACAAATGAACTTTTGGAACAAAACCTGTTCTTAAATTGGAGACTTCCTGTATATGGAAGTTTCACATTAAGTCCTGGGAGGCGGACATTTGTTTTTGGCCAGGCCCTAGGTTTTTTATATACATGATGCTTCATGCTTTTAGCATTCTATGTTGGCACATGTTGGAATGTTTAGCTCTAATACCATTTTCATTATGTTGTGACAGACTAGTTTTCATATAGGGCCATTTAAATAAGACATTCAGATCCTGCACTGAGGGTCCTGTATCAGCACGTAGGTTGGTCTCTGTATCTCTTTGCTAAGACTTTTAACACAGGCACCAGTTAGTTTCAAATCATGGTGATTTTTGAAATATGGGTACGTTGTGAAAGATCTGGATTGAAACTACTGAGTCAATGCACTCAGGGTGAAACTCACCCTTGGGCACAGGCAGACTACAGAGGAATGCAGACACTTTTCTCTGCCTGCAGTTGAAGGATGTAGGTGCAAATCTGATTGTTTACACTTCCGCCAGGCTGTACGTACAAAAGATCTGGCTAGAGATGCAGGTACTCAGAACGGCTATTTATTTGCAGGTACAAAACTGTGGGTGCAAATTTTGAGTGCACAGATTGTCTCCGTTACTCACTGACTCCCGTCACTGAATTGCTTGAGTAGCTCATGGGTTTCTCTTTCCCCTACTCCTTTGCAGACTGTCTGAAAATAGCTAATGGTGAGCTAATGGGCTCCCATGTCATTCTTCCATCAAGCAATCTGACCGCAAGAATTTTAGTCCCACAAACGTCATCCTTCAGCAGTGGTAGAGGCCATTTAGAAATGCCATCAGATGGCTCTTCTGTAAACTCCCTGTAGGTAGATTTGGTCTTTGTCATCTAGTCATCAAATCTTTGTCCATATCAACAGGAATATTATCAGGCAAGTTACCCCTAGTGCAGGAATTCTGCATGAAATCTGGCTTCATGAAAGAGTATGTACTTCAGCAACAGAAAGGAGGAACAAGAAGTGCCCTAAACTAAAATCAATTTTTTGTTTATTGCTAACTCACTGAACAAATTAGGAAAGCCAAAGATACAGGAATTAACCAGTTTTGTATTGCAAGGGTGTGAGGAAATGGCTGAACACTATTTGGGAAATAATGTTGAACACTATTTGGCCAATAAACCTTTTGCGTTATTTGTTCTTGCTAGAACCAGATAATATCATATTGAGAAATGTCTGTTCTTTCTCAGAGTCAAGTGTGAGGTCGTCAGCAAGAATTTCATATTTCACAATAAGCCATATGCTATGCTGAATGGCATTTCTAAGAATAAACTTAAGAAACAACGAATAGTCTAGCAGCACCTTAAAGACTAACAAAACCTGTAGATGGCATCATGAGCTTTCATGGGTACAACCCACTTCTTCAGATGAATGTATGCTATCTTAATTCTGGTTGCACTGGTTTTCAGTGGCTGTCAAGCAGTAGAATATGGGTGATGCTCTTGCCTTTTTGACCAGCTCTAAAATATTGTTATTTGGTAAAACTGTGTGAATAATTTGGAAATCTATTAACCAAATAATTCATTCATTGAATGTTGAAAAAAGCCAGCAAAACAGGGCAAACTATCTGGGGTCAGACCTTTAAATTGCTCAGCATTCAGTAGCTCACACTCAGAATAGTAGCTGCTAAGGAAATCTGGTCCTTGATAAATAATAATTTACTTTCAAATTGAAAGGAATACATGTCAATCAGTTTTGAATCACACCAAGCTCTTCCCATACTTAATGTTTTTTTCTTTAAGACACAAAAGATACCCATTACCTTGTGACAGAGTGTGTATCTCCATTTCACTCATCTGGTTGTGAATTTGTTTGAAAGAATAGTTTTAACTCCCCAGGGAAAATACAAAATGTAGATACAAATATTTTTGAAACATTTAATCCTAACAGGGGAACTTGGTTTGGTTCGAGGACAGACATCACAAAATATCTGGCAAAACAGAAGAAATTGGTTGTGTGTACCCCCAATAGAGGCAAAAGTACAGTTTTTTATAAAGAAGTCTCAAGGAAAAAAATCAGAAATTTCAGAAATAGCACAGAAGTTTGGTTTATGAGAGTTCTCCTAGGAGCTTAGCACCAAACATAGTGGAAGGGACCATGTTTGTTTTCTCTTTGTACAGTACCTGTAGCACAGTGGGGTCTATGGTAAAATTCTTAATAGCATCAATTTGACCAAGATTTGATTCATAATCAAATGAAGGCACGCACATTTTTTATTTTGGAGGATCAGCGTAAATCAACCAAGCACACCACATTTTTTTCTCTCTTTACGAGATTAAAAAAGGGACAAAAAGTCATTGAAAGCTAGTGGGATTTGAGGGCCTAATTGGTATCTGTGCTTTTTAAAAATATTCTTCTTAAGTTTTATTTCTGTTTTGTCATACAACAGCAACAGCAAAGTCCAGACAAGACTGACTTGGTGTATTTTCTTGCATTCAGGGGTGTGTGCTGTTGGGAAACCAATGTGTCTGCTGTTTGAATACATGGCCTATGGGGATCTCAATGAGTACCTGCGCACCCGCTCCCCACGCAACCTCTGCAGCCTGAGCCACAGTAACCTGGACACTAGGATCCGGCTCTCCAATCCCAATCCCCTCGCACTGTGTTGCACCGATCAGCTCGGCATTGCCAAGCAGGTGGCTGCAGGCATGGCCTATCTGTCAGAGCGCAAGTTTGTACACCGGGATTTGGCCACCAGGAATTGTTTAGTGGGAGAGAATAGGGTGGTAAAAATCGCCGACTTTGGCCTCTCCCGGAATATCTATTCCGCAGACTATTACAAAGCCAATGAAAACGATGCCATTCCCATACGCTGGATGCCCCCTGAATCAATATTCTACAACCGCTACACAACCGAGTCCGATGTGTGGGCCTACGGCGTGGTCCTGTGGGAGATTTTCTCCTATGGTATGCAACCCTATTATGGGATGGCTCATGAGGAGGTGATTTACTATGTGAGAGATGGCAACGTCCTCTCCTGTCCTGACGACTGCCCTTTGGAGCTATACAACCTGATGCGCCTGTGCTGGAGCAAGCTGCCTTCGGACAGGCCCAGTTTTGCCAGCATCCATCGCATCCTGGAGCGTATGTACGAGAGGGCAGTAGCTGCTGTCCATGTCTGAGGCAAAGCGGGTCTACAGGGCCTCCAACAAAGGACTGGGCCTCACAGGCTCAAATGAGCCCTCAATAAGGGCCTTAGTATTTGGCTCTTCAAAATTTTGCCCAATGTAAAAATGATCCAGTGATGAACACTTGAACTGAAGAATGAAATGAACTCTGTAGCAGACTGGGCTCTCTCAGCAAAAAAAGACAGAGTTCAAAATGAACTTCCAAGTTGTTTCATCATATTGTCTGCCAATGGCAAGTTGGATGACAGCTCAAACAGAACAAGAGTTACCTAGGGAGTGGAGGATGGAAATTTCCTATTCACTCTTTGTCCCAGTAGGTCCTGTTAAGCTCTTGTGAAATATTCTGTTTATCTGAGAGTTCATAAAGAAATTGAATACTTTTTAAAAAAAACCTGCTTCACGAGTTTCACAATATGTCCTGTTTGGCATTTGCACAAGTAACATTGAACTGTTATGTTACTGATGTTACAATCTTTTTCAATGCACACTGGGTGGTTGTATAATTTGTGTGAGCCTTTGAATTATAAGCTCAGAGTCACACTTACATACACCTTGATAGGATTTAATGAGTTCTACATGCAAAAAAGGACAGGACGAGGTTCTAAACCTGTCCCCAGTAAGATATTTCCTAATTTTACACTCTGGTTTAAACATACCACTTATACACTAAGGCTACGTCTAGACTGGCATGATTTTCCGGAAATGCTTTTAACGGAAAAGTTTTCTGTTAAAAGCATTTTCGGAAAAGAGCGTCTAGATTGGCACGGACGCTTTTCCGCAAAAGCACTTTTTGCAGAAAAGCGTCCGTGCCAATCTAGATGCGCTTTTCCGCAAAAAAGCCCCGATTGCGATTTTCGCGATTGGGGCTTTTTTGCGGAAAACAAATCTGAGCTGTCTACACTGGCACTTTTGCACAAAAGTTTTGCGCAAAAGGACTTTTGCCTGAACGGGAGCAGCATAGTATTTCCGCAAGAAGCACTGATTTCTTGCAGTAGGAAGTCAGTGCTTTTGCGGAAATTCAAGCGGCCAGTGTAGACAGCTGGCAAGTTTTTCCAGAGAAGTGGCTGATTTTCCGGAAAAACTGGCCAGTCTAGACACAGCCTAAGGGTAAGTCTACACAGCAGCATTATTTTGGAATAACTGGCATTATTTCAAGATACAAAAGATGTGCATCTACACAGCAAGCCATTATTTCAAAATAGTGTTGAGATGGAGGCCTTCTTACTCAGACTCCTGTAACCCTCATTTCACGAGGAGTAAGGGAAGTCAAAGGAAGAGGGTTCTTCCTTTGACTCCTGCTGTGTAATTTGGCCAAAATTTTGACTCGTAATTTTGACTCGTATTTTGACTTCAGCTATGCAATTGATGTAGCTGAAGTTGCGTATCTGAATTCAACTTTTGCCCTGCTGCGTAGACATGCCCTAGATGTGCTCACGAGATGCCTTGGATCAAAAATGGTGGTGTTTCCATTAGGGATGTAAAAAGCCATTGCACACCCTGTGGGCTCTGCAGTATAAAGGTTATATGTAAACTTTATACTGCAGAGCGCACAATGAAACTTCCCCCGAGTGGGGCCAGCAGGAGCTGCCTTTCCTGCTTCCGAGAGGCTTCACTGCTCACTCTGCAGTATTCAAATTATACTGAAAACCTGCAATGAAGCTGGCTCCCTGGGAGTGGAGCCAAAAGGGACCCAGGTAGGCAGCATGTAACTGTAATGGAAACTGACAAGCCTCCGCTTATCGGTTAAACATTTACACGGTTACACTTTTCCATCCCTAGTTTAAATCTAATTGCCAAAAATGGTTGGGGGTGGGGAGGGAGGATTTTTACAAGCATTTGGTTGGTTCAGTGTTTTGCTCCTGTTGATGTCAATGGTGCAATCCTCATTGACCACAATGACAGCAGTGTGGCAAACGTTGAGTGCCTGTGGGACGCAGCGGGAAATCACACTCAGATTTATCCCTAGTACTGCATCGTGGTGAATTTTATCCCTAGTGGAAGCACCTATAGAGCAAAAGTGTCAAACTTGTCCTACAGAGAGTGTAATATCGTTTGGAATTAGGGAATTTAGGAAGAAATCGCTTGAAACACAGAGAGCTGTAGTGGCTGCAAGTTGCCATTTTAATCTGTAACACAGAACTAACTAGAACCAGCCCAAACCGCTAGGCTGCCCCCTAGTGACCTAACTCAGTTACTATAACAATAAGATCTATATCTACAACAACCCCATACACAACAGAGTATATGCAACTAATACAATTTAAAATTACGAGTCAAGGGCTAGGGTGTTCATTTAGGGCTATATACTCCTCTCAGTTTGCAGCACAACTCCCACTGACTTCCATGGGAGGTTTGCATGAAGATCAAGGGTAAGATCAAGATTTGGCAATGTAGTAACTAAATGCTTACTTATTATCATTCATTACAGGTTCAGTGCCTTGTGAGAAAATACCCTTTCCTTTAGCAATGCCATCGTTTCTGCCCTTTGTTTCCTCTTGTTTCCTCATTTCTCCTGTTTTCTCTTTCACTTCCCAGTCTTTATGTCATCTCTATTTTCCCTTCTCTGCTCTGCTTCTCTCTCATCCCTTTTCATATTCCTTGTGTGAAAATAATCAGCAAGGATATAGTGTTAGTATGTAGAGTGTCATTGGGAAACTTCAGATGAACTGGGATGCAAGTTATGCAGCAGTACTTGCTAATGTGAACATAGCCCTAGAGCTTTTTCTCTGTTAAAGCTAGTCCATTCATATCCTAGCAGGTGTTGTTTTTCCTGAGGAAAATTTCATATTTTTCTGCACCAGTTTTTATCTCTTAGTTCCCAGAGATGAAAGAAAGGAGAATTATCCAGCTTAGAATCCACAATATCATGGTTAATATCAAAGGAAAACTTTTCCGTTAAAAGCATTTGCGGAAAATCATGCCAGTCTAGACATAGCCTATGCGTATGTAGCACCTGGCCTAGTGGGCCCCCGTTTTCACTGGGGTGCTATTGTAATACATGCACTAAATGCTCATCTCTGGATAGTCAAGGGCCTGACTCTGACCAAATCAATGGGAATTTTGCCATTCACTTCAGCAGGAGCAGGATTGGTCCTTGTATATCAGTTAGAATCCTTCTGAATAACAAGCACCTCTTATTCTCCTTGCTACCCCTCCTCCCTAAAGGCCTCACGAGTGGCTGTAGACGTACAAAAAGGCAGTGCTCTACGTAAATAAATACATTTAAAGCTTGAGAGACTTTTTTTCTTTTTCTGAGATACCGGGCTGGCTTCAGCTAATTGCCCCTCATTCTTTTCCTTCACCTCATGCAGGAAGTCCTGAAGCCCTGACTGCTGTTTCCCTGCCGCTTTAATGATATATTTACAGCCTGGCCTCATGTCACATACTATAGCCTCTCCTCACTTCCCAACCGAGCAAACAGATTGTCATTAGAATACGTGCCCCTTCTCGTTGCACTTTCCTGACCAAGTTCTTCACTCAGTGACACTATTTCAGCCCCCTTAAGATCAATAGGGATACACCGGTGCACAAGTGGAGGAGTATTTGGTTTTTCTTGTCCAGCATTCCAGCTTTTGCAGTGCCAGAGTAAACCTGAAATCTATGGTCGTTAGCAATTTTTCTTTTAAATGCAACAAAGAAGGTTTCCACTGTTTTTACATCCGAAAAATATCTTTTCCTATGGAAACTTCCCATGACCTGTGAAGAGAACCACCAGTACAAGGGCCATGTAAATGATTCCCTATTTTGGAGATGTAAGAGAGGGAAAAGACCTATTATTTTCATCTCTTCTGTTGTGTATTTTTCAACTTACTGTACAGAAATTGCTTCGTTTCAGTTTTTTCCTTTGAAATTTCAGCGTTGTTATTGTATGGTCGCTACTAAGAGGAATATACAGTGTTCTGTTAGCAATGTACTTATTTAACTCAAATTGTTTTAATGCAGGTTTCAGGAGGGATGGGGCGGTCTCTTGTTTAAAACAAATTGAAGACTTTTTTTTTCTGTCTCCAGTTTGAATTTAAGTGTTCATGAAGAGGAGAGTAAAATATCAAGTCAGAATTTTCTAAGGGCTTAATCCAAAGCCCCAGGCTAAGTAAGTAAATTTGATTTCACATTGGGTGTGTCTAGACTACATGGCTCCGTCAACGGAACCATGTAGATGAGTGTACTCGGCAAAGGGAAATGAAGCGGCGATTTAAATAATCGCTGCTTCATTTACATCAAAATGGCCACCACGCTGTGCCGATCAGCTGATTGTCGGCACAGCACGGTAGTCTAGACGGGGATCAGCTGACCCCAAATCCTTTGGTCATCAGACCCTGTAAACCTTGTTTCACGAGGCAGAAAGGATCTGACGACAAAAGGATTTGGGGTCGGCTGATCCCCGTCTAGTCTACCGCGCTGTGCTAACAATCAGCTGATCGGCACAGCGTGGTGGCCATTTTGATGTAAATGAAGCAGCGATTATTTAAATCACCGCTTCATTTCCCTTTGCCGAGTACACTCATCTACATGGCTCCATCGTCGGAGCCATGTACTCTAGATACACCCATTGTGTTTGACAAGAGCATTCACAGTATATATGAAGCTTTATCATTGAAGACCCATAGTATGAGGTGAAAAAAAAAATCAAAGGGATACAGAAATCCACCTATTCATATTTTTATAAATCTTTTAAAAATATTTTGCATGCTTGGATTCATATTTTGTATGCTTGGATTCATATTTTAATGGTCTTTTTCTCAGCAACATGATGCAATCTTGGCCAAGAAGAAATTCCTCATAAACATGTCATGGACTAAACTTAATAGATTAGATAGTTTTCCAAGAGGCTACATATATGTTCTATTTTGGTTTGATAATCTCTTGTAATCATCTGATGTCTCGAGCAGCAATGTATATTTCACAGTAAATTTTGTACACTGGTGCAGCCTGTGTAATTCTGGTGTGTAACATTTCTCATGGCGGGGGTGGAGGGGAAGCAACTGGGACAAACTTTATCCCCCCTTCCCTCAAATTCAAGGTTTCGGGGGTTTGTACGGGGTAAGTTATTGAAACAGGATCGATTTAATGTCAGAACAATGGGTTTATTACAGCTTTTTTTTTTCATTACGGTTATATTAAACTATAGTTAAATGTTTAGGAGGCCACTAAAGGTGGAGCTAACAGGCAATGACCAATAAAGAAACATCTACGTGAAAGGCATATTCTTTCTTAGTATCTTACCGGCACCAAAAAGGATATTTTAAATATATTTTGTAGTAACAAACTATACAAGTTTATGACAAACAGGAAGTTTTAAAAGCCCAGACTAGCAATAACAGACTGTTATCATGTACCTAATGCTGCAAAGTGAAATGTAGTTAAGATGGGATATTTTTAAGATATCCAGGGTCTAAATTTCCTTTAGACAACGACAAGTTTATTCTGCCAGAGCATTTAAAGGGAGCTTCATGTAAATGAGAATAAAAGATTTTTCAGCCTGATCCTGAGCTCACATATATTAACGTGACCCAAGAGGAAATCTAGGGTGTAAAATGAGAGAAGAATCATGTTCCTTATTAGGAGGCTACAGCAGAGCTAATTATTTACAACTGATGATTTATCTAAAAAGCCTCCTTTTCTGCATACAGAATATCTACAAACAGATCATTCATTTCCTTTAATTTTTTCATTCTGATACTATAACTCCATTAAGTTTTTGAAAACTGCTTTATCCTATGGCTCAAGTGGAAACAGTTCACTACAAGAATTTGAGAGATTCTTTGCTTAGCAGTTAAGACCCAAAGTGTATTGCTGTGTTTTGCCAAGTCAGTGGCATGTTATTTTCCTCTTTCTTGCGGATGAAAATGCAAATCCTCATTTTTTGAGGAGTACGTGATCTTTTGAAAAAGGGTTTTATTTTCGAAAGATCCCCGTCTAGACTGCCTTTTTTTTTTTCTGAAAAAGCCCGTTTTGGAAAAAAGCGGCAACCGCCATTATGCAAATAAAGTGCGGGATATTTAAATCCCGGCTTCATATGCAATATCAACGTGCCTAATTTACATCCCTTTACCGAAAAAGGGATGTAGTCTAGACACACCCGTAGGCACTATACTTGGTAATATTTGTATGCAAGATGGACTCCTATTATCTTAGCTATCTAAAGTACTAGAACTAAGAACCAGAGTTTTCCTTTAACAATCTATATTCAGAACACACAGATGCTACCTATAATGAAGGTAATAAACTTTATATTAAGGTTACATTTTCATTTTTAATATAGGTTGAACCTTTCTAGTCCAGCACCATCCTTAGTCTGACACTATTTGTGGTCCGACGTAATTTTAGTTAGCCAGATATCCACTTATCTGGCCAAGTTTGCCAGTATCCAATAAAATTTATTTACAACCACCAGTTCTGGCGCTCAGCATTCTGTGCTGTTATTTAGCTCTAATTTACCTCTAAATGTCTTCTAAAAGCAAAGTAAGAAATGCATGTGTTGGTAATGCTGCTAGACAAGATTGGCCTCCCATGGTCCAGCAAATTCCCTGGTTCGGCACTGGTCAGGTCGTGAGGGTGCCACAGGAGAGAGGTTCAAAATGTATCTTATTTTGTGACCCTTTCCAAAATTGAGAACTAAAGAAGCAAACAGTGTATCAGCAGCAGACAGCCAGGATAAATCATCTAAACACTCACCATTAAGAAAAGAATACAAACTAAGGATATTAAAATGCAATTATCTGGCTAATCGTATAGTCAATACAATTTGTATCGACTATACAATTAGTCTATAAGCACTGCTGTGCAGAGATAGCTCCAGGGGCCAGCTCCAGAGTCACCCACACAGCTGAGTTACATTTTAAATGTAGTAAGAGCCGCTGAGTCCCAGCTCGCTCAGAGTCCAGCAGCTCCTGTTCATGGCAGAAAGTCCTGTCCGCTGCAAACAGGGGCTGGTGTCAGACCAGATAATTGCTGCTCCCTGTCCGTGGCCAGCCCTGGCTGCTGTGAACAGGGGATGGTGCTGAAGCTGCCTCCGTTCGCGGCGGCGGCCAGGGCTGGCCACAGACAGGGGCCACTGCCTGAGGAGCCGCTGTCTGCGGTAGGACTGCTTGGTGGCAACAGCCCCTATCTGCTGGGACTCCTGTGGACAGGGGCTGCTTCCCAGAAGTGTCCCCTATCTTCCCAAAGGGCTCTTGTACATTTCAAAAGCCGAAGCGCCTGCAGTGGGAACCGGCGTCAGCAGGAACTGAAGCAGTCCCTGCTCGCGTCATTTCTCTGCTGTACCTCTGCCTCCCTTGCTCCCCAGGGAGAAGGTGCTGGGGAAACCGGCTTAAATTCAGTTCCCCCCAGCACCAAATCCCCTTAGCACTGGCTCCTTCCCCCTTGCTGCTGCTCTCTGACAGAGGCAGTAAGGAGGGGGGAAAACAATTAGTCGAGTGGCTACTGGACTAGCCGATAAGCATTTGCTTATCAGATAGTCGACTAGCCACTAGCATCCCTAATACAAACATTTGAAAACCATTTGCCTTTTTACTTATATATTGTAAATCTAATGCTGTTTATAGGCCAATCATTTTATTTTGCAGAGTGAGTGCAAGTACTGAACGCGCATAAGTGAGCATGTATGAAAGTTTGTATGTTTATCTGCTGTCCCCCAGGACTCTTATGCACATGAGATGCTATCTAGCACATACGTTTATCTAGGCAAGACAACTTTTAGGTAAACGAACAATTCCAGGAGAGGGAGACTGCACTGAATTGAGAAGCACTGCATGAATGAAAGAGGGTCCCTCCCTGGGGTGGTGAGTTCACTCAGGGCTAAATTTATCTTCTTATGTAAAGGCCTATTAACTCCACAGCAGTGATACTAGAAGACAGACAGGGTTTAGTTACAGCAAAGGCTGGAGAGCTTCTGGGGTCCTGCTGAAAAGCAGGAGGATGACACCGGATCGCCACGAGGAAGGAACATCAGGGAACTGGAAGTTCTTTGCTCAAGGTACATGACATTTTCTTCATAGATGAAATGCCAAACATACCGACCCCACCCTCAAAGCAACCAGGGCTCTAAGTTTATTTGGATTCTAATAGCTTCTGCTTACAGTCCCTCGTTGTTTGTTATTGGGATGGCGATGAATTATTTGTATTACAGTAGAGCCAAGAGGTCCCAACCCCACTGTGCAAGATGCTCTGCGCACACACCACCCAAAGATGGCCCTTCCCCTCAGCGTGTTTCTGTTCTAAACACCAGGTTTCTGCTCAGCTCTTATTCAGTTCTGGGTTGTGCAGCAGGCATTCCGATCTCCCTGTGGTTTCTGACTCTGCATATAGCATAACCGAGTTACAGCTTTCAGTGGGTTTGCCTGGCGGCTCCTCGTTTGGAAAGAGCTCCTGGCTGGAACTCTATGAAGTGTTTGGGACAGAACCTGAAACCATGCCACGTTGCCTGCCTGTGGGTGTCGTTACTAGTTCGGAGCAGGTTCATTTAAAGGTTTGTGGGAGCCTTTCAGCGGGATCTCAGCTCCACTTCAATTGAAAGTTGGCTGGTTTGTGGATTTGCCACAGTAGCGCACAGCAGGCAACAAACAGCCTTGGCCAGGCAGGGAACAGACTTGATCAGTGTTTCCTGTGGTGGGTCCTGACCCGCCTGTGTGTTGTGGAAAGCTTCTAGATGGGTCACCACATCCAGGGATGGATTAAACCACCGGTGGGACCTGATCTGGGCAAACATGTGGCCCGACACGGCGAGTGCAGGGGTTAAGAGAGCAAGCCTGTCTTGCAGCCACGACACAGCTGCGGCTCCTGGCCTATGGGTCTGGGTTTGGTTCCCTGCTCTGGGCATTGTAATACGGTACAGTTCAGCCTATCATGATGGGTGCAGGGCAGCTGGAGCTGTGATTCTGTATGCCATGCCAGGTCACAAGGCTCAGAATAAGAAGCCAGCCTGGGACCTGCAGGACAGAAGCCATTGCTGTGGGACAAGCATGGGGTAGGCTTCCTTTCCAATATTTCCCCTCCCCTTTGCCTCCCCTTCGCACTAGTCCAAGATCAAGGATGAGGTGCTGAGGCATAGGCTGCATTTTAGGCAACAACAAACAAAAAAAAGAGACAAGAGACAAAAGAGATGGGGGAATCACCTTAGCAAGCAGTTTGGGAACCATTTGACTAGTCGACCTAATATCCATAATTCTTCAGGTAAAATCCTAGCCCCATTGAAATCAATACCAGATATCTAATGATGGCTTCTCACAGGTATCATAGTTCCAGGGCGGCACCATTCTAGACACTCCAAGTACTTTTTCTTCTGATTTATTTTCTCCAGAGAAGGCTCCATATGCGTACATGGCTCTCCCCGACTGGCAACTTATGCTACACAAACAAGAGGGTCCCTGTTCATTTTGCAAGCCTGGTGCTGGAAAAACTCTCCCCATGTGTGCAAAGCAACAGACTTCCCCCCCCCCCCCTGTGACTAGCATGACATAAACCATGTCAACAAAAGAGCACGCTCTTTATTCTGAACCATACATTGACTCACTTGACTTGGTACAAATATTTTTCTTGGACTTGGACCAGACAGATAAGTAGTTGCTACTAAACCATTTGTCTTTTTATACCACCCAAAACTTTAAACGAACTCCGAAGCTTCAACAGGTTTAAGGGATAAGACAACTGCATGTTGACTGTGAGAAAAAAAATTAGTTAATGGAGATAGGTTAATCAAGTTGTCTAAGCCTGAATCACCACAGCACTACTCTGATACCCTAGTCACCCAAAGTTGTTACCATGTAATGACTGTAGTGGATTGTGTGAAATGAGTCGCTGGCTCAGTCCAGTGTCCACACGACAAATTTCCATCTCTCTCATACAAACAGATAGCACAACTGGAACACTGGGATGGTGGTCTCAGAAGGGAAATCAAGGACAAAAGGAGCATGGGGGCGGGGAGGGGAGAGGCCTGTTCTACTTGTTCACTCCTAGAAGTAGGTCCTCTGGGCTAAATTGAGGCCTTTACTGTATCTGTTCTGTGGATGCACGATATAGATCTTCTGGGCTGCCTATTGAGCACTGTCCACCATCAGTAAGAGCACATAGGACAGATATTTACATCCCTAACCTTTGACCCCTGAAAACATTACATATCTATGCATGTCTAGGTAATCCAACTGACTTTACAGTGATTTCAATGAGCCTTAAAGTTAAGCCTGGGCATAACTGCTTTGCTGGATCAGTGTCAAACATTTTGTTTTCTCTTACTGAATCTTGACAGATATCACCAAAACATCCACGTAGAAGCAGAAGAAAAGGGAGCAATATAGTGTTTATCCAGAGTGCTTTTTGTACTCCATCACTGGTTATTAGTGCTCAGTCCCATGGAGGAGGCTAGATTCATATGCTCGTGACCTGGTATGATTCCTGTAGTTCCCAGCCCTGTAGCGGTCAATCTAAATAGCTGGCTTTCTAACCTCCCTTGGGCTAGAGCTACAGCACTTTGTGATTCATCCACAGATGGTTGTTTGGATATAGCCACCGCTCAGTTTCCAACCTCCAAAAGTAGGTAATCCCAATGCGCTCCGTAGAACCAAAACCGAGAATGAATGCACACTCCAACACGGACGTTACCATAGTGCTGACACGATCTCACGGTCTGCAAAACTCTCCCAACTACTGACATTTCTAGACATTATTTTATTATAAACGCAACATTTCAATTATGATTATTTTTATTCTTAAAGCACGTGTCTAGCAGTTACAGCAGGGAACTAGGAGTCAGGACTCATGGGTTTTGTTGACGGCCATGAACTCATTACGCAATTAGGTTACAAAGGGCTTGACCATGAATCACCGAAGTCAGTAGGCGTCTTTACAATAACTGGAATGGGAACAGGATTGAACCCTTAAGCTTCTGCCTGCATTCAGTTTCTCCTTCTGTGAAACTATTATAACAACAGCTCTTATCAGAACTTAAAGCAACATAAGGGTTTGGTTATGCTAGGGAAATCTCAAATGGTTGTGTTGAAGCTGCAGTAATATATTTGGGAAACCCTTAAGCCTCTGCTTGACAAAAAATAGAGAAGTAGGTAATGTAATACACTTACACAAATCTATTATGAATGTCTTATTTATCTTATCTATTAATAAAGTAAGAATAATTTCAGTTTTCCATTTACCACCAGAAATTTTTAAATACATTTAGACTGTGAATTAATCTTTCAGGCAGATTGTATTACTCAGCAGCAAATGACTATATCATTCATCCTTACTATGTATTACATTTCCCTGGGAGAGAAAAGTAAGGCAGTATTTTGTGGTTACCTCCTTCCACCACCTTTTCTCCCTATATCTACTATATATTTTAGATAGTTTGTCTTTTTGATCAAGAACTCCTCCTAAACAAAAAGAGCTTGGACCATCAAATTCAGCATATAGCTTCCCTTGTCATAACTTTAAGTAACATAAGGGTTGGTTGTGCTAGGAAAACAGGATGTGCCTGAAATGGGATTGCTTCTCATAAAGCCAATAAGAAAAAAAAGAGACAATTACCAAATGAAGTGCAATCCTCAACATTGACATAACTGAGCAAATGTTGAAAAAAACTGAACCAAGATGAGCCAGAAAAATAGGATGATCCGGGAATAGGATTGCTTTTCCATAAACTTTACAGAAAAGGGGATAAAATGGAGAAATTTAGAGTAGTGGTCTGTTTTGGCACAGCTAAATCAATGCTTAAGGTTTGAAAACTAGACAAAAATGTTATCGAAAACAAAATTGACAATAGCTCTTTTTTGTTAAAGCACAGTGAATGATAAAAGTTTATAACGATGAAGAAAAATACACTTGATGGAATTCCCATTTAAAAAAAATTTACTAAAAAAATTAAATTGAAAAATTTTAACAATCCCTTTAAGAAATCCAAACTAAAAATTAATAAAAATAACACTATTTTTTAAAAAATACAATTGTTTAAATAAAAACATGTTCATTTATCTTTTAGTAAAAAATACCCTTTAATTAAGGACCCAGACAATGCTGGGTAAATCTGCTAGTATGGTTTACAGGAAGCATGGATTTGAAGGAGTGCACAGTTTTGGTTTAAATCTGCTACAATTGAAGCCAAGGATAAGCCAATGATAAAACTTCCATTGACTTCAGTGGGAACAGAGTTAATTAACACTGACTTCAATGGGAATAGAGGATGTAGGCCAGTATGGAGTGCTTTTGGAAATCCTACCCTAAACCTCGATTTTTATAATGTCAGTGGTTATGCAAGATAAAGCTTTCCATGTAAGGTGATATGAGGCAGGGCGGTTTCAATCAGTGAAAGCAACTGTATGAATTGCTGCGTGTTATTATTAAAGTTATATAAATGTGACCTGTGGCTGGCCTTCCTTGGCAGTGCCTTGACTTGTAATTAGAGATCTGCTGGCAACATGTCTATGCTGGGCTCCAAACAGTGTGTCTAATTCCAGATCCAGTATTCATTTTTGGCAAGTTGGATAGCCAAACACCCTGAAATGGTCTCCTGGAATAGCTTCTCTTGAAAGTCACATGCTTTCACTGGCAGATGAATGGAAGGTTTTTCAGTTTGTTCCCCCTCTTTTTTCAGTGCTAGTTTGTAAGGAACAACACTGTCATCCAGTGACTGGCCAGGAGAACAACAAGTGATCTCTGGGGACACCTCCAGCTCGTGTTCCCTCTAAGCTGCGTGGCAGCACAGCTTCACAGGTAATTAATTAGCCCTGCCCAGTCAGAGGCTCAGGGCTCCCTGTACGGAGCTGACTACCTGGGCAGGGATGGTTAATTATCTGTGAAGCTGCGTTGCCGCATGACTTAGAGGGAACACTGATCCCAGCTCAAACACAATATGCTCCCATGTATCCTCTTGAAAACACTTGTCTGAAATATGGTGAAGTGGGACCATGTTTCCTGGAGTCTTCCACCACGTATCTGCATATAAACACCAATGTACTACAGAGCCAAGGCAACGCAGTTACATTGTGCTATCCTTTCCATGGTATGGGGCTCGTCACAGTTGTGGAATGTGCTGTGTGTGGGATGGGGAAGAACGAGCACTTCATTCACAAGCTGAACACATCTTTCCTGGCAAGGTTAGCTGTTGGCCCAGCCTTAACCGAACGCTGCTTCCCTGTGGTAGGTCTGGGGCTGGCTTTCATGAAATGGGCCAATAGTCTCAATCCAGTCCTAGAGAACAGGTCTAAATCATTACATGACAGCCTGTTGGAGGTCTCCACAGAGAGACCCAGGACTGAAGAGGCATCTTCTTCCTAGCTCTAGCAGCATGTTTCCAAGAGTAAAGCCCATTGGCAGTGTGGTATGGTAAG
Source organism: Pelodiscus sinensis (assembly GCF_052426305.1). Lineage (NCBI taxonomy): Eukaryota > Metazoa > Chordata > Testudines > Trionychidae > Pelodiscus > Pelodiscus sinensis. Next base: position 11,617,881 of record NC_143057.1, read on the forward strand.
CTCTTGGTCACCATGCTGGACCTGTGGACATCAGCCTCCACCATGTTCAAGCAGGCACCTTTCATCATCAGTCAATTCACCACCTCCCCGCTGTTAAACTCCCAGGGCCATTCACTTGGGTGATGGAAAGGCCTCCCCTGGCTTTCGCAGAACTGGAGATTTGTTCCTGGAAGTTGGTTGCAGGCCTCGTTTGAAGGAGCCAAATGGGCATAGTAGATAAGTCTCAGAAACTGTGGAGCACAGTAGGTTTGCAAAGTGCTGGAATGTGACTGGGTTGGTTCTTGGAAGAATCAAGGAGTGATGGACTCTCATAGACTGCAGTCCATCTATCACTCTGAGGTATCACAGGAATATTGCTGGGATTGGGGTTCAGCTCAGTTATCCAGCAGCATTTGGCCAGCCGAGTTTTATCTGAAAGCTATTTACCCAACTGTTTGTCCCAATGAGACATGAAAACACAATAGCGTAATTGAAATTTAACTAGACCTACCACAGTCAATTAGTTGTTTGGCATTTTTCATGGAATAAGGCAAACTCCTGTATATGGCGTGCTGGAATGCTATGAGAAACATTGCTGCACCTTCATAATTGATGGATTGAGTTCAGATTAATAATTGATCCCATTTGAGTAGTTTTAAGGAGGAGTTGTTGACTACCACTCCTGTGCACCGAACAGATGTCAATGCTTGACTGAGCATTGAAATGAAAGCATCTGGAGTGTAACTCATCTCAAGCACAAAAGGTTAGTATTTGACCAGGGAACCATTCAAACCTGCACATCAACAGACTGCCTGGGAATGGTATGCCTATAAAATAAGTGTTCAAAGAAATAGGACGTATCGTACACCACTTTCTTCATCCCCTTCTCACATTGTGGCCTAACCCGGATTAAACTGAAAACAGAAATGTGGTAGACATCTGAATTATCTGTACAGTCAGAAAATTAGTGCCTGATCCAACTTCCTTTCATTCATATCAGTGAAAAAATTCCCATTAGCCTCAATGGGAGTTGGATACAGTTGACAGTGATGAGAAGCATCTGATCATGATTAATGTTATGTAAACACAAAATAAGTTTCTAGAACATGTTAGTGATGCTGCCATAGGATAGAAGCTCCTCTGCTCTCACAAACTAAGCAGAGTTCAGGTTTGGCCAATATTTGGAGTTCCAAGAAATCAGCCTGCAGTAGGACATAGTTTTGGTGATTCCTTAAGTGATGCACTTTCCCCAGAATCAGCACTGAAGTAACACTCTAGACGGGTGTATTTGGGAGCAGAGAGCAATGTTACCAATGGCACTGTCTTTCAGAGATGCAGACCTGAAGTTTTTTAAAAGCCCTATGGCAATTTCATATGATTAAAGATGTTTGTCTTGGTGACCTGGCCCAATCTGAAATGTTATTTAAATTCCCAACACTGGTTTAATTAACATAATTATACTTTATTTCTGTAATGCTTTGAAGCATTGCTGTGTGCCATTAAATTGTTGTGACTTTCCTCCCAAAGGCTGCACTGGCATTTTTCAATGGTAAGCAAAATAATTCCTAAGTGTGTAATGTGTTTGGGAATGTGAGTCAATATATAAAATGAGATACTGAAAATCGTTTTCAATTATGGGTCACTTCTTCTACCACAGACGTTCCAATCCAGCTTCCATGTAAGTATTATACTAGATTGGTGATATTAAAAAAGTGGATTAGAACAGTATAAAGGAAACAAGATTAAAATAACTCTCAAATGTGATGGGTGTGGCTGCTTAGTAACATTTACCAATGTCCTCTTCCCCCTGTGATTGTCGTGCTGGTTACTTTAGTCTCCGGGCACACAATTTCGCCTCTATCAGTAGTGAATCTCCTCCATTTCTCTTGCACACTCCAGTGAGGAGTATAGTATAGATGGTCACTGGAGAAACTTCTGAACACCTAAAAGAGTCGTAGGGCTGAGGTACACATAGCAGAAGAAACACTGCTCAAAGCCTAACAAAATCTTGGCCACCTCAGCTCCCATAGATCAGTGTTTCTCAACCTTTTTTTTAAAATATCCCCTTTTTTAAAAAAAATGGTAATTACCCCCAGTACCTAGTTTTCAGACACACAAATTTTTGTTCTACTATTTCAACACATTTGTTTAAACAATGTTGGGTGTAAAAAGTACAAAAATAAAGTGCTGTAAAACTTAAAATAAAAAAATTCAGTTCTCCAAGTTTCAGTTGTATTGATGTACCCTCCAGACTTCTCACAAGTACTGCTAAGGGTACTTGTACCACTGGTCAAGAAACACTGCCATAGATCACTTGGAAATGCTCTATACCACATGCAAGATACTGTTCTTGTCATGAACCTGGCCCTCTCTCTTACCTTCATGTTCTGTCTGATGTGGCTTTGATTCCTTCAAAGAAACTGGAGAAATATGAAATGATTCATTGGTTTTCATGCTGATTGCCTGCAATTTTCACAGTCCTATTACATTTGGTATCTTTCCTCCTCTCCATGGATCTGATGCTGAGACGTGCTAAAAACATCCATTTACAATAGTGGAAGTGGCAAGATCCTGCAGAAAATCCTTGTGTGTCATCACTTACCCATCATTCATTAGCTCCCAGCTGTCTCGAGCACCATGTCACATCTCCAAGTGGTGAATGCAAAGACCAAAGAGAAAAAAATACTGTACGTTGGGGATTGGAATTCCTTCCTCCCCCCCCCCCCTCCCGCCCAACTCCATGAAATAATGTGGGGAGAAGGGGAAAGTTCTCCCAGAACAATCCAAAAAACCTGAATTTGTAGCATCCGAAACTGAAGACAGTAAAATGGAAAGAGGTGAGGTCCAATGAAAAGAGATGCAAGTGCACCAAGCAATGGGCTGATTAAGTGCTAACATGTTTGTGGAGGCCGCATGTGTAGGCATGAGTGTGAATTTGTTCTTCTGTGGCCAACACTGAGAGGTTTGGATTAGAAATGCAGTGGGGTTGAAATAGGATACATACGCCAATCACGGCAATATACTGTACTGTCACAAGGGAAGGCCACACAGCATATTTGGGGGGAGGAGAATACAACAACAATACCAGGACAGGAAAAATGATGAGGTAGAATCTTAATGACCATTGTCCTTCAGTACCATTCTGCAAGAACATTTCGGGAGAGGGGACCTGGCACTCAGCAATCAACGAGCTACCACGGCTTTCACCAGAGGTGCTGTCAAGATGTAAGGCTTTCATTTCCTGCTTTGTTATTGGATCAGAGTGATTTTGGCCAGCAACAATGTTTGCTGGGTTGGAAAGACTTAGGCATTTGATTTTCTAGGAAGTGCACATGAGCTCATCAAAACGTGGGATGTTGCCAGTAATTCTGTGTTCTGGTAACTTGCAGCAGAATTTTGATTGGGATGTGGAAGGAAAGAACCATAGGAACAAGACATTTAATATTTCTGGGCAAATCATCCTCTCGTCAACTCGGGCACCCTGCCCAAACGATCGGCGTTTCCAGAGAAGGTATGCCCCATGCTAACGAAAGTAGATGGCTAATTGTGTGGCTTGGAGAGGGATTATAATACCCCAGTTTGGCCACATTTTTCAAACTGTGGTCCCTCTAAAATTCGGCTCCTAAATCCATATTTAGCCATCAAAATAAGTGACCTAGTTTTCAGAGAGGCTGATTGTCTGCCATTTGGTTTTCAACACCTGCATTTGAAAGCAGTGGCCTACATACCTGGCCAAAAGTTTCACTAAGAGACACATAGAGCACTCATCACCTGACTTCCTCATTACTACACCCTACATACCTGGAAGGGGTCAGCCAGTATCCCTTACAGAGATTACAGCCTTGCTCTGTCTGGATCAAGTTCTTTTTGAGAAGGATGATCCAGGACCGGCGGCTGTAATACCACATTGGTGCCTATGCCGGCTTATGAGGGATTGCTTTTAATTTAGTTTTGGAACACTCCAGTTGGGACATGTCTGTATGCATTATATTACATCTGTAAAGACTCCCCCTGCCTTTGCAGAATCAGAGATTTGTTCCTGGAAGTTGGCCACAGGCCTCGTCTGAAGGAGCTGACTTTTCAGCCTGTACCATAAATCCTTGGCAAGAGCCTGCCACAAACTTTAAAATAGGTTCATTCTCTAAAAACAAAGCCAGAAGGTCCTTTCTCATATGATGTTTGTGTAAATCATTTCAGCAGTAGAGGTTTTTAAAAAAAATATATTTTACATAATGTACGGTAAAAATATGAAAGACTTAGACTAGAATTATAACCATGGGAAGCTCAATATGGGCGTCAAAGGAATGAAAAGAGGGAAAAAGGCAGTTTGTAGTGATTGCACTGAGGGATTCCAGAACCCCCGAAAGATAATCAGGCTCTGATACAGTTAGAGGCCCCTCCTGAGTGTTAGAATAATACAAATAATAATAAGATTAGAGATTTCCTGGTATTTTACCCATTCACTGTGAACAGTAACTACATTATTTTAGGGTAATAGTTTGCATTCAAGAAATGCCTCAATTTAGCACTGTCTCCTACATGTTTTTGGTCAATCTAGAAATATGCTGAAATCTCATTCCTTTTTCCAGATGTTTTGACTTTCCAATGGCGGTTACATTGGAAAGTGGGAAGAGGAAAAGCTTTCTGGAGATTGCGGTAAGTGAGTGAAACTTTAGATGCTGGAGGACTCATAAGGTGGTCTAGAAATTAAGGAGGCCTTGCCAATGAATGGGGGAAAAACCGAGTTCTGCTTAATTTAATATACCGTACTCTTCTCAACTATTGTATATATGACAGGGAAGCCAACTCTGCAAAAATGTGCCTTTTCAACTGTTCCAAAATGCTCAGATTAGGGCTTTGTTTAAGCAATTCCTCTGCAATAGAGCAAATGCAGACAAGAAGTGTCTTAACCCTAGAAGTGGATCCTAATGTTAAATACAGGCAGTCCCCGAGTTACGTGGATCCTACTTATGTTGGATCTGCACTTACGAATGGGGCTCTCTCGCCCCGGAGCTCGCAGGCAGCGGGACCGCCCAGAGCGCAGTGGTCCCGCCACCTCGACCTCCGGGGCGAGAAAAGCTGCTCCGGGTGCCCCTGGTCTGCTGGGGACCGTCTCCAGCAGACCAGGGACACCTGGAGCAAAGCCGGGGAGGCGGAGGGGTCCCGCGCGTCTGAGGCTTTGCTCTGGCAAAGCCGGGGAGGCGCGGGACTCCGCCGCTGCTGCGGCTTTGCTCCCGGTGTCCCTGGTCTGCTGGAGACTATCCCCAGGAGACCAGAGGCACCAGGAGCAAAGCCGCAGCAGCGGTGGGGTCCCGCGCCTCTGAGGCTTTGCCAGAGCAAAGCCTCAGAGGCGCGGCACCCCGCCGCCGCTGCGGCTTTGCTCCCCGTATCCCTGGTCTGCTGGGGGGAGGGGAGGCGCAGCTAGTGCATCCCTCCCCCCCCCGGCAGACCAGGCTTTTGTTGTGGACTCTGGGGTAGAGCAGCTGGGGTGCTGCCGGGTTGGTCCTGCAGGGACCTAGCTGGCAGCCCAGCTGTTCTGTCCCAGGCTCGAGTTTCAGCCGCTGTTGAAACTGATCAGTGGCTGATTCTAGGAAGCTGAGGGCAGAGCAATTCTGCCTCCAGCTTCCTGTAGTCAGCCCCTGGTCAGTTTCAGCAGCAGCTGCTGAATCTGGAGCCAGTTCCGACTTACATACAGATTCAACTTAAGAACAAACCTATAGTCCCTATCTTGCACGTAACCCGGGGACTGCCTGTAACCACTTTCTCCAGCAACACATTTTTCCCTTCAACACTACACACATTCTAGTCTTTATGCAAAGATGTATGGGAAGGTTGTATCACTTGACAGCATATAGAAGAAACTCAATTTGTATTTATGGTACTGTGAATTACTAAATGTTATGACTTAGTGAATGAATAAACACAATAAAGAAAATCAAGAATGCTGCATAAGAAGAGATTTTTAAATTATTTTGACAACTATTTTTATGACACTACTGAAAAATGAATCAAACTATAGAAATAAACTATGAAGTTGTATTACCTAAACATCATTGTTTCCTATAAGATCCAACTGGAATGCTCTTTTATTCAGTCTTCGTTGGGATATAAAGAAAACCACCATTTTTGAAGTGGATTATGCTGTATATAAATTAACAACATGCAGATTAGCAGGATTCTACCATACTTGTTTTTGCGCACACAACATTCCTTGCAGTGTTAGAGGGTTTTGAAAGATAAGAAATGACGTAAGCCAATAATTCCAAAAAGAAAAACAGAACAATTTTACAGATTTTCTGCAGTAATTAAATGTACAAGCAAGATATTATAGTCTAATGACGAGACCTTAGCCAGCTGGGTACCCACGTTTGACATTACAAAAAGGATAAAAAAGTCAGACAGAACAGATCAGAGACATCTATAATTAGTGTGGGTTGTAGCATACACCATATTCATCTTATGCATGTAAAAGTGTGTTTTAGTTCTGCGGTCTGAGCTTATAGAAGAGTACTAAAGCAACATTGTAGCATCACTGTAAGCACTCCAAATTTAAAGTGAAGTAACAATTTAGAAGTAACCCCAAAATCATACTTTTCAAAAACGCTGTTACAGTTCAGAGGTGAAGCTAGACCTTTGAGGCTACATCTACACTGCGGAGCTGTTTTGGGATACCTCCGGTATCCTGAAATAGCTATTCCACATCTTAAGAGCAAGCCTGTTATATCAAAATATAACAGTCTCACTATTCAACATCCCCCATTATATGAGGGTTAAGGGATGTTTCAGAATAGCGCTTTATTTTGAAATTTGGTGCTGTGTAGATAGCGCCAAATTGCGAAATAAGCTCTATCAGAATAAGATCGAAATAAGCTTATTTTGAGGTAAGGGTGCTGTGTGCATGGTTCCTCTCAGCACCTTCTCCAAGTGACAGGCTTCTCTCAAGGTGGAATCCCATCATTCATCCCACTTTCATACTGTATTTACCAACCACATCACCAGCAGTTTGGACCCCTGCTATCAGGAGCTAGGAAGCACCATTAAAAGTCTGTGTGGAAGAGGGCATAAATTTGCACACCCCTGCTTGACCCTCCTCTTCCTCTCTCAGCTCCCATACCACACAACCTGAGCCTATGAGCCCATACACTCAACCCCTTCAAATCTGAGTGTAGGGTTGCGGCCTAGTGCTGTTAAGAAACAGTTACAGTTCTCAAAATGGCCAAGAGGGAAGCACGTGGGCTCTACACTCACATGGCCTCAGACCAGGCAAGCGCTATTGCAGGCATTTAGAAAAAGCGGACAAAACCAACACTTTGTGCGACATCCTGGAGACATTAGAGTCAATGGGAATTTTTCCACCAACTTCAGTTGGGGCCAGGGTTTCATCCTTCACATTTTCACAATAACCTTTCAACCGACACTCAGCAAGCTGTCCCAAAGCACAACAAAATAAAGCTCCCAATCACATTTTTCTCCCCACAGTACATCAGTAGTATACAGGGATAGGAGATTATTCCTTTAAATATTTTGTAAGCCAACTTGTAATGGTCCCCTGTGTTCTGTGTTTCAAAAAACAGCTAGATCAGAGCTGTGTATATGCAGGTTGGCCTTGCATGTGGGGAATATGTAGTAAATGTATCTAGTCCCCTCATTAGCCAGATGGTTTCTGTATTTTGTTTGCTGCATAAAAAACATTTACTTCCACTGCTTCAATCCATATCTTCATCCATGCTGACCACTTCCCCCAACCACAGCAAACTTTCTACCTTCCTTCACACTTACCTCCATGCCTTTTTTCACTGCTACTGCTACAGGAGGATATTTCAGTTCATGTACTAGTGCTGAATGGAAGACAACATTTTTACCTGAAAGAGAGATCAAAACTAATCAACAGATTTAAATGCAAAAGGCCACTTTATTACTAGTTCTTTGAGGGAGTCAGAAAGCAGACTTTGACCCCCCCTCAGAGAACTGATGGGCAGGATTCCCTGGGATTCTTACATGAAGGGGGAAAGGAGTCCAGGAGAGCTGGCAGTATTTTAAAGAAGCCTTATTAAAGGCACAGGAAGAAACCATCCCAATGCGCAGCAAGTAAAGCAAATATGGTAGGCGACCAGATTGGCTTACTGGGGACATCCATGGTGAGCTTAAACACAAAAAGGAAGCTTACAAGAAGTGGAAACTTGGACAGATGACTAGGGAGGAGCATAAATATATTGCTCTAGAATACAGAGGAGTTATCAGGAAGGTGAAAGCACAATTGGAATTGCAGCTGGCAAGATATTTGAAGCGTAACAAGAAAAGTTTCTACAGGCATATCAGCAATAAGAAGGTGATCAGAGAGGGTGTGGGGCCCTTACTGGATGAGGGAGGTAACCTAGTGACAGATGGTGTGGGAAAAGCTGAAGTACTCAATGCTTTCTTTGCCTCTGTCGTCAGAGACAAGGTCGGCTCCCAGACGAATGCACTATGCAACACAGTATAGGAAGGAGGTGACCAGCCCTTGGTGGGGAAAGAACAAGTTAGGAACTATTTAGAAAAGATAAACATACACAAAGCCATGGTCCCGGATTTAATGCATTCAAGGGTACTTAGGGAGTTGGCAAATGTTATTGCGGAGCCTTTGGCCATTATCTTTGAAAACTTATGGGCTGTGTCTACATTGGCACCCCTTTCCGGAAAAGGGATGCTAATGAGACCAGTCGGAATTGCAAATGCTGCGGGGGATTTAAATATCCCCTGCAGCATTTGCATGAACATGGCTGCCGCTTTTTTCCAGCTTGGGGTTTTGCCGGAGAAAAGTGCCAGTCTAGATGGGATCTTGCGGAAAATAAGCCCTTTTCCGGAAGATCCCTTATTCCTATTTTCAAGTAGGATATTTAAATCCCCTGCGGAATTTGCAATTCCGAAGTGTCTCATTAGCATCCCTTTTCCGGAAAGGGGTGCCAATGTAGACACAGCCATGGAGATCGGGAGAGATCCCAGATGACTGGAAAAAGGCAAATGTAGGCCCATCTTTAAAAAAGGGAAGAAGGACAATCCAGGGAACTACAGATCAGTCAGCCTTATCTCAGTCCCTGGAAAAATCATGGAGGGGATCCTCAAGGAATCCATTTTGAAGCACTTGGAAGAGGGGAAAGTGATCAGGAATAGTCAACATGGATTCACCAAAGGCAAGTTCTTTCAAAGATCTATCATGGTATCTGTGTTCTACATTCACTTCATATGCAATTGCATATCTAATTTGTGCAGGTAATTATTATGACTATGTGCAAGTGGGGCATTTACACATGTTCATGACCAGCTACTGCCATCATGCACGCAAATCCTCAGTGAGATGACTGTGTGCATATATTTGATCTGCAATTGCATGCACATTTTTTACATTTGGACACATACAGTTGAACCCAATGTTTTTGCTGGAGAAGAAAGAAGACATGATTTGTATTACTTTTTGTTAAACCATACGCGCGCACACACACACACAAATCTGGAGATTAGAATTTTAAATGTTTTAAGAGTTTCAAGACAACATCTAGTTCAGTATCCATTTCATGACAGTCACTGACTTGTTCTAATAAGCAGATCCTCTTAAGCAATACTAACAGCATGAAGGAAGAGAGCGCTATCAATGTTATGGTCAGTTGAAAACAAAATAGGGTCTGATCTGGCAGGAGATGTTCAGCAAGAGAAATGAGTTCTTAGTGAGCCAAAACAAATCTCAAAGAACAATAATTCCACGTCCTCCATATTAAACAAACATTCCACACAGTTTATCGACTTCTATTATGTTGGTGTCCAGATTCTAAATTAAATCCTATATTTTATAGGAAACTGGAGGTCAGAAAAGATCCTTCCAAAGCAATAGACATCTCTTGGCCTCTGCATGACTTGCTGGACCACCCAAAATCTTTATTGCGTGCTGTGGGCATGCTTCCAAAAGAGCAAACAATCAACCACAATAACCATGTCAAATGCAATTAAAAAAACAAAAAATTTTGTTCTGAGTACACACTTCCAAAAATAAAAAAGGTACTCTTAGGTCAAGGAAGCAAGGTGAAATCTCCATAGTGTTTTACTGAGGGACTTCTCTGCTATTTTCACCAACATATTGGTGCACTTATGACCAAACTGTGATGATCTTTCTTTGACTGTTCTAGATGTGTAATTGGCTCAGAGAAGCTTCTTCCTCCATCTTTGCAACCAAACAGAAGTTAGGTGCCATGCTAGTTGTAGCCAGCATTCCAGGCTCCCATCTGAACATCAGTGACAGAAAAGTATGTGCTGAACCATTCTTAAAGGAATAGGCTGAGATTTCTAACGCAGCGTAAGGGAGCTAAGCCCCCATCTCCCACCAGAATTCAATGAGATTTGAGAAAGTGGGGAAGACAAGTAACACAGCTCTTCCTCCTATGCTAAAAGCAGAGCGATAACTCCTCCTTCTTTTCTTGGCTTGGCTTGTTTCAGTCACAGTATTGCCAACCCAGCACTCATAATGATAACACAGGACTTGGGATATTTGGCATTTTTCTTAAAGCCCCAGTTCCAGGAATCATGTGATTAAGTGAGACTTTTTTTATGCTAACAAAAACCAAGTCTTAACTCTCTTGGCTGCAGAGACAAACTTAAAAACCATGAACCCCAAAAGTCACTGTGGAAAAAAAAAAAGAATCCAGAATGTATTGTTTTAATAATCTCATGATTTCTAAGTCAATCTCCTGAATTATGAGCATTTCCAGCTGGTAATACTGATAATCATTTTTACGGAGTGCATTTCCATCTCCCCCTACTGCATTAGCGGTATCAGAGATACCATGCATAATCAGCCCAGTCAGCCTTAGCCATCACAACTGCAAAGCCTCAACATGTATCTCCAGAATTTAACCATTTGCTGGGCATTTAACATCTCAAGTTCCCTGCTTCTTGATATCCCCTTTTATTCCTCCTCTCAGCTCCTGCTTCTCTCCCTTACATGTGAGCATGATTATGCTCTCCAGACACAGAAAGCCAGGTGTCCTGTTGAGTCAGATTGGATTTTGCTTTAGAGTTATGGAAAAGAAATCAGGGAAACATCCAAGTCTCCATGAGGAAGAGAGCAGACTGTTTATGTCTCACTGTGGCCACACCTGTGTTGAACTGTCCCCAGTAGTCAAGGGGAGAGAGAGAGAGAGAGAGACACACACACACACACACACACACACACACACCCCTACCAATTATATGGTAACATGCACCACAATAATTAATACTTAAGTGGGGACAGAACAACAGAACACATACAGAGTAAGATATCATCCTTGCCCCAGGCAGCACAGAATTTAAACAGACAAGTTGAGTGCAGTCATCTTTTTTACTGGACCAACATTGTTGGAGGGAGAGACAAGCTTTTCCTCAGGTTTAGGAAAGGAAAGGCCTGGGCTCAGGCCAGGTCTGCATTAGGAAGTTAGGCTGGTGTAACTACATTGCTGAGGGATGTGAAAAGCCACATCCCTAAGTGATGCAGTTAAACCAACCTACTCCCCGTGATGTAGACAGAACTACATTGGCAAGTTCTCCCATCTACCTAGCTATCAGCTTTTGGGGAACTGGAGTACCCATGCTGACGCGAGAGCATAGATAGCATCTGCACTGAAGCACTGTGTAGACAAGCCCGCAGAGCATCACAGCTAAATACAAGGTGGAAAGATTTGTGTATATCCTAAAAAGACCATTCAAGATGAAGTGAAGGCAGGATAAGGGATGACCTGAAGGTAGGGAGGTAGGATGGAATCTGGAGTGGCCTAGGGAATAGGGCATTTGCCTGGGGAGTGCATGGAAGTGGGTGCAAGTCCTATCCCCCCCCCCAACACCAGCCTCCCCAGGTATGGAGCGGGCAAATGCCCACACTTGCAACTGACTAATATTTTGTCATTTCCCTTTGATCTCATTTTAAAAATGATTTTGTCTCATCACTGTTTTTATGTGTACGTAACTCCTGTTGCAAAAAGGGGAGCTGAATAGATCACTTAAGTTATGTTGCAAGTGCTACACTAGGGCGGGGAAGAGGTTCCATATCAGTCTGGTAACTCTTATATCAAACATCTTCCAATTAGAAGTCAAGAGATGATTTTTTTGTAATTCCAATGCCTGAAAAAACAAAACAAAACAACAAAAACCAGCAGGACTCCAGTAATCAGGCTGTTCTGCTTGTGTTTTACCTCATCAGCAGCAATATACATTCTGCAGTCAGACCATAGCTGACAATTTTATGGGTGATGCAAGAACCAGAAAAGCCTCCTGCTCATTCTTTCATAGGTACAATGGGCCCACTGCATTAACAGGAGTAAAATCTATTTGGTCACAACAGGAACCAGATATGACTGTAAGGTTGCATCTACACAGCACCTTAAACTTAAAATAAGATATGCAATTTGCACTATGCAAATCTATTTCGAAATAGCAGTGCCAAATTCCAAAATAACGTGCTATTTCGAGCTCTCCCTCAACCTTCGTGCAATGGGGTTTATCAGGATGGTGAAATAGCACGCCTGTTACTTCAAAAAGTATTTTGAAATAACAGGTGGCTTGTGTAGACATGAGGTAGCTATTTTGGGATACCTCAGGTATCCCAAAATAGCTGTGCAGTGTAGACGTACCCTAAGACATTCAGGGGAAAGATGAGCAGAATATGAAAAGGGATATTTTTCCATGGCCTTTTGCTTAATCATAACCACTCTTCAATTCTGATCCTCATGACCAGCCAAGAGAAAAGTTGATCCCACAAAAAGCCAGTCGATTCCAAGTGGTAACTTCTGTCCATCCTAATACCATGTGTTCCTGTGTCCCTAAGACAGAACCAATATCCTGCTGGTTTCTTTCCTGCCCATTACTGTGCTTTTATATAATTTGATTAAGAAATTATGCTTCTTAAAGGCTTTTTTTACTTTGATTTAAATCAGTGGTTCCCAAAATCTTTGGTATCATGCCCCCTTTTTAATTTTTGAAAAACCCTCACATCCCCCCCCCCCCCCCCATAGCAAAACTTGTTGAGCAAAAAAAAATAAATAAATAATAATAAAAAGGAACTGAGCGGGATAGAGAAACTTGATGGGGCGGGGGAGGGAGGCTGGGTCGCTTTGAACCCCCCCCTGGAATTTCTTCATGCCCCCAGTTTGGGAACCCATGATTTAAATAGTCCAAATAGAAGGGGTTACTTATTGGTTTGTGGGTTATGAGCTTGTCTAGTAGACCAACATGATCACCAATACCCAGACACTCCAAGAAGGAGGCTGTGCAACAGGCAGACAAAGAACACAAATACCCTGGAGTCAACAAGCAGAAGTCTTTAGACAGTTCTTGTTATCTTAACATAGGATTTTGCACACAAGGCATTCTATAAAAGCCCTGAGGTGCTCTTTTAAACAACTTTACAGAATATAACAAATAAAGCGCCAAATGTTTGGCGCTAACTTGAAAGACTTGGGCTTATGGTGCATGTGTATAAAAATATCAGAGAGTCTATAAAATATTGATGATAGGGGAACCCCAAAAGATCTGATGAGCTGGGCCAGATGCTTTCCTGAAGCTTATCATAGAATCATAGAATAATAGGACTGGAAGGGACCTCAAGAGGTCATCGAGTCCAGCCCCCCGCCCTCAAGGCAATTATCTAAATTGCCATACCTAGATCAGGCTATTGCATGAGATTACTGGTTTCAGATGAGCTAGAACCATCACAAAAGACTCCTCTTAAAAATGTCTTGTCCCAGCCGAAAGCATAGGCACAAGAAAATAACTAAAAAAGGGGAAACCAAATATTTTCAACACCCATGAGACTTTGGGGCCAGGACAGATGAAGTATTTGTTCTTATTTTACCTAATGTGATTGGCTCAGCCTTGTTTTAACTGTGTTGGTCCCAATCCTGCTCCCACTGAAAACATGACACTTATCAACTTAATGGGACTAGGATCAAATCCATGGTGCAAAAATACTGGGGTACAATATCAATGAAAGTATGTTAAAAGATTGGGAGTACACAAGAATACCCCCACTCTTGTATGACTGAATTCACACAAAGATATCACAAACAAACACACTATTTACACAAAGTCAATGTGTTAAGTTAATTTGCAATAAAGAACTCTTGTTCTGCAATAAGAGTGTCTACACGTGAAGTTAATCAGGAATAACTAGCTGGCAATAATGCCTCATTTAGAAAAGCACTTAAAAGTTGTGAAGAACACAAACATTTGTGCTTTGGAAGAACCCAATTATATAGCAAACTGGCCAGCAAAGCTCCTCGGGAGGCAATTTTGGAAGGCTTTGTTACAAAAGGCTAGACGAAGGTATCAGGAGACTTGGGATGTTTTTAATGTTAAAAATTATAGTTGGCCAGTTTTATGTGGTAACTGTTACCATATGTCTTACAAAAAGAAAAAAAAGTTGCCATCTGGACATGTCATATTAAGTCTGTGCAGGAAGCCTCCATGCCCACTTTTCTACAGTATAATTTGATTTGCATTTCTGTCTTTCATGCAGATCATATCACAAAGCAGAGAGAGTGAAATTCAGAGAAAACAGCAAGGGAGAAGAGACAAGGAGCATTAAGGAGGCACAGAGGTATAGCAAGCCAAATGGAAAGACATTGTTCCAAGAAAATCAGTGGAACATCACAAATGACTCAACTTCTTTGTTCTATGATTATTACAAGCCAATCACATGCAACAGCTCTGCCCTCTCTCCCGAGCTACTGTTTAGAGAGACTCTTTCCTGACTTGGGCTTTGCTCCACACACTTTGAGCTTGTCTGCTCTAAATGTTTATTCCTGAATATTTTCTCCCACTCCTCTGGCCAGTGCCATTCCACTAAGGGCGGCCACAAGAAAAACCTTAGTGGTCAGAAGGTATTGGAAGCCACTAAGATGCTGACTATTATGTCACTGAGTCCCCCTCTAAGCCAGCTTAGGTGGTCCTGTGCCAACCACAAGCCATCAAATATAATGTGATCCTCTTAAAAATCAGGGTATTTAAAAAAAAAGTGTGTGGTTCTCCATATTTGCCTTCTTGTTTATGATCGTTTAGCTGGTCAGATTTTCAAGCTCTCTCTACAACCCTGAAAGCTGGAAACTTAAGTATCCCCACTTTTTTTCTTTTTCTTTATTTTGTAAGTAATCACAAGACTCCATGAGCCAGGACTTTACTGGTGTTGAGCTGTTTGGTGGTTGTCAAACTGCATTCTCATGGGAAATGCTACATCTGGGGTAGCAACCGTTGACATATAGAAGCAGGAAAAAAAAAAGACAAATCTGGCGACAGCCTTCCAGGGCTGGATTCCTGCAAGCCCCAATACTGAGAACTGGAAAAAGGACTCCAAGTAAGCCGGCAACCTTAGGCCACCAGGTAAGCATGGGGGCTGGGATCGAGGGGCTGGGGGTGTTGGGAGCTGGGAGGCCGGGTGCTGAGTTCTTGTAGGGTTGCCAGGTGCCCGGCATTTTCGCCTCCTGGCTGGGGAAAGATTCAGAAAATACTGGACATTTTAGGTGTCCGGTATTCTCTGAATTTTTTTACCAGACAAGAGCCAAAAATACTGGACTGGACATAATACTGGTGAATACTGGACACCTGGCAACCCTAGACACACTTGACATTCCATCACAATCTACATTCCATCTTATTTAGAAAATACCGGACATTTCTATTTTCTCAATTTGTTTCCCGCACAGAAAGCTCAAATACTGCAGTGTCTGGTCAAAACCAGACACCTGGCAACTCTAGATGCTAGATTTGGGGCAGCACTTGCAGGAATGGGCCCCAAGATTGTACTGTAAGAAAAGCATGCTTCAATTGAAATAAACACAACAAAACGTACACACTTACACTCACAGTCCTAGTAGCTGGTCTAGAAACTGTATTATACACACTGAAGGGCTGCTCTTTATCAACCACCACCCCTCTCCCACACTCTAACCTTGTAAGCCCTGTAAATTGGTGGCCCGAAAATCACATGGCTTTTCCAGGAAGTATTGGATCACAGAAAAGATATAAAAACACAACAAAATGTTTCCCCCAGCAAGGTGTACCTTACCTAGCCCCAGTTTCAGATAACACACTAGAAGGCTCCCTCTTCCTGCTCCTAGGGCAGCTTCTTCCTGGCACCCCTCCCTGCAGCAGCTTTGTGAGCCTGAGTGGCTATTAACTCCACAGTAGCATGCTATGTAGATAGCTTCAGCCATCTTGTCTCTTTTCCTGTTAACTCCTTATTGACCAGGGTAAGAGTAGGCCTCTGCATTCAGTCACAGGCCTTCCTCCAATGTATCCCCTTGCCCACCCTTCTGCATGTATTGAGGCTGATTTGTTGTGGAAATGGTTGTTAGGTGAAACTTGCTTTGGTAAAAGGATGGGAAATGGCCCAGTTTAAAAAAATGGAAATGAAAGGCAAACCTCACTATTTTCCAAATTCATGTTGGCTGCTAGGGTTGCCTGATGGTTTAACAAAAAATACTGAACACCGCCCCCCTCCCCAAAAAAAACAAAACCACTGGAAAAAAATTCTGTTGAGAAAAAAAATGAGGGGGAGACCAAAGTTATTGATCAGAGCAAAAAGTTGTTAAGCAAAAAAAGGCGCTGCACCTTTAAATGGTCCCATGCTCCTCACTCCCTCACCCCTGCCAGACACAGCAGGGGAAAATTGTCCCTGAGGAGCTTCTGTCTGCGAGAAACAGGAAATACCGGACATTTCACATGTCCAGTATTTTCTGTTTTTTTTACCGGACGGGGGAACCCAAATAACGGACAGTCCAGGCGAAAACCGGACACCTGGCCACCCTAGTTGGCTCTCTCACATTCTGCAAAATCAAATCAATAAAGCAAACTCTTGACGCCTTCTTTTATATTTTCTCTTTAGGAAGATGGACAGCCTGTTTCTTACAGAGCAATAGGGACAAAGCAGCATGTGTTTTATGGACTGGTTATAAAGCATATGTGTTTTCTAGTGGCCTCACAGTTGGTTTTGTAATCTGGAGTCCTATATACCTCCTCATGACTTGCCTCTTGGCAGTCATCTCTTTAAGACCTCAGTGAATGTTTCCACATTGTTCCCAGCTAGCTATCACATATCATGCTATTTCTAAATGAATACATGGCCAATCTTCCCTCACTTATGGAAAAGTCACATAGGCTGTGTCTAGACAGGCAAGTTTTCCACAAAAGCAGACGCTTTTGCGGAAAAACGTGCCAGCTGTCTACACTGGCCGCTTGATTTTGCTCAAAAGCACTGACTTTCTACTGTCTGAAATCAGTGATTCTTGCGCAAATACTATGCTGCTCCCGTTCGGGCAAAAGCCCTTTTCCGGAAATGCTTTTGCACAAAAGGGCCAGTGTAGACAGCTGAAAACTGTTTTGCGCAAAAAAGCCCCGATGGCGAAAATGGCGATCGGGGCTTTCTTGCGCAAAACCGCGTCTAGATTGGCACGGACGCTTTTCCGCAAAAAGTGTTTTTGCCGAAAAGCGTCCGCGCCAATCTAGATGCTCTTTTCCGCAAATGCTTTTAACGGAAAAACTTTTCAATTAAAAGCATTTGCAGAAAATCATGCCAGTCTAGACGTAGCCATAGTGTTCAATAGAGATAATGGACTAGATTTTGCCTGCCTTACTCATGGTAAGTAATGCCACACTACGTGAATAGCCCAATTGACAACAATGAGTCGAAGCACAACAGCACTGCTGAGGGTGAAGGAAGATGGCAAAATCTGGCCCTGAAACAATTTGATTTTGATTTTGTGCTGCTTGATGGACAGAGGGTGGGATTGCCAAGGGTGACTCTGTACAGGGTCATTTTTTGCTTTAAATATGAAGATATTCCAGGCCACAAATATTTTTCTCCTTCTTCCTGGTTGCAGCACTGCCCCCACCAAAGTTACCGGTTCTCTACTCTCATATTTCCCTTCAGCAAATGTACATCTAACTCCAATGCCTTTTGTGACTGCCCCCAAATTCCTCCCAGACCTGTTTCCTGGAAACCAAGGATCAGCTCCAAGATTTCTTCATTCATCCTGAAGCTTGCTGCAGCCAGCACCACAGGACATATGAGTTCTCTCCAATGACACTAAGCACAAAGTGACCTCACACCTTTTCATATGCCACCCCGTTACCCGCATTGCCTTCCCTACTGCAGTCACTCTCAGCTACAGCTTTATGGCCATGATTTCTTGCATACAAGTAGGCATAATCCTGGGATTCTTACTCAGGATACCTGTGTTTTCAAATAGCCCCATTAAAACTAATATTGGAGCATGTTAGTCCATGCATCTTATTCAATAGGTGAGGGGAAAAATGGTGCAAATCAATGAGTGAACCAGGTTGCTGCAGAGCAAATTATTTCCTTTGGTTATTCACAACGCAAGTTGTGTTAAAGACACTAGCATATCACAATTTAATATTGCATTGTGTGTCTATGCAGCACATTTTAATGAGGATTATATTATCGGGAAGAAAATTAAGAGCACGATTGTCAAAGTGTATAGCATGCAACTACTCCCACAATATGCCATGTGATGCTTTGTGCCTAATGGGCGCGTGTGCATATAGCAGGACTGCAGATGTATTCAGGGGATATGCATATGCAAACGACCAGTTAGACACCTTGATGTATGCATGTCCCCAGTTTGCATATGCAACTGTGCTCCCAAATTAGGTGTAGAATTGGGTATGAATTTTGTGCACAGTTATGTTTTTAATCATTTGAAAACCAGACTCCAAAGATCATTGCGCGACTCATAGAGGTAAAGATGGAAAATCCCTTACAGTACCTATGAACTAGAACAGTGAGGGGCAACCTAGGCTCGTGAGTGGGCCACATGAGTGGCCTCCTTCATCTCAGTGAGATGCAATATTGTCGTAACCAAGAGGGTCTCCCGGAATAGGCAGTTTTTCTCATTGCGCTTGCATACCTAGAATTTGTGGGGTGTGCTGATTGAACCATAGCAATGCTTTGATTGGATGCAGAGGGAGTGCACAGTACTCAGTCAATGTTGTGTGCCATTAACATGTACCTCACTTCACCTGCCCTTGCTTTAGGCGAGTGCCACTATTGTAATGCAGGTAGGAAAAAAGCTACATGGACAAAAATTAGCAGAATTTGGCAACCCCATGCATGGACAACAGTAAAGAAAATGTCTTATGGGCTACACGTAAAACCCCAATGGGCCGCAGGTCACCCACCGCCGGACTAGAACCTACCTCTGCTGTTTGGACTGGGAGTAGAGATTGAAGAATTACACATCACACCTCCATCATTATCCAAGCATTGCTCCCTGTGGTTTGAAGCCGGGACCAGTTTCTCCTGTTGGGGCTGAGAATAAGGACAACCTGGGGATGGGAAGAGGGGGTGGAAAAGGGGCAATTTGCTCTGGGATCCCAAAATGACAGAAAAGGGGCTAAGCCAAATTTGAGTGAGAGTCATTGCAACTTGGCTCTTGGATTGAGAGCACCACTCCTTGATAGTTCATGGAGTGACTTACACTGTCTGGCAGGGCCCAGATATCACTGTCATTGCCACTGGGCCCATGGCAACCCCCCTACAAGCCAGGAGCCAGGAGTGGGTTCGCAGGCCAGGGATCCCTCTCCCACTGGCACTGGGGCTCAGGGACAGGTGAACTGGGAATGGCC